>NC_071097.1:12830909-14128409 GCF_027358695.1 Spea bombifrons
AATAAAAGAGGAATTAAATCTTGTAAAGAAAAATGTGCTGGAAACATTCTTCGGAGATTTTGGTCCATATGGACATGATGGCATCACGCAGTTGCTGCAGATTTTACGGCTGCTCATCTAAGATGCAAATCGCCCGTTCCACTACATCCCAAAGGTGCTCTATTGGATTGAGATCTGGTGACTGTGGAGGCCATTGGAGTACAGGGAACTCATTGTCGTGTCCAAGAAACCAGTTTGAGATGATATGAGCTTTGTGACATGGGGCATTATCCTGCTGGAAGTAGCCATCAGAAAATGAGTATACTGTGGTCATAAAAGGATGGATATGGTCAGCAACAATACTCAGGTAGGCTGTCGCATTGTGCAAATTGTAGCCTCAGTTTCTTGTTCTTAGCCGACAGGAGTGGCACCCGGTGTGGTCTTCTGCTGCTGTAGCCAATCTGCTTCAAGGTTCGACATGTTGTGCTTTCAGAGATGGTATTCTGCATACGTTGGTCTGCCCATTCCCCTCTGACCTCTGACATTAACAAGGCATTTCGTCCACACAACTGCTGCTCACTGGATATTTTCTCTTTTTCAGACCATTCCCTGTAAACCCTAAAAATGGTTGTGCGTGAAAATCCCAGTAGATCAGCAGTTTCTGAAATATTCGGATCAGCCCGTCTGGAACCCACAACCATGCCACATTCAGTCACCTAAATCCCCTTCCTTTCCCATTCTGCTGCTCGGTTGTCTTGACCACGTCTACATGCTTAAATGCATTGCGTTGCTGCATTGTGATTGGCAGATTAGCTATTTGTGTTAATAAGCAATTGAACAGGTGCGCCTAATAAAGTGGCCAATGAGTGTATATACAGTGTATATTGACATTCAATAATAAAAAAAAAACATTAACCTTTGAAAGAAGAATGTTTTAATCACACTTTTGCTATAACATTAAAACAAATCAATCTACCGATTTAATATCGCAAAATAAAATCTAAAAATTGGACTCATCGTCCCACCAAGACAATCTAACCATGTAAGAGCACCACTGGGGTTAATCAGCCAAAATATTGTAACGGAGATGCTCCAAAAGAGTAGCAGCTGCCCTTTATCCTAGAATATAACCTGAAAAGTATAAGCTTACTGCACTGGTCGTAAAGTGGCTTTGTTTTTAATTGTTTTCAGTCCTTTTAAAAACGTAGCACTCTGTAACAGATGCAAACCCTGCAGTGATGGTACATTTGTACTAACTTAACTTGTACAGCTCCCTTAGGCAGGTGCCTGTGTGTTTATTATTTAATGTTCAATGGTCTTTGAGCCTGATGTTCTAAAACATCCTACAGCACTTGCCACAGGCAGACTTTCACATTTAACAAAATAGGGTGTATTAAAATGTGAAGCTTATAATAATGTCCTATACTTCCATGCAGCAATTACAAACTCTGTTATAGTATTTATCTAGTGTCTCTTGTTGAGGTCTCCACTGGAAAAAATTACTGTCTCTCTCAAAAATCTTAGCATGTCTCTCCATGATCCTCCTCCAGGGTCAGCCACAGTCTTCCCCCAACTGTATTAATAATAAATTACATTGTATTTCTTGATTGAGGTTTGCAAACAGTGATGTCGGCTGAGGAATGAGATGACTTACAAGTTGTATAGGAATTAAGTCAAAAAAGCATTTTTGATACACAATTTGGATACTCTGTACTTTTTTTTAGCTTTTGATTGTCAGCTTGTCCTTCAGTGCTTTTCACTAACCGGTTTAGTAGCTTTTTATAAGAGCGTCTGGCTTGGTTTCAGAAAAGGCATGCCGCTGAGCATGCTCCAATTTCTGGGAGAGGTATAAAGCTTTGAAAGGATCATACACTGCTGGCAGCCAGATAGCAGCCGCCACAGAAATCGGTTTGGGACAGGCAGAAGGATACAGCTGACGCCTTGGACACATTCCATCACGTTTCTGAACTCTGTTTTAACAGAGGACAGAACACCCAGCAGGTGCTCTTATTCATGTATGGATTTTCTCAAAAATAGAAACAATCTCTAATTCTTATATTTGGTCAATAAATACCTAAATTAAAACTACAATGAAAGCATTTTATTTAGGCAAAGTAATAAAAGATATTTACTGCAGTTGAGAGGAATTCAAAACCTCAAGTAAAATTGCAGAGACATATACATACTATACAATAACTACCACCCCATATTGAGTTATCCGTCAGGAAGCTACATGTTATCAAGAAACTCGTTGGCTACATAAATTAATTTATACAATATAGCATTATATTCCATATAGGCCAATTTATAAGATTTTATTTGTTTTAAAAAATACATCAACTAGTATCTTTTACATCTCACATTGTTTGGAAATAGATTTTTTTTAAATTTCTTATAAAATGCCAGGCCCGGGTGAGGACCAGTGGTATACTCACTAGAAAGAACTGTTGTCAGGAAAATATAATCTGAGAAAGAGATCAGGCCACATTCCCCCAACGTGAAGAAGATGCTGTCTTCATCTGCAAACTTTTCTCTTTCTTGGGAGATTTTCTGTTTATTATGAAAGGAAGATAATACCAAAAAAGTGTTAAACTTGAGCAAACACCCAAATCAGTTAAAGTAGTTTTTATCTGGATAGTTACTCTCCTAGTTTTTTTTAAACATGTTGGATTGGTAAATCAAATATTTTTGGATGAATTAATGTCACCATGCATGGTGAGAAAAATGAAGGTGGGGCTATGGGCATTTTAGGCAATTACAGTGCCCTCCACTGATATTGGCATCTCTGGTAAATACGAGCAAAGAAGGTTATGGAAAATTGTCTGTTTAACCTTTTTCATTTTTTTTTCCATCGCAAACACAGCACAGGTTTATCAAAAAATGTGAAATATGTCTGTGGCAAAAATATTGGCACCCTTTTAGTCAACATATTGTGCGACGTTCCTTTGCCAAGATAACAGCTCTGAGTCTTCTGCTATAATGCCTGATGAGGTTAGAGAATACATGGCAAGGGATCCGAGACTATTGCTCCATACAGAATCTCTCCAGATACTTCAAATTTCGAGGTCAGCGCCGGAGGACTTGCCTCTTCGTTCACCGCACAGGTTTTCTATGGGGATCACGTTAAGGGACTGGGATGGCCATTGTAGGACCTTGATTTTATGGTCAGTAAACAATGTTTGTGCTGATTTTGATGTATGTTTTGAATCACAGCCCATTTCAAGCTTTCTGGTAGAGGCAGTCAGGTAATTATTTAATATGTGTAAATATGCCATGTATCCTAACAAAATGCCCAGGTCCTGACTGTACCAAAACATTAAAAAGCCACCGCCATACGTAACTGTGAGGATGAGGTACTTTCACATTTAGCTACCTCTCTGTATGCGCTAAACCCACCTCTTGTGTTAATTGTCAAAAAGCTCTAATTTGGTTTCATCAAACCATAGAATTTGAAGTAGCTTAATTAGGTGTTTTTTTGCCTTCTTTTGGATCAAGAATAGGAAGGTTAGGTAGAAGGGTTGAACTTGATGGACTTAGGTCTTTCTTCAACCTTATATAATATGTAACTATGTAATCTTATCCCTTTTGAAGTTCCAGTAGTGTAGTGATGGTTGAGTTTGTTTTTGCATGAGAGCATGAGGTGATGTAGGCTACATTAGATTGTAGTTGGAAACTTTCTGACCCCCAAGGCACAACCGACTTCTGCAAAACTTTAATTCTTGGAGATTTTATGGCCACACAAACCTCCTTCTTCACAGTGTGTTGAGACAATATAGACACACGGCCTCTTCCCTGTTGATTCATAACATTTGAATGGAGCCAATATTAGTGGAGGGAACTGTGTAATGTATTTGTATTATACTTGATATAGTACTGTACTAGTACTAGTATAATGTTTGACCAAAAACCACCATCAATTTTCATTTTCAGGTAGAAAAGGCTATATAATAGTTTAGCTACGTAATTGATAAGAACACAGGGGATCCATTTTATAATGCAAATGTTTAAAAAGCTAAGAGAGGTTCCAGTTCCCAAAAATCGAGACAAAATCTCAAACAAATACTGACATACGCTCATATAGTAACCACAGAAGGTGGACTTAATAAACTAAATATATTGAAGTCACAAACCAAAAAAAGGTAACTGCGTCATGCATTTGCCAAAGCAGGCATTGTACATCACAAGCACTGAAAGTCAGTAGGAGAACACATAACAAACTCAACACCACACCAGGGCCCAGTTGTCAGATTATACCCATTGGTTACCTCTGTCTGGCGAAGATCCAATCATATTCAAATAAAGGAAAAAAATGGTTAAATAGTGACACACAGTATAAAGACAAATAAGCATCACTGATAAAGGTACCCATGTGGCTGAGGTCAGAGATACAAATGTGTAGGCTCCATTTCAATGTGGGACTCTAATAACCGCTAAACTCAGTGATTTTAGTCACTGGAATGTGATATAGACCCAATTAAATACACACTTCATGTTGCACACTGAATTGTATATAAATAGATATACCTATATATCAATAAAGATGCAAAGACACCAAGCGATAGGTTAATCATATACAAACTCACAACTATGACTATAAGACCTACCCGAAAGGTCCCAGTAGAAAGTTATAATTTAATGATCCTGCCAGAGATTTATGATTTTGCATTATTAAAATGTTAACACTATGTGTCACTGGGCTACTTTTCCTTAGAATGTGTTGTGTCTTCAGGTCTTAAAGCATACAAAGGAATTGGTAAGAAAGGGGTCATAATGGCTGATAACAAAAATGGAAAACAGTGATCCAACGTGGAAATAAATGAATAAAAGGGTAGACAATGTGAAGGAATAATGACAGTAGGGGGATTATGATTATATGGTAATTTGAATAATGATATGGGGGTAGGGCTGAATTGTTTAGGACATTATGAGCTACAGAATAGAAAGTAATTTCTGGGAAGTGAAATGGCAGAATTACATATTAGATGGGTATAACAATATGAAAAGCGTTAACAGTATCAAAATGGCAGGGGTGAGAAAAGCAATTCTTGCATTTCAGTATGTTAGCAACAAATATATAAACATAATATAAATGAGAGGTTTTGGTTATATGAATTGGCCAAAGCATAATTAAGCTCACCCGCCACGTCAAGGCACACTCTCAATAGGGTGAGAACCTACTCTCACCTCCTACATAGTGGGCACACAAAGCAGTTTATACTGCTACCAAAACCTTATTAATGTGTCGGGGGAGGTGCAATTAAACCTCCTACCCTATTAACCCCTGGACAGCAAGCTGCAACCAGACTGATGAGGAGCCAACAACCTCAAATATGTGCAAACAGGGAAAAGAAAAAATGTCGGTGCGCTAAGCTAGTCACAGGCTCAAATAATACAAATGTGTAATACGTGGCCTACCAAACAGGTGTAAGCATGCTGCAAATACAGTGTATTGGCTGTACAATGTATACAAAAAACAAAAACTGTCTGTGCTTCTCACCCTAATAAAGTTGGCAACAAATATATAAACATAATATAAATGAGGTTTTTTTATTTCAGCATGTTAAGATGACAAATTATTGCTTTTTTCAGTTAGTGGGATATACTGGAACTCAAGGCTTAATTTTTTGTGGCAACACGTGATGACAGCCAATACTTATTATTTATTATTAGACAAGGAAGGGAGAATGGGCCTGTAACAGTGTAACAGAGAGCAGATTCCAAACTGACCATTATCTGCTGAACAATAGTATAAGCTCTGCTGTGTTTTAGAAGCGGGGGTGTGAAGTGGGATACATTATTACATAACACCTCTGCCAGGCTGCCATTATAAAGGTACAAAATGAAGTTATATCTGAAGCACTGTTCAGGTTATTCATTTGAGATGAAATCTGACTCTATCTTTTGATGTTAGAAACTACTGCTACGACTTCATATCAATACCTGAGATGTATTGAACAGACCTTTAGCTCCTAGAACAAAAAAGTTGCTCACAACAATTATTGTTGCTATGGTCCCTGATCGCTATTTCAGGTGATACTACATCCTAAACCAGATTCCATTTTTGCTTCCCAAAACACAACTGAGCTAAAGCAAATGAGGACGCTGAATTGGTAGCTAGTGTTCATCGGAGCGTCATGTCGAGCATTTGAGCTTTCTCTCGAGATTTGCATTATGTTTTAGTAATTCAATTAGAAATAGGGTTTCCAAAGCTGGGTATTGTTATAAAACTGTTACATTCAACACAGTAGATGAAACAGAACCTTTAATAACTTCATTTTTAATCAAAGTTGTACAGCTGCTGATTTCTTCCCCAACAGGCGTGTGCGTGTGAGTTACAAACAGTCTTCGGCTTCATATAACAAGCATTTGAGCTAATGCTAGACAATGGCCTAACATTCTAAGCAACCATACCCAGTAAGCTCCATTAGCGCCTGTGCTGTTCTAAGTAAGCCATGTAAAGCTCCCATAACAAAAGAATAGTTCATCCATGTTTGCATTAAGTGAAAAACACTGATCAATATTTTTCTAGGCTTTTAAAAATAGCCAAGCAACCAATGAACCAAGCAAGGCTGACCAGCAGTAGAAACTTAAGCCAAAAAATCAGTGTATTTTGAAATCTTTATAAGTCCAGATATCTGGAAAATGTACACCTCCCTCTTAGGTGAACAGATTCCAATATGTTAAAATGATTGTCTTAACCCCAAAGGGGTCAACAAAAGCCCATTAATCAATAACATATTGTCCTTTTTTGAGGAAATATGGAACATAGTACAATGATTGTCAGTTTCCATATAACTATCATTAGCCATAGGTATTAGTGGTATATCTTATGGAAAACTCAGACTGTCCATCTGCATCATTTTGACATGGAAACAACTTTTAAGAGGATAGTGGACTTCCATGTAAATACATTCTATAGAAAAGTAAACCAGATAAATGCTATTGAGAAAACTATTTTCCAAAAGCATTTCTGGTTTCAGCATGCTAATATGTGATTTATCGAGTTTACTTAACTGAAGTTTTGTTACAATTACATTTAGGTAATAGTATACGGAACTTACACCTTCACAAAGGAAGCCTACTTATTTCCATTTTCAGGACAAGCTAAGCAATTCATAAGTTAGGGTAAACAGTGAATCCTATCACATAATAAAGCTGCAAAATTAAAAAGAAGAAGAGCAAGGGCTACGGCTCCCATCATGCTCATCAGTATTCTGGCTGAGAATGATGGCAGCTGAAGTCCACAAAAACACATCGGCACTTTTTACAAAATTTTCGCTGAAATCGCAATAATCATTTTCATATAGTTTTCGTTCATAAAATTGCCATATTTTAACAAATAAAATCATGTCGTAATCACGTTATCTGGAAATAAGTGCGCAAGAAAAACAGTTATCAAGTATACAATTTTCGTTGTTAGACAAAAACGGTATATGTGGTCTCTACATGAAGCCCTGCATCCCTGGGTCTCGTGGTCAGCTTCTTTTTTCAAGCAGGGAAGTGTTTTTGGCCGCACCCAATCTATAGCCACTAAAGGCTGCCTAGGGGTAGCCATGTCTGTCCCCAAAGGAGACTCCAAAAAGCCTAACCTGAGATGTTATGTGTATTACTACATGATATACGTGTGAAGTGATCCCGGGGCAGGAACACTCCACTGGTTGCAATGGTAAGTAAAAGCAAGTATAAAACTGTGGGCCAGAAACACTTTCTACACATAATCATTATTGTGTAAATATGCCTGTATTAGTCACTACTATATGCATGTATACATCCACAAGAGTAAAACAACATCAGGTGGATCAGAAATACAGGACAGACGTTGTTAATGTTGTAAATGACTATTGTAGCTGGAAATTATTTTTAATGCAATATCTTCACAGGCGTACAGAGGCCCTTTTATCAGCAACAATCACTCCTGAGCTCCAATGGCACGTTGTGTTAGCTAATGCAAGCTTAAGTTCCAAAAGGCTAATTGATCATTAGAAAACCCTTTTGCAATTATGTTAGCACATCTACAAATTTGTTTAGACTTCAACAACATCATAGGACTTTTCACACCGGTATGCATGAAGCATACAACCAATATGGCCATCAAAGTACTTTGCTTTTTAAAAAAGAATCCTATTACAAAGAATTAACAGCAGGGCACCTGTATACCTTCAAACCAACCTACATAAATATTCCCATATTTTAGGAAGAGCAAATGAGTTAAAAAAAGGAAACCTACAAGGGTATGAGATGATGAAAGCAAAAAATATACCACAATTAGTTTGGTTACAAATATCTAAAAGTGTTCCCCTTTTATAATTAGTATTCATTTAATACAGCAGCTAAAGTCACACAAACGTTTCATTCATTGCGGAATTACCCATGCAAATGTCCGTGGCAATCTTATATCATCCCGCGGGCACAGAAATCTTAAGCAGTCACTTGACAGGGATGGTGGCCAAATAGGGAATTTTTTTTAAAGATTTTTTTCTTCATCAAATAATTAAAGTAAAATGTAGGAATTTACATAATGTAACTAAAATTACATTTTTTTCTCCATTGATGCTTTGATGAGTTTCCAAAGACTGTCACTGCTTAAGACCGTTCGGTTAATTATGACTTCCCTTTCCAGTCCTGTATTTTCCACCGTTCAATTAACCCAAATTATTTGAAAAACATAATTCTTCACAATAAATTTGTAATTTGACAGCTGTTGAAATTTTACATACATTTACAAAATGTCACCAGAAAGCCAGTACCTCTCTATTCTCATGTGATCTCCATCCCCGAAAAGGCAAATTTCAATATGGCTTCCATATTTCCACCAATGAAAAATCATTTGCATATATATTACATTGTGCCGGAAACGAGACATCTTTCTCAATTAACTAAACAAATACAATGAGCTTCCCCTAATGTATGCTAAATCTATTTAAGTGGAATATATTTATATATTTAATAATTACCAAGAATACGTTGCATAATTTCATGAACATTAGCAATTTAACTTTTTATCAAGTTAATGCATGGAATGTGAGTTGATTCATTTAATAAATCATCATATCGCAGTATTTGCCTATAAAGTACTTGGCTGAGATACACCACCATACATCTTCATTAGACAGCGGTCAGAATTTTATAAATCCTTATCCTATTAGTTCTGCAGATCATAACCTTACAGGGTGTGATGAATCTTGAATTAAAACAGTAGCACTCAGACAGTATTAAAATCTGCTAAGATTTTCTTCTGAAAATGTCTGCATGTCAGGCATCAAAATAACATTTTCTTCTGAAGACAAATCTGGTTCTATCTATTTGTAAATGCGACGTAGTGTCCACCCTGAAGCCATAGGGTAAAGAAAAGGGCACGAAGAAAAGAAAGGAAAACACAGGTATAGAGCTCACGTGTGGTTCAACAACCACAATCACTGATAAACATTGCCCATAAAGTGTACATCGACAATAAACGAACCTATGACTAGTCCTGTGTTTGCCAACCATATACACCAATCAGCCATAACATTATGACCACTTGCTGCCCCGTTTGCAGCCAAAACAGCCCTGACCTGTCAAGGTATGGACCCTACTAGACCTCTGACGGTGTGCGGTGGTATCTGGCACCAAGACGTTAGCAGATCCTTTAAGTTCTGTAAGTTCCGAGGTGGGGCCTCCATGGATGCATACTGGTACCATTTTTTTCTCCAGGTAAGTGACGCACACGCACCTGGCCATCTATGTGATGTAAAAGAAAACGTGACTCATCAGGCTAGGCCACCTTCTTCCATTGCTCCGTGGCCCAGTTCTTATGCTCACATGCCCATTGTAGATGCTTTTGGCAGAACCATCATTAACTTGTAATTTGAGCTACAGCAGCTCTTAAGTTAAATTTGACAACACGGGGCAGCCTTCACCCCCCATGTGCATCAATGAGCCTTGGCTGCCCAACGACCCTGTTGCTGGTTCACCACTTTTCCTTCCTAGGACCACTTTAGGTACCGACCAATAACACCCCACAAGAGTTTTGAGGATGCTCTGATCAGTCTTCTATCACAATTTTCGCTTTCTGCATATCCCACCTACTGATAACACGTTTATCAGTGTTATTCACTTCACCTCTCAGTGGTCATGATGTTATGGCTGATCGATGTAGGCCCTCTGCACCGTAGCCTGCATTTTATTGCGTCTCCTGGCGTATATATAGAAATTCGGTAAACTATCTCTTTAAAATGCACAATGCAATCCTTATTCAGTGAATTATCTTCACTGCCCATTATACGAATGTGACACAATTACACCCTTATTAGGCAACATATTTAGAATTGGGACATTCAATTGTCCTACAAAGCTGTTTTAAACAGCTATGCCTTTGTGAAGTCAATAGTTTAACAAAATATTTATATTTTCTTATCAATAAGATTATCTGTTCAAATCCTAGCACAGCTACAAATTGAAAATAAATTATACACCTTCTCTTCCCATGAGGCAGCTCTTTTGCTAGCTTTTGAGAACCAACAGAAAAAGCAGCAGATCTGAATTATGCATAGCTATGTTTTTTATATTATTATCTAAGGTAGCATCCTACGAGATCTTCCAAGACTGGAAAGGGAAATTCAGATTACAGTCTTTGCAGCGACGTATGGAGTTATCCATCACCAGTAGGCCAGCTCTGCTTGTAATTCAAGGCAAGCATTTTATATCAAATAATTAATAATGTAAGCTATCCCTGAGCCCAGACCAACAAGATGCAGGCATGCACGGTGTATACTGATGGAAAAGAATAAATATACTCGGCATTTGAAATTGGAGCATGAACACGCATTGTTCAACCTACAGAGTTGGCCATCCACTGCTTTTAACTTACAACATACCATACCCCACAATAACAAACTATGGACTTTTTGGGGTAAATTTAGGGATTTCTAAAATACCTATAAGTGTATAAATTAATGTGTTTAGAGTGTTCATTATCCTATACATGCTTAAATTTATGAAGCAGGAGGACTGCAGGCTTCGTTGGTGAAAGTTGTGAAATCAATTAGCTATGTGTTAAGTTATTCTAAAAACAGACATACACACATTAGGGTAGACATATTCAGATGAAAGTACATTAGCACTCTAGACCGGTGGTTCTTGTACCAGCCTTAAAGGACCAAATTGGCTGAGCTGTGAATCCTTAACAGTTCTTGTAGACTGATTTGAAAAAAAATGCATAAAACCTTATATTGAATGAGATGTTTTCATATCATCTTAGCCCGGATTTGAAACCCATTTCTAACACCCATGAAGTCAATTGGGTCAACATCTCTAAAAAGTACTCCTTCAGGACCCCATCAATGCTAATACAGCAGAAAGCAGGGAAGCAATGTTTAAAGTCTGCGTGGTAGAAACGTTTGTAACCACTTTTCCCACTTAGCTGATTGGAAGTACTGGCTTGCAAATTCAATAGGAGTTTGAAGTGGGTTCTTCAACTGGTAAAGTACGAGTGCCCAGTGCAGTGCATTTTGTCTGTTATCTCATTGTCTCTATCAATTAAAAGGTTGTTTTTTTCCATCTTCTAGAAATGTTACTTTGCGTAAAAAATCCACTCTTATTATAAAAAGGTGTTACAAGAAATACGAGAGAGCAAAACTATAGCAAAACTATAGGTTATATTTGATATTATGCTGTGTGTAAGAAATACACAGAAATCGTATTTCTGAAAACTTCGTACGCGTCAACCAACTTCATCAATCAAACATGAGTGATCTGCTGTCATCGTAGGCATCCTGTAATATCACAGTAGACTGGAGACTAGAAGTCATGCATTTCAAGCAAATCTAGATTTCTGTCTGAAAGGCAAACATGTGGAACCATATCATGCAATGAAGTCGTTTTCCATCTGTTCTTAGTGTGAAAACTGCACAAGATGACATGTTAAATGATCCGATCTCAAATACAGGCAAATATGCTATACTCTGCAGGCAAAGGACTCTGGGAATGGATAGTGCAAATGAGGGTGCATATCATTGATTAGCAATTGCTAAGCCGGAACAGCTAACCTATAACGAAATTAAATATATATATCAGCAAAGGTCAACTCTGTGGGTGAAGGACAAGCATCCTGCCCCTTTGCTATTATGCACATTATCATATTTTAGAAGCAAAATCCATAATAAAGCACATGCTATTTTGGTCAGTACCTGCCAGAAATCCTGAAGAAAGAGTAGGGGTGTAGGTGGTAGTTAAGAAGAAGATAGAAAAACCAAGTAATGTTTGGTTAAACAAACGAAACGGGTGAAAAAAAGGAAACATTTTATATATCAAACAGAAAAGTCAAACAGTCAACAATATTCTTTTATATTGAATTCAATCATTGCACAACAAGCATGTGAGAAAGACAACACACAAATAAGTTCTCAGGGTTGGAAACAATGTTTATCAATAAGTAGCCGAGTTCTGAATTAAAATGTATCATGCATGCCGTCCAGCACTGATTCACACAATATGTATTTTAGAAAGCATGTTATTATATACATCTGATGTAAAATTCATGATCATTGTGTAGTAATAATAAATAAAATACTTTCATACTCACTGTGATTACCCCAGGTTTCCCCGCCTGCTCAGATTCCAGGCACCCCAGGCATTCCCCACCCACCTCTGGACATCCTGATAGATAATATGTTAATCACTGAATGCACAACCCACACTGAAACATAAAACACGCTCCTGCTTTATGGGTGAATCCACTGAAAGACTTGCTCCATTGTTAGATCCTTTTTTGGTCCTCTACCAACTAATCAGGATAAAGGTAAAAGGTAGCTCACGAGTGTAACCAGCCATGCAAGTTACGTTGCATCACGGCAAACGCAAGCATTGCTTCCCAGAAACTAGGATTCAGTGACCAGTCCGGGCAAATTCCCAGGCATGAATACCATATTAAAGGGACAGCTTACTGCCCCTGGCAGTCCCACCATAGAAGAATGCCTATTAAATACTCTTAATAGGAATTTTTCAAAAAAAACATTATTTGAGAGACGATCTGCAGCTGCTTTCCTCCTCTGTAGTCTGACAATTCTTTACACCGATTAGCTGCTTGAAGACAAACAGTGGTAGGAAAGCACTCCCATTGAAATCAATAGATTTCTCACATGTGCATGGCCTCTGAAGAGCCGTAAAATACTGGTGGGCTAGGGGTATGGATAAATGTACATAAGGGATTCCGCAGAATCCTCAACGATTTTGTAAAGGAGACACCAAGACATTTTAAAAAAGGACCACAAAGAAATCATATGCATTAAAGTGTATATCATGGGTTCAAGTGTCCCTTTAAAATTAATACACAAAAATAATAAGCAACTCTCTATACTATGTATAACATTAATAAACCTAAATGAATTGCTGAATCAACAAAATATTTATCTACAAAAAATTAGACGTTTATAAACCACAGCCTGGTTTGTGTCCCTGTAACTTTAAATCTGGGTATATTTATGGTTGACATACTAGTTCCAGGTATGCTTTGGTTTCCTTGTGAATACGGTGCGTCTATAAACCATTCTGCTTTTCCATTGCGTAAAAAAAAAACCATGAATTAACAAGTTAAACAAAGAAAACTGCACTACGGCCGTGGAAATTAGTTGTCTTGGATTAATTTAGGTGGTTTCGCTCTCACACGTTGAAAAGTAAAGAAGAAATGTTGGGGATACTTTTCCAATAAATATAATTGCCTAAATTTCAATAATTTTGTTGCATCTCTGAAAAACAGCCAAAACCCTGAGTTGAGAAATGTAATAAGGTTATTAAAATACTTGGCATAGATTACCAACTAAAAGTGTGAAAAGGAAATGTAGTTCTTATGTCTGTGTGCTTTAGGTCTGTAGGCAGAAGACAAATGCAGTAAGGTAAGGAAGAGGAGCAATGACGAAGCAGATTTAAGACGGGGCACATACAGAATCAATAAGCATTTAACTTTCCCTGCAGCTATAGGATAATAAATAGCTCACTGTCTATAGTTTGATTCTGATCACTGGAATGAGCCAATGATATTTAAAAAGAATTTATTGGAAAAACCATTAGCAGCTAAACCTCTGATTATGCAGACTATACATTTGTACCAAACAGCAAGGTATAGTCTTGAGTTTATAAACGAGCAATGATAAATAATTTTAAAGAACACTTCTCTAGAATCAGATTCTTCTGTATATTAATATCAAGTTGAAATGTACTTTCTATATTTATAAACCTCGGTCATCACTAAATATATAACTAAATTCCTTTATCAAAGATACCGATGGGGTTTATTTTTAGGTAGTACAATTAAAGTCCAAATAATGAGAGGTGGGTTCTGCAGCATAAGGTATTCCATCTTAATCAGTTTCATGTCCTGCAGTTGTATCCTTTCACGTTTGTTCCAATAGTAACACTTTACTGCCACTGATTGACTGCTTCTAGTGGTAAGGATCATCAGACAACTGAAGAGGAGGGTACTGCAACTTCTGCCTCAGGTAAGTGCGTTATATATTTCTTATCGTGTTTTGAAGAATGCATATTAACATACTAACTTTGGACCTAAACAGGTAGCAAGCGCACTTTGTTATTCTCCAAGATACACATTAATGAAGGAGATGCAGAGCCCATTACTAATAAAAAACCTGAGGTTCTCCTGCTAACTCAAGCGAGGAGAAGGTTGTACATGCTAATGAGAACTGCAGAAGACTGAAGATCCGTTCAAGGACAATCTCTGCATGCTGCTGCAGTGTGAGATATGGGTTAGAGATTTAAAGGCTCGGGGTCGCTTCAAAGGCTTCGAAAAGAGAGAAAATAATCAATTGAATCTTGCTAGGGCAATGTGATCCATTTTCCCATGCTATACAGGAAGAACAGAAGATAAAAAGGTATCTTGAAGATATGCTCGGTACAAAAAGAATGTACCTTTATTCAAAATTTTATTTAGAACACTTGGGTCTATTTTTACATTTCCATGAGATGAATGTTACTGTTGAAGCAGAGGCAGACAAGCCAAGCTTTAGGTTGCATAAAGAAACTTCTTTGCACAGGAGGCCCAAAACTCTGAAGTGGGGGTGAAACAGGGGGAATAAGAAAAAAACAAACATTTTTATGCATATGATAGGTGAATGAGGCCTTTACATTTTCACGTGGTTCTTTTGTAAATGCATGTGGCCCTTTCTTCACCCCCAACCAAATGCCCTGCAGGAAGTGCTTGGACGAATGCATCTGTCTGCGCCTCCAGTGAACCCCAGACCTTGCTCTGCTGTATGCTGCGTGCAGAGTTCTGTTGGGACCCAGCGCGAATGTGTAAAAGGCTTTCCCACTGATTTAAGTCAGAACACTTTCAGGCCACTTATTTGTAGCTTTAAGTAGCCAATCAGTGACAAGAAATGTAGAATCACGGAGGAAGAATTACAATTTTGCAGCACGGCTACAAATTCTGTGTCAGTTTTTTTTTATTATTATTATTTTTCTTTCTAAAGAATTAAAGTACTTACATGGCATTTTAATATGTATTCTTATATAGTAGGTGTGTCAGGGATGATAGACTGTGCCCTTGAATTTATTTCACAGAAACACAGAAAAAAAACTAAGGTCACGGGTAAAGGGGAAGACATTCTATAGCACACCAGGTACACCAGGAATACTAAATACTATGTACCTAGGAACATGCAGGAAACACATACAAGATCCTATCATTAACCATTCTGGTATTTTTTTTAACATTAGATTCATTATTGAGTAATGAGCAGCTTTCTCCCCTTTAAACCACCGCTAAGCACATATGAAATCCTCTTCATCATACCCATTTACCACAGCTTGATGCCTTATTCTAAGCAGATGAAGGTCAGGCTACCTCCTATGAAGACTGGCCCAGGAGACATGGGAAGCACCCTCTACTCTCTCACCTTTTCTCATTTCCAGTTTGCTACTTCTCCCTACTTTTTTCTTTTCTATGTAAAGCACATCAATCCAATGGCTTGTTTCACAGTTTCATGTTCATCAGTCAATTATTAATACAGGGACATCCATAAAGCTAGCCCACATTGCTCTCTTTCTTCGTGCAAGTGGTCTGCCAAGAAGTGAATCTTCAACATACTTGTACATATATAACAGCTCTATTTTATCCAACTCAACCAACTGTGTCCCAGGAACTGGTTGGCCGGTGGTGGAGCTCAGAGAGGTCACGTAATGTCATGTTGTGTGACCCTGTGGTAGTAGTAGTGCATTTAAGAAAAGTTGAGGCATCAGGAAAGGTAAGTATGTGAGTCAGAGTGTGTTAGTGTCTGATGTGTGTTAGCATTAGTGTGTTGGGTGTGCACTAATGTGAGTGTCAGGGTATGTTAGTATGAATGTGTTAGTATGAAGGGTGTTTGTATTAGCTTGAACATATGGGTATATTAATGTGTGCACTACTGTAAGTGTGTGTGTCAATGTGAGTGCATTCGTGTGAGTGCCTGGCTGTGTTAGTGTGCATTAGTATGTCTGGGTGTGAGTATTAGTGTATGCTTGTTAGTTTGAGAGGTTCTCTGCATGTTTGTCTGTGTTAGTGTATGCGTGCGTTAATCTAAGTGTCTCTCTCTCTTCTCACCTAGTTTTCTCTAGTCTTTCCCTCCCCTCCTTTTCTTCTCGTCTGCACACCGTAGTTGAAATAATCATTTACCCATCTCTAGGCACTGCTGGCAAGGTCTTCTGACACCATCACAAATATGCAGGCTATATTATTATTGTACATCTTTAATGGAACTGGAAATCCTCCAGGAATCCGGGGTATTAGGACACAATACACATCCTACAAAATGGAACCGATGTCTGCAGCAATACATTTTTACAAACATGCCCTACTGCGGTAGAAATTAATTCCTCCACACATTCCTCTTACACATTAACAAAAAAGGGCTTAGCAACATGTACCTGCTACACCGAAGATCCAATGTAGATCAAACCATTTGGTTCTTCTTACTTTCCCATTCCACTATATTTTCCCTCTCTTTTATTAGCACAACATTCAGTACACCCCTCACATTTTTGTAAATATTTTATTATATCCTTTCATGTCACAACACTGAAGAAATGGACATTTACACTTGTACTCGCTTTTGTTGCCAAGGTGTAGACTTTAATAGCTGTGTGTTGAGTTATTTTGAGGGGACAGCAAATGTACACTGCTGTACAGGCTGTGCACTCACTACTTTACATTGTAGCAGAGAGTCATTTCTTCAGTGGTGTCGCATGAAAAGATATAATAAAATATTTACAAAAGTGTGAGGGGTGTACTCACTTTTGAGAGATACTGTATTTAATTTCTTGATTTCTGTGTGTGTTTTTATAAAAGATATATATTGTGTGTAAGAAACACTGAATATACTCAGGAGGTAGCCCAGAACATCACATTATGTATATCACGCTATTGAAGGCTGTTGATAGCTACTCTACACTGTTGTATGTGCTTATGTTTATCCGACTTGTATCCAAATGTAACACTTCAAAAATAAAAAAATGACTATACAAAAAAAAAAATTGTTTACCAATATACAACCACAACCAGATCACCAGCAGACAGTACTGGTCCTCGTAAAATGTTTTTGTTACAGAATATAGGATGTCCAAATACTCTTTATTGGTTTGTTAGAATCCTAATGCTTACTGAACATATAGCTTATCTTTTGGATATCCCTCCCCAATTATTCCATGCTAACCTGACAGATCCTTTCCTATGTGCATCCGTGTGATATATATTTGTTTACATGTATGTTCACACAATCTTCTTATGGTATGTTTAGCTGCATATGTCATACACACAGTGGTTGTAGAAAGCAGAAGGTTAATGAGGTTATTTCATGTTAGCAGAATAGGAGACTATATTTTAATGTGGGATTGGCTAGGGGATAATGGGGATTATTCTGAACAATAAAGAGAGGGAAGAGTGGACAGCAAGAGAGAACAGGCAATTAAGAAAGGGACAGAGACAGATAATTAAGTAGACGGTTGTGAGCAATAAATGTAAGGATCTGGGGGGGTAGGTTAGAAAGGAAGAAACTGACAGGGAAAACGTGGAAGGGATAAAGTGAAGACAATGTGTTAGAAAGGATAGATTGAAATTCAGTGTAAGATCCTTATTTATTTTCATCTTTCCTCTCATCCCATCCCTCTCATCTTATTCTTCTCCTTTCTGTTTTGCTCTTGTTGTTGTCTCTCTCTCAAAGCTTATCCCCTTTGCATCTACTCTCTTTTTATCTCTTCCTTTCTCGTCTCACTCTTGGACTTTTACCAACTACACCTCCGGAAGCTACCCTAAACAGATTGTCCAGGATATGTGCCAGCAAAAGGTGGCAACCCTATGTCTAGTCCTTCATAAACCCCTTCCCATGTAATATTTATACCCGTTTACTTTTGATCGCATAGCCTTCAATTATACTTATCTTTCAGACAAGGAAAGGAGTGGGCTTTTGGAATGTGCTTATTTTTCAGAGCAGCTGGATATGTATATGGAAATTTCATATTCAAATAATTTGAAAACTGTCTTCATGTGTCATCGAAAAAGGTAAGTGTTTAGTGCCTAGGGGTGTAGTCTTTGATCGAAAGTACTTAAAAAAATGAAATTGTCAGATTAATAAGCAGATTTTGAATCTGAATCGTGGAAACAGGAAGGACTTTGTCAGATTTGTAATAAATGCAGTATGAAATTGTAATAATTGTACTTGTCCTGGAGGAAAATAGTATTTTCTGACAGCTCCTAGTGAATGCCATTATTGATAGCCTGGCTGATGTTGATGCCTAGAAAGTAATAACGAGATGGTGCTTTTCCACCACAGGATTCAATGGGGTACAGCTGTGACTGGTCCATAGTCTTTAAGGGTTGAGCGGTTGTAGACACAATCCACTTTACATACTGGTGATATTATTTGCAAAATATAATGTAGATATTATTGCTGTTTTGCAAATTCCTCCGTTTCCCCAACTGCTTTCATTTCTTTATAGACATTTATAGACGTCAACATTCTTTGAACATTTTATAATGTTTTTAGATTGGTAGAAGGGGATTTCTTGTTGGTTTAAGAGCAAAATTCACATTCTCTTATCCAATAAAGGCTTAAAAAGATGTAACTTAACTGCAAGCAAAGAACGAATCCACTCACCACAAAATGTGAAAGATTTGTTTTTCTTTTTAACGGACACTGGCCGTCATATGCACTTTAAAGCATATGATAATTTAAACGAGGACATCAAGCCATCATTTTCTCAGATTTGCAACTGCATGGGGAGATTCAGCTGCACAGCCCTTCTGTATATGCATCATTTCTCACTCCTCGGCTTCTTGCTTTGCAGGAGATGGTTTTGGCAAAGCCGTACGCCACTCACCACCAGCAATTGCTCATGTGTCAAACACAACTCTCCCATGTAAACGGGATCGGAGTGCTTTTCCGGCACTGACTGGCTGTTTCAAGCATCCAAAAGTGGTGTAAAAATAGACCATGGGGGTACAGCATTGCAACTCTAAAGATTGGCGTGGCTGCAGTACATTTTCCATTAAAAGGTTAACTCAAATATTTTATATGAATATGTTTATATGTTGAAAAAAAAAAATAAAAGTATCGTGTTTTTTTTTTTGTTTTTTTTTAAAACAGTTCTAGTCTTTGCATTATGTTTTGTATGCATATTGGTAACTATCTTATTTTAGCCCTATCTGATTCCTCATTACACTGCCCTGTGGCAAACAAAAGAATGACTCAATCTCAATCACCTTGCCTAACACTAGGCATGATAGTCCATAGAAGAAAGGTTTAGACTGTATAAAAGCAGGGTGCCATAAAGAATCAACTCAGTGTGGTAATTGTGCAGAGAAAATACACCCAAAATATCACATGACCACAACAATGGCAGCCTCCGGGTCTGCAGATAAGGGAAATGTTTTGGAAGAAGTGAATGTTTTAGTCATTGATAACCTACATTACTTTATACAGCACTGTATTTTATGCTCAAGGACTAAAAATATTTCCTCTTTAAGTTGTAGTTTATGCTTTACTGTCTCTGAAGGAAAAGTTAATAGCTTCATAGTAGAATAATTACTGAGAGGGCAAACAGTACAGAAATGTAACCATTTTTATAAAGACTTACATAATCAATGTCTATAATTAACCCTAACGACCCCTTCTGGATGCCTCATAAATACTACTATCCATTTGCACATTATGCAGCCATTATGAAAATATATATTTTGTTTATTCTGTACACATGCCAAATAAAGATAAGAAAAACACTTAACAAAAAAATATTTTATGGTGGACGGCAAGAAAAAAATATGAGACGAGTAGAATTGTCACTCACTGGCATTTATAATAATCTGTGCAAAATGAAGCATACATGGTTTCTGTAATGGAGAAGAATTGCCATGCCAAAGAGTAAGGCGATCATTACAGGGTAAAATGATTTAAGATTCACTGGTGGTAAACCCTTTAAAATCAGTAACTATTAGTGGCTTCACCTGATAATTGGCTACATAGAAGGATCAAAAGAATGATATTTACAAATGAATCGGGTGAAAAATAACACTTTTTGTCCACTGACACCAACACTGGTTGTCATCAAAATTATCACCCTGGTTTATTTACAAGTTCTGTGTTTATGACCATTCTTTTCAGCAAAGTGTTTATTCAGATGGCAGCGACTCTTCAGTCAATATACTGTTAAATTTAGATACATTTTATCCAGCAGGCACGTGGAGCTCCTCTACACTTTGCTCTCATGTTGGTGAGGGCTATTTTGTGGCCTTGTGTAATCACTAACATGATTTTATGTCTGGACTACTCTGTCGTGTAAGTTTACACCAAGTTGTTTATAGACAGGAACCTATAAACAACAACAATAATAATAAGGAAAAATAATAAACAATGAAACAACAATAAAATAAAATATTTAACTCACCTTTCCATCATAACGCTTTACGATAAACTGATCTAGCCCCAAATCTGTGAAAGCAAAATATGATATATATACATAAAATGCAGTTATGAAATTTTGCGTACAGAGCTTGAAAAAGGAATAGCCGGAAAAAGCAAATTTCAGTTGAAGTCTCACAAACCTTTACTACCCACGAAAATTTTGGAGATTTAAAATGTAGGGTCAGACATCTATCATGGTTTCCATTGACATGCATTATACATATCTTATATAGTTTAACGGTTTAAGATGCTTTTGAGACCAAAAAAGGTGCATGGAAACCACACAGAAAAATAGACCAATATTTCAAAAATATTTTATGGCTAAATGGGCTTACACTTTCTAAAAGTATCTTTGAAAACATCAGGATTTTACAGCGCTGAAAGGAGGAGGAAACGTTTGGGAGATTTAAAATTGATTTTGTAAAAAATAAAGGGAGCAATGAACACCATTGACTGAAATGGTTAAAAATAGAAGCCAGTTTCAAAGGAAACCTAATTCAGAGAAACAAGAAAAATAAAAGAAAGCACATGCATCCTCCTAGTAAAGAGGTATCTTCTCACCAAAGCATTACCTATGTGGCTCGCTATACATATACCTCATACTTTGTAATATAAGCCTAAAGTAATTAAGAGGGTATAATAACCTCATCTGTTATTCTGTATTCTTCCAACACAGTGAACATGTCCTCTTGTTACAAGGGGATGCTGATTTTGATTTGTAAACTATAGTCAATTTAGTGGGTAAAATATATTTATGATTTTATTAGTGCAGGGCTCGACTGAGAATTTTGTCCTGGCGCCTAGGTCAGGGGCGGCCTGCGGGCCAATGTGCGGCCCGCGTGATCTGTACACATTTTTTTGTCGTTCAGCATGACTGGTGCATTGAGAAACCTCTCAATGTTTTAATTCGCCTCATGCCATTCGTCTTTAAGGAATAACTACTGAAGGTACTTTTCCAAGGCTCTGCCATAGGTAGCTGAATAAGAAAAGGCTCAAACAGACATTTTTTCACCATCTTGGCATAAAACTATGCGGCTTCTTAAAGAGACAATGAAAACCTTGTAAATTAATCTTAGCATCTTCATACCTTTACGGATGCTGGTACATCCTACTGAATGACAATACTTCAAGGAGCACCAGAACAAATATTTGTATTATATTGCAAATTTAAATGATATTCTGCAACAAGTCTGATTATTTTAATATAAAACAGATATATCACGGTATCTAATGTATATGTATACAATAACCTTCCAACATTTTCCAATATATAACTGGGGTGCATTTGGTATCATAAATTAACTGTGTGTCTGCATTTAGTTTTGATCAAAAGGATGCTATTATATATTATTTTTCTTCTCTTACACAAACGCAAGGGAAGGACATCATTATTCTGGATAAATAATAACATGTTTGCGTTCAGGTGTGGGATTTCAAAAGAGCATCTGTTGCATTATCATCTTCTCATTATATTAACTATGTATTGTAATCGAAAATGTTGACTTGTACAAACCCATCTGCCACAAGCATATAAATCACTTAACAAGCATATTTAAATAATAAAAAAAAAGTGTTTACGCACAGTGTTTACCCAACAACATTTTGATATTTATTTTGTTGGTCATACAATAATAGTAGTTTTGTGATTTTATTCTACATATTTTAAAATACTACATGAAAAACTAAAAAGATGATAAAACAATTTGTATCCGTCAGCGTTAAGAGAGCGTCAGCTTTTCAGCAACATTTAATAACCTTGTCATTTTGTAAAGGGAAAGTCTTCTAGCAGCTGGTAAACACAGTAGTCGTATATCTTGCTTAAAGTAACTGCTCCATGCTTAAATATGGCCTTGTTGTGCCTCTTGCCAACCCCATGACAGCTCATTTAAGAATAGAACACGCTGACCATTAATGGAACCCCCGTTTTCTTTTCTTCAATGCTAAGATGCATTACTGTATACAGCACTGCATGACGTACTCAAAGAAAAAACATTTATGTTTACATAGGAGTCCCCATTTAAGCTATCATAATGCATCTGGTCCCCCACCCCCATACCACCCTTCCCTAAACTGCAGTCTTGTTTTTCCCTCTCTACCGAAACGGATGTCAAAACTGGGAATATACAACTTTGTTTCATAATCAGTTGAGGTATCAACAAATTCAGTTTCCTCAAATAATGTGATGGCTGGCTGCCAATTCGATCTTTAGTTTACTTTTCTACGCTGCTGAAAGCAGCTGGGATAATTGTTAGATTTATTTGCTCTGAGTGTAAAGTCTTTGGGGCATCACCTGTCACTCTCTAGTCTTTTGTTTGGCGATGGAAACAGCTGGTGTGCTTGACTATCCTCTCACCATTTAATCTTGAAAATACTGAAATGCATTTGAAAGTGTATTCACCTACCCCCCCCAGGTTTGCACTTACATTTGTTTTGATCTGTTGGTTAGAAGGTACACTTAAAGAAACGACTTAGCATTCTGAGTTAATGCATAGCGTGGAATTAAATATCAGGTACCAAGACTGCATTGGAAACATTTCACCAACGCAATTCCATTTTCTCAGCTGGGGCATTTATAACAATTTTTTCTTGGGCTGTATTACATTGTGAAAGAAAACGTAAGGCATACAAAGCCTTGTCTTTTTGTTAAATGAAAGTAAACATTGCAGGTGATTTCTATAGACGCAGCACGGGCATGATACCCCCTACACCTAAAAAGAAACAGAAATGCACCATATGCCTAAAACAGAATTACCAGTCTGTATAATTTACATATTTTTGTAAGATCCTAGGAAATGTGACAATTTCCTCATGCCATCCAAACCCAGAAATACTCTTGGGTGAGTTAAGTGGTTAAATTAGAAGGTACATTGCTGGCACACATACATTCTTCATTTAAGATGGTTTAAGGGAATTTCTATGCACAAACTAAATATATATATACATATATTTCACACACACCTTATTTTGAGAGCGTAAGGATGCAAGTGCATTATAAGTGTAACATGGAAAAAGCACACACTTACTTTCAGGCTGCTTCTCATTAGGCGTTATAGACCTTACAAAATCTTGGGGTGTCATGAAGACTTCAGACTCTCCCGATTCATGAATGACTTTCAGAGTCGCAAAGTATCTGAAGATTTTGTCAGGAGTGGAATAAGCCCTGATCCTATTCTCGTATTCCATGACCTGGTACAAAAAACACAAACAATGAGGATGATCAAAATAACCACCTATGGATTTATGCACTACATCGATAGATCCAACTATCTTGTTGCATTCTGCTGACTTTGGTCTAATTTTAAGCAGCTGCCGACCATTTCTGGGCCCACAACCTATCTCCTGACAGATGTTTCAAGGATCAAAGACAGATTTTTGTGCCACAACAGAATCTTAACTTTCTCATCAAAATTACAAAGATTGATGCCTATAGTGAGTATGCTTTGGTGCATCCATAGAGTCATCCATATCACCATTTATTCTTTCAGATTTAGTCACCATTTAGTCGCTCAGTGTGTACAATGAAAAAAACCTGAGCAATATGGAACACACAACAGAAAGCAAATGTGAAATGTTTGTTCACAGAATACCGTCTATCCAAAACAAGGTGAGCAGTTGCTTTTTTTTTTTTTCCATTGAACATATGTTTCAAGCATGTAACAGAGTGATCAAATATTTAGGAACGAAAAACAAAAAACAAAAATAGAAGAGACACTTAAAACAAATACAACATGAAAAGAAAACATTTGCATGCACCAGATACACACAATCACATCATGCAAATATGTGCAAAATCGAAAGAGAAGCACTGGAGCTAGCTCTGCTGTCTGTAATGTAGCAACAAAGTAGGCATTATTAGTGTATTGCGCAGATGACCACAAAACATAAAAAAAATAAAAAAACCCTACACTATCCAGCACATAATGCAATTCCCCTGCTGTCTATGCCATTTAGCTACAGTTAAAACATATTACCTGTATTTAATTTTATTTTAAAAGCATAGTCTTACCTAGTTTTTTCAATGCTCACTGCCCCCCCCTACAATACTAAACAATAGCTAATAGCTATGTTAACTTCAGTCACGCAGGAGCACAGCACGCAAACATTTCAAATACATTTCCTTCCTTTGTTGATGAGTGCCACGAGCCTGAACTCGGCATTGTTGCTCTGTGCTTATTAGCATAAACCACACAAATGATACATTTTTACAGGAGATATAAATCTGTACATTAAGTAGATTATGTGGTGAATGTAAGATACTTGTGTTGCCATGTTTCTGCATTAGTAAGCTGCCGCGACCCTTTAATACAGTTCCTCATGTTGTGGTGACCCCCAACCATAAAATTATGTAATTATATATTGTTAAATATGTGTTTTCCGATGGTCTTAGGCGACCCCTGTGAAAGGGTCGTTCGATCCCCAAAGGGGTCGCGACCCACAGGTTGAGAACCGCTGCTGTAGGGAATCACCATCAATATGAAATGTTATTAGCTCTTAAAGCTTGGTCCTTTGTGAAATCCTCGCCAAAGTCAACACAGATAGGTCAGTGAACATGAACAGATAATAGGTGTTTATATAAAGATTATGCTCTTTCACTTGGCAATCGTTTCATTAGGCTTAGGGATCCTGTGATATGGGTTTCTATTCTGTGAGATCAAGACCTTCTACATACTATGTAAAACATGTTAGCTAGCAAATTCAGCTGGCTTCAAGGATCTATCTACAGCACTACTTCCATTGTTCTCTCGACCTGTAGCTTTCAAGGTTAGTTTGCCATGTTCTTCATCTAAAGCTAGTACCGGTCTACTAGTATGGACACGACAGATTTATATTCAGATTTCAGATACATTTCAAGCCGTGCTGGATATCCTTCTCAATGGCTTTTGAAGCGTTACCAAGGAAGCTCTGAGATCTGACAGTCGTGTTTAAATTAATGTTACGAAGCTGAGGTATAATTAGTACCTGACTGGCATAGGCTTCAGATGATATACTATCCACGTCTGCACGGTCTCGCATGTCTCCTTCATAGTTTGCGTGTGGTGAAAAAATGTTGGCCTGTTTTTTCTCTTGGAAGCCATTCAAGGGGGGGGGGGATAGAATGAAATAGCAATCTATTTTTAATATACAATTGTGTTAACCAATAAGTTGCAAATTTAAGCCAGTTTTAACTTTACTTTATTGCACCAGAAGACCATCCTGTATCTGGTGGTGCGTGAGAATAAAAAAAAAAAATACACATTTGTTTTTCCACTTTTGTTGTAAAATACATTCAGGCAGATTCATACATGCGCAGAAGCAAAATTAGGCCACATGGGACAGCCTCTAATATGCAGCATTGCTTTATACTATAAAACACACCCTGACTCTTTGTAAAGCATTATGCTTGGCAATACCTTGCGGTCTCTAAATCCAGTCCGTTGCTTTTTCTTCTTTCCTTCTTGCTCCTGTTCTTCATTGCTTGACTCCACAGCTTGATCCTCTATATTTTCCCCATCATCTGCCCCTGTTTTGTGCTTCTCGCCGGACTCGTGTTTCACTGAAGACTTAGCTTCTGCATTGGCTCTGGGTTAAAAACAAGCAAAAGAAAGAAATAGGACCGGCGTGTTAAGTGGAGAAGAGAAAACTTAATTCAACTGTTTATTATATTGATTAAATTAATTGTTAAACATGATTAAATTTTTTAACATTACATGTGTTTGGGTTTTTTGCCTATACGGATAAAATGAATTTAATCATTTATTCCATCTGATTATAGCCAAGCACTCAAACACAAACTAAAGAATAATTTACAAACATAACGTTTCAATCACACAGATCTCAGTAAGGGGGACATGGGGGGCAGATATTGGAACAAAAAGGCAGAAAGATGAGAAGCAGAAAAACATGCACTAAGCTACAATAAGTTACATGCAAATATGCGGTCCTTACACCAGGCTCAGTGTTAAAAGTGCTACTCCACCTGACTTGATTTAAGTATTACTTTATTACTAAATGCAGTATTAAAAACATATTCCTGATACTGTTGATCGCTAAAATCATTCAAAATTATTTTTATTATTTAAATTCTTCATGCAATAGGTTGTTGCCAAGGGAACTAAAAAGCTAAAATATTTTAATGTTATGACACCCACATTGTTATTATTGTGTTATTAAATGTAGAGGCACCTTAAGGTTCAGGAATGCTGTGGGAATTACCACCAAACACAGCCAAGCAAGCTAACTTAGCATCCACGATCTAAGGATCTGTGAGTACAGTCCATTATCTGAAGGGGTATTACATATAACAAAACAACATATGACATAATGACAGCTAATTATGGATTTCTTTTCTTTGCGCTCAACAATAGGTTGATCAGATGCCCCTATTTTCAAAGGACTGTTTCCAGACTGAAGGATTTGCCCCAGAGATGCCCCCTGATCACTTGAATTCATTTAAAAACTCTGGTCACTGTTCTGTCCAATCGGACACCGATGTATAAGAAAGACAACACACAGTAATGAGAAACCGCTGACTAGATCCATGAAACTCCGGCTGCATTTACATGATTGCCAATTTAATTCCACAAAGTAACATATCTTATAATGATCGTAATACATAATTTTGCCAAATCTTAAACACGCTTCTTCTGAAGGGCATTTTGGTTTCATTCCAACACTGCAGCACAATTACTGTAGAAAGCTGCTGAATGAAATATGCTTGGAACAATCACATGAGCAGAGAGGCATGAAAGGTTAAGCGACCTAGAGGAACCTTCACAGGAATCAATTAAGATACTAAAGGGGCTCTCACCCAGTGTTGTTGTTAACCATTTGACAGTCTCATTGTGATCCAATACTGGGTTATACACAGATTACAGTCTGAAAAGGGTGTGCTAGGCTAGGTTTTGACAAATTTGTTTTAGCTGCCAACCAAAAAATGTAGGAGCCAGACCTTAACTGTGTGATGCCTTTTTTTGTTCCCAACGCTTCTAGTGCACATACACGGTCTATGGGTATACATGCAGCATATTTCGGGTTTATTCACTAAATGTAGAGTTGGGCAGGAGAGTTTGGTATCGACCCTCTCACTTTGCTATTTACTATGAAGGGCCAACACTGGCAAGTTTCTCAATATTGAAAGGTTGAGCTGGCCCTGTATAAAGCACAATTCCATGCTGTGAAAAAGTACTTGCCCCTTTCCCCGATTTCTACTATTTTTGCAAATTTGTCACACAAATGATTCAGATCTAATTTTAATATAAAACAAAAACACCATAAGTAAACACAAAATGCATCTTTTAAATTAGTATTTTATGTATAGAAGGAAAAATTCTCTCCAACACTGCCTGGTCCTATGCTAAAGAGCAATTGTCCACTTAGTTACTAAATCAACCAATTAACCAAATGTAATTGATAATAGGATTCAATTTCACTAAACATACCAGGCATGATTACTGTCAGTCCTGTTGAATCTAAGCATTAACTAAAACCTGTCTGGCAAAGTGCTAAATGGTCTCAAAAAGCAGCACATGATGTGGCAAGCTTAAGGAATTCAAGATCAGATGAGAAACATTTATCAGCCTGAAAAGGGTTTACAACGGTATTTCCAAGGCCCTGTCACTCCAGGGAACCATGGTGAGAGCCATCATCTACAAATGGAGAAAAACTTGGAACAGTGGTGAACCTTTCCAGGAGAGGTTGGCCTACCAACTACTGACGACTCATCCAGTAGGTCACAAAAGAACCCATATTAGCATGTAAAGAACTGCAGTTGCCTCAGTTAACTCAGTGTTCACGATTCCACATAAAGAAAGAGGCTGTGCAAAAATGGCATCCATGGGAGAGTTGCAAGGTGAAAACCACTGCTAACCAAAAAACATCATGATGACCCCAAGACTTTTGGGATGATGTTATTTAGACTGAAGAGTCAAAAGGGGAACTTTTTAGAGGGCATAGGTCCCATTACATCTGGAGTAAAGCAAACATGGCATTCCGCAATAGAAACATCATACTAACAGTCAAACACAGTGGTTGTAGTGTGATGGTCTGGGGCTGTTTCAGGACCTGGAAGACTTACCATAATTGATGGAACCATGAATTTTGATCTCTACCAGAAAATCCTGAAGGCGAATGTCTCGCCCTCAGGCCATGACCCAAAAGTGCAGTTGGGTTATGCAGCAGGATAAGGAACTGAATTACACAAGCAAGTCCACCACTGAGTGGCTCAAATGAACCAAAATGAAGGTTTTGGAGTGACCTAGTCAAAGTCCTGAGCTTAACCTGATTGAGATGCTGTGGCATGACCTTAACAGTTTATGGGTTTAGAGGCAGTTGAAACCGTAAGAAACTGGGTTATGCATGTTTTTGTACATAGCATTGTGAGGCAAGAGAAGTTGTTGATGCACGTTGTGGATTTGGGTTTTCACTGCAAAGACTACACTCAGATACTCTTAAAGAGGTACAGCCTACAGATGGCATTGCAAGGTAACTGATGGTAAGTGTCTAGATGGTTTTATATAGAGCAACATGCAGCCCGTCCATAAAAAACTACAGGTGAAATGACATATGTTTTTTTTATATTGTAATCAATAATGGCAGCCCTATTAACCGTGTTACATTAGAAATGTTACCAGGAAACAGAAAGCTGATTTCGGAGAAAAAGTACTTTCATGGAGTAGTTTTTCTTGAAACCACAGCTGTTACATTTCATCTCGTAGCAAACAAATACATACATAAAACAAAACAAAAACAATCAGTTTGGGAACAGAATTGTGTCCCTGCCAGCAGCCTTCTCTGAGTAAATGACCCACTGTAAGGTAATGTGTTCGGTAATAATTAGTTTCTGCCATTGTTTTCCATTATTTCTAATGGCTCTCTAGGGACATTTGAGTAACTGTGGCTGGGGGATTTACAGAGACTCTTCAAGTAATTTCATGACCTAATAATGCACATTTTTGTAACTGGGCAAAATGTCCCTCGAGGCAGAAATTTAAAGCACAAGATAAGGGGGCACCTCAATACAGTTTACACAAGGATCTTGGCATTTTGGTACATGTGAGAGCCTCTGTTAGGAACATCATTATAATTTATTGACTTCTATAGCACTGAAATGTATGTATGAACAGGCCTATCATGCATGTATAAACATTACACAAAACTACTAAGGCCTTTTTTTGCTGAAGCTACCACCACAGCAATGACATAACATAAAATGCAGCACCCTTCAAGTTGTACTGGGGACCTTTTCTCTCTCAGCAGATATCCAGTTTTGTGTGTGTGTGTTCAGTGGGTTTCTATAACTGAACGAAAGATGTCAACTTTGCACAACAATTAACACCTACCAATGTCTGATAATAAATTAGATTAATGCAATGGCATCATATGTCATTAATAGACTCACATCTACACCAAAAGGCATGTGGACATCCCGTTGCTGCATCTGACAGACTTTCACGTCTATGGCAAAGACAGGTGGTGACTGGGTTTATTGCATAATCCGGCCATAATACAGAAATGTAAACAAAAACAGAGGTACTGGGTATTTTATTTTTACTGAATATTCATTGTTGAGAAGTTTTCAGTGCACGGCCAATTACTAGCACATTCTAGTGATAAAATTAGAAAATCTTAGCCATTTTTTATGTTTCATTTATTAGCATCTACAATATATATGACATTGGTTAAAGTTTTATGTGACAAAATGCAGATGCCAAATAAGAAGAATGGGGAAAGGTTCTAAAATCGTGACCGTTTAATCTGACATTTATCCAGGAGAATGCATTAACAACAGGAAACACCATTCTGATCCCAGCACACACTCAACATTACAAATAAGATTCCATACATTATTGTTATACATACATTAGATCTATTTCTGGAATAATAGTTTGAATCTCTTTGATATTGTTTTATTGAGTATTGTTTTATTAAGTCTTTCCTTGATCGCGTTCTTCATGTTAGTTTGTTTTTCTAGCCTTCATGACAATGGCTTAACGTTTCTCTGATGCTCATGTTTAGCTGTAATTTTCTTCTCTCATTTACTGTACCCACTCAAGTTTTACATTGCTTTTTCAGGGCAAGAAGGGTTTTCTTTACATACAGCGATCAGCCATAACATTATGACCACTGACAGGTGAAGTTAATAACTTGTGTTATCATGGCACCTGTCAGGTATATATTAGGCAGCAAGTGAACATTTCGTCCTTAAAGTTGATGTGTTAGAAGCAGGAAAAATGGATGTGAGCAACTGACAAATGGCAAATTATGATGGCTAGATGACTGCGTCTCCCAATGTTCCCGCTCCACAGTGGTCAGCACCTATCAAAAGTGGTCCAAGGAAGGAAAAGCGATGAACCGGCGACAGGGTCAGGGTCAAATCCAACAGACGTGTAACGGTAACTCACATTGCTGAAAAGGTTAATGCTGGTTCTGATAAAAAGGCGTCCGAGCACACCGTGCATTGCAGTTTGTCAAGTATGGGGCTGCGTAGCCGCAGACCAGTCAGGGTGTCCATGCTGACCCCAGTCTACTACCGAGCAATGGAAGAAGGTGGCCTGGTTTGATGAATCATGTTTTCTATTACATCATGTGGATGGCCGGGTACGTGCGCTTACCTGGAGAACATATGGCACCAAGATGCATCCATGGAGGCCCCACCTCGCAACTTACAGGAGTTAAAGGATCTGCTGCTAACATCTTAGTGCTAGATACCACAGCACACCTTCAGAGGTCTAGTGGAGTCTATGCCTCAATGAGTCTGTTTTGGTGGCAAAAGAGGTACCTACACATTAGGCAGGTGGTTATATTGGTATGGCTGATCAGTGTACCATTATTTTGACCGTATCATATCTTTTACTATAATAATAATAATAATTTAAAAAAAGTATAACATATGGTGAAAAAAATGATGTTTACTCATCTATAAAAGCTAATGGGAAAACTGCTAAATAGATTCTAATATTTGTCCTGAGTGTTTTTTGTTTTGCAACTTATAGGGCAATATGTACAAGTAAAATATTGCTATTTCAATTTTTTTTCAATTCTGGTCATACTTCCCCATGTCCTATTTGGGACATCTTTGAAGACAGTTACATTTACCCCATCAAACCATATAGTTTTGAAAACTAGACACCACAGGGTATTTCAAATGCTAGTATTTAACACATTCAATGCACTAATTTTACTACCAGCCTGCGGTAGTAATTGTTTTTTTTGTTTTTTGTATTTTTTTACTTCAGGTGTCAATCTACAGCTCCTGGTATATGTCCCGCCAAACAACATCCCAATATGTGTTCAGCAACATCTCTTGATACCACCCATGCATGTTTGGGGGGGTAAAAGGCCACATTAAATTTCGACATCTGGTTAGTATGTGCCCATGTTCTATTTTGGATATTTTTGAACACGGGCAATTCGATTTATCTGATTAAATCATAATTTTTTTTAAAGCTAGAGAACCCAATGACATTTAAAGTGCCAATGTTTTAAGTCTTTCCATCCATTTTTTTTTTTATATAGCCGCTAATTTCAGGACTCGTATAAAAGAAACATATTGTATGCCTGAGTTCAGAGTTCTCAGGAGGGTCTTGAGACTCCCATGAGAACTTGCTATAGCTTGTGACTGCTTTTCGGAGCACTCACAGTGCGTCCTGGGGTGGGTCTTTGGTGTCACTGAATACCTATATTTAATATGGTGCACGTTGACGGGGCCCTTGCTTCAGATTTTGGTGTTGCTGAATGCCTCGACATTGAGGCATTACAGCAAAGGTATTTGGGAGAACAAAGCAATCATAGAAAAGGTGTCCTAATTGGTCATGTAGCCAGGAGTGTTTTCTTGCAAAATAGTCTGATTTAGGGGCAATGCAGCAACCTCAAAGAAGAAAAGAAGAACTCCACGATTTACTCTGATTGGAACAGCATCATAAGAAACCATCTGGATTTAAGGAGTTTCCACAGGCCTCCAGAATTGCCTTATACCCCTATATTCCACTCTGGCATTTAGGGGGTTAAAAGGCATATTATGGGGCAGAGTGGCATATAGGGAGGTATAAGGCATTTCTGGAGGCAGAGTGGCATTAAGGGGGTTAAAAGGCATTTAAGCCACTCTGCCTCTCTACCCGGCTCCGTACCTGACAGTAACGGAGGCTGTCTGTGCGATGCAGACCCCCACCAGCTGACAGGACGATTCTCTGTCAGCCTGTGAGTGTCTGCATCACACAGACAGCCTCCGTTACTGCACTTCACTTACACTGTGGCTTCTATGAAGCGGCAGTGAAAGTCCTTGTCTAGTGAAGATGCGTTGCTGACAGGAGGCAGAGTGGAGTATGGGAGGGGGGAGGAGCCAGAGTGGAGTATGGGAGGGGGGAGGAGGCAGAGTGGAGTATGGGAGGGGGGAGGAGGCAGAGTGGAGTATGGGAGGGGGAGGGGCCAGAGTTGTATGGGAGAGGGGAGGAGCCAGAGTGGTGTATGGGAGGGGGGAGGAGGCAGAGTGGAGTATGGGAGGAGGCAGAGTGAAGTATGGGAGGGGGGAGGAGGCAAAGTGGTGTATGGGAGGGGGAGGAGGCAAAGTGGTGTATGGGAGGGGGAGGAGGCAAAGTGATGTATGGGAGGGGAGGAGCCAAAGTGATGTATGGGAGGGGGAGTAGGCAGAGTGGAGTATGGGAGGGGGAGGAGGCAGAGTGGAGTATGGGAGGGGGAGGAGGCAGAGTGGAGTATGGGAGGGGGAGGAGGCAGAGTGGAGTATGGGAGGGGGAGGAGCCAGAGTGGTGTATGGGAGGGGGAGGAGCCAGAGTGGTGTATGGGAGGGGGAGGAGGCAGAGTGGAGTATGGGAGGGGGAGGAGCCAGAGTGGTGTATGGGAGGGGGAGGAGGCAGAGTGGAGTATGGGGGAGGAGCCAGAGTGGTGTATGGGAGGGGGAGGAGCCAGAGTGGTGTATGGGAGGGGGAGGAGCCAGAGTGGTGTATGGGAGGGGGAGGAGCCAGAGTGGTGTATGGGAGGGGGAGGAGCCAAAGTTGTGTATGGGTGAGTTATAGTGGTGTATGGGGGGTATTATGAATTTCAGGGCATATAGGGGGTATAAGGCATATCGATATTAGGCATATCAGGGGGTCATAAAACATCTGGGGGTAAAAGGTACATCTGGGGGCTCAGTTGCATATCACTGGCATATAAGGAGTATAAGGCATATCAGGGGCACAGTGGCATATCAGGGGGCACAGTGGAATCTGGCATATAAGAGGTATAAGGCATGTATGGGGGCAGAGAGGCAAGCTGGGGGTCTGATGTGCATAACCGGGGGCAGTTTGGTAAATAAAAAAAATTTAAACAAGGCTTTTTTTCCTCATAGTTTTTATTAAATATGAAAAACAGTTAACATATGAATTAATATTTACTAATAACTTTGTATTAAAACCTAGTTTGAGAAGCACTGTGTTTGGGTTCTTGTAGCTTTTATTATTATGTCAGTAAAATAAGAAGGTGAATAGAGAGAGGCCATTGCAATAAAGAGATGAAAGTGTAAATTGTACATTTTTTATTACATTATTTTAAATTTAAAAAAATTGCATTTTTTTTATCCGATTAATCGAAAAAATAAATCGGCCAACTAATCGATTATTAAAATAATCGTTAGTTGCAGCCCTACTCAAAACACACTCCCTTCGTTAACCCCTTCAATCCCAGGGGTTTTTGGTACCTCAAAGCCCAGAGCAATTTTGCCATTTTTGGGGTATGTCGGTTTAGTGATTATTCTCTGTTCCTGTGAATAGTGTACGCATGTAAACTATATATTGTTTTTTCAAGGAGAGATAGAGCTTTCGTTTGATACCATAGTTGGATGATTAGCTGAAAATTTAGAATGAGAAATTTAGTAAAAACTAGTGAAGATTAGAAAAATAAACTAATTTTTTTTTACATTTTCCCTCTGAATCCTCACAAAATTAGGTAAAGTGATGGAAAATCCCCTCCAAGTTTATCAATTCAGGTTTCCTGATTTCAGAAATACTTAATTTATCTAGATTTTCCAGACTTTCCCAGCACCAAGGAGCATACTATTAGGTGTAAAATTTTGTATAACTTTTATGCCTATGGCTTAACGGGTTTGGGGGTTGTGAATGGGGGCAGGAGGGTTATAATGGCTAGATGTTATGCTAGGGCAATGGGATGTAAGTTTTTTTTAAGAATTTTTTTTTTTTATCTTTTTTTTATAAAATTTTTTTTTACACAGTAATGGTAGGAGGTCCTCCTAGGGACCTCCTGAACATGCCAGTGATGTCACAGTGACATCACAGCTCACATTATAATTTTTTTTGTATTATTTATATTATTATTTTAATGATTTATTTAATATTATTTTTTAAATGAATTAACTTTTTTTTTTTCAGCTCTTCACTTACTTACTTACTTACTGTCAAACGACAGCCTGGTGTTCCAGGCTGGACGTACCGGGACGTCCATAGGGGTTTCTTTGTGGGCATTTTTTGGACGTCCCGGTATGTCTATAGGGGAACGAAGGGGTTAAACAGGATCAAGTAGTGGATCCTGAGGGATGATTCGTAAAGAGTACAATAGTGGATTGTTTATATCCCTTTGCCAACATCTACTTAAACAGGTGACACGATTGTCTCTCCAAGATTCTGACTTCACTTAGATCTTGCTCGGTGGAGATTTGAACATAGTGTTGGAACCAAAATTAGATACTTCAGCAAGATGTTCCCAAAACACCACTCCATATCACAAAGAAAATTAAGTACCTCCTTACATAATTTTAACTAGTGGACTCTCTGAGAGCACTCCATCCATAGAGATCCTATTTTTTTCTCCACCCCACACAACCTTTACACCCGCATTGACTTCTTTTTCCTCCAGTACTACTACCTCCCTTATCCAACGTCCATTATTGCCCCATTACATGGTCGTACGATATGCCACGGACTAACAAGAAGCAATCCCACTACTAACAAATTACCTACTAATAATTAAGGATTGTGGAGGGATCTCACCACCCACCTCATAAGCTCTGGATAGAGTTGGAAACAGATTCAGTTCATAATCTTTTTTGGTTGCTACCACATCACTCCAAACCCCTAGTTAAGGAAAATACTTTGGTCCACAGGAAACACAGGCTTACTACTTGCCCATCACCTTTTGTACAGATCAGAAATAATTTGGGATCCCCCCATAAAGAAAAAAAAGAAACAAATCTTTACCATTACACATAAAAGAGCTTGATCTGTAACATAACTCAAGAGACCTACAATAAACTGCTAGCCCACTGATACAGGACTCCTTTGCCTTCTAGAAGATCTATCCTGACCACCCTGATAGCTGTTGGAGATGCGAATGAACCCCTCGGTCCGACTGTTCTAGCTACAATCATCCCATTGCGTTGGGAACACATTTGCAGGGCCCAGATGGGACTCCCCCCGCCACCTGCCCTGTCTTCCCTCCTCCATCTTTCTCTTGCTCCTAACCTACTTACCTCACCCTCATATCGCTCTTTAGTTAATCTGCCAATATGTCTACTTTAGATGACCACTGTAACAGGAAGTATTAGGTTTTGTTTACTTGGCTACATAATTTTACTATTGCATGTGACTTATTATTCTCATCATCATCTTTATTTATATAGCGCCAACAATTTATGCAACTCTTAATACAATAGATATATTCAAGGGGTATGACAAGACGAGAGTTGACAAACTAAGACAAGCCTATACATTAGGTGGAGAGAGCCCGGCTCGCAAGCTTACAATCTTGAGGGAATGGGGTGACAAACATAAGGCACAGAGAAAGGGTGAGAGGTAATGTGGTGGTTGTATCAGTGACAAGGAAGTTCTAGCAGCTAAGATGGTATGCTTCGTGTATGAATTGAGTAGGAGTGTATTTGCTTATGAGGGCAGAAATATATGGAGGAGCAGTGTTTTTGAGGGCCTTATATGTCAGTACCAGGATTCTAAATTTAATTCTAAAGGTAATAGGAAGCCAGTGGAGCTTTTCACAGAGTGGGGAAGCAGAAGAGGAGTGATGTGCAAGGAAGATAAACCTAGCAGCAGCATTTAGGACAGACTGCAGAGGAGAGAGTCGAGACAGTGGAATGCCAACCAGAAGAGTGCTGCAGTAGTCAAGACGGGAAATAACAAGTGAATGAACCAGAGTTTTTGTGGATTCTTGGGTGAGGAACGGGCGGATACGAGAAATGTTTTTTTAGGAGCAAGTGGCAGGATCTGGTGAGGGACTGAATGTGAGGGATGAAGGAGAGGTTAGAGTCATGGATGACCCCAAGGCATCGGGCCTGGTTAGTTGGAGAAATAGTCGCGTTGTTAATGGTGATAGAGAATTCAGGCAGTAGAGTGGAGATGGAAGGAGGGAAGATAATGAGTTCAGTTTTAGAAAGATGAAGTTTCAGGTAGCGTTGTGACATCCATGAAGAAATAGCAGACAAGCAATTGGTAATACGGGACATAAGAGATGGAGAGAGATCAGGAGAAGACAGGTAGATTTGGGTATCATCTGCATATAGATGATACTGGAGTCCAAATGAGTTGATTAGTTTGCCAAGAGATGAAGTATAAAGAGAGAACAGAAGATGGCCAAGGAATGAACCTTGGAGGACGCCAATTGAAAGTGGAAGGGGTGATGAAGTCTTGCCAGAGAAGCTGACAGAGAAGGAACGGCTAGACAGATATGAGGAGATCCAGCTGAGAGCTGTATTGTGAATGCCTGTAGAAGCAAGTGAGTCAAGAAGAATGTGGTGATCAACAGTATCAAAAGCAGGAGACAGATACAATAGTATTAGAATGGAGAAGTGACTTTTTGCTTTGGCAGAGAGCAAGTCATTGGAGACTTTTGTTAGAGCTGTTTCAGTAGAGTGAAGGGGTTTGAAACACGACTGTAGAGGGTCAAGGAGGGAATTAGAGGAGAGGAAGTTAGTTTACTTGGAGAAGTAATGTGAAAGGGAATATAGGAGACAATTGGAAAGTATTTTATGGTCTACAAGACATCAGTGATGTCATCAAATGATGAATGCAGGGATTAACGTATAGCCACACTCACACAATCTAACTAGTGTGAGTAAGGTTTTTTTTTTACCTTTTTTGTGGGGAATGTGGAAAGAACCAGGGCATGAATTTTAGTTCTGGACTTAGTTTGCTGTACTTTTAAGAAGACTTGATGAGGTATTTTACATCTTCTGATCACAGCAAGTTTCAATTTAAAAAAAAGTCTACTAAGATCTTCCACGAGTTGCATAATTTGAGTAAATTGTCTATCATGTTTTTCACAAGTAAGGCAATTTTAGGATAAAACATGATGACCAGTTCTCATTACGATAACTATGAATAGACACAACCTATTGATCTGAATAAATATGATAGATTGCATAAGAACCTTAAAGCTAAATAGCTAGTAAATATGCAAAAGCATTTTAGGACCAACTGATTTTACTGGGTTGTTTCCCTTGTGCTAAATCCTTTAAAAACTATTTTTAAGCTTATCAAATTCAACACGTTGTACTGAACACTGTATATGCAGATTGCCTCAATCCCTATGCAAATTTCCCCCATTGCATGCAAAATGTGTTTCCTAACCTATAAATGTCCTTTCACACTGGAGCTCTGGTCTATTACCGGGAGCTTATTTAGATGAATGCTTATTTAGTGCAGAGATCTTTGAAAATTGCATATCTTCTGCGGTACTGTGGAGTAATTGAAAAATAACACATACCAGCATACATCTACTGAGTTAAATAAGTGGGACTTTTTGAATAGAATGTGATATCTTAAGTTATTCATTTCTGAATGTAAAACAGAGCACTGTTTCCTACTCACTACATGATCAACAATCAGAGTAAAAATAGGGGAAACAAAGTGTCCCCATCTTCAAAAAAACAATGAAAGAACAAAATTATGTATTTGTCCTGATTTCAGAAACAACTCATATGCCACAGGAAGTCATGTTTTTTGGATATAGTGGATTTTTCTTTTTTAAATCTTATTTATTTTTATCCTAAACCAACAGATCTGCACTAAGAAATTGCTCTAAACCTACCAACCCTACGTGTAAAAGACTTCTTTTCTAAGAAGATGTCCCGTCCCCCAATATTTCATGTTAGAATGCTCTTACCTCTTCCACAGCAGCCCAGCACTAGCAGAAATTGCAGTTGCACCAGCAAAAGCTGCGAAAACAATCCTTCGTCTGCTCTGTGAAGTGTTAGCATACCCATGGTAGCGCCGGGAAACTGCTGCCAGGCCAGCCACAGCAGGGATGAAGCGGAGGCGGAACATCCTAAAGTACGAGAAGAAGGAGATAACACTATTTGTTAGTCCACTCTGTGCTCGAGTAGCATATATAAAGATGTCCAAATGGGTTTATTCTTGCGGAATAATTTCTTACACTTAAAACAAAATTTCAATTTCACTGAAAGAAAAAAAAAAAGTACAAAACTATAGGTAGTTTAGTGTCCTGGCAGCTGATTTATTTTAAAGCAGCTTATCAGCATGCAGGGACAATTGTCCCATCCCTGTATACATGTAGGGATCGACCACTGCGATCTGACAGGTGCTGCACCAATACATGCATTTATACAAGTACAATTGTTTATGAAATTAAAAAATGATAGATTAACTCTTGTGGACCCCCAGCTCCTAGAGCTCTCACCCACAAACTTGAACAACAGAATTATAACCCACAAAAGCAGGTACAGTAGAACTTCAAAACATGTTGAACAATTATTGCGATCTATTGTTACAATCATGGCATGTAATCTCCATTTGATGTCTACTTTGCAATACATTGTTTACTGTCCCTTACCAGGCCTATGTCTTTACAAGCTAAAATGTACGCTTTTTATAAGCCTATCTTTATATAAGAGTTTTTCTATAGAGTTATATTTACTTGGGGTTCAAGATTATTTCATATGTCTTTTATTAATATAGATTTGACTTATTACCACATACATTAAATCTTATATTACACATACATTTATATTTCATTTTTTCTATATATTATATAGTAAATAATGTCTTCATCTGATGAATGTCCCAGAAATATAAAAGGTTGTTTGTTTTATTTTCTATTGCTTGTTCAAGGTAACATTCATCAAAACTTAGAATTCAGTCTCTGTTTATTTATTAAAATAATGATAGAGATAAAAAAAAAAAAAGTTAGAAAAGAGGAGAATAGAAGGAATAGGCAGATCAACACATTACTTTTGTAATCTCCATCTATTTTTTTTTTAGTACTTTCACTGGCATTTGGTCAAACACATCATAACAGACACACTTTATCTGTTAAACAACTTAAAAAACAAAACTTTTCTAAAAACAAAAAATCGGTGTCAATCAGCACAGTGATTTTTTTAGAGGCTACAGGTGGTTTGCGGCCTGTCTGAGTGTTGCTCTGGTAGCATTTATTATTAACATAGACAGATTTCTCCCTTTACTTGTCAACGTGATTCTCACCCTCTTGGAATCTCCTTTTTAGTCCTGTATAGTAATTTAATACATTTGCAGATTTATTTCCTTTCAGCTGCTACTTGGTAAATATTTCTGCAATGCAGCAAAAGTCCACATCTCACCTTAACACCATGGACCCCAGGAAAGCCATTGTCAGAAATGAACACAATGCTTTTAACTTTAAGTATTACAATCCTGGTAACAATTTGGACAACTCCGTTAGCAAACATGGGAACTTCTCGGCTCTGGCTACCTAGAGCCTTCCCTTGCAGGACGCAGCCAGGACTGCACATTGACGTCGGTGGGCGGTTCTGCTGACGGCATCGAGAAACACCCCCATTTCAAGGAAAAAAATGGACGGGGAGCGGGGAGTGTCAAGACCCCGGTCCCGCGACCCGGAGAATTCAGGTCTTGACCCGGAGGAGCAGCGCTCACCTGGCAATCTCCAGGTCAAACCCAGAGAGTTCCCAGGTATGTCTATTAGTCATTAGTTCCAACCACAAACTAGTTTTCATTTAAATTATTGTTCTAAAAGTAAGATGCTTTCTTTTTTTTTTTTAATATCATTATTGTTGTTTTTGTCATCATATTCTGTAGTGCTGTACAATGGGTAGACAGGACATAACAAGTAGTATGTAACATAACAATTTAACTTACAGAAACAACAAAACAACAGGTGAGGAGGGCCCTGCTCAAACGAGCTAACAATCTAGAGGGCATTCCTGTCATAATATGTACTTTGATGCATATGACAAATGTGTGATCCCTAAAATTTCTATGCAGTCCATTTTGCAAATGCATGGGGTCTTGACGTGCCACACTCCCCGCCCATTTTCCCTTTAAATGAGGAACTCCAAACAAATTCAGCGGGAACTCCCACCGAAGTCAACGGGACCGCCCCCTGGCATCAGTGGGCAGTCTTGGCCGTGTCCCGCAAGGCAGGGCTCCGGTAGCCGGAGCCAAGAAGTTCCCAGGTATGCCGGTAGTTAGCTCCAGCCCTGTCTTGGGGAAAGGTGGGGGTGGGGGTCTCTTCAGAGTACGCATGTGTGAGTGCAGCTGATTCAAGCAGGAAATCGGTGAGAAGTACAGTCAAATCATGGAAGAGGAATGCTGTTGGCAGCCTTTTTTTTCTTCTTCATTTTGTAAGAATGCATAGAGTATTTTATTATACATTCTTCTATGGTGGGGGTGTCAGGGGCATTAGACTTTCCTTTAATTACATGTAGTATTTATGTTAAGTGCACATTGGAACCTGTTTCACATTAGACATTGTAAAGCATGCAACCCCATGCAAACAACTCCTCCACACCTGGCAAATGAACTTGCAGGGTTGTAAGCTGAGCTGTCACGCTAGCATGCAAGACATGTTAACCTATGTTATTATGAAAGCACCATAAAGGACGTTTCTCATAGTATGCACTCCCAATGGTAGGGTCCGGGACTAAACCCAACACCCTAGCACTATAGCCTCCGAGACATAATAATGTGGCAGTGCTTGGGAAGGGTAAAGGATAGACAAGAGCAGTGTTTTTCACATACAGTTTTAAGAGTTTAGATGTTCAGGCTGAATAGCAAAAGATTTTAAAAAGTCACAAATGTTACTTTAAAGACAAACCCCACAGATTAACATTAGCAACTCTAAGAATGTTTGCGTCTGTGGTATACAATTTGCCATTTCAATACATATACTTGTGCTGGTAGAGTTGATTTTTCATGGCATATGCTGAGTCATGAAATATCTTCATTTAGTTGTGAGACGAGTGGACTTACTCCAAAGATTCTCCCTGCTGCACAAAAGTTAATCAGAGCCATGAGGGATTTCCCTAATGGATACATTAAGTGAACTCATTCTCTGTGGATGGGAGTTGATATTATCTGGGTGAAGAAAAAAATGTTGCCGAAATGACATCTTTTGCTACAGGCATCTGCACACATCACAGCTCTGTATGGGCTATAATATTGTTACTTTGCATTTTAATGAGAAAGAAGCTCACAGGGATATCCACTGTGTAAGCACTGCATCTAGAAGAGGTATGAAGCCGCAGGAAATATATATATATATATATATATATATATATATATATATATATATATATATATATAGTCTGATACAAAAATAAATAGCGGGCTATTGCTTCTTCTGAAGGAGGGAGAATGGCCTAAGAATTTTAACTGCTTTAAGTTACTTCCCCCATTAAAGGGACAGTTTAATGTCCCAGGCAGCCTCAAACATATGTTTATTAAAAGTACTTTCTGAGAACATTTTTTTAAATGTTAAAAACAACAACAAAGTTACCTTAGAAATAAGATGCAGCTCCTCTGTAGACTACTATATGTTTCACGAACCCAGAATTCTAGTGTACAACGTCATAATTTAATTCAGTACTGTAACATGTTTGCCACGAGGCTAAATATATAAACCTTATTCTTGCTTACTGCTAGAATTAGTACGTATTTATGTATTTTTGATAAACGCTCTTCATAATAAAAAAAAAAATGGAAAAAAAGCGACGCCATATTTAGTTTCAAAGGGTCAGTGAAAACCAGGTATTGCTAGAAACATAGAATTTGATATGAAGACTCAAACTTTAAGGAAATAGGGTCTTGAGAACTATACACAACACTCTAGGTGATTCTGACTAGAGACTTGTAAAGTGGCATAGCCACCTTGGTCTTTAGGCTACTAAGGCCTTTTGCTGTACAACCCAGTACCCTGCTTGCTTTTTTTCAACACTATGAAGCATTGCTTTTAAGTCCTCAGAAACAATTGCTTCTTAACTCTAAATTGCAGCACTCTTGACCATTTTTCTAATTTACTTAAAATGTTGGCAATTTGGCTTATTGAACAAGGAATGTCTACCCTGTTACAGACCTTTGTATTATCTGCCAAATTTTTTTTTTGTAATATCACTAATAAAAATATTGAAATGTATGGGTTCCACTACTAAAACCTTAAGTACCCAACTAGTAAAAAGACCTTCATTTGAACATACAAACCCAAGGTCTTCTATGAGGTATAGTGTCAAATGCCTTACTAAAATCTAGATAATTTATATGAAATACCCCCTCCCTGATCTATTACCGTATTTGCTCGATTATAAGACAAGATTTTTTCCAGAGCAAATGCTCATCTTATATTCAATGTTGTCTTATAATCAGACCTCAAACAGAGGTCTGACTACAACACTAAGATCCAGATATTGGCAGTGCTGCAGGGTACCTGGATCCACCTGTCTGGCAGCCAGTGGACAGACAGTCTCTGCCGGGGCTTCTATGACAGAGCGCCGGCGTGACATAACTTTCCGGTGCTCCACCATAAAAGCCCTTAGCGGAAGTACCGGCCAGCAGCAGCAGAGGTTGTCTAAGCCCGTTGCAGACGGGTAGTCTTATATTCAGGCTTTCTTTTTTTTTCTAAATTAATATTCAAATTTTGGGGGGTTGGCTTATACCCCCCAGCCACCCCCTTTTTGTATTTAATTGTTAGTTTAACAAGATACCCCTGCAGTAAACCCATGTTGTTTGTGATCCTGCAATTAATTAACATCTGCATATTTAAAAGTACTTATCTCCCCACCTTTAACATGGTTTCTATTATTTTCTTAACTACTGACATAAGACATATTGCTCTGTATTTTGCACTGTTTTTCCTGCTACCTAATTTTGTGAAATACTACAGTTGCCAACTTCCAATCTTCTGAAACTACTGTCAATTGTGATTGCTTAACCCCTTAAGGACCAATGACATGCCAGGCACGTCACGCACAAATAGTCAGTATGGCGGCAGACACATGATTTCAAAACGGCTTCACTGAAATGCCCTGATATTGAGGCATTCAGCAACACTGAAAACCCACCCCAGGGCGCATTGCGACCTTTTTTCTTTTTCATTTGCACTAGTGAACTGTGCACTGTGAAAATGTAGCATTTTTCTCATCATAAATGATAGTTTTATATATATTTATGTATGGTTTCAAAACAAAAGCATGCTTGTGTTCTTAAACTAAACGAGATGGGAGGAAATTATGATTAAAAACAAGATAACAATGTTGCTGTTCAGTCCATATAAAAAATCTTTAGGGCACGGCCCACGTTGTGGCGACGGAGCTCTATCTTAACTTAATTGCCGCCCTGAATCTTAACTAAACAGCCGCACGACCGACGGGGCCATCTTTAATGCGGGGCAAAAGCGTGCAGCACCCGCGGTGGGCAGGCCAGTCCGTATGCCGGCACACGAGATTCCATTGCAGCCAATGCAGCTGCTAGTTTTAAAGCGGCCGTATGTCCGCCTCCACCGGCCGCTTAATGATTTTAAAGCGGCCAGCGTGCCCGCACCACACCGCCCTGTGCCTCAGTGAGGCTCTTCGTTCCTCCCCTTTAAAGGCACAATGTGCCACTCAAGGGGACGGGCTCACACGGAACAATTCCTTGTGACAGCTGTAAGAACATGTCAGAGGAGAGCAGCCTGCAGGAAAAGAAGCCAGCAAAAATGTAAGTAGTCAAATTTTTTTTTTAAATGCTGGGGTGGTAGGTGGAAGGGGACCCATATTCAAAGGGGTGTGCCTTGGGACAACAATTAAATACAAAAAGGGGGTGGCTGGGGGGTATAAGTACACAACAGGGTGGTTGGGGCATCACATTAATCAATACACATGGGTACATTAACCAGTACAAAAGGGGGCATCAATACACAAGGGGGGAGGCTGGCTGGGGACATCACATAAATCAATACACAAGGAGTGGGGACATAAATGCACAAAAGGGGGCCGGCTGGGGGCACAAATACATATGGGGCAATACACAACGGTGTGGGGGGAATACATTAAAACGAAAAGGGCCCCTGGCTGGGGCATCAATATACAAGGGGAAAACACACGAACAACAAACTACTGTGGATTAACCTGTACTAATGCAGGTGTCGGTGTGGCAGAGCCTGTCCTGGTGTGTATGTTTGGGTGTCGGTGTGGCAGAGCCTGTCCTGGTGTGTATGTTTGGGTGTCGGTGTGGCAGAGCCTGTCCTGGTGTGTATGTTTGGGTGTCGGTGTGGCAGAGCCTGTCCTGGTGTGTATGTTTGGGTGTTGGTGTGGCAGAGCCTGTCCTGGTGTGTGTGGGTGTCAGTGTGGCAGAGACTGTCCCTGGTGCCAAAAAGGTTGGGGACCGCTGCTTTAGGGTACAGAATGAGAATACTGTCACACACAGACTACAACGTATACACAAAAAAAAAGGCATTTATGGGAATTTGTCACTTTCAAAAACATCTTAAATTTCAGTCTATTGTAACTTAAATCCAAACTCTGCTTTTCTTTTTTTCCTAATCCATGTCATAACTCCCAATGCTAGAACCTGTAAAAGTCGATTCTAGATTTATTTTATGTATTCAGCCATGCTGAGTAAGACTGAGTCTTCTTTCCTTTAATGCTTGTAATAAATAATAGCTATTAAATCACCATTTTGTCAATAAACACATACACGTTTAGAAGAGGCTGCAGATGTAATATTTTCTCAAATAACGTATTTGTCTAAATCAAGAGTAAGTTCTTGACTCAAACAGTAAACTTAATAGTCGGTTTATTTCTACGGTGGGTTTGTATACTGCTTCATAAATGTAATTGTCATTACCACCTCCCCCCGGCACACGTAGCTACACAGAATGGGGCAACAACAGATGCTATACTGAGAAGAGTGTAAAAAATAAATAAATAAAAAAGGCTCATAGAAGCTCCATTACCTGTTGTGTCATTAACACAACTTGGGAAATAACGTTACATGAATACAAACGCACTGTCAATGCTTTATACCGCCAGCCATTAATAATTACTATAACACAGAACGTTCTGACGCCCTGGAAGGAAAGCCTGTCACGTCCCCACAGAAGACATATTATATGTAACAATACGCGCTCGCACCAAGACATTTATACACGCTGACACAGCCCGCGCTCTCTACCTGCACTCCCGTCTTCAACAACTGTTTTCTTCCGGACACCGCAGCCAAATTACGAACGAGATACGTTCTCCAGAGTTTTCGGTCGGAACTAAACAGCCAGTTCCAGTTCCCCCTCTGCTACCCGAGCCGACGAGTGTAGCACTCTTCGCGTATTCAAACGCCAAGGGGAGGGGACGAAACTACAACTCCCAAAAGCACTTGCGTCTGAGACGACGTTTCTCAGCCTAAACTTTATTTAGGACTGAGTAAACATTCATCAACCCCTTCTGCTTTGCTGTCTTTAAATTTATATGAAATAAACAATTTTAAAAAAATGCTAAAATGGCAGGTAACTGCATTAACCCCTTCAATCCCATGGGTTTTTGGTACCTCACGTCCAGGAGCAATTTTGCCATTTTTGCGCTATGTCGGTTCAGCGATTATTCTCTTTTCCTGCGACTAGTGTACCCATGTAAACTAGATATTGTTTTTTTCAAGGAGAGATAGAGCTTTCTTTTGATACCATAGTTGGATGACTAGCTGAAAATTTAGAAGTAATGGAAAATCCCCTCCAAGTTTATCAATTCAGGTGTCCTGATTTCAGAAATACCTAATTTATATAGAATTTCCATAGTTTCCCAGCACTTATAGGAAACATACTATAAGGTGTACATTTTTTGTACAATTTTTATGCTTAACGGGTTTGGGGATTGATTTCTTATCTTTTTTATATATATATTTTTAATTTTGTTATTTTATTTTTTTAATATTTTTTTATATATTTTTTGTAAAAAAATGGTTAGAGGGACCTCTTGAACATGTTATTAATGCCAGTGATGTCACAATGACATCACTTAGCTCACTTTATTTTATTATTATTTATATTATTATTATAATGATTTATTATTATTATTTTTTAAAATAACTAACCATTTTTTTTTCTTCGTTTTCTGTTTCAGCATGGGAGGAGGGTGAGAAACATGGTTTCTCACTCTCCTCCCTGCGATCCCCTGCACCGATCACACTGTGATCTCTACAGAAGTGCATAGAGATCGCAGTGTCTGTGCTTCATCTGATGAACTTCCAGGTTACGTCAGCAGCGACGCAACCTAGAAGGGAATGCCCGAGCGCCCGATCTGTATTTAAATGCCGGAAGCTGTTACAGGAGATCGGACAGCAGAAAGCCGGTGATGCCGGCTTCTGCTGTCAGGGGGGAGTCCAGGCTGTCAAACGCCGCTGCCACTGCAAGAAGGGCTGGACGTACCAGTACGTCCATAGGGGGTTCTTGGGATGCGTTTTTTGGACGTAATGGTACGTCCATAGTGGACTGAAGGGGTTAATGGGAAAAAATGTATAAAATACATAAAGCAGCCTTAATAAATGATACCAGTGTAGCTTGTTGTTGCTCTGTTATTGTTTTGGTTTATATATCTATATGGCATTATTGTTTTGGATTGCATATTTATGGGAGTAGTTTCAAATTATAATAGCGTAGTAGTATATAACATAACAGTTTACTTACAGAAATAACAGGTGAGGAGGGCATTTCTCAAACAAGCTTACAATCTAAATTAAGTTAGGTAAAAGGTAAAGGTGCCATTGTTAGGGATGCAGTACCCACACTAGTATTGCAGGAGAGAGACTAGAAAAGGTAAAGGAATATGTCCTTATAGAAGTGGTTCTTTGTTTTTCTCGTGCCCCCACTTTTGTGGACTACAACTTCCATCACCCTCAGTCATATTGGTGATAATTGTGATGGGAGATGTGGCCCACAAAAGCGAATGCATAAGAAAAGCAAAATGCCGGCGCTCAGCATTACAAGCCAGCACTGAGACCGAACAGGGAGACTCGCTGCAGGACTGCTGAAAGGTAAGTACAAGGGAGGGGAGGCAGGGACGGAGGGAGAGGAAGGGTAGATAAGGGGGGGGCATTTTAAAATTCGCCCCAGGCGGCATTTTGCCTTGGGCCGGCCCTGGTAATAGAGCATAACAAAGTGAGAGAGCCTGAGAGTGTGAAACTATAAGTGAGAGAGTGAGCTTGAGAGAGCAAGTGAGAATGTGAGAGAGCATGAATAAAAGTGAGTGAGTGTTATAGATATAGATTTTTTTTAAAGTTCCCGCAGAGTAAGGTCAGTCAAAGAGGTGCAGCAGCAGCAGAGGTAGTAGAGCACTGGGGCTGGGGAGGCAGACACTGGCAGATGGTAGGAACATGCTACCCCATAAAGCAGGACTGCATGAAAGGTTGTTGGGCCCATTAATCACAGCTATTGCCATCAATGAGACCACCCTCAATTTCTTGGCTTCTTCTACCAGTCATCAATATGTTATACACAGTCCCTCCCACTTTACCTCATCAATGAGCAACAAAATGGCTTGGGATGGCACCAAAAAAGCTTGTAATGGCGGCTGTACATGGCGGCAAATTAATTTTCAGCAGTTTGTTTTCCAGCGTTCCGCTGATGTCGGTGGGCGGTCCTGCTGACGTGGGGAAACACCCCCCATGTAAAGTAAAAAAATTGGCAGGGAGCGGGGCGTGTCAAGGCCCCGCTCCCACGACCCGGAGGATTATTGTTATGCTTTTGTTCTCCCCTCATGTGTTACCCTGTCCATGTGCGACATGTCCTGCCCACGGACTTTAACCCCTCATAGCCCGGACACCATCGTCCCGACCACAGCACTATTGTATGGAGATATCCCACGTGTGGTGGGGGTACAGACCAGGGGTGGTTCGGAGAAGAAGCCTCCTGCAGATTCCCGGCCACTGGGGCTGCCAGGAGAGCGGAGATCAGCCGGCACGATTATCGCACGCATGCTGGCTATCTCGCGGTCGGTCCCAGGGAAACTTTGAACGGCTGCCGCTCGGGATCAGGATATCCTCAAAACCCCGAGCTATCCATCGGTACCCCGGGATCGCCGCCGCTCGTTCAGGATCACCCTGTAAACAACGGTTTAAAGCTGTATGGACATTGCAGGGCTCGGTGGCCTAAGTGTGGCGCCGGACTGTCTGGGCTTGGCGGGAAGATATGGACACGATTTATGGTTTGTTTCTCACCTAACCGGTATCTAAGTATATATATGTGTTTCCCAAATTGTTTTACCTCACTACGATTCCTGTCTTGTTATTAAGGTAAGCCTCGGTGCTGCCCTTATCAGTGCGGTAGAGCGCTGTATTCCTATACTTCCGTATACTACAGTGCCGCCGAGGTTCCTCTGCTATGATCACTTATTGTCCTTTTCAGGACAATAGCCCCACGGTGTATCTCAGCTTTGGCTAGCAACAGTGGTTAAGCGGCCCCTTCTCTGCAACGCTGGTTCTGTATGGCTGTGAAGGGGTTAATCGCTTGTGTCCCGTTGGCCATTGGAGGAAGCAATGTTCAGCAGGAGTACAGGTCGTTCCCGTCGCACTTGTTTAATCTGTTAATTTTGCACTTAAAATCAAAGAGTATGTGAAGGGAGTGATAATCAGATACTTGTTGACAATACTTGGCATTTGTGGTGCCTACTCATCCTTGTAAAATATGCAACAAGGGAATAGTGGACCAACTCTCTGCATATTGCATTAGCATTTAAAATATATGAGACAGCTTCTTGGTGTGGTTTCAAAAACTAAATATATGCTGACCTGCAGTATGTGTAATCTTTTTTTGAAGCAGACCGACTGCAGTTTCAGAAAAATATGCAAAAATGAAAACTAAATGTTCAGCAACAAAATATTCACAACTGTTAAAAAAAAAAACACTGTACACTTAGAAAAAATGTGTTTAATATAAACCCATAACTTTGCTTATGGAACGTTTTGTTAATTCTGCACATATAAATTATATAAACGTTTAACTGGAGTGAGTAGATCAACATTGTCTGTTTCTGTTTTGACTGTGAAAGAACCCTTATTCTTTTCTTAGACTTGTGATGTAGTCACTCGAAACGTATAACCGTATACTGGAGGTAAGGGAGCAAAAGAGAAAAGCGAGAGGGACTAATTTGAACCCTGAGCTGATAAACATCTGTAAAAGTTTGGTCACCTGCCACAATTTTATTTTTGTATGCTATTTTCCATATAGCCAGAATAGGATGCAGCCACATGTTGACTGCCTCATAACACAAATAAATACAATAGGCACACAGGCAATTAAAAGAAAAGTTGCTCTATTGTAAAAGCTTTAATGAAATCTGATAATGGTTGTCTGGGAAAACACCAGCAACCATTAAGAAAAATGCAAAGCAAAACCATCATGTGATGGGATGCCCTGTATCCCGACTGGGTACTCTCATCAAACTAGGCTTCCTCCTGCCAGGAGACCAGCGGTTACCCCCCTTCATCTCCAGACAGAACCAGAGAAGGGGGATGCCGCTACACCAGAGCTGCGTTAGCGGTGTGGCTAGCCGTAGCTATGCGTATTCAGCACATGTACTGTCCTGAAAAGGACCGTGAGTTATTACAGCAGCCTACCCCAAGCATCAGACAGCACCAGTGTTGACTCAGTTTATTTGGAACAAGCACAGCTATTTATACACAGAAACATAATTGGATCAGAGTATAATCCCATGACTTCCAGACAGCCCGGCACCTTCATACAATTCTATGGGAACCAATGCCCAATCGACAAAAAGTCACTATGTACCAATGGAGAGCCCAGGGTCTGAGGACGTTATATTCCAAAAAGCGTCTGGGTCTGACCTCAGGACTCTGAGCGACAGCTTCTAAAACATCCCCGGGAATATTCCACGCATAGCCGAGCCAGAGTTTCATAGCCACGGCTTGGTAAATCCTGGTAATAAAACCATTTTTCCCAAATGAGCTCCCTCTCCGTAACAACCTCCGAGTGTTGCCCACCATGAACACAGTATAACCCCAAAAGAGCGACATGGTGGACCAATGGATGTTTGTAGCGATTGTCCAAATAGCGATTGTCGGAGGGCATCTCCGCGGTTTCTAGCCACTGTATAGTTCCATGAATTTGCGGCTAGGTCCCAGTCAGGAGCATCGAGCATTTCCATGCATGTAGAGACCCCATAGCCAGCTAGTTCATGGGAGCCTGTTAGGGCAGACCAGACGGGGGTTCTTGTTCACAGGGTAAGTAAGACATAAGATGGGACTGAGCAGGCAGGTAAGGAGTCTCCCCATGAATCTATTAGTACCCCCCTCCCAAACTCAAACATACCTTCATGTGTCCTCAGCCTCAGGGGGTTGACACATCACACCACTTTCAAGAGAACAAGTCTGATGCTCTTTATTTATAAACAAAGGGCTGAGTTAGTCACATATTTTCACATCAGATCCTTGTTGTGTTCTATATACTGCTTATACATCAAGTCCTGAACCCCTCAGCATTTTAGTTACCGAATCTTAGCCATTTGGGTGCTCCTGCATCTATAGAAAAGCAGCAACTTGGAAATATTTATGTTTTATCATTAATCATTAAATCAATGAGCATTCCACCGGACCATCATTGGATTCCATAATTGGAGTTTATAGAAATCCTTGTTACCAGCCACACACAAAGTGTTAAAAATGTCTCTGTTTCAGGACCAGACTGGGGGAGAGATGTGGTCTTGGCACTTCAAGACCAAGGGCTTCTAATTGGCATATATGTGTCCGCTGACTGTATCCACGAATTCACAGGGTGCGCTTTTATAAAGCACAGCAATGCACATCCAGCCAGCGGCCACATACTCCAGCATCTGAGTTGCGCTGAAGCAGCAGGAAATGCAGGTTCGTGGCTCTCTTGGCCACAGGCCAGATGGCCAGTCTGGACCTGCTCTCTTATTTTTTGTACAAAACTGGCATTTGTGGATGTTCGTTTCACACACACATCAGAGATACAGCCATTTTGACCATTTTGATCAATTACAAGTTATACACAGTACTTTATTTAAGGCTCAAAGACAGACATTTGTTTTTTTCCTTTGAGTTGTTACCCTATTACCAGCTATATTTTACTACTGCAAACACTAAAAAGCATTATGTAAATAATTGCATTTCTAAGAGATTGCTAAAATGTTTTGACAACTTGTAATGATTGGTTTTTAAACTTCAGATATTTTTCATCTGAGTTTTAGGTGATTTATTGAATAATGCACAGTGTTTAAGAACATTTTCACAGATCACCACATGTCAGTTAATAATGAGATAAATAGATTTCCCATGGCTGTACTATTTTTATGCGTAAAAAGGTAGCAAAATTATATAATCCTGTTATACTAATTTAGCTTTTTTGGGATCTATTGAATGAGAAATGAAGGTGAGAAAACATTCTGGCATATCATTCGTAGAGGAATTAACATGGAAAATGTAATCTTCAAATTGACTAATTAATGTGTGCCACATTATTCACTGCAAATCCCAGATGTTAATGTTAGTAGGAAACACTGAACTCTATAAATGATCCTGGTCTAGGTTAGCTTTATCTGTTAGAGGACTATTTCCCTCTTAAAGCATTGCTTTTCTTTGGTTGTTAATTTCCCTTAAAGTGCAAGGAAAATATTAACATTCTCCCAAGATAATTGTAACAAAACTATTCTACGGTGGATGGCTTGACAGTAAAGATAATTAATATGATTTTTACATTTTGTGCCCCCATAATGTGCTTAAATCTGGTCTTTCCATGAAATATTTTCATCAGTTTGTCTAGAAAACAACAGAAGTTGGAAGTTCTGCATCTCACGGGAAAGATAACCAACAAAGTCCACCAACCAATAAAGTCCGCCAAAACTCAACATCAGTTGCGTAAAAAACAAATTTTACTTAACTCCTAAGAATCACAGCCATAATATAGGGTTTAATTTATAATGGTGTGAAGGCCAAGAACTACACCATTAAAAAAGTGGACCTCATGTAATATTGCATAGGATTTATTCAGCTTAGATTGTTTAGGTTCTAGCATGTTACCTATGCATTACCTATGTCTACATTTAATTATTGGTTGATTTATATTAATATACTTAAATAAAGTAAAATATATCGTATAAAGTATATAGTACCTCCTCAAGTGTCATAATGTGTCACAAAGTGAAGGTATCATATCTGCTATAAAAGTATTGTAAAGGTAATTCCATGCAAGTATGAATTTGGTCATCACATCTATCATAATAGATAAAATGTAGAGCCAAAAAAGAGCTTCTAATTGGCTTAATTAGAAGTAGGTATGCCAAATGAGGTGGAGTACAAGTTGAGCAGGTCCCTAGTTAGACCTAGGCCCAACTATCTCCTCCTATGTATCCTTCATGAAGAGTGTGAGAACCCAATGGTGCAAGAGGTGAGCTGGAAGATTGATACAAGCTTGCTCAATGTGACACCAGCCTGACCATCTCTACTCTACTTGCTATGGATTCTATTTTGTAAATGTCTATGTTAAATACAGACTGAATTTTAACTGGGATTGAATGCCAGTTGGCTTTAAAACAGAAGTTATGGACTTTTGATATCTTGTGATCTTTTTGTTTATACATCTTTTGATTTCATTTGAGCAATGCTGTTCATTTGACCATTCAGTTTTCATGTGAATGTATAATGGATCAACATAAACACTATAACTATAATAACTAGAATTTGCCTTGGATTATTTCCAAAAGGGCAAATGATGTGTATCATGCAAGTTCCGCTTCAGATGCTTCATTGGTACAATTTTCACATAAAGGTACTGCACACCTTAAAGAATGATACTAACAAAAGTGAATGAATCATAATAAGCATGGATTTTCACACTACCTAGAGATCAACCAGTATTTAACACATGCGCAAAATGCGCACAGAAATTACATCAATATCACTTATAATAATTATGGTATGTTACCATATATTAGTAAATCGAATTAGGCCATCCTTATTGAAGTCTGGTTGGCTGTTCAGTCACGGGTGTAATTAAGATTTTAGTGCTATCTCGTGTATACAGTCAATACAAAACCCCATAACTCTTAAGGTATTCACTAAATGACTCGAAGCTAAAATGCAGGGAGCACAAGATCCATTCTAAAATTACCACAAGCCAAAGGAACTCATTGTATTGATAAATGCAGCTGCGCAAAATGATGAGCAAAGGGATAGTTATCTTTAAATGGAAAATCAGGGGAAGGCAGTTAAAATGTTTTCAACTAGAGGCGAAGCAACATTCATATTTAATTTGCCTTTAGTTCTGTTGTTTGGGATGGAGTATTGAATTCTCCAATGAGTCATGAATTCTCCAATGACCCATTGAGAAGGGTGACCAAGATCTCTGCGTATTCTGGGTGTTGTCCTCTAATTTAGACTCCTGTCGCCAAATTATTGTTTGCCCTTTGAAATGTGTCCTGAACCAGTCCTAATAACAGTAAAACAGTATTTTGCTGTAACTGCTTTAAATGTTATAAAATATGTCTACTAAACTATCTTTCTATTAAACCAAACATTTATTTCACTGAATATCAACTTTTAATTAAAATGTTAGCAATATGTAATTAGAGAAACATTACATGTTTCAGCTTGGTTGTTTCCTGCTTTGATTATGTTAAATGATGTGGACACAGTATAATAAATAGCCAAACCACATCTACATATCAACCCATCATTACTTATATACTGTAAGTGAAAAAACGAGTGCGTCTTTATTTTGCTTAGAAAATCTGGTTAGTTTACACGTGAATAAATGGTTTTGTAAAATAAATCATTTTAGAGGAAAATCATACCCTGCTCATTAGCTACCAAAATATATAACTGTTTGGCATTGGAGTTGGTAGATGGGTTGCAGGGAAAGACCATGATCCTCTTAGGTCATCTTTAGAAGAAACTGGATGGTCAGCTTGCAACGACCGCTGAAAATCAGCACTGGCATTACTTTGATTCTCAGATGCCCATCCTGACCCATTGCATTGTCTACCGGTTACCAACTTGACAGGCTGTTCCCTGCTGGTTGACTGATTGATGTTCCTTTTGATGTGTGATTCTTCAAATCTTTACTATCCCTATAAATGGGGTAACTTAATTGCAAAACCATTGCTATCCACAAATAAGATAATGACAAGCTGTCAGTTTTATTATATTCTCTCTACTTCTAAGCCATGTACCAACCATTTGGCAAGTAGAGCATTTAAAATATAATGGAAAAACAATTTCAGTTACAGTTATATAGAAATCTCGGTCTCCCTGTTTGCACAATCACTGATATCTTGATAAGTAATGATTTCAAAGGTCAGCTACAGAGTAAGTGGTTCAGAGTCTAATTTCAATATTGAAGAGAAGCTCAATATATCAGTTTTCTTAACCTAGCAGTAATGGCTTGACCTCTGTCAATAACAATGATGAATCTTTGTCCCTTGCCTCAGCCCTTCTAGGAAGATCCATGAGACCTTATCTATCCTACCCATTGGCCATTAACAACCTCTCCCAGATCAGTTTACTCACCATGCCTTGAATGTTCCAGTGTGTTTTTATCTTTGGTTTTGGTTGTGATCTTTCTGTTTTCAATCATATTTTTTGCTTTACCAAATAAATTTAGGCATCCAATTCTAATGCAAATGCAGCCTTTAGATAGTAAGTTTGCCTTGCTTCTATCCTCAGATTGTATGAAGGTCCCGTAAACAGCGATAATTATTATCACCTCTACAGTCAGCTTTTGCTATGAAATCTATTTTGCTATGAATCAATAGTCCATTGTCATTTCCACAGTATTGCATAACTAATGCTCATCTTCTTTGTCTTTAATCTGTTACCTTCTTTCATCTCTGTGGAAATCACCTGGCAGGAATGTTTGCCAAAATGGCGGCACTTGCTGTGACATCATCTCCCTGATCCACCAATTGGGGGAGTATTATCGGTCCCGAAGGGTTTACTCTTCCGAACCAAATGTTGGTAGGAAAAGGAATCAATGTAATAGAACGCTAATAAAAATGAAGAAAGAAAAATCTTAAACTGCAAGAGAAACATCAATTGTATAGATTAGAAAGTTAATTAACCCGCTTCAGTGATTAGTGTGCAGTCCTAAAATGGAATGGAAAATTAAATATTTATTTATCGGCACAGAAAATAACAGTGATCTATCGCTATTAAAAATTCTGCCAAAAAGCATGCCTAATGATCAAAATAAAAAAATAATCCTGAAAAATCAGGCTAATTGAAACATGGCATTCTTTTATGAATTAATGGGAGAATGATATTACTAGTTATTTTTCATAAATATTGAAGACTCCCCAAACCTCTTTGTGCTGCATGGCCCTCCCATCTCCATCCACAAACAGCCTATAGAGCCAATTGTAATGGCAGATGCCTTGTTACGTTATCAAAATCTAGATACCGGAACTTTCCCTTTAAATTTTGGAGTGGAAAGAGCCTATGTAAAATTTTATATCCTTAGACCTCAGTCATAACATATGCACCCGTGGCTGTTCCAGTGCAGGGAATAATCTAGGATCTACCATGTTTGCTAGGTTGATAGTTACAGCTAGAAATTTAGCATTATTCACCCATACTGAAATTTCCAGATGTGGATGCAGTGTTTTGTCATGCCCACTTTCCACCCAGATTACACCCAAGTCATCATAAATGTACTTTTCTGAGGTAGAATGTGCAGCTCTTACAACTGCTCTCCTCCTCCATAGTCCGACAAGTCTACTGATTTTCCACACATGTGCACACGCATGTGAACCAGGCCTCCAGTGTTTGCAAAACCAGTATTGGAGCTTTTCTTAGATCAGATGACTCTTTCTTTCTTCCAGAAAACTCCTTGATACAGTATATCACTTTCCAAATCCCCCAATTTTTTTAAAAAAAAGGTCCTCCCAAAGTGGAGCAGGACTGAATTTCCACCACAAGATTATAGAAATGTTTATAAAAAAAGGTTCCCCTAGAGTGAGAACAGTCAAAGAGGTGAAACAATAGTCTTTAAATGATTACTAAGCAGAGTGAAGTCTTTATTCGAGGTTCATACCTTTAATTGAAGAAAAAATATATGCTACATTAGCTTTAGGGACCTCAGCTGTTTCTTCCATCTAATACTCCAGATGGATGCATGACAATATAATTTTGTAGTAGTAGAGCACTGGGACTGGGCAGGCAGACACTGACAGATGATAGGCATAGGCAGCCCCATGGAGCAGGACTGAATTTGCATCACAATATTATAGATTTTTTTTTTTTTTAAAGGTTCCACTGGATTAAGAACAGTCAAAAAAGTGCAGCAGTAGTAAAGCACCGGGCATGGGCAGGCAGACACTTGGAGATGATAGAAGCAGCCAAAGAACTAAATTTCCCCAATATTATACATATTTATTGTCACCAATATTCATTCATTAATAGATGATATCATAGAAATTTAATAATACAACAAATAACGTGTCTACAAATTACAGGTTTGGCTAGTAGTATAAATGGGCAACTGTGTTTATCAACTAAACTCTACTCACAGGGGAAAAATGTCTGCTGCAGTCCCTATAATACACTACAGTAGTCACTACAGTTTCTCTAATCCCCCCCCCTCTACAACAGTAAATTTCCTGCACTGAAATAAATAAATTAATTAACTTTCAGTATGATCGGTGAGCAATGAGCATTATTCTCAGCCTCTGCTAAGCTGTAACTGCTGCTAGTGACAAGTTTAAATGCCGTCAGCACACTTACATATGCAATGTTTGTTCCTACCCCTTGTAAATGCTGATTGGCCAGAGTGAAAAAGTAAGGAAAAACTTCCACAAGTTGTTGGACCCATCCACAACAAAAAATGTTGGTATAATTATTGCTAGCTATTGTTACAGGCATAATATATACCGCAGAGTCACATAAGTCCCAGTTCAGCACCTCTGTGTTTTGCATTAAATGTCTCCTTTAAGTATCCCTTAAGAATTCTAGTGGGCTGAGACCTGTGGCTGGAAAAACTGCTACAGGAAAAGTCTGTTAAGTCTACCTGCAGCACATAATCCATCATGGCCCAGACACACGTATATATCTTTCTTTTCTACTGTCCCTTTTGTCCTTGAGATATTATCTATCATTTTTAGCATGTCTGTAACAAATGCAGTCTACACTTCCGGACCCTACAAATCCACTCTGTTCTGTAGATTTGAAGAGGATAAAACATTACATATAAAATGTATCTTGCAATAAGGGTTTCTTAGTGCCAACCCTAATAAAATCAAATTGAATTCTCCAAGTGCACATCAGATCCAGATTAATTGTATCATTTAATGTTACATTGACCGAGGGAAAGCACATTGAAATATATGTTGTTAAATGGAATGTATTGCTTGCCAGATTTTTTTTTTAATTATACTGTCTACTACTCAACATGCCTCACATGTGGGTTTTTGAGGCTAAAAAGAACAAGATGGAGAGATAAGCCGAGAAGCATAGGGAGGGGTTAGGGCTGAAAAGGAGACGTGAGTAGACAAGAGATAGGAAAGAACAGGAGGCTGAAATAGTAGGGGTCAGGGCCATAAATCAGTAGTGGGATCCCTCATTTTTTAAGGCAGGACTGTATTGAAATCATAAACAATTAATCATCTTATACATAACATAGTATAACATCCAGAACGTGAATGTTTCCATAAAAGGACACAATAGAAAATACATTTAGAACTTTGAGACTTGTTTCCACATGCCAGAGAAATGCAATGTTATGTTGAGCAATTTCTGGTGAATACCAGGTATACAGTCTAGCAGGAAGAGGGCACCTTAATAAACATACACGTGAATCTCAACATACAAAGTGATATTCTATGTCCGAACACCGCTAAGATTATTCATAAAAAGTTATTCTGAAACAAATATATGTAAAGTGGCCTCATGGCTGTAGCAAGAAATGGAATAGTCCAATTAGTAAGGTCACTTTTCAAACATTGCACCAGATTTGCTTGGTATATGGAATCCTCATTGTCATTATTGATGTTTTATAGTAGATGTCTCATTCTTTGCCACTTTTAAATCTTTAGTCACTGTAGATTCTTGTACTTTTTGAATGTATGAAACAATAGTCTTTACATGATTACTAAGCAGAGTGAAGTCTTTATTCGAGGTTCATACCTTTTATTGAAGAAAAAAAAATATGCTACATTAGCTTTAGGGACCTCAGATGTTTTTTCCATCTAATACTCCTTACTAAGCAGGGCAGGAGACATAATACATGCAAGAAACTAAAGTATTCTGTTTTGTGAACACAAGAATAATGGGGGTTATGTATGAAAAGTGATACAGGAGTGATACAGCAGCCAAAATATTGATTCTAGGGGTGCCATGAAGTCACAACATGCACCTCTGCATGGGGGTTGGTGGAAGATATTATGTAACTTTTCCCAGATATTACATTGTATAGGTTAGTAAATAAAGTAAACCCTCATAACACGGTTTCAGATTTAAAAAGAAAAGATGACTAAGCTCATCCGTGGAGCTGACCAGCGAAAATTCAAAGTATTGTAAAAGCTAATGAATAAGTCGATGTGAAAATGTAAACACACACACCTAGACACTTACACTAACACACCTAGACACTCACACTAACACACCTAGACACTCACACTAACATACTGTGAGACTGTAAACCCCAGGGAGATGATTAGCACCGCATTTGGGTACAGGTGCTATGTATATCATACATATGGGTCCCATTCACTCCTATAGGGATGACGTCTTATCTAATCACATATTTACATCAAAATAAACATCAGCAAACATATAATAAGTAACACACCTGGATGTTGTAATGTTAAGACGTTTGTAATTTTTGTAGCTCGGTGCTCAGTGGCTTCAGCATGCTGGGCTGTGATTATAGTTTTGTCTGCTAAATGTTTATGTAACCAAGAGTATGCAGCCACCCCCATTGCTGACAGGTATATAAAATCCAGCACGTAGACATGCCATCGTCATAGACAAACATTGACGGTAGAATGGGTCATACTGAAGAGCTTGTTAAAAATCATAAGATGCCACAGTTGCCACAAGTCAGTTCTTGAGTAAAATTTGCCTGTCAAGCCCTCAGCATCATGTGACAGGAGTGAGCTGACTGGACAAACGAAGATCAGCTGACTCAATGACCCTCCTCTTAGTGCAGGCGAAATGTTGAGTTTCTCCTCTACTTAGTGTAGTTAAACCGCGGCCTCGGCGACGGAACAAATGAATGAAGATTTTCGTATTGCGCACATTTGTTTTTCATTTCTTTGTTACTCCAATGTTACTTTCGTCAGTTCATTATTTGGACGGATGACGAAACGGTAACGTTTGGCACGAAAACGAATGCTCAAGTCTGATCTTGTACTGTTTTTCAGGGTTTGGGCTAGGCCCGTTATTTCCAGCGCATATAAAGACATTTTAGGAAATTGCCTGCAAAATTGTGATGCCAGTTTGGGGAAGGCCCTGTCCTGTTCCAGCATGATTGTGCCTCTATGCACAAAGTAAGGTCCATTGTTTGACAAGTTTGGTGTGAAGAAGCTCGCGTGGCCTGCACAGAGCCCCAACCTCAACCCCACTGAACACCTTTGGGATGAATTGGAAAGCCAATTGCAAGTGAGGACTTATCGTCCAACATCAGTGCCTGATCATATAGTGTACATTAGAGCAGCCATTGTTTTTTGATTTATGTCTTCAATTGCTTACTCGTGAATATGATTTTTATTTTAAGCAAAAGCCTGTACATTAGAAAGGTCATCAAAGTGAGCCCATATTATTCCGACTACAATTATTCCTTATGCTTTTATTATGCTTTATTGCAGATGTACTGTTTTAGCAACATAACGTTTAGTCTAAATATTTGAAAATTATAGTGATCAGAGTACAAGTCTTTAATTCAGTATAGATTATATAATTATATAGACAATTATAGTAATCACAGGGAGTTTTAATTGTAAAATGGAATAAAATTCTTATGATCAATGAAGCATCCTATGAGAATTTACCGTGGCACTGCAAGCACCTCTCATATGTGTACAATGACTTTAAATAAATTGTTATGGGCCAATTGTGGCATGCCTTTGGCACCAATACACATCGAAAAGCAGATTAGAGTTCAGACTGCATAGCAATCCTTAAATGGCACTCTATTTGTTTTCATCACTAAACTGGAATTTTCATTAAAACACAATTGATTTGAAAAATACACTGCTATTCCTCTCTGTTCTCTTTGAAAATTCCCTAAAGAGCCAGATGTAGCTGCTCAGTGTGAATAGGATTATTCTGTGGTTTTATGCCTGGCAAAATCACGACATTCAAATGGCAAATTTCTACTCTTTGAGATTAGGCTGTTTCAAATTCCATTAAGCCTCGAACCAGCAAACATGAAATCTGCTTCTACTGATTACAGCACTCGTCAAGCCAAGCAAAGGGGACATTGTGTCAAATGGTGCTCACATACCTCCCAAGTGTCCAGGGGAGGGCTGGATTTCGGAATTGGGGCAACTGCTAGCTGGGCCAGTCCAAAAATGTCAGGTCTGACCTGGACCAAACCACTTGCTGATGGGCAACACAGTGGGATCATGTAAAGTGATGTTGCGTGATGGTACATGACACCCCTATACTCACTATCACACACTTATTTTAACCCTGTACACTAACACACACATATACAGATTTTCACCAGGGATAGGGATGGACATGGTTAATGGTGGATATTTCATCACAGTTGCTGGACTTAATTAAATTCAATTTATACTATATAGCACCCTATTAGGCCCAAAATAGCATTAGTAAGGCAAACACTGTCAAAATACACACATATACACTGCCTTTTCAAATGCCTGCAATACATACACTTGCATACCAATGTATACGTACATACACAGGCACATTCACACTTACACGCAAACATCCTTTCTTACAGCCACATGCTTACTTGCTTTTAAACACACTTTCCCTGAAATACTTCTTCATTATCTTTCCCCTTTCTCCCCATCTCCCTATCACTTACCTTTCCTGTCTTCTTGAATTTTTTTGTATTAAAATGTAATTAAGGGTTTTACGATAATAGTAAGAACAAAGTACAAATTAAAGTACAAATACAGGCTCAAGGCTGGACTGGTGATAACGAGGAGACTCACTATGTTTTTATATAGTTTTGCTGCTAACACCATCACTAAATATGCACTCATCATAGAATTTATTCCTGAATCGTCTAACAAGGAGTTGAGCCCCAAGCTAAGCGGACAGTGTGACGGGACACACTGTACCCCAACTGGGTACACCCACCAAATCATGCTTCATTCTGCCAAGATACCAGCTGTTATCCCCTTCAGTGCTGGATGAGACTAGGGCTGGCAAGACAAAGCAGAACCACAATACAATGGAGCGGCGCTGACACTGTGGCTAGCCAGAGCATAGCTACACATCGCTAATGTTATCCGGAAAAATTGTCGTCCACCGCAAGCACAATATAAACCTAAAAGAGCGACGCGGTGGGATAACGTATGTCCGTAGCAACTTAGTTCCAAATGTTGGCAGGCATCTCCGCAATTCCATGGATTTGCAGCTAGGTCCCGGCCAGGTGCATGATGCGTTTCCGGCCATGTAAGGCCCCTATAGCCGGCTAGTCCATGGAAGTCTGTTTAGGGCTGACCAGACAGGGTTTCCCCAATGAGCACAGTGTGACTAAGATTGGAATTGGGCAGGCAGGTAAGGAGTCAGTCCATTAATCTGTCACGGTCCCCCTCCCAAACTCAAACCTACCCCCATGTGTCCTCAGCCTCAGGTAGTTACCATGACAAACAGTAACATACAACCTAACAGTGAGGAGGCTCAGGTGTGGGTAAATTTTGGCACTGAGTGCAGTAGCCAACAGTAAAGACGGATCTAGATACCCGTACAGGTAAACTTCAGGCTGGAGTCACAGCTGGGTGACAGAGGATGCCGGGGGTTAACACACAATTGATGGTCAGACACAGCTGGTAGTCATACAAGCCAGAGTACGGTACACAGAGCAAACACCACCTCCAACTCGGCAAATGAAAAAGCTGGACCTCAACAGGGTATTAAATCCAGTGCCCAGCTTGACCTGCTTCACAGGAGCACCTCCTGCTGAGTGTCATAGACGAACATACAGTATTTTCCTGCATTTGAGTATGTGCAGAAGGCTGTGATTGCCTGGACCACATAGGACATCACTGGCACCAGGTACCGGGAACATTACATGGCCTATTCCAGTATCTGCTATCGATTGACACCCCTTGTACCCGTTTACCATTACCCAGCAAACCACTCCTCTACTCCTTTATGTGAAGTTGCTTCACCAGGAATCTATGACGTCTCACATCATTTTGTTTCCCAGATGCCCCATAGTTTTGGGCCTCCTGTGGCTGCAGTTGCATAATCCCTTGATCAATTGGAAGATGGGAAATATCAAATCCTGGGGAGATTCATGCGATTCACGCTGCCTACAGAAAGTTATAAGCAATTCCATGTCTATTTCCTCTGTTCTTAATTGCCTAGTTCACCTAGAAAATATCAAGATGTCTTGCTTAGACAAAAAGCAAGCAGAGGAACTCTCTACCCATTGTACATATTATCGTGGTCTTAACCACATCACAGTTAAACAAGTATCCCCCTATATGTCAGAACTGTTTGTTGGCTTCTTGACTCTATGGTTTTCACCAAGCAGGACCTTAGAGGGGCATACACGTATGGCAGCGTACTCTCACGGCAGTACAGGACACAAAATAAAGTCTGTTTTATTTCATGGACTTTTAGAGAATCACAGCTTGTAAATAAAAGAAAAACAATTCTAACACATAGGAGGCTGTAAAAATCACTTCCATGACTGTTCTGTTGAAAATCCATCAGGTGTCATCCAGTAAGAACCTGGAGCATGTTTTAAACCAAGTGATTAGTCTCCATCATCCACTTGAGCATCTCCTACCTGTCCACTGCAGACAGAACTCATTCCTTGCCCCTTGTTTAGGGGCTTTAACTCCTTGATGCCTTGTTTGGGGTAAGGGTTTATACACTTCATTGCATTACAATGAATGGGGCATTACAAGTACACAGTAATCCCCTTTGACCTGTGCAACTCTCCTCCATTATTCTGGGAGTTTATTAATGCATTGCACTCCAGTTTGTGATAGTGTAACTGGACGATATCCTGTGGATCTGGAGACACTGAGAAAACATCTCCGTATTATTTTCAAACGCTTACTTCAAAATCTTAAGCCAAGCTGGAGAAGTGTCCGTTTGAAGTTTCTTGTGTTCCATTCCTGGGATACATCATTTTGACTTCTGGTTCCAAAATGGATCCTAAGAAGATTCCAGGGCTCTAAAACCCCTCCGACACTTCCTAGGCATTCGACAACTATTACAGAAAATTCATCTAAATGTTTTGTAAGATTGTTGACCCTGCAAACACTGGTCTGAAGAGGCACTCCAAACTCCAATCAGCTCAAACAATCCTTTTCCACAGCGCTGCTTCTGATCCACCCTTATGTGTCAAACCCCTTTGTTTCCGAATCCAAGTGGTTTAGAATTCATGGCACTGGAATTGGTACCAAAAAACTGCAGAGGGGGTGATTTTTGTGCTCATCTTAACAGAAGATGGGCATTTTGGATTTTTAAATTACGGTACAAGCATTGCAACTGAATGGCCTAAAACCTTTCCTGAAATAATGTTATTGTTTTGCAGATTTTTATTTTTTTCTGGTTCATTGTATTTATATAGATATTTATGGAATAATTGTATCTATTTGTCAATTTTATGTATTTATTATATTGATATATATTTATTTATTTATTTATAAATTGATACATTTTATTTCATGTTATTTTTAACTATTTATATTTTCTTTTTATGCTAATGAACTATTGATCATTTGATTAATTTTTGATTAAAAGGCTTTGCGTTTTAGAAATGATATAATTTTTATCTGTTCTAAGCTATTAAGATCATTTATCTTTTTTAATTTAAGTGGCTTTGATGTTTTGTGTTTTGATTTATCCGTTGAATTTTATTTGGTATTTGAACATTATCTTAATTAATGGGGCTTTATAATCCACTTCAACTGAGTTCCCTGTAGATGCCCCTGAGGAAGTGGTTCACAAACCACGAAACACGTAGGGCTGTTCTCTAGATATGTATTTCATGTCTGCTGTTACTTTGTTTTAACTATCTAGATCACGTCTTCTATCTTGCAACCCATCGATGTAAGGAGATACTATGTATCCATTCTGATGGGCATGTTCTCTACTTACGCTTGTAAGTGCATTTGTTTTGTAATCTATCAATAAAGTTGTTCAAATGTTATTACACTAGTGGTGGTCTGTCTCTCCTTTCGCTCGAATCAAGGAGCTTACTGGTTCTGAGGTGGACGAATGGACACTGGAGCGCATAGTCGTGAATTTTTGGCAAGACTTTCCATCTGTGAGAAGATATACCGCAAATAAAGAGAATATCTGAGGGTTTTGATCCGACCAAGAAGACGGTTTTATTTTATTACAATGGACTTCTAGGATTTTGTATCTCTATCAGAACTAACAGGATACAGAGTATTACTGTAATCAGGGGATGTTGCCAAACATAAATTGAGTCATTATTTAGCAGTTGTAACTGCTATGTACAAGATATCATAGGCCAAATTGCAAAAATGTGTTTTATTTTCTATTTTAGAACAGGTTGTTACAAATTATTAGTAATCATTATTATGTTTTATGTATTTCTAGATATTTTAGGTATGCAATTTGTGTGGGTAGATCAAATATGGAAAAGAGCTATAACATCAATAACAATGGTAGAAATGACAAAAAAACTCCACGCATGAAAAGGGCTAAAGAGCCTGGGGGTGCTTAGTGATTCCATCCCTGGTCCTGTTGTAAAGTGTTGTCCTTTTATATCATACTCCAGTTTTGATCACCTGTGGGATAGACCATTGACAAATTATTGCCTCAGTACTTCAGGCTGAAAAAATTGCTCTTTTACAATTCACACAAATCCGTTTTATATAATTTGCATTTCTTTCTGCGGTGAAAAAATTTGCCAGGTTCACCTTTAGGTAAGTAGGCCAATCTTCTTCAAAATATGACTTCCTATCTCACTATTCTTTACTCTGGCTTGTAGAAACCGTAAGTGTCATGGAGAGTGACAAGGCACAGCACTGTATGGTCCTCCTAAGTACAGAGCCCAGATTGGGAGCCCCTCTTGGCCTTTCCTAAGGGTATCTCTGCCTATGAGTCTTTAAATGTAAATCCAGCTATGAGAAAACAAAAACAGTGCACAGTTATAAAAAGGATACTAAAATACGTGCGTATGCTGGTAATTATTTCACATAAAAAATATGATTTTCTGGTTCTGGCCCATGTTTGCCATCAGAGCCGGCCTTAGGTGTTCTGGCGCCCTGTGCGGACTACTCCTCTGGCGCCCCCCCATCCCAAAAAAGGAAGGAAAAAAAATCTTGTCACCAAACTCCCCTTTCCCACTATCTATCCCCTTTCCCTCTTTCTCACTATCTACCACCTCTGCCCCTTCTCACTGCCTTCCCCCCTCTCCCCCTTTATCACTATCTACCACCTCTGCCCCTTCTCACTGCATCCCCCACTCTGCCCCATCTCACTGCCCCCCCTCTGCCCTTTCTCACTGCCTTCCCCTACCCCCCCTTCTCATTATCCTTATTATCCTTACTTACCTTGTTGAGTCCTGCTGTGGGAGCGGGAGGCGTCCGTCTTCCCCCTCTGCCGCGGTGCGCGCTTCACAGCTGAGCGCCGGAATATGTCATCATATTTCGGTGCTGAGCATGAAACGCCGGCACCGCGATGGAGTCACGGAGAGTGAGGGTGCACCGAGCGGTTGCTGAAAACTTTACGAGCGACTGCTCAGTGCCCCTGTCCGGGACTTAAATTAAAACATTGGTTTTTTTGTTGTTTTAACTTTATTTAACATTCTCCATGTTAAATAAAGTAAAAAAAAACAACTTTATTTAACATGGAGAATGTTAAATAAAGTTAAAAAAAAACTAAAGAAAAAAACCCCCGATGTTTTAATTTAAGTCCCGGGCACACCCCTAAGGCCGGCCCTGTTTGCCATACAAACACAGAACCTATTACAAACATGAAATTGAGTATTCCTTCTTAATCAGTGCTAACTGATTCTAACTGCATTAATCAGCTTCAGATCTTTATTACTGAGGTTCCTTTGATTACTAAACAACTGATCCATAACTTGTTTACCAGAAGTGAAATGTCTTTCAAGTAATCAGTGCTGGTAATTCCGCATCTTTGAAGAAATGTCATACTCTGTAATGTTACATGTGTAATCTTGTTATTATGAAACAAGTCACAAAATTCCTTGTTAAGATTCATTAATGAGTTGCATTAACTACTGACACAGTGGGTAAGCTTTGTTTTACAGATGGCATGTATATCAGAGGAACAAAAAGAATCAAACTCAATCTAAAATAAACCAGACAGAAACAGTCTATTTACAGTATAATAATCATAACTGAACAGCACTAAACAAGTTAAACAGAAATTCAATACAGTCTGCAAAGGGCCACTATGATCAATAGGCAAGGCCACATCAGCCATTTTTTTATCTGGTTCCATATACACCTGCATGTTGCTGACTGGCACATGAGGTAATTAAATGCCTTTGCCAAAGCAGGAATAAAGCTGAAAAACACCAAGTAACTGCTCCTAGAATCCTGGGGTGAATATAATCTATAATGATCTTGCTACCATTCCTAATACCACCCCCGAAATTGTTAATTTTGGTATGTAAGATAGACATACCGGTACCATCCCCTCTCATAGCTGAAGTAATAGTAAAAACCCTACAGCACAGGTGGATAAAAAAAGAAACAAACAATGAAAGAAAATAAAACAAAAAAAAAAAAAACAAAAAGCCAATCCGCAACATACCTGTATTTCAGGTATATTGTAAGTTAGGGATTTTGTTTTCCCTTTAAATACCCTGCCACCATTTTTGGCAAATAGGCTTGGTGGTGTTTGTGTTAGTGTTCAAAGCAGAACTATAGCTCCGTAACCTGGGTCAGAATATTTAATGCTTCATTGCGAACATGGCTTCTCCTATGTTTGAATAGCATCATCACAATCCTTCAGTATTTGAACATGGATCTAATTGTTTGAGGTGTTTTTGCTTTGCCGGTGAGACATAACAGTACCGATCTAAAGACTTTTTTTCCTATTAAGATATTAGCTAAGCATGCTTTCCATTTGGCCAACCACATTGCTTGTCATATATTATTCTGTTTGTATTCTGTCCTTGGAATCCTAGTCTGTTCAAAGCAGATTTGGTTCTTGTCCCTCCAAACTGTATTCCTGGCTGGAAACCAAGTCTTGGAATGGCACAATAGGCCATGAGACTCTCCTAGGTTTTGCGTTTAATATCTGTGAAGAGGTAATAACAGGTATGAATTTATGTGAGTGGAAAAACAGGAATACAAAAGTATGACACTAAAAAACATGCAAGATGTAATGGTATCTTGCAGTCTTATGGTCAGAAAATGAATGTTTCTGGTGTATCATAAGACAGTTTAAATATATTAACCACTGTATTAGGGAAATAAATTAATTATCTGCTTAATTGCATTGTGCTTGATTCATAATTTAATTAACACTGTTGCTATTTATTAGATTGGAGTTTTGCAATATTAAATTTCCAGAATGGAATCTGTGACGGGAAGCCCTGGGTACTCCCGCCAAACGTTGCTTCCTCCTGCCGGGACACCAACAATTAACCCCTTCAGCACCAGACAGAACCAGTGTTGTAGATAGAAGGGGGGGACGTCGCTGCACTGTGGCTAGCCGAAAGCTTAGCTACACAGTGTGGCTATTGTCCTTAAAAACCACAATAAAGTATCATAGCAGCCCACCCCAAGCATCAGACAACACTCATGTTGAGGTTGTTGTATTGTTGTATTCACATACAATAGACACAACAAGCAACACACAGTTCTCCATCAGGTCCTCCTTTGGACACGGCTCAGTATTTTCACTCAGCCCACCTCAGCCCAGTAGGGGGTCGCTATTGTAGTCTGTGGGGAGGATGGTAAACACAGGTGTTTCCCTGACGTCTGGCTGAAACCAGGTACACATACTGGCCGTAGAGGTCTCTGTCCTGTAAGTCCTGACCTGATGGAGAGTAAAACACCCGTAAACCCCCTCCCAAAATGCAGGAACCCCAAATCTGTCCAAGCGCCACAGTCTTTAGAGTCTCTTGTACTTTGGGAAACGTGGCATTCTGTACCAGGGTCCATAGTCTGTAGGAAGGAGGCTGTCACTCAGTCCTCTCCAGGAGCCCATGGCACGGAGGCTTCCGTGACAGAATCCTTTAGAAGAAAAGAACTGACACAAGAAATGATAGTCCTGTTTTACTGAAACAGCAGGTGCCTAGCAATGTTATAAGTACGGTAAGCCACACCCATGTCTTTCTAGAGAAGGCCTACATATCTTTGCACTGATACACTTAATTGTGTATGACTTCAAATATAATACTAAGGCGTTCTCCTGGACATGTTATACTAGTCGATTTTTATTTTGGTTTATTTAATTTGAATGCTGACTTTTATTGTGAGTGAGAGGTTTCTAGCTGTGTGATGATGACTTTGATCCAACCCAGCCCTATGATAAGACTCAATGTTAATAATAATCAAAAGAAATGCATGATCAAGTATGATAAATAACGATAAATTGGTAGTCTGTGTCCTTAAGAAGGTTGGTAATCAGGTTTCCTCAGGACATAGGTTAGCCCAAGAAGATTTTTTTCATTGGACCTTTCTTTACAATAACTGCCGTTAGGTTCAAAAGACACCATAAAAAGCCACATCTTACCTGTTAACCTGCAAAATAAACCCTACCACCTCCCTCTGATTAAGATCCCTGTCTCTAAAAGTAGGCCTTGCATTTTAATGGATGATGAGGCCTAGCTTGTAATATTTGTGGTAGATAGTAAAACCTCAATAGTCTACTCTGTGTCTAGAGAAAGAGAATGGGAGACAAAGCAAATTAAGGGAATGATTACTCTTTCTTTCAGTGGCATAACACAAAATCCCAACCTCCTCACGACCTGTGTTAAGGGACCATTCCCTGTTGCAGGTAAAACCTAGTGACCCCATTGGCCCCTTATCCCTGTTTATTAACGTACCCACTTGCACAAATCTTTTACCCATACACACTAACACACACATGCTACACGTACTTACCCTAAAACACTCTCATTAAAACACATGCATACACACTCATGCTAAAACACACAGAATTACACATAAAAACTCATGCTAAAACACAAGCAATCATGCTTACACACTTACTGTACACACACACTCCCTCTTACACACACAAACACATTCATGCTAACACATATACACCCTGTAACACACCCATGCATACACATCCATGCCAACACACACTCTCTCACCCTAACACATAGACACTTACACATAAACACACACTCTAACATACATATATACTGACTCCCTAACTCCCTTATACTCTCTCTCTCTCATTCCCTCTCTCGCCATTTTCTCACCCCTCCCCTCCCTCCCTTCACCTATTGTCTTGGAATCTTCCTTCTAGTTGCTTGCACACATTCTGTGAGCAGACACACTTTTATCACAGGGTCACGTAATGCCAAATTACGCCTAGTTTATGCCTCTTCAGAGAGTGTGCCGGGTCAAGTCGGACAGGCCCTTTTATAAGTAGCCCGGACGGGTCTTATGTTACTTAAAATATGATCCAGTGGTATGTTAACAAACACTTTCTATATGCTCAGTAATAAGAATTGGGGCTCCATGAAGATCCGCATCCACCTCTGCACCACAGGGGCTGTAAGGGCTTGTGTTATGCTGCTGTGTTCATAAGTATTATATTTTATATCATGTAACATTGCATGGTTGTTAGCATTTTTGTTTGGTTTGGCTAACAATGTACCATGTGCTACACAACCTGTGCTGGATTCTAATAAGGCAAACATGGCACCAAGTTAGGGAACAGACTTTTGTTCTCTTTCCCACATCGGATCAAACTACTCATGATGTTTGCAGTTCCTGCCTGTATCCTACAAAATGTTTATTTTTTCAGTAGACAGGAGCTTAGTAGTCTTTAATACCTGGGAACTCCTAAGATGTACTATGAGCTACAATAACTCTACATTGTAAGCTTGTTTGAGCAGGACCCTGTTGTTTATGTAAGTCAAATTTTTATGTTATACACTACTTGTTATGTTCTGTCTACCTATTGTGCCGCGCTACAGAGTATGGAGGTGCTATATAAAACAATAAATAATAATAACACCAAAAATACTTGCATTTTTTGAACACCCAATCTATCATTTATATTAACATTAACCTAAATTTGCTGATCCCTCATATAGACACTTGTAAGAGCAACATTAATATTGCTTAACTTGTAACAGGCAAACTATCTACATATATAATACCTTTTTGAGGACCAACATTCACAAAGTAGGGTGTAAAACTACGTAATATTCAAGACCTCAAAAGACATAACATAGTATGAGTTGGCAGCTAAGAACCATTCGTCCCATCCAGTCTGTCCAATTCCTTGCCACCTAAAAATATCACATACTTCTTTAGATTATTATGATATTATGTGAATTTTTTACTTGATCAAATACAATCTAATGTTGTATGGGACTGAAAAAAGCAGGGTTCAGTATGCCCCACAGTGTTTTAAATAAGATCTTTGGATAAACACATTGGTGGTGGCAGCAGCAGATGCCGCTTGCGCTTAAATGTATATTTCTATGCTCAGGAAGTAGGGTGTTTATAATAATTATAGATTTGCAATTCACTCTCACAACCCACGCTCAATTCTCTCCAGGCAAATATTTCTATGCTTCGGATCTATTGTGGAGATTAATATTTTTTCATCCAGGTTTGTTTTCTTTGTACATAGTTACATTGCTTTCGTATTGTAAGGTCTATAAAACAATGGATTTTATAACAAGACGCGGAGGATCCTGTTGCTTAACTCTTTCTTTACTGGAAATAAATAGCAGCAAAAATATGAATAAAGGTAAAAGGAAAAAAATACAACATGTGGCCCCAACAGCCAATCTCTACACAGTATCCACTATAACAGTAGACCCCTCCTCCAAAACTCCCTCTTTCTTTGACTGACGAACTTGATAAACTTGAGAGAGGCAGAAGATCCGTCTTGAGCCAAACTTTAACTTCCGTCAAACAACTGCTGATGCAAACATCGAACTTGAAAAGGTTTGTCAATCAAGTCAAGCTGTAGAGATACAAGAAAAGAATAGAGAATCTGCGGGTTAATTCCAGCAAACTAAACACATAAGTACCACGTAGATCATGAGAACATAAATAGAAAAATGTACCATGGAAAAACTGAGGCCCAGATACGGGCAAGGTCACAGCCAACCATACAGACAAAACAGGTCCAATGGTGCTTTTCCTTTTACCTTTATTCTTATATTTGCTGCTATTTATTTCCAGTAAAGAAAGAGTTAAGCAATACTCGCCTCCATGTCTTTAATAAAATCATGACTTTTCGTCATGGTAATAGCAAAATCATGTAATTTTCCAGATGCTACAGTTCAAATCTTTTTTATTTTATAAAGAAAAATCATAATAAAACACTTAAAGTTAGACTTACAAAGTATGATGTACTTCAAGCCAGGTGGTTGTCTGATGACACAGATGTGGCGGCTAGATATGCATGGTCACACGTTATGTTTATATGCTCACATAGCATGCAACAGGTCTGCTGCTCCAGTGGCAGTCTGGTTGAATAAGGGGTGCTGTTGACCAGTAGTTGTTAATGAAATGAGTGTTCAATCATCAAATGATCATCAATGATCATCAAATCATTGAATGGCGTCATCTGCAGTAGTGTAGCCTGGGGGTCAAGTCTTTTTGAAAGAATGATGTACAAAACCAGATACATTGAAATTCAAACTAGGGATGGCTTATATTGTGGACAATAAGTAGTGCCAGTCAGCATTACAAGGACTATGGACTACTTCTTTAATTGGGACAACTGCAGAAGGGAATATTCGGCATTGCCACTTGCCTTCTTTGTTTACCTACAGATCAGAAGCTTCATTAGATCCCGGTTTATTAATTTTGCGGACGGGACTGGGACAACCCTTTAGATAACTTAAGGCCCAGATGAATGGTGTACTTACCACCAAAGTTGTTTACCACATCATGCAACCTATTCAGTATAATAGGGATATGCAGGGTGGGGCTAAGAATTGATTTAAACAAATGCAATATACAAATTGAAGATATCTGCAAGTTTGCCCTTGCACTACAATCAGCTTTGTATAGGGATATGATCTATAAACGTATCATTATGCATTTTCTTCACCTTGTAGATTGTATAGGATGGGCGAATGGGATACTGATAAATACCTGATAAGTGCAGGGGCCTCCGCTGACTTGCATCACTGCAATGCCCTTGGATACAAAAGTTTTGGTCCGCTGCTGTAACACTTTACTGTCAATTGGGTGTGCAAATTGCTAAACTTTCACCAGAATGGGCTATTATGGGCATAATTGATTAATCTTTCAGGGGAAACAAAATGAAATTAAGACTTTTTGTTGCAACAGAGAGAAAAGCAATTCTTAATCAGTGGATCCAAACACAATCTCTCTACTGCACCCTAAACTATTATGTCATGTGGATGGATTGGCTAGAGGCTTCATAAAGAGACTAAAACCAAAAAAAAAAAAATTCTATTTGATCAGGGCGGGCCCTACAATGGAGCCGACTGGGGCAATTGCCCCAGGCGGCACTTTTGAAGGGGCGGCACTTTGCCTCCCCAAGCGCTTTTTTTTTTTAAGCGGAGGAGAGAGAGGGGCACCTCTGCGGCGAGTCTCTCTGCCACGGGGCCGGCTTGTAATGCTGAGCGCCGGAAGTGACGTCAATTTTTTTGTGCTCAGCATTACAAGCCGGCACCGTGGCAGAGCAGGGAGACTCGCCGCAGGACTGTTTAAAGGTAAGTCCCCGGGGGGGAGGGTTAGGGTAGATAATGGTGTCGGCGAAGTTTAAAATGCCGCCCCCCGGCGTCGGCGGGGGGGGGCGGCATTTTAAACTTCGCCCCAGGCGGCATTAAGTCTTGGGCCGGCCCTGTATTTGATCATCTTATATTAATGTCCATACATATCATAGTACTCCACACAATTAATTCTAAATAAATTTCCAAAACAGAACTACCCATAGGAGTGCCGTCATCAGAAGTCTTGGTGCCCAGTATGGTCTTAAAGCCTGGGCCTCCATGTTCTTTTCATCAGCCTGCCCCATGTCCAATTGTCCCCTCATTGCTCCAGCCATATTCCACCTATTTCCATACCTTATGATACTCCCATAAGCCCTCCTTAAGGGACGGGCCCCCGCTTAGCAGGGCCTACTACAACAGCTGTACACCACTGGTGGAGGCCCTGGCACAATATGACTCTGACACAATATGACTGACTTTATTTTTTCATATCCAAGACTATAGTTCAATTAAGATTCTGTTCACTAGGCTAGGTATCATCTATGGATCCTTTGTGATGAATCCTTATAGTTTTTACTAGCAAAGCGAAACCTAACTTATTATATCAGAAGCTTATTAAATATTGCTCTCTCTAAACATGTGTAAAAATGTATTCACTTTTTTTCACACACATTGAAACATTCCTATAATTCAGTTAATTGTAAATTATATAAATATATTCTGGCACCCACTGCTTAGTGAACTATTTGCGATGACAATCCTAAAAAACTGTAACCCTAATTACTACCGAATAAGGTTAATAAAATTGTGCAGTTTACTGCACAATTTGAGACAACACTTATTATAGTTTCAGAACTATAAGAAAATTACTAAATCAAGTAAGCGGAAAGGGTGGCACACTAAACTAATTGGAACTAGAGGATTCAGCATTTAAATAACTACCAAACTAATAATGTACTTATTCGGTGACAGCACACTCTGTCTACATTAACATATTTTTATGTTTAGCGTAGGGTAAGAAGTGTAAAGTATTAATTCATACATGTTGTGTAACCTGAAATTCCGGTGGGATCTACTGCATGTTTTGACCATGTTTCCATAACATATTTACATTTGTTGCAATCTATAACAAGGAAGATACTTTTTATGGAGGTTTAGCTATTTTGATACGTCTGACGTGTGTTGTTGTTTTTTTTTAAAGCTTTGAGTTCCAATGTTCATTTGGAAGGCCTTTGCACAGTTATTTAAAACAAAAAGTTTTACAGCCACTGTATTATCGCTCTCAGATTGCATTTAAGTGAACCAATGGCTTGCTGTAAGTTTAGGGTATCCGGATTGAATTCCATGGATGTCCTCAGGATGTCTTTTAATGATCCAGTGTGCTGTTTTATCTGGTCTACCAGTTCTAGTTTCCAAGTAAGCTGCCCATATACTGTTTTATATATATATCTATATATATATATATATATATATATATATATATATATATATATATATATATATAAGCAATAGGTGACTTTAAATACACAATCTGATGTTGTCAAGAGAACAAATCCCCCCAAAACAACTGCACATTTTATCTTGAGATTACTGTGTTACTAAATATTGCATGTGTTCAACACTAGGTATATCATAAAATAAAAAATATAATGCTGTGTAACTAATGGAAAAAAAAAATTCTTCTTTATCTCATCCCTCATTTATTTTTTGATTACATTTTTTCTAAAATTCTTACCTGTCCTTAGTTACACAGCATTGTTATTTTACAAATATTATTATTAAAAAAATATTGGTGCAATGAAACATGTAGTTTTCCTGCCATGGATGCTTGCAAAATCACTTATACTTATGTGCCTTTAAAGACAATATATGATTAGTAATATAGCAATATAACTTTATGATACACAATCCAAATGGTGTGATTGGAATCACAAAATTCAAATTAATAAAAGATGACAAACCAGTTATGTAAATGCTCTGTAAAAAAGGAAAGTAATATATTCTGCAGGCGATATTAGCTTCTTTAGTATAATTAGAGTGAGAAATCACAACCAGTCCCAAACAATTAATCTTTTACTAACCTAAAAAATTAAAACCATGAAACATATAATTTGTGCTATTGTGTTGAATTGATTAAAAATGATTTTTAGGTGGTAATCCCATTTGAAACCTTTTTTCCACATATGTGTGACTGCGTGCCTCATTCAGTCATTGTGTCATGATGATATCAGGCACCCTTGATGCACATATAAGTGGGAGAGAAGGCATAGAAACTCTAGAGCTTGTCCTGCTTATGTTTAGGTATGCCTCTGTCTCCTGTGTTCTAGTCAAAATATTTTTTTATTAATTAACATATTAGGTTATTGTGAAATTATCCTTAATTTTTTTTATTTTATTTTAACCAGTACCTTTCAAAACATCATATAATTTGTTAAAAATATATTTACCTTTGTAACTTTCATTACACATATCGGTGGATGCAAATTATGTTTAGAAAGAATTCCTGTTTTGAAACATAGCATTTGAAACAGTGCAAGCTGACATGGTTGTTAATCAAATGTGGTTAATGGGCTGTAGTGGGCTATCATTAACGCACTGTTATATTAGAAACACATGAAATATATTTTTTCCTTTTTTCAGTAATATTACATGAAAATTTAAAGTGATACAAGCATAGAACCACAGATCTCAAATTATCAAAGGAAGCAGACGTTCTGTGAATTGAAGATATGGGGTGAGCGTTTCCTACTCTTCAAAACATTTACACAAACCTCTAGGATGTTTTTCTTATCTTTAGTTCATTGTGTCAAAAATATTCTGAATATTCTCTACTCTGCATATTACTGCAATGTAAGCACATGATCTAATAACATGGTATAGATTTTGTTTCCTAATATAATATTTTAAAGGCCGAATTCTGAGATATTTTTTTAACATTTTTAGAACACATCTGCTCCAAGCAGAGATTTACTGTCTAACTGTAATATGTAACTTGTCAGATAGGAATATTTGCTGAGAGTTATGTGGCGATGTGGCGATTGCATTTTCTGTGCCATGTTAGCATTGTGTCTTTGCTGGCACAAAAACACGTTTGGTGTGCAGGGAAGCAGTGCATATCGGCATAGGTTGTTCTTGTTGCTTTCTCCTTGCAGCCTGAGTCAAAGCCTGGTTCGGCACAGACTAAGAGTAGGGGACTGCAGGTCAGAGTCAAGCTTACTAAAGCCCTTCTTTTATTTATGACTTTGGTCCTCACGGGCATCCATATCAAGAGTAGCCTGGCTTGGTTCACACCTGGCTTCATGAGCCGGACCCTTGGTCTGGCTGTGCAAACAACTTCCTTTCTCACTTGCCTTTTTTTTAATGTACAATGCTTTACGTTCCAATTCATTTACTTTTAGCAAGCACTTCCATTATCAAGGATCAATGATATACCAAGTGCCTTACAAGAAATATCCCTACAGGAACAATAAGATCATGTGTTTCTTAAGTTGAAATGAGTGCTTAGTGCTGATCACATCTATATCAGACAGGTGAATTGTATCACCTTTACAGGTGTTATATTGAGGAAAGTAGATAGATAAATAAATAACAAGCAAGTTAATGATATTAGAAGTGCAGAGAATGAAACCCAGTGATTCATTCACATTTTTTGCCGGTCAGGGCCTGACTGAGTGTTTTGCGTGAGCTTGATAGGATGTTAGGAACAATGGGACAATAAAGTAACCCTTGGCACTCTAGCTGTTGTGTACCGTAATCCCCATTATGTACGTGCAGGTGTTATAGCATGGCCCTCATCAGCATACAGTTAGCCAGACAAAGATATGATACAGTGCAGCATCAGCGCTAAGTGAGCCTGACATACGTTATACAGCATAAAACCCATTACTTTATAGTGATCCAGATACTGATGGCTGTACAGCATTATTATTATTAATCCGGCTTTTTCCTCAATTTGCTTATGCGTATCGTTGTGGCCTCTGTCGTCCTGGTTCCTGAATCTGACCTGGCTGGTATCGTGACCTCTCTTTGTGGCTCCAGTGTTCTCTTCATACTTCCAGACTTTTAGTCTGCTCCTGCCCATCCCCGTAGATGCCTATCTCCACCCTTAGGTTCAAGAATTTAGAACAGATGTGACAACACCTCGTCTAATTATTGAGTTTAGGTGTTTCAGCCACACCCATTGCAAACAGGTGTATGAAAAAATCAAGAAAATATGCATGCCATCTCCATAGACATCAGCAGTACTCAGTGGCTTTAAATGTGGCACTGTCATAGGATACCACCTTTATCACAAGTCATTTCCTAAAATGTCTGGCCTGCTAGATCTGCCCCAGTCCACTTCAAGTGCTATTACTGGGAAGCGGAAGCATCTGAGGGTAACCACAGCTCAGCCTCAAAGCAGCAGACCATGCACACTCACAGAGCGGTGCTGCTCACAGAGCGGTGCTGCTGAGTACAGAAATGTGTATTGCATAAAAAATGCCTGTTCTTTGTAACATCACTTACTATAAATGGTCAGACTGCCTCTGGAAGCAACATTAGCACAAGCATGATGCTTTGCGATCTTCATGAAATCAGTTTCTATGCCAAGCAACTGCACACTGCCATTGACTCTGGGGTGGTGAAAACATACTCTGGAGTCATAAATCATGGTTCACTATCTGGAAGTCTGATAAATTAATCTGGTTTGGTGGATGCCAGGAGAAAGCTACCTACCGGAATGAATAGTGTCTACTGTAAAGGTTGGTCGAGGAGAGACAATGGTCTGTGGCAGTTTTCCAGGGTTTTGGTTAGGTCCCTTAGTTCCAATGAATGGTAACGTTAATGCCAAAGCATACAAAGATACTTTAGACTTTGTAGCACCAGTTTAGTAAGGACCCTTTCCTGTTCCAGCATGACTGTCCCCTTGTGCACAAAGCTAGGTCCATAAAGACATGATTTGATGAGTGTGGCATGGAGGAACTCAAGTGGCCAGCACAGTGCCCTGACCTTAACCCCACTAAAGGATGAATTTGAAAACTGTAGAAGCCAGACCTTCTAACTACCCTTCTGACTAACATCAGTGCCTTACCTCACAAATCCTCTTTTGGCTGAATGGGTATGAATTCCATATAGACATATTAGTTTAACCTAAAGAACAATTTTAAAAAATCATACAAATTCTAAGAACAGGAAGTTTGGTTATGGCTGCTCCAAGTGATATACATTTACATGTGATTTTCTTTTCATCTGTAATTGATACTACATGGGTTTAAATAAGTGTGTTGAACTGCAAAATACTTTCTCTTCCTTACTAGTAATAAAATTTGACATTTCACATCAATCTGACATCTTTCTTCAGCTTTAATGGCTTAACCGCACCTTCTCTATCTGCAACTTCAATCCACAAAAACCTTTGTTGCGTTGCCTTTGACTAAAACTCTCCTTATCTTATTTAACTTTATGGCCTCACTATGAATACATTATTTTGCAGCAGGAATATTTGGTATACAATTCAACAGGTTTTTTTCTCCATTTCTGGATAAAAGTTTTATAAACATAGGACTATAACGAATGCCTTGTACCAAAAGAGAATCGTATGGTTAATATTCAGCTATGTGCCATTTCTTGCAGAAAGAGACATGGTGTATGTGAAATATATTTACGTTCTATAGTTTGTTTTGTTAGCAATTATAATTTGCTTACATGCACATTGGGGAACTATCTAAGTGTGCTCCATATGGCTATTGGGAAGGAATACTTGGACATTAATGATGGCTACAGTTGGTCTGGAGAATGAGCAGAGGAAGACGAGGCGTGTGGTGAAATAAGGAGCGAGTTGAGTTGAGTCAAAAAACCATCTTTTTTTGAAGATCAGCCAGATAATGAACAGCCCTACTGGAGCTACCAAAGTAAACTCACCTCTCGAATTTGTGTCAAAAAGCAGAAAAAAGCGGTATATAACGTCAGTTTGGGTGTGTCGGCTATCTTTCCTGAAATAGTATGCTGGTTTTTGCTGCTCTTTCTCAGCTATGAGTATTAGAAATGCTAACCCCACGTCATGCACAACTGAACTCTTCTGGTTCAATAAAAGTGAACTTTAATCTCTCAAAGGTTTGTTTTAGTATCAGTAACATTTGAATCCTGATCGTTACTAGATTTGTATTCACCTGGTATTGTAAATCAAGAATGCTTTAAGCCACTGCTAACATTAGCCGTTGTAAAGGAAATTTACTTGCATTTTAGTATAAAAACAGATGATCAGTTCCGGCTAGCTCCAAATTATGATATATAGGGGCATTTGTCATTGTTCTCTAAAATACTGCTGTGTTCTGGAACTGGAACTAATGTCCTGAGGTCGTTTGTTTTGATCATAATGTGTCTTTAAATTTGATACCCACTATGTTGTTTGTTTGTTTTATTTAAGGTGATTTTGTTTATTATAATAAACAATTATAGCATTCAGCTACAGCATAATTGACTACAGTATATTTTAGGCTCTAACTCAATGGGGGACATTGGTGCCTTTGTTGACTTTGTAACGATTGTAAGCGTTGAGCAGGGCTCTCTCCACCTAATGTATCGGTTTGTCTTAGTCTGTCAATTCTTGTCTTGTCATACCCCTTGAATTTATGTATTGTATTAAGCGCTGTATAAACTGTTGGCGCTATATAAATAAAAGATAATAATAATAATAACGTTCCTAGAAATCTTCGAGCAAAAACCTTTCAGAGTAAAAAGAAGCCTATTAAATGAACAGGTACGCACAAAACAGCTACATGCCTTCTGAATGGAAGCCTGACTTTTTACCTGGTGGGGCAAAGCCAAAATCCAGCAGATGTTGAGGGACTTACATTCCAAAAACCCTATTTACACTGAAAAAATATATTATGTGAATAAGTAATGCTCTATGTGTTGCATGCAGAAAAATAAACAAAAAAAGGCGCATGTCTGTATCCAGAGGAAATTCCAGAGGAAAGGGGGTGAGTGGGAAACTATCCCCCTTACCACGTTCTTTGGCCACCCATGAAACTTCGGAAGCAGGGGCCTCTTAAGTGTAGGCAATGCTGTATTCTCTGATTGACAGTAAAATAAGAGTATTTTGTTCATATTTAATAAAGGATTCTATGTTGAATAGGTGTACGGAATATATGTGAATTCTATTAAATTATTTTTAGAATTCAGTCAAAACATTATCATATGCAGTTAGTCTGGTTTGCGGCAATCCTACTCTAGAACTGGGTGTGGCCGCATAAATCATGCTTTGTCATTTTTGTTTGAACAAATGCATACGATTTGTAGGCCAGGACACACCGTCTCCATAGATAAACCCAACAAGAAGTGTGTTTTTTTTCTGTACCTTGGTGACAGGTGAGTCACGCTTAACTCCTTTAAGTGACAGTGATCTCATATTACAAGGTACACCAACAGCAGTAGAAATTAAAAGGAAAGGAAACTGCTGAAATATCGAATGACCTTATAAACTCTTAAGGTGATTTCAAGTAAGAATGCCAGTCCCTTTTTCCATAACATTTTTGTCAGCATTTTTGTCAGCGGGAATGCCCCCGACGTCTGCGGGACCTCCCACCAACGTCACCGGACCCCTTGCTGACGTCATTGGGCAGTCCTGGCCGTGTCCCACAAGGGAAGGCTCCGGAATTTCTAAAAAAAAAAGTAACACATAGGCATGCCATTTCCATAGACAAACATTGACAGTAGAACAAGTGCTGATTGACTTTAAACATGGTTATATGATGCCACAAGTCAGTTTGTGAAATCTCTGCCCTGCTAGTATATAATGCTAGATCTTCCCTGGTCCACTGTAAGTGTTATAGTGTAGCTGTAGACAATGCAGATGTGGTGCTGAAGCACATAGCACATTTTAGGACCACACGTCCTACATAGCATCACTTACTACAGAATTCTAAACTGCCTCTGGAAGCAATATCAACACAATGTTAGATAATAATCTTTGTCTTCTGTAAATTGTGTTCCAATCATTCACATAGATGGAGAGTAGAAGTAGGAAGCAGTCTTTAATCACAATCGAAGGAGAACATGCTGAATGAACAGTCAAGGCAGTCCATGACAGTTTTATAACTTTAATTATATTTAGGACCGCGGTTTACTCAGCCGCACCAGACTATTCCCGGGGATGTTTCCGACGCTGTCGCTCAGGGTCTCAAAGTCAGATCAAGTCGCTTTTTCGAACATACCATCATTGGACCCTAAACTCTCCGAAAATAGGGACTTTTTGTTGGGTGGCCATTGCTGGCCATAGAACTGTATGGAGGCGCCGGGCTGTCTGATTGTTGTGCTTTTCCTAATAAAGGCAGTTCCTGTTTTACTTTAATACGAGTTCTGTCTTGTTATTGGGGTAAGCCCCGTTGCTGTCCTTGACAGGACAGTAAAGCACTGTATTGCTATGTTACAGTGCCACCAAGGTTCCAGAAATGCTGTGTTTCCTGCTGTCTTCTATGCTATTTGCACCTGATGATCCAAGTCTTGTATTCCTGGTGACAGGAATGGGCAGAAGGCATTGTCTGTCGGGTGTACCCAGTAGGGGTACAGGTTGTTCCCATCACAGTTTACTATCGTCCAGGCATCTTATCTAGAGGCTAGAGGTCAGCTGAGTCCTTTCAGTTATGCACATTCATAGAGCAGGCAACATTTGATTAATTATGATTTTATCTGGTTCAGCTTGGGATCACAAATGATATAGAAACATAAAAATGATGTTTCTCACAACAAGCACCTTGCATGGCCAAGCAGCTGCACGTAAGTGGTGTAAAGTACACGGCCACTAAAATCTGGAGCACTGGGAATGTGTTCTCTGGAGTGATGAATCATGCTTCATTATCTAGAAGCACAAATCTGTTTGTCAAAGTTTGTATTAGGTCCCTTAGTTCGAGTAAAAACGGTAATGTTGATGCTACCGCATACAAAGACATTTTAAACAATTGTATGCTTTCAACTTTGTGGCACCGGTTTGAGGAAGACACTTTCCTGTTCCAGCATCACTGCACCCCAATGCACAAAGCAAGGCCCAAACAAAATTGCTTATCACGTATTATCACCATTGCACACCTTTGAGATGAACTGAAACACAGTTCGTAAGCCAAGCTTTCTTGTCCAACATCAGTGACAGAAGAGTTGAAGCTGTTATAGCCTATTAATGTCCATGGTTTTCTCATTGGGATGCCCAACAAGCTTATATGGTTGTGATGGTCAAGTGTCCACTTACTTTTGGTCATATAGTGTATGTCTTGAGCTGTTTATTACTGGGTCATTTGGCTGGACCAGGCTTAGGAGTGTAAGCCTTCTCCCAAAAGAAGCTAGGTCATAAGCCTAGCGTGATGCAGCTAAAAAAATAAGCAATTAGCAGTACTCAGCAGAGAGGATGGAGGTGCAAAGGTGAGTGTTGGGGGCAGCGGGGTGATGCCCTATGTCAGGCCTAGATACACCACTGATTCTACCACAATGTATACATTTTTAAATAAGAGAACCAATTATTATTATTTTTATAAAAATCACTGACTATCCAGATAGAAGTAAACCAATATCAGTTGTTTATTGAGAGTTTAGTATCAAATGTACAGCAACCCTACTTGCACAGACATTTTATTCTGGGTCACTTACATTTGGCTCCCAGTAAAGATATAATTCTCTGCAGCAGAGCGTATCATTTTACTTTACAGTAAGGCATGTTTAGAGAGATTTGCCTACAACTGTTGTAGATAGAGCCCTCTACTCAGTAGCCTTAGGGATTAGGCGATCACCTAAGAAACATCTGCCAGTGGGACTTTGCATGGCTATTTCTGTTTGCAGTAAAGAAATGGGGAAAAGGAAGGCTTTGAGATCATAATAATAATAATTAAACAAGAAAACAAGAAATTGAAAAATGAGACCATGGATTGAAGCGAGAGAGAAAGGAGGTTTTTGTTCAATAAAATAGATCTTTGAGACAAGGTGAAACATCAATGTGACGGAACCCTTCATCACCCCTGGAGAGGCCTGAGAGCCATCCTCCTCCCTATTGACTAGGGGCCCTGGCCCTGTAAAGACTTCTGAGTGTAGGCACAGGGGCTCTGTTTCTACTGATTTTTCCCCAGTACAGGTTTTTCCATATTCCATAAATATTAGAGGCTCTGGGGACTGTGGTGCGCTGATATTGTTTTGGGATTGGTCCTGTACTTTGCAAACACAGATGATGTTTTGCAATTATTTATTGGATGTCATAACTTTTCCCTGTGTCTCTCCATGTTTTCAGCTACCCCCAGAAGTATATTGTTTTATCACTTGCAGAGGGGATTATGTCTGGCAGACAGCCAGGTTGCAACCAGGGAGTGACAAATTATTGTTTCAGTTAATCTGTTTAACACCTGACCCCCCCCCACCACACTAAAATGTTGTTTACATCAGTCTTTCCCCATCCCTCCCCAATTATATTCCAATTGTGTCTCTCTGAATAAACAGTTCCTGTTTCACCTCAACACGAGTTCTGTCTTGTTATTGAGGTAAGTCTCGGTGCTGTCCCTGTCAGGACAGCAAAGACCTGGCCCAACCATTATTACTAATCTTCAGGGATTCTTTCAGCTCAGGCATAGTTCCATAATATTGGCGCAAGGCAGATGTTGTGCCCATATTTAAAAAGGGATCAAAATCTCAACCGGGTAATTACAGGCCAGTAAGCTTAACATCGGTAGTGGGGAAATTATTTGAAGGGTTGCTAAAGGTATACATTCAAGATCATATCTTGATCCATAATCCAATTAGTAGAAGTCAATATGGATTTGTGAAAGACACGTCTTGTCAAACCAACCTATTAGCATTCTATGAAGAAGTTAGTAGAAATATAGACCGGGGAGTGGCTGTAGATGTGATTTATCTGGACTTTGCTAAGGCATTTGATACGGTTCTGCATAAAAAGGTTACTCTACAAATTAACAGAAATGGGCTTAGGGGCAAATGTCTGTATTTGGATCAGAAATTGGCTAAAAGATAGAATGCAGAGGGTTGTTGTGAATGGATGTTTCTCAGCCTGTACGCAGGTATTAAGTGGAGTGCCTCAGGGGTCTGTCCTCAGTCCTCTTCTTTTTAATTTATTTATAAATGATCTCCCAAACTGCATTGAGAGCCATGTCACAGTTTTTGCTGATGACACAAAATTAGGCAGGGTAATTCAGACTAATCTTGATGTTTCTTCTTTGGGGGAAGATTTAGATAGAGTTGGGGACCGGGTGTGCAAGTTGCAGATGAGGTTCAACATAGATAAATGCAAAGTTATGCATTATGGTAAAAATAATAAAAATGCAACCTATTCTTTAAATGGAATATCCTTGGGGGAAACTACCACTAAGAAGGACTTAGGAATAACGGTTGACAACAGATTTGACAACAGTGCGCAATGCCAGCAAGCAGCTGCGAGGGCCAATAAGGTTATAGCATGCATAAAAAGAGGTATTGATTCAAGGGAGGAGGATATTATCTTGCCTCTTTACAGGTCATTGTTAAGACCTCACCTTGAATATGCGGTACAATTCTGGGCACCGGTCCTTAAAAAGGACATTATGAAATTAGAAAAAGTGCAAAAGAGGGCCACGAAATTAATAAGGGGATTGGGAGATACTAGTTATGAACAGAGACTAAAAAAGTTAAAATTATATACGCTAGAAAAACGGCATCTCAGAGGGGATATGATAACATTATATAAATATATGCAGGGCCAATATAAAGAGCTCTTCAGTGACCTGTTCATTAACGGAAATATACAAAGAACAAGAGGTCACCCTCTGAGACCGGGAGAGCGGAGATTTCATAGACGACAAAGGAAGGGATTCTTCACAGTGAGGACAATAAAGGTATGGAATTCACTGCCAAGGGAGGTAGTGTTATCCAATACGTTAGATGCCTTCAAAAGGGACCTCGATATGTTCTTAGAAAGGCATGACATACAGGGATATAAATAGAATAAAATTAATATTTTAGAGCTTCTTGATCCAAGGAGAAATCCGATTGCCTCTTGGAGTCGAGAAGGAATTTTTTTCCCCTGATGGCAGAATTCGAAGTAGCTTAATTAGGGGTTTTTTTGCCTTCTTTTGGATCAAGAATAGGAAGGTTAGGTAGAAGGGTTGAACTTGATGGACTTAGGTCTTTTTTCAACCTTATGAACTATGTAACTATATGTAACTATGTAACTATGTAACTATGTATTGCTATATTACAGTGCCATCCAGGTCCCAGAAAGGCTGTATTTCCTGCTGTTGTCAACGCTATTTCCACCTGATGAACCAAGCCTTGTATTCCTGGTGACTACGGGTAGAAGGAAGCAATGTCTGGCGGGTGTACCCAGGGCTTGGGGAAACTTGATTTACTATTGTTTTGTTCTAATATCATGAATGTCCTTTTTATGTATTTATCTACTTTCCTCAAAATAACCTCTGTAAAGGTATAGTGGGGGGGGCACAATTTTCTGTTCTTGCCTCGGGTGCAAAAAAGAGCTAGCCCAAAAAAGGGCTTTGCCCCTCTCGCTTAGCGGCTTCTTTAAAGTCAGAGCACCAGTGGGTACTCCACAGTACAGAAGTGGCCAAAATCGTAAAAAACAAGAAGTTAGCCTTTAGTCAATACAAAAAAAAACAAAGTGAGGAAGGTAGGCAGATCTATAAGATTAGGCAGAAAGAAGCAAAGCAAGTTATAAGAGCTGCCAAATCACACACAGAAGAGAGACTTGCCCTGTCAGTAAAAAAAGGGAGATAAAACATTTTTAGATATATAAATGAGAAAAGGAAAGTAAAACAAGAAGTGGTAAGATTAAAAACAAAATAAGAAAAGTATGTAGAAGAGTATAAAGCCCTAGCTGACGGCCTCAATGAATATTTCTGTTCAGTTTTTACAGATGAAAATGAAGGAAATGTACCTCAGTTAGGAAAAAAGTCATTTGATACATGTCGAGGGTCTACATTAGTTGTTTAAGGTAAAGACAAATAAGTAGATGGGGCCTGATGGGATACACCCCAAGTTATTAAAAGTGCTTGGTGGTATACTGGCAAAACTGTTACCAGATTTATTTACCGAATCATTGTTAATGGGAGTCTTCCCAGAAGATTGGAAATTAGTGAATGATGTGCCCACTCACACAAAAAAGGCAGTAGGGGGGAGTTGGACAACTCGAGGCCAGTAAGTCGTGCATCTGTAGTGGGGGAACTAATGGAAACTATATTAAAGTATAGGATTGTTGAGCATCTGAAGTCACACGGGTTTCAAGATCAAAAACAACATGGGTTTTTATTGATTTTTTTTTGATTGGGCAACTAAAGTAATTGATCAAGGTGGTACGATAGACCTATCTGGATTTCAGTAAGGCTTTTGACACTGTTCCACATAGAAGAATTATCAATAAAATGCATTTAGATCCCAATATGGTTGAATGGATTAGGGAGAGGGTTGTTGTCAATGGTGTATATTTAGAGCAAGGTTTTGTTACCAGTGGGGTACCTCAGGGATCTGTACTTGGACCCATTCTCTTTAATATTTTAGGTAGCGATATTGCAGAAGAGTGAGTACCTGAAGGAGGGGAGACACTCATGTTAAGATTAAAGTATAAAAAAGCATATGGACAACTATACAGCTGGTTTATAATCTGGATGCTGTTTGATCCGGAGCCTGCGTGGGTTCCACAAAATCACACTCCCTGAGTTAAACATGCTAGAAATATCAGAAAGGGGACAGCATTCATCTACCCGTCCATGACATAACGCTACAGAATAAGGCAGCTCTGGTCTTGTGAGTTTACAATCTATTAAGAACCTCAAAGGCTGGATTGATATACTAACTTTCCAATTCCAAACCCAAAAACTGTTTTAGAATTGAATAAGTTATGCAAAGTGTTGCATTTTATGTGCTTTATCTGCTCCCTGTAAGAGGGATAAATAAAAATTCAGTGAATGCAAGACATGCGTAGGGTGACAAATAATAACGCTAACTAGTAAGTCATTAAGAATCTCCAGCGCCTACTGAGCTCTGCAGAAACTCAGCCTCTCCTTCTTAACGAATACATGCAGACTCCTTGACAGTTCTAGAACCCTGCCCCCTGTGGGAGGGCCCATGAATAATTGACAGCTGCCTTCCACAGCCCATTTCATTACAGTCCCGGAAACCTAGTATTGCAAGGCGGCCCAGTCTGCGATTCACTGCGCCCCTTATACTTATATCGCACTTCGATTGGCTTGTCCTGTTTTGAGCGGCGTGTTTTAGCCCCGCCCGGCGAGCGCCGCAGCGCGCCCGGCTCCGGAGCGCTTCCAGTTGAGAGATGGCGGCCACTGCAGGTAGATCCCGGCTGCTGCTGCTGTCAAGGAGTGGTGGGGGGCTGACAGCGGGCTTCCCCGGACTGGGCGTCAGCAGGCATCGTCCTCACAGGACGGTAAGTGACCGAGAAGGCTTTTCCCGACTGGCTTCAGGGAGGAAAATGTCTTACATTATATCGGGACCAGGAAGGAGCTGGCTGGGGCGGGGTGTGTAGGAAACTCCTGGCTTCTGCAACCATTACCTTGGTGTTCTCCCGATCTTATCTGCCCTTATAGTAGGAGGTGACACCCTCTTTCCGCAGGGTAGCCGCACTCTGGGCATTGGCTAAATACACTTGCCTTGTACTCAAAGTGCCCGTTTGTCTGCATTGCACTGGGACAGTGTGCCTCCTTCACCTCAGTTGTACAAAAACCCGCAGTGTCATCTGCAAATCTGAGCAGCCTGCTGGGGATCCCGCACACTTAATCTGACATGTGATCCACTAAGTGACCAGACTTGCGCCCTCTTTGCCCTAATGAGGAGCACCCTCTGCCACACACAAGGGACAAACTTTGTGCATCAGGACAGGGGAAATGGTGCAGTGACTGTCACAGCGGAGCATGAGCCTTAGCACTTGTAGCCCCTGGATACCGTAGTCACCCCAGCATAGGGGCACTTACTTAGCTTTTCTGGGTAGGAGCTGGTAGAGGGAGGATCTCCAGCATGACATGCAGACCCTGAGAGAGGGAATGCACCTTTTTCCCACCCTTATTCCATAAAAGGGCTTTTCCTGCAGTTTTCTGTAGCACATACTGCTCAGCAACTAGTCTCTGGGATATGGCTTTATACATATGGGTTTAATCATAGAGTCATACGTGCTGGCTGATTTAAAAAAAACATTTTTAACATGATTTCTGATTTTGACATATAAGGCATGTTGGGTAAATCATTGAGTGATCTCAAAGAAAATAAAAAAAATAAATAAAAAAATAAATACCCGGTAATTATAAAATATATATATATATTTTTATTGTGTATAAAGGGATTTTTTAGGTCATTTCATATTAATTAGTGATATTAATAATGTAATCTAGAGGAGTTAAGGTTGTATGATCACATGCTCCATTCCAGTAATTGTTTCGTATTTGGTATGTGTGTGTGTGTATATATATATATATATATATATATGTGTATGTATGTATGTAATGAGCCCTATATTTGTTTCCGAATGCTACACTTTGATGTATGTTACCAATGGTGTGCTCTTGACATTAAATTTGTAAGGTGCTGCATGTCTTTGGAATATTGTAGAAATGGGATAGTGCTTGTTCAAGTGTTTTTCTTTTCAGTCTGAAAAAACACATTTGTGTATCTTTTTTTTTTTGTTTTGTTTTTGTTTTCTTCTTGAACCTCCTGTCTTAGATGACATACTGAGTCAAGCCATCATTCTTAATGGTTGTATATCTTGGTCCGATCCTTTCCTCTTCTGTCATGTTCTTACACTAAGTATTCACCCAGATAGATCTAGACCTGTAGGTGCGAGATGGATGCATTGCTTCTGTGATTACCTATAATTGTGTGGCTAACCCTTGGGTAGATTATTGACATTACTGCTTATCATAATTGGTACTTTGTCTACCTTGGGGTGTAAGTGTCATAGTGTGTATATCTTCACCAAGAAAGGTTACTAAATTCTAGCAATTTTGAAGAGCCTCTACTTTTTACATTAAAACATTTTTTCTAGCATTTTCTCTTTTAGAATGTGTTCAATTACCGTATGTACTCTGCCATTAACCATTATAATCCTATTATAATATATTTTGCATCAATAGATACCTTTTTTTTTGCAAGCATTGATGGCTGTTTAATAGTAAACTGAACAGGTGGCAGAAGCGACTTCACTCTCATAATCTAAGAAGAGAATTGCACAGGTGCCGGCAGATTCTTGTACTAGCAATTTCCTCTTTTGGCACATCACTGTCTGTGCTAGACTTGCATTCCAGTGCTATTTTTGGTAGGAAGCATCTCATTAATAAAATATCACATTGTTAATACGGAATATCTTTTTTGGAGACTTATGTTACTGAATGAGCAGAAATCTGTAGGCATCTGATGGAACCGTTGGCTTCTGTGGAGATGGCAGGAAGTGTATTGCAAGTAGGATAAGAGCAAAAGATGAGTCAAAGCCAGTCTTGCCGTAAGCTTATTAGTACTTTATGTTTTAATTCTGCTGACAGCCCAAACAGTACCATATAAAGTATCTCACAAAAGTGAGTACATCCCTCGCATCTTTGTAAATATTTTATATCTTTTCATGTGACAACACTGAAGAAATTACACTCTGCTACAATGTAGTAGTGAGTGTACAGCCTGTATAACAGTGTAAATGTGCTGTCCCCTCAAAATAATTCATCACACAGCCATTGATGTCTAAACCTTGGCAACAAAAGTGAGTACACCCCTAAGAGGAAATGTCCAAATTGGGCCCAGTTAGCCATTTCCCCTCCTTGGTGTCATGTGACTCGTTAGTGTTACAAGGTCTCAGGTGTGAATGGGGAGCATGTGCGTTAAATTTGGTGCTATCGCTCTCACACTCTCTTATACTGGTCACTGGAAGTTCAACATAGCACCTCATGGCAAAGAACTCTCTGAGACTCTGAAAAAAAGAATTGTGGCCTAGGCTATAAGAAGATTGCCAAGACCCTGAAACTAAGCTGCAGCACGGTAGGCAAGACCATACAGCGGTTTCACAGGACAGTTTGCTGAAGACAAGCAGACTAAGGACATGGATTACTGGAACCATGTCCTGTGGTCCGTTGAGACCAAGATAAACTTATTTGGTTCAGATGGTGTGTGGCGGCAACCAGGTGAGAAGTACAAAGACAAGTGTGTCTTGCCTACAGTCAAGCATGGTGGTGGGAATGTCATGGTCTGGGCCTGCATGAGTGCTGCTGGCACTGGGGAGCTACAATTCTTTGAGGGAACCATGAATGCCAACATGTACTGTGACATACTGAAGCAGAGCATGATCCGCTCCCTTCGGAGACTGGGCCGCAGAGCAGTATTCCAACATAATGACCCCAAACGCACCTCCAAGACGACCACTGCCTTGCTAAAGAAGCTGAGGGTAAAGGTGATGGACTGGTCAAGCATGTCTCCAGGCCTAAACCCTATTGAGCATCTGTGGGGCATCCTCAAACGGAAGGTAGGGGGAGTGCAAGGTCTCTAACATCCACCAGCTCCGTGATGTTGTCATGGAGGAGTGGAAGAGGACTCCAGTGGCAACCTGCGAAGCTCTGGTGGCCAAAAATTATACAAAATAATGGTGGCCACACAGAATATTGACACTTTGTGCCCAATTTGGACATTTCCACTTAGGGGTGTACTCACTTTTGTTGCCAAGGTTTAGACATTACTGGCTGTGTGTTGAGTTATTTTGAGGGGACAGCAAACTTACACTGTTATATAGGCTGTACACTACTTTACATTATAGCAGAGAGTCATTTCTTCAGTGTTGTCGCATGAAAAGATATAATAAAATATTTACAAAAATGTGAGGGGTGTACTGACTTTTGTGAGATACTGTATCTCCGTATTAGAGATGGGGATGTCCATACCTCCTCCAAGATGGAATACATTGGGACATACTGTGAATACACTAAGCAGGAGTGGCGCTTGCATAATAAGAGGCAAAATATATCTTGTGTGTAGGAGATCTATTTGTTTTACTGTCACCAGAGTAAGACTAGGTGATGGATTTGTTGAAATGTCATAATGCAATATAATGTCAGAATTCTTGGGCACCAATTATGGAATATTTTTTTAAATATTGGTTGTAAGAGACGGGTTAGGAGCCTGATGATGAATGTACATTTTACTGAACAAGAATCAAGTCCTGCACTATGTGCGATGTTCCATATGTTGGCAAAAGTCTAAAAATCGTGCTAGATCTTTAAAAGAAAATATTTACTTACATCCTTCAACCTCTAATTTATCTACCTCCCTTAGACTAGGTTTCGGTACCTCTGTAGGGATGATGTTGGAGGTAGTCTTTTTTTATTATTATTATTTTTTTCCTACCATACTTTATATAAACATTTACAAATATATATTTCTTAATCACCTAACATTAATTAGCATTAACTGAAAAGGCTTTTCCAAAATGCCAACATCTTTTGACCTGTATGGATTCCTCTTACTGCTACAAATCTGAAAATAAAGAACTAGTCTTATTTTGTTGCAGAACATTGTAACATTATTCCACCTCCACTCCTCCCAGATTGTGAGTTTAAAAATAGTTGTGTATCCGTTTACTGCATTGCCAATTGTCTTAGGAAAGCTGTCTAGCGGTAGGCTCTCTGACAGGTATGCAAAAGCTTCTGAATGTTCCTCCGGACAGCATCATCAACGTAATATGTTCCACTGAAGGTGGAAAGAAATAAAAATTGATGGATTCTCCTGTATTGCTGAACATGGTCAAATTTGGGAGTTTTCTTCAATTTTAGAACAAATATTATTTGCACTGTTTTTGATGAATGTGTTCTGTTCATCTTAAATACAGTATCTTGCAAAGCATTTTGTGATTCCTCATATTTTCTATACAGTCAGACTGTTGCCATGATACGGCTTCTGTTACTAATATGGAGTGCTACGATTCATGTTTAATGTTTCCTTTTTCTAATTATGTTAACAATGCAATCCAACCCTTTGGTGTCCAAGTTGATCTTTGTGACTTTTAATTTTGTTTTTTGGGGTTTGTAAACCTGTAACTTTTCTGAAATCCTACACGTTTGAGATCTAAAATAGGAAACTACTGTATTTGCTCGATTATAAGACGACCCCCCAAATCTGAATATTAATTTAGGAAAAAAAGAAAGCCTTAATATAAGACGACCCTATAGGAAAAAAGTTTTACCAGTAAATGTTAATTCATGTAAAAAAATTTTTTTAATAAAAGCTATGATTTTCCAACCTGCCCCCCCCAGTTATCTGCCCCAGAAATGCCTTATTACCCCCTATATGCCACTGTGCCCCATGATATGCCTTTTAACCCTCTAAATGCCACTGTGCCCCATGATATGCCTTTTAACCCTCTAAATGCCACTGGGCCCCGTGATACGCCTTTTGACCCCCTATGAGCCACTCTGCCTCCAGAAATGCCTTATACCCCTATATGCCACTCTGGCATTAAGGGGGTTAAAAGGCATATTATGGGGCAGAGTGGCATATAGGGAGGTTTAAGGCATTTCAGGAGGCAGAGTGGCGTATAGAGCATTAAAAAGGCATTTCTGGAGGCAGAGTGGCATTAAGGGGGTTAAAAGGCATTTCATAGAACACTCTGCCTCCAGAAATGCCTTATGTCCCCCATTTAACACTCAACCGCCCCCCACCCCCAAACTTACCGGTGCGTCTGACTCCCCTGTCATGCAGCCGGGGCAGCGTGTAGATGTCTACGCAATTTGCGTAGACAGCTTGCGCTGCAGCCGGAAGGAGGTGTGGCTAGCAGCAGGGGTTGTCTGTGTCCATCGCGCGGACCTTCCCCAACTGTCACCGGTGCCAGGAACTCTGATCTCTGACAGCCGCGGAAGGTCTGCGCGATGGACGCAGACAACCCCCGCTGCTAGCCACACCTCCTTCCGGCTGCAGCGTAAGTTGTCTACGCGAATCGCGTAGACATCTACACGCTGCCCCGGCTGCACACCGTGGACTCAGAAGCACCGGTAACTGGGGCGGGGGCGGTTGAGTGTTAAATATCTGCTTTTTTGTGGCTTCTTCATGTAATGTCATAACACAAACTAATAAGAAGAATAAATGTTATTTATGATTTTAAAACTATCATATTCCACGGTGCTGTACAATGAGTTCTAACAGGACAAAACAAGTGGTGTGTCCCATCAGTTTGGGCTTACACAAACAGAAGGTACAGTGAGTTGGCAATATAGTGTCTAATCAAACAGTATTGCATATTATGTTTTGTTATTGCAATCTACAGTTAAATTTATTAAGAAAGCCATGTATTCCACTGGTTGGTATCTTTTTAATAGGATAATAATACTTCTGATAAGATTTATAAAGGGTCTGTGTATGGGATTGTCAGAACTCAGACTTGGGCAATACTGATGGTCCAACAGGATGTTTTTAATGTATTTTTCAAGAAAATAGTCCTTTTAAGCATATGTTGAAAACACAATTTTGTAATACAACCATATCTTTTTGCATAATGTGTTGCCTTCATAGCATACCTCCCACACAAGTGTGAAGCAATAAACAGAAACCTCAACTGGACATGTTTATACAACATTTTGAACCATCGTGTCTTTACTTTTACTAATAAATAAATAAGGAGCTAGGTCGGCTATAGCATTAATGATAAACTAGCATACTGTATGTAATTCTAAGAGACAGTGTGCAGCCTTAGCTTTAGTCTTAACGCTCACCTGTCGAGTTCTTGCTCTTTGCTGTTTATTTCATTTGCACGTCACTGTAGTGCATTAACACTGTGGCGTCATTTTGTAATGTTATTATTACACACCCAGCTCAGTTGAATATTTATGTAGTGTGGAAGCAGTAAGTGTAAGTGTGTAAGCTGTTGTTTAGGGGTGATTTTCTGCTGTGTAATGAATTATAACTGCATTTTCCAGTTTTGATTGCATAAATTGTGATGAATATTTGCTTTCCGGCTAGGGCATGTCTGTGTTGGCCTAGTTTTTTTTTTTTTTATTTTTTTTATTTTTTATTCTTTTTATTTTTTTTATAGCGAGGATTTTTTATTTTTTACATTTTTATAAATTAATTTAAAAAAAAAAAAGTATGTAGTTATGAAGACCGCTGTCAAATTATTGTTTGTTTAACCGTTTTCCAAGATTTTGAAGCGGAGTATACTCCAATAACGTGTTTATATCCTACAGCTAGTTGCGTAGTAATGTTAACAGAATAAAGCAAGCTATGCATATGCAGTATAATCCCACTTTAGGGGATTAACATGGATGCAGTTGTCTTAACCTCCTCTTGTGTACAAGACACTTATGATTATTCCACGGCATTGGTGGAAGTTGAATATTTTTGTTCTGTTGTTCTGTATAATGTTATGCATTTGTTCGTTTTGATAAGAAGCTGTCTCTCATCTCCAAATTCAAATGCAGGCGTTTGTAATTGGTTAAGCCTGCAAACTGCATTAGTTATCTTGATGTTGGCTTGCTTGAGAATCTGTGTGTTAAAGATAATGCAATGTTGAGTAAGTGCGCGCGCTTAGTCCCTTCTCTTTAATATAATAGGTTTTTATTAAATATACAGCACATCCAGTTTCTTGTAAAAGGAAATGGTGCTTGTTATAGCTGATGCTAATATATGCTGTGAACAAATGGAGTTTATTTGAAGTGTGATGTAGAGATAAGGAGCTGCAACAACATAATTTTACCAAGTTTGTTTGCACAATGAAAAAGCTTACTTTTTTGTAGACCTTTGACAAACCTATAGAATCATAATTAACAAGCTTATAGCTGTGTGCATATACTCTATGTATGATATATATTATAAACACATACAGTTGAAAAAAAACTCGGCATTCTTTGAGCCATTTACCCGTGCCCATCACACAGCCACAACATTTATTTTGTATATTGAGACTGAGTGGGCCGAGAAAAAAAAAAAAAAAAGCACGCCAAGGTTCTGTATCAGGTCATAGGGGCATTGCCGGCCCTGGTGGGGGCTGCCCGGCCCCTAGAGTGGCGGACCCGGTCGCAGTTGCTGCTTACTCCGGCAACAAGGTAAGTAGGGTAAGGGAGGCGGGTGCAGTGAGAAGGGGTAGAGGGGATAGTGAGAGGGGGTACATATTGAGAAATGGGGAAGGGGGAACATAATGATAATAGGGAACATAGTTAGAAGGGGCAGATAAGAAGGGGATGGGGATGGGGAGAGGGGGTAGTGTGAATGCGTACGAGAATGAATGAATAAATGTGTGGATGAATTGTGTGAATGCGTATGAGAATTAATGAATTCATGTGTGGATGAATTGCTTGAATGATTTGTGAGACTGCATTAATGAATATGTGTTAATGATTTGTGTGAATGAGTGAGTAAGTGTTTGTGTCTACCATGAATGTTTAAGTGATTTGGGGAAATGCAAAGATGGTACATGAAGGGTGGGCTTTAACAATAAATTAATAAAAATGGGCTGCTCAGTCTTAAATGTCTGTTTCTCATGTCATACACACACAAAATCTAGCATTCTTCTAGCGTTGGCCCTCTTCACTTACTGAACACCACAATTCAGGATATGCTCCTTTTTCCCATTTTTATCTTTCCCTTTATTATATATCATCATTTTTCACCTAGATTATTTACTTGTCGCAAAACCACCTCAATTAAAAATTATACTATGTTGGTTTTTTTTCCTGTTACAAAGTAAACCCATTCAGTAGTCATGCCTTAGTTCAATGACCTACCTAAGAGCATAACTTTTTTTTTTTTCTTTTCATTTTGTACTGTGCATGCTGCACTTTGGCTCTTTGGTTTGCAGCCAACTTTTCATCTCGCTGCTGACAACCACACAAATGCATTAATGACACAAAATAGAAGAGCATCTTCAAAGATTCAGGTCACTTGTTGTCTTTCCAATTTGTGCATTTTCAGCAATGAACACATTAAACTTCAATTATAGTAGCTAGAAGAAGAAAAAAAACACACACACACTTTTTTATATTTTCCAGTCATTATCTAGGCTTATATGTTAAGTGCTTTCCAAGTCCGTGTTGGTTACATTTTCAGTCTCTTGAATTGTAACGAAGATCTTTTATTCAAAACAAAGCAAGAATTCAGCACATACCCAGAAAAGAAACATAAATCTAAGGCATCAACGTAGGGGATTCTATCGCACTATATGGCCATATATTGCACCTCACTACGTCAGGTTTGGCAAGTCCTATCTAATTTTTCCTGGCTGTATTGCTTACCAAGGATCTGAATCGGTGCATTGCATCTTAACCCAAATGAGACTCTCATGCAATTTAAAGCCTTCTCTCGCCACATACACACACAAAAAAAAACCGAAAAAGCATAAATACATACAAATTTAGATTCCCGGATTATAATAATAATGACTGGAGTCTGTACTGCTTTAAAAGTGAGCCATGGAGTATCTGGATATGAGGTCCTATCCCTGTGCTCAGTGTTTTAAAGATTCCCCCTGTAACTGGCCCTCTAAGCAGCCGGATACTGGGGGGGCCAAATCACCCAAGAAGCAGCATGTACGAAGAAAAATCTGGGTCTGTGTAGAATTGGTCTGGTGTCCATCAGGGGAAACCCTAACAATTAGATGCACAATGGACGGTCTTACTAAGGTGGTACAAACAGCCTTTCCAAAGATGCTTATGGAGATTCTTCAGTCACTGTGTCACTTGCAAGACTGCATTCACAAGCAGATGAAAAGAAACCGATTCACTTTGTGACGATTACTGTTTCTCTTCTGACATGTAATTAATCTGACATGTAATTAAATTATATTTCATTACACCCTCCATAGCTTCCCCCCGATGGTTTGATTCTTACTTCTCGTGACAGATTGTGCCCTCGCTTTCTGATTATTTTTCATAAAGCTCTCTTTACAATGATTACTGTTAGCCGCAGTATCTACGGTGCATAAAAATAGCCAGTTCTGATAAACACAGAACCTCTTGATAGTATTGTATTTATTGATCCATGGGCTAAAATGTAATTCATTTTCTGCTTTCAAATAATAGAAGAAGCATGGTTTGTATAAAGACGTATGTACCTATGTATGCTGTTGTAGACGCAAGCAGTGCTTTGCTTAAGGGGAGGGCTTAATAGGCTCAGTGTTTTTATAATTTATTTATTTTCAAGTAAAACTAGTACAAAAACCTTATTATATAACTAATTGTTAGAACAAAAATAATCCATGCAGGATGGAGCTGTGTCTAGACACTGGGTCACTCCATAAATATATGATGCAGGCTAGAGATATCACTAGTGCTGTTGTCAAATGCCGCCGTCAAAGATAAAAAACCCATAATATTATATAAAGGTATTGGTTTTTTTTAAGGTTTACGCCTATCTTAAACTGGCAAACTACCCATGTGCTCAATATAGTACTAGAGAAGGCTGCATTATATACACTGTGTCCTAACCCCGTAAGTAAGTTAATTCCTCCAGTATATTTTACTTTAGACTTTTTTTTCAGAAAAAGATATAATCTTATAGTTTATGATGTCTATTAGCTGAAGGTTCAGGAGATTAGTGTAATATTGTGTTATGCTTCCAAAGTACAATATATTCATTACTGTTATTCAATGACATAGCTTGATTTATTTATTTATTTTTTTTTACGAGGCATACAATGACTTGTAAATGATTGATCCAGATGGCTCAAATGAATGCACTAATTGCAATCACTCTTCTGCCAATTGTCACGTTTAATTTTTTCTTTCTGTAAAGTGTACTTATTGCTTTTTATAGCCGTTGTGTTGCAGCATTGGCTAATTGCTTGAAAAGCAAAGTGATGCAGGGGTTGAAAATGGAACATTAGTGCTGCTGCATTCTTACAGTGTCTTGGCAAAGGTTATGGAAACATTGCCTTTTCTCATTACAGACATGTATGAGTGCATTACTTTGTACAAATAATCTTGATCTATTTATTTTTTATATTGAGCTATGTTTTTATAAGCTGTGTTTTTTTTTTTTTTTTTTTTTTTTTTTTTTTTTCCCTTCCTGCTTAATTGAACAAACAATATGTCTTCTTACAATGTCAAAATACTCCTTGGTGGATATACTATTTTATCACCCAAGCCATACGGAAGATTCTGGACAAATAAAATCTGTGTAATATATATAATGTATGTAATTGGTGCATTGCTGAAGTAGTCTGAATGTGTATAACTAAACCAAATATATATTTATGGCAGATGATCATTTTACTTGATCTGTATTCTTTAAACTGCTGGTTTGATTGTGACTTTCTGTATATAGCTCTACGTACATTTTGTCACATACTGAATGATGCACAAATTAAGCCAGTACGAGTGCCTTGGTCAAAAGACTTCTGCTAGAATAAGGCCAAGGGGAGATTCTAGCTGGATTTGCAAAACGAAGTAAACCTGATACTCCTTGCTTCCATGTTAGAGGAGGCTATAAAATGCACCTGTTTGCTTAGGCTTGCTAAAATCAGCTCTTAACAGTTATTGGTTAAAACTGGGGAGTTGCGTGCGAAGACAACCCAGACAGACGCTGATATTCACCCCTGACTCATCTGCCCACCGTAACCAATATGTAACACCAACATTTTATCATGATGATATTTACTGAAAACAATGGCGTCTCATGTGCATTTTATTTTGTGGGAATCGAAAGTTCTCAGTCTTCCACCTGTCAAATGTGTTTTTTATTGCAATAATCTCAACCTCCTTTTTAATTTTAATTTGGGATGTTCTGTAGATTTATGAAAATTGGGTGGTGTTTGAGTAGATCTGCTTCAGTGAAGGACACTAATTGTTGTTCCTCTTATTTTTTTTGAAATTTAAATCCTGAGGTCAGCACCCTAGCTCGTCTAACAGCCATCTTTGCCAAAGGCCTATCTATCTATCTGGTCTATCATCCCCAGTTTCTCACCTGCCATAGGTTTTTCTTGTGTGCACTGACTCTTATGGCTACAGTCTAGTTTTTAAATCCTGGTTGTACCACACACTTTCACAAAATGAGGTACAATTGTGGTCATGAGCAGTAGCATAACTCTCTAGGGGACCTGGGGTGAACCCTGCAACCACTTGTTCCCGTCTCCTTGTACTGGTTCAGAAGTGTTCAGAAAGGGTCCTGCTGTCCTGGACTGAACAGTGTGCGAGCGGTGCTGACCGAACGCTGCAGGAGCAATCAGAAGTAAGCAGCTGCAGGCGTTAGGGGGAATGTATGTATGTGAGCATGAATCTCTATGTATGTGTCTGAGCATAGATGTCTATGTATATTTGAGTGGTGTGAGAGGGAGTGGGGTAGAATCAGGGCCGGCCCGACAATGGAGCAGAGTGGGGCAATTGCTCCAGGCGCCCCAAGAGAGAGAGGGGCGCAGAGTGGTTTTCGCTTACCAAGTTGTCAAGACCCGCTCGGCGCCCCACTCTCTCTCCTCTGCGAGCCCTCTAGCTTGGTCTCGGTGCTGGCTTGTAATGCTGAGCGCTGGAAGATGACGTCATTTCCGGCGCTCAGCATTACAAGCCGGCAGGGAGATTTGCCGCAGCACTGCTGAACGGTAAGTACAAAGGGGGTAGATAATAGGGAGGGAGAGGAAGGGTAAATAATGGGGGGTTGGCATTTTAAACTTCACCCCAGGTGGCATAATGCCTTGGGCCGGCTCTGGTTAGAATGAGTGTGTAGGCGAGTTAGTGAGTATAACTAAGTATGTGTAATTTGTGTAAGTGTGTTTACATATGTGTCGGTGTCTGTTGGGGGGGCAAGAGGCAATGATGGCACAGACCAGCTGTTTGAGACAAAGATGGCACAGGCATGCTGTTTGGGGGCTAGGGTGGCACTGTGTGACATGTTGTTTGTGGAGTTGGGGGGGCTCCGGGGGAATTTTTACACCAGGGCCCTGTACTACATCCCTAGTAATGAGATGACATTATTTAGTCGGGGCTATAAACTATTCTTTTAAATGCAGGTGTATGCCATGCTGCTAAAATTTCCTGGGTGACAATTTATATGAACAAATAGTTGTTGCTTTTTGATCCCTTGTTAATATTAACAGTTTGGTAGACTGAGGAAATCTTTTGTGGTTATATCCATTTCCTCTTTTGAAAGTTAACTGAAGTGCTGCAAAAATAATGTAAAGGTAACCTCCCCGTAAGGTCATGTTTTATCTCGTGGGTCTTTCTGATCAGTACTGACCAGATTCTCATTAGCGAGCTGACACGACTTAGAGAAAAGCATTTGGCTGTGGAAAATTGTGCGCACAGTTACAGGTTTTGTCTGCTTGCAGTTCAATTGAATCACAAATTGTCTAAACTTTGTCTAAATCTGCTTCTTTGTGGAAGTAATATAGCTTTTTTTGTATCCCATCAAGAACCAACTGAGACATGGATAAGGAGGCATAGCCCGAGGACCTGTTTATGGGAGGGGGTGGCTTTTTAATCCAGTACAGATCAACGGAGGGCAATAAAACAAGCAGACAACAATTAATTTGGGGGATTAAGGTAACCACAACAAAGACTTGCAAACATGAACCAATGAATATTAGAAGATTTGCCCCCTAGGATGGGGAAAAGACCCCAATAGGGAGAGTCACCTCTTTAAACCGGGACAAAATCGGAGCACCGTCAACTTTCCCCATTTTATGCTATGGGGAAGGGCGTCATCACAGCCCAGATTAAAATGTATGTGGCTGCTTAATGCCAAATCTAAGGGTATGCTCACAAATGCTAACATTCCTATGAATCGTTGTAAGTGCTTTAACATGCATTATTCAACTTTGTAGGAGAAAAGCAACATTAAGGTACTCTTTAAAAGAAGCTCCAGAACTGCAGAGTGCTTCCCCCAAGAAAACCCTACCTAGAGAGGGAGAGGTACAGCGATCACCCAATTACATTATGACCACCTGCCTAATATTGTGTAGGTCCCCCCCCTTTTGATGGCAAAGCAACCGTGACCTGTTGAAGCATGGACTCCACTAGACCTCTGAAGGTGTTTTGTGATATCTGGCCCCAAGACAGCAGCAGGTCCTTTAAATTGCAAGGTGGGCCCTCCATAAATGCGTCCTGGTGACGTGTTATCCAGGTAAGCGGCGCACACACGGGATGTAAAAGAAAACATGATTAATCAAAAGCATGCCGCCTTCTACGTTTGCGCCGTGGTCCAGTTCTTCTTCCCATTGTAGGTGCTTTCGGTAGTGGGCAGGGGTTAGCATGGACACCCTGACTGGTCTGTGGATACGCAGCCCCATATGCAACAAACTGATGCACTGTGTGTTCTCACACCTTTCTATCAGAACCAGCATTAACTTTTTCAGCAATTTGAGAGACAGGAGCTTGTCTGTTGGAGTTGACCACACAGGTCAACGCCCCCCATGTGTATCAGTGAGCCTTGGTCGTTCATGACCCTGTGGCTGGTTCACTGCTTTTCCTTCCTTGGACCACTTTTGGTACTGACCACTGCAGACCAGGAACGCCCCACAAGAGCTGAAGTTTAGCATCCCTCAGACCTAGTCATCTAGCAATCACTAAGTCACTCGGATCCTTACGCTGACCAATTTTTTTTCTGCCTATAACGCATCAACTCTGACGATGAAATGTTCAATTGCTGCCTAATATAATCCCACCCACTGACAGGTTCCATGATTATCAGTGTTCGCTTCACCTGTCATTGGTCGTAATGTTATAGCTGATCGGTGTAAATGCATAGGAGGATGAATGAGTAGAATGTGTAATGTGAACAGGACATTTTATCATATGTGTAACGGGGCGCCAGGAGTTTCCAGGTGACCTGGTAGAATTTCTCGGGGGTAGGTCAGTTATAAGGCATTTTCTCTTGAAGATGTGTTACCACCATTATTTTAACCTTTTCCCTGCTAGTAACTATCCCTAAATAAAATTATTTTTGAATGAATGAAAGCACTGTTTTGTCTCTATGCCAAAAACAAGCATTATCTAATCTATCCCCAGTCCTGAAATTACCTCCCATCTCTATACTCTATCCTTACAAAGGTTGCTTAAAACTATGAAATGTTTTGTTGGGAATATTGTCAAACATACTATCATTTTATTATAGTATGTCTGAGAATATTTTGTTGTAACTTGCTGACCTTGCAGTGAACTTTTAGTAGGGAAGCCCAAGGCTGATTTACATGGTCGTTGGTCTGATTGGCTTTGCAAAGATATTTACTGTTAATACCATACAAAAACAAGTTTGAGATGCTCAACTAAAAATGGACAGCCACTCTATAGCCCTTATGATATATTGATTGTTAATCATATACAGACAACAAGTGCAGAAGTACCCCCTAAAGGCAATCCCTACCTGTAATCCAGTTAGACGTGTTCACTTTGAGACCTGAGAGTCTGGCCAAAAATAACCCTGGGTGTCTGAGTTATACAGATTTACCATATGATGTATGGCTGTCTCCAATAAAGCAGAAATCGGTGGAAGTCTAGGTTGCAATAAAGTACGTTTCTTATAGTTATTGAAAAGTGTAGTAGAAAAAGAGAATTACATTTTTACTATATGAGTGTTAGCAGTCCACACTTTTTGTCTTGTCAAAAACTGCACTGCTAAGTCGCAGTGGGGCGAACACGATTTAGGGAAAAAAAATGTAATTAGAGAACGAGATTAAAGTTAAACCAAGTATGACTGCAGCCTGCAAAAAGAGGATAAGGGCTATCGACTTCTAGCTTCAGAAAAGTATTTAAACTGGTTAGCAACGAGTAAGACGGGCACAGATGTACATACATTCCTGAAAAAGGAGCGGCTGCACAGGCGGTATAGCACATAACAGAGCAAAACCAGGACTTGCTTAAAATCTTGTGCCTGGAGTGTATTGAACATTCCACAAAAGACTGTAATTTTCTGTGGTTTTTAGTACATTAGTGCAGATATGCCTGCAGAAAACAAGTTTTGATATGGATACAACCCCCACACTACCTCTCGCTTTTCCCTGTTCCTTATGTTTGTCTTCAATTAAAAAGGCTCTGATCTGTAGGACACTTTAAATATGTAAAACTCCTAACACAAAAAAAATCTCACATGTGCCACGTTTATCATAAATTAACACTATAGTGTATATTTTAATTACACAATTTGTATTAAAAACAGCAGAAATGGGTTTACAAGTCACATTGTGACATTTAACAATGACTAAGCCAAATAACTAACATAAGAAAGTCAGAATAACTCAATGGGTAGGAAAAATAAATCATAAGCTAGCATTACGTAGAGGCTTTGTGGGAGCTACAAAGGAGCATCTGTAGAAAGGATCTCCCCAACTGGCCCATGCTCCGCACAGAGAAAATGGGGCAGCCAGCTGGCACAGCAAGATTGTGCACTAAAATCAGTATTATCCCACAGGGACTGTTGAAAAGTTTGAGAGAGTAAGATGGTTTTTTACAATATATAAATAATTTATATATTACATGGTCACGGTCAGCAACAATACTCAGGCGTGTTTAAGCAATGCTCAATAGATACTAAGGGGCCCAAAGTGTGCCAAGAAAATGTCCCTCACACCATTACACCACCACCACCACCAGCGTTCTTCCAGTCTTTCATTGTCCAATTTTCGTGAGCCTGTGTGAATTGTAGCCTCAGTTTCCTGTTCTTAGCTGACAGGAGTGGCACCCGGTGTGGTCTTCTGCTGCTGTAGCCAATCTGCTTCAAGGTTTGACGTGTTGTGCATTCAGAGATGGTATTCTGCATACCTTGGTTGTAACGAGTGGTTATTTGAGTTACTGTTGCCTTTCTGTCATCTTGAACCAGTCTGCCCATTCTCCTCTGACATCAGCGAGGTATTTTTGTCCACACAACTGTCGCTCACTGGATATTTTCTCTTTTTTTTTGTACCATTGCCTGTAAACCCTAGAGATGGTTGTGCGTGAAAATCACAGTAGATCAGCAGTTTCTGAAATACTCAGACCAACCCATCTGGAACCAACAACCATGCAACGTTCAAAGTCACTCCCCCATTCTGATGCTCTGTTTGAACTAAATGCATTGCGTTGCTGCATTGTTATTGGCTGGTTAGCCATTTTTGTTTGTACCTAATAAAGTGGCCGGTGAGTGGATATCTGTGTTGCTTATTTTATTCTGTAAACATCATTATGTAGGTTTATTAGGTATAATATACATTAAAATTTGGGGAAATTTGAGCTCATTTTTTTATTTAATTGGAGTACTGAGACACACTCTTGATCATGTAATGAACACCTTGGCAAGGACAGATGGTCATAAAAATACTGATGCTTAATTTGGAACCATGTAAAAACACATGTCCTTGCATGCCGATGTTTTTTTAAGGTGTAAACTCCATGAAATCTACATATCTCTTAAGCTAATTTGTATACTTTTATAGAAGTCTGTGTATATATTTAGTTTGCTGTATGTTATGTGCTTCTTTGTATGCGTAGACATCTATCATATGAGATCTACTAAAGACTGGCAGATGCATTATCAATCTCTGACAAACAATGTATTTTCATTTAAACGTCAGCAGAATTGTTGTATAGTTTTAGAATATAGAATTAGAAAAGGAAACATAGAATCAATAAAGATGTTGGTTATCTTGCAGCAGGGTTTAAGTTGCCCAATGGCCCCCAAAAATGTATCAAGTTAGTCAATGTCACTATGTGTAAATCATCTGGTGCTAAGTAAATGTGATTTCCCCTGGTCTTTAAACAATGGGGCTATAGTATGGCCTGACAATATTTGCAGTGTTTCTTAAAAATGAAGGACGTAATGTGTGCAAAAGTAGCAACAACTTCTGAAGAACTGCAAAAGTGGGGTTTTACCTCTGTAAATGCTAGTACAGGGGGTTACAAATTTGGTTTGGCTCCAAGGACATGGGGTAGAGGCTGTGCCTGTGGCTCCAACCTTTTGCAGAGGTGCAGAAAAGATCCTCCTTCTTATTCAATCTGTCTTTATTATTCCGGCACTTGTGGTTTGTCACGTCATTGTGCTAGCCTCTAGGCGACATGATGTTGTGTGAGGCCCTTGGCCAAGATTAAATGTAGTATCCGTTTCATGGTGCTGATTGGTGATTCTTCAACATACAGTGCCTTGCAAAAGTATTCACCCCTTGGTATTTTGTCCTATTTTGTTGCATTACAACCTGGAATTAACCCCTTCACTTCACCCCTACAGGAGTGATCACAGAGGCTCCTCCCCACAATCGCCGATTTACTGACGAATGTGTCCCAGATGCCAGAGGCAGCAGCAGGGACAGGGATGAAAGTTTCTCTACTCTCCACCTGAGTGTGGAGACCAGCCCCAGCCTTCCCCTGCTGCCCAATCGCTCCATTAAGAGCAAAGGTGCAGCGTTAATCCCTTCAATGTCCCTTCTCCACAAGTAAGTAAGAAATACTAGTTTCCGCAATAGATTGCTAGAGGTGGAGCTAGTTCTAAAATAGAAGCAAAAGTTATGTTTGCTATTTTGTGGCACTTTAAGCTGGTACATCAAGGCTTTCCCATCTTTTAAAACTCTGATGCAGTGATAGAACCTCAGAATGAAACCACAGTGACACAAGGCAATAAATCTAAATTATGCTGTAGTATTTTTAAATCGAGCCACTGGAAGGATGGAACCTGCTCCAGCTGTAACTGGAAAGACTAAACCGGTTATGAATTAACCCCTTAAGGACAATGGGAGGTCCCAAAACCCATTGAAAACAATGCATTTTGAGCCCGTACATGTACGGGCTTTGTCATTAAGGGGTTAAAGTGACTGGTACTGTGACACTAATACGCATTCATTTTTTGAAGTACTTCTGTACCTGACACTTCTTGCCCTCTGGGTGTCCTCAATTGCGGGTTGTATTTCATGGCATTAAGAAGCTCTTCATTCAGTACACAATAAAGTGCTATTTTATAATAAACCATACCGATTTCTTTGTTTTTATTCTTACGTGCTTACTTAAATGTCTAGTTTTTGGTTTTTCTTCCTATCAAAACTAATACGTTTTTTCTTTTCCAAAAACCCTTTATGGAAGTATTGATTTTAACTTCCAGTCTGAGGGATCTCCTTATTAGGACAATTCTGTGTTCCATTTTTTGTTGTCTGACAGTGAGAGCTAGATTCACGGTACAAAGGCGTGTGTGTTCGTGCCCGGCTGTTCTGGTGCTAGTCTGTAAACCTTTCTTCACATGTCTGATGACCACATGCTGTGCAGCAGGTGCAGAAAGTCAATCCATGTGCATGCTTACACGACCTTGTTTTGCTTGTAATGTATTTTACAGACCTCCTAAACGTTACAAACCTGGGTAAACTTACACGCAAATCCTGTTGCACACTTTGAAGCATTAACCTTCAAAATGCAATGAGCTGGTGGCATCATCACCTAGTCTGGGGATCACTCATGATGGGTTTGACAGTTTATTAATGTGTGGACTATCTGGAGGTCTCATAGTCTTAAACAATGGAATCCTTGGTAATCCCCCCCCTTGGAAATGCCTACCGATTTTCCTGATGATGATTACACAAGCAGTGTATTGTCATCACTAGGAGTTTGTCTAGTAGTAGCAGCAGTAGTAGTAGTAATAGTAGTAGTATACATATTAGCAGCATTCCTACAATGTACACATTAAAGTAAATTTATGTTCTCTAAAATTGGCTCCCTTTGTTGGTGAGAGGCCACAGTGCACACAACAGAATGCAGCTGGCTGGTTAACCCTATGGATTCTGTTTAAGACTGTGGATGCATTAATTGCAGCATGCATTGCTCCTGTGTGAACAAGTTATTCCAATATCTGATCAATGGCTGTAAGCTCATTTTCAGAGCTGAATGCTTAGTTATATGGCTGTATTATTATAATGAAATAAGGAATAAACTAGGCAACAGACAGAATATGTATCTTTGTAGAAAAATAATGAACAAATGATGGGAAATATTTGTTTGCAAGGTGTGCAAAGTTTAATGGGAAGGTTAGATTTTCTTTTCCCCTAATCCTTAAAAACGTTAACTAAAATAGATTGTGTTCAGGAGATTGATTATAAGAGTACAGTTTTGTCCTTCTAGAGGAGTTGTATCCGTTCAGTATGGTGTTTTTATAGGCAGCCACCTTTTAGTCGTGTGTACAGATCTAAGGTTATGGTAATTTGAATATATGTAGGGCAGGCCTCCCTTATGTCTGCCAAATGCTGCAGTTTGGATGGGGCCATACATTCAAGCCACACTGAACAGATGCCTGTATACTGAGTTTAGCTCCAAGGAATACTTGGTTACATAGACATTCGGTATTCCACCTCTTGCGATGAATGTGCTTCTGTCTCAGATACATAGTATTGCTGCCAATAAGAACGCTGTAAACCCGGCTGCCTGGTACTGTGTGTTTACATAGATTACAGTTTAGCTGAGTGTGTTTTATGGTGGGATTATCAGTACTTTGTACTGTTGAGAGCTCATTTCCCTCTGAGGATAGTATTGTTTTTTTGTTTTTGTTTTTTGTGAACATTTTCTTAATAGGTTTCCCCCACCCCTTTTTCCTATTTGGGAAAGGAGCTCAGCAACTGATTTTCCTTTAGCCCCAATACCATTTAAAAAAAAAAAAAAAAAAAAAAAAAAAAAATTATATCTCCTCTCTTACACACACATTTTGTGTGAAAAAACTTACAGCCTCTTTGAATTCTATGGTTTTACATCGGGATCTAACAAACATACGTTCCTTAGCAGGTAAATACAACCTCAGATCAATGAGGAACTACATCAGCAATGATCTTAGAGAAGCAATTGTTGTTGCCCATCAATCTGGGAAGGGTTAAAAGGCAATTTCCAAACTATTTAAAGCCCATCATTCTACAGTGAGAAAGATTATTCAACAGTGGAAAACATGCAAGACAGTTGCCAATCTTCCCAGGAGTGGACGTCCCAGCAAATTTACTCCAAGGTCAGACTGCGCAAAGCTCAGTGCACAAAACCCTCAGCTCAGACCCTACAGGCCTCGGTTAGCACGTTATAAGCCCCTTATCACTGGTTTAAAGAGATTCTGCCTAATCCACATGTACTGATCTGAGGAAATACTGAAAACACACTTTATTGGGAGTACCTGACTAACAATGGCACACTTTTTTTACATGGTAGAATTATTTTGGGAGGAAGTATTGCTCTGATGCAGTGTTGCATCGCTCTAGATTGTAAGCTTTCGAGCAGGGCCCTATTCACCTAATGTATTGTGTTGTTGGTTCCTACAGCAATAACCTATCGGTGTCCTGGTTTTCAGATGACAATTAAATGTTCCTGGCTAAATAATAAATAAGGGAAAATGTTACATGATTTTATTATTATTTCTGGGAAGGGTCTGTGAATGCCGCAGGACTAGAAATTATGTTTCTAATAGTTGCAAAATATGTTGTACTTATGATGTAGCTTCCGTACCTAGGAAGTCTCTAATGATTTTGGCCAGAGACTCCGGGAGAAGCTCTATTTCTCCAGAGTGGAAACCTGAATCCTCTGGGTCATGGTAGTGGGGTCCTGATATGCCCCGCTCCTGTCCATTTCCCATTTAAATGATGGTGTTTCCAGTGATGGGTCTGCCTAAAACCTCAGCAGGTAGTCATGGCCATGTCCTGCAGGTTTCCAGGTATGGTAACTGTACCACCCCTTTACTATACAGAAAACCATAACGCGCAAAGTTAGTACATGGGGTTTAAAAATGTTCACGCTATGTAGTCCTTATAAGTGTGAGTTGAGAAATGTAACTTGTGCCCTAGGTGTAGTATGGATCTTTTGTTCTAATAATATGCATGTTAATGCATATATCTGCATTATCCCTTTAAATTTTGTTTGCGCCCCCCCCCAGGTAACAGGAGAGGAGTAAATGCTATGTCTGTGCTAAGGTAAACAGGGAATGCAGGCAGAAATAACACATCTTGTCTCTTCTCTTTTAAATTAAACCAGTGCCGAGTTCCGTATGGCAAGCGCTAAAGAGGATCCATGAAGTAGACTTTTGTGTGTCTGTACGCACGCTGGTGCACAAGCGCACCCCAGAGGGTCTTAATCCGACACCGATATAAATATCTGTTTATAAGCATAGCCAAAAAAGTTCAAAACACCACATTTAAGCATGGAAAAGTCCCATTGTATCTAATTAGAATGAAACAGACCTATAACCAGTATTTGCCTTTTTAGCTAGTTAAATAATACTTTTATCCCGAATGGTTTTGTTTTATTAATAACTCATAGGGGATGAAGTCATGTTCTTTGCTATTATAATACTGTGGATGTCCATGTATATTTTAATTTCCCAGATAACAATGTTCAGTTTTTATAGAGTTAAAACCGAATTACTTTCACACCATATGGTGCAGCGGAAATTCTCAAAAATGCTGTAGGAAATGTAGTGGATGTTTGTAAATTATTGAAGCCCTGCTTTATTTAAATTGTGTGTTGAAAGCACTAGATCTTGAATTGACCATAGCAAGCCTGCCAGCTGTATAAACACAAAAAGCATGGAAGCTACAGCTTCTCGGAGAGTGCACTCTGTCTTAATCTAGCTTGTGGATTTTCTTTCTAGATTCCCCATTTTCCTACCCCTTATAAAATAGATCATGAATGCAGAATTTTATAAGAAGTCAACTTAATATTTCATAATGGTTTTTTTTTTTATTTTTACAATTACATTTTTTTTCAATCCCAGTGCTTTAAGCACAAAAAGGAGAAAGAAAAAACAAAGAATACATTTGTGCAGAAATAGGCATAAAATGTGGTGCATCCATCGTATAAAGCGTTTCTGGGATTTTACACCAAAGAACCTCTAGCTATTACCGCGACATCAGAAGAGAGAGTACTGCATCCATACCATGCGTTCTGTATAAAGGATGGCTTTACTAGTTTAGAGATTTCCAACCTCTGTGTGTCTGAGGAACAGTATGCACACCTGCCTTTGTTTGCATGAGAACCTTCGCTTACCTAGGCTCCTTGGCGACAGGATAGATAAATAAAGAGCAGCTGTGTACAGAACTGAACGAATGCTGGTGAGCAAAATGCGTTGTGAGCATGTGTAAGCACACTTTCACTGCTTGTGCACACCCAGGTAGCATTTTATGGACATTCCCAGGATTGGTGGCTTCAAACTATTCCTCTCGTGTGCCGTATAAGAGACAGGAATGGGTTATGGTTGCTGTAAATGGGGCTGGTCACACATAGAGATGTGGCTAGCCTGGGAAGTAGGCAGAGCCTGGGCTGAGGGTAAATATGAACAAATGCTCCTCCCTGCTCATAGAGTACAATCCTCTTACTTCTTTTTTGTTTTGTCTTTTACCCTTTGTTTTCATTGTTGTTCCCCCATCACTCTGATTATGTTAGTGTTTTATCTTAATATTGTGGTCTGAAACTGTGTATTGCAGCCTTTGTGTTTCTGTTACCATAGTGATTCCTATTTAAAGGCATTGGATCCCATGTTCAGGTTCAAACGCTTGCTCTGATTCCTGAGATTGGCGTCAGACATATCTAGATATAGTAATGCGGGGGATACACATATTTAACCCCTTACAGCTCTATCTGTGGGCCAGAGTAGTTGATTAGTTCCTGATTTATGTCAAACCTTCTTGCGCTTCTGGTACAGGCTGTGGGTTACTATTGAGCAGCTCAAGGCTACTTGGACCCAAGATGACCTAATCTTAGCAGCATACTTTGTTTTTGTTTTGGAGTGTGTGTGTGTGGGGGGGGCAATTTTCTTAAGCAAAAATGTATTTTAGCATGTCTTATTTTGAATGCTTTAGCAGCCCCAACCAACACTTTACTGTTCAGAATTGAAATAGGTTACTTTAGAGCAGATGGTAACTACAGTGATATATAGAAACATAGAAAGTGACGGCAGATAAGAACCAGTAGGCATACTAACACACGTGCATAATATATGAATGTGCATGTATGAGTCCAAATGGAGCAGTAGCTGTCGTTCTAAATCTTTCTGTTTCTTGTTGACGGACATCTTGTTATTCCATTGTTATTTGTAAGCCCTGAAAGCAGTCATGACATGTACCTTGGTCACTACATATTTCCTCTGCAACAAATCTCCTGGGTCACGTTATAAATCCAACAGGAGTAGACTATTAAAAACAAAAAAAGAACTTAATACACAAACTAACACACGAGATAGATGATGTCATAGCTAAATCCACCACCAAACACCATTTAGGATTTTATAGCTGCTTTTTGATCTCTTTGTATTAAGAATTGTTTGAAAAACTGGTTTGGTGTTTACTTTACAGGTCGAGTAAACTCTTTATGGCCGGTTAAAATAAATAAATATCGCTATCCCATTTTTTTCTTCTTCTAATGACCATTTAAAAACGAATGGTATTTAGTACATTTCTGCATGATCGGGACTGGAGGGACATATGATTCTTGCTTCAGATGTGCAACTCATTGGGGAGGGGACATTTCTTCTTATTGCCTTCAACAAATTATTTATCGTTTTGCTTCAAGTTTTTGGGACATTAACTGTGTCACTCAGCTGTGGAAGGAAGTGCCAGCAGACTCGCATAGTAGATGTTTCTGTTGAATCTAGAATGTTTTATAGAGTGCACTTTATTTAAAAAAAAAATGCCTTTTGTGTTGGGCACATTCCCCTTGAGAGACCAGGCCATAGTTTGCATAGTTTAATCTTGTATACAGGTTCTCGTTGATGAACCCACCATAGGTGAAATATTTGAGTAAGTTGAATAGTAAATAAGTATATAGAGTAGTTGAAAACCCAGTCTTCAGACAATACTTATGTCATCCGGGCTTCCTTGTTATGATGCTATTAGACTGAAGACTTATGCTTGCTCACATGCTTGAATGCTCAGGGGTTCTCAGTAGTAATTTAGTAAAGATTTCACTTTAAAACTTTCAACATTTCCACGCAGAAGCAGCATAACACAATCTTTTGAATGCATTGAAGCAAGGCTTTGTCTTGGCCTCGCATCTCATACAGTGTTTAGCAATGTGTTTTTTCCAAGTCCCCTATGTTACCTAAATGATTAAGTGTCTCCTGCTTCTGGTGAAAAGAAAAAAAAGAAAGGTGATTAATTTGGAGATTAAACTTAAGATAACTGCTCAAGATTGTAAACTTGCGAGCAGGGCTCTCTCCACCTACTGTATCGGTTTTCTCGTCTTATCATACTCCTTGAATATATGTATTGTATGAAGCACTGCATAAATTGTTGGTACTGTATAAATAAAATAATAATTGCCCAGCATGAAGCAGACATGTCTGTAATGACCTTAGCACGTGAATTGGGCCTTTCACAGTCGATGATCTCAACCATCTTGAAAGATACGAGTGAAGTCATCTGCATCTTTTAAATCCACTGTCATCACTTGGCTGGGCCAAGTAATAATCTGGAAAGATTACTTGTAACACGGACTGAAGACCAGATACAAAACCACATACTGCGTAGCCTACGAACTATACTACTTTCTATACGTTCTGATGATCCTTCAAATATACAACCATTTATGGCAAGTTATAGATGGGTTCAGGGTTTCATAACATGCACAAATGCAATCACTTTTGTGACATGTGGTTGGGAGCAGGTGGGCCCGAGTTGGCTGTGGGTTCTGGTGCAGGACCATGGCCACATCGCAGCTGTGATTGAGGTCTCTGCTGCAAATGAACAGATCTCAGTCTTACAGTTCTGAGAGTCAGGGGGATTTTGATGTCCCCAACTGGCCCATGAACCCCCACTGTCTGCAAAAGCGAGTTTGCTAGGTCTATGGGACAATGCCAAAAAATCGGGACTGTCTTGAGGAAAACGGGTGGTTGAGAGGTATGGTACATGCTTGTGTACAAGTAGGAGATCACAGTGATGCCACATACGTGCTACGTGATTGGCACATTAGGTCAACTTTTTTATGACTGTGTATCCCATATGTCATTGGTACCGAAATGACACTAATTCACTAATTTTGATAAGTGAATATGGTTATAAAAACAATGTGCATATTAATTGTCACCTTTATTTAGAGTAATTAATCCAAGAACGTTAAGGTTTTTTTTTCTTTCAGTCTGTGTAATTTAATTTATTCTCAACTGTTATCATTTCCCACTTAAAGCCACTTAAAAAAATATGAAAACATAACTTAATGAGAAGGAATATAATTTATAGCCTGATAATAGGAGGTAGAGATAGCTGCTCCCATTATATATCTGATTTTCCAGTATGTCCTGTATCTGTAACCACCATCTCACGTGCTTGAACTGCAAAATGTAGGATTTGGGATAAGTGGCAGATGTCGTTTAAAGTGTGCCTTTTGTTCATGTTGATGTGTTATGATGACACAACAGATGTTTATTTCCAATAAATATTCTGTTTGGGTAATGCTATTTTTTTATAACTCGTATTTCAAAAGGTTCTAAATTTAGCTGGCAACATTGGGACGCCAAGGGTCGGGTAAAGATATGCTTTGAGTGCGGTATATAACTGATGCCTTTAAGCACGTAAGGATTGCATTATAGTGCCCTTAAGGGATTTAGAGAAAAAAAAAAGATGCAGGTGGTTTTCTGTGCCTGCGTACTTTCTTTCTGCTCTTCTCTGCAGTATTCAATGTGTGTGCACCAAGAATAATAATAAAAAAAAAAACCCCCATCTATTATCCATTTTTAATTGCTTTTAAAAAAAGTGCCAGGAAAGCAACAATATGGGCTACATATAACAGGGGACAAGTTGCGGTTGGAGAATCCTTTAACATGTCTATGATTCCATCTCGGTGTGAGGGATTGGATGTTAAGACTTGTTAGGAGTTCTATCGTATTTTGTCCTGTTTTTTTTAACTTCGTCTTTTCTATGCAGAGGATTTAGGTTATCGCTAAAGTAAGTAGTGCCTTAAGCAGCGGTCCTTGCTGTGGCCCTGAACCCCATGTACCTCTGAGACTGGTCACTGTTGGCTGCTCGCTGCGGCTTGGCACAGGTGACTTATTCTGACCAGGTGCTCTGACATCTGGTACCACACATACAACTATGTGTACATCTCATTTTGCCCACATTCATATGCAACGCACTGGTTGTTTATTAAAGATTGAATGCTTATAACATAGATGTACCCAATAGGTATGAATAATAGACACCATTTTCTATGTAGGCTGCTTTTTATTCGGTGTCCTAATTGCTCAGTAGGCTTTTCTGCTATGGCGGAATCCTTGCTTCGTCATAGAGAGGAATTCCGTGTTTTTTTTTTTTTTTTCTCATCTCGCCCCCACCCAAGTCGTGCGATCTATTTTTTTTCCTGATGTGCTCAGCATGCAGAAGGAGTTTCTCTCTGCGGTAGTTCCCCCATCTCTGCACTGACGATCAGCAGCACAGAGCACACGTGCGATGTGGAAATTCTTCCCCCTAGTAACCTTGCAGCCATTCCCCCAACCCTCAAGGTTATTGACTTTATAAAAGCCGCAGCTTTCGTAGCGTATCTGATTTCAAGGGTGAAAAAAAAACATCTTAGCTACCTGCAAAGAAATTTCAAGCAGCCAAACCATAAGAGCAAATAGACAGGCTCGCCAATGTGGTGCTCTTTCTCTTAATAATAATACAATTATTTTATTTTATATATTACAGGAAGTATATATTTGTGAAATCCATTTGTTTGGGGAAGTATCGTGTATCTTTGCTTAAAGGCTCAAATGGCTACTGTCGTATGTTTTAATGTATTCCAGACATAATGTAACTGTCATAACTGGGTTTTTTTCTGCTTTGTAAATGTCTCTGCATTTGAGCTCTTTGTTATAAAAGCTTTTTTTTTTTTTTTTGATAATGAAAATAACTATAAACATCATTTGTTATAAGGATTACACAGCGTTGTAGATGTTTTGACTTCAGGACAATATTTTTATACCCCAAGATCGATTTGTAGCATGCTTATTTTGGTTCATGGTGTGGTATTGATAGGATTAGGATTTCTCTTAATGGTAAGTTAACCAACAACTTTTGCTATAAAAGACTAGTGCTATAACCTAAAATGCCTTCTAGTATACAATGTTTATTATATAGAAATATTATATAGAAATAGGCAAAGCATGGAATTGTTTAACACAAAGTCAACCATTTTTGGGGTACTTTACTTTTACCTAACTAATTTGTAAAAATGATAGAATTGTACCAGTTACTGTAATCAGGGGTAGGGATTAAAATCAGCCCTGCTGTAACCATGCAGCTGCTGTCTATACTCCTACACTTCTGCGGCGTCTGGCCATGTGTATGTAGATGAGAATGTGTCTCATCTTGCAGCGGTCTACAACAGAGGGAAGGAAAACATAACTGCAGAGATCCTCATCGCGGTGTCTGTACTAAAGTGGAATAGAGGCGAGACTACTCTACATTTCTGAATATTACAGAAGAATGGGATATGCCAGATTTAGACCTCATGGCTTCACCAAACAGAAAGTTGGACCTATTGCTCTCCCTGTTAGTACAGAGGGCCATCCTCTAGCCTTAACACATTCTAGAAGTGGAATTTCAGGATGTCCTCCTCTGCTTCTCATATCGAGGGTCTTCAAGAAGATCAAACAAGAAGAATCCCTGGTGACTCTCATAGCTCCTGATTGGCCCTGAAGGATTTGGTACCCAGAGTTGGAATCCCAGAAAATTAGACATAAGATCAGACTTATTATGTCAAGGGCCTGTCCTTCGTCCAAATCACACATACCTAAAGCTTGAAAAGCTGTAACTTCCCTAAAGTACTTCTATACCTCTGAACTTTTCATTTTATACTATGACCTCTTGTCCTCACATATACCACTCTCTTATTCATCCCACCCCCACTATAGAAGAATTATTACTTTTTTTTTGTATATCGCGCCATTATATTCCATAGGGCGGTACAATGGGTGCATATTAAAATACGCTGTGCATACTTTAATATACATTCTTTCAAAAAAGTTTTTGTCATTGTGTGTGATTTTAAATTCTTCCACTGATTGTAACAATGCTACGCAGTCTGCCAGCACTATATCAATAAATGTAGTGTTTATACTGAGGTTTCCCTTTGCCACCAAAGTGCTGCCATTACATACATTATGTATGTATGTATGTATGTATGTATGTATATATTTTAGTTCATTGTGGATCAAAATTTGGATAACTTGCAGTAGACATCATGTCCAATACTTTATTTAGACAAATTAGTCTTCTCATGCTGTTTATTCAGACATACAGACCAACCAAGCTATGATGAATTGATTTACACTTAAGTCAGTTTGATGAACGCTGCATGGTTCAGTGCAACCGATATAGATTGGATATTGATCATTTAACAGGGATCACTAGTTTCTGCTGACTCCGTGTTTCTGTGGTTGGATGCAATTTCAGGATATTTGCCAGTGAAAGAGGTTTAACTGATAGCCCCATAGGGCTGCTGTTTTTTTTTTTTTGTTTTTTTTTTTAGGTTTGTTAATATTGAATCTGCAGTTACTGAGTTAACCACTGTGTATAAACAACTTCTTAAATAGCCATTAGACAGAATTAATTGTTTTAAGGTATTTTAATGCCTGAAAAGGTGAGTCCTGCTAAATGAAGGGAGGTAATAGGCTTATATCATTTAGTATTGGTATGTAATTGTCAAATAGACTTGTGGAAAATGATAGCTAGTTAGTGCTATCCCATACTTTTGTGTTTGTAATGGATCCCGGATTAACTTGCTTTGTTGATGTGTTTCTGTATATACGGCCGTAGTATTTGTTTAATCTGGCATTGTTTAGAGATGACTGTAAACACAACAAGCAAGGAAGTTGTAATCTGCAAGAGGAGCTGTGCAACAGGAAATGTGATTCATTCATTCATTAAAATGAATTGTGCCCTATCCCTTCTAAATTGACACACAAACAATCTAACACCTACACACCTTGCCTGAGCCCTGCCTCTGCAAGTATACTGGCGGAATTGGAAAATTAGAGCAGATCCCTGGGGGAAATGCTCTTTAAGGCCTGTCTCGAAGGTCCATCACCCACCCATCACACATTCGAATCCCAAAATCCCACGTATAAATGGAACTATAGCATGTGTTGATCCAGTTTAAAGAAAAAAAGACACACTCTATTACATTGCTTTTGTTTTATAACTTGGATGCCAAAGCTAGATGCTTAAATTGATACACAGATTATTTCATAAGGCAGTACAACAATAGGTTTGTAGTGCCAATGACTGTGTAGAGCACAACTGTGTAAAGTACACCTCTAACTTTAAAAGGTGCTATGTATGCTACATACATAAATATTAGTTATCACCACAATAAAGGTCATTTAGGCTTTGGCCATCCAAAACAGTGGTGAGAATCTGGCAACCCCAACTTCAGAGAGTCTTTAAACAGCTACGCTATATGGACAAAAGTATTGGGACACCTGACCATTATACTAATGGGGACTTGTATGACATCGCATTCTAAATACTTAGACATTAATATCTAGTTGGCCCCCCTTTTTGCAGTTATAACAGCCTGCACTTTTCTGGGAAGGCTTTCCACAAGATTTTAGAGTGTTTGTGTGGGAAATTTAGCCCATTCATCCAGTAGAGCATTTGTGAGGTCAAACGCTGAGGTTGGACGGGAAGGCCTGGCTCTCAATGCTGAAAGGGACATGTGAAGATACCTTGGACAACGCTACGCTTCCAACTCTGTGGGAACAGTTTGGGGAAAGCTGTTTTCTGTTCCAGCATGACTGTGTCACGGTACACAAAGCAAGGTCCTGGGTGTGGAAAAACCTGACTGGTCTGCACAGAAACCTGACCTCAACCCCACCAAACACCTTTGAGAGGAACTGGAATGGAGAGCCAGGGCCTCTCACCCAACATCAGTGCCTGACCTCACAAGTGTTCGAATAGATGAATGGCACAGTTTCCCACAGAAACACTGTTCTAGCTGCAAAGGGAAGGATCAACTTTTTATATTAGCTTCTATGCACGTAGAATGCAATATCATCAAAGTCCCTTTTGGTGTAATGGTCAGGAGTCCCAATATTTTTGTCCATATGGTTTGTTTATAAAGCCTCCTAAAATGTTCCTGTTTTACTTTACAAATACTTTACTAAAGTGTGAAAATCATTCAATTTGTTTAGTATGCGTCTGCCAGAATATTTTTAATCAATGTTTTCTTGCAAGTTACTTGAGAGGGTAGTTTTCCTTTTTATTTGCCAGCAGAAAAAAATTGCTTTAAAAGCTAACTGAATTAAATGCAAAGCTTAGAACCTTTTACGAAAGGTACTCAATTTAACAAATTCTGCAATTCTATTAAGAACCAATCATATTTCCAGACGGGCTTGTTGAATATTGCCCCCCAAAATATACACATAAAACATTCTTACTTTGAGAATCACTGGAGAGATTTCGGTAAGCCTGAAATGTCAATCTGGTTCACAGTTGGTTTCTTTTGGACTCCTCTGTACGCATCATGGTACTTGGGACACTAGTTTTTCTATTTTTTTTTTTTTATTTTTTTTTCTTAATGAAGTCAAAGGTAAAATGAATAACAATACTCCAACTCTGAGAATTGATAGGCATCAAGACCACTAATTACTGGTGTTTTTTCTTTTACGGCTGTAAAACTAAATTCAATCAAACAAAGGGAAGAAAATAAGTCGGGAACGGAATTAAATGAGTACAGCAGCCATCTTAAGTAGGCTATCATAATGTATATATCGTGTGGAAAACAGGATGGAAGTAAAGTAGAGATCAGTATGTTCTTGTTTTTCTGCAATTACGTAGCCTGGTGATCTCCACTCCACCTATTGATACTTTGACATCATAGCTGAAGACATTACGATGTCTTTCAGCTGTGCAAACCTACCTTGGAGTGAAGTCATGCTTTCAGATCACTTGACACATATATGAAAATTTGCATACTTTAGATGTGAGCTCCTTGAGCAATGGGGTGAGTGATACCGCTCCTTGGCTACCCACTTTTCCATTTCATCTCTTACTGCTTTTGAAGATTTGAGGGACACATCTGTATTGTCCAGAATTGCAAGACCTCAGTCTAGTGATTCTATATCACATGGTCAAGTTTATTATGGTGTTATTGACATTACAGAAATGCCCCTTCAAGCTGCAGAGTTATGTTTATAAATGTTTTATGATTTATTTTGTATTGCACCGTTTCAGCAGTAATTAAAATATAAATAAATGGAAATATTTCTATAGAACAGCTGAATGAAAGAGCCTGTGGCCATTTATAGACACATTTGCATTCCGCCTGATTCAAAACCTTATAAGAGCAACGGCAATGGAATTTACTTGGCTTCTTATATTGTTATTTAAATGTAAGCAATATAGTAATCCTTGTTCTTTTCCGCAATCCGTCACAGCAATTCTGTCTGCAGGCAAACATTTTGCACACGTTGCAGTAGTGTGCTGTACCTTTTAAATCTCTTCTCTCTGTTTTTTGACAGGGGAGGGGTTAAATAAATTATTGCTCGTTAGTAAATTAGGAGCAGTTGCTCTATGTGTGCGTAGAGGAGGCATCCAATAATTTTTTTTTTTTATCAAAAGCAGGATAGAGCATCCTGTATCGACAGTGTCTGCATCATGTAACAACATGGCATGGAAGTGTGAACATAACCAGGAAGCCCTTGACCATGTCCATGCTTGTGGCAGGACGAAGTGTTAAACCACAGGAGCTTTGCCAGGATGTCTAAGGCACGGTGTATAATGTTATAATATTTTTATCTGTTGCAAAGGAAGGCAGACTATCATAAAGCAAAAACAGAGTAGACGGGTAAAACAGTATCCCACACACAAGGTTTGAAGTTTTACAACCACTTTTTAAATTGGGCAGACTTCATGGGCCGAATGGTTCTTTTATTTCCAACACCGGAAAAAAAAGCTGCACTTTTTGTTATGGGGGCTTCGCTATTTTGTTTGAAGCAAAAATAAATTTATCTCCCCTGATTTTAGGTTTGTGCAGAAGTATCTGGCACGGATGGCATAACATTGTGGTGTGCATTTACTAGAGATGTTAGTACCATGTGCAGACTTTTTTTTTTCTTGTCTGGGATCCCACTGCTTTTACTTATTTATTAGCACTTAACCAGTATATCTTTTTAAATGGCTTAACAGTCAGTTCTGCTCCTTCTTCTTTTTTTTATTTATTTTTTTTGCTTGTCTGATAGAAACCAGAGTTTGTTTTTTTTGTTTTTTTTTTAGCATTGTGTGTCAAGAGGAAGTCTGCTGTTCGGTGATAATTGCAGGATCGAAGGGTGTGAAGCTTCATGCCAAAATCGATGTGTGGAGAAGGAGAAAAAATATACTGGCTCTTTTTAGTATAAATTTTTCTGTGCAGTTACAAACAGTAAAGAACACACTGCAGGCATTGGTTTTATTAAACTCTTGGATCTTCAGTATATATCTTCACTATACTTGAGACTAGATCACTGCTGTATTTTAACTTTGTTCAGTTAACTGCCTGATATATTGAAAGCTATAATATCACCACAGCCGAAATGCAGCTTGACCCCACCTGGCCACCATACCATGCATATTACATTTGTCATAAAGCTAACAAGGCATCTAGGTTATAAGGGCCTCCTCCCACTGGCTAGCACAACAACAAATGACTGCACATTCTTATATGTATATGTATCGCTTAGGAAACATCTAAGTTGAAGGATTCATTGAACGCAGTATACCTTTAAAGATTATATTCAGAGGTTAAATGTATTTGTTGTGTAGTAATAACTTTGCAGTCTATTTAAGGCACAACCCCTATTAACAGTGTGCTCACATTTGCATGTTAAATTGGAAAATTGTTTAGCCAAAGAGTGAAAAATAACCCTCCCTGTTCATGTGTTAAATGTTTACTTTCCCTTAATGGGCATCTCTTAAAAGGGAAGGGTGCAATGTAGCGGGGAATACTATGAAGGAACAGCCCCCCCCCCCAAAAAAAAAGACTTCAGTCCATCAAGTTCAACCTTTCACACATACCCACTTATAAAGTTCTAAAGTTGATCCAAAAGAAGGGGAAAAAAACCTACTTGGGGCAATTACCAATTATGCCACAACAGGGGGAAAAAATCCTTCTTGATTCCATAGTGGCAATCAGATTATTCCCTGGATCAATTTGCTAATACTACTGTAATTTTAACAGTTGTAGACCTTTATGTTATGCTTAACCAGAAAAGCAACCAGACCTTAAAAATATCCACAGAGCTGAAATCTCCTTTCCTCAAGTCTACCTGACGCTGACCCTGTGTCTTTTGTAGAGACCTCTTGGTGAATAGATCACTAGAGCGCTGTTTATACTGACCTTGTATGTATTTGTACAATGTGATCAGATCCCCTCTTAGACGTCTCCCATTCAAGTAAAAACAAGTTCAGTTTTCTATTTTCTTCATACCTAAAATTCTCGCACGCCTCTGCACTTTCTGCAGCTCTATAACATCCTTCTTAAAAACTGGTGGCCAGAATTGCACCGCATATTCAAGGTGAAGCTTCACCATTGCTTTATGAAACGGTAAATTGATATTTTCATGTTGTGATTTAATACTCCTTTTTTATGCATGCCAATACCTTACTGGCTTTTGCAACTGGTGACTGGCACTGCACTTCTGCCATTCCCAACGCAGTGGCCTTTAGAGTGTAAGTTGCATGCTTATTTTTGGTACCAAAGTGCATTACCTTACACTTATCTATATTGAATCTCATCTGCCACTTATTTACCCAGTCCCCTAGTTTATCCAAATCATTCTGAAGAGAAGCTACATCCTGGTCAGAATTACCTAATTTTGTGTCGTCGGCAAACCGACAAGTGACCTCCGATATCTATTGCAAGATAACATAAATAAGTTAAAGAGAACTGGACCCAAGACCGGCCCCTGAGGCACCCCACTTACCACAGTTGTCCAGCTCGAGAATTTACCACTAACAACAACTCTTTGCACCCTGTCACTAAGACAGTTTCTAATCCAAACACCGGCATTCTCTCCAAGACCGATTTGTCCTAGTTTATACAATAACCGCTAGTGTGGAACAGTGTCAAATGCTTTAGCAAAATCTAAATAGACAACATCTAAAGCAACACCCTGATCTATACCTTTACTCACAACATCATAAAATGCAATTAAATTGGTCTTACATGATTGACTCCTACTGATGATATCATTGTTCACAATATATTCCTGTATGCCATCTCTTAATAAACTTTCAGACATTTCTCCACCCCAGATGTTAAGCTTATAGGTCTGTAGCTCCCAGGCTCAGATTCTGAACCTTTTTTAAAAAAAATAGGAACCGCATCAGCTTTCCGCCAATCCTTTGGTACAATAACTGACTGGAAAGAATCTTCAGAAATCAAAAACGGTGCTCTGGCTATTTCTTGACTAACTTCCCGTAGTATCCTCGGGTGTATCCCATCTGGCCCTGGAGCTTTGTCTACTTTTAAGTTTACCTAATTGTTTAAAAACGTTATCTTGAGTCAGCCATTCCCACAATTTATTTAAGGCTTCTGTAGTGCTGAATTGCCAGTCAGCAGGTAGTGGCTCTTCTCTGTTATATACAGAAGAAAAAAAGGCATTTAGTATTGCTGCCTTTTCCTGATCCTCACTAATTAACTTACCATCTCCAGATTTCAAAATGCCTACATTTTGTGGCATTAAAAAATCTTTTTGGATTTGTTTTTCTCTCATTCGGGATATGGTATAATTAAGGTGATTTAACAGGTTGTCGTTACAATATGTGGACTGCACACCTATTACACACAGCTTTAACTAAATAACATAGCTTAGTACCTGCTTTTCAGGTATTTCTGTGTTTGAAGCACACCTTGTTATAAATATCACACAGATGAGTCACTGCCCCAGGTAACTAGCAGAGTAATCATCTGGATGGGGAAAATGCTGCTTCTCTCGCAGGGATTCCCCTGCCAAGGCTTCTGTACGCGGTATCATGTAAACTCCACAAAGGGAATTCCACGGCAAGAACGCCAAGCCTCCGTTTCCATAGCATTGCACTGCAGCGGGAGACCTTTCATTTTTAATACGCAATACAGGGAACGGTGAATTTGTAAGCAAACGCAGTGATCTTATCAGTCAGCTTATGTCCTGTTGGTCTCATGCCATTTTTAGTGCGTACATTATTTTTTCTTTTGTTCAGTTTTTTTTTTTTTTTTTAAATTCACAAATCTTTACTTCACACAGATCAAGTACATGATAGGGATACTACAGCTATTATAAACGTATATGAAAGATCCATTGTCCCTTTTAAATCTTCAGGTGGTCAATCAGCCACCCCACCTTCCTCCCCTGCTCAGCAAAATGCCCTGCAGCTTAATGCCTCCTAGCATAAGATGTATTCACCTACGGTCAGATCCAGTGCTGGCTCTGCTGAATTCTGTAAGCAGACCCCAGTGCGCATTTATAAAGTATTCCCATTCCTACTTTCCTGCCACTAAATTACATCCTAAGCAGCCAATCAGTGACAAGCAATTTCAGATCATAACGGATGAAAGAATTTTCAGTCATGATTTAAAATCTTCAGTCTGCGAATTGCTTTATTTATTTTATTTGTTTTCGTTTGGAACAATGCATATAAAAGTACTCAAGAGTGTTTTACTATAATATGCAAGTGGACTGCCCTTTCAAGTGTAAAAAAATGTCTGATTCCAGGGCTGTTTTCCTAGATGAGGCCTATAAATATTCTCTCCGGAAGTACGCTGATCTGGTATCTTAGTAACTATGTCAGGTCATTATGCAATTATTTTTGTTCATGGGAACCTTCTTTTTTTTTTTTTTTTTTTTTGTGTGCGTGTGTATGTTTTCTTTTTCTTTCTCATACTAAGTTACGTCTATATGATTTATCATGAGAGTGATCACCATGATGAGGATGAAATTTCATCCTTAAGATTTATGAAACTGAGATGTTGTGCAAATAGATCTGAAACATGTTCAGAGGATTTCTATCTTCATTTTTTTTAATGAACCAGATTTGCAGGTATTCTTCTGACAAATTAAAACTGTTGTGTTTAATATAAAGAGAGAGAGCGAATTTACTAAAGATGATTAGCTGACATTAGCTAATGGATTGCAAGCTTTCAAGACTATCTAGGTCTCTTCTTCAGGCATATTATATCATGCGTTTAAAGACATGAATAGTTACTAGTAATTGCAAGGGATATAATACAAGTAGCTAGTATTGCTATACATGATGACCTGTATATACGTTTTTGTGATAGAGGAATTGCTAAAATTACTCTTTGTCTCTAAAAGGTTGACAGAGTTGAAGCTCAGCTGCAGTTCAACATGTGCCTTGGTGGTTAAATGTGAGTTTCTATCTTTTAGGTTCACCAGAGACTTCCTGCGTGGCTCAACCAAAGAGTAGTATTTTGCAGTACAACGTCGCCCCTTGATGGTGAGTAGAAGCAGTGCAGTTAACCTCATATTATGTCCTCTATAGTTCTCCCGGCATATCGACTTTTCCAATCTTTGCTATAAAAGAAAAATCGAGGTTTTAATCACTAGACTAATTTTAATGCTATCTATATCTGAATATTTGTATTTATATTTCCTATCAGTTTCCAGTATGCAACCTCGCCTCTGTAGTGGTTTTCCTTTTTTCACTTTTTCATTTACAAGAAGTCGGTTTAAGGAAGGCAGTCTGTCAGTAGTAATATTTAAATGGACGGTGTGACGGAGGCCCCTATTCCAACTGAGTAGCTCTGGCATAGAGATCTTCCTTGCTGCTGAATGCTCAATTGCTCAAGGGGTTAACAATTTATATTCCACCAAGCACTAGGTAAAACTTTGTCTAGGGAACAAACAGAACTGAGTTAATTGAGGCTAGCACATATATTTATACACAAAACATAATAGGATTAATCGTATAATCTCACCAGATAGCCTGGCGCCGCCATACAGTTCTATGGCCAGCAATGCCCACCTGATGAGTCACTATTTCAGGGTGATTCCGAGGAAGCTGTGTTAATCTCGGGGTACCAATGGAGAGCTCGGGATCCAAGCAAGTTATGGTCCAAAAAGCGATGCGATCCGACATAGGGACCCTGAGTGACATCGTTAGAAACGTCCCCGGGAATAATCTGTGCAGTAGCCGGGGCAGAATTCCATAGCCGCAGCTGGGAGAATCCCGGTCCTGAAGATCTGTAATAAAACCCGTGTTTCCAAATGAGCTCCCTCTCCATAATCAGTGTTGCCCACCACCACAGTATAACCTCAAAAGAGCAAAGTGTCCATAGCAACACATTTCCAGTTGTCTGTGGGCATTACCACGGTTCCTAGCTGCCATACAGTTCCATGAATTTGCAGCTAGGTCCCCGTCAGGCACATCAAGTGTTTCCGTGCATGTAGAGACCCCATAGCCGTTCATGTCTGGTTTCCCGTTCACACAAAAAGAGAGGTTGGAATGCAGCACTCAGCAGTGAAATGGTGCACGAGCCAGGGTCCCACCAAGTCCCTCAATAAATCCAAAATAAAGAAGCAGAGGCTCAGCACTTCAAATGATAAGGTGAGTTTATTTCACACAGGCAACGTTTCGACGCACAGGTCTTTCTCAAGCCTTTGGTTTCCCGTTCACACTGTGCATAGGGTGATTTAGACATAAGAGTTTGGGATAGGGAAAAGTTGCGGCGCAAGGGATAAAGGATGGTTGCAGGAGAGCTGAACAGTTAAAATCTCGCATTTCCTGTGAGAGGATTTTCAAGAAATCACATTTAACTATGCGTTACGCAGGGTTATATTTAAAAACGCCTTTTATGTGTTTTCAGTGAGTGAACAGAACATCTGTACTTGCAGTCCCATTTTAATATAAAACTCCTTATTCTGTTAACTTATATTCTTATCTGTTATAGCCTCCTTGTAGTTTCAACTTGCATCGTGTTTATTCAATAGTAATGCCTTTTTTGTTGGGGCAGTGTAGAAAAACATCTAGAGTTGCTTAAGGATTTGGAAACTCAGATGGCTCTGATTTAGATGAAGAGCTTGAAGATGGGCATTAATGTTTTTGAAAAATACATAGATAGAAGTGATTACATACAGTAGTGTGAAAAAGAAAGTAAACTCTACTTGAATGTTATGGTTTTACATATCAGGGCATAACAACACTTATATGCACCTTAGCAGGTCTAATAATTGGGTAAATACGACCTCAGATGAACAACAACACAGTATATGACACTGTGACATGATTTATTCAACAAAAATAAAGCTAAAAAGGAGAAGCCATGTTTGAAAAACCAAGTACACCTTATGATTCAGTAGCTTGTACCTTTTGCAGCAATGCTTGAAGTAATCGTTTTTTGTATGACTCTTTCAGTCTCTCACACATTGTTGTAGAGCAATTTTGGCCCACTCTTTACAACGTTGCTTCAGTTAATTGAGATTTGCAGGCATTTGATTACGCACAGCTCTTAAGGTCCCACCATAGCATTTCAATCGAGTCGAGGTCTAGACTTTAACACCTTAATTCTTTTCTTTTTCAGCCATTCTGTTGTAGATTTGCTTGTGTGCTTGGGACCGTTGTCCTGTTGCATGGCCAAGTTTCGGCCAAGCTTAAGCTGTGGGACAGGTGGCCTTACATTAGACTCTAGAATTGTCTAGTATAGAGAGAAGTTCATGGTCGACTCAATGAGTGCACGCTTCCCAGGTCCTGTGGCTGCAGAACAAGGCCAAATCATCACCCCTCCATCCTGTGCATGAAAAGTTGGTATGATGTGTTTGTGCGAATATGATGTTTATTTTCAACCTACATGGCTCTGTACATTATGGCCAGACATCTATGCTTTGCTCTTGCCTGTCCAAAGGACGTTGTTCCAGAAGTCTTGTGGTTTAAGACCTAGGCCGTGCTGCCACGTTCTTTTAAGAAAGAAGAGGCTTTCACCTGGCAACCCTTCCAAATAAACCATACTTGTTCAGTCTTTTTCTTATTACGCTGTCATGAACTTTAACATTTAACATGCTAACTAAGGCCTATAGAATCTGAGATGTAACTTGGAATTTTTACAATTTGACCATTGCACGGTCTGACCTTGGGGTAAATTTGCTTGGACGTCTACTCTTGGGAAGATTGGCAACCGTCTTGAATGTTTTCCACTTTTGAATAATCTTTCTCACTGTAAAATGATGGCCTTATAACCCTTCCCACGTTGATGGGCAGAAACAATCTCTTCTTAAAGATCATTGCTTATGTCTTTGTTAACACACACCTGAGTGCTTCAGGCTAGCAAACTGGTAAAACATCATTTACTCATTTGATTAGCAGCACCTGTCTGCTTCTTAGCTTCATTCCTATGGGAGCAGTAAGGGTGTATTTTGTTTTTCACACATGGCTTCTCCATTTTGGCTTTATTTGTGTTGAATAAATCATGACACGGTGTAATATCATGTGTTGTTCATCTGTATAGTTACCCTCATGACATACTTAGAGGGTATATTTTCTCTTTCACATCACTGTATTTAAAAGTGTTTAAAGGTTTGTTCCTTACATATTTCACTGTTCCATAAATCTGAGACTTTACCTGATGCACACTTGCACTTTTTTCTGACCTTGCTTCCTGTGTAATGTGCTTGTTCCTATAAACTGTATATATTGTCACTTTGTTCCCTTATGCTAGCTGTTAGATGTTTTTATGCTATATAAGCATGATGCCACAGATGGTCGGCTGATTGCTTTGGCTGAAATTAGGTTAGCATTCTTTGGCTGTGGAGGCTGTATATTTATCTCCTGCCCATAGCTGTCATGCCTACATTGCCTGCCTACCCTTAAGTCCTCTAAAATTAGTACCTCTAAATCCCTTTCCTCAGATGTTGAGGTTAGGACAGTATCAAATATTCTATACTTTGCCCTCTGGCTTTTTATGCCCTAGGTGCATTTTCTTGCACTTATCCACATTAAACGTAGGTTGCCAGAGCTCTGGCCATTTTTTAAATTTACTTTAATCATGTGCCATTTGGCTTACACCTCCAGGAACATCAACCCTGTTGGAAATCTTGGTGTCTTCAGCAAATACTGTAGACTTTACCATCAGGACCTTCTGCACTATCACTAATAAAAATATTCAGAAGAATGTGTCCAATACAGATCCTTGAGGTACCTCACAGGTATTTCTCCAAATATAGTCCATTGACTACATTCCTCTGTTGCCTGTAACTCAGCCAACGCATTCATTCAACAATATTGGAATCCAAACTCACAGGTTGCAGTTTATTTCTGTGGGATAGTGTCACTGAAATCTTGATTATTCAGTCACCCAATCCAAAAAATCAACTAAATTAGTTTGGCGTGATCTCCCTGAATTAAGCCATGTGTTTGATCTTGAAACCAATGTGAGTTCAGATGTTCCACAATCCTATCCTTTAACAGTTTCTGTGAATTTCCCTACTGTTGATGTAAGATTTACAGGCCCATAATTTCCAGACTCCTCATGACTGCCTTTCTTGTTAATGGGCGCCACATTTGTTGATGGTTTTGTTAGTACAACACCAAGCTCTTTTAATAACTTACTTTTCTTTACCTTAGACAGTTGAAGTAGTACTTCGATAAACTTATATGTATCAGATGACTATTTTTTTTTCCTGTTTGAGGTCCCTTTCCTTCATTTTCATCTGTAAAAACCAAACATAAATATTCATTGAGTCAGCTAGACCGTTTTAATCTAACTAACCTCACTTCTTTTTTTTTTTTTTTTTTTTTTTTTTTTTTTTTTTTTTTACTGACTGGGCAGTTTTCTCATCTGTGCTTTGGCAGTTTGGCAGAAACATTCACCTACAGTAATATACAATTCCAAATCTGTGAACACTAAATCTAATATGACCTCCTTGGAAATTGGCTCCTCAGCTACTTTATAAAATAATCCCATTAGGGAATTTGAAATATCTGTACTCATGGCACAACCACTTTGGTTTTCCAGTTGCCCATGATTATAACGCCCTCCTTCAATGTCATTTTAGTAATTTCCTAAATTAGTATATTATCTTCTACTTGTCCAGGGGGTCTATAAATTAACCCCCCTACGCATTCCTAGTTTAAAATGGCCAAACGTCTAGCCATCCTAGCACTTTGGACCCTCTTATTTTCGGTGCAATCTATCACGACTAGATAGTACCCCAAAGCAAAATCCACCCAGTGCTTTTAGAACCCAAAGCCCTCCTTCTAACGCTAAGATTTCAGCCATGCATTATGCTGTCTAATCTTCCGCTGTCTTTCTGGTGTAGCGCATGGCACAGGAGGTCCTTTTTTCCCAGTCTTACTCCCTAAATCCCTTAAATTACCATCTTCCTTTTAATATGTCATTGGCGCCAATGGGCACCTAGACAGTGGGATCTTCTCCAGCATCTCCCAATAATCTACCCACTCTCTCTGTAATGTGACGGACTTGGTTGCTGCTATCAGAGCCACACATTACCCTGTTTGTTCTCTTAATAGCATCCCTTACCACTGCAACCTGCCTAGGCTTACCTTCCTTCTGGATCCCCTCTTGGCTAGATGAGCTGCTCTCCTAGCTGTTGGGGAGAACAGAATTTTTCTTCCCCTTTTCCCTCACCCATTATAACTGTCAAACTGTCGCCCAACCAAGTGCCTTGTATCTTTGTCTTGTCTTCTTCCTCACTGCTGGGGGCCCCATCTAAACTCTGCTCAGTGAGCAAAAGGCTGATCGAGATTGTCAGTCTCTCTGTATTTCAATGTGCCTCTTCAGATCTCCAACCTCAGCTTCCAGAGAGCCCACTTTCTCGAGCTTGCCATAGAGATATGGACCCAGAAACTGCAGCTCCAACGATGCATACATACCGTATTTCCTGATGTATAAGACGCACCTTGATTTTGGGACCCGGAAAATAACACTTCTGTCGTGCCCAGGTTCCAGGATGAGTGTGATGTTAGCTGTGCTGGAGTGTTATTGCTGTTAGCAATCATGTATATTTAATATAGCAATCACATCACTTTCAGCCTCCCTGTGCCCTGCCCCCCTACATACACATCCATGCTATCACACACACATATCCATTCATTCCCTCATTCACGCAGACTCATACACCCTCCCCCACCCTTTCCTGAACTTCAGATCTTCCGGTGCCGCTCGCAGACTTCGTTTCCCTCTGCGTTGCTCGAACTCCGAGTGAACTTCTCTTGTCCCGCCCAGGGGAGCAGGAACTGAGCAGAGTCGTGTGATGTACAGTCACGTGACTCCACTGGATTCCTGTCTCCTCGACGGAACAAGAGACGCTGCTGAGCAACAGAGGTAAGCGGGGGGGGGGGGGGGGATCTACAGCCACTGTATAAGGCGCACCCTGGTTTTACACCCCAAATTTTTAGAAAAAAGATGCGTCTTATGCATGGGGAAATACGGTATGCCATGATGTGTACTGAGTGAGAACTCCAAGCTTGCTCATAATCTATGGAGGGTTTTACAAACCATCATGGTACAACCAGTATTGATTCGCTTATAATGAATTAGCATACGTTTATTTGGAGTATTTTTTGATTACCCTATTTAAACTGAATGCTATAAGAAGTGAACAGCTCTATATATGGATTTAGATGTTTGCTTTTCACACAGGATGGAACCTTGTCTATGAGCTATCTCCTAGGCAATGTTTGTTTTTTTTGTAGCATTGATACTACTTTGTGTCCTATAGTTTACCATTATTAGGTGGTAACCATTATTCTTGAAAATTATCATGGTTTCATATAGGCCTATATAATGTATGCTAATAAGTTGTTAACTTTAAAATATCTATTATGTAAAATTTTTCCCATTAGATGTCACTGTGGTTTACCAAAACGGGTTACCTGTGATTTCCATCAGCCTTCCATCCCGACGGGAAAGATGCCGATTTACCCTCAAGCCCATCTCTGATTCAGTTGGCATGTTTTTGCAGCAGCTGCAGGCAGAGGATCGGGGAATTGACAGGGTTGCAATCTACTCAACAGGTACAAAGATAAAGAATTATTTAGATCATGCTCTTAACCACAGCTGTTAGAAAAGGGCCATCAAACGCCAGGCCTTGAAGGTCGTAAGCAAGCCAGGGTTATTGGATTTTTAGAATTCAGCAAAACATAGAAATAGTATTTTTACACCTTGTTATGTGAAACCTCTGTCTCTTTGTTCTAGATGGAGCTCGTGTAGCCGCTTCCACAGCAATAGAAATTCTTTTGTTGGATGATTTCAAACTGTCAGTTAATGATGTCACTTACCATGTGCGGCCGCCAAAAAGAGGTACAGTGTTTGATATGCCTTGTGGTTACCCACGTTTTTTTGTAAGATTGTGCTGTTCTGTTTTTCAAAAATATTGGTAGAATCTTATGGCCAGTATATCCCAGTTCACATTAGTATTTGAGGAAGATAAATAAGGAAGAACCTTTATTTGTATCCAGAACTATTAAGCCATGAAGATGCAACGACAATGAATGACCTGAAAACCCTTGTGCAGCAGCTGTACAGCACACTTCGAATTGAGGAGCATCAGCTCAATAAGGAGAGAGAGCTGAATGGAAGGTTAGAGGACCTTCGAGGGCAGCTAGAACCTCTTGAAAAGGTACGTTAGTTCGAGAGTCAAAACCATTGTTAGTTGTATAGTTGGACCAGATTTTATGTTACTAGATTTTAATATGTATTTTTTCAAACAAGAAGGCTGGTGTAGCTATATTTACTTCCTTTGTTTCTGTTTTTATCTTTCTCCTGTTACTCTGTCTTTGCACATGCTGTTTTGCCTCCAGTTTTCCGCTTTTCATGCCTCCCATTTTTCTGAAATGTGATGTTTCAGGCTTCTTTTGCTGAAATATCTTAGTGTTTTCTACTAGTAAACAACTGAACTTAAATCCGAGGGATTGGGAGATATGAGATGGGTTTGTCTCTCATTGGCTGAGGAATGTACATGGTGTAATCTAATTTACAGTAACATATGCTATAACAATGTTTTTCAATAGGTTCGTCTTGAGATTGGCCGAAGAGCGGAGAAGCGGACCACGTTTGTGTTGTGGGGTGGACTGGCGTATATGGCCACACAGTTTGGCATTCTTGCGCGTCTGACGTGGTGGGAATATTCTTGGGATATCATGGAGCCTGTCACATATTTTATCACCTACGGTAGTGCCATGGCCATGTATGCCTATTTTGTACTAACACGCCAGGTAAGATGAACATCTGCATGAGGTTTAGCATTGTAATGTTAAATACTGAGCACCTTATCATGTACTCTTTTGCTTGTCCACTGGTGTTTTGTTTCCATAGAACAGCTGTGTTCAACTGAGATTTTATTAAAACTAATTTATGGAGCTTGGGTTCCTCAAATCCCATGAATAGCTGTACACATTATATTTTAAACGGATGTTGTGTCAAACGTTTTTATAATCTTGTTTCTACATTGAAAAGGAAATGTTCCTTGTACAATCCAACAGTTTTACAGAATATTGTCTGCTACATCCTTTCCCCACACCTTGCGTGCATTCAGTCTGCAGCATATCTATGCTTCTTTTTAAGGCATATCTTTTTCTTTTGCCAAACCCTGCATTTACCGTTGAGTATGGTATTTACAGGTTAAGCAATATAAATGTATTTGCAATGCGCTTCCTGTTAACTGCAATAAATTAGATGTGTGTGCATGTTAAGCATAATTCATGATGAAGCCACTTTGCCTCTTCCTGTCCGGGGCAAAGCACGGGTCCATAGAAAGCCGGCCTGCATCAAGGCCTATGATAGGCATATGGGGGGAGTTGATTGGGCCCAGCATTCTAGGGGCTCTGTGGTGAGTCACATTGCTGCCAGCAATGTGACACACCAAAAAGCCCCTAAAAATAAAAAAATAAAATAAAAGGGCTAGTTGGGAGATCACAATCCCCCTCTACCCAGCCCAACATTAGGGAGACCTTGGCTTCGTGCTCCCTAATCACTATAGAGCGCTGGGATATTCCAGTCTCAGGCAAAAAGGAGCTAGCTATGGCTCTGATAGCGAGTAACTGTGCTGAGGGGCTTTGATGTCATTGGTGTTGGTATATAGAATTTGTGTATTTATATGCTTTTTCTTTTTTTTTTTCTCTACAGGAATATGTATATCCAGATGCCAGAGATAGACAGTACTTACATTTTTTCCATAAAGGAGCCAAAAAGATACGTTTTGACATAGAAGAATACAATCGACTCAAGAATGCTATTGCTCAGGTACCTAGTTATGAGACGATGGAGATCGTTATATGGTGTTCAGTACCAAGACGATATTGTTAATGTAATGTCTGTTCGATCAGGCAGGAATGTGTTAACTCCCCCCACCACATGCAGATCTACTGTTTGCTGCACTTATCTCTAAAAGCCTTCTAGCACCTCTAAATCTCTGCACTTCCACACGAAACATGTGTTCAAAAGCTCCCAATGCCTTTACCTTTTGGTGGCAGAGTTTAGGATTGAACCCTACTGACACATGCCCTTTCTAGACAGGCTTATGTTCTCTCTGGGGTAGAGCCAGGGTAGGATGTAGTTAAATGTATTGGAAAGAAATGAATCTGTCAAAATGTTGACATGGCTGCTTGTTTCACTTGACCTCTGCAGACAAACCATTAAAAACTCTAATATCCATTCTGAGGGCTTTGAAGTAGCCCATCATGACAATGGCTGTACTAGACAAATTGAATAAACTAAGACATTTAACACCATTTTATATTATTGTGTATATGCTTTGGATTTTTCAGTTTTAATCTGAGCATTGTACATCTCTTGTATCACTAATCATATAAAATATACCAGAAATATGTATTTTGAAATAGTGTACACCTAAATAAATATAAGTTTTAGTCTTATGTTTGGAGTATAATTTTTTCTTTTGTTTTTTTCCTAGGCTGAGTTGGATCTAAAGAGACTGCGTGATCCCCTGCAGGTGCACCTCCCAGTCCAACAAATAGATGAGAAAGATTGATTATCTGTCAGTCCCCAGCAGAACCTGTGGATAACTCTTGCCTTTGCAATTAAAAGCATTACAGGTGGTAGCTGGGCTGCAATATGGGATGAGTGATGTGCCCCCTATTTTTGTTATAATTTGTTTTTTAGTTTCCTTTTTAAATAATGTTAAAGAAGTGAGAATTAAATAATGGGATCTAATCAAAGCATGGGGCCTTGACACTGTAAGGGCTTTGGGACAATAGTCTAATTCAAACCATATCTATCTTTTTATTTGTCTATGGATGAAAATGCATTACAAAATATATGGTTGAGGGTTTCAAAGCCAGATACAATGTTTATTTTTGTTTACTTATTTTTTCTGTTTTTTATTTTTATCGTGCGTTAAGAATGTGGCCGAGTGCCTATACAACACATCTGAATTAGAATCGGACAAAAAAAATAATAGTTTAGCTCACAATTATTTCTAATGTAGAGATGGTGGTCCAGATTTAACCTCCTCATAATGTTCATCTCTGATTTTTCTGAGGTGGTAGTTGCAATTGGGGCATTATCAAGCCTCCCTGTCCTTTGATCAACTCCAGGTTTGTGCACTTGCCTTTCCGTGTTAGGATGCAGCACTGTTCAATTTTAATTCATGTTCCAGACACAGTAAAAACTTCTGCTATGCATTTTAAGGAACCGCACGTGATTTTTCTTGTAATCACTGTTGAAAAGTCTATTTTGTATCCTCCTCCCATTGCCCTGGCTATATATCCCAGTGGCTTGATGCATGATAGGTTTTATGTCCTTTTGGGGTTTTGTTTTGGGGGGGGGACCTACTGCTGTCCTTCAGGTGGCTCACTTGGGTAATGAATCAAGATTGCATGAATGTATGAAGGGTCACCACCTTATTCTGTTCTGTTCTGATAATCATTTAAACGCTAAATGAGATGTTCTGGCTAGTCTCCTAGGGATGTTTTCACCAGAAGGACTTCCTCTTAGGTTTTTACAGACTTTTGGCTTTGTCGGTGTTCTGTTTACGTATGTATTGCAGAAGAATTGAAGGGTGGCAAAACCAGAGATGTCACTTCTGTCTGTTCTCCAAAGATTTCAATGGATTTCTTTTTCATTTGTTTTGTTCTTTCTTTTTTTTTTTTAATATGCTGCTCTTCCACAGACTTTAAATATCAAAATGGTGCAGTCTCTCTGTTTGGATGGGAGGGTTGGCATAAGGGGTTACAAAATTAATTTTACAGAGACACTTTTTTTTCTAAGCACTCCCCACTGTGAAAGGCTCCTACTTCAGGAATAAAATGACAGAAGTGAAGCCAGATTTCTGGTGCCTTGAAAATACTCAGAGAAAAATTGGTGGTCTTCTAATTTAAAGTGGCATAGCCGGTGATCATCTGATGGAGGACTCCATGCCAGCCCAGCTAGGCCGCCCACTCTGAACACAGCTGCCAGAATTCACTATGAATAACTGTGTGAACTAGATCTTTTTTTTTTTTTGTGCGGATAAAATGACATTTTCTATTTTTTCTCCCACTAAAGGGTAGTTCACTAAAGAACCAAGGTGAACCACAACAATCTATTTAATAGGCTACAGTATAATTATCATGGTACTGCCATACTGCCTTTTTGTTCTCTTAAGGTGTGTCCTTGCTAGCTCATATCCAGACATGAGGTGGAAGTAAATGTCTAATATCCATCTGACATGGATGAAACAAGATTGACAATCATCAGGTTTCCTGTAGGGAAACTTGGGTTGGGGGCAGCTATTTTTCAGGTGACATATACAGTGACTAAATCTCTTAAACATATGAAATGATGCTTCTTAATGCCTTTTAAATATATCATGTTTGGATCACCATGGTGATTGAAAGGATTTAATTTTTAACACTAATTCAACATCAATTGTATTTTACCATTTGCACCCTTGTGGCCAATGGAGCTGGGCACCAATGTACAATGTGGCCCTTCAGGTTGCAGATGGTTTCATCCCATTTATAAAGGGATATCCGAGAGATCATAAGAACATAATTGTGTATTTAAAGGATCAGTTTGTGTTGGAGTGTGTAGGAAGGTTTGGAGCATGGAGGAACGTCCTATCAATAAAAAAAAAATATTTAAAGATGTGTAAAATCCTGTATCATTTCTGAAATATGTATAAAAAGATAAAAAAAATTCTGCAACAATAAACATTTATTAATTTTTTGAAGTAAAAACATGGCTGTTTTAATTGTGTCCCTATTTTGTATACCTGATATTGGTTATAATATTTGGCAAGTTTATTTGTTGTATTGTAAAGTCAAGTATAACTCTTTAACCATCATTGCCAATTCATATAACTGGTATTGGGGTAGGTATAGTATAGGTGGTGTTTTTTTTTTTTTTAACCATTGCCTGTAGCAGAAAATTCAGAATGTGCTGTCTGATGTGTGGCACTGACAAGTCAAATTCTTCCAAAGAGAAAAAGAAACTGGACGAATACTACACTTACATAAAAGAGAGAAGCACCTACCTTCTCCACCTTCTCCACGTTATCTGGGGAAGGGCAGATAATTGGAGAAGCATCTGCCTTCCTAACGCTTGGGCAGAGAGTACAGTGAACTGAAACCCTCCTTTGCCTTTTTAATTAAAAAAGCGGCCTGGCTACCCATTGGAAACTCCTAATTAAATCATATTCCCATACCCCAGGGACATATGAGTTAAACTAGTTATTTAAATAAAAACCCCTTGTCAGCTCCCGTTCAACAAGCCTTTTTGTGGATCGACTGCAGGTCTGCGTTGTAGGCCTCGGCCTTGATTCTGCCGCGCTTGACAACCGTGCGCGCACTTCTGGTTGTGAGGGGGTGTGCTCTCAAACCCGGAGGTGTTACAACACAGGAGGAGGTACTCCCTGAAAGAGATGGAGTGTTTTTGATTTACAAGGGGGAGGAAGTAAGGTCTACACCTGCTTCTACTATAAAAGACCTGCATTCCATTCGTTAAATGCTTGTTAATTGAGCTTACATACCTTGTTGCTGTTTATGCTTCGCTTTGAATGATTTTCTGGTTTTGACCTTTTGGCTTCTCTCCTTGGACTCTTTGAACTCTGCTTGCCTCGACATTTTGAATTCTGGATTGCCTTGACTACTCTTTTGGATTTGCCCTTTCATATAATATACTATTTTGCGGAGTACCTCTCTCACATTCCTTCGCTACGCTCCACAGCCCCCTGACTGACACCTCTTTTTATTGTCATCCAGCACTTTTAAGTAGTTCTCTTCCATCTAGGAAACTGGCTCATCCAAAAAATTTATACCTGATAATATTGGGTATTTGACCATCTAACCTCTTTTAAGTAGTAGGACAGAACATTTCAAAATGTTAAATAACCTGACAGATCCTCCTTATATTTTTTTGGTAGATCAGAGGGTATTTTCCTGTTATCCAGAGCCATTCAGAAACTATTTATCTATGCAACAATAGAGACACAAAAACAATCCTAATTAAGGATTTTTGGAGGCCAAAAAACTTTTGTTGGTTCCAACAGTGACTCAAATATGTCCTCATGTCCCACGTGCCGCAAATGAATTTAGCCAAATACAACTCCAAATGATGACGTGTTGTTTGTTGTGCCATTTAGCCAATCCCTACATTCGCTTGATGCTCTGTGTAGCGATGACTGACTTAAAAGTGCTCAAATCCGGCTTTTTCCAATTCCTCTGTCTTGTAGGCTGAGTAAATGATAGAGCCCGTTTTGATATTTTCCAAAATTGCTGTCATTAGGAATGCTGCACTGAGATCAGTAACTTTGACCAAGAAGCACTTGTGGATCTACTGACAAGTTCCTACGAATACCCACTGCTGAGGAAACACTCAGCCGGCATTCTTCTTGCGCGCCTCAGTTTTGACAATCCTGCCCCCCACCCCCAATCTTCTGTTTTGGTAGTTCAATGAGGTAGTTAGCCCAGACTTCTCGCATGTAGTTGTTTCAGTCGACGGTTGTGTGCTTTTTCATGCCCAATTCATCCTCGCACCACTGGATTCCTTATCCCAGCATGAGAAGAAACCTTCTCCTTCTTCTTCTTCACCTTCACCCAGAAGCAAGACAAATAGTGGGACCGATGCCCACCGAAAGTTATTGCACCAGAGGCTTAGAAAGGTTGCCATGCTTGTGGACTTATATTTTTACCTACATTTTGTTTATCACAATTATCAAATTTAAGCCCTTCTTATGTGTGCCTTGTACCACGGCTGGATACGCCCGTCGGTTCTGCGATGCTTCCTGCCGGGACCGAAAGGGTGAAACTGCTGCCAGCGCTAGACGATACTAGCAGGGTAGCGTTCAGGAACTGGCCCGGTGTCCCTCCGATCATAGCCCCGCAGCTCACTGAGGCGCAGCTACAGGCAGTGCAGAGATTGTCCTAAGAAGGACGATAGGTGATATAGCAGGTCCCTAAAGCATTAGACGAGATGCTCGAAGAAGAACACTTTATTTGGGAAACCCTCTCCTAACCACCTCTGGTCTGTACCCCATCACCTGTGGGTTATCTCCATGAAAGAGCGCTGTGGTCGGGTTGATGGTGTCAGGGTTACGAGGGGTTAAAGTCAGTGGGCAGGGCATGTGGCCCACGGACAGGGTCGGACGTGAGGGAGAACAAAGCATAAACAATAAACACCACATACATTGGTATAGAAATACCGAATACAGAAATCATGCAAATACTAATACAAACGACACCTATTAAGCCTGGGCGGTCTAATAATGTTGATGATGATCTTCATTTAGATTATGAGCCAGAAGAGAAGGAGTCAAGGGACAGTAATTTCTCTGTTAGATATGTTACTCCTTCCACTCTGCAGAAACAGCAGCACTACAAGCAATGGCACCACTAACAATATCACTGATGTGTCATGGAAAAAACAAACAAACAAAAAAACTAGTACCACTGCTTCCTTGCCTGGTGGTCAAGGGTCTAGTAAAGCATGGGAGATAGATGTACTGCAAGGTGCAAGTTGTGTCGTTTCCGCCTAAAACGACTTCTCCCTTCAGGACGATAATCTATCGCAATCTGTAGGCAATCTCCCCAAGCAAAGTAAAGGGATATTGCTACCCTGTACCCAAATAACCAGGTGAGACTAGTCTTTAGGTAGAACAAAATGAATAACTGTTTATTATGGGACAAGTGTTGCCTTTTATAGGAAGGGACAAAAGGGAGGGGGACAATGCAACAGGACACCGGCACCAGTAAATCTGGGAGAGAAAGAGCACACATTATCTGTATTAGATTATCTCTCAGATCTTAGTGTGCTGTGTGCAAACTTTTACAAAATAAGGCAATAATATACATTTTTATTAATAATGCAATAAAGAGTTTCATGTCACTGGATAATATTAACTGAGGGGCACAATCCGTCAAAATAGCGACGTCCTAGAGTCCAGTAAAGTCCCTGGACCTACCACAACGAAGGGGGGACTGGCGACATTGGTACCAACAGCAAAACCCCAACAGCCTCTACCAACAGTAGCAAGAGCAAATGTAGTGGTGAAGTCCCATCCTTTAATAGTGTGACTGGTTGAGCAGTCTACTGTCTATCCATTGGTGTAGGGCTGCTGTTGCTGGTCCTGCAATTCAAAATCAAGTCTGAATCTCTTTCTAAACTTTAAAATGCTGCTGTTGCGAATGTAAGGTGAATCCAGAAGTTTAGAGGCTTTGAATTTTGTTTCCAAATCAAACAAGCTCTCCTAATCGCGTCCAAACCAAATGGTCGGGAAATGAAATTCGTTAATTCCCCGGGTAACGTACACTGTTTTAAAGGTCGTCACTTGCAGTTGACTATAACAAAAATACAACTATCAGCATAAATGTTCAACCCTTCTTCTTTAAAAAAAAAAACAAAAAAAAAAACCTTTCAGTTCAGCAGTATCCTTGGTATGTCTGACTGAACTACCTAGAAGGCATAGTTTCTTTTTTTTTTCTTTTTAAAAACCATTCTGTTGTTGTGGATCTACTCATGTGCTTTGGATTGTTGCATTGCCCAAGTCTTGTTGAGCTTCAGGGAAGGTGGCCTGATAACAGGCCTTGTGGCAGCAAAGCAGTGTTTGGATACCTCTATGCATATATTGATGCACTCTCGGTTTAGGGTTAAACATGCTATTATGTAGATCTTCAAGATATACACCTACCATGCTGAGCCACTTAGCTCAAAATTAAAATGACCGAAGTTCTCTAAACTCCACAGCTCCCTCAACAGGCTACTTGTATAACATTACTGAAAGCAGTACCAAAACATAATGCCCCTCCACCATACTTTACAGTTTGGATTTGCTGTTGTACTGTGCCTTTTTACAGGCAGCTGTGTTAATTGGAGTTTTAGTTAACCCATTAGCACACCTGGGAACTTTTAGACTCTGGCTACCAGGAGCCCCTCTTGTGGTATGCAGGTAGGAGATCCTGAGGATGCCATTATGTGGTCCAGCTTATGTAGTGGGACACAAGCTTTTGTAGGGGGTGAAGTGGGCAAGGAGTAAGGTGTGCTGCAACGTTGCTTCTGCAACCCAGAGTTTCCCCATAGTGACCCAGAGAACCAATGCTTCACCACATATGCCCATTAGTCACAAGGAAAGACTGCTCCTTAAAATCTCCTACTAATGTCATTATATATATATATATATATATATATATATATATATATATATATATATATATATATATATATATATATATATATATATATATATATATATATATAATGTGTGTGTATATACTAAAGCCAAGGAATGGAAACCAAAACTCTGGTTTATGTAAATAACCTCCATAATATTAATGAGGCCCACAAGTTATTCTCTTCCCCTAATAGATACTTTTACAAATGTGACTTTGGATTCTATGTCAAATCAAGAATAAATCTCTATAACTCACAATTTTAGTAGTGTAATATCCTTTCTGGAGATGTGGTAACCAGAATTACACACAATACTCTAGGTGAGGTCTGACCAGAAATCAGTAAAGTGACAGAACCACCTCTTTATTCCTGCTCTACTAAGGCCTCTAGACCTACAACCCAGCCTGCTTGCTTTTTGTGATGCCTTATTGGATTCCCTTCTTGGCTTTAAATCCTCAGAACTAATTACTCCCAAGTCCCTCTCTTCTGTTGTTGCTGACAGTGTCCCCAATGATATATACGGTATGGTGCTTTGGGATTTTTTACACTCGTGACCATTCATCTAATTTACTTAAAACACTTGCCTTTTTTTGCCTTGTTCCATCAGGAATGTCTACTTTGCTGCGTTTTATATCATCTGCAAAAAGGCATACTTTTCCTTTAAGTAATCTCATGAATAAAAATATTAAAAAGTACTGGCCCCAATACCCCTGAGGTACTCCACAGTAACAGGACCAATTAACTACAATCTTCTGCCTCCTGTCACTCAACCACTGGCTTATACATTTAACAATTTTAACATGAAAACTCAAACACTGCAATTTATTTATGAACCTCCGATGTGGGACGTTGTCAGATGCCTTCCTGAAATCTAGACAGGCTATATCGACTGCTTTTCCCTGGTCTATTATTATTATTATACTTTATTTATAAAGCGCCAACAGATTCAGCAGCGCTGTACAAGGTAAAAATTTTACAGATAACGACAAGTACAAAATGACAAGCAATTGACATACATAACTATTATTTTAGTTACGCAGTTAAAAATAAATAACTTGGGTTACCTTGACAAGATTTCCTTGCAAACCAGATATTTTTATTTCCTTTGCAATTTTTGTTCATTTGCATAACATTTTTTCAGCTGTTGTAACCAAGATTTTTTACAATGATGAATGTTCTAGAATTCTCTAGCCTCAAATGTACAAACTTGTAACATTTCTGCCCTTGCTATGTGCAGATAAATGACGTCCTTTGTCTTGGACAAGCTGACAAGTTGTTTGTGTTCTAAAAACCAAGCTGTCATTATCGGAAATGTCCCTTTATCTCAGATTTCTTTAACATCCTCGGGTTTTTAACAATTTGATAGCTCAGCACAAGATGTTTTTAATAGTTTGTCTAAGGAATTAACATTACCTCATAAATAATTGATTTTCAGCATTACGTAAATATGGTGTATTTAATAGAGAAAGAAGTATACATTAGTTATATCCCCTGACAGATTAGAACAATTCTTAGGATGGAAATATTCTGAAAATAAATTAAACTTTTGGGTAACCATACATCACAGTAATAAGATAACAGGATTTCAGGGCCGCTGGGATTTTTGCTCTTCATGGACAGGGAAGCGTATTAATCTGCACTCTTGAATTTAGTTTGGAGCATATAAAACCAGTGATATATTCTGACCTAGGCGATTTAGCAGCCCCTCTAGGATAACAAGCAGACTGATACTCAATGGACTGGTTAAAAGCGGCAACTGGCCCATTAACACTATTAGCACAGTCCTCCATAGTTTCCTCCCCTGCCTCTCTTTGGTGTTATTTCCCAGGTCCCAGTAGTGTGGATGGTACGGCAGGCAGGGCTGTCCTGAGTAAGTCATAGAAATGCCCCAGACAAGATGAGAGAGAGTGGGGGAGTGAGGGAGGGAAGGAGCGCATGTAGGTATGTGTATATCTGTAGTTAGCATGAGGATGTATGTTTATGTTCATGTAAGAGTGTGTATGGAAATGTGTGCCAATGTATATGTTAGGTGCCAAGTGGTGGGGTGGGAATTACCACCCCCCCCAAGGCCAGAAGTTGCCAGCCTCCCCATTTCTTTGGACTTGAAATCCACATGGGCTCATGCCAAATGTTAGGTATATCACATATAATGTAAAGGACGGATAAGCAAGGAAGGATTATATCTGTTCTATTGGTAATTCTTGTAAGAGGTTTTTCTGATTAATTCTGGTGGTTTTCCCTCCTAAATAGAAATAACAGTCTCATCACATTTATCTTCTGCTCAACGGAGTAAGGTCAACTTCCTCTACAACGCGATGTTCTGCTTTTCAGTTACTCTTTGTTCGTCATGTTGACACTAAAAAGGTAAACATTTTGACTATCCTGCTTGATGCTTTTGCTCTAAATGCCATTTAGCATCTTGGTTTTGTAGACTGGATGCAGCAGAAATTAATCTAGCTCTCTATGTTGAAACATATAATTATGTCTATGTACAGCTCTATCTATCTATAACTTACACATACAGTATCTGTCTGCACACATAAAATGGATACTGTTGTATTGATTTAAGAAAAATGTTTTTAAATCAACAAACCCCATTAGAATAAAATGTAGTCTGTCATAAGGTTTCAAGACCTCAGAGATCCATTACATTTGAAGAATGGTCCACAAATGTCTTGAAAGCTTATTTGATTCTCCATTTTGCTCCATGAAAGCAACTCCAATACAAGGTATAACACATTTATTTGATCTTTATGCAAATGTAACTTTAATTTGGCATGGTTCATTTTCTAAATTCGGGTGCTTCAGGTCTGAGCGTCATGTGATTTGGTAAGAGAAAAGGAAGGGCTGATTTCAGCTAATGACCTGTCTCCTGGCATGCCTCCTCAGAGTTCCTTTTGGATAAGACTATGTCACTTTCAGGATTCCAACACGGGATAACAATAGGAGGATGAGACATGAGAATCAATCCTTAAAATATCCTTGTTTACAAAGTAGATATCTATTGGAAGGGTCAGAGGTTTGCCCCATTTCATCCTCTTCCTTCTGATAGTGTGTTCAGTAGACTTGATAAAGAAAGAACTTTTGGTGGTAAATAAATTAAAACAAAGATAGAATATACTCACGCACAGTCAGTGGAGGGTGGAAAGACGCAGATCAAGAGAGAGTTTCCAAGAGAAGGTCCACATCCAATATTGGTAGTTTGATTTTGAGTTATTGAGATGCTGAAGCTCCTTCTAGCTTTCTGCCTCTATGTAAGGCTGAAACCAGTGACCTCACTTGGTAAGTAATAATGATAATGAATGTGCACCAAATGGGAGTTGGTATAACATAAACTCAATGGCTATTTTTGTGACTCCAAACTGTTTCTATTGTGAATCAGTTGAGCCATACGTAGATGTAAGTGGGCTACATTCACACAAAATCTTCCTCTGATATAATGTATTTCATTTTACAACATTTGATGAAAAATGGGAATTGCCTTTTTTGTGTGGTACATTATTGTTCTGTAGCATTAACATTTAACATGTTAAAAAGTTTCTATAATATAATTTTCTGCATACATTGAGATTTCTTTGCACTGCAGAATGCTTAGCAAATGAGTTTGCACATTTTCAGTTCCATTTTTTCAGGAGACCTACAGGTTTATTTGCCTGTTTGTCTGCTGTGAAAGTGGTTTCTGTGTTTTAAATAACGTCTGGGGTCCAAAAGCATGCCCTTGTAACACTTTTTTTGAGTTATCATACTAAAACTATTATTCTTATTAACACTTAACTTACTAAATTAGCTTACTTGATTCTCTGAAACAGAGGTGACTGGTGAACTCGGGCATATACACAAATGTAATTGATCCTGCTTGGTAATTAAAATGATTAGTTTCATTTAGAAGTCAGCCTACTAATTTTATCAGCAGTATTTTAACACAGTGCTGGGATAGCTAATTTAAATGTAAGTTAGCATTAAGTTCATTCAGCTTTTGTTATTTTATAACTGATGATTTAAAAAAATCATAGTAAGTAAGTTTTCAATTAAATAAGTGCTGGAAAATCTTGAAATAGTGTGAGAAAAAGATCTTAGAATTAATGCAGATTGGTTTTATTTTCTTAATTACATACTTTAGCGAATGCTGTAATAAAATACTTTGGGGATTATGTAGTAAAGATGGAGTTTGCAGAATGATTTAATTTCATTTTACTGACTTTATTTTATACAAGGTAAACACCTTAAAGTGATATTTTAGAAAGTCACCTCACTGATGCATCTATGCATAATGGAGGTTTGTTTCAATACTTATAAAGGGATTATCCTTTATAATTAGGATAACTCACTCACATCTCTGTGTATTGTAAAGGGACAATTTTAGCCAATTTTAACTAGAATAAGGGCCATGTTTGTCCTGCATTGTGGATTGATATAGCCAATAAGAAGTGATGCGTTTCAAGTGATCAAAGTGTCCTCTGCTATGGAAAAACAGAAATAGGTCCAGTGTCCTCCTGGGTTTTTACCCTCAATGCAACCATTAATTACCAGATCTGTGTAAGGGAGCTAATTAAATTCAGATTTTCCTTTCTCTTAGCTCTCGACCCATGTTCTGCATATATAAGCCTGAATGAACCATGGAGGAATACCGACCACCTGTTCAATGAATCCCAAGACAAACCTATGTGTGACAACCATCTGGAAGGAGAGTGGTATCGTTTCACTGGCATGGCTGGGGATGCTATGCCAACTTTTTGTATCCCAGAAAACCACTGTGGTACACATTCACCAATCTGGCTCAATGGGAGTCACCCCAGTGAATCAGAAGGTGTTGTGCAAAGGCAAGCGTGTGCTAGCTTCAGTGGCAACTGTTGCCAGTGGAACACAACTGTAGATATCAAGGCCTGCCCAGGAGGGTACTACGTCTATCGGCTAACTAAACCTGATGTGTGCTTCCATGTCTACTGTGGACGTAAGTTTTTAGCTTGATTTCAGATTATGTTTAGATTTTTTTTAGATTTATTTTTTAACATGCAATTTTTTTTAACATTTGCCAGATTTCTATGATATATGTGACTTGATGGAGTGCAGAGGCACATGCTTGGATACTGGAGACTGTGTTTGTGGAGCTGGAACTGTTCTAGGACCCGATGGGCAAACATGTCTTGGTAAGAAAACAACATCTGAAAGTGTCAACATAAGTAACAAACGATAACTAAAGAGATTCTGTTCAGTGCTTCTGATCACACCTTTTTGTTCTCTGTGCCAGTTTCAATTGTCTTTTAGAGTACCTGCTTCTTCTAGTGTCAGTTACCTCATCAGTTGCTGAATTTTCATTGTCTCTTCAAATTAAATGTTTGCACTAACCTGGTGGCAATTCGTACAGACCTAATTACAGCCACAGTACAAACAATATGTACTGAAGCTGTAAACGTAATAAATTGTACATGGGAGTTAGCCATGTCACGTTTCTCAAATTAACCAAAGTGTGTATACCTGCGAAATATAACCATTTTTTTAAACGTAGATAATTGGTTTAATGTCTCTGTCAAAGTGAAGCAGTTCTTGATAGGCAGATACATTATATTGACAAAAATATTGGGACACCTGTCTATTACATCAACAGGGACGTTTATGATATTGCATTCTAAATACATAGACAATGTTCCCGTTTTGTAGCTATAATAGCTTCCAATCTTCTAGGAAGAGTTTCTGCAAGATTGTGGAGTGTTTGTTTGAGAATTCTAGTCAGTTCATCTAGTGGAGCATTTGTGAGGTCAGGCACTGACGTTGGATGAGAAGGCCAGGCTCTCAATCTCTGTTCCAGTTCACCCCAAAGTTATTTAATGGGGTTGAGGTCAGGGCTCTGTGCCAGCCAGTCAAGTTCTTCCACACCAAACTCATCCAACCATGTCCTTATGGAGCTTGCTTTGTGCCTTTTGGGGCACAGTCATGCTGGAATAGAAAAGGGCCTTCCTGAAACTGTTCCCACAAAACTGGAAGCATAGCATTGTTCAAAATATGTTGGTATTCTGAAGGAGACAGAGATGTGTTTTTTCCTTTGCCTCTCTCTCCGTCCCCCAGTTCTGTGTACGCACACACATTGTATGCAATAAAAGCTGCTCTAAATTATAAAATAATCCTTGCTTGTCTGTAGAGGTAAATTAATCCACAGCCTTGCTTACAGATACTGAAATAACACAGAAGAACCTTGAGGTCCACAGGACACATGAGATTTGTACTTTTATTTAATATAATAAAGTCTTACTTAATGTATGGAAAATGTACTTTACTGTGGGGGGGGGGGTATGTGGAACAGCCTCCCAGTAGAGGTCACTTGAGGTCCACAAAACCACTAAGACCTTTATTTTTCTTTTCCTCATCTTTGGCTCTCTCTAATATACGTTGATTGAGATTTTTAAAGATATTATTAAACGTTTCATTTTAGAGTGATCTGTTTTTTTTTCTTTTGTTGTAGATAACCTTTTGCACCTTGTCCTTGTTTTCTTGTGAAATTTGTGTTTGCTAATACTTAATAAGCAGCTGTTAATTTTATTGGGCTCTGAATGCTTAACACATGTACCAACTTTGAACCTCAGCCACATTTTCAGAGAATGATAAAAAGTTTCATCGGGGATCGCCCTCGTTTTGGGAAATTCGTAAAAAGCAACTGAACAAATTTATACGAATTTGAAGTCTAATATATATATATACATGGTACATGTGTTAAGCATTCAGAGCCCAATAAAATAAACAGGTGCTGCTTATTAACTATTAGCAAACACAAATTTATTTAGATATATGTATATATATATGTGTGTGTGTGTGTGTGTGTATATATATATATATATATATATATATATATATATATATATATATTTGTGTATATATATGTATATATGCCAGTATATATGCAAATTTTGGCTTGATTATTTACTTTGGGAAGGTTTTGGACATTTCACAGTTTCAAGAATTATGTTTTTAATGCTGTATTTACTAATACACAATAACAATCGTATTTAATCAGAAGTAGGCGGAATGGAATAGACCACTTCCCAGCCCTGAAGCAAACAATATTTTGCCATGCAAATAAAACTTGTTTTAGGCCCTGTGCACTTCTAGTCTAATGTGTGATATGGTGTATAGAGGGTAGCTCTTGCAGTTAAATTAATAGTCTGTATCTCTGAGCTACATAATGGGCAGACATTAACAATGCATGCCTGTCACAAGAATATTTTTAGTTCCTATCTGCCAAAAAATCAGAGGCTGATTGATGGCACCTTTGCCATGAGATATGAGGCAGAAAAATCATTTGTCATCTGCTATTACTGATCCATTCATTTGGCCAAATCATATTAGAAAGATGTGAACATCAAGAGAGCTGGGACAGGGAAAGGGAATGAAATAAAATTCTGACTAAGGATTAAAACAGATGAAACGAATTGTAAGAGATATTGATTCAAAATCCATTATTTCCAAAGCTCTAGTGTCTTTTAAACACAAAATGCTATAGAAAATAAATGAAGAGCTCATGTTACAAAAATGTAAAGGTATGAAGATGTTATGGAGTCATGCTATACATAGAGCGTGATAGAATGAACCATGTGACCCTAGGAAGCCTTATTACAGGAATCTACTATGTGAAAAATATTACCCTGTAGTTTTAGCTGGTTTTGATACTGATAATAAAACAAATGATCCCACGCTTAACTGAAAGAGGATGTGTCATGGTGTCACGTAAAATCCATGTATTTAGCAGTCGCATGAGTTATAAATACCATAGTTCCTATTAGTTGAACTTTCAGTGCCGATATAGATGACAATATGACATTAACCTAAAACCTGGAATGTAGTAGACCGCTTTTATTCAGGGCATCCAGTCTACTTGTGTTACTGATTTGTGGGTACATGGTACATGGTTGAGTCATTTGTGGCCACATAGTCTTATAGACAGGACAAAGGGGCAACAGGTGAAGGATCAGGGTGCACAATTGCTGCACCTTCTACCAAACAACTGCGGTGTTTAATAGATTGTGAAAAGTGGGGTTGTGAACTGGAGTAGAGCCGTGTAAATATACATTCATCCCCTTCTTGAAGGACGTGTAAAAGGGCTTTTCATATGACTGATAATTGCAACTAGGCTCATGGAGAGCTAGGCCTTGGGTTTGGCTCAGTCTTATGTAAGCATTTTTCACCACTAGCCATCTTGCCACCTTCAATCGAACCCTGTTAGACATAGTATTATATAGAGACTGATGCAGGGAGTCAAAATGGGATTTTAGATTAAAGAATATATGAGCAGCGGTACCGAGATTAACGGACGACTGAAATAGATGAAAAGGTACATAAAAAGGACAAGCTTTAAGTTTCTGCGTTGAGTTCTTTCATGGCCTGATAATGAAAAGCAGCAATTAATACATGGTTTCTTGCCAAACAATGAACTTTGCGTACAGGAACACAAGGAGGGAAAACATGGCTAATTAAAAAACAAAAAACAAAACAGTAAGTAGCAGCTAATCATGAGTTGAGAATGAAATGGATACCTAGTGGGACACCGCTGTGATAATAATTATTTACATTTTTGTTTTAGATGAAAATGAATGTGAGCAAAATAATGGTGGGTGCAACGAGATTTGCGTAAACTTGAAAAATTCTCACAGATGCGACTGCGGAAAAGGACGGGTCCTGGGCAGCGATGGAAAGACATGTGAAGGTACAACATATTTATTACTACATACGTTGGTAACCTGCTAAGAGCATAATGTTTCATGAAATGAAAAGTGGTGGCACCAGCTCTGTGGACAGTTTCACAAAAAAAAACCCGCCCAACTACTAAATAAATAAATACATACAATTTCCCTTAAACATCCTCGAGAACAATGTAAAGGTAGCTTGTTTTAAAGAGACCTCTAGCAATCTATGCGAGTGAGGGCCAAGTAGTCCCTTTAAATAATCATTCCCCATCCCCTTGCAAATGGCATAGATGAATTAAGCAGAATCCCTCCTATGTTTGCCTCTTCCTCATCCCCCAACTATTTAGTTTGCAGAAGATGCGTTTGGCCAGACACATCTTCTGTAACGTGCACCGCTGTGACATGCCCCCTGTGGCATACCTACTGCCATTGCTGGCATGGTGAAATAGGTGGCTCCCTCAAACATGATGTGTTGCTGCTTCATAGCTTAGCATTTCCTAAACACTTCTTGTAGAATCTGTATAATTCCATCAAAGGGGACCTTGATTGGTACTGACTCCACAACCACCACCATCTTATCTCGTAGGGATTTTAGCCATCCTAATAGTGACTCAGAGGTGGGTTAAATAGGCTTACAACCCAACCCCATACAATTATACACTTGAAATAAAAAACACAACATAAATGTAGTTTTAAACAATAAATTAATTACGCTAAACACAAACATCTCCCATTTAACTATAACCAAGTTCAACAAAGTATCCAAAAACTATATGGGGCTGGTCTCCAAATGTTTCCAGGGCTGCTTTTCATTCCCAGTCCGGCCCTGGGTGAGAGTTCTGGGAATTCTAACAAGATTCCTATGTCCATGAACGTGCTGGAAGCACTCTCATTGGGTTTAACGGGAGAACTTTCCGACACTGAGTAACTGCTTTAAGCAATCAGTGCCATGAAAATGGGAGCATGGAGGGGACGGTGTGCTTCCACTTGGAGGTTGCATGCTGCTGTGTCTCATAAAGATTGTTTTTTCTTTGCTTAAAGGATACATAGTAAAGTACTTACAAAGTACATTAATATGCATTCTGTGTTGGTGAGGATGCATGTGACATTAAACTGTCCCTTTAACCTGAAAATGAGAAAATATCAATATATTCTCAATAAATCCCATTGTTTTAAAAATTATAAGTATATTCTCAATACACAAGAAAAAATCTAGCACAATATTTTCTCATCAAATAAGGTGGTATGCTTGCCCAATATGTGAAGAAAAGTTAAAAAAAAAAAGTATGGTTTCTATAGATTAGCAGGAACATTTTTCCTTTCATTTTTCATAAAGAAATAACTGCCCTGACAGATTGTTATTGCTTTGGGATCCTTTGGACTGGCTTTGAAACATAGTGTTATCTTCTTTACTCTACATGCTACTTTCTGATGGTTTCTATCTAAACAAGCTGTTTCCCCTTTGTCGCAATTCACCTGCAAATGGATTTATTGTTTTTAAAACTCTCTGGGGGTACAAATAAAAACACGATATGAGTTCATTTCTGCAGTTTACATATAGAAAAAATAAACACAGGCAACCCATCTTCCAGTTATTTAAAATCCAGTAATTTAAAGTTTATAATCAAACAAGTAGTGACATAAATCCTCAATAAATTTCCTGTATTATGCAAGAGTAATTGAGATTCATTTTTAATAGAGATTAAAAGAATACTCACCCCTCACTTGATCCCAGGAAAACAAGGGAAGAATCAAAACCAGAAAGTATATTGTGTCAGCACAGGGGTGCATACTCATTGGCTATAGTAACCCGGTGCATACATATACATAAAACAATAAGGCCTAGTACAATATATAAAACCAAAAGTATGTGGACATACCTCCTAAATATTGAGTTTAGGTGTATCAGTCACACCCATTCACACATAGGCTGCCATAGACAAATATTGGCCATAGAATGGGTAGTACTGAAGAACACTTAACATGACTTTAAGCATTGTCATAGAATGCCACACAAGTCAGTTCATGAAATCTGGAAGTCTGGGGTTGTTTTCAGGGTTTGGGCTAGGCCCCTTGGATCCAGTGAAGGATAATGTAACTGCTACAGCATACAAAAGACATTTCAAACAATTGTATGATTTATTTTTGCGGTACTAGCTTGGGAAACGCCTTTTCTGCCCATGTGCACAAAGCAATGTCCATAAAGATATGGTATAGAGAGGAACTCTAATGGCCCTGACCTTAACCCCACTGAACACCTTTGGGATGAATTGGAACACCGGTAGTCTTCTTGTCTAACATCAGTGCCTAACCTGATCCTTTGGCTGATGGGACACAAATTCACAAAGACATTCTTCAAATTCTCGTGGAAAGCCTTAAAGTGCTTGGTGACATAAGAGGGGACTGGGCAGGCAGGCAAGGAGTCTCCCCATGAATCCGTCATATCCCCACTCCCAAACTCAAACCTACCCCCACGTGTCTCCAGCCTCAGGAGGTTAACATGACATTCACAAGCATTAGAAACCTCATTCATAATATTCATAATATTGTTGAATAAACACACCCTAACTGTAAAACCCTCAGAGGAAAGAATAAAATGACATACTTGATAAAGCTCACTTGCTTAATATGTTACAGAGGCTAATTAATGCATTTATGTTCAATTATGTGATACCACTTTTAAATGTCTTAGTTTGGAATATTTCATTTTGTCCACTGACTAGCTATTTTTTTTTTTTTTTATCAGATATTGAAGGATGTCATAACAGCAATGGAGGCTGCAGTCATTCCTGTGTACCCATAGGTGACACATACCAGTGCCAGTGCCCAAGGGGGCTAGTCCTGTCTGATGATAACCACACCTGCCAAGGTACAGGAAAACATGTTTTCACTTTTTTTCACATTCGTACTTAGGTAATATTTTAAGGAAAATAAATAGAAACATATTTGATTATCAATCATACATTCCTATGAGAAAAGTAAAACCATTGTTAGATTGCCATTGGGTATAACTGCCTAGTATGAAGAAGATTAGATGGGAGTTTGATGCAGATGGAAATTGAGAACCAGTTTTGTATTGGGACAGCATTATCTTTTTAATATCACCATGTATTTGCTGACAAACATGTCCTGCTGTGCAATATCAATACTTTGTTCTTATTAGTGTTGAGCTTTGGATTGTGGTGGCAGTCCAAAAGTCAATTCTAAGATTATGACATCTTTGTATGATAAACAGCTCTTCTTTCTACAAAAAAGCCAACCCACTCCCCGATTTAGTTTTCTTTTAACCCTCTACCTAATGCAGCACATGTTGAATAAGCTTATTTTAGCCCTAGTCAGGGTCACCTTTAACATTAAAAAAGAAGCAAGTGCTTCAGATCCAGACTTACCTTAGGGAACCACGGCAGCTGTCTCAGGGTTACCTCAACAGCTTCCATAGTCTGAGGGAGGTCACTGATGCCCTATTATTAACCCGCTGGGATAGAATAGAGCTAAAACATGTAAAACAAGCAAAGTAATTTTTACTGAGTGTGAGCTCTTCTATTGTACTTGGGAGCAGTAAACATTAGCAACAATTTTAAAGAATTTTTAACAAGTGTAACCTCTGCATTTATCTAAAATGTGTATAAAATATAGAATTGCAACTCTGTCATCAAAGGCATTCTATTTTCATTCCATGTTCAACATATGAACATAAGACTGTGCCAATTACTACTTAATATGTCAGGTCATAAGGGATAAAAAATTGTGCAGATAGAAAGGGCTGAATGGGTAATATCAACCATCTAATTACGTTTCTACGTGAAACAGAACAACGTGACACAGGAATTACTATGATATACCAGGGGGCTTTCATGAGCACACATGTATCAAAATAAAAATAGTGTTTCTTTCTAGTAAACTAAGATTAATACCCAGGGTATCCACCAGACTCCACCAGACTCCAACAGAAGCAAGATGCCAAAAACCTGAAACAGAATGTTTGATTTTAAGAAAGAATATGTGGTGTCAGTTTATATTCAAAGTACACTCACTGGCCACTTTATTAGGTACACCTGTTCAATTGATTGTTAACACAAATAGCTAATCAACATGGCAGCTACTCAATGGATTTAGGCATGTAGACGTGGCCAAGACAACTTGCTGAAGTTCAAACTGAGCATCAGAATGGCAAAGAAATGGAATGTAAGTGACTTTGAACGTAGCATGGTTGTGTTTGCCAAACGGGCTGGTCTGAGTATTTCAGAAACTGCTGACCTACTGGGATTTTCACGCACAACCATCTCTAGGTTTTACAGAGAATGGTCTGAAAAAGAGAAAACATCCAGTGAGTGGCAGTTGTGTGGATGAAAATGCAATGTTGATGTCAGAGGTCAGAGGAGAATGGACAGACTGGTTCGAGATGACAGAAAGGAAACAGTAACTCAAATAACCACTCGTTACAACCAAGGTACGCAGAATACCATCTCTGAACACACAACACGTCAAACCTTGAAGCAGATGGGCTACAGCAACAGAAGACCACCCCCCGGGTGCCACTCCTGTCAGCTAACAGGAAACTGAGGCTACAATTCACACAGGCTCACCAAAAATGGACAATGGAAGACAGGAGGAACGTTGTCTGGTCTGATGAGATTCAGATTCAGATGGCACAGTCAGACTTTGGCATAACAAAAAACATGAAAGCACAGGTCCATCCTGCCTTGTATCAATGCTTCAGGCTGCTGCTGGTGGTGTAATGGTGTAAGGGACATTTTCTTGGCACACTTTGGGCCCCTTAGTACCAATTGAGCATTGTTTTAACTCGGCAGCCTACTTGAGTATTGTTGCTGACCATGTCCATCCCTTTATGACCACAGTGTACCCATCTTCTGATGGCTACTTCCAGCAGGATAATGCGTCATGTCCCAAAGCTCACATCATCTCAAACTGGTTTCCTGAACATGATCATGAGTTCACTGTAATCCAGTGGCCTCCACAGTCACCAGATCTCAATCCAATAGAGCACCTTTGGGATGTGGTGGAATGGAAGATTTGCATCATGTCCATATCTTTGAGGAATGTTTCCAGCACCTTGTAGAAAGTATGCCCCTCAGAATGAAAGCAGTTCTGAAGGCAAAAGGGAGTCCAACCCGGTACTAGCAAGATGTACCTAATAAAGTGGCCAGTGAGTGTTATATATCTTTTAGTATGTAAGGAGTGATTTTGAAACAAAACAACTCATTTATGACAGACATCAGTTCGGTATCTACGTTAATGTAAACTATTTGGTGGGCCTTTACCAAATCAGCCATGGCAATTACCATTAGTTGTTCTTGTTGCTTAAAAATATAAAGAGTAAAGAAACATACTTTACTACATTGAAATATTCACCACTACTGAATATATTTCACAGTTCCTGTCTTGTGCAAACCCAGCTCCATAGAAGTAGCTGTTCCTAAGGATCTAGTTGGAGGACTGGAACTATTTCTGTCCAATTCATCCTGCAAGGGAGTGTCAAATGGAACCCATGTCAACGTCAATTTCAACCTGAAGACTTGTGGAACCACCATCAATGTGTGTAGCCACAATATATTATTATATTATTTTTTTTGTCACAGATAAACATATAGTGGTATTCCATAATTCATAATTTGTGAGACCTAATTGCCCTGAGGATTCTCTCTCTCTTTCAAGCTCATGGTCTCTGCAGGTATGAGAAGAGTATGGTGCTTGGAAATGACACAATATTACAGCACTCTGCTTTGTGAAAACTTGGAGAAACCATTAGCTGAGGAAGAGCAGTCAGCAATGGCCAGAACATGAAACCATCACTGGATCTCATAAATCAGAATGTTAATTATGACTTGTTTTATGGGCCTAAATTATTTTCCTAAGTTTTTGTTTTAGTAAATAATGGTGCATTGACCCTACTAATTTTCCAGCTGTATTGTCAGCTATGTGGTAAACATTTAAAAATATAACAGAGATGGGCTACATTGCCAAATGATACCAATGAAGTCTTTGTCCTTTGTCTTATAGAAAATAAGTATATTGAGTACTTCAATTAAGTTTCATTATTATTCTTTCTGAATTTCCAGGTAGTAAGTGATAAAATTATTGCCACTAATCTTATTACGGGAATGCCGAAGCAGACTCCAGGCAGTAATGGGGATGTAATCATTCGCACCAGCAAGCTCCTCATCCCAGTGACCTGTGAGTTCCCCAGACTATACACAATATCTGAAGGCTATGTACCGAATCTCAAGAACTCACCCCTGGAAATAATGGGCCACAATCGAGGATCCTTCCCTTTTACCTTGGAGATATTTAAGGATAAGGATTTCGATGAGCCGTATAAAGAGAACTTGCCGGTGCTTAAACTTCGAGACTCGCTTTACTTTGGCATTGAACCCTTAATGCGTGTGAATGGACTGGAAACGTTAGTGGAGAGCTGCTATGCCACCCCAACATCAAAATTTGACGAGATTCTGAAGTATTATTTGATCCAGGATGGGCAAGTGCTTTATTCTTTCTACTAATCTATAGGATTCAATTTAAGCAAGCACTGGACGGGCTTAAATCTATCATAGGCCTAGCACAAGGGCAAAAAAAACAAATAAAGCTTGTAGTTTTACAGAAAGCAGGCTATTAAATTCAATGTTTTTCTGTTTCAATAACAAATATTTATATAAGCTCGAGAAAGCATTGGGAGCACAATATTCCTGCTACGCTTAAAATATTCAATTTTACAGAATGATACCAAGTAATATAAAAGAAACAAATTACTCTCTAAATTGCTGTGTGCCTTGTATACTTTTCAAATTATTACACGTATTATACTTTCTTTCCGTTTTCTTTCCAGTTGGGAAACTGGTTTAAATTATATATATTTTATATCGCTCTTAATATTTTAAAAAGTATTTATGTCCAGTGCCCTGTTCATTTTGTGTTTTAATTTTTTGGTTATATGGTAGACTATTTTTTCATTTCAGAGCCATGTATATAGACTGCTACTAAATAAACTAGATAGAATTTGCAGGGAAGAAATACAGGGATAAAACGAGTAGTTATTAACTATGTTATGTAATGTAAAATTAACTATTTTAACTTAGAAGGGATTTTATATTTTTAAGTACAATTTTTCTCAACTGGTCCTTTTCCTTATTTATTTTATTTATAGATGTGTTTCAGATGAGAGTGTGAAGCAATATACATCAAAGGATCATCTTGCAAAGCACTTTCAGGTCCCGGTTTTTAAGTTCGTAGGAAAAGATAACAAGGTAAATAGAAAGGAACTATACTGTGAGTAACGCTAATTTAAGTAACCAAACAGACCTATGCATAGTTTCACTTTTGTTTTGAGAATTGTACTTCCCAGCATGTGGGCCCAGGATCTTATGAACCATGAATAATTCAATGTTAAATATCATATGTCCTTTGTGTGTGGGGTTTTCTATTGTTTTATTTGAGACGATAACCAGGTTTTATACCTTAAACCAGTGGGGGGGAATTCATTTATGACATTAATAAATATAAGTGCGCACTATACCAACATAACGGTAGACAAGTAATAGGGTACTATCTTTAAATGTGGTGGTCTGGTTTTAAGATAATGGGTGGCTACCTGAATCTTTTTTTGATCATTTTATTGAAATTCTACAGTAGCCACAAGAATGTCTAGACTATGAAGGGGTTGTGGTGCTATCATATATATATTTTTTCTCTCATTGTAGAAGGACAACAGTAAGGGTAGCAGTTGTATAAAATACAACTCTGGGAGGCTGAGCCAAGTACCTGCCAAGTATCCCATATTTGTCCTATTTTAACATTGATCTGTGGCAGTGTAGAATTTCAGAACATTTGTTTTTTTTTCTCCCCGTCAGGAAGTGTTCTTACACTGCCAGGTCCTTGTATGTGGTGCAACAGATGAACGATCTCGATGTGCACAAGGATGTCGCAGGCGCATGCGCAGACAAGCAGAAATGGCAGAAGGAACTAGCCACCTGGCTAACCATATTCTTACTGGGGGACCTATTATTATAGACATGGAAGAGTAGCTTGCTCTAGAAATGCATGGCTGCATAAAAAGAATAACTGTCTGCTTACATCTACTCTTTTTTAAACTTTAGCTTCCCCTTCCATTTTGTCTCTTAAAAGAAGACTGATTTCATTAATATAACACAAAATATGACTACTTCAAAACTCCACATTTTTTTCACAAACCATTTCCAAAAACTACTTTTGCTTGCTCTTATGTGTCTATCATACCATGCCATTTCAAAGCATTGGATGTCTATATCTTTGTTGGTTGTTTAGCCACCAAACTGGGAATTTGCAGGAGATTTGAGCATTTCAACTCTCTGATACCCCAAATGAGTTACGACAGGTCAGTTCAGTCCGTCGTGCAGGAGAAACTCAATTGACTGGGCCCTTAATAAAGCATAGTGGAGAAATTGAAACATTCAACTTTCTTCCAAACTCCTCGATTATTGAATACATCCCACAACCTAATTTGCATTTTTGTATTTGAATTTGTTAATATCAAGATGTCTTCTTGTTCATGAATATATAAAATTTAATTATTTGCCATTAGGAATTACCCTTTTTTACCAATTATTTATATATCAGGGTTTTTATCTTATGACAGAAGAGATGTGTTATTTGTAAATGCTGTAACATCACCCTCTGATGTTTGGCTTTACTATGGTTTGTTATTGTTGCTTTTATATTTTATATATGAATTAACTGCTGCAAACATAAACTTATTTATTGCATTACCACCAAGGGTTAATACCATTCATGTAAATAGTGGCCAGATGGTAAATCTCGGGTTAAAAGTGTTGGTCCAAATATTCTGCTGAATCTAACACTTTTGTAACTAAATGCAGCGTGGCTTTCAAGGACAACTCTTCAAGGACTTCTGAACGCGCAGCCCCTTCCCAAAAAGTAATCATGTAAAATGTTGCTGCGTTCACAAAACCAGCCACAGATAATTCCCTTAGTAACTGAAAAGCACATTTTAAAACTTCCTGTACTGTTTTGTTTGAGGTTTATTTAACTCATATGCTAGACAGTCCAAAATATGTTTGTCTAAGTGGAACAGCACCTTTAATGCTTTCTATGTTATACTTTAAGAGAATAGACAGTTTGAGGAAAGAATAACATGGCAGATATCCTTAAGTGTCTGTGTTTGGGCCAAATTAGGGATGAAAAGCAGTCCTGGCACTTTAAGGCCTACAGCCGCTAGATGACGTACACATGGCCACATGTTACATGGTGTGTGGTTTTACATTTACAGCCGGCGACCGTACAGTGCAGGCTCCAATTTGCCTCTGGGGCAGCATTAAAGGTAAGTATAGGGGCGCTAGCACTCATTTGCCTTGCATGCCAGATGATCAATCTGGACCTACAAGAGCAAAGAATTTCTTCATTAAGATAGTAAAATTACAGATCTGCTAGGGTTTATTTGCTAGAATCTCCAATTAAGTTTTGTCTTAGCAGAATCTTTAATAAACTTAATTTGATCTATTTACTTACATTAACGGTGAAATGTATTTGTAAGTTTGTAATAACCATGAATGCTCGTGGTAACCGGAATGATTAAACCCTCGCACTCCTGTGGATGAAAAGCATTATCAGAGTTTTATGTAGCAGCAATATTTGTTTTTTCTGATTGCAAGTTGTATGTCTTCTTGAGTTTAACAGACATATTAAAAATACTTAAATATAATTAAATGTTTATGCTAATCTACACCGTTGGTTTATTATACACTAACCTTATAGCATGTAGCTAAATGTAACATTATTTTTCTGGTTTGTGAAAATCTTGTATGATTTTGCGGGAGTGGTCAAAAACAGGAGGAAATGTAGCTGCTTTCGTTATCGTGTCATGCCTTCTTATATTTGAGACGGCAGAAGAGGGACACTTGTAAAGAATGTGGTTAGGGTTGCAAGTTTCCTTTGACATTTTCTGTTCTTTTGTATTATATTGAGGGCTCTGCCATTTTGGAGTCCTTAAGCTCAGCAGTGAAGCACCAAAAAATCCCCTGATTGTATAGATACTGTAGCTGCTTCGCTACAAAAAGGTAGGCCCACATGAGAAAGGAGACGCCGATTGTCTCTCCCGAGTGATTCTGGGCTGCTGATGAGGCTGCTACTAGCACTGAGCCTGAGGACTCCATTATAGCAAAGAGTCTTTTGACTCTAGAACTTGTGTACCAATTTTGACTCTCATTATAGCTATCACAAAATGTTTCAGGGCTTCTACAACAACACAAGTGTCCTTAAATGCATATGAGCGTATCTGTTTCCGGGGGCATTTATCATGCATGTTAATGTATGTAAAAACTCTGCTTATTTCTAGACATTCCCTGGTATTGTCATTTTAGTTTCTTCTAGCGTTTACACCACATCTATTACATTCTTCCCTCTGTGCTCTGATCTGTCAAGCACTTTAACATCACAATTTTTCTGTTTTACAGTATTTGTTCACTGTGATAAGATTGTAAAGTATGATGTTAGTGAGTGTCACTGCATTAAACTAGTGTGTGTGTGTGTGTGTGTGTGTGTGTATGTTACTGTATGATGTGCAGGGCCGGCCCTATAATGGGGCAGACTGGGACAATTGCCCCAGGCGGCACTTTAGAAGGGGCGGCACTTTGCCGCCCCAAGCGCTTTTTTTTGGTTTTTTTTGAAGCGGAGGAGAGAGAGAGGGGCACCGAGTGGTTTTCGCTTACCCGCTCGGCGCCCCTCTTTCTCTCTCCTCTGCGGTGAGTCTCCCTGTTCGGTCCCGGTGCCGGCTTGTAATGCAGATCGCCGGAAGTGACGTCAATTTCCGGCGCTCAGCATTACAAGCCGGCACCGTGGCAGAGCAGGGAGACTCGCCGCAGGACTGTTTAAAGGTAAGTACCGGGGGGGGGATCGTAGATTATGGCGTCGGCGAAGTTTAAAATGCCCCCCCGGCGTCGGCGGCGGGGGGGCGGCGTTTTAAACTTCGCCCCAGGCGGCGTTAAGTCTTCGGCCGGCCCTGATGATGTGAATGTTTTACTGAGAGGGTGGTAGGTAGGTAAGTAGAGCAGCCCCCTAGCACAAATGGTAGAGGCTAATACAGTGGGGAATTTAAACATGCAAGGGATAGACACAAAGCAATGCTAAATCTATCAAGGACTGGGTCTTTACATCAGAAAAAAAGACTAGATAGGGCCTCTGCGTGGTTCTAAGCTCCCTTGAGAAGGGCTCTCCTCAACTGTTGTTTCTACTTGCTATGCTAACATTTAGCAGAATTTGTATATTTCCAACGCTTCTCCTGTATAGACTGTTTTTCCAACTGATCTTTGGTACCAGCTGGTGTTGGGAGAGTCAGGCGTGGTTGTTGGTTTTGCATGAATGTAGACCCCTGCAGCAGTGAAATTCACCAGAGCTGCTGCTTCTTCAAAGGACAATGGCTAAACTACTCACTTAATTCAGTAATTCTCATTCCACTTGTCCCTAAACACTGCTTTAATATACAGTTTTTAAGTCCCTCTTTGCTGTAAAACTCATCAAGTGATGATAGTCTCTAGCTGTTCAACTGAACAGACAATAAATATATAGAATAAGTTTACTATAAAGAATGTGAATAGTCTATGAGCTAGAATTTAATTTATTAAATTGATTGATTTACCCTCTTTCCTATATATCAGGGGGGCTTACTATCAACTTATTCACAGCAAATCAACTCTACATTTTGAGGCTAGGCTATTGTAGTTTCCTGAATAATAAACAGGAATTTAAGTAAAATAGAAATAAAAAATCCATAATTATACAAAAATCCATAATTATACAATAATTTTTACAATTGATCTTATCACCATAGCTATAGATTGATGTCAAGTTTAAAACAGATAGAATACTACATGGCTGTTCCTTACAAATTATTTTTTTACTAGAAGTCCACAAAAACCATAGATAGTAAAAGAAAAAGGGCTTTTGCACTGGCCCAGGTGCTTTGCACAACATCATAAGTCCATCATATCTCCCTTTGCATGGAAAAGTGAGAGATACATGGTACATCTTAATAAAACACTGAGCAGAAACTTCTTTCAACTTTATCCTACACGTACAATTGGATCTGTATTGTAAAATGTTTAGATTTGCATTGTGGTCAGATAAATCTGTTATTACATGACATATAATTATTTTTACCCTTGGTTTTAGCGAGTAACCCGTCACGTAGCTCACCACTCTGAAACCTTTTATGGTACAATGCATCTGACTGAATTGTGCAGTTCTCATACTCCTAGGATTCATTTCTTTTTAACAAAAGATTTAGAACCTGAGGAGTTTTGTGGCTTAGATAACAAATACCTAAAATGGAAAGTAGCCCAAATGAATACATAGTTATAGTCTAGTAGCTTTTCTCCAAAGGAATAATTTAGTTCTTTGTATTGACAAGCTGCACGGTTCTGCAATGCCCAACAGAGTCTTGGAAATGATCAGATCATCTTCAGTGTCCGGTGGAATTAGCGATGTCGAGCTCAGAGTTCATCCCGCTCTTCCTCATTGCAAATACAGGATGATCTCTGACTGTTCATGAATGGTTTGCATCCCAGGGTCCACACTGTATTGAATACAGTGTCTGCTACAGCTTCACAGGCTGCAGAAAAGCAAAAGACAATACGCATGTGAAAAAGTATTTCTTATGTATATACCACCAGGTTGGTCCTATACCAGATAGCCCCCCATGTGCATCATTCATGCATCCAACCCTCACACGTAAATTCCCTCTCCAAACCTCATGCATTGCAGATTGCTGTGTCACCTGGCACTGTATACTGGCCACCAGTTGCCAGGATAAAATGGTCGTATGTTCCCCTGCTACTAATCTGAAATTATGCCTTTTGTCTTCTACTGTTTATTTGTCCAAGTCTCGGCTCTAGTTCTCGTTAAACAGCTTTACTTGTTACTCAATGTTTCTGACAAATCCACTTACGTCCAAAAGCCACCAGGGAATTTATCATGATATCTATAAACCTTTAGGTATGATAGGAATCTGAAAGCAATGTTCAGAAATTACATGTGCTTTTTATATACTGTTGTAGATACGTTTCTTTGGACTCATCAGCGCTGTATACAATAATAGCATTATTACAAAGGTTTACCTAAATCTAGAAGAGCTAGTGGAAAAAGGGATGGTTTCTATAGTATTATTCTAGGTTATTAATCTGATGGACACCACATAACATGTTTTTGTCAAAGACAACCAATTAATGGCCATAAACGTCTAAATGGTCGAAAGCAGTTTGAGATTTATATGTTGTGGTATTTTTAGTTTACAACAGCCATTCTCATATTGTGATGTGTTCATTTTGGGATTGGGTGCAATACAGTGTCTGTATGAAGGAGTGTGGAATTAGTACTTGATAATAACCATAGTAACAATCAATTGGTGTAACTAACCTTCCACTTTAGAGACAAATCCAAGGCTCTTCTTAAGGTCTGAGCATATGGAGTGGAGGCACCAGCGGAATTTGGCATCACACCTGTATTTGTTGGCCCCACAGGTGTCATAACAGATATCCAGCTGGTTACAGCATTTAGTCATTGCTGGGATACCCATATCCAGCTGCAAAAAATAGACAATAGCTTGGGTTTAAGTTAACCAGTAACAAACACAATTACACGGAACCCACCCATGTCCAGAGAGCATGAGCCTCTCCATGAGAAATGGAAGAGAGATTAAGGTGGAGGACAGGAGCAAAAAAGAAGTTGCGTAATCACAATTCCAAGTGGGGCACCAGTGTCATATATTATGCCTTTGAAATAAATACAGAATTACTGCAGCAAATCAAGGATCATACCTTAGTCAAGGCAAAGTAGCCTGTTGGGTCAAACTTCATCTCAACAGTCTCATATGCCTTGACCTTGCAGAAGGGCTAGTATAATGACTTTCGCTACTATGATTCTCAGAGGTAGGCACCTAGTTCATCCCAGCCATCTCCTGTCTTTAACCACTCACACAATTAAGTTTAATATATCTTTATTTCACAGTAAAAAGCACTACCTTCAAACCCCTGTGGCTCTTGTTTATGAGTCTAGAATGCTAACATCACAAATCCCGATTCTAAAAATGGCATGTTTCCCGCAGGAAATCAATAGCAAATAAACAGATATGGTGTCCAGCTGGCACTGTCTTTACTCATAAGATCAATTCTTATGTCAAAGTAGTCTGCTAGATACATTAATATGACAACGAAGGCAGATCAAATGTAGCACTGAGAAATATTTTATTGTATGGAACACTGGAACACATAACTCTCTAAATTAACTAGTGATAGCTATAAATGGGCCATAGACACTAGTCAATATAATGTACTCAATAATACATTATTATATCATGTTACCTAAGGCAACCTTTTTCAAGATCTAGCATAGCAATGCATGGGGGCCTGACATATAGTTTTAGGTTTCACCTAGATCTTCAATAATGATTCTATCAATATAATAGTAATAACAATAATTTTGTCATTTTGTACAATAATTTTTTCCCCTTATTGGGGTACTCTTTGAGATCTGATCGTCTTCCAAAATGAATCAAGGAATGTTTATTCCACTAACATATGAGCATCAAACATTTGGGGGTTTGTAGGGCTAACCTCTCTATGCAGTCCTATGGAGTTATAAAGCCATCACCTGCAGGCAGAGCAGTTTAGTTAGAAAAGCTATGGACAGTAATGAGGTCTTAAAGACAATTACTTGCCCCTGGTAATATGCTGTGTCTTATTTAGGGATAATCTCATATGGTAGGTGGCTCCCTCAAACACGATGTGCTGCTGCGTCATAGCTTCGCATTTCCTATACACTTCTTGTAGAATCTGTATAATTCCATCAAAGGGGACCGTGATTGGTACTGACTCCACAACCACCACCATCTTATCTCGTAGGGATTTTAGCCATCCTAATAGTGACTCAGAGGTGGCTTAAATAGGCTTACAACCCAACCCCTCCAATACAATTATACACTTGAAATAAAAAACACAACATAAATGTAGTTTTAAGCAATAAATTAATTACGCTAAACACAAACATCTCCCATTTAACTATAACCAAGTTCAACAAAGTATCCAAAGACAAATGTTATCTTTGAAAAAAGAAAAATACAAAATAAATGTATCTTTTCTGTTAGATGTTTCCGGATATTACAGAAACAATCTAGAACATTGCTGCCTGATGCCAAGGTAGGAGTTGCAAAATAGAAATTCTGATGATAACCAATAATAACCATTCATAATGAACAAATGAAGTGAGGAAGTTGAAAACACAATTCTCCTGCCCACTCCTACGCTTTAGTGAATATACCTACATTGCAGACCCAGTGCACCCCAACAAGTACATTGGAGGGTAATATAATAAAATATAGTAGAGGAAAGCCTGGTAACACATACAAATTTGTATTTTAAGAAGTTTTTTTTCCCCCGCACACCACTGATTTTTTGGCTTATTTTTGAGTTGTTATTTTTAATATAATGCGTAATTTAAGTCAGCAATGCATTTATTTTCATTGTTTTTTTTCCTTGCAGTATGTATTCTTTATCCTATAGCACGGTATTTGTTTTATTAAACAGTTTCAAGTTTATCTTCTTAACCAGTTTAATTATGAATTTGAAGTATAGCAATCTAAAGTGATCCCCAACAGTAGGCTCATTAGGGTTAATGGCTAAAGCTTCCGAGCATATACAATAGATGTTAGCTGTACATACACTCTCTGGTACCTTGAGACCAAGAAAATAAGAGCTGCAGCCGTTGGGTTCAGGTGGCTTGTAGTCAGGTCTGGGCAGTGGAGCTTTACCTGAATTTAGGAAATAACAAAATTTCCAGTGAGCTTACACATAAATAAAACAGTGTTAGTGCGAAACGCATTGGAGACAACAGAACTCTTTGAACAGTGTATGCACACAAAAAAAGGGGAAAATCCTGGAATTAAGAGTTGATGCAAGGCTTAGAAGCTCATAACAGGCCACACTGAGCACTGGCATCAGAACTTAGCTGTCTGATGTATTAAGCTAACATGTTTTATGAGTTGATTCATATGTTTGGCCACGGTAATCAATACACTATGACCTCTTATAACCTGCATCTGTGTGCGTTTATTTTAATACAATTTAATGGCTATTCTGACATTGTACCAGTCATCGGTATTTGGCCAGGGCAATGTACTGCTTAAAATGGAGCTTTAGTCAAATAAGTGTCGTATTTTTTCAGGCCCATATGATGATTTCAAACCGTAAACTCAATGGTCAGATACAATTATATAATCTCAGAGGTTACTATAGAATTCTCAATGGAAATCATTGCTTTCCTTTAATCTAAGTGTGTGTTTATCAAGCAGTCAACATGTGTTATTCATATGGGGTCTGTTAAGACTTTCAATGAGATAACCTTATTTGTAAGTATGTGTTGCACACGTACCAATCAATGATTTTAAAAGGATATTAAACCTTATATTAGCAACAAAACATTAGTTACACTATGAAGCTTCTTGAATCTTTTTTTAATATCAGCCATTGTCCTGCACATTTAAAACATTGACTCATTATTTTCCAAGTTTGCCCACATAAAGAAGATCTCTTTTCCCAACTATCTCTCACAGCTCTGTACATAAACTCTATACAAAGCCCATCCCATGCAGTCAGGCAAACGCACGATGTTTACCAAAGAGTAACAATGCACATGACAATTGAATGGTCATGTTGGTGTCTACGACAAAGAGCGGAACCTGGTATCCGTTCAAATGCCAAAATTGTGCAATGTTTTGCTGTGTGTTGCACAATTATTTTGCACCCAGAGGGTTAAAATGAGCCCTTGGAAATATTTTTTCCTGTGTGCGAACAATCACTTTGCAGAGTGAGATAACAAATAATTAGAATTAAATTTGTATAAAGTTGAAAAATGTCAACCTCTATTGGGATAGAGCTAAAATGTAACAATTAAATTAACTTCCGACAAACTTAAACACATGCAGTTTACACACACACTATTATTATTATTATTTATTGTATTATATAGCCCCATCATATTCCGATGTGTCATTAAGACATAAATACATAAATTACAAAAATATCATGAGAATACATTTTGCTTTTCTATAGATCGTACAAGTGTAGATTCATATTCTATATATATATCAACAATATTCTATATTTATACAAAAACTATAGCAACGCAGATACAAATAACTGCGAACATACCATATCGGCATTTGTATTGACAAACTCCATTTCTTCCACCAAGAAGTTCCAGAAAGGAGTCAAAAACGCCATTGACTGCTTCAAATCCATCTCGTATTGTTCCAAGGCCCCAGTCTGATGAAGAGTCCTCTGGTGGGATCTGGTTGGTGGTACTATTTTGAGTGGTATCTTCTGTGCAGGTCCCTCTATTTAGGGCCAAGCAAATCACAAGAATGCAAAAATATACCTTCATTGTGTGTTTAAACCTGCGGAATCCAAGTGACCAGGTCAAAGCACTGGACTGGAAGATTTCTATTTGTTATGAGACTGTGATTTGTACAATCCCTGAAAGTGGACTTTACACATTGCAATAGTAGCCGAGGTGAGGTAACAACAATAAAAAAAAAGAACACTGGTCAAAGGTTGGTCTTGGTTGAAGACGAGCAATTCCTAATTAGACATTGAACAGGGGAAAAAAAGTACTGAATGGACTTAAATTACACAAATATACATTGAATATATAAGAAGATGCTGTTCTGTTTGCTCTACTGTACTTGACACTTTTATAACTAAGTGCAGCATTTGTTTGTAATACTTTAGAATCAATATTTCTGCAATGTAAAATTTAGTCACATTACATATATTTTGGGGAATGATCAGCATGCAGCAAAAAAATGCCTCCTAATTTGTTCTCAGTTATACTTGTTAACCCTTCAAAGGACAGAATAAAATTATATTTTTGCCATAGTTTATTTGCTTAACTCGCTAGAGAGTACAGTTAATGTTAATTGAGCTTTGTATAAGTGGGACAGCATCTTTAACAGACAAGCCTTCGTGGATGTTGGAACTGAGAAAACCAGACTCACCCTTCTGTCCTAAAAGAGATGCCCTAGCCCCAGGATCTAACCTGCTTTAAGGGAATCTTTTCATCAAAAATCATACACTTTACAGTTTAGTATACTTAACTTATGCAAGGGTGTTTACAAATAAAAAAAAAAAACAAGGTTTATTAGAAACTGCAATAGTAGCAGTGATAATATATATATATATATATAGTGATAAGTTATTCGTTTAAGACTACTTTTATATGTAAATCAATCATTTAGTATTTATAATTAATCCCCTGAGTTCAGTAACACACTCATCCCTAACATACTATTTATTTTATTTAATTTTTAACCTTTTGGGTTGGGCAGAGTTTTTTTTTTATTTTTTTTTAATGAAACTTCTAGTGGGAGTAGTGTGCAGGAATAGACACCAACATTGTTCTTGGTGGCCATTCACTGGGGTCTGTGGCAAACAATTTTATGATGTTCTATGAATCTTCACAAACCTTGCCACGGACACTTTGCCTATGCCTAGTAGTATGAGGTACTTCGCTACAGGGGGGGCAAGGAACCCCCCCCCACCGAATTTGGAACCACCCAATGGATTGCCCAGGACAGTCACGCAATGGGACTTTAAGTCCCGGGCAGCCTCAAACGTTTTTTTGTTTTGTTTTGGTTTTTTGACGCGGAGGAGAGAGAGGGGCGCCTAGCAACTGCTCGGCCCCCCTCAGTCTCCTCCACGAAGCCTCTACCTCCATCGCGGTGCCGCCGTTTCATGCTGAGCGCCGGTATATGACGTCATATAAAGTAGCGGGCGCCGCGGCAGAGCAGGAAGCCTCGTTCCCCGGCCGCAGGTGAGTGAACTACAAAGGGGGAGAGGGTAGATAGTGAGTAGGGAAAGAAGAGTAAGAGGGGTTAGAAAGTTATAAGGGAGGCAGAAGGGGTAGAAAGTGATAAGGGAGGGAGAGGGGGTAGAAAGAGATAAGGGAGGGAGAGGGGGTAGAAAGAGGTAAGGGAGGGAGAGGGGGTAGAAAGAGATAAGGGAGGGAGAAGGGGTAGAAATTGATAAGGGAGGGAGAGGGGGTAGAAAGTGATAAGGGAGGGAGTGGGGGTACATAGTGAGAAAGAGGGTAGTAAGACAATTGAATTGAAGTAAAGTGTGAATGAGTGAGATGCATTGTCTGAATGAGGGAGAGCATGAGTTAATATGTGGATGAGTTGTCTGAATGAGGGAGAGCATGAGTTAATATGTGGATGAATTATCTGAATGAGGGAGAGCATGAGTTTATATGTGGATGAATTATCTGAATGAGGGAGCGCATGAGTTAATATATCAATGAGTTGTCTGAATGAGGGAGAGCATGAGTTAATATGTGGATGAGTTGTCTGAATGAGGGAGAGCATGAGTTAATGTGTGGATGAATTGTCTGAATGAGGGAGAGCATGAGTTAATGTGTGGATGAATTGTCTGAATGATAATTGTGGAAGGGCAAAGATGGCACTAGCAGGATGTTTGAGCCTTGGGGACCATGATGGTACAGGCAGGGTGTAGATGGGACAAAGATGGCACAGGCCAGGCTGTTTGGGGACAAAGATGGCAAATCTTATGTGTGTTATCTGGGTGCTGGCCAGGTTCTATGTGGTTAGTGTGGACACCAGGGCTGGCTTTGGGGTGTGCAACCTGTGATCTATGCCTGTAATTTAGGGGGTTCTAAATATACCTTTAATGCCGAGTTTTTATGTGAATTCCAAATGATCTGTACCTGTAAAGATGGGTTTTTGTGTTATTCTGTAGATCCATATCTGCTATGCTATGTTTCATATATTATTATTGTATACCTGCAAATACAGGATTTGTATGTCTGATTCTGTTTATTTGATCTATACCTTCAGTGCTGAGATCACAAGTGAATTTCAATTGATCTATACATGCAAAGCTGAGTTTGTGTGTTAATGTGTTGATCTATACCTGCTATCGGCAGCAGGGTCTAATATTGATATATATATATATATATATATATATCAGCAGCAGGGAATAATATTAATATATATATCTGCAACTGGGACAAATATTAATATATATGGGCAGCAGGGGCTAATATATATATATATATATCGGCAGCAGGGTCTAATATTAGGCCCTGAAATCATCTAGTGGAAAAGTTAAGGTATTGTGTTGTTTACTCTATAATATTTATTTCAAGGATTAGTCGTACTAGATTGTGGCTTCAGGCTTCCCACGTTGAATGATCAAGTATTGTATTGACAAAAAAGTGTAATTCCATAGCACAATACTTTCAGCAAGATATATATATATATATATATATATATATATATATATGTTTTTTCAGTGGTATGATTTAATGGTGGACATTATTAATGCCCCCCCCCCAGTTTGACTGTGGTATCTTGTGAGCCCCCCCCCTATATATTGTTTGTAGAGTCGCCACTGCTTTCTAGGGATATCTCATAACCAGATGGTACTCTTTATGTTGTCAAAATGATATTACTGGTTTATATACATTATATATGACATGATTTTTTTTGTCTCATTCTTTAAAATCAGACAGATTGAGATATTGTCATGTTTAAAAGGTGGAAATCCCACCTTTCAGTGCAAGTCTGGTCACCCATTCTTAAAAAGTACATTAGTACAAGCTCCAGAGGTTGTCAAATTCAGTCGACGCGTTTAAACATAGGCTAGATGGATTCTTCTTTTACAGGGATGTAACTGATCAGATTGCTATTTTGGAGTCTAGGGGTATTGTTCTCTGTTTGGGGCACATTAACAAATCACTTCAATGTGGGGTTTTCTTCTGGATTAGTAGAGGGGAATTTTTTTAAATCTAAATTACTACATTACTATTTATGTAGAATCCTAATAAAAAAATAAAGCTGCTACCTGACATATATTTATCAGTTTTGTGTGGTTACTTGCTCACTTACCCAGTGTAGCCCTAACACTATCTGCTTCTAGCTCCATAAAACAGTTTGTGGTGCAGTTAACTGGTTTTTGCCAGGGGAAGCAAAGCAAAGACTGCAACAGAGGGCAAAGTTCTAATGAAAAAGATAGTGAAATTTACTGATAAATGCAGCTACATATTATCATTTAATGGGCTGTTTATGTGAATAAAGGTTGCTTATTATTGATATTAATGGGCTGATCAAAAGCCCTGATGTTAAAAAAAAAAGGTAGCAAAGTACAATGGAGGCAAGGCACTTCCATAGTGGATAGGACCTTACTGAAGACACGGGACCACATATTCTCTGTTTTGATGTCTTCTGGCCATATGTTACAAAGTGCCTATATATATGGCTGTTAAACTACACATACTGTTAGATATCAGCCATTCACTCTCAGCATTCGCATGACAAAGTGACAAAACTCCAGAGTGATGGAAGATGGATCTCATTTACTTTGAGTTATTGAGATGTTTTCCTGCATCTTGGCTTTTATCCTCTATGGCTAAACATAAAGCCAACATCAAGAAAGAAATGTCACAAGATGAATGAAGAATTATTTATCACTCTAAGAAAATTACATAGCACTATTATTAATTAGGGAGAACACAAACTAGGAATAATAAGTCATTTTAAATATACATAAGGTATTGAGGGCTCTGCTTCTTGCGAACTTTTAGTTGGGCAGAAAGAAAAGCCTACAATGACATATTACCGAAGGGGTAGCTCTTCAAATGGTACATAACAGTTTTCATTGAAACAAATCTAACAGATTTAGCCCCTTCACATTAAACTATATCTTATAAGACAGAATGAAAAAGCAAAAAGGTTATCAGCTTTTCGCAAAAGAACACATGCTTACTTTAATAACAGTTTGCGCTAAATGTTGCTGAATCAATAACTAGTTACAAAGTTCACAAGCTATTGAGAATCAGAGAAGGTGATATTACTAGGTTCCCAATGACTCATTTTGGGCACATGGTACTCCGCATGTGGAAATCATAGTCTAGATTGTTTAAGATAAGGTAATCATATAAATATATTACTATGAGTTCACTTGATATTATGTATATATTGTTAATGTATTGCAAGACATTGCAGGGTGACGGACTCAGGGTGTTGGCTGACACCGTTCTCATTATACATATCCCCGGGATTGGGAGAGGGTAAAGTGGTTTTAAATGATCCCAACATTGTAGCACTGAAATCACTCATCCTGAATTTTTGAGTACTTTAATTTCATTTTAATTATGCATGGAGAGCTCAGCTCTTCTTACTGGGGCAGCTCACCTGGGTTGCCCTTTATAAAGCATAGTCAACAAAGTTGAAATTTTAAACTCCCATCTTAAATCATTGTTTTCACATTTCACTCTAGGATGCATTTTTTTCTACATGTACACCGTCATAAACATCAAGCCTGACCAAGTGATCTGGTATTCCCTTCCGGTCGGCGTCAGTGGGAGTTCACTCAAGGACAGGAGAGCCCTCTGAGCTCTCTCTGACTGATCACACTTATTGCAATCAGCAATGTAGGGCTTTGGGGACCTGCTTGCTGATCACACTGTAACATCATTGGGATCGAAATAAAGTATGAGTGTCATGCCACTCTCACCCTTACCTGTTGTCCCAGCTGTCCTCCATTTCTACAGGCCTCCTAAAAGGCCTTCCAAAGGCCAAAGCGGTCTGTAATAGCAGTGTCTACCTGTGATTGCCGCCTGCCCTGATCTATTGGACTGTTCCTGACTAGTCTTTTGGACTATCCTTAGCTTGTGCTTCCATTCGTACCAGGGTGTCCTACTTGTTTTCTGTGGACAACCTGGTAAGGGTGCCTGACAAACCCAATCCTGACTGAGAGATCCCCAAGGGATTTTGAGACAGACTGCACTGGGATCTGTGCAAAAAAAAAAAAAAGTACCCCTTTTACAAGAAATCCCTACCCCTAAACCCATTAAGCAATTAGTATAAAAAAATATGTGCTATAGGGTAAAATGTAATGCGCAGATGTGGGCCTCTTGAACATAAAAAGAATATGTGTGGTATGTTGCTGAGCATAAATTGTGTCAATGTTGTTCTATGGCACATACAGTATAGAATATAGTATATTTTTCTTTCCATTTTAGTATAGTTTTTTCTTTTATCTATTAATACTAATAACAATTGTGTTTTATGCATTACAATGATTGTAAAAGGCTCTACTTCTCCAGAATAAAAATGATGTATAATTTGTGCAGCTTCACCAAATATGGAAAGGGGAAACCATGGTTTCAAAAACAATGGTAAAAAAGAAATATGGTCCTTAGGTTCGAAAACCGGGACTGATGGGGTTAATAGGAGTGTCAATAAATTGTAATAAGTTGAGTAGTTTGTATGGTGTGATGGTTTCATCATGCATGGTCACATGCCAGATTTATGATAGATATTTGCTTTTCTGTCTAGACACATTCTTCTCTGGTTTTGCTTAACATGAACTCATGTTGAATAATGACCAATAACATGATGGCTTTTGTGATCATCACTGAAATAATGTAAGAAAAAAACAAAAACATAATCAGCAAAAGCTATCATGTGGTACAGTCTCCTGAGGACATGACGAGGGGGGAGGAAATTATTATGGCCATCGCAAAACATATCAAAATATTATACAATTAACAAAATAAAAAAGATAAGGTTGATAACACTACTACTAGTCTTATCACATAATTATAAAACTATATTTTTGTATGATGGTACCATGGATGAAGGGCCGAGTCCTGCTACCTTCGCGTTTACATCTGCAGGTCCTCCACCTATGATATCATTTGGTTCTGATCAAATTGACATGTATTTTCAGACACTAGAAAAAACGCGGCTCCATATAGCTTTTTTGGCCCTGACCAACCATTCATGTGCCCATGCGGTTGGGTGATGTTCTATGTGATAACTTAGGTAATGTTTTTCTTCTACTAATGAATTTGTGATGGATTTTTTGGCTTTTCTGACAGCTGTGTTCCTGCTACTTAAGCATGGAACCAATAAATCCAGTCATTTAAAGGCTATAAGACAGCAGATATTTTATATTAACAATATAATAAATGTTATTCTGTTCATTTAGAGGCAAGAGAATAACTCTCTTTCAAAATGCTATAGAAAAAGCACTACTGGAACTGGAAAGGTATTGTAAGAAAAATTATCATACTACAAATACAAATTTAACAGAGGGGAACAGCAGGCAATTAAGGAACTACAATCCAATAATTATATAATTATCCACAATACAGATAAGTTAGGCTCTGTTGTCCTTTTAGATCAGGAATATTGTGCCGGAAGCCTTTAGACGGCTGTCGGAAATTAAAATATAATCCTACAAGTTGCTACAATCAAGAACTGTGTATCTTATTGTATGATGCAATGGACAAATATATAATCACTTGGAAAGTTTATATTGTACCATAATCCTGTTCACCATTTACCTAAAATACATAAAAATGTGGTTAATCCCCTGGCCACCCCATTATTACAGGGATTGGTTCTATAGGGGAGGGCATATCCAAATTTATGTACTATGATTTACATCCCCTAGCTAAATCACTTATGGGGAATGCAGAGGACACTAAACATCTATTAAGTCAAGTTGCTAATGTTAGTTGGAAACCAAACTGTATGTGTTACACCAAGTGTGTCATTTTATTCCCCTTTCTCTCATCATAGTAGAGTTAAGGCTTCCAATTTTTTCCCCACCATAATAGTGACTATTGCCCAAATTTGATTTTTTGTTTTCTTTCTGAATGCTTGGTATTTCCAAAATGTGGGACTGCTATGTTCATTTGTTTTTCCCCCCATCTTATGCCAACCTTTTTTGGGTTCGTGGGAGCAGTCCCACATCTTAGGAGATAAAAAAAACTCTTGAGATCCTCCTTTGCCTGGTATGCCAGCTATATGGACAATCTGTTATTTATTAGGTCTGGGGATGATGAATCTCTTATTCAGTATGTGGATTTGTTGAATACTAATGATTTGAATCTGCAATTTACTTTTAATTTTTCCAAAGATAGTATTCCTTTCTATAGAATCTGGCTAACATTATTAGTAGAGCCAATAATTAAGCTAAGCATTGTGATAGATCCACGTTTTGGGGATTTGCATCCAAAGTACCAGAATAAAACTAGGTAAAAAAAAAATTAAAAAAAATAAATAAAAAATAATGGGTTTCTTACCTTTATCACTTTATCATATGGGGTTTAACATAACTAGGGAAATAGTTCAGAGAACTTTGCCTATTCTCAAAGCTGATAAGCTTTTGACCATGATCTTTATAACATACGCTATCCCCTGGTTATCTCCCTATTAAAAGTACCAGAGGAAGTTTTGATTGGTTACATGCTACTGAAATGAAATTCTGAGAGATGCCGTTGCTGTGAATTTGTTCAAATAACAAATTCCTTTTTTTATTTAAAAAAACAAAAACATTTTAAAGGATTATATTAATAGCAATACCAACAATGTGATTCATTTAAATCACTTGCAAATATCACCATATATAATACGGAGGCCGTACTAGTCAGCCATTACGGGAAAGAATTAGTTAATATATTTTGTTATAAAATCGAAATAATTGCCCTATCCTTATGTGCACAGGGTAATAATAGTTTTTTTATGGGAATAGAACATTGCACATTGGAAGTAAGAGGGGGAAATAGCCCTTTTTAAAAAAAGAGAGGTCTATTGGATATTAAAACTTTTGCTTTAAAAACAAAAGCCCCTCTAGGTATTGACCGTGAAAATATTTAGTTTTCTAATAAAATTGGCTGTGATTTTCATATTTATTAAATCATGATTAGAATTTGTACATGGACTTCATATACTGTATTGGCCCGAATATAGGCCGCACCCCCCCCCACACACACACACACTTTTGGTCTTAGAAGAGGGGGTGCGGCCTATATTCTGTTGATTACAATGGGAGCGAAGTTATCCTGAGTTCATGGATAACAGTCCCCAGCATAAGAAATGCTACATCCTAGAAATGGACTCTGAAGGCATGTGATATTTCAAAGAAATGTAACAATCGTTTTTTTCTTTTTTAGAAATGTAATTGGGAAAAGGAAGTTGCAGACAACATTACAAAGTTGTAACTTTTTGAATACAGAGATGTTTCAGTCACGCCGTTCCTTCCATTGCATTTCCTATGCACTTCACATTCCACATGTACAAAAAATACATTTTTAAAATGGTTATAAATAGGTCAAAATTCTGGCCACACATTTTTCAAATACAAAAAAAACCCCAAATCATTTTATCAAACAAAATGCAGGAAAAGGATGGTACCAATGCTGAGCGCAGTCCAGTTAATTGATTTTTTTCTTTTTAACTCTATGTTGAGGACAAAAACATTGGGGAATTTGCAAAAAGTGTCAAACACTGTTCCATGCCAGGATTGTTATTTGGAAAGCTAAGGCACTTAACTATATCTTCAGGCTTCCAAAAAGCAGTAACCATCCTTGAAGGGAATCTCGTCTCATATTAACGCTTACACATAGCTGTCAGAGGTCATTTTCAAAAGGTCCCGAACTGTATAATTTATCAGTTGATCGTAAAATGCAATAACAGGTATGCACTACTAATTCATACGATTATTACACACAGCTAATTTCATTTTTGGGTCTCTAAACAGCCATACATATTCTCAAGTCAGCAAAAGATTTGATAAGGACAAAATAAATTCCTACACCTAGAGCACACAGGTAATAACAGAAATCCAACTGAAACACTACCAAGATCTTTAATGGTAAAGTAGGATTGGAGAGGTGGTGTCTACCTAATGAGATCGCTGTTTAGTGTATTGCCCCTTTGCAAATATACCATTTACAGGTGACTTTCGGATACCTGCAATACTTGGGGAATGCTTTCCAGTATTGTATTAGAGACTGGAGTAAAATGCAAGTAAAAAAAAAAAGGTTAAGACTTAAATACCAAAAAGAAGGCTGTTCGTAACATACATCAACCAAGACAGTTTGTTTAAATTGGAGTGCAGCAAGAGAAGACCTAAGATATGTTCTGAAAACATTACGGGCGATGTGATTAATATACAAGAAAGTCACCATGGCTTTTCATTACTAGATCCTGTTTTTTAAGGCCAGTTGTATTGCAGAATGAAACGGTTCATATTACAGAGAAACTAGCACATTGGTAAACTCACATTTAAGAGCAGCAATCCCTTCTCCCAATATAAAAAGGTTTATTTTCTCTATAGAACATTAGCACTCATGATTGTCTACACTTGAGAAATAGAAGGGCAGAAATCCTAAGTGAGACTCATTGCAATACTTCTATAAATGACATTTTAGATTATTTTAGTACCTGCTAGGTATAATACCTCATAATCGTATACTGTGGAATCTCTTTATAGAAGCAATATAGAAAAATATATTGTCCTTAACAATCCTGCAAAAGCACTGTGCGCTCAAAAACAGGTTTCCACTTTTTTTTTTCATTTGTTTTTTCCCCCAAGTTGAAAGAAAGTCTGGAAAAAACATTATGTAAAACGGTCACTTGCTTGGGGTATAAGTAACATGGTTTAAGGAATAAAAAAAAAAATAAAGTCTTTAGGAAGTGTACAACAAATGGTGTGTCCTCCAGGACATATTTTTAACCTTTTAGATTATGCTCATACGCATGCTCTTTTCATAACGATAAAAAAAGAAAAGAGAAAAATTTATATTAAACGCTTCTCCCACAATTACGGAATCCCTTTAAACGTTTCCGGTGAACTGCATCAATTTCTAGCAAACTGGACAACGCACAGTCTGGACAGCTTTGTGATTGAGATGTGGATTTGTTTTTCACAGGTTGTGTTATTTTGCTTTATTCCAACTCTGACAATTTACACGGCCTTCGGAATTCCTGCCCACGTTCATGGATCCATTTATTGGATACTGAAGGGAAAAGGGGAAAAAAAAAAAAGACAATTATGCTTTGTTTTTTGTTTCTTTCCCATCAAGGAGCATAAGAATAGTTAATTGTGAGAAATATTGGTCACCTTTGTCCCTCCTTTTGCGAGACCCTACTCCTTTTTAGTATTACGATTATTTCACTTAATAGACTAGTATGGGATCAATACTCACCCCATTTATTTCCAACTAAGACAGGACAGGCTGCGTGTCTTGTGCTATAGTCCCCTTCACCACTTTCAAACAGATTGTACCAGAAAACTGCTGTTCCCTAAGGTAGGATGAAATAAAACATATAGAAGTCAATTATTCTGTCTACTAGGCTGAATCCACCAAACATTTGCATATTGCAGTAACAATCCTTTTAGTAGGATTCCCAGCTCAGTGGGGTATGCAAGAGTTTGTTATGAAAAATAATAAAATGAGATGAACCCATCCCCTCAGTTTGTAGCAACTTATATTTTATAACCATCTCTGATAGAAAATATCTTACAGGAAGATAATTTCCTTAACTTTGTCACATGTAGATACTGTACATCAGCTTAGACACGCAAGTAAAAGCAGCACTATTTATTAACAAATATCACGCATATCTTACTTTCCAAAGATTCAGAACACTGATTAGGGCCAACCAGTGGCTTTTATTTCTTACTAGAATTCACTATTCCAAGACTTCCAACGTACATGGGATTAAGACACCACGGTCCTGGTTTGTGTACCCAAATGTCTGCATTCCACCACTCAACTGTTGTTTACAGCGCCCATGTCAGAAAGTTTAAATGAGCTTGTTCCCAGCAGGTGCATAAAACACACTATGAATGGTGTTACATAGGCCAATCGCTTCATAATTATTGACTTGTTTTGATTACAATCCGACATTAACAAAATTAGTACCCATGGATCAATGAACCAAAGCAGCCTTTATGGATCATATGATGCCTAAAGCTCTGATCACTTGTATAGAAACTTTCAAGGGAAAACCGTGGTGACCTACCGCAAAGTTTATAAACTTATAAAGTGTTTGAATTTTGCCATTATTTTACTTTTGTTCTAGAGGTTTAAAAATATATATATATTTTACCTTTTTTGGATAGACAGCAGCTCCAACTTCGGGGAAGACGGTAGCGCCACCTGCTGCGACATCACTCATCTGTAAATACAGAATTTAGAAATAGGTGAGCAGGTGATACCTAGTGAGCTAATAGCAGAAGAGCTAATTGCAACCCCCCCAAACAAAAAACTAAGATTAGGTTACTAGTTCACAGAAGTTTGAATGTAAATGATCAAAGTCTACATTATAATGGAATGGAATCAGTTGTTTCATGAGAAATGGAACAAAAGGAAATATAAAGAAAATCCTCCAAAGGGAAGACGTGATTGGAACTTGGTTTCTGCAAGTATGTTAATGTTAACCGTGCTCCCTTTTTATAGAGGGGGAAGCAATTGTTTGTTTGTTATATGGAACATAGAAAGTTTATGATATGCCTGAAATTGCAATATTAAAAGCATAAGAATACTGTAACCCTGGGCACAAATCGAGAAATAATATTACTGTAATCTAATCAAACTCAGATGGATAAAAACATGAATGTATGCTGGGAAATAGAACATAACATTAAAATACAATAAGGGTTAGGCTCTTTATATTAAAGGTGGCTATTGACAAAGGAAATATAGAAACATTGGCATTACAGGAAAGGTTATCCTGCAAGGAAATAGATTAAGATTGGGAAAAAAGAAAAGGGCTGCATTAATGTTCTCACAGAGTGGCTTAGATTTTAAGAATTGTCCTCTGGAGATAAAATGATCACCAATTCGAATAGCTACCGCATTAATATGCTATTTGTAGCTGACACAAATACACACACAATTGTAGCCACAAAACAAAAGTAAATTCATGGCCCACATGTCTATGCTGCGGGAGTAACTTGCAGTAATGTAGCATGATGTAAAACAGTTTACGTTAACATCAGCAGCAACTTACATAAAATAGCCAGGTAGCGATCCTGTTGCCTGTACCAAGCTCTTTAAATGCATCAGGTTCATCTTTCTGTACAAGACATAACAGCAAATAAGTCATGGCGTGTATAAATATCCACACACACATAGCAGTAAAACCAACAATTAAGACAAGACACAGGTGGTGATAAGGAAGGCTCTACAAACGTTATGACAGCGCACACGCGTAAGGATAACGGAGCAGATTTTACAAACTCTGAAAGGACAGATTTAGTGCATTAAAAAGTTATCAGTGTTTACAGAATCCACTAATCCATTATGAGTTATCTACAAACAAAATTGAATGCAAACTGCTGCTAAACGGGATCAAACATCAAAGCGCATTCTCTAGTTTGTGGGAGACGCCTGGAAATTTATCTTGATTTTTAGAAATGTATTTGAATATAGAAACACGCTTGAGGTCCTTAAATCTGCCTCTTACAAAAGCTTTTCCCAGGAACAAACACACCGACATGTTTTAGGGAGACGGGATTGGTGGCTTACTGTAATTACATCAGAAGCACTAAAAAAATGAAATAGCTGTGTATAATTTGTAGATGTGGTTTAAGACTAATGAACTAGTTAGGCCGGTGAACACATCAAATAACGAACACCCATTTTATAACTGTGGCTCTGAATGTGCTTTGTATTTAAAGCATTCCCTCAATTAGATCAATACAACTAATAGCTTTAATCCTCTGCTGTCTACCTACGATTTTATTTCAAACATTTTAAATCATTTAGGTTTTGTTCGATCAGCAATGTCACAAAAATTTGTATAGAGATTTCTCCTTTTCTCCTTGTATTAGGTGCGTTGTCATGTTATATGACCCACTGGACGCATTAGAAACTAAAGGCCTCCTTCAAAGCTGTCTAGGTTAAGTTTAATCCTTTATATGCCCAACCAAGGGAATCATTAAAGCAGCAGTCCAAACACAAACACGTGCACAAAGACGTGCAATTAGATCTAGAATTATTTTTAGATCTAGAATTATCCCTGGAAGAGATGCAGGGAGGTGCTGCATTAATGGAGTTCGCTAACACTTTACTTGCCCGTGCAAAATCAAAGTGGGGTTCATATTGTCCTCCCATTCCATAATTTGCCACCTGAAAGACAAAAAAACACAATTGGGAGATATTTCAATCAACTTTAAAAGCTGGACTTACCCTTCCAAAATCAAAATGGGGCTCATATTGGCCTCCAACTCCATAGTTGGCTACCTATGAGAAGCAGAACACAGCGTGTATTAAGCGTGAACATATGTGGCCAGTTAGGGTTTCCTTTCGTAGCGGTGAGTGATATTTCTTTAAAGGTATTATAGCTAAAAGTTCATAAAGTAGGCAGCTTATTAGTCAGGGGGCTATAAACCCATGAAGCCATGGGAATGCCCTTTACAGCCACATGATGAGGAGGGACAGAAAAATTAACAAAAGCATAATATAGGACACACTACTCCACGGGCTGATTATATTATTTGAGGGGGGGGGCATTGTTATTAAATTAAAAAGGATGGTTCTCCAGTAGTTTAGGTTTATTTAAACATAAAATGATACAAAAAGCAATAGTAGTATGTTTTATGCTTGGGTTTTATCTAGCCTTCTGTTTAGGTTATTCAGATCTATATTTTGTAGCTGTGGCATCAAACGGCTTCCACCGTATCCCAGACAAGTCTACAAAGTTCCTATTCAATACCAGATCAAATTAATATCCTACCATAAACAAAAATGGGGAGCTATTAACTCCAGGCGACATACCCTCGCTGCCATTGATTCAGGCACTTGGAGTTTAAGCTCAGGGATCTTGATGTACAATAAGATACAGATTGAGGTAGGTTAACAGATTTCTCAGTTTTCTGTCACATTTGTTTGTAGACAGGATATTTAGAGGGTTTCTGATCAAGCCTCTTCAACATCAGATTCTCTTCTTTATGTGAATTATACTTATATTCCCTATTTACTTTTTTAGATGAATTTTAATTATTCTTTTAAATATTACTAGAAGTTTAAATATTATTTATAATCTGGATGTGGCTATACCATCACTATTAACGTTTCAATAATTGCAGGATTTTTCCCTTAAGTATAGCCTTTAATTGGTCATTTTCAATTATTTTCCTTTCTAATTACGAATATTAATATATGACCCTCTAACGGTAACACTTTTATTAAGGATTCCCGTAAGAGATTATGGGGCCTGCTGAACCCAACAGTTGTATGGCTTCAATGCCCCAGAAGATGAGGTGGAAAAAAACTGAATAGAAAATATGACTAAATAGCAGTAGCCATAGTGGCCATATCACAGCGGGTTTTTGCCACTTATAAAAAGTTTCACTTACTTGAAGCTCTTCAGCTGTAGATACATCAAGACCCGTTAGCGCTTGTATTCTTTGGTTGAGTTTGTCCACCACAGGATCTTCATAACCAGACAACCAAGCACTAAAGCAAGACATTGTATTGTTTTTATTTTGTGTGTAATCAGAAAGTATACCTTCGCAGTCAAAATATTATCATTAAAAAAGCAATATTATTCCATTTAGCATTCAGGCATAAATCAGGTCTATAAAAATAGTATTCCCTGTTTGCACATATTTGAGGTTGTTGGCTCCTCATCAGTCTGGTTGCAGCTTGCTGTCCGGGGGTTAATAGGGAGGAGGTTTAATTGCACCTCCCCCAACACATTAATAAGGTTTTGGTAGCAGTATAAACTGCTTTGTGTGCCCACTATGTAGGAGGTGAGAGTAGGTTCTCACCCTATTGAGAGTGTGCCTTGACATGGCGGGTGAGCTTAATTATGCTTTGGCCAATTCATATAACCAAAACCTCTCATTTATATTATGTTTATATATTTGTTGCCAACTTTATTAGGGTAAGAAGCGCAGACAGTTTTTGGTTTTTTGTATACATTGTACAGCCAATACACTGTTTTTGCAGCATGCTTACACTGTTTGGTAGGCCTCGTATCATACATTTGTATTATTTGCAAATAAAAATTAAACTTAACACTCACTGTACTTTTAGATTTTAGTCAGGCTATTCTAGAATGGGGTACAAATTGGTTCGTCATTCTACAAAAAAACGTTGGTGCTTGTATTTAAATGTTGTATATTACAAACTATATGGATACATATACCCACGTAATTACAATCCTTGATGGAAAAACCAAACGAGACATTTAACGAGAAATATTATCCAACACACATCTGCAACCAGAGGGCGCTGAGAGCCAATATCTTGAATTGCATTGAATCTCTCTGTACCCTAAAACAGTGTTCTAGGTGGGACATAATGTGGGACATAACAAGGAACAGGGTGAAGAAAGCACAAAAATGAGAATCAGCGCAAAAAAGGACAGCGATTTAATTCTCCAAAACAAAGCTTTCTTGGCTTCTACGTGATCCTACACTATGTCAGGCTTGCCGTTCGCAGTATTATTTCCATATGACAGATGAATTTCTGTTCATGCATTGCGATATGTTGGTACACATGAACATAGTGCTGACTGATCCACCGCTTTAATATAGTTAAAGAAGATCCTGTACCCAGCAACACTCGAGACCATTGAGGATGCGATCTTCCTGTCAGATACATTGCCAAGAGCTTCCCAGTACACGATCATGCAAGTGTCCCTTCCCTCTACATGCCACCAGCTGTTAGTAATAAGTCTCCAAGATGTAGAAGAACTCTTTCACAAGGACAGCGAAGCATAACACAAATGGGCACGTGCTAGCAATGGTTTACCCCGATACTTTTGCGTATCACTGGTTTGTCAACATCAAAACTGGCACTTCTGTTACACCGCTTGTCAAACTGTAAAATTAACTTCTTGCTTGAAAATCCCAAACTTCTCCAAGCACATTTGGGAAAGGTATTTGGAGGGTGGGGCAATCCATTTGTCAACGCAGCAGGTTCACGAAAACACTTGCCCTTACCTCTTAGAGACTCTGTATTGTGCTGTGGTCAGTTTTCCTGTCACTGGGTCATGCACTGTAGCCCTCCTAAGCTACAAAAAGAGAAAGGACTTTGGTTTAATTTATGAGCAGGCATTTTTAAGCCGTGCCAAGGATTCAGATTGGTTTGGGTGGAATGCCACTGAGCAAATCTGTGGGAGTCTCCTCGGGAACATGAACGAAGCTTTATCCTGGTTCACTATTCAATGTCCTTTCACTTTTTAGTAGAAATACTAGTGCAGAGTTCCTACGTGCCATTTTTATTTTTAGAAGTTATGTCTTATCCCACTCGAAAATAAATGAAATGGGCCGCGTTCAATGAAAATGTCTGAACAAAACGGGAAAAATAAAGTACACATACGTATAATATTCCCAAATACAAATATATGGACACGGCCACCAATATTAACCCCTTAATGACATTAATGCATTGTTTTCAATGGGTCTAGGGACCGCCCATTGTCCTTAAGGGGCTAAAAACATAAAGTGGGAAAAGAAAAACTTCTGCATAATAAAAAGAACGTTGGACACTCTGCACTAGCATTGACATTATAGACAGGACCGATATATCAGGAACATTGTCCTGTTACCTCAGTTCCTTCGACACCTTTGCCCCTAATGCAAGCAATGCATTACAGATATGGCATGAAATCCTTTCCTCTTACCTTTTGCTAATTCTGTAGGGTGCAGTCTCCAGGACTCCTGTTATAGGGTTTGAAATGGTGGCTCGCCTCAGCTGTGAAGCCAACCAATCACAAAAATTGTAACAAACATAAAGTAGCATTCACCCAACCAATCAGAAGCCTTTATTTGTTAAAGTAGCAGGTAAAAAGTAAGAGGTTAAGACTGAGAAAATACTTGTGTTTTCAGATAAGGCATTTTTACTTATGAATGCATAAGAAAAGAAAAAGAAACATTCACATATAGTTGCACATATGCATTCTGTTAATCAAATTCACAGAAGAGGGCATAACACATTAATAAAAGGAACCCCGATAAACATACCCTTGGCTTTGCAAGTTCTTGAACCTTAGTAATCTCCTCATCTGAAATTATATCATGGTAACGTACAATCCAGGGCTTATCCCATTCATCTTCCTGCTTCGTTGGAGAGAGAATAAACTGTGGGCTTTTGTTCCCATTGTAGTAACGGCAAAAAAGTTTCTTTTGCCTGCGAGGGGTCTACAAAAATAGAAGATTAATAGTTTTATTCAAAAAGTAAGCATGGTGCAGAAGACAATTACATGGCATCAGTGCAATACCATCAGTCCACATTGTACATACTTATGAATGATACCGAGACCAACAAATAACTTCTGTCCACTTTCTTGTACCTATATTATATACACACACACACACACACACACACACACACGTTTTATATTTTCTCCCAAACAGTGGTATTACCATTTTAACCCCTTCTCCACGGCAGAGCATCTCATATTTCTGTCTCTCGGGTAGGTGATCCAAAGGCCGTCCTTTCCTGGCCCCCTCAGACGTAGCTGTACTAGATTTATTTTGCTCCTTTGACATGATATATTCAAAGTATTTCAAATTCCCATTTCCTCTTTGATGCTCAGGATCTAAGATTCAAACATTATTGAGAGAGTTATGGGCAAATAGCTAACAATTGAAGGTGGAATTTTGAGAGCGGTCAAATTAATTTTATATTGTCCACTAAAAAGACTCAACATACAATGCCAAGTTATACAAGCATTTACAAGACACAAGATTAGTTTGGAAAAACCCCATAAAGGGTCCAATTTTAAACTGGCATGGAAAAACAGGATTATACAATACGTCAGATGACCCCCCAGTGAAACTGAGGCTGCTCGCACACACACAATGTGCAAGAGAGGTAAGGGGGTGGGGTAATATATGACTGTGTGAATGCGAGTATGAGCGTCTATGTATAAGTGTGTGTGAACATGAATCTGTATGTGAAAGCACTTGTATATATGAGCATGTGTATGTGTATGTGTTGTGTTTGTGTGTGAACATGAATGTTTACATACAAGTGGTTTGAGAGGGAGTGTTTTTTTGTATGGATTAGCATACTGCTTGTGGGGCAATAACAACACGGGCAGACTGTTTGGGGTTTAAAATGACACTGGTAAGCTTCTTGGGGGCAAAGGTGACACTCATAAGCTGTTTGGGGAAATGGTGACACGTGTTGGTTGGTGAAGTTGGGGTCCCGGGGACCATTTTTGCACAGTGGCTCTGCAGGTTCTAGTTATGCCCCTGCCTACAACATGCAGTCAGGTTAGAAAATACTGTCCAAAGATCTAACTACGGATTACATAACTTATTCCTTGTTGACATTGCAAAGGTGCCAGTGCATTGTTTATAATAGGGGGAGTGTTTCATTTACAAGAGAACTTAATTTCCTTAACAAATAAAGAGACATGCAAACAGCAGGTAAAAGCCAGATAGGAATGCTACATCCTTGTTCCTCTTACCTACCACTCATGCCAAGCAAATACGGGTTTACGCTTTCCATTTCTTCAGCATTAGTGAAAAATGTTATTTTACCGAAGTAGATTTGAGAAGGCCATACTTGTCAAGTCAAAATTGCAGACTGACATAGGCATCAGGAGTAAACCCACTGTACATTTAAAATGAGTTTATTATCCAAAATGCTTTTATAACTGTTCCAGTAAATGTCACCGGCCTTTTTGATGCAGGTGAAATACCGGTATATTTATATTCTTAGTTGAGTAACCTGTACAGTTTTAACAAGTTACTTGTTAAACATTCTGCAATTAGAGAAATGGCTGCAATGAGGAAGCGAAGCGGAAAAACTTTGCATACTTTTAACAATCCTAGTTTCTGAAGAAAGCGTACCATCATCTGATGCATACTGCTGGGGAACTACTCGCAGCTGAGCAGACGCTTTGGCCAACAAACACCAGAAAAAAATGCTGTTTTGGCCTAGTAATAAAATAATTTCCAGCACAAATAAAACGCATTTACATTAATCATGTTTACTGCTCATTAAGCGACCATCAGTATGCCTGTTTACTGTAGAACACAGACTTAACAGCTACTAGAGAAGTATGGAGCATTTTACTCTATAACTTGATTCCTTACCCAGTTCCAGTAGTCTCTTCGTTAGCATCAAAGCTTTGTCCAAATCTCCTTGTTGGTACACAGCATAGCTAAGGTAATCTAGAACTACAACTTTGTCAATGGAGGACTCTTCTCCATCATCCAGCTGTCGCAGAGCCTGCCCCATCCACAGCTCTGTGTGATAATAGTCTGCATCCGTGTAGGCAACTTTACCCAATTCAAAACAGTCTCCAGCGGTTAATGAAGTTTTGTGCTTCACACCTAGGGACAGACGAGTTTAGAAGAGGTGCTTCAGCACATACACATACTATATTCATTTTTTACTAGTGATAAATAATATTACAATTACCTGGAAGATTACCCCTGGAGATGGTCTCTGTGTCAAGATTGTAAGTATCTTGCAGACGAAGCAAGGCTTTTGCTGCCCCCGTCTGGTCCTCATCATTGGGGAAATACTGTCTCTGAATAGTTAGGTTGGAGATAAATCCTGTGAAGACAGTGAGGAAGGCCTTCTTACAATACAAAGAGCGATCAACGAATTCACAAACGTTCAAAAGGAGAATATATAATGGGCAAATACAGCCAAAGCTATGGTTAGGAAAAAGTAGCCATTTAAATATTTTTCACTTTGTGAAGTAATCATCCTGAGATTCCTAACAATGTACAAAGAATCATGGATGTACTGTACATCAGTGTGAAGGAGAGAAATCTACTACATGCCGAAGTCCATTTATCTTGCAATCTAGCACGTAATGGTCTTGATTGGGTTCCCATTCACTCTAGTAGTGCATTAAAGAAAAAAATGTACCGTACCATCAGACATGTCCTTCAGCACTAGATTTTCTAGCTCAGCCCATTCAGTATTGAGTCGCTTCATCAATTTAAAAGCATTGACTGGGTGCCCCAAGAACCCCTCAGGGTCCTTGACAGCTATTTCTGTCAGTTGATCCAACCTTTCTGCCCACCTGCAGGTTTAGAGAAAAAAATAAATACATAAAAAAGTCCTCGTTCGTCACGCTGAGGAAACGTATGCATGCAGACACAGAGCCTCAAAGCAGGAAGACTGGAGCAGATGGCATGTTTGACTACATTAATAACGGAGCTGGAAAATGAAAGTCACCTGCAGTAGCTGTTTAACAATTGGCACAAAATTGTTTACACAGAAATTAATGGTATGTGCTAAACATTAATAAAAAAAATACTGAACCCTATCCAAATCACACCTGTTTATGTAGATACAAAGCAGTGACATGTTAAAGCTAAATTATACCCTAAAGCACTTTTTTTTTAAATATAATTTAATTGGTGTGGGTGCTTCCCTACAGCCGATATATAAACCAAACGTCTCCACAGGAAACTATTAGAGGTAAACTCTCTCTGCGCTATTAACGCTGAAACAAGTAATGTCATCCACAGCCATGAAACGCATTTTACCTATAACAATTAGTGGTCACTTGTCAATAAAAGTCTATTGTTCCAATTACATTAGGTGGATGATATACGTTCTGCTGTACGGAAGTATATACTGTACACTGCCACATTGTAGATCTGACTTACTTCTTAATTTCTGCCAGTTTCACCTCTTCTGCCTTAATATAATCTTTCAGTGATGTCACCAGGTCTTTCTCTGTGCTCAGCAAATCTGTCATGTGACCTAGAAATCAAACAGATGAAGATCATGAAGATTGGGAAACAAATCTTGAAACCTGCATGGATCATCTGAAAATTCAAATATATACACACATTCATATACATACATAAATAAGAGATTATCTTACAGATAATGCATTTTCATAAGAGAACTTTACTGTAACTACATACATAGGCACCGAATCTATCTTTCCCATTACCTCTCTGAGCCTTGTTTTTGTCTGAGATGGTAATAAGATGTAATGTACTGGGCTATCTTGGGCTGCTACTGTTAATGAAATCTTTCATGGTGCAAATGAAAGAAAAATGGTATTTTCATTATAAACTGCAACCAGATTCTGTAGAGCAAGAGATAAGAAAACAAACAACCTAAAATAGAACTTACCAATGGATGTAAAGAAGTCTGTGTGAGCACAACATAGGGAAAATAATCCCAGGGCTATCAACAGATGGTATATGTTCATGGTGATGTAGCATATATTGGCAAACCTGTAAAATAAGAGAGGGGTATTTCACTCACATATTACAAGATTCTCTATCCCACTTAACATGTTCCAATTCTCTTATTACTGTCCACATAAAATGTCAATGCACTATATAGAGACATAAATTATTTCTTTAATCTTTGAGATGGAAGAAGATACCTTTGAGGTCCAGAAGCTCATGCAATTCTATGTCTTTTTCTAGGTTGGCCCAGTAAACAAACTTAACAAAAAGTTTTGGAGTCTTGCTTTTTAAATTAATACAATCATAATAATAATAATATTAAAAAAAACAATGTAATCATAATTCTATTGCTTAGATTATGTCTGTGTTAAGCTAAATTCATGAATGCTACCGCCACAAAGCAGTAACAAATTGGCAACATAATGGGTAGAACTACTGAAAAGGAATTTAGAATGAACATACAGAATAATTTATTCACCAAACATTAAAACCGTATGATATTTCAGTAAAAACCTGCAGCAACGTGTTATATCGATTTAACACGCGGGTGTGTAACTCCAATACGTTTATTGCATTTTACTCTAACTCTCAAAGGGTTACTCACTACAAGAGGAACAAACTCAATAACATTGGATAACTGGCTCATAGGCATCAGGACAAAAATGCAAAGCTTAATACAAATCTGTACGCATTTTTCAGGGATAAGGTTATGTAAAATTGTACTTTTAATAAACCAGTGCCAAAAAAGTATAGGCCTATCTTGCTGTATGACAGTGGTATATAGCATGTAGTTCTCCAGCTGTGAGACCCCAATTACTGATATAGGAAAAGTCTACAGGAATAGACAGGTCTGCTGATGGCATTAATAGCAACGGGAGCAAAGGGGAGCAACTATGGTCATGAAAAAGTAAGATTGCCGTGCAGAACAGAAAATGAAGAAAAAATTATAGTGATAACACATTATTTTATTATGATATACGGTACTTTTCACCAGAGCAAACACCAGCTCCCATATTATGCTCCCAGTTTCATGCACATTCCGGAGCTGGTTCTAAATATGACTTCATCATCCTCGTTCTCACATCGCTAGGGGTTATGTGTTATTCAGATCCTTTGAATCACAGCAACCAAGAATGAAAATTATCCTCCTCCACACGCTGCGTTGCGAGCATTTGCCAACTTGGCTTACACTGTGCTGCCCACAAATTCAAAATGCCAAGTGGAATTTGAAATGGCAATTTTTCTCCCTTTGTTGCCATTTCTCTGCCTTTTTTTGCAGTGGAAACCACTAATAAATAGTAATGGGGTTTTTTTTTTGTATAGTAATACTTTACTTCATCACTAAAGTGTCACTAGTTCTATACTTCCAGGTGGTACCACTTATCAAATAACTGAAAATGGATCCATCTCTGCAAGCTTTCCCATAATGCATACTTGCAAAAAAAAGCGCTATCATTCCGTGATTAGACACGTTCAACCATGAAATAATATTCTTGGATAAAATAAAAAGTAGCCTATATTGACCTTAGGCATGGCACAGCTCACAAGTTCTGGTAGTTACAGGAAGCTTTCTCAGTTCAGAAGCAGCCAATTTCCTTGGAAAGATCCCTGGAATTCAGGGTTTTTTTTGTTGCAAAGGTTTTGCTGCCAACACTTACTGCTTGAAAGATATTTTCCAACATTTTTACACCATGACCTTTTTTCAACTTTTTCAAGCCATAGAAACATCAAAATTTCCAAATATTTGGTGATCCTGCAGGCTACCGAGAAGGTGCATTATTTGAATACACATTGTGTGCCTCTGCAATAAACATCCCACATTTACTAACCAAAGGACTTCCCAGATGTAGGGTACTTCAATATTGCCTTATGCTTGCAAGAGTTACCGATATTCAGATCATTATCATCTATTTGTAAAAAAAAAAAAAACGAATGAGCTTGGTCAAATATTTTGTAACAAAAAAAAATGAACGGTGATTTTTATTTTATTATTGATTCCCCAATAAGACAGATTCAGATAAGATAAGACAGGCAAGGTTTGACGGCCAAGGGAAATGGTTTAGAAGAGGTGGCTCCGGGGAAAAAGGATCTCAGTACCTACCCCCCACCCACTTTCCAAAGTTGGTTGTAATGTATCATTTCAAGGACTTGGATAGTAAAACATTCTAATTGTAATGCAGCTTATGCTATAGCTAATACCTATACATGTTATAAGGATTGCTATATTACTAGTATTCAGTTAGTATATGGAATGCCAACTCTTCACCTACCAGAAGTTATACATTTTAAACTTTCCTCATGAGGTTTATTACCCAACTGTTCAAGAATATTTAAAGCTAGGCATGCACTCTAGTTATAAGACCACATTATGTACTCCTGGATGGGGAAAGTGACAACCGAAAAAACCATGAGGCCGTGCCAGAGAAAACACACAATCCAGTCAGTGTTCTGCTGTAAATAACCCCGCGAACCATTCCAGATTTTAGTATTATAAAAAAGGAGGTGGAACTGAAAGAGTTTGCCTTCAGTAGACAAGCAGTAAATTTATTCAACGGTAACAAAAAGAAGATTAATTAAGATTGTTATTCCAATAGCATGACAAGCAGCATTTAACTGCTTTTCTTGTTAACCCAAGCCAGGAGTAACAAAACGCACACCATTACTTTTGCATAGAGAACAGGGCTTGACTGGGAGATTTTCTGGTGTGCCGGCAAGTCATGGGGCTGGCCAAGCTGAAATGGGGCCGCACAGATATCTATCCGGCCTGATAGCCGCCTAACGCGGGCACGCAGCTTACTGCAGAGGTTCCTGCTTTCCCACAGTGCGCGAGCGCCACAGCGTTGGGCAACTGTTTGGCTTCATAGACATCAGCAAGACCCCAGTGTCGCTCGCCCGGCCCCCAGACCGGTGAAATTTGCAGATTTGGTAAGGGGGTTTGGAAGAGAGAATGGATGAATGAATAAGTGAGTGAATGAGTGTTCAGAGGCAGAGACAGATACTGCATTTAACCATGCAAGTCAATGGAGCAAGTTTCTTTTTATGAGCAAGTCCTAAAATTGGCGCTATAGTTTTACAAAAATCCTCACATGGAAACAGTTAAATTACCGGCATGGTAATGTATGATTTAATCAAAGATGTCACAAAAAAATAGGACATGAGCACAGACTGACCAGATGTTGAAAATTTCAAAAAAAAATTGCACTTCCCAAATGTGGACTTTTACCCCCCCCACCACCAGCATTTGGAATATCCTGGGGTGTCTAGTTTTCAAACATATATGGTTTGATGGGGTAAAGTGAGGTGCACTGCTTCAAAGATGTCCCACATAGAACATGGGGGCAGTATGACCATATTTGGAAAAAGACTATGCACAACCAAAGACACGGTTGGATGAGTCTAGCGTGGAAGAACTTCACTGCCCACAGGCAGACCTGACCTCAACTCCATCGAACACCTTTGGGATGAACTGGAACAGAGGTTGTGAGCCAGGCATTCTCGTCCAACATCAGTGCCTGACCTCACAAATGGTCAACTGGATAAATAGCCAACAATTCCAACAAAAACACTCAAAAGACTTAAGTGGAACCTGGTATAGTTGCATCTTCAGTATATCAATGTTACTTAATGTTAACAAAAAAAAAAAAATACTGGGACACACATGCAAGTAATAATTTGTACCCACGAAAACAAAAGAAACAATAGGACAATCAAAAGCATAAATATATTGATAAGAATTCTTTAAAAACACAATCAGTAAATGATCCAGCCAGATATAAGCTGTCCAAATAAAACAGCAAACAACATTCTTGCTGTGGTAAATTTTGCTGCCTTATTCAGCCTGTCACCTAAAATCAATGCGTTAATAGAATAGAATGTAGCCATTTATCTTGAAATGTCTGTGTGACTTACAAACTGGATCACAGAAAATCTTTTAGTGAAGATTTCAATCATGTAGTAGGTTTCTGTTTCCCTGCTCATATTTTAAAGTAACTCTGTCACCTTCCCTCATTTCTGGGCAAGAGAAAAGCCCACATTGCTATTTTATTCACATTATTAAATGTGGTAACATGGCTTCCTTTTTTTTTCTGGAAAAAAAAAATCTTTTGTTGCAACCTTCTTTTCACTCCTATAATGAACATATTGGTATCTGTCACATGAAAACACAAGTTGGCATTCCTGTTAATGACCAGATTTGTTAAACGTGTGTTTAAAATTTCCTGTACCGGCTATGTACTAATAATATCAATTACAAAATTTACCAATTTGAGCAATACTACATAACGAATCATTAAAGTAAGACTTCTTATCTGTGATGATATCACCACATGAGCTTGACTACCTTAACAAAACAACATTATATATATAAATACATACATACACACCCACGTGTCAACCTTGCCCCACAGGCACAAATTTTAGGCACTTTTAAGCATATACCGTTAATTTTAGGTGTGTGTTATCTTTTTGAAGTGATATGGAATACTGCTAGGTATCTCATGTAAAGAAGTACAACAGGGCATTGATCTTTTAGCTTTCTGTATATTGTACTTTATTATGGGTGCTGTATACATTATGTCTTTGGGTAATAGCACCTACAGGGCAGACAGGATACAATTACTGCTGGCCAATTTAAACAAATGGTTACTTGTCCAAGGCATACAAAGATTTCACTGGTAAGTATGCAGTGAAGTGCTAAACCGGGAGGGCAAAAGACTGGTGACTCAAATTTATTCAGGCTACGTTGGAATGCAATTTGGTTCCCCCAGGGGATGCAGGGGTTTAAATGCTAGTAACTCATTCCCTGCTGTATGATTACTGAACACTGTAATGCAAATGTGCTTAGAATAATATTTGGCTTCGCAAAAATGCTTAACTACTGAATCAATTATGCAAGAATTTAGGTTTCATTGCAGATAAACCCAGATATCAATTAGATTTTGGCTTAGATGAGTGGAGGCAAAATAAATATTACTACGCTTAGCCCCCTAAATGAACCATAGGCCACAGAATGAAAATAATGCTTTTAGCTAAAACAAATATTCTGTTTAACTTTCAGAAGCACAACCTCTAGAAAATGCATTAACTTTTATGTTCCAAGAGGATGGAATAAATTCCCCCACATTCCCAGGAAGGTGTTTTTTTTTTTTTTTATAATCTTCACCATCCTGTAAATTAATTACTCCATTACTGTATATTACTGCGGAAAGTATTTAACCAGCCAATTCTGTTCTCACAAAGTGATCGTATATAGCTATTAAACAGGAGCAACATGCACTGTATATGCATTAACCCCTCCGTGTCCCAGATGCGAACAGAGTATCTCTGAGCACACCCAAACCGTATTCATACACGTGTACAGTGTGCTATGTGGCCTGTAGGCCATTAAATGAATGGCGATAGTCACGTAGGCCTGGGGGTCTTCCAAAATTATAGCCACACCCCTTGTTTTGTTTTATAGGAAACCAGCTCCAGGTTTTACACACGTGGAAGATCTTAAATTGTAATGAGTGCTTTCTATGAGCCATGGGCATTTTAATAAACATGCCATTAGCAACCAGACAACACACAACTGGGCGGCAGTTATACATCTTTAGGCCAATTTGTGGATAATCTGGCTGGATGGTTACTGGTCTTTACAGTAGGCTAGGAAGAAGACCAAGGCAAAGGACACATTATTATTATTATTGATTTGTAAAGAGGCATCCTATAAAGAGGCAGCACTGCTCAATAAGCAATAAAAAAACACAAATCTTTTAATAACATTACTATATTTTATATTACCTAGGCTAAAAGTCACAACAGTCCTAATAAATGAAGTTACTAAATGGCATTGACATCTGAAGTAAACATATGAAAAAAAATACTAGCAAATATAATTAATTTCAGTTTATATCAGTTCTCTCTGCTACTCTGTTTCTCAAAAATCTATATCTCTTACTTTCTCTCTCTCTATAATATATATATATATATATATATATACACACACACAATATGTAATGTCACTCTATAAAAAATAAATAAAATATGTATATATACAAACATTACTTAACTTCTACAGCTTATGCTTGCTATAATAAAACCAGGATGCTGCTTCCCTAAGGATGGATCTTTTCTTTCTTTCTTGTTTAGCTAAAATATATATATCACTTCTACCCAAAAGAAGAGCACTTTCTATAAATCAGAGTAAAAAGTAAATAAAATAGCGGAAACAGCTTGTTTGGAGAAGTTTTGGAGTGGAAGACCAAGGTTGGTGCTGGAATGTGCTGCCACGTATATCTCTCTACATATACCCCTCCCCCGGCTGGAGAATGTCTTATTGAAATATCTCCCCCCGCATCCACACGCACTCCACTCTCCAGAAGAATCACATCACTTCATGAGAGAGTTTCAGACATTGAGGGTATCTTACAGGACACGTCATCCCCTAAACTGCTCAGCACAGAGCCCCACAATTCCGGATCTCTCTCTCTCTCTCTGAAAACAGCCCCTTTTTCCACGTAAGTCACAAGGAGGACTAGAATTTTCTGTGAGATGAGATCGCTGCTGCTGAAGCTGCTTCTGGATTGGAGTGATCATTCCGGGAAACAGGCAACACATGCTAAACGGCACAAACATGTCTTAAATGTGAAGATCTTTACACATGAAGAACACACACACTAAACTTAAAGATTAAAAGGAAACTATTCGCCATTATAATCAGCAAAATAAATCACTGTAGCTGTATGAGGCTGTGCATTTCACTTGCCATGCGCCAACCGCATCTAAACCCTGTGCCGATGAAGCTGAGAAACTAAAGGGGGTTAATCATTTACAGGCATTAAATGGAAATGTGTTCGGAGCAACAGGTTAGTGAGATGCACTTGAGAGCACTAGAATGAATCGCCAGCGGAGGAAGCAAACATCCCGGCTACACGCAGCAATACTTGAAACGGCTTTAGGTGTGAATAGGGTGAGAGGTTAGACGTTTACTGTGTATAATGTAGCAGGAGGGGGAATTACAATGTAACATTACATAATAAAGTATGAATTTCAGGCATAACAAAACACACATTGAATATTATTTACTAATACCAGCCTACCGTTTGCCATCTACAAGAAACAAATCAATGAACGGTCCATAAACAATTGCATACTTCGTCCGTTACTACAACATTAACAGTTACAATTCATTCAGATATAATGGGGTTGTTGCGCATGTTAATTGCAGCTGATGTGACAACAGGGTTCCTGTCATACAATCGGCGCATCAAGCTGTAGGCGTCATGATTCTTAAAGGTTCAGTCCATCCCGTAACGGGACGAAAAGACAGTTTATGGAAGTGATTTAATGACAGCCATAATGCAGGGCAAGCGCCCAGTGTAACTTTGCCAGTAACTTTGTGGATATGTATGGGTGCAGAGAATGTCCCCCTGCAGGCAGCGCTCACCTCACGTCGGCCACGACTTTCCCAAACACCGGACTGCTTCCCCTTCTCTGAACGCTGACGTTTGCCGGTCCCTATGGAGTGTGAGCCCCAGGCTCCGGCCCGTATTTTATATCCTCCCCCCCACCACTTCTCCTCTCCACCCCTCTCTCGCGCGCGGCCGCTTCTCCAGCCCCCTGTTCGCTGTACGTGAGTCTCCTCACACTGACAGCAAGAACAAGCGGAATCCTGCCGCGCATGCGCCAAGGCACTAGCCGAACAATACCGAACACGGGCGAATTCCTTCGGATCTGACAAGGGAGAAGCTGTATTCGTCTATGTTAAACGTGATATTCAGAAGTCAACGAGCATTGCAGCAGAGCATTGCATAACATTACTAAAAGTTACCAAAAAACAGTTGAAAGAGGCGACCATCTGTACAAATATTTTATGATTTTAACTATGAAAAACGTCATTGCATGATTTGTACATGCTAATCGACAGTACAAAAAAAAAACCACTGGCTTGCAATATGCAGGTAACTAAGTTAATCAAGACAAACTGCATGCCTGCCAAGGAAACATGCATTTCCCACAACTGATTCCATAGATTAAACTGTGTATCGTGTCTAAACTCTACTAAATACATAACAAAAGTCATCACTAATATTGATACGAGTGGTCTCAAAATCTAGGGAATATACCAACTATTAATTTGCACTCATGATGTGTATCATATGCAAATGCATTAACATGCCATGCCCATGCATGACTGATTAACACATACGCATCGTGTAAAATATTGGTTCTGCTGATAGTAGGGACACTGATCTTTGCAAGAATTGTAATGAGATGATAACAATTAACAAGTACAATTTAACATAGAAATAGAAACAAACTAGTCCATGGAAGTTCAAATTCCCTTACTCTTCTAATGGGAGGCTGTTCCATTTATCTACCACACCATGTAGTAAAATAAAACTTCCCTATATTACATCTAAACCTCTGAAACCCTCCGTTTTAGACTATGGCCTTTTGTGCCAACATTTTCACTTTGAAAAAAGTATTTAAATGTTTCTCTCAACCATCTTTCAACATCCCCCTTGTCTCGTCTTTCCCCCAAGCTATACATATTGAGATGTATTAAGAAAATGACAACATACGTTACAACATTGGGTGTTTAAGGGAAAAGTGAGATAGTAGGAGAGAACTGCTTGGGAGAAAACGAGTTCATTGTAGCAAGGGAGACATGGGATGATCTTCCAGGTGGGCATGTCAGATGGCGGTTGAGGGAAGGTTATATGCTTCTAGGAATAGGTGGGTTTTTAGTGATCATTTAAAAAAAAAAAAAAAAAGAAGAAGAAGAAGAAGAAGAAAGTCTGATAGAATGGAGGCCAACATCTCATACGAAGACTCTATAAAGATTCTATAAAGTGCCTTCTGCACACAAACCTGTTCGTAAATACAATATGTCATCCATCCTCAGTCATCAATTCTAAATAACAAAAGGGAATTAGAGGAGGAAAGATGCTACACACTCCCAACCAGAAGGTGCCGTTCCAAAAGGTTCTTGTTAAATGCCCTTCAAACATACATTGTCCTCTTTAGGTACCAAATTCAACAGTAAAAGTTATCCAGGAACAAAAAAGCAACACTACGCAAACCTTAATGGCAAAGTGCCCCAACCCAACCTATTACTTCAGTCTCTTTTTACAAAAAAAGTGAGATCAATGGAATGAAACAAAAGCAATGGATGGAAGACCCAAACTGGCAGTAGGAAACCATAAAAATACAGAATGAGGTGAAAAGGTTACAAGGGGAACCTATTTTCTAAGACACAAAGATTAACACATTGGCTCGCAAAGGAAACAAACATCAAGAATGAAAGGAGGCATTCTAGGTGGACAAATAGAATTACAGTATTTGTGCACATACAGTACAAACAGGACCTAATCAACTATCTTTAAGCATACAACAGCTGCAGACAAATTTCACTTGATCCGATTTTCCTTATATCCAATTTATTTGGAAATCATTCATCCACCTTCCCATTAAAAATGATGCAAACTTACACAAAGAAGGTGTAACAGACCTAAAGCAACTTAATTACAATTTTCTTGCTGATGGTAAAATAAATAAATACAAAATAATCTGCATGAAGAAGAAAATATATAAAGATTTAAATAAATTTGAATAGCGAGCAAAGAAATGAATGAAAAACTTGGCCGTCCTGATCTAAAAAAAAAATTGTAGAGACTTTAAAACATAAAAAGTTTAAAAAAAAATGTCCAGTCATCCTTAAAAAGTACTTGTATGAACACCTAACCCTAATAAATAATTAAAAATAAAAATTAGTGAAATTAAATCAAAAAAATATACACAGACACCATGATCCATTTTTGGGCGTTCTTTTCATAAATACAAGTTTAAAAAAAGCGCAACAACTTGGCACTTTATTAAGCAACAAATTTAACCTTAAAAAATCTCAATAAATCATAACATACACATTTTCATAGAAATCCCGCGTCTAATTTGTCCTTGAAATATTCTTCGACTAATCTGGTAACGCGTTTTAAACGTCAGGCCTCCAGCACCTAAAATGTCTGTTTATGCATCAATTGCAGTGTTTATAGTAGCCATTACAATGGAGGCTGGTAGTTCACAATATCCCAGATCAACTAGCCGACAAGAACAGGAATACAAGCAGCGTTTGCTTACACTCTGGAAACTCGTATTTGCTCCACAGCGTCGCTTAATGCCATTTAAAAAAATAAAAATAAAAAAAGCAATAAAGTACAACACGTGACCAAATGATTTATAAACTACATATCCCGAGATGCACCTCGGTGAAAAATTGTCCGGTTGCTCTTCTGATTTTGTCAAAGGCTCGGAATGCGTTGCCGAACAGCAACATGGGAAATGTAGTCCACGAAGCTGATTGCCTCAGCTTGTCGAGTCGAATGGGAACTACAATTCCCAACTGCGTTAGGGAGCGACGCGCTAAGGTCACAGGATACATGATTTTTGACCTGCAAGTTCCTCGAGAAAAACGAAAGTAAGTTACATTTAGATACATTTGTATCTTCGGCAACTTGCTTTGCGATGCAATACTTACTATGTTTTGTGATGGAGCGCCTTATACATTGTGATAGTTGTATAATTCAATATACACACATACACACACACTTTTATGAGAGAAAGTTTCTCTTGGGGACCCCCTTCTCTCTGTTTACTGGGAAGTAGTGTGCCACAGTATTCTGTAACCTAAAAGTCTCATTAATGGGGGTAGGAAAAAATGCAAACTTGTTTATAAAGCACCGGTATAATATGTTTCTAAAATACACAACACATGTTGTGTAAATAAAGATTTACTCAGTTGCACAACTGGCAATCCACAGGTTGCAAAATCATATAAAAAAAAGGTCTAGGAATGACTTTAACCACTTCCATAAAAACATAAGTGCCTATCTTTGTCCAGTCACTCTGAGTGTGTACATTTTGCTCTTTATCCTAACCGATTGCGCTGAGAAAGCCGCTGTCTGTCCTACTCGTTTGAAAGTAACACTTTTTTATGATTAAAGGCAGTATTTGTAAAATCGTTTCCAGTTCTGTTGAATGAATGAGCCTTTCGTAGAAATAATTCTTTCATCAAGTCAAATGTTGCCATGGAAATTGTAAAAGCTCCTTAAATATTCCTGAGTTGTCTTTGTATGATGAGTAACAATAAAATAACAGATCTGCTAAGCTTCATTTGTCCAGGATGCTAGAAACCTCAGTGTTGCGTCTAAGAGTAACAGAATCTTTAAAAAGATGTACGATTCTATGTACATCAAGAACACTTGTTTTTTTTATTCCTAGGGTCTCACACTGTAATTCTTCAGGTTCTAGATTTATTTAATAGCGGAGCCAGGGCCGAGGCTAGCTCCTTTTGCGCCCGAGGGTAGAATAGAAAATTTTGCCCCCAGCTACTTGTTTTTAACAGATGCTATTTTATTTACACTGCCCTTACACACATGTCCATAAACACACATATACATATACACTGCCCTTACACACGACTGCTTATACACACTGCCTCAACACACACATGCCCATTAACACGCATATACACATACATTGACCATACACACACACCTACCCATTAACACGCATATACATATACACTGCCCATACACACGCTGCCTTTACACACACCTGCCATTAACACACATATACACATACACTGCCCTTACTCACCCCTGCCTTTACATACACATGCCCATACACACACACAAGATTACAAACACACACATATGTACACTTACACTGCCCCTACACCCCTTTCTCCCCATCTCTTACCTTTCTCATCCTCCATCCAGTTGTGGGAGCGCGAAGTTTGTCATTTCAGACCTCTGCTTTAGTGCTTACTAATCACTATGCGCCGGCTTTTGATGCAGAGCGCGGGGATACAACATCATATCCCAGTACTCAGCATCAATTGCCGGCGCCTAGTGATTAGGCGCTCCCTAACGTTGGGCCGGTTAGAGGGTGATTGTGATCTCCCCAACCAGCTCTACTCATCAGACACTTCCTACCCAGACCAGCACTCATGGTGCCTAGAAGCTGCAGCCCTTCTACTGCAACTACCTTTCTCCTCAGTGGTCAAGCATTTCATGCAGTTGATTGCCCTGAAGCAGTGGCAGGAAAAGGTCGCCTACTGAAATCAACGGGTGTGCTTGCTGGGCATGAGCATAGGGGTGTAAAAATACCAACGTCCTCAGCGTCTCCTAGGCCAGCATTGGATTTGACTTGCGGTAAGTATGTCACATGCAGGGAGATGTGTTCAGACGAACCGATCACCTGCCCTCAAAATAGCTGGAGGTGGGGCACGGGGCAAATGCATATAGAGGGACTCTGCACAATCCCGTCATTTGCGAAAGGAACACCACAAGTATTTTAATGGATCACACAGCCATCATATACATTAGAAGGCATATTGTGCTTGAGAGTCCCTTCAATAATAATTTTAAGAACAATTTGATAGCAAGTCACTAGAGTGTAATCTTTGTGATGGTCCATCAAATGGTTAATATTGCTAGAAGCTAATTTATAAAGTAAAATATCAAGGTATCTGATTAAAAATTAATCATAAAAGCGTAAAGAAGCTGCTCACTAACCGAGTGGATGACTTCTAATATCAGTGTTTCGTATCTGTGCATGGCTTGATCTCAACTAATGAAGAGGAGTTGTGGAGGCCAGGGCTTAGCCAATCAAGAGAGCTAAATAGTTTGGCTCAGTATACAGCTCAACAATCTGGGGCCCGGCTTGGTTCATGCAATGTCCGAGTGATTGGTTGGTGCAGGGAAACAAGAAGCTTTTATTCACAAAGCAATACATAGGTATGGGTTTGAGATTAAAAGGTTTGCTATTAACTTTGGAAAATACAGTTAAAACACTGAGCGCCAGTGAAGCCCAGATTTGTTTGAGGAGGGATCAATGAACCAGACACGGTTTACTGTAGTTAGCATTACAAAAAGGGACAGAGTGGCTCTGCAGAGGATGGGGAGGGTAATACAGGAACAGTGTATATCAGTGCCTGCTTTTGTGTCATCAAATGAGGAATGAGGCAAATTGCTACATGATTAAAGAATTATTTCCGTAAAAGGATTGGACATTCAAGATTGCTAAGAATAATGTAATACTGCATAATGATCATAATGATAATGTGCCAGTCTAGGTAAAAATGGTGCCACTCAATGTAGGAGCAGACAGTAACTGTTGGCTGCTGGATCGCTGCAAGCAACCGGTGCCAATCACCCTCAGAAAACACCTTGTAACTTCTAAAGTGCAACCTGCTTTCTCCAAACTTTGAAGAAACCAGACTTACAAGAACTTTACATTTAGCAGGATAAATGGGTTAACTTTTAAGGACACAAGTTGCCAGTTCTATAACGGTTTGCCAAAATGTGTTTGCATTGAATACACGTGTTAACAATGTTTAAATTGCAAGGTGACTGCCACTGCATAATGGACTTTTCTTTTTGTTTGAGCAGGTGGACAGGGATCGGAGAAGCCCTCATGCTGTTTGTGTGTATCTCTGAGAGGGCTGACATCTGCCAGAATCTGTTTTTTGAGGTAGGAAATAAATACCCCTGTAAGGGCCGGGCTCTGGCTCAAGCCCTCAATGAAGCCCAACATTGTTTCCTCAATGAATACTCCTCATTTCTGCTGGTCATTATAGTTTCCCATAAGTGTTTGTTGATAGTGTCTTTCTTATTCTGTTACATACAGTACATTAAACATTTCTGAAATTTCAGAATTATATAATGACAACTATTTTTTTTTTTTAAATGTTACTCCTTTTGGATCGTTCTGCAGTTTCTAAGTTGCCTACAGTGATACCTCTAGCCCTGTTCTACATGTTTTTGCATTTAACTACAACCCCTCTTATGGGATCTGTGACCTAGTTTGAATTTTTTTTGTCTCAAGGGTATTCACATGTTGTCATGACGACCATGATCTCTTTTAAGGATCTGATCGGAAAGGCATGAATGTTATAACATAGATATACTTCACATTCACTCTGTATTTTCCCTTTTATTAGTAATAGCTATTAGCAACCTGATGGCTGGTGAATTACAGATTACCAATCATAAATTTATTCCATGCCTTCATAAAAACTTCTATGTCTCTGATGTCACAGTTCTTACCCCCTTAATACAATTGAATGTGTTACTCTTTTATGCACATGTATCTTTTGACTATGATGTTGTGTTACTGCGGCAACTACAGTACCATATGATATGTAATTTTGATAGAGTTTCATTTTATGTTCCTGCTTAATACCTTGTTGTAGATAAGTGATTATTAATGCATTGCACACATTGTCCTAAATCCTAATGCTTGGATAGAGATTTACATTTTACTAGAGGTACGCAATTTCTATGTTATATATGTTACACGAAAATGTACATTGTTTCTCTATTGTAATTTAAATATTGTCTTGTGTGTCATCCCTGAAGTCCTGTATACATGATATCATCCCCCACTGTGACCTTTACTGTTAATGTTATGGATCCAAAGTTGTATATAACCTTTTAGGATTTATATTACCTGTCTCTGGCTTCCTTTTGATGTTTAATTGAACGTCCTACACGGTAAAAATGCTGGCACTATGCAGTTGGGGATTTAAAGTTTTTGCCTTCTCTACGTTGTCCCTCATATTCAGCATTTGTTGACCTTCATGTACTTTGGTGTGCTTTTTTTCTTAAATTTGTATAAACCACTCCATGCCTGGGGGGCTTTCTATCTTTGAGAAACATCAGATTGTGCTCCACAAGAGGAACAGTGCTGCTGAAACATCACTGAAGCTAAAACAAGAGGAGAGACTGCAATTCTTACCACGGATTGCATGCAGAAGAGAGGTGGCAGTTGCTATGAGGAGAATGGGCAAACGCCGTAAGATCCAATAAGTGGATGATCTGAGCTGATTTAAAGGGAGTGAGGAGAAGGGAGAGAACATTACACTAGATGATGGTGGCCTGCCATGCTGAAATTTAATTTAATTATCTCCAAAACTACTACTCCATTAAGAAATAAAGTTATGCCAAAAGCTGTTATTCCCCACAGTTCCCCATTATGCTTTCAAAGTGTTTTGTTTACTTCAAAACATGTGTCTGTACATAAATAGACCAGCTCTTGAAATTACATTTATTAATCTAAACTTTCCAATGCATATTTATTATGTTTTACCATACAACAGGCTAACCTTCGTACATTCATGAAAACAAACTTGCAGTCAAAATCAGCTATTACAAGGGCAATAGGGACCACAGCTGTTTTCTTGAAAACAATAAGTTATGAGATAGTTACATAGTACATAAGTTTGAAAAAAAGACCTAAGTCCATCAAGTTCAACCCTTCTACCTAACCTTCCTAGTCTTAATCCAAAAGAAGGCGAAAAACCCTAATTAAGCTACTTCAAATTCTGCCATCAGGGGAACAATTCCTTCTCAACTCCAAGAGGCAATCGGATTTCTCCTTGGATCAAGAAGCTCTAAAATATTAATTTTATTTATATCCCTGTATGTCATGCCTTTCTAAGAAAATATCGAGACCCCTTTTGAAGGCATCTAATGTATTTGATGACACCACCTCCCTAGGCAATGAATTCCATACCTTTATTGTCCTCACTGTAAAGAAGCCCTTCCTTTGTTGTCTATGAAACCTGCGCTCTCCCAGTCTCAGAGTACACATACCATATAGTAAACCTTACCTGTGTCAAAAATCCACACGTGCACAAAAACGACTAATAAAGTGCTTGTGAATGTGTGTGATTTAGTGTCAGGAGTAATATATTGTAAATGCTTCTGTTTTTTTTAGGTATTAAGAAAATAACTTGCGCATGTGTTACAGTGGTATAAGCAAAGTTAAAGAGAACCACATCCCATAATGTTTTTTATAGAAAGTCCAAAACAGTAACATTGACAGCACGTCGTTATCTTTTATGGAGAAAACAACAGAAACACTTCTGGCTCCCTGGCCATCTTTTATATCTGGTCTTGATACGCATAAAATGCCTAGAAGATTTTATGGCATATGCAAAGCAAATTGCCTTCTAATATAATTCTAAAAAAAATATAAATATTGTGATGCTGTAAACCCCAGGGAGATGATTTGGCGCATACAAGTCATGCATATGGGTCCCTGGGGTGGAGCAGTTGGAGAGCAGGGTGGGCCAATGCTTCGTTCCCCCTTCCAGTGGAAAATCCATGCAGGATTTTAGAAGAGGCTAGAGGTCTTCAGGATTCTGTCCAGGATTCCTATGAGGCCTGTACCAGGCACAGGTGCTGGGCATTAAAGCCCTCTGGAGCCTTACGATCAGGGAGACTGTTGTGGGGAGAGATTCCCTGAAGAAGACTATCTCTGAATCAAGTGAGGCAATACTTGCCTGGACGTTTTGTGTGTTGTGTGGGAGAGGTTTTCCAAAGCCTGGCTTAACTGGTTCTGGCTGGGAGGTCTAGTTAGTGGTTGTTTAGGGTGGCCAGTCTGGGCCAGCATAGGATAGCTAGAGTGGGCTTCAGTTGGGAACTAGGTTTGCTTCTTTTATGATTTTGTTTTGGGATGTTTCAGTTGAGCAGTTGAAAATAAATCACTGTTTGTTACAAGTCCGTGGTCCCTAGAGTACTATGCTTAAAACCCCTAACTGTGACATTTATGGCCCTCATGCTACAGGGTTGTCGCAATATTATAAAAGTTTTCAAGTTTTTACAGAAGGAGATGGTTAACAAAGGTATAACTGCATTAACACAATGAGGGAAATTTTGGTACAAATTAAAGGAAAGGAACACTGGGAATACAGACCTATTAATTTGAAAAATAATTGCCATTGAGAAATATTGTTTCATTGAACTCACAGCTGATCAAACATAGCAAACAGTTATTATTGTTTCATAGAAAGGGAACTTGTTTGTTTGTCCTCCACTGTAACATTTGCACTGCAATCAATTCCCATCTGAAGACCTTTGAGTCGGGTGGATTTCACGCTGTATTTATTTGAAAAGGCTTAACAAACAGTTGTTGTTTTTCTTTCCTTTTTTTTCTTCAAGAAAAGTAAGAAAATGTTTCTCCTGGAAAAGTAAGTTCATCTATGTATAACATCTGATGATGTCACAAGTACATGTCAGAGACATGTAGCAAAGAGCAAACAATTCTAAGTCTTAGCTTACAGTAATGGGTGAACTGGGCCTTACGCAGTTATATATATTCTACACTGTGTCAAGCTATCCCGAGTCACAGAGACATTAATAGATTAAGGACCAGGGCTGTCTTAAGTCAAACTATTTTTCCCTCAATGTCTCTGTTTCCCTCTTATAGGCCTGCGACAACTGGCTGAGACAGTATAATGTTTCTTCCATGTACCAGCTAAAAGTTTCAGATGAAGGGTCCAAGGGTCTTCTACAGACAACATACAAATGTAGTGGTTTTTGTACCTCACCAACATATCACAGGACCTCCTCAGGGGTTCAAAAACACCTAAGGTTTCAAGCTGCCTCGACCTTAGGATCACATTTTCCTCCCTCTTACACATACTTACTTGTTCCGAGCTAAAAGGGGGATAAAGCAGTCAATGGCCATATGAAATTCTCTGATATCTTAACAGTGTTCCAATGGTCCTTGAGCTGTCCACTGTTAAGGCCGAGACAACCATCGGCACGCATTTTTAATATCTAAATTCCAATTTCTTGGAGTGCTTACCATTTCTACTAGACCAGTTTCCTAGAATGAATAAGAAAATCTAGCAATTCTTGACCCTCTTGGCATCATTATATATTAAATATATTTAACTAGATCCAAAAAACTGAGGTATAAATAGACGTTGACAACAAATAATATGCACAAGAAAATGAACTGGATAGTAGTGGTATATATATATATATATATATATATATATATATTGTAGGGGACAGCTCACGCATGGGGCGGCAATGACAGTTTCACACAGGTTTCCAACGTAAAAGCGCGTTTATTTAGATGTTGTAGTCACAGAGCACCTTGTAAACAAAACAAACTATAAGCCTGTCCGGCTCTAACTAAACAGCAGGATACCTCTCTAGCAGCCTAAGGTCTGACGCAAAGCAAAGTAACCAGTTTTGTATGGGGTAAAGCTTCATACCTGGTAAGCTGCAGCGCTGGCTGTAGCTGCTCCTTCATTCAGTTTCTCCCTTCACCTGCAAACTTAACAGCCCTCTCTTTTAAGGCTTCCTCCCCAGTAACGAGCTTAGGAAGCCTCACCTGAGAGCACCTGGGTTTGCTACCATGCCTGGCAGAGGTAACCAGGTGAGATATATATACCATCAACCACGCTCCCATACACTTTACCACATATCCCCCCCGTCGACTCCAGACCAGAGGTCTGGACAGCGTCAGCAACCATACAGTACACCCTGGACAACGCATCCGCATTCCCATGTAACTTCCCTGGTCTATGCTCCACTGTAAATCTAAAATTTTGCAAGGAGAGAAACCATCTGGTCACTCTTGCATTCCTCTCCTTATTCTGTTTCATCCATGCCAGAGGAGCATGGTCAGTCACCAACACGAATTCCCTGCCCAGGAGATAATATCTCAGGGACTCCAACGCCCACTTGATGGCGAGACACTCCCTTTCCACTATGGCATAATTTTCCTCGGCTGGGGTCAGTTTCCTACTCAAGTACAGCACTGGGTGTTCTTCCCCATTAACCACTTGTGACAAAACTGCCCCCAAACCTCTAGCAGACGCGTCTGTCTGAACCAGAAATGGTTTCCTAAAATCAGGGGAAACGAGCACTGGCTGGTCACACAGGACAGACTTCAGACTCTGAAAAGCCCTTTCTGCCTCGGGGTTCCACTTTACCATCACTGACTTACCACCCTTTGTTAAGTCTGTCAATGGTGTGGCCATGGAGGCAAAATTGGGCACGAACCGACGGTAGTACCCGGTTATGCCAAGGAAAGCCCTCACTTGTTTCTTTGTTACTGGCCTAGGCCAGTTCTGTATCGCCTCAATCTTATTGATCTGGGGTTTAACCAGCCCCCTACCAATGATATAACCCAGGTATCTTGCTTCCTCCAGACCCACTGCACATTTTTCAGGGTTTATGGTTAGGCCTGCATCACTAATGGAGTCTAACACGCCCTGTACCTTACCGAGGTGACTTTTCCAGTCAGACGAAAAAATTACCACATCGTCCAGGTAAGCAGCGGCATAATCACGATGTGGTCTCAAAATCAGATCCATCAGCCTCTGAAAGGTAGCAGGGGCCCCATGTAACCCAAATGGCATCACAACATACTGGAACAGGCCCTCTGGAGTGGAAAAGGCAGTCTTCTCTTTAGCCTCCTCAGTTAACGGTATCTGCCAATAGCCCTTTGTAAGGTCAAGTGTTGTAATGTACCTTGCCTTCCCAAGCCTCTCAACCAGTTCATCCACTCGGGGCATGGGGTACGCATCAAACTTTGAGACCTCATTTAATCTCCTGAAGTCATTACAGAACCTCCACGTCCCGTTGGGCTTTGGGATTAGCACTATGGGGCTTGACCACTCACTAGTAGATTCCTCAATAACACCTAATTCAAGCATGCGTCTGACCTCCGTGGATACCGCCTCTCTACGGGCTTCTGGTATCCTGTATGGCTTCAGGTTCACTTTACTGTGAGGCTCAGTTTTAATATGGTGTTTTATGAGGTGGGTACGGCCAGGTAGGTCCGAAAACTTTCGTCTGTTTTCCTGCAGGAACTCCCTCACCTCCTGCTTCTGGGGCACTGACAGTGCCTCTCCTATGGTTACTGGGGGAACTGGTTGCCCCACTTCTTTGACCCCTGCCTGGGTCGCCCCCAAAGACTCCCGCTCTTTCCACGGCTTGATCAGGTTTACGTGGTAAACCTGGAAGGGTTTTCTCCTGCCCGGTTGATGGACCTTGTAGTTCACCTCACTCATCTTCTCTACAACCTCATAGGGACCCTGCCACTTGGCTAAAAACTTACTTTCAACGGTGGGCACTAAAACCAGGACCCTGTCCCCAGGATTAAAGGCCCTCAACCTGGCAGATCTGTTATAAATTCTGCTCTGGGCCTCCTGCGCTCTTTGCAGATGCGTTTTAACTATAGGCATCACCGTCGCTATTCGCTCCTGCATCTGAGCCACATGTTCAATAACACTCTTATGTGCTTGTTCGGCACGTAGTCCATAGTCACAAGGCCAGCCCGAACCAAAGTCACCAGGCTACCTGAGTCCAAAAGTGCCTTCACGGAGCAGTCACCTATCTTCACCATACAAAAATGCGGCTCAGTCTCTGATTCTGGAATGGCTGCACAAACAGGTTCTGCAAACAGGGACTGACGCCGACTAGCGTCACACACCATGGGCTCTGAGTTAAGAGGGCAATAGGCGGCTATGTGTCCCCACTCATGGCACCTCCAGCACTGGGGGGTCCCTGGCCTCCTTAGTAGGGAGCCCTTTCTAGGATTGTGGGGTCCCAGGGGTTCAGGATCAGTCTTTTGCCCTTGCCCAAACTCTAGAGCCCTGCTCTCTCTCACATTTTTCCATACACCTCCAGCTGGAACTCTCTTACCCAAAGATGTCGCGGGTCTGACAGTCTTGGAAGGTGTTGGTGCCGCAGGGACCTCACGGAGGAAGTCCTCGGTTGCTATGAACCTTTCCACCATGTTGACAAGCTGCTCAGCAGTTCTGGGGTCTCCATGCCCAACCCACCGTTGTAGCTCCGCCGGGAGGGCGCGGAGGTAGTGGTCCACTACCACCTTTTCCACAATCTGGGCTGGTGTAGTGGATTCTGGTTCCAGCCACTTGCGTACAAGATGAATCAGATCATACATCTGGGACCTGGCAGGCTTGCCCATGGTGTATTTCCAACAGTGGACTCTCTTGGCCCGAACAGCGGGCGTAACACCCAGGCGAGCAAGGATCTCCATTTTTAGTTTTGTAAAGTCCCGGACATCCTGCTCCCCGAGGTCATAGTAGGCCTTTTGCGGTTCACCAGTCAGGAAGGGTGCAATCACTTCTGCCCACTCTGCAACTGGCAGTCTCTCTCTCTCCGCCACTCTCTCAAATACGGCGAGGTAGGCCTCAACGTCGTCGTCGGGTGTCATTTTTTGTAAGCCCCACTGAACGGCCCTCCTCACGTTAACAGTCTCAAGGGGGCTTGCCTCCACTTGTTGGGACTGAGCCACAACAGTCTCTCTGAGCGCAGCAATCTGCTCCATTAACAGGCGATTCGTTTCCTGTTGTTGGGCCATAGTCTGCTGTTGCGCATGTTGCTGGGCGTGAAAAGCCTCTGCATGAAACTTCCGTTGCTGTTCCAAGGCCTGCTCATGTCTCAGGTTAGCCTGTATCAGCTGCTTTATCACTTCCTCCATTGTGCCGGATGGGCCTTACAGTGCTGCAGCCTTCACTCAGGACATATGCTTCCGGCCCTTTAAATGTCCACAAAATTCAGATGCTGTGTTTTGTCCTGCCGTTGCTCCTAGCACCACTCTGCCCGCATTCTCCACCAATTGTAGGGGACAGCTCACGCATGGGGCGGCAATGACAGTTTCACACAGGTTTCCAACGTAAAAGCGCGTTTATTTAGATGTTGTAGTCACAGAGCACCTTGTAAACAAAACAAACTATAAGCCTGTCCGGCTCTAACTAAACAGCAGGATACCTCTCTAGCAGCCTAAGGTCTGACGCAAAGCAAAGTAACCAGTTTTGTATGGGGTAAAGCTTCATACCTGGTAAGCTGCAGCGCTGGCTGTAGCTGCTCCTTCATTCAGTTTCTCCCTTCACCTGCAAACTTAACAGCCCTCTCTTTTAAGGCTTCCTCCCCAGTAACGAGCTTAGGAAGCCTCACCTGAGAGCACCTGGGTTTGCTACCATGCCTGGCAGAGGTAACCAGGTGAGATATATATACCATCAACCACGCTCCCATACACTTTACCACAATATATATATATATATATATATATATATATAGTTTTCTTCACCCTTGTGTTTGTGCCCATAGAGTCTGATTTCAATTGCTCGTATGTAATTGCTTTAGGCATGTCGCTTACCCGCTCTTACCAAGATATAGGAGGAAATGTTACTTCTAGATTGTAAGCTTGTTTGAACAGGGCCCTCCTCACCTGTTGTCTCTGTAAGTCAAATTGTTATGTTACATACCACTTTTTATGTCCTGTCTACCCATTGTACAGCGCTACGGAATTGGATGGCGCTATATAAACAATAAATAATAATAATAAAGAAGACAATACTGCCAACAGGATTAATAATGCCACTCATGTGAGTGCATACTTATAAATGTATCTTCCGTTTACACACTGCGGACAGTTGGTATATTTGGAGACATGAAGGCTGGCTGATGCGGCTGTAAATCATGCATTAAGCATTGTTGATTGTTGCTGGTTTTTTGTTGTTGTTTTTTTTTTTGACAATTAATTGTAGTTTTAATTTGCATTATGGCTGTCTTTCAGGTAGTTTTCCCGTTGTAGTAGGCAGCTCCAGAAGATGTTGCGGGGTCTTGTTAACCATCCAGTAGCCTCTTTGTGCTTCAGGCTAAGCTCTTCATATGTCAGACAAACACGGTAAGCTTATCCACATACCCTCCCACTCCTCTTGCCCTCCTTCCAACATTGCACTCTGGTATGCCTGTTCTGGATGTCATAAACAGCTATATGTGATTACTCCATCCATAGTTCCCTATACTTTCTTATAGTAACTGAAACATCGGTGCTTCAGTCCTTTCTGATGGCTTTTATCAAGAGAAACACACTTCTATAGAATAATCCTGAACATAACAATTTTACTTTGGTATTTTGTTGGTTATACTGGATGAATGTTGAGAATTACTGGTTTTGATACTGGTGATTTTCCCCTGATGATTTAATTAGGTATTTATTATGATTGGTATGCAGGACCAGGATGTTGTCTGTGCAGCAATGTATTTTTCTTCCCTGCTGCCCTAGGCCCAACCTAAGGGAGCGTTCACAACCAACACCTCCTCGGTGGGCTTCTGCACCCCATTAAAAAGTGTGCTGTAACGTTTTGTGTCTTAATGGTGTGCAGCACAGGATAACGAAGGGGCTTGATTACTCAATAGGGCAATCTGCCCTCTGGTTTGGCAACAAGGGGATTCCTGCCCCACTAGAAACTGCCATCTTAGGCCTAGTCAGCCAATGCCAGGATATGTCACTGGGTATGTGTGCTATATATATATATATATATATATATATATATATATATATATACACAGTGGATATAAAAAGTCTACATGCCCCTGTTAAAATGCCAGGGTCTTGTGATGTTAAAGAATGAGACAAAGATAGCCTGGGAAACTGCTTGCGCGTGCGCTCCGCGCTAAGAGGGCAGCTGCGTTTATCCCCAAGATTAAGGATGACAAGGGGTCTTTGCGCCATGACACTAAGGATATTGCTGCCAGTTTTGCGCACTATTACCGGGAGCTCTATAACATCTCCCAGGGGCATGAACCTGATACTCATACTGCGTCGCTCATGGATGCGTATCTGACTAAACATCTCAAGAAGCGTATTTCGAGTGCGGATAGGGACAGCCTCAACTCTCCCATCACTCTGGAGGAACTAGAGAGGGCCCTTAAATCCTCCGCTCAGGGTAAAAGTCCGGGTCCGGATGGGCTCACCCTTCCCTATTATAAGAAGTTCTTCTCGGTACTAGGACCCCATATGGTCGCTCTTTTTAATTCGCTTGCCACTGGAGGCTCCCTTGATTCTCACTCTAATGTGGCTCACATCACAGTGATCCCAAAGCCTGGCAAGGATGCTGAATTATGTGGCAGCTATCGCCCGATTTCGTTAATTAATAATGATCTTAAGTTACTCGCGAAGGTTCTGGCCCTTCGACTCTCATCGCTCATTCCGCCTTTAATACACAGCGACCAGGTAGGATTTGTCCCCGGTAGGGAAGCTAGGGACAACACGATTAAGGTATTGGACTTACTGGCACTGGCTCAGTATAGGCAGACCCCCTTCCTCCTGGTCTCCTTTGACGCAGAGAAGGCCTTCGACAGGGTCTCGTGGGCCTTCCTGTTTCGGGTTTTGGAGCGGTTGGGGTTGGGCCCTCATTTCATACAGCAGGTGCGGGCCCTTTACACCCTACCTTCAGCCTGTGTGAGGGTCAATGGTGTCTTATCTGAACGCTTTTTGTTGGCCAACGGCACGAGACAGGGATGTCCCCTGTCTCCTTTATTGTTTATTTTAATGATGGAGCCCCTCGCTAATGCTATCCGCTCGAACAGGGAAGTTTCTGGCCTTACGGTGGCGGGGATAGAGTATAAGCTTTCTATCTATGCAGATGATATGTTATGCTTGTTGTCTGACCCGCTTACATCTCTTACGCATGTCACGGCTGAGCTTCAGCGGTTTCATACGGTTTCACAGTACAAGATCAATATTCAAAAGTCCGAGATTCTGGGGTCTCATGTGTCTCCCTCCCTGAAAGCTACTATTCAATCTTCCTTTCCTTTTCGTTGGGTTGATAAATACCTGACCTATCTCGGTGTCCACATTCCGGCGGACCTATCGACCCTGGTTAAGGTTAATTTTGTACCACTTCTGTCTTCGGTCATTGCTGACCTCAGACGCTGGTCTGTCCCTCATATTTCCTGGTTTGGCAGGGTGGGTGTTCTGAAGATGAACATCCTCCCGAGATTTTTGTATTTGGTCCAATCGCTCCCTGTATATTTACCTAGACCCTATCTTAGGGCGTGGCGTAGAGCTCTCACCAGGTTTGTATGGTCTGGTCGCCCCCCCAGACTCGGCTATCGTTATCTCACGCGGCCGAAGGACTGTGGCGGATTGGGTCTCCCGGATGTTGAGGGGTATTGGATCGCTTCGCACGCGCGTCGGGTGGTGGAATGGGCGTCCTACGCTCCTCGGCAATGGGTTCAAATTGAGGATTCCTCCTTTGGGGCGGATATTTCGGCCGTTCCATGGTTGGCTGATGTTCACCGTCGTCCACTGATTGGTGACCACCCGACCCTGCGCCCCACACTTAGGGTGCTTCAATTTCACCTGAGGCGGTTGGGCTGGCTGGGGTCCCCAGGTCATCTGTATCCGATCTCCTCTAATCCGGCCTTTCCTCCGGGTGTGGGTTGCGGTGCTATTGGCCTCTTGTTGCCTGATGGTGTGAGGGTCCTCCGGCTCCACCACTTATTCCAGGATGGTGAGCTCCGGCCGATTTCCGCCGTATCCCGCATTACCCCGGTTCCTTTTAGCCTTATATTCCTGTACCATCAAATTAAACATTTCATGCGGACGTTGTCCCCTGCATATGACCCTGCGGCTCCGTCTACCCCCTTTGAGATTGTGTGTGATGATAGGGCTCGCCACGCCCACCTACTGTCCACTTTGTATCGTCTGTATGTGTCGCAATGCTCCCAGGCCAAGCCATATTTTCTTGGCCTCTGGGAGAGGGATCTGGGCTTCTCCATCGATGTTGAGGCATGGGCCAAAATTATGCTTCTTGCACATAAGGGAGCCATTTCTTCTAAACTTCAGGAAACATCTTACAAATTACTTACTAGGTGGTATAAGGTTCCGTCGGAGCTCCACCACTTCCTGCCCCAGGTCTCTCCGCAGTGTTGGCGCTGTGGTTCGGGTGTTGGCTCTTACCTTCATATTTGGTGGGACTGCCCCCTGATACGGCCCCTTTGGACAGCCGTTGAAGCGGTGCTCCGGGCAATAGTTGATCCCGATCTTCTCCTCACCCCTGGGATGGTTCTCCTACATCATACGCGGTCGAGCCTGGGCTCCTATAAACGATCTCTTACTATTCAGCTTCTTAACGCCGCTAGGGCCACTATCCCTAGGTTTTGGAAACAATCCTTCACTCCTCCGATCTCTGCCTGGTTGGCTTCTGTTAATTTTCTATGTCAAATGGAGGATTTGGTTATGTCATCTAGGGGCGATGGGTTTAGGAACGGTCTGAAGTGGTTGCCATGGCAGGACTTCCTCAGCTCACCCACCTTCTCTACGGTTCTGCCGGGCATCTCTGACTCCCCGCCGGCTCTAGCTCCTGTCTAGCTCTCCCTAGGCTCTATGCTGTGTCTGCCTTTACCAATTTAGGGTGTGTTTCCTACCCGGCACCTCCAATAACTGCAACTTGGTGCATTTTTTTTTTCTTGTCATACGTCCCTATTTTTTGTTTTATTTGGTTGTTCTTTGTTACTCGGTCCGTTTCACTTCGGCTATGATATGTTATCCTCTCAGTTTCTTCGAGTGTGACATGCCCTGCCTGGCAGGTCAGCTGCCTTTTGCAAGGTTTCTGGTTTTACATGCGTACTCTCCCTTGCATTACGCTCGTTTGTCGTGCTGTTTTATGCTGTGCCTGATGGACGTGTTAACACTTGTCATGCTTGTTTTATCACTCCTTTGTGCATCTAGAATTGTACTTTTTATTTGTGGTGATTGAACTGTTTTATATTCGTGTTTCAATAAACTGAGAATTGATAAAAAAAAAAAAAAAAAAAAGAATGAGACAAAGATAAATCATGTTGTTGAAGCACCTTTTGATTTTATTACAGCAATCAATCTTTTTGGGTAGGATACTATTAGCATGGCACATCTTGTCTTGCCAGTATTTGCCCACTCTTCTTTTGCAAAAGCGCTCCAAATCTGTATTTCGAGGACACAGGACACAGTCCTCTTCAGATCACCCCACAGATGTTCAATTGGATTCAGGTCTGGGCTGTGGCTGGGCCATTCCAAAACGTTAATCTTCTTCTGGGGAAGCCATGCTTTTGTGGATTTGGATGTGTGCTTTGGGTCGTCGTCGTGCTGAAAGGTGAACTTCCTCTTCATCTTCCTGACGGACGCTTGAAGGTTTTGTGCCAAAATTGCCTGGTATTTGGATCTGTTCATAATTCCCTCCACCCTGCCTAAGGCCCCGATTCCAGCTAAAAAGAAACAGCCCCAAAGCATGATTCTGCCACCACCATGCTTCACTGTGGGTATGGTGTTCTTTGGGTGATGTGCAGTGTTGTTTTTGCACCAAACATACCTTTTGGAATTATGGCCAAAAAGTTCAACCTTGGTTTCATCAGACCATGACACATTTTCCCACGTGCTTTTTGGGGACTTGATGTTTGTCCCGGGCTTGGATGTTTTTCTTTGTAAGAAAAGGCTTCCGTCCTGCCACCCTACCCAATAGCCCATATGAAGAATACAGGACATTGTTGTCACGTGTAGCACACAGCCAGTACTTGCCAGAAATTCCTGCAGTTCCTTTAATGTTGCAGTAGGCCTCTTGTAAGCCTCTCTGATCCGTTTTCTTCTAGTCTTTTCATCAATTTTGGAGGGACGTCGAGTTCTTGGTAATGTCTCTGTTGTTCCATATTGTCTCCACCTGATAATGTGTTCCATGGTATAGCTAATGCTTTGGAAATTCTTTTCTACTGTTCTCCTGACTGATGCCTTTCAACAATGAGATCTCTCTGATGCTTTGGAAGCTCTCTGCAGACCATGGCTTTTGCTCTGAGATGTAACTAAGCAAATGTCAGGTAAATCCTACTAGAACAGTTGAACATTATTTGTGATTAATCAGAGTCACTTTAAATGATGGCCGGTGTGTAATGACTTCTATTTAACATGAGTTGAAATGTGATTGGTTAATTCTGAACACGGCCCCAGTTATAAGAGGGTGTGCACACTTATGCAACCAGGTTATTGTGAGGTTTTTTTCCCCCTCAAAGATTTCAGTTTGTTTTGCAATTGAATTGTTACATTATAGGTCACATTAAAGGTGGAAAAAGTTCTGACATGATTTATCTTTGTCTCACAAGAACCTGGCATTTTAACAGGGGTGTGTAGACTTTCTATATCCACTGTATATATATGTATATATATATATATATATATATATTTATACACACACACACATATACACACAGACCACTTTATGAGGTACACCTGTTCAATTGCTTCTTAACACAAATAGCTAATCAGCCAATCACATGGCAGCAACTCAATGCATTTAGGCATGTAGACATTGTCAAGACATTCAAAATGAGCATCAGAATGGGGATTTAAGTGATTTTGAATGGCATGGTTGTTGATGCCAGATGGGCTGGTCTACGTATTTCAGAAACTGATGATCTACTGGGATTTTCACGCACAACCTTCTTTAGGGTTTACAGAGAATGGTCCGAAAAAGAGAAAATATCCAGTGAGCAGCAGTTGTGTGGACGAAAATGTCTTGTTGATGTCAGAGATCAGAGGAGAATGGGCAGACTGGTTTGAGATGACAGAAAAGCAACAGTAACTCAAATAACCACTCGTTACAACCAAGGTACGCAGAATACCATCTCTGAAAGCACAACATGTCGAACCTTGAAGCAGATGGGCTACAGCAGCAGAAGACCACTCCAGGTGCCACTACTGTCAGCTAAGAACAGGAAACTGAGGCTACAATTCGCAATGGAAGAATGGAAGAACGTTGCCTGGTCTGATGAGTCTCGGTTCCAGCTGCAACATTCAGATGTCAGGGTCAGACTTTGGTGTAAACTACCTTGTATCAGTGGTTCAGGGTGGTGGTGGAGGTAGTGTTATGGTGTGGGGGACATTTTCTTGGCACACTTTGAGCCCCTTAGTACCAATTGAGCATAGTTTAAATGTGACAGCCTACCTGAGTAGTGTTGCTGACCATGTCCATCCTTTTATGACCACAGTGTACCGATCTTCTGATGGCTAGTTCCTCCAGGATAACGCACCATGTCACAGAGCTCACAACATCTCAAATTGGTTTCTTGAACATGACAATGAGTTCCCTGTACTCCAATGGCCTCCACAGTCACCAGATCTCAATCCAATAGAGCACCTTTGGGGATATGCTGGAATGCAAGATTTGCATCATAGATGCTCAGTCGACAAATCTGCAGCAACTGCGTGATGCCATCATGTCCATATGGACCAAAATCTCTGAGGAAAGTTTCCAGCACCTTGTAGAAAGTGTGCCACGGAGAATGAAGGCAGTTCTGAAGGCAAAAGGGGTCCAACCCGGTACTAGTAAGGTATACCTAATAAAGTGGCCAGAGAGTGTATATAAAACTGGGGTTTTCCTACTGTTCGAAAAGAGGAGCGTCACATAGGTTTTCCCAATTATAATATGCTGCTGCCAGGATTTCACTTGATATTTCAAGGGAACACCCATTCAGGTTTCTGGAATTTCTACACTAAGCATGCTTCTATGGTACTACCGTAGTTCCAGCAGTAAAATGATGTGGCATAGGAAATCTGCTAAATCATAGCTATTTTAGGCAACTCTATGCCTTTTTTGGTATTTTAAAACATAATTACAGTGGCTATGGTAGTTGCTGTAAATATGCAAATGCCAGTCTTTAGTCTTCATTCCATAATCTGCTCCTCATGAATTGCAGATTGATTTTCAGGAAAAGAGAAAAGGAAAAGTTTAACTTAATTTTCTTTTTCTCAGTCTACATAAGCTGTTCTTGCGTTGTTAAAAACAAAAAACAAAAACAAACATAATATGCATTGCATGGGAATAAACACTAGAAAAGGCCCATGACTCGACAGTTGAAATATATTTCAGGTCATACAGCTAATTGTTTTGTAAACTATATTTTCCTATATTGTAGTTCCCCTGAACTTGGTTGTTCAACTGGTTAATGAGGGGGGTATTTTATGTTGGCATTAAATGACCATGCATGAATCTAAAAGATTATTGTAAGATGTTTGGAATGAAGAGCTACAAACATAATCCAAACTGCATTTAGATAATAGTTTTCTTAATACCACTTTAGAAATAAGGCAACAGATGTGTACATTTAGAGTATTCATTCCGGGTATACACTAATACACTTAAATGTTGTAAAACTGCTTAGGTAAATGGGGGGAATTACAGTGATTGATTTTGTGCATAAAACATAATTTATCATATTGCTTTTTGCAAACATTTGACTTAAAATAGACTGGCTTTAGATTTAAGCAATTTAATCATAAACTTTTAGGATGCCACAGTTTCTAACATAACTAAATACTATTGTTAAAATTACCTACAGCTTGCGCTTTTTCTTTGTCAACCGGTATTGGGAGCACTTTTGCCATTTTTGCGCTATGTCGGTTCAGTGATTATTCTCTTTTCCTGTGAATAGTGTACCCATGTAAACTATATATTGTTTTTTCAAGGAATCTTTTGATACTATAGTTGGATGATAAGCTGAAAATTTAGAATGAGAAATTTTGTAAAAACTAGCGAAAGTTAGAAAAAAACACCAATTTTTTTTATAAATCTTCCCTAATTAGGTAACGTGATGGAAAAAAGCCTCCAAGTTCATCAATTCAGGTGTCTTGATTTCAGAAATACCTAATTTCTATAGATTTTCCATACTTTTCCAGCATACTCACTTTTGTTGCCAAGGTTTAGACATTAATGGCTGTGTGTTGGCAGCAAATTTGCACTGTTATACAGGCTGTACACTCACTACTTTACATTGTAGCAGAGCGTCATTTCTTCAGTGTCACATGAAAAGATATAATAAAATATTTATAAAACTGAGGGGTGTACTCACTTTTGTGAGATACTGTATATATTATATACAGGTGGATGGGCATATAGAAAGAGTGAATTTAGCAGGCACATATGCAGGCCCAGACTGGCCATCGGGCACACCGGGCATTTTCCCGGTGGGCCGGGCAGCCGAGGGCCGGATTGACGTAGGGGCTGATGGAGCTGCAGCTCCAGGCCTCTACCTTAAAATAGGCTTAGTCAGGACCGGACTGACTGTGTACTCACTTTTGTGAGATACTGTATATATTATATACAGGTGGATGGGCATATAGAAAGAGTGAATTTAGCAGGCACATATGCAGGCCCAGACTGGCCATCGGGCACACCGGGCATTTTCCCGGTGGGCCGGGCAGCCGAGGGCCGGATTGACGTAGGGGCTGATGGAGCTGCAGCTCCAGGCCTCTACCTTAAAATAGGCTTAGTCAGGACCGGACTGACTGGGCCTATGCGGGCGCATTAACGCAGGGCATAAGGAGCACCTGCCCCTTAAGCCCGCAGCAACTGCGACCGGGTCTGCCACTCTAGGGGGCCGGACAGAAGGGGATGGGGAGAGGGGGTAGTGTGAATGCGTACAAGAATGAATGAATGAGTAAATGTGTCGATGAAGTGTGTGAATGCGTATGAGAATTAATGAATTCATGTGTGGATGAATTGCTTGAATGATTTGTGAGACTGCATTAATGAATATGTGTTAATGGTTTGTGTGAATGAGTGAGTAAGTGTTTGTGTCTATCATGAATGTTTAAGTAAACATTTGGGGAAATGCAAAGATGGTACATGAAGGGTGGGCTTTAACAATAAATAAATAAAAATGGGCTGCTCAGTCTTAAATGCCCGGGCCTATTTTTTTGTCCCAGTCCGGGCCTGCACATAGGCCTCTAGTGAAATGCATCATAACAAATGTAATTACAATCTTTCAAGTATGTTTGCCTAGTGTATGAAGAAACACTGTGAAATAGCTCAGAATTTTGATAAATGCGATTAGTGGGCAGCATTTAATCTCAAGATTTAACAGAGTAGAAACTGAGAAAGCACACATCTAGTAACGCAAACAAAAAGTCAAGGTGTATATGTATATTGTAGGCAGTAGTGCAAAATAAAGTGTTGATTTTCCACGGATGTGAGTGTGTGTATTTAGTTATCTTATGTGTCGTTGCTTAGATATGAACCTGTAGGGTCTATTCACTAAAGGGAGAGTTGTCAGGAGAGTAGGATATAAACCAACAAATGGTTAAAATACATGTCTCTGAAAATGAGTAAACATTATGGTTTCAGCTTAGACCATGAATAGTCCAAATGAAGCTGCAAGGATCTCAGTGTTCTTGGGCCAAGTAAAATTTTAGCGGAGCATCATGGCAGTCGTAGTTTGCGAAGATCTGGAGCCCTAACCTATTATTATTCTTTTTATAATTTTATTACAGGTGTTACAAGATGTCTTTACCAAAGATACTTTTTATAGATTCCAGCTGCGAGTAGCAAGGATTTGTTTAAATTATTCATGACGTTCTTTGAGCTATTGTTTTTGATTCCGTTAAGCTGTATGTAACCGTATCAAATGCTATTGCTGTTTTTTCTTTTTGTAGCTATCTGTTTGAATTAAAAGAAAATGATGACATTTGTCGCCAGGCGCGGAAATTAGGATCATTTTACCTCTTTCACAATTTATCTCCATTGGTCAAGAAATCAGACAATCGCTATTTTGTTCCAACAATAAGCGCTCAAGGTAATTTATGTTTAGTTGTGTCTGCGGCGAGGTAACACACAGACAACTATGTGTTTAAACTATTAGCATCTATAGTTCTTATAGCACCAACCGACTGCAGATTCCCAGTTGGGTTCAAAACACACACTTAAGATGGGCTTAATTTGCTAAATGGTGAGTTGTCTGGTGAAAATGTTCATCTCACAACATAACTATACAAAACGGTATCCACTGACTTCACAAAAGAGCCAATCCCAACGTTTCTCCTCAATAAGGGTTGGAGTTTTAGGAAAGCACCCTACAATAACTATGCATTATGCTGGGTCACCTCAGCCATTCTTGATAGAGAAGCTCACCGGGGTAAAAATACATTTGCTTCCCAAACTTTACAAAATCAGATCCGGTCTCCTACCCTCTTTGAATTATACAGCTTTTGCATATCCAAGCTTGTCATGGGTGATATAGCCTTGGTGGCATCTAAAACAAGTAACCGCATGGACATTTTAACCGTGCATTTATTATCATTGTTATTAATATTATTTATTGTGTTATATATAATGCTATTGTATTCCGTAGTGCTGTACAATGTTTTTCATTTTAGATTGAAATAAACATTGATAACATAATTTCTCAAAAGAGCCCTTTGCTATTCAGAAATAGTTGCTTCAATTAGAGGATGCGTTTTTTTGGATTCCAGATTTACAAATTACACTTAATAAGCATGGACAGGATGGGCAAAAGATTGAAGATGCAGTTCTGATCGGTTGTACAGACTCATGCATTGCACAGTTTGCAGTGGATCTTGGTAAGAAGTCTTTTAAGGTTTGGAACACATATATAATACATCAAAGTACAAAGCAGCATCCCATAATGGCAGATTTAGAGCCATCAATGTCACATATATATTCCACGTACCCTTTAGATGTCTTACATCGCTTATAAAAGAGCCTTTTATGTTCTAAATGTTATATATATAAGTTTGTGCATTCATTTTTTATGGAATATAATTATGTTAATAGTGTTTTTATTTTATATGATTTAGGACTGTTGGAAAAATCTACTCTAGAAGCAGCACTAGGTGGAAAATTTACCTACCTTCCAAAAGCGTTTATGCAACTGAGTGGGAAAGATGCTCCTCTATTAGCCCAGGTAAGGGTTGACCAATACTCTGCTTTACAAGCTTCAGAAAGAGGGGTTGTGAAGCCTATATTTTAAGACCATTCATTCCCATAAAAAATTTGGTTGTCAAGAAATGTACTTTCCATGTATTGTATAAAATTCCTCCCTTCTGGCAATATCATGCACCTGGCTAGCGCACGTGAGCAATGTCAGGTAGCAAGTTAGTGTATGAATTTTAAACTTAGAACTCTAGAGTACCATAAGCATATGATTAGCCTTTAGAAAAAAAAATCCCACTTATCACTTTAACATAGCCTTTTGGGTTTAACACAGCTTTTTCACATGCACAAGGATTGCTTTCATTTGAAAAAGCTAATTCTTTTCATCAGAGATGAGGTCAGGCATTCTGCTTTCTGGCAAGTTTCAGAAGAGTAGATGGAACAGTGCTTTCTGATGTGTAAAAAAGGAGAATAATGTGATTGCCCGCATATAGAAATGTATATATAGTCATATTGGCCCAAGAATAAGGTGATGCCTTTTATTGGGTTGCATGAGTATTCAGGAACCCCAAGGTTGCTTCTTCAGATGGAAGGCAAAAAAAAACTGAGCGCCAGCGTGACATGACCTTCAGGTGCTCCACCATAGAAGCTTCGTCAGAAGTACCGACCAGCAGCAGCCGAGGTTGTCTTGGCGCATCTGGCAGCCAGTGGATGCGCAATGCGCGATGCACGCAGACGACCTCCGCTGCTACCAGGGACTTCTATGACTGAGCACCGGAAGGTCACGTCACACCGGTGCTCAGTCATAGAAGTCCCGGGTAACAGCGGAGGTTATCTGCGCACACCCAGCTGCCCCCACTTGACACCAAGGAGTCTGGAGCGTGGGGGGGCACCTCTGGGGATGTATTGGTAAGTCTGGGGGGGCATATCAGGGAGGCAGAGTGGCATATAGGGGGTATGAGGCATAGAGTGGCATATAGGGGATATAAGGCATATCAGAGGGAGGCAGAGTTGCATATAGGAGGTATAAGGTATATCTGGGGGGCAGAGTAGCAAGCCGTGGGGCAGATGTGCATAACTGGGGGGCAGTTTGGCAAATAAAAGTAAAAAAAATGCATTTTTACCATATAATTTACATGAATTAATGTTTACTAGTAAAACTTTTTACTATAGGGTAGTCTTATATTCAGGCCTTTTCTTTTTTATATAAATTAATATTCAAATTTTGGGGTTCGTGTTATAATCGAGCAAATGCAGTAGTAATAATCAACAAAACTGTAGCATGAGTAGACATTTGACTACCATCTACCATCATCTACTCTGAATATTTCACCACCATAAATCCATTACTTAGCACATCCTTCTTCCCTGCTGTGGTATGACTCAATAAACCAGTTATCTATATCAGCATGAAATTTTGTATAGTTATTACGTGAGTTATACCAGGAGATCAAGGAATGTATATTTAACTTGCACACAAAAGCCTGTGGGAACATATTTAGTAGAACAGTATAATGAATAGTTTTGCAAGTCCTGACGGAAGGGGCCTTTAAGTTCATAAATCTGTCTCTAGGCGATTCTAGGATGACTCTGCCAGTTGTTTTTTGTATGTCATTTAAAACCTGAGGACACGGAGGCTTGTTGGAACACACAGCATCTCATGGCTTGGGGCAAGTATTTCTTTCATAGCGTCTACGTTATTTGTTTTGGGTGGTTTTCCTCTAGCCTGGACTTGTTCTCAGCTCTGTTGAATAGGTGCGGACATTGAGTGCCCTACTTTTTAATGCAAAACGCCAGCTGAATTTAGACATGCAAAGTGTTCTAGACACACACATCCCCCTTTTGTCTTGGTAAACTGTTCCATTTGAAATATTATAGTGACGTAATGCAGTAGTGATCCTTTAAAACAGCAACCAAATTTGTATCAGTGGGCCAATCTCCTGCACACTGCTGACCCCTATGGTAATGATTTTTGTAATCATTTGTGGTGAAAATATCACTGCTGGGAATGAATGATCTTTTAGATAACATTTATTTACTTCCAGCGGATTCTCTAGTGCTGTTATACCATTACATAAGTTATGGTGGGTAAAGGTGATGGAAAACCTTTCCACTAAAATTTAGCGGTATGTAGAAGCATTATTAAACACTCATCAACAGACACCAGACACCAGACAAGCCAGCAGGCTTGTTTTTCCCTCAGAAATCTCATGGTGCTGCCACAACCACAAGGGATTCTGGGTAGGCGCATGCAAATAAGGTCAACAATTATCACCTTTTGCCTATATATCCACTTTATACATGGATCCCTTGAAAGTAATTGCCCTCTGTACATTCAGCTGTCCATGAGTGGTGATCTGGCCATTCTGCCACTCTGCCACCAGATACGCCCTATACCTCCTATATGCCACTCTGCCTCCTGAATATTCCTTTTAACCCCCTATATGCCACTCTGCCACCAGATATGCCCTATACATCCTATATGCCACTCTGCCTCCTGGATATTCCTTTTAACCACCTATATGCCACTCTGCCGTCCTGACATTCCTTTTAACCCCCTATATGCCAGTCTGCCTCCCTGATATTCCTTTTAACCCCCTATATGCCGCTCTGCCTCCCTAATATTCTTTTTAACCCCCTATATGCCACTCTGCCTCTAGAAAGCCCTTATACACCCCCCATATGCTACTCTTACCCTCCCCCGACTTACCAGTGCATCCCTAGACTTCTCCCCGTGCTTCAGATTCCCTGGTGTGTAGTGGTGACAGCCGGTGGAGTTCTGCGCGATGCACTCAAGCAACCTCTGCCGCTGCCGGCACTTCCGCCGGGACTTCTATGAATGAGCACCGGGAGCAGCGGAGGTTGTCTGGCAGCCGCTGCGCATCTCCGCAGTGCGCGTAGACAACCTCCGTTACTGCTGGCTGGTACCGGAAGGTCATGTCACGCCGGCGCTCAGTCATAGAAGCCCAAGCAGAAGTGCCAGCAGCAGCGGAGGTTGTCTGCACGCATTGCGCAGACGCGCAGCGGCTGCCAGAGAGGCGGATCTCTTAGTCTTGTAGTCAAGATTAGAAGACTACCTTTGCTCTGAAAAAAACCTTGTCTTATAATTGAGCAAATACGGTAATAATAATAATAATAACCAGGTAGCCATTCAGCTTTTGAGTGGTGCTCATCTGTTTGTTTTGTTCTTTTTGTTTTAGAATGCTGTTTGTAATTTAACCCCTAGACGACAATTGACGTGCCAGGCTCATCACAAAAGTGCACCCCTTAAAGACAATTGACGTACCTGACACATCATGGTGTTAAATGAGAAGCCATATGCCTTTTAATTATTGCGGCTACAAAAAAAAAATTTAGGAGGCGATCAACGATTGCCTCCTAAACTTAGCCAGTGTTGCTTAAGTGCCTTATAGAGGCATTCAGCAACATAAAAAATTGTCAGGGATCCTGTTTGATCACTCCTAGCATATATAACTTGTCACAAAAGGGGATAAAAAGAGCTTGGACCGTTACTTGCAGGCTACCCTCTCCTAGTCTCTTACCAAAACAAAGAAAAATACAAATAAAATAAACAGGCTTAACACAGGTCCATGTTATACAGTAGCCCCCCAAGGCTTCTTGGAGTAGTGACTGATCATTATCTACTGTTAATGACATTTGTAATATTTCATTAATGTAAGGACCGGGGCTATTTTACTCTACAGGACCAGGGCATTTTTCATTGTTTTTGCTATGTCTTTCTTTCAAATGTGTGTGTATGTGTATATATGTATGTATGTATATATATATATATATATATATATATATATATATATGCAACAAACTTGCAGAAATCTGTTTTTCGGGTTAGTTGGTAATATAAAATCTTCCAAAAAGATATGTATACATAGATATGTATGTTATAGTAACAAAGTTCATGTATACATTTAATTAAATCATGCACTGGTAGTATTAGGATAGAGGTGTGCAGCCCCCTCCCAAACTATGAATTAGGCAGGACAAACACAGCCCTAGTATGAAGCCAGTCAAGATTGCCAGGGTTGGCCATTCTAAACAACAGTTTAAATGCTTATTTTGCTTTTAGGCTCATGGTTTGTAAATAAGAAGCCACAAGAGTACAGACCCCCATGGAGCTCAGTTAGCTTCAAAAGTTATATCATCATAGGAGTAATCGTCTAGAATAAAGATATTTTAAAGGTTACTATTTTTTCATGGCATCATTCATAGAATAAATTGTAAGGAGAAACACTACTGTTCAAAGGTTTAGGGTTATGCCAAACAAAGACATTTCTAGCTGTAACATACCGATAATTCCAAAAGGGTTTCCTAATGATCGATTAGCCTTTTAAATTAAAACTTGGATTAGCTAACACAATGTACCATTGGAACACAGGAGTGATGGTTGCTGATAAAAGGCCTCTGTTCCATTAGAAATCATTTGTTTTCAGCTACAATAGACATTTATTTTTATTACAATGTTTACTATATTTCTGATCCATTTCATGTTATTTTAACGCCCAACTTTTGTATGGCTTTAAAATATCACATTTTTTCTTGGACTGCTTACAATTTGCCAGGCACAAGCACTACTCCGCTGGCACGACACTCATCAGTTCTGCAGCAAAACAGGTAAACCAACCGTAAAGAATGTGTCTGGGAGCAAACGCGTTTGCAGTACGAATGGAATGATTTATTACCCACAGGTAAGTTAATTGCTTCAGGAACACTCATCCTTACTGTAGTTAGTGTTCAATAGAAAGCAGGTAGCCAGCATAAGCTAATATTCCCACAAATACATTCAAAAGGATTCTGGTATACAGTTTTTCGACAAATACCATATTCTGTATTATGACCACAAATGTAACCATTCATCTAATCAGGATAAAGATATTTATGTGTCTTTTGTAGCATGGCCTTCATCCAGAAAAGCATATAACTATCTAACTTGATTGGGAATTGCCAAGGAACTCTATTGGGTTATTTAACAGTATATTGTTATTATATTTGGATTAATTAACAATGCTACATGACTGCTGTTTATATTTTTATGTATTGTTTTTTTAACTGTACAAAGTGTTTTGGAAGCTTTTTGTTATATCTTCATTTTTGCCAACCAAACACGAGCTTAAAGTCTGATTTTTGTTGGATTTTGGAGTGGAAAGTTAAGTGCATAGTATTGCAGAATAGACTATTTCAAACGGCACACCTATGGCTTTTCAGTGCTGTAGGCTGTTCACGGACATGTTTGACATGTTTGAGTAGTAGTTCATAGGCGTAGCGTTTAAATGGTCAGTCTGGCAGCCTTATTAGTGTAATTTCACAAGGTGCAAGTGTGATCATTAAACACGGCCTTATGTCGCTAACGCTTAGTTTACTTATGACTTTCACAAAATATACATGAATAATACCAGCTTGGTTTATCTTGCCCATTATTTCTGGTGTGCAGGTCCATTTATAACTCTAAATAACTATTTACTACTTTACTATATTTTTTTGTGAAGTGAAGATATCCCAGACTTCTAAGCTAGGTTTACGTGATGCAGATATTTTCACAGGATTATCCAAATGTTTTTGTTATGTTTTTTGTGTTTTAGATGTCTCCAGTAGTTATCACTTTGGTGTCTTATAAGAACCGCTGCCTGCTTGCACGCCAGGAGAGCTTCCCAGCTGGGATGTACACTGCTCTCTCTGGCTTTTGTGACATTGGTAGGTATATCTTTATGTAGGTAGGTAGGGGCTTGGATCATATGTAGTATTAGACCAGGGAACACGTTATGTTGCTGAGGGTAATCTATTACAGGTCTAGTTACGGTAAAGGAAATTGTAATACTGTGCTAATATGCAATGTATAACGCAGTACAAGACTGATCCAAACAATCTTTTGCCCTCTTTGTAAAATGCCTCGGGTATTAGAGGTCTGTTCATACCTCTATTGACATCTGTTTTTAACCAGATTTATTTGGTTGACTTTTGGGTATTAATTTCCCACAACTATTTTACCAGCATTACACTTTTGGTATGACTTTTTTAATTCCAGGTGAGACTCTAGAGGATACCATTCGAAGAGAGGTGGCGGAGGAAGTTGGGTTGGAGGTAGAGTCCCTTAGATATTCTGGATCCCAGCACTGGCCATTTCCCAATAGCTCTCTAATGGTGGCCTGTCAGGCAACAGTGCAGCATGACGAGGTGAGTATTCACTACAATATGAAACAGTAATCACAATATGAGCATTGTTGTACCTTTTTATTTTAAGAATGGAAAGGCTGTATACTACTGAAGAGGCATGCGCTATTTGGTAAAAAGATTCTGATGCCACTGATGATGTGTCTGATTTTGACGTGGCTCAGTTTAGCATCTCCAGTAAAGAAGACCCATCTATGGACAAGGTCCCTAGAGCTGGCTGTTTGCCAGATATTCCCCCTACCGACCCCAGCATTCATTCTGATATCTCCAATTTTAGCTCATGTCAATTTATGGGACTGTTCATGAATTTGAATTAAATTTTTATTAAGTTTCCTAAGGGAAGGTTACATTCGGTGCAATAAAAAGCAATAACAAATTTTGAAAAACCAAGAGTTGAGAAAGCCGTAAGAACAAAAAAGGATATAGAAGAGAATAGTAAACGAGTGTCTCCCTAGACAGTGTCCACATGATCCCAAATTGGTGCAAAGGTATTGATGAGGTAATTTCTTGGAGTAAGTGGTTTTCCAGGATTTCCAGTGTTTCCAAATTGCATTTGCGGGACCCATCAGGGTTGCCCACTACCTATTTTGATTTTTGTTTTGGCACTAGAACTGCTGGAAGTCAATATAAGATCATAATTATATTGAAAAACATCAGAGGCATCAAAATAGGATCACAGGACCATAGAAACTGACTTTTTGCAGACGATATTCTCCTGGAAATGGATGACCCCAAGAACTCACTGCCACCACTTGACCAATCCACTAAAATGTCCTACTACCGCAACAACTCAGGGAACACACAAGCTCTATCGCTTAATATTCCGGAGCCTGTTCTGAGGAACTCAAAGCCACATATCATTTCAACTGGAGAACAATCTATAAAATATTTGGGCATCTTTATCACAAATTCTCCACACTCCTCGGTTAAGCAAAATTTCCCAAAGCTATGATCTACATTTATTGAATGATCTGGAAACCTTTATCTTCTAACATCTGTTCTTTCTTGGATGGGTAGAATAGCCATGGCTAAGATGGTTGCCTTGAATACTCTACTTCTTTCGAACACTCCATATATATATATATATATATATATATATACAACTAATAACTATTAATCTTTTCAATCATTAATACAAAAAGTCTTATGAAATAGGTGATAACTTTTGAGAGGTAATATCATCTCAAACTAATCTGTGCACTGCCCAGCTCCTTGCAACTAATACAGCATCTTATATGGCAATATTCCTAGAATTGCACTTGTGTGTGCAGGTTAGAAAGAAATTCTGGGAACTCACCATGATAATGATAATAATAAATAGGCCTTTCTTAGGATCCTACTGGAGCATAGACCCATTTTCAACATTAGTTTTTCCAAAGACCATGATGCTTGTTGACCCCTTAATGAATAAAGGGTACCACTTGTATGTAGATAGTTATTATGCAGGTGTCCCTTTGTTTAAGATCCTTTTTGCCTAGATACTGTAACTTGTTATACCTTCAGATAAAACTGCAAATGATTAAAAAAAAAAAACTTTGATGCCATGATAAAATTGGGGGACATCGTTAGAATTTCGTTTCCCAGCCGCTTTGCTTGGACGAAATTTGGGTACATTTTTTAATTCAGGAACGACATTCAGGAGCGTTCCCAAAGGAAGAGGTCCCTGTCACCTCCTGGACTCACCTTTCACCTACTCAGCACCATGTCAAGGTTAAGGAAGAGGTCAGCACTCAATTTTGTACTGCAGGGCCACCAGCAACAGCAGCACTACACCAATGGATAAACATAACCAGCAGCATACTATGGGAATCAATTTCTCCCAAAACTGGACCAGTTGGATTAATTGATCCCTTTGAGTAAGGAAGGTGAAATGGCAGCAGCAGGGCAGTGGTGGTAGGTAGACGCACTTATCCAGCCCCACTTGGAGCAGTACTGAATTTCTCCCAAATTACGAAAGACGTTCAAAAAAGTTTCCACGCTTGTTATAACCCAAAAACAAATTACATCACTTTTCTACATAGTCCCCTTCCTTTGTGATGCAATTTTCGCAACGTCATGCCAACTTTTTCCTAGAAGAAGGTCAACATCAACTTTACTGCCGACGGTTGCGTCATGAATTTCTTTGCTACAGGAGATGATGGATGCTTCCACTACATGCTCTGCTGCTCGCTTTTGGGCTCGTAATGGTGAACCCATGTTCTGCAGAAAATCATCACAGTCTTCACAATAATTCTTTTGTTCCTCTGTCAGCTGCTTAGGCACCCACCTGGCACACACTTTACTGAACTTAAGGCTGTGGTGAATCAGGGTATAGGCAGATCCAGCACTCACCTTTAGCTTTCCTGCAACCTCTTCAACTGTTATTCTTCTGTTTTCGCAAATCAGTTCCTGGGTTCTTTTTTTCATTCCTTGTGGTCATGGCTGTAACTGGCCGTCCGGAGCTCTCTGCATCCATCACCCCAGTATGACAGGACAATGTTCCTCTTTGGTGCAACCATTTTAACCCAAGGCTAAAAATCCTTATACTAAACTGCAACAGCAGCCGGCTTGCCAGACAGAACATGACAAGGGGCTCGAGCAACCACTTGCCCTCTTTAAAGCTGCTCTCCATATATGCCAAGGGCCCGCAGCTTTCCACTCCGGACATAATTTGTTCCTGACAACAGGGAGTTGCATGACCCTGCGGCAAAAGCAAAGCTGCTCTCAGATATACATATATGTATGTGTGCTTGTGTAAGCATTTGTGTGTGTTGGCATGGATCTGTAAGTGTTGGGGGAAGGCAAAGATGGCACAGGCAGGCTATTTGGGTCATTGATAAGCTGGTGGCAAAGATGCAACTGAAAAGCTGTTTGAGGGCACTGACAAGTTCTTTGAGGAAAGATGACACAAACAACTGGGGGCAAAGATGATACCAGAATTGATAAGCTGTTTGGCAGCAATGATGGCACAGACATGCTGTTTTGGGGGACATGGCTTTTTTGGGGAGGTGGCACCAGGGCCCCTTTAGTTTCTTCTTACTCCTCTGGCCATATCTCATCATTAGGAAAACTAATACATGCTATAAGACGGTTGTAATATACATTATGCACATTGGAACCCATAATCTAGTTTTTAAAAAGGCAAACCTCAACAAAAAATCCATGGTTTTGTAACTCTATCTCTAGTTAATCAGCAGGATTTTGGTGCAAGATGATCCTGGTCCTTCAGTATCTCCAGGAAATCTTGCTAGAATTGGGGCTGCGGTTTTTGCTATGCATAAGGATACCAGAAGGACACAACTTATCAACTTATTACTGCCCTGATTGCCCTAATGAGCCTGGTCTGAAAATTAATATTTTATTTTATATATTATATATTTTCTCCAGCCACATGGTTAACGTTGTACTTTTAATCTTATAATTTACTTTAAGGGTGAATTCAGTTATCCTTATGAATAATTGGTCCATGAGCATACTATGTTTTACATAAAGTGGAAAAATGGCTGAATATAATTTGATGATTTAAAGTTTCTCCAAAACATACTCAACCTTCTGCATCAGCTCAGGTCATGCTAGCAAACACAAATTTGTGGTTTTTATTCTGCAGATAGGCTGCTCAAGAAGTCCAAAGCAATGTTGCAATTTATGCAAATAAAACAACAAAAAATAAAGTTCCTCCAAAAGTTTTATTCATCAAAAAATAATGTAGTATGAATATGGATAAAATAAAGCTGAAAAAAAACAAAATATAATTTGTGTGGATTTAATAATTGAGCAAAATTATGGTTGAAGGAAGACATAGAAAAAACACCAATTTTGGTCCACATCTGTAGTGTAAAACAGCCCTGGTCCTGAAGGGGTTCTTATGCTTTGCACATGTATGGAATAAAATGCAGTAGAGAAACCTTCCATAGTTACACAATATATATATATATATATATATATATATATATATATATATATATATATATATATATATTAGGGCTGCAACAACTAATCGATAAAATCGATAATAATCGATAATGAAATTCGTTGGCAACGAATTTCATTATTGATTAGTTGAATCGATTATTATCGATTATAAAATGAGGGTTTTTTCAGAGCAAACGCTCTGAAAAATCCCCCTCATTATATAATCCGTTTAGTCTGACTCACCGTCTCACAGCAGCAGCTCCTACTTACTCCCCCTCCCTGTAATCACTGTGACAACTGGCCCCGCCCCTTCCTTCTCCAGGCCAGAACCACATGGCTGTGACACTCATCTAACTGTAAGTATATGTATTGTGACAGAAAGCAGGGGATGATAATGGAGGGAGTATATATATCCCCTTATATTTTGCAGGGTGGTTACCCACAATAGTTTTACTAGCCCCAGGGAGATGTATTGTTAATAATGGAATTATTAATGTCTGTTGTTATCTGTGTGTTTTGGGTCCCTGGGGTGGAGCATTTGGAGAGTAGGGCGGGCCAGTGCTCCACTCCACAGTTTATGAGCAGCCGAAGACCAGCAGGTGGGAATCCAGTCCGGAGATTATCGGATACTCTCCTAGCACTCACCTGTATCCACTAATTAGTGGGAGAGGCAGTTAAGTAGCCTCCTGGTCTCAGAGCAAGAGAGAGATCATTTGGCTCCCTGAGAGAGAGGGAGAGAGCTGCCAAATTACTGAGTGCTGCCAATATTATATGCAATCGTGTTATTTTGTTTTGTTGAAACGGATAAGCCGTCCAACTGCAGTTAGGTTGGAATACCCTGTATTAGTTAGTGCTCACAAGAGCGAGGCTTTTTTGTTTTGGTTTATTTATTTTCTGTAATGCCTGTGGTGACGAAATAAAACAGGCCCAGCCTTTTTCTTTACCCTCCTCGTGTCTGAGACGTCTCTGCAGCCTGGAAGACTGTGTGTAAGTAAAGATTCCCGGACAGAGTACCAAAGTGAAGGGGTATTCTGTCACATATGGTGGAGATTGCGGGTAACACACGAACAAGTCGGTAAGGTGCAAAAGAGACTAAAGAAAATGGAGGATGTCATTAAAGCACTTATCCAGTGCACCACAGTGCAGCAAGAAACTAACAAAAGGGCAGCTGAGACTAATACCATACAGCAGGAGAATATCGCTGCACTACAGCAACTGGTGCTAGCCCAGAAAGAAAACACAGAGGCTATGATCAGGCAAGCCGCATTAGCTCAAGCTGAAGCTCATCAAATGCTCAGAGAGGAGCAGCACAATGCCACTCGTGCCATACAGCAAGAGATCCAGGTCCTATCTGAGAGGATTACCAGGGAGACTGCAGAAGGACTGCAAGGTCCCAAGGTAATCAGGGCAAGTAACTATCTGCAAAAGATGGTGCCTACAGATGATGTTGAGGCCTACCTTATGGCATTTGAGCGAACAGCGGAGAGAGAAGGCTGGCCTGTGGCTGAATGGGCAAGCTTAATAGCACCGTTCCTAAGTGGAGAACCCCAAAAGGCATACTACGATCTGGAACCAGACCAAGCGAGGGATTACAACAAGCTAAAATTGGAGATCCTGGCACGTTTGGGAGTTACAGCAGCTATCCGCGCACAGAGATTCCACGCCTGGATATACAGCTCAGGGAAAACTGTTCGTTCACAGATGTTTGATTTGATACATCTCGCCAGAAAGTGGTTACAGCCGGAGGTCAATTCATCAAGCTACATAGTGGAGCAACTAGTGATGGACCGATTTTTGAGAGGGTTACCAGTCACTCTCCGCCGGTGGGTCAGTCAGAGCGACCCCCAGACAGCTGACCAGTTGGTTGCTTTAGTAGAGCGGTACATTGCAGCCGAAGAAGTCATCCAACATCCTGCAGCGGAGCGACCTAGAAACCTAAAAAACCCCAGCAAATATGGTAAGACTGCTCCTGGGAAAAGGGGGACTTTTGAAGAGCAAGTAGGCTCTTACAATTCCAGGGACATAACGCCAAGAGAAAGAGGTTTTTTTATGCAGGAAGAACCTACAAGAGACACTAGAATGATAAAATGTTTTAAATGTCGGGCATTTGGACATATAGCAAAAGACTGCCCTGATGATATCGAACCAATGGAATGTAACTTGGGTAATAATAGGGATGGTTATTCATTATATTCACGATCCGTGTGTTCTGCAAACAAAAGTGGTTGTGTAAAAAATCATCCATGGTGTTCGGTGACTGTGGAAGGGAAAACAGTGCAGGCCTTGCTCGACTCTGGAAGTATGGTAACTCTGCTTGATAAGTCTTTGGTTCCTGACATTTGTATTGATAATGGTAATAAGGTAGATATCGCATGCATACATGGGGACATACATAATTATCCTACTACTATGGTACAAGTTGAGACACATTGTGGCACAGTAAACTGTCAAGTTGGCCTGGTACCAAAATTAGCACACGACATGATAATCGGTAGAGATTTCCCACATTTTTTAGGGTTGTGGAATTCCTCTGAGAATAATGCATCAAGGTTGTCGGATGATTTCCCCTTTGCAGAGATGTTGGTAGACGAGCTGAATAACGACGAGAAGCCTGGAAATAAGCTGTCATATCCCATTAAAACACTAGTGGGCGACAATCCAGAACAGACTGACACCTTGAATAGTCAGGAACAAGACATGGGGTTAATTGATTTAGAAGTTAGCCCAGGCAACTTCCATAGTGCACAGTGGTCAGATCCTACATTATCGGTGGCTAGAAGCACTATTACAGTAAGAAACGGCTCCCCCACTGACCCAGGAAAACCACTTACCTATCCGTATTTTGAAGTTGACAATGACTTATTATATCGAGTTGATAAAAAAGAGGCGACAAAACAGTTGTTGGTGCCACAAAGTTATAGGCGCACAGTGTTAAATCTCGCACATAGCCATGTCTTAGGGGGTCATCTAGGAGTAGACAAAACGAGAGAAAGGATACTCAGGAGATTCTATTGGCCAGGGGTGATTGCAGACATAACAAATTACTGTGCGTCCTGTCCTGACTGTCAGCGCACTGCCCCATTTAAAGCGTTCCGTAGTCCATTGGTGCCCTTGCCCATCATTGAAACCCCATTTGAACGTATTGCAATGGATTTTGTTGGCCCGTTGGTGAAATCTGCGAGAGGACACCAATATATATTAGTAATATTGGATTACGCCACCCGATATCCAGAGGCGATACCTATGCGTACAACCTCTGCAAAGTCTATTGCCAAAGAATTGTGGATGATGTTTAGCAGGGTTGGGATCCCAAAAGAAATTTTGACAGACCAGGGAACACCATTCATGTCTAATGTCACTAAAGAGTTATGTAAGCTCCTTAACATAAAGCACCTGAAAACGTCTGTGTATCACCCACAAACAGATGGCCTTGTAGAGCGGTTTAACAAAACCTTAAAGGCAATGCTAAGGAGAGTAATTGATAAAGATGGGAAAAATTGGGATTTCTTGTTACCCTATTTAATGTTTGCCATTAGGGAAGTGCCTCAAGCCTCTACGGGTTTTTCACCATTCGAATTGTTATATGGTAGGCATCCCCGTGGGCTACTTGACATAGCCAAGGAAACTTGGGAACAAGAAGGTACCGCATATCGTAGTATTATTTCCCACATAAATCAGATGCAGGAACGTATGGAGGCCATTATGCCCATAGTACGAGAACATATGGAAAAGGCCCAACAGGACCAGAAGAATAGTTACAACAGGAATGCCAGGGTTCGGGTGTTTCAGCCTGGTGATAGAGTCCTAGTCCTGGTCCCCACCGTAGAAAATAAATTCCTAGCAACCTGGCATGGACCATATGAAATTATTGAAAGGGTGGGAGAAGTAAATTACAGAGTGAGACAGTCAGGCAGAAGAAGGCCTGAACAAATATATCATGTGAATTTACTTAAGCCATGGAAGGACAGGGAAGTCTTAGTTGCAGTTGAAGCCACTACCTTCCCCCTAAAAGATAACATTGAACCAGAGGTTAACATACCAGTAACCCTGTCCGTACACCAGACACGTGAGGTGAAGGAATTTATCAGATTAAATAAAGATGTGTTTTCTCCAAACCCAGGCAGAACAAATGTTATAAAACATGACATTATAACAGAACCAGGTAAAAGAATCTACCTCAAACCCTATAGAATACCTGAAGCTCGCAGGGAGGCAGTTAGGGCAGAAGTTAAAAAAAATGCTACACCTTGGGGTAATTGAAGAGTCATGCAGTGATTGGAGTAGCCCTATTGTACTTGTACCAAAACCGGATGGTACATTAAGGTTTTGTAATGATTACCGTAAATTGAATGCCATCTCAAAATTTGATTCCTATCCCATGCCCAGAGTGGATGAGCTAGTAGAAAGGCTGGGGAAAGCCCGTTACCTCACTACACTTGATTTAACCAAGGGATACTGGCAGGTTCCGTTAACCGAGCGAGCAAAGGAAAAAACAGCTTTTTCCACCCCTGATGGTGTTTTTCAATATAAGGTTTTACCTTTCGGTTTACATGGGGCCCCTGCCACCTTTCAAAGGATGATGGACAGGATACTGAAACCACACATGCGTTATGCAGCTGCATATCTAGATGATGTAGTCATACATAGTGAAGACTGGGAATCTCACCTGCCAAAAGTGCAAGCCGTGTTAAATTCAATTCGAGATGCTGGGTTACCGGCTAACCCTAGTAAATGTACAATTGGCCTAGAGGAAGCCAAATACTTAGGGTATTCAATTGGAAGGGGGTTAGTGAAACCTCAGCAGGCAAAAATAGAAGCCATACGCAATTGGCCACAACCAGCCACTAAGAAACAGGTGAGAACGTTCCTAGGTCTAATTGGATATTACAGAAGGTTTATCTCTGAATTTGCTACAATTGCAAGTCCTTTAATTGACCTGACAAAAGCAAAAGCCCCTGTGTTGGTAAAATGGTCCCCAGAAACTGAGAGTGCATTCAAAAGGCTGAAAGAAATCATTTGTACCCAACCAGTGTTAGTAACCCCTGACTTCTCCAAAGAATTCATTTTGCAGACAGATGCATCTGATGTTGGACTGGGAGCAGTCCTTTCTCAGGAAAGCCGAGGGGAAGAGCACCCTATCTTGTACATAAGCAGAAAGCTTAACCCACACGAAAGGAATTACTCTATTGTAGAGAAAGAATGCCTTGCTATAAAGTGGGCGGTAGACCATCTTAAATATTACCTACTAGGGAGGAAGTTTAGACTTGTAACTGACCATGCACCACTTACATGGATGTGCCAGAACAAAGAGAAAAACAGTAGAGTAACACGCTGGTTTCTGAGTTTGCAACCCTATCACTTTTCAGTAGAACACAGGGCTGGATGCAAACAGGGGAATGCTGATGGGCTCTCAAGAATGCACTCACTCATGTCTATGGTCGCTCACCCCATCAGGTCTGAGCTGGGGGGGAGGATGTGTGACAGAAAGCAGGGGATGATAATGGAGGGAGTATATATATCCCCTTATATTTTGCAGGGTGGTTACCCACAATAGTTTTACTAGCCCCAGGGAGATGTATTGTTAATAATGGAATTATTAATGTCTGTTGTTATCTGTGTGTTTTGGGTCCCTGGGGTGGAGCATTTGGAGAGTAGGGCGGGCCAGTGCTCCACTCCACAGTTTATGAGCAGCCAAAGACCAGCAGGTGGGAATCCAGTCCGGAGATTATCGGATACTCTCCTAGCACTCACCTGTATCCACTAATTAGTGGGAGAGGCAGTTAAGTAGCCTCCTGGTCTCAGAGCAAGAGAGAGATCATTTGGCTCCCTGAGAGAGAGGGAGAGAGCTGCCAAATTACTGAGTGCTGCCAATATTATATGCAATCGTGTTATTTTGTTTTGTTGAAACGGATAAGCCGTCCAACTGCAGTTAGGTTGGAATACCCTGTATTAGTTAGTGCTCACAAGAGCGAGGCTTTTTTGTTTTGGTTTATTTATTTTCTGTAATGCCTGTGGTGACAAAATAAAACAGGCCCAGCCTTTTTCTTTACCCTCCTCGTGTCTGAGACGTCTCTGCAGCCTGGAAGACTGTGTGTAAGTAAAGATTCCCGGACAGAGTACCAAAGTGAAGGGGTATTCTGTCACAGTATATATATATATATATATATATATATATATATATATATATATATATATATAATGTGTATGTGTGTATATATATATATATATATGTATGTTATATATATATATATATATATATATATATTTGGGCTACTGAAAGTTAGGGGAGGTGGGGGTTAATTTAGGGGCAGTTATGGTTAGTGGGGTGTTTGGGGTTAATTTAGGGACATTTATGGTTAATTGGGTGTTTAGGGTTAATTTAGGGGCAGTTATGTTAATAGGGTGTTTAGGGTTAATTTAGGAGCAGCTGTGGTTAATGGGGTGTTTAGGGTTAATTTAGGGGATGCTGTGGTTGATGGGGTCTTTAGGGTTAATTTAGGAGATGCTGTGGTTAAGGGGGTGTTAAGGGTTAATTTAGGGGCAGTTATGGTTAATGGGGAGTTTAGGGTTAATTTAGGGGAATCTAAATCCTGGGGGCAGTGAAGTGACATATCTGGGGGTATAAGGCATATACAGTATATAAGGCATATGTGGGGAGGGCAGTGTGGCATGTCTGGGGAGGACGGAGTGGTGTATCAGGGTGTATAAGGCATATCTGGGGGTAGAGTGGCATATCTGGGGGTAGAGAAGTGGCATGTCTGGGAGGCAGGGTGGCATGTCTGGGGAGGATGGAGTGGGGTATCAGGGGATATAAGGCGTATCAGGCACAGTGGCAGATGTGGGAGGCAGCGTGGAGTGGCAGATGTGGGAGGCATTGTGGAGTGGCAGATGTGGGAGGCAGCATGGCGTGGCATATGTGGGGAGGGCAGGGTGGCATGTCTGGGGAGGATGGAGTGGTGTTTTAGGGGGTATAAGGCGTATCAGGCACAGTGGCATGTGGGGGGTAGAGTGGAGTGGCAGATGTGGGAGGCAGCGTGGAGTGGCAGATGTGGGAGGCAGCGTGGAGTGGCAGATGTGGGAGGCAGCGTGGAGTGGCATATGTGGGAGGCAGCGTGGAGTGGTATATGTGGGAGGCAGCGTGGAGTGCTGTGGTAGGCAGCGTGGCATATGTGGGGGGGGGCAGCATGGCATGTCTGGGAGGCAGCGTAGCAAACCTGGGCTCAAATGTGCATATATTGGGGGGCTGGTTGGGAAATAAAGACAAGAAATGTATTATCAAAGTTTTTTTATTCTGCTGTTTGTATTTAACATCATTTGTTTAGTAAATTATTTTAAATAAATGAAAAATTTACATTTAATTTAATCGTTAGTTGCAGCCCTAATATATATATATATATATATATATATATATATATATATATATATATATATATATATATATATATATATATATATATATACTCATGACTGCTAACAAAACTGAAAAGGGCTTATTAATCACAGCCTGAAAAACTATAAATGCTGTATGAGAATTGACTTAAGTTTACCTTTCTATTTTGGACATTTTTAATATTTCTTCTCATGAGATGGTGATTATTAAATTAATGCTCCCAAAATTGATTTTATGGATTACCAATAATCACACGCATGGATTCTGTATTTCTGATCCTAGAACAAAATCGCCGGCCCCAAACAGTGTCTGGGAGATATTTGTGAAAAACTGACGTTGCTGGAAATCTGCATTTTTAATTTAAGACCTTCATAATGGATTATGAGTTTTATTCTTCAATAAGGTTTGAGTTGGCCCTACTTAATGCATAGTTCAATCACTGCTGCGGAGCTACAACTCCAGTGACGCAAACGTTAATTACTGGATAGATGATGGGTGATATCGGAGTTGTAGTGAATCTGAAGCAGCCAGTGAACAGCCTCCGGTCTATGTTGCGGTGTTTGGTTTACACACCATTTAGGGTGATATATATATATAGATATATATATATATCAACATAAATTGAAGAATAAAACTCATAATACGTTATGAAGGGCTTAAATTAAAATTGAAGCTTTCCCGCAATGTCAGTTTTTCATAAATATCATAAATATTATTTTATATTATATATATATATATATATATATATATATATATATATATATATATATATATATATATATATATATATATATATATATATATATATATATAAAATATACTTGGCCCGTGTGGTTTCACTTCTTTAGATATACTTGATATACTAACATACAGTTTTGTGTTTATTTTACACAGCTGAATGTGAATAGATCAGAGCTGGAAGCTGCCAGGTGGTTCACTTTGGATGAAGTGGAGGAAGCTTTACAGAGGGACATTGTGCACACGAAGAATGAGAATGGCACTGTACCTATCTGGGTGCCACCCAAGTGGGCAATAGCCCATCATCTGATCCAGGAATGGGTAAAGGAGCAGAAAGCTCTTAAGCATGGTAACTCGGATAATGCTATAAACGGCCCCGTCAATAGACTACAATATGTGCCTACTTAATAGCTAGATAGTATTGTCCAGGGGACATTCTCTGGTGCTTTTAAACCTATTGGTTTTAACGTTGTTTAGTATGGTTTTAATGTTGTTAAACAGTTACATATAAAAAAATTACATATTTTATCTTCCTAGATTAATGAAGTGTTTCATTTTGGCAAGGGCTTAAATGTGGTGGGAAAACCATTAATTTAAAACATCAGTACCTCAAGTTAAATGTAGATGTAAATGTTATCAGACCTCAGATTATTTATATGAAAGGGGGCAATTTGTTGTCGCCTGTGTGATGTGTTAGTTACCATCTTTGAAATTTTAGTAGTCTTCTGTATAACAAAGTTTGGGTTTTGTATCTTATTTGTCCAAGTTTGCTTCTGTTTCTTTGCCACTGTCATTATCAGCTCTCTGTAAAACGCTGGGGCTTCTTGAAATCACGTTTTAAAACAATTACATAACTGCCCCTAAATTAACCCCAAACACCCCATTAACTGTAACTGCCCCTAAATTAACACCAAAATACCCCATCAACTATAACTGTCCCTAAATTAACCCTAAACACCCCATTAACCATAAATGCCCCTAAATAAACCCTAAACACCCCATTAACCATAAAGTGAAAAAAGAAACAGAGTAGGTGAGCTGTGGATAGTAAATCACTAAATCAATATAAATCAATATGTAAAACGTGTTGTTCACACCCTGTGTGAACCTGATGAAGCTGTGATAGAAGGCGAAACGCGTAGTGCTACTGTTTTTTTTTTTTTCAACCTCCGGAGATCCTGGGAGACGTCACACAAGAACCCGGAAGCAATCAGCGAGCTATAGAAGATAGACGCCAACGGACTTTCTTAGGTTTTCTACCTTCCGTTTGGGACTTCTATGCTGGCTGTATACATTGGTCCTGTAAGCATATTTATTGTGTTTATTTGATGCCGGAATTAAACCTACATATAGAAGTTTATTCTGCGGGACCTTGACTGATCTTATTTACTCTTTATGATCTACGCATATAGCACTTATTAGTGCTGTTGTAAAGTGTGAGTTTGATACTGAATATTTTTCGATCTTATCCATCTTGTAATTAGAGGTTGCGCTATGCATTTGTTTTTTTGTTTCATGTTAGGAGTTCTTAATATATGGACAGAAGATCCTTCCACATTCGGATATAAGTATATATCTATTTTTTATATAAATTTTTGATATCACAGGGTGTGAACAACACGTTTTACATATTGATTTATATTGATTTAGTGATTTATTATCCACAGCTCACCTACTCTAAGTTTCTTTTTTCACTTTATTGTTTTTGGGTGTGTTCAAGGGAGACCACCTTGAGTATATGGTTTGGAGCTTTTCTTGCGTTTTTGCTAGCGCTGTATTTCACTTCTTGTTAGTATTTTATTGTTTTTACCCCATTAACCATAACTGCCCCTAAATTAACCCTAAACACCCCATCAACCATAACTGCCCCTAAGTCTTCTAAGGGTATAAGAAACAGCTCTGTCCTTAAATGGTTACTAAAAATTTTGAGTTATCTTTTTGTTTTGCCTACATGCTTTATGTTAGACTGTTATATTTAGCACACTGTATTGTGTATATTACATTCAGTGTTGCAACTAATATTTTGAATTATATATTATATATATATTGATAGTTATTAGACTGTAGGCTAAATTCAGCACGTGCACCTACCACCACGTTTATACATACCCCTACAAGACTTACATGTCACTATTTGTAATAAGATAAAGTGGCTAGGTAAAACTATAAATTCTAACAATTCCAGATCCACATAATTCACAGGGAGTGACTTGTTTAGAGGAATAAGCTCTATGCTTGAGATGTATTTTCAGACCTTTAGTTTGTTTTTCAAAACAGTTTGGTACAATTTCTTTTGAGGTGAATAAATTCACCCATAGGAATACTACCAATGGTATGGGTTGGATGATCACTTGAAGCCATCGAGAAACTATTTCCAGTTGTGGATTTACGACAACCTTATATAGGACCTCATCCCTCTATCAGGGAGAGGCATAAAAAACAGATCTGATCAAACAGAGATTCTTTATTACATCCCATATTATACGCAAGTCATCTATGTAACGACCATACCAAACAATGTTGTACCTGAAAGGATTGCTGTGTCCAGCATAAAGAGATTGGTATAGGATAGAGCAAAATTTGCTCCCATAGCCATGCCACATCTCTGGAGATAGCAGGAGCCATTAAAAGCGAAAACATGACAAACCAAAAATTGACTACAGTTGGCAACAAAATTCTTGAAATCTCAGAGTGCCTTTATTCTAGCATTGTGCTGTAGGGACAAATACAAGGCACTAACATCCAAGGTAGATTCTCCATATGCTGTAACACATGCTTAGAATGTATAAGTATGAACTAAAGGTTGTAAGTGTGTGCCCACACATTCTGATATGGGTCTGCATAACATGTGCACTATATGACCAAAAGTATGCGGACACCTGACCATGACACCTATATGAGGTTGTTAGACATCCCATTCCCAAACCATGTGCATTAAAATGGAGTTTCCCCTGCCCTTCCTTTGCAGCTATAACATCCTGTACTCCTCTGAGACTTTCCACAAGGATTTGGAGTGCGGCTGTGGGGATCTGTGCCCATTCAGCCAAAAGAGCATTTGTTAGGTCTGCTTCTAATCTGTGTTCCAATTCATCCCAAAGGTGTCCAGTGGGGTTCTGGTCAGGGTTCTTTACAGGTCACTCGAGTTCCCCCACACCAAACATGTCAAACAATGGACCTTGCTTTGTTCATAGGAGCATAGTCATGTTGAACAGGAAAGGGCCTTCCCTAAACTGGTGCCATAACGTTGTAGCATTAACATTACCCTTCACTGGAACGATGGGGCCTAGCCGAAACACTAAGGCATATAGGGCAAACTTAATTTCATAATTTTTAAAAAAAGTAGTATTACATACACATATAAACGGATAAGAACTGCAGAAAAGGCACAGAGATTATGTTGCCGATTAGGAGCACTGCAAAAAAAGTCAAGTCACCCTGAGCCATGCACCCCACTAGGGGTGGTCCTTTTGAACAGTCATATTAAAGTATTATAAAGGAGTCACCACTGGAAAAGCAATGCTTTTTATGAAAAAAATATTAATATAAAAGTTTTACAAACAGGAAAATGACTTTATATTCTGTATTTCTATATTTTTTTAATAAATATATATCTGTTCACAAGGTAAATTGGTTCTTATAAATATGGCATTACAAAGTGTTATGTAGTATCAACAGTTTTCTATAAATGCATGTAAATTAGATTAGGAAGTGCAGTCTAAGGAAAAAGGACTCCAAGGAATCTGACCAATAATCTCAACTAGGAACAACATGACTTCCCTAGTACTCAACTATATAACAGCAAAGAAACACCACCACCACTCCACATGGTTTTTAATCGCACCTGCTGAATTGTGGCAAAAATTAACCCCACATATGTTTATGATCTGACACAATCATGTCCAGTATCAATGAAGAGCAGTGTCTGCAGATGGATCTTGGTCAGTGTTGTCAGGTAGATGCACACCCATGCTCTGGAGAAGGTTGGATGCAGGGCCAGCCAGTCCAGCCTGTGAACTGTATGATTCAAGCAGATTTGTCACCAGATTTAAATCCACATCCACCGGGGCAAAGCTATGCTCTTCCGTAGAACCGTCTTCCTCGTCACTATGGTCTTCAGCATACCCTGGCTCCGCAGGTCCATTTGGATCAAAAGGGAAGGGAATTTCCTGTTTATAGAGCAAGAATGGTGAAAACTGAAACTATTGTTTTATCAGTAACCCAGTTCACATCGCTATTACCGGAAAACTGCAACTTTGTCCTGGTTATTCTGTTAACGTTACTCTATAATAAAATGTGTTTTTATTTTTTTTCAAAAACACATTATTAGAGCAGGCGGCGGGAGATATAGAAAAAATATATAAAGTTCATGCATTTTGCACTACCAAACCTTACACAATTTAAGGTTTGTAAAAACGAGAAGTCATGGGTAGATTAGATAACAGCAGAGATGTGGAGGGGAGGGACCTACCCTCTTTATAATAATGCACCTCCACAATCTGGTTCTTGCAGATTTTAATTTTACTCATGGTTAGCAAAGAGTAAATCTTACCTCAGTTTTCTTTGTGGTGAAACTTTTGCCAATATTAGTCTGAGCCAGTTCTCTGTCCATAACCTCCATATAGGACCGCAAGCTTCCTAAGGCTTCGGTATCCGATTGGGACTCCTGGTCCTCATCACTGTCCAACAACTCAAACTCTTCTTCTGATTCTAGATCATCGGAATCTAGATCTTCTGGACTAGAACCTGTAAATACAGAGGATTCAGGAACAGAAAAATATTCAGTTAAAGCTTTCCCCATCTACTATATTCAATTTAACAGCCTTGTAACTAAATGCAGCATTACAAACATCAAACTGGTAGCGTCCAAACACTTCCCTCCAAAAAATATTTAATCAAGTCAAATTTCGTCTTATTAATTTGTTATGAGATACAAAAACAGCCAATGTTTTTGCTGAAAAAGAGAAAAATGTTTGTGTTGTTTTAATGTAAATTAAATCTTCATAGGAATTAAAAAAACATCTTCCATGATTTATTTGCACTACAGAGTGCAATTAATTCAACTTCACAGCATTTAGCAAAACTGCCTGCAGCTTGGGCCTTTGGCTTGCCACCAATGGTATTGTTTAGATATCTGCTTTAACTTAAAAAGAAACATAATGGTAAGCAATGATCATGCAGACCTGAAGAAGAAAAATTAAGATTACCATTCAAATGATTTTTAGATATACCGTATTATCCAGTATAACCGGATTTGGCAAAAGTAACAGATGCACTTACATTTTGCTATGATACTATTTTTCTATTAGCAATAAATTATACATCTCTGATGGCAAGTCTACAATATAGGTTTGTTCTACCCAAACATGAAATAAAGCATTTGGGGAAAAAAGCTACATTTAAATTATGTTAAAAGATCTTCAGTTGCTAATCTAACATTTAAAACAATAGAGGTGTGCCTCGTATGGTGGGATATAAATGATTTTTAAATTGCATGTCAAAGAAACAGGACCATATTCAAACACAGTCCAAATATGCAGTCTAATGAAAAGGTTCTACTGATTGGCAGAAGTCTTTAACCAGGCTGTTTTTTTGGTGTTTGTAGGAACCTCATTCTAGTCCTCTATTGGGAAAACATCTACTTGAAAATAACATAGAATATAGGCACAAGGTAGTATGTACTGTTTAATGATGTATACTGGTATCCCTCCTTTTCATTTTTCAGTAAAAACAAGAAAATACAAGAAAACCTACCAAGAATATTTTCCAATGCACTTTTGAACGAGTCCACATCAAATGTAATTGGAGCTTCTGCCAGTGCCCTAGTGGTTTTTAAAAATTAGCAAATCAATAAAAAACATAATTACACTGTATTTCTAGAACAATAATAAGTATACCTAACATTATACATTATGTCTCTCTTTAGATTCTACAGTCACCAACAGGTAAAAGTGGTTGTGTCCAAGCATAGTATAAAATGAATCTTTTATTTCATACGCTTTGCAAACAAAATCAATAGCAAGAGTACAGGTTAAGGTTATATTGTGCCATTTTCATTTGTTGCTGTGCAAGCAATGCATTGTGAGCAATTAGTCATGCCGCCGGGTGGCTGTATTTTTATTTTATCTGCAAAAAATAAAAATCATACATGTCCTAGCAAAATAAGCAAGGACGATATGACTTTAGACTCAAGTTATGTTAGCAATGAAAAGGAATACAGGAATCTTTACGCATCAGACACATACCATGGCAACTCTGCTCCTTCATGTGAAGAAACTTTTGATATAAATGCCTTCATGCTATCTGTCACTTCGGATAAGTCATAGTTCTTCTCATTCGCAACTGACGTCGGAACTGATTCCTTTGGGCCCGCAGCATCTTGTAAAATCTGCTCCAGCTTTTCAGGGGTAATATCAAGCCAGCTGTCATCTTAAACGGAAACAGCATGTTAGCTCAGCAGGAACAAAGCAGAACAGGTAATCAAATACCAGGGAGGGCAAATTGGAGAAAAAATAAACACAGCTTCTCTCCCACTCTCATGCAGCAGGGGAAGTGCAGGTCAGCAGCTGGCTGGCAGGGAAGGAGTTTATGTTCCTCTGCCAATTGCCCCCACCAGCAAACATGCTTAGGCTGGCCAGTAATACGTCTTATTATGCGCCTTTCCTACTTGTCCGCACATACACATGCAATTCTGCACTGAACAGATCTTTTTACCTTCATCTGGTGGTAAATTAGCTTCTTCCTTCTTCATTTCCTCCAAACTGATGGGTAGTGTGTTTAATAGTTGAAGCACTTCCTCCCCAGGACTCTCAGCTGCTGACCTACCAGTTCAATGTAAAAATTCAGTGAACACAGTTTGTGGTATCAACAGAATCTCTGGAAACACTATAATAATCTCTCATTAACCCCTTATTGACAAAGCCCGTACATGAATGGGCTCAAAATGCATTGTTTTCAATGGCTTTAGGGACCACCCATTGTCCTTGAGGGGTTAAAATATAATACTGAAACTAACACACACTTAAATTCTCTCACTTAATTTACTACTATTTCCGCTGCTGCTGGCCGGTTGTTCCGCCGGGGCTCATTTGATGGAGCACCAGAAGGTCATGTCACGCCGGTGCTCCGTCATAGAAGCCCGGCAGAAGCGGCACAGCCGCCCACCTGCTGCCAGAGAGGAGGAACTGGGTCCCCCGCAGCGCTGCGGGGAATCTGGATCCTAACCGTGCTGCTTGCCCACAGCAAGGCAAAATGATAAGAAGAAGGAGAAAAAAAAAAAACACCTGACCAGCATCCAGAACTGAATGTCCCGGGGGGCGATTGAAATTGCGCATCCCTGTGCTATCCCCCAATTATAGGCCCCCAATTGTAGTTTCAGTTTCCACAATGGAAATGCAAATTTTGTCCAGTAAAATAAGATCAGGTGGATGAGAAATACAGTGTAGATGTTGTAAATGACTACTGTAGATGGAAACAGCTGATTTTAAATAGAAGATCTTCATAGACCGTAGAGAGGCCCTATATCAGCAACCTTTCACTCTCATATTCCAATGGCATGTTGTGTTGCCTAATCCACGTTTAGGATTCCTTCCTTATACCCCCTTGGGAGGCTGGCTGTACCTGACCTACAAAAATACTAGGGCAACTCATTTGTTGAGGCTGCATAAACTCTCCCCTTCAGCGCTATATGTGGCCAAACCCACTGACAGAGTGACAAGTCGCACAAGCCAACCCTTTCGCAAAAGGAGGCGTGGTGCGCAGAGGGGGGGGGCTTACTCTTCTCTTTACCCTGGCCGACACCAGTGGATGGCAATCCTGATTTTTGTCCGGGGATGGATAGGGGTACTTTGATTTCATAGCGATCTCCACGCCAGTGGGGGAGCAGCTCAATTCTGCTCAGAAGGGAGAGCGATTCCCTTACACAGGCTTCCTCATAGGGAGGTGCTCTGTGGCATTTACTTCATTTTCAGATTTGTCTGGAAATGATAAGTTGCCCAGGGACCTCACTGACTTTGAGTCTATTTGTCAGTAAGACAGGAGGAGGATTTCAATGGCTTATGGGCTCCTCTTCTTCTGTTGTCACACCAGTCTTAATGGAGAGATGGTAAGAAATGTTGGGAAAGAAACTCTCAGACACCAATAATGGAAAAGGGGAAGCAACCATCTTTGTACAGGTGGCATATTTATTATCTTAAAAGACCAGAAAAATAAAATACTGCTGCCTTCAGTCATACTTTGGTAATTTAGCAATTAGAGTACATGAACTTGGTCAAATTAAACAACGTACAGCTAAGATGAAAACCTTTCAAGGGGCACGTATTTCCAGGGTGGAATGCTGTACACAGGAAAATGTTATATGAATAAGCAAATAACAGATTCTCTAACTTACTGCTGCGATGGATCACATGAATAGTTCTCACCTTTCTGGCTTGACAAATGATTGGAGGAAATATACCTCTGCCTTCTTCAGTAATTCACGATACAGTGCAGATCCCTCCATCTCTCCCTAAAACATAAAAGGTAAACATTATCTTATTTAGCACAACAGAGTTTATTCACTCGAGAGTGAGTGTCCAGGCAAGTTGTGGGTAACGCCAGACTCTTTTGCCAGAATATTTTCTTGTGACATGTGGTTGGTGGAGTTCCCACTTTAAATCCATTTCTACAATTAAAAAGTTTGTTAGAGGAGGATCAACTTGTTCAAACCATTCCACCCAAAAGGAGTTAATCAACAAGACTGTGCCAAGCCACAATTTACAGAACAAATCTACAAGTAATCCAATTATACCTTAAAAAAGTTATTTTTCTTTAGGGAATTTAAAAATCCGGTCCATCGAGGACTCTGCAAGGGGAGCATATTGAAATCTCCAGAAGGCCTGGAGCATTTGGAACACATAATCTCAAATCCATGGGCCTGAAAAAAAGACAGAAATAACATAAAATTACAAGATTCACAGGTGATATTCTAAAAAATAAAAAAAATTACAAATGCCAAAAAAACGAAGGTAGCATGTGAGGAATCCCATAGGATAATAAAACTTCCTGACCCAGCCATATAGAAATATAGATATACAGCATTTCTGTGCATCTCTGTGCCAGTTTCCGCCCTTTAACTTAAAGTAAATAGTGTTTACTCTTCACAATGTGTGCCAGAATAGACTTTAATGAGGACTGGCCTAATATTTAAAAAAGTAATGTGGCCTCTTCAAGGCACTCCCCAAGATAGACCAGTGAGAACGCAGCGTTCCCTCATCTCTATCTTTGTATATTACATGACTGATTGCTCAATTAAATGTAATTTTTTTTTTTAATGGAAAGGTCTAAAAATGATTAAAACCTTACCAATTTCATTCCCAGGTCACATGCTTTGTAACGTGGGTCTGACAGCTCAGGGAGCGTGTACCCACTCCGTTTGTCTGGCTGGAATCTCTGCTGGCTCAACTGAGCGTATAAACACTTTGTAAACCTGACCTGTTCAAATATGAAGAAAAAAAAACACACACGGTTTAAAACAAGCAGAAATCACACAAAAAAGTGAAAAAAGTGGTGGTGGGTGGGTTTCCCCAGGACAGCTACAAAAGCGGTGCTTTTTTATGAGAATGTTCAGCTCCCTGAAAAGCTGCAAGGATTACCCAGCCACTGGTGGGAAGATGTTGCCTTTAAGCAAAACATTATCTATGGAATCCGTCTGATATACATCAGCAACTATAAATCATTTACTGCATTCTGTGTTCTAGCACCATCGCTCTAAAACTATCATCAGGTTATAAAAAGCATTAAATGCAATGGCATGTATTGGCTTCGTTATTGTGGATCCATTTTTTATACTTTATTTTTTTTTCTTTAGATCCAGTATAATGATTTTGCCACTGCTATGTCTAAATGTTTATGTCAGGCTGAAATTAATTTGAAAAACTGATCTGTAAGGTTAAATAATGTACTTAGTGGACAGAATGTTCAAACTTAATGTCACGTTACCGACGAGAGGACTCGTGTTTCAGGAGGAAAATGACGAAAGATGCGACAAGCTTTTAGGTCAATAGGATCTCGGAGGTAAAATGCTTGAACAGCTGCTGATACGAGATGCGGTCGCTCTTTAAGGACAGCTGCAATCCCAGCTGGAACATAGCAGCGGGCATGGTGAAGGGAATCCTTAATTTTGTCAGGGTACCTATAGTCCAAAATATAACACAATGGAAAATGATAAAATTATTATTTATGATGATTTATGATTTCCAAACATTAAAAATAAGTAAAAAATAAAAGGCAAAGCTGCACGTGTGTAAGAATATAAATCTTTTTTGGACTGAGCCTGCCCCCTCCCAGGTTTGAAACTGGGATACAATTAAGTGAAGTTGAAATTACTTACACATTTGTAGATCCTAAAAACTAAGAAATGTAGTTATTATCTTTACCTTATATAAGCAACCCAAGATATTTCGAGTGAACACTAGTCTATTTACTAAAGCAGAGCTATAATGAGAGCTGTGGTTCCAATGCCTTGACCTACTTAATGATCCCTTTAGTAAACAACGGAAAAGTTAAAGAGAAAGTATAATGTATGTGCAGTGTGCGGCGTGTGGATGAAAAACACATCATACAGTGAATCACACAAATCAAAGTACCCTTCCAGCCGCCTTCTGAGAGCTTTTGACACAGATTCAGTTGCTAATAATTTCTCTGAAAAAGCCGCTAACAGCGACAACGATTGAGACACATCGATACTGGTAGCTTGGTCAGGCAGTTCTAGGCCATCCTGTCGCAAAGGTATGATACAGAGCTTTCCATGGTAAAAGAAGACCTGGTAACACAGAATAGTGTTGTTACAATGTTGACCGTTTTGGAAAAAAGGTCCCTGTTCCTCAGTCCGTAAAGAACATGCATTAAAGAGCTTGAGCACACACCAATGAAACGTGGGGTCATCCAACAGCTGAATTCCCTTACCCGATTTGAACTATTTTCTGGCTTCAACCATCTTGGTAGGAAATCTGCCGCTTCTATCAGCAAAAACTCTCCGTCGTTATCTTCAACCCTGTATTAAACAGCAATTTGCAATACTGCTGACTGACAACTTAAACCAAGGAAAATGCCCCAACTTAAACCAAGGAAAATGCCGCTTCAGGCTGCAGATAGAACTGCGCGTACATGTAAGTATCCACAAACAAAAACGTAATAAAAATTGTTCAAAGCACCTTGCTGCCAATTCCGGGTACTCTTTGGTTGTTTCTTGGAGAAGGTAAACTATAAACCATTCATCCTCAATGTTATCTCCAAAATATGTTATTCCTCCAATATGAGCTGGAGTATTACCTGGAAAACAACGAGCAAACGACATTTCCATGGTAAATACAGTCATTGCGCTTAAAACAGGCTATTGTCCTTGAAATGGTTATGAAAGTTCACGAACTAGAGTTTTATATAGAAATAAATAATCTTATTTGGGTTATGTCCCTTGGCCCATTAGTTCGTACAGTAATGACGTGTCAGCTTTAACAACATACAGTATATGAAGTCCACTAAACGGTATAGTACATATGTTTTACATAAGCCAGGTAACCATGGGAACAAATACATCCCTAACATAGAATCTAATGTAATTTTAGTAAATGGTGTAAATTGAGAAGAAGTAAAAAAAAAAAAAAAAAAATGGGTATTTTTAAGATAATGTAAAATGAAGACTGAGTGACTGCCTGTACTAAACCAGATAAAAAGAAAATCAATCCCATTGATTGATATTTATCACTAAGAACAATTCCAGGCCAATGGATTTCACATGTAAAGTAACAATTCTGGAGCAGGTGCGAGTGGCGCACTCACTATAATAACTAAAACAATGCCCTGCTACTTAAACCATCCATACTTTTTATAGATAAGTCACTTTTTATATATTAAGCAAGCGCTTTCTTCAAACATACCGTTGGAATTGTTCGAGATTTCCCTTGATGAATATGTATTTTCTTATAATTAAGTAAACTTCATTAACACAAAATAACCTTATATACAGGTTGTAATTTAAATGAGCCTATTCACTATAATTACTACAGTGATAATGAGATTCCATTTAATAATCACACAGACAGTACCTTTTTTAGCTTTATATCCCAGATTAAATGGTTGGTTTTGCCATATGTATGGAGCTAGTAATGGTGCAAACTTTGCCAGTATACTCTCTATGTACCCCTGAAGAATTTGTTTGCGTTTCTCGTGATCGCTGGGTTCTTCCGATACCAGGAATATCTGATATTCCACAAAATCTTCCACGACCACCATCTTCTTCTCCCAATCCATAGTTTCCTATTCCGCAGAGAAGCTAGAAAGAACGTGATTTTTAAAAAAGGCAAACACAAACTGATCATTTTTCAGCAGATTTAAATATGAAAGCATAAATAATAAACACAAAATATACATACTAAGACAAACTGTATGATGTTTAAATAATAATCACATAAAGTGTGCTTTAACCATCAGGTTTTACATTGTTTACATAAATGTTTGCTATTTCTGTTTTACGTACATTAGAAATGTGAATATAGTTACGTGTCCAGGTACCGATCTCACACTCAGTCTACTCTGCTACTCGCCATTCAACGATATCAACTACGTAAAGATCTCCACTTATTACACAGCGCCTGCAGTAGAAGTACATGTGACACGTCGCATCTTGGTGACGTAGCTGGGAGTCATGACGACTGCGCAGCGTCGGTACGGCGGCCTGACAGCTGCAAAGGGTTGGAACGTGGAAGAAATAAGAAGAACGGGAGTTAGGGGGAAATAATCGAGAGGGTAGCAAGAGAGACAAATGCTCGACATAAGGAGGTGAGGGTCGGAAATGAGTGAGGGGGAAAAGGCGTAATAGGGGGGAGGTGGTGGTCTCGGGACGTGAGAAGCTTAATGTAAGACAAATCACAGTAAAGTTGCAATGGGTGGCAGATGGAAGCAGACAGGAGTGTAAATACTTAGGTAATGTGCTATAATAAAAGAAGAGAATGGGATATCAGGACACAGATGGATCCAATAGTAAATACAGCGACTTACTTCAGTAACCTAATATGAGACAAATTACAATGATTATAACAAACCCCCGAACCGATGACCTCAGTCGCATCGCACTAAAACAGGCTATTCCAGGTTTTACTGTAATTTAATATTTATTGTTTTATATAGGGCTATCTTATTGCACAGCGCTGTACAGGTAAAGGACAGCTTGACAGATGTAATCTCTGGCATGTATACGTTTCTCTAAATTAACATTGCTTTGTGTATATGAGATGGGTTTAAAACAAGATTGCCCAGAGGACAGCATATTTTTGAAAATTGTCAAATAATGATTAATCAATATCGTTTCTTACAGGTGTCAATACTAGAAATGATTGTATGACGCTTAGGATGATTTCTAGATATAAAAGAAAACCCGTCTTGCAGAATCTTCAAATGTGAGTGATATGTTTTGTGGCGTTTGTTTGTGTTTGTTTGTTTTTTTTAATTGGTTTTATTTTGGGTTTAGAGGAATGTCTAACATAACCCACAAAATAGTTAAATGGGCAGCCGCAATGTGCAATTAAAAGTGTAGTGAAGCTAATATAGTGATTCATTATTGTGAATCGATCGTGCTCACATATTCACCATTATTGATGATAAAATCCCTTAACAGAATTCATCAAGTGACACAAAAGTGTAAGGAAATTATTAATACAATTTTTTGTGGTCAATGCAGACTAATGGTTAAAGGACACCAATCATTCATAATGTGAAGATATCACTTTGTGTGTTTTTTTTTTTAATATAAAAAGGTCATTATGGTTGTGAAGTTTAAACATCGTCTTATCTCAGGAATATTCCTGCTGAGTGGACCGTTCCATTGAAAAACTCTCTGTCCTCCCCCTCTCTCTTCTTGGTGTGTGAACACCATTTACATTCAAAACAACATAAATATGTATATGTAATAAACTTTAGTATGTAAAGTCCCAGTCTTCATCTCTGCTGAAGATTATTGGTAATGCTCTGCTTATTTTTTAGTTCAAGTTTTCCAAAAGCCACAGACAATCACCCTTTACTAGACACAGCAGACTCCTTCCTGACGTCCCTCAACACTGAACAATATGCAACATCTTTGCAAAGTGGAAGGTAAAATATCTCATCTGTGCGTATTTGTATTTTATTCCTTGTAAATACATGGAGGAATTCGGCTGAATCCCTACCCCATCCTTTTTTTTTACTCTTTATCTTTCCACCAGATCAAAAGCTTTCAGCAACGTCTCTTGCTTGCCAGAGTTTTTGTGTCCAGGAGTTTTTGTGTCCAGGAGTGTTTGTGTCCAGGAGTGTTTGTGTCCAGGTGTGCTTGTGTCCAGGTGTGCTTGTGTCCAGGTGTGCTTGTGTCCAGGTGTGCTTGTGTCCAGGTGTGCTTGTGTCCAGGAGTGCTTGTGTCCAGGAGTGCTTGTGTCCAGGAGTGCTTGTGTCCAGGAGTGCTTGTGTCCAGGAGTGCTTGTGTCCAGGAGTGCTTGTGTCCAGGAGTGCTTGTGTCCAGGAGTGCTTGTGTCCAGGAGTGCTTGTGTCCAGGAGTGCTTGTGTCCAGGAGTGCTTGTGTCCAGGAGTGCTTGTGTCCAGGAGTGCTTGTGTCCAGGAGTGCTTGTGTGGTTTATTCACAAGAGTTTCAGGGGGTCAATAGAGATCCCCACACGTGAAAACAACCGACTGGCTACTTCAAGCAGCCACAAGTGGTGCACAAATAAGGCCATGTAGGAGGCAGTACATGTCACCTTCTCTTAATATTAAGTACTTATATTTTTTGTACAGGTTGAAGAATGCTTAGAAAGTGCCTTAATGTGAATTCTTCATTGCTGGGTTTGTATGGGATGCGAAACTGTCCGTGCTTTCATTGTTGTGGGTCAATTAAATGTAGTGGGTAGCCACAATCATGTATCATTACTGTAAATGAACCAATCACCTCTTTGTATTCACTGATTCTGCACTACCCTAACTCTTAGATTGGACCACCATGGCCAGCTACAAACCTTTTATGTAGTGACCCTTCATTATCTATCAATGGCCGAGAATTATCACAAGTGATCTCATATGGATTACGTTTCTTTTTTAATTTTATAACATTAATTTTATTTATAACCTTATGAATTGTAATCTGATCAATGATTTGTGACCACCCTTTGGGTCACTAAACTGCACCTCACACTATTCTCTAACCCCTGAGTATAAGCATTAAGCTTGATTTGTTATTTTTATGCTAGTTCACTTTGAGATAGTTATCCCCTCCAAATCACAAGGTGTGCTTGTTTTTGGTTCAACTGTGAAAATGTATGGTCTTGAAACTGCTTTGAGCACCCATGTTGTGACCCATCAGTTATGTGATATAACACGCATATGGTATTGATTTTTTTCAGGAGGCTTTGGTAATTCATATGTAATATATTTTTATTTTGTTCAGATAACATTTGAAATGCATAATCCTATATCCTAATACTGTTCTGCACAAAGGCTTAAAAAACATATTTCAAGGTTATTTGTGACTCACAATGTAAATAAGAAGAAGAACTTTGATTGCTTGCACCTTTGGGTAAAAAAACCATAATAGACAATTTTGTCTTATTTTTATTTTTGTATTACATTGGAATGTTGTAGTAAAAACATTTAATAAAATCAATTTCTTTGAACCAATCTCTTGCATTTTGGTAATTTTATAGTATGAAAGTATGTAATAAAAAAAAATTATACTTAAATCTTTATATCTCCCAAGATGCAAGTAAAATACTAATAAAAAGTTGGGCTTCTGAAAAAAAAAACTCAACAATATATAGTTTTCCAAGTGAACATTTTTCTCAGTAATCGCAGTTAAACAAAAGAAAGCGAAAATAGTTGAAAATGTTCCGGCCTCTAATGGTAGGAAACTTTGCAGCTGCCTGGCACTCAAAGGGTTAATTAAAATGGGCTAATAAGATGTATCATCAAGCAAACTATTGAAAAGAGGCCTGGTCTCTATGTAGGGCTCTATGTTTACATATCTGTGAGGAAAAGTGTTGTTAAACAGCTCTATGTGTTTGTACTTTCTAAGCAGGTCAGAAGCTTCACGATCAGCTGAGAACTCTCAGGATTCCTGGCTGGAATATCAGAGAGGAACAGGATTTTCCACCGATAACAGCTCAGTGGTATCTTGGGGCTTTGACGTACGTACTTCATATATATAAATGTTAATTTATGTCTCAAAGGTGTGGTTTATTAAACTTTCACATATTTATTTGTCACACTTTTTGTGTCTGACTCATATTCAATTACAGGTGTTTTTTCACTGTACAGAGCCTCTAGCTTTAAAAATAATATATATATATTTACATTATTGTGGTTATCTCCTGATATTTTGAAGTTCACATAAAACCAAATTATATTATTGTATACAGACAGTATGTTGTCCCCTACACCCTTACAGCAGTAGCATTTGTTTAGCAATGGCGATTGGGTAAAAGGGGTGGCATTTTGTAACATTAGTTTGATTTGCTTTCTATATTCCAACCTCTGAGGTTATATCCGCTGGCCTAGTTCATGTAGATAAATTCCTTATTGCCCATCCTATTCTTAGGTCAGAAGAATTAAAATTCTGAGTTGCTTATCTGTTGTTTGTAGGAGTTTGACCAGGCTGCCACACGGCAAATGCAAAGAATATTCAAACACATTGATGAACTACTTTATGAAGAGAAAGCCAGCCCACTTGTAGAAGACCTTCAGGAAGAGTGTCAGCAGTGGACATCACGCTTTCCGCATTTGAGGTATTTTAGGAATTGAGTGGCTTTTTAAACTGGAGCCTGGGTGGGGCGGTAAAGATAGAATATAAAGGGGTAGTTCGTGTAGGTTCAGGGCCTAGCTTTGGGAAATTGTGAAAGGAATGGTGGGATCTGCATAGATCAGGGATTGATACATTTGGTTTGGATCTAGTAGCTAGCCAAAAAAGGAGCCAGCTATTTTTTCTTCCCCAATCATGTCTTTATTTTCCTGACATCTGGGGTTTGTCAAGCCTTGCTTTACACTAACATTTGCACACTCAACACCATACAGTAAAATACACAACCTAACATCTTATGCTCACAAGCTGTAACAACTTACAGTAACACACGCTAACATTCTAATGCTAATGCCATACTGTAACATAAACAACACCATACATGCTAGCACCACACACACACACACACACACACACACTGGCTAACACTATACATATCTAAAATTACACTAACACTATGGAGACATACACATTAAACCTGGCACTACAATAAAGTAGACTTACCGACTCTGGCACTATACATTCACACACACACACTAACTCTAGCACTATACATAGACATACACACTGATACTACAGTATCCACAGCACCACTGCCTATCCTCTACCATCGTGAATCCGGCACCCTATGCTTCCCTTCGGGGGTGAGGCGAGTGCCGTGAGTTGCGTGACCCCACTGTGATTCATGATGGCAACCCTGCAAAACCCTGGGTTTGTCCAGCCATGGCATAGATACAGAAATAGCTAAACGACAACCTGTGACACATAGGTTGAAAAATAGTAGCTTGAGAGTGGTATGTACAAATGCCGGTAGTTTAGTGAATAGGATCCCTGTACTTAGTGCATTGATAACAAGCGATAATGTGGTTTTAGTGGCAATTATTAAGCCAAATGATAGGGATGCTGCTATATTAGGATACATTTTATACAGAAAGGATAGAGATGGCAGGAAAGGAGGAGGTGTTGCTCTTAGTGGAAGAAATAGCTTAAAGGTAAATCTAATACAAGGTAAACTTAGAGACAGTTTGGGTATCTTTAGAACTGAGTAACAAAGTGTCATTGGTGTGATATATAGACCCCATGGACATACAAAGGAGCTCAACCATCTGTTAGTAAGTTAAGAAATTACTAAAATGTCAAGGTGGGGTTATCATTATATAAGACTTTAATCTCCCTGATTAGAAAACCAAATGGCTAGGCCATCCAGAAGTAAAGATATCCTTAATTCTTTATAGGGATTGGGTGTGGGACAATTGGTAGAGTAGCTGAGAAGGAAGGATTTCAGTTTAGCTAGATTTAGTATTTAGAAATTGAGATTTGTTTTTGGATGTCACTGTCGGTGATCATCTTTCAGTGTGGTTTAATATAAGGACAGGTTTTATTGAACCACACTAAAACTTTTTTGATTTCAGAAAGGCCAGGTTAACAAAAACAACAAAAACTTTTTTTACACATATAAGTGAAAGTAGAAAACATAAATCATGAATAAACAAAAGACAAATGAAAGGAGGTAAATGAGGTTAGAAATTTAGTCGGCTGCTTAAATAAATTCTTCTGTTCCATTTTTACAAAGGAAGGTGAGGGAGCTCAGTTAGCAAAAAGAAATAGGGTGGCATGTAAAACAAGCGTCATTACAGAGGAAGAAGTCTAACGTGAACTAACCAAAGTAAATGCAGACAAATCCATGGGACCCACTTTGGACACCACCAAAGTCATTAGAAGAGCTACAGACGATCCTAGCAAAACTGCTACCTGGCTTTTTTAACCAGTCGCTATTGGCAGGAGTAGTTCCAGAAGACTGGAAATTGGGAATGTTAGTTCTGCGTCACAAAAAATAGCAGGGAAGACTCAGCCAACTACAGACCAGTAATTCTTAAATCAGTAGTTATTATCAGTAGCAATTTTATGGAAACCGTGCTAACGGATAGGACTGAATTAACCATAATTAACAGCAGATGTTTACAACAAAAAGACCCTATCAAACACTGTATTTTTTTGACTGGGTAACTAAAGTAAAAGACCAAGTGAGAGCAACCGATAAAGCCTATCTAGATTTCAGTAAGACATTTGACGCTGACCCACATAGCAAATGTATAAATAAATTGTAGTCTTTGGGTTTGGATGTCAAAATATTTGAATGAATGATGCAGTGACAGAAGGTTGTAGTTAATGGTGTATATTCGACGGGGTACCTCTGGGATTAGTATTGGGATCAGTATTAATAATTAATAATAATATTTTAATTAGTGATATAGGATGTCTCAATGATAAGGTATGTCTTATTGGAAATGATACAGAAGTCTGCAACAAAGTAGACCTTCCAAGTGGAGCAAGTCAAATGGCAAATGATTTAAGTAAATTAGATGTATGGTCAAGGGTCTGGCACCTGCAGTTTGATGTTGACAAATGTGAAAAAAGGAATGTATAGTGAGTATTTAATAAGTAAATAGTTGTTTCACCTTTTTTAATGTTACAGGATACAAGGGAAACAAATATTAGCACCTTCAGATGATGGCTATAGCTGGCATCCCAGTTACCCACGTTCAGCATCTGCATCTACTCCAAAAGGTTGTGCCAGTGCAAGAGATGTCAGCGAGTGAGTAGTTTGTCTAAAGATATGCCAGTGTAAATGTTTGTGTTTTTTGGGGGAAAGCATTTATCAAAGAGATCTGTGTCCCCGGTGTTACAGATTCTGTCCCTCTGCTTTCTTATGTGGTTACTTGAAGAGCTCTTCTCGGCCGTTATGACTGAAGACTGGCAAGGAAGCAGAGAACAAGATATCAGTGCAAGTTAAATGACAGGTTCTATTTTTCATGGAGGGCCCAGAGGTGAAGAGATTATTGACCCCTTTGGGACCCTGGTATTCCCTGCTCTCCTTTCACTGAAAGGGAAAATGGGGTCTATTTACAAAAGGCTGGAGAGTTTGCAACAGTGTTGTAATGTCAACTCCCTAAGTTCATTATTCATTATAGAGTGCAAACACAGCAAGGAAGGCTGAGCGTAATGTGTAATTCATTTGGACTTTGCATTATACTGAGCCAAGTGAGCCTTTCCTACAGCAGAAGCTAATTGGGGATGGCCCTTTATAATGAATTCTTCAATTAGAGTGTTGAAACCATAACTCTCCCTTTAGAAAGTAGACACAAGTAGTCCATAACTGTTTTTGAATTATACAAATGTACATGCCAAACAGAAACAATGCATCGATGTGTTGCCCCTGTCCAATACTGTTACCCTTTTCTTGTTTTTCAGGCTGGGTGTTTTTGGTTCGAGATGTTCATTTGCCATTGCAAATGATCCAAATACTGATGTCTCTTTTTGCTTGGGTAGCGATAAAGAGTTAGAGGATGATGTAGGGGTGATCGTGTCCGAAGGTGTTATGGAAGAATATTTAGCTTTTGACTGCAGAAATAAGTGAGTAATGTTTTTTCTTAGAAACCGTTCAAAGTTCCTGTCTAAAGCTAATGGAAAAGCTATACTGGTTTAATGGCAATGGGAATGGTTTTTTGAGGAAAGCATTTATCTAATTATCAAAATGTATGTTTTGTGAAACCCTAAGACATTTGAACCTTGCTGGCACACCTGGGGTTTAAAGAAGGTCGCACAGATGCTCACACAGAACCAATATGCTAATCATTGTTTTCATTACATGTTTTGAAATTATTCGTTAATTCTAAATAGCTCTCAATAAATGAATAAAGCAGACTTTATCAAACCAAAAATGGGTTGTTTCCTGTAGAAAATATTTTAGTATGCAACAGAACGGAACTGCTCACATAAAGCTCTTTGGGCATGGTGGGATTAGAATTGTCCTTCCATAATAATTATTCTGTGGCCATGGGGGCTGTAGTTTCAGAAGTAGCTTTGTGGCTACCAGGGCTGGCTCTAAGGTTTGTAGAGTCCTAGGTGGATCTAACTCCCAAGCACTTGATTACAACCGCAGATGGAAAAGGTGGACGTCCTTCACCAGCTTGGTGGCCTGTATAGTGCGGCCAGTTGTGTTGGCTACTGCTGTAATATTTTCTAATTTAACTCTTTTAGCTCCATGTCCACTTGTTCTTTTTTTTTAGATAAACATAGCAGTTTTCAAGCCGGTAAGCAGAATTATTTCTTTCACAGAGACGATGAGCTGTTTGAATGGTCTAGAGCTGCTTCCTTAGATACTCTGAAAATGGGCCATCCTCCAATATCTCCAAAATACTGCAACAAGGTGGCTGTTTTGGCTTTTCTGTTTGATGACGTCTGGAGAGAAGTGGTAGGGAGCTTGGAAGAGCTTGTCTGCAGGCATTGGGAGGAATCGATTACAGGTAAGATGACATTTGACCCCACCAGTAAATGCCTTTATGAAACAGCCTCTTTATTTAGTAATACTTACTCAGGGGGTAAATGGGATATTATTAGTATTATTTATTATTTATGTTTGCTGTGTCACGTAGACACGTTAGGATAGATGTAAGTATCCAGTGTATTGACCTGGACCACTTTAGAAATGCATGTACGCACTCTCCAATCATGCAGAATTATCAAAATCTCCATTCCTATAAGGCCTTAAAATATGTTTAATGGTATTTCTGGTTGGAACTATAAAACCTCACGTTCATGAGTCATTCACATTATTTTGTTATTTTTTGGATATTCTTCCTCAGTCTCAGATAAATCATAAGTTAATTCATGTTATTACTTTTTCTTTTATTCTTTAGATGACGACACACATGCCATAACTATCAAGACAACTAGGGTAGAATGTGTTAATCTGTATGCACCATCTCAACGTCTTCCGCTTGTCCTCCCACCAGTTACTAATGCCAGAATTCCTGCCATCTCCCCAAAGCTGGTAAGATGCACTCTTTTGACTCTTTTTCTGTGCTATCTAAGAAAGTCTCTGCTTACAATTCTTAAAGTGCATTGGAAACTTCAAACTTAAAGATACCGTATAACTAATAGCTCAGCTTTTATTCTGTGTGCATGTGTATTTGTTTTGTTAAACATGATATTTTAAATGTATTAGTATACTTTATCTCAGCTGGCCCTAGATGACACGTTCATTTACTATTATGAAAGTGGTAATTTTGTATTTATCTACTGGATAATTTTATTACTGTTAAAATTACTGTTATATTTTTATGGTCATTCTTTTCATGTTATCCCTATGATGCTGATACGATTGTGTGTGTGTATATGTGTATATATAAATATATATATATAAATACGTAAAACAAACTCCGAAAAATAGTTACCTGATCCCAAACACCTGTGCTTATTTAGACAAATGAAGGTTTTTAGTTTCACTCCAATGGCCATTAAAATGGAAGCTCGCCTGCCACGTCACGGCAAACCTCTTAGGCGAGTCCTACACTAAACAATTCACCTCGCTGCTGTGAGCTAAAAGTAAAAATCTCTAATGAGACAGAGGGATATTATTAGAAGATATATAATCTCAGTTCTGTTTGTTTCTTTCCTCCTTTTTTTTTTTTATCCCCATGTGTTTTGGCTTTTGTTAACCCCTTAGCATCCATTGACGGGTCAGGTACGTCATGCAAAAACAGTCACTTAACGACCAATGACGTGCCTGTTTCATTAAACAAGCTTAGAAAGTAATCTACGATCACTTTCTTCGCTTAAACGGCATTAAGGGCCCGTTTTAAAAGAGTTTAGGAGGCGATCAACCGTCGGTCCCAAAGGGTACAAAAGGTTAAAAAACAGTCCTTAAGGTGTTCATATGCTAGCATTCAAAGTGTAACCACACAGCTAAAGAACAGAAAACATTTTCGTGTATGTATGGCTGAAAGTATTCCAAGTATAAGCAGAGTTATTAAAATTATTTGCCGTAACTTGTTCTTTGCTACCACATTATGCTGATAAGAACAAAAACATTCGAATAGCATAGTTCGGGTTTTTTTTTCTGGTCTGCTTTTTGTCAACAGTGTGCAGTAACCGGTTATTATTATTTTGCAGTCCACTCACTCTCATGGTGGAAATATTGCAGCTCCACGACATCTTAACGACTTAATGGTTATTCATGGGATCCCTCTACAACAGAGAAATCTGCCTCTAATGGAAAAAGTTCTGTGAGTGCTGGTGACCCCTGTACTGATTAGTACCTTCAAGCTTTTAAAATAATGTGATTTGTAAATTGAGATACTGCAAATTCTGTGTCCATCTTTGTTGACTCAACTGCTGCTGTGATTGATTTGTAGTTTTCTGCACGTTAAAATTGGTCAAAATATACATAACACTACTAAATGAAACTTACAACCGCTCATTTTATTGCTCATATGCCTCAGCTTAATTTCTCTGTGGCAGCACAACATGGAGTTGTGTTACAACAAGCAACTATTATTTAAGGCCGATAATGATTCTGAGTGACTGACTTCTCCAGAGATAAAGATTAAAATGTGCACATGAGTCTAGAACATTTTAGATTGTTTTGATGTAAATCTTTGATGCAAATAGAATGTGTTTCGGATAAGAAGTACACATTTTTAAATTTTTAAATACATTTCTGATCGCATACCTGTGATTTCAAACTCCACAGGGATTCCGGGGAGAAGTCTCCATTGAGACCCACATCTGCCGCCGTAATCTCTGGCAAACCACGCCAAGGTCGCTCTCTGGAGCATAGCTCCTCATCTTTGTCTCATAATACTTCATCAGCTAGAAGGCGCAACCCTCCACGAACTTTACATCCCATCAACAACAATCCCTCTAGGTCTGGGACACCAAAGATGGAAGAAGTCATCAAGGGAACACGACTGTAAGTTTGGGAAGCATTTTTTTCTGATGCATAAAAATCATGTATTGTTTGCTCAACAGTATATTGTAGATGAGGTACATTATGCAGGAGTAAAGAACCGGATGAAAACAGCCACATTCGTAAATATTACACCTGTTTGTAATATACCAATCATGTTTCTCTCCCCCCCCACTTAAGTATTAATTTAAAACCAAATCTGTGAGATTAACTGTTTCATCTCCCCTGTGCCCATTAGGGTGAATAACTCTTAAGTGGTCGTCTTCACTTGACTAATTTTGCAATATTTTACTGAAGCACCATCATCACGCCCAAAGTTGTTTTTGTTTTTTTGTTTTTTTATAAATAAGCAATAGTGATGTGTTAAATTCTGTGGTTTTATTTTAAAAAAAATTCTATGGAAAATTAAACTCACTAAATTCAAATATATGTAGATGGCTTTTTGTTTGTTTTATATTTAATTCGCCCATATGGAATAGAGGAGGTATTTCGCTTCTCTCGCCTTCCTGCATCTATGCAAAGTATAGCAAACTGGCAGCTCTCCAGCACAACCTTGTCCCAAGCATTTGAGATGAGAATTTTACTTTAATAGCATCTTAAAAATGATTCTATATTTCAATCTGCTTACCTACTCAAGTCTTCGATATCACAAGGCTACATACGTTGATATATTTTGTTTTTATTGTTATCAGTCACGCTACGTATGACCAGATGCCATGTTCCCCTTTGTCTTTCAACCGAAACAACCTCCTGCCACCGATTGGCACTACGGACTTAGAACGTCAAAGTACACAGGGATCGCAGAGACAGACGGTGAATATTACATACTATACTTGCTAAAATGTCCAGTAGTATCCATTAATATTTTTGATGTAAAAATCAACAGTACCACCTCCCTTGCGTTTTTTTAGCTGCAGTGTTGTAACCTTTCTTTCTGCGCCTTGGATTTCTTTAGTTACAGCAAAATGGAGAATTTAATGGCACCTCATTACGTCAGCAGAAGTATATCATACAGCTAGAACTAAATCCATCTAGCTTTTGTTGGACCGAATTTCCCAGTATGCTTGATGGTCTTGGAATTTGGGATTATGGCAACTAAGGAGGGTCACAACCAAACAGCTTTTCTCTGTAAAACAGTTTCTAAACATTTTTCCAACCAAGTACCACAGTCACTGATTTAGCCAAGAATTCCATATTTACAACTTTTACATGTTTTTAGAATGAACAGCTCTGAAATATCTTCACCTTATCAAACAGATTTTGAGGTTTCCCTGGACGCATATGGGATGCCCCAGTGCCTACCTACTTATGTCCAAACCATTCTGATTTGGGTTGCATCATTTCTAGTTTGTCCTGAACAGTATTTTATTGAGAGGCATCCTATACGGTTCTATGTTTTGTGGGGAGACGATAGGCATATGATCACTAGTGTGTAATGTACAAATATGTGCATTTGTAACATATATTCTACTTATTTTTTTCAGCCAGATACCCAATTGGAGCGATCCTTTGTAGTTTCTGATCACAGAAATACTTTTCAGAATAGAAGAGGATCTGATGGAGTAGGTGAGATCTTTCTACTACTTTTAATTACTTACCTGCATCTTGATTTAGTTACAGTGGAGGTATTGTGTTTCCCATACAAACCTTTGTACACCCTTTGTACCGGCTTTGTGGCAAAGGGATTAAACCTCTGAAAATCCAAATGAGTTGAGGAAAGTCTCAATATTCAAGAAACATGGAATTTGATGGCCGCTAAGAAAGAACCATTCGACCCATCGAGTCTGTCCATTTTTCCTCTTGTAAGACTCAACACAAATCTTGATCAGTCCTTTTCTTAGATTCAAGATAACTACATGCCTTTCCCATGCATATTTAAATTCCCTCTCTGCGTTACCCTCTACCACTTGATGAGAGGTTGTTCCGTTTACCTGCCATTCACTTGGTAAAGTAAAACGTCCTTACGTTACAGCTAAGCTTCTGACCGTCTAGTTTTAAACTATGCCCTCTAGTTCTTACATTTCTCCTCTGAAATTAACTTTTGTCCTGTAATTGAACTCCCTTTAAATATTGAAATCACACCTTCCTCCCTTTTTATTCCTCCAAGCTATACATATTGACATAGTGTTTCCTGATATTTTTTATTCTGCAGATACTTACACTTTTCCTCGGGGGCCTCTTTTTTAACTGTTAATTATGTGTATAACACTTAAGCTTTATTTCTACCTGTATACACCTGTCAGATTACCTCTGGAAAAACATAAACCCTGTACGCAATGAGGTAACAAGCTTCTTTTGGTTTTGATCTTCAGCTGGGGCTTTTTGGCTAATGACGTTCTTATGGGGACAGGGTAATGTATTGTGCATGACTGTCCCTCCAGTACACATCATACAAAGCTCTATCTCAAAGCAATCTGTAAGGTGTAGAGAGTAGGAAGCAATGCCCAATAGAAAAAAAAAACAAAGTAAACAAGCAAATCTTTAGTGCACTTCTGTCATTACGATGAGACCATTTTCCTTTAATGCTGGTTAGCCTATGGTCAGTATCCATACTCTAAAAGGGGTCTATTCACTAAAGACGTGTACAGGAATAATTTCAGATTAGTCTGATGTGATGAACACATATAACTACAGGTAAACAGCAGGTGTAGCTTTGGGTATCCTCTGTCTGGCAGGTGTTAAGGCTTATCTAGAATCTATCTCCACATTAACAAAACTTTAACGCTTTTTAAGGCAGATTCTATCAGCATTGGTGTAACTGGGATCAGTTTAGGCACAGCTAGTGCATCTTCTGCCAGGTCTGTTCAATGGGGCCATTCTTTCAATGAATTCAAAGCCGTGAGAGAAGCTCACTCCTCAGGTAGGATATTCAAGATTGTTTAATGTAGACAGTGACTGTTTACTCTGCAGTGCGTGTATGTTCTCTGTAGTCACTGCCAATTTACTACATGAGCCTATGGTTAATAAGAGGCGGCAAAAATATAGCACAGTTTATACAAAAAAAAAACCAATTTCAGCTCTTTGTGGCAGGGAAGTTCTATATATATGCTGCCCACCAGAGTATTTTAGAATATATAAAAAAAAAAACTTTCTGGACTCTGTTTCAGGCGTTTTCTTCATCTTTGTGATGGGGTTCCATTTATATAATTGAGATCCGTTCTATATGTATTTTTCATAAATAAATCAATAAAATGCATGTGCATGAGTATAATTCATGGAAATTAAATAAAACTTATATAGATGGCATTGAGTACATTGCATTTGATAAAACTGAATATATATTAGATTTTTTAAATGAAAATCTTTTACTGTTTCTCTTGCTTTTATAGGAATCTCATTACATTTGCCACTAAGATCACACAGCCGGGGAGGATTTCTTACAAGAAGTAGACAAGGACTATAGGATTTTCCTGCATGATTTTCAGTGTGAAAATATATATTTTTTTACTACTAAATATCTGTTTAACAAGATTTTTTTTAAAAAAAATGCCAAATGTTGCATAGATGTTCCCCTCAACTGGTAGGGCACATTAGTATCTGTTACACAGGATCTTTCCAAAGTCACCTTAAAATGCTAAAAAAGGTCAGCACAGTTTTAGGCAATAAATATCTGTAAGGAAACATTCAACCAACTTTTCAAGGCTCACCAAAGCCTTAAAAGCACCTTTAGCCAAAAAAGTAAATTTCCAGTTATGCAGAACAACATAAATGTGTTATGTTTATAAATAAAATGTAAAGACATTTATGTTTGTAAGTGTTTACTAGTAAAACTAGGACATTTTAAAGTACGAACACATAAATAACAGTAGTTAATGTAGAAAATACAGGCAATGTGTATTTACCCTAGTCTGACTGCTAGAAGAAAATGTCATTTTGAGAGTTACCATGAGGTCATTATGACACCTTCACAAAATATAGGAAACTGGATTCCCCAGCTCCACAGGTGGTAGAAGCAGTTTCTTGTTAAGTGGACTGACACAAATCATAGCAGCCTGCCTTTATCATTATCACAGCATATTGCAGTTTTAATGTATTAGTAAATTAATTTACTAAATTTATTTTAACTATTCAAGCCTCACCTTTAAATTAAAACCCTGAGTTCTCCGTTTAGTAGGGTTCTATTGAATTTTGGCTTTGATTTTGACATTTTGGATACTTTTAGAATAGTTGGAATACCTTTCATTACAAATTTTTTCTACTGTTTTCAGTGTCTCACTTTAGGTTTTGACGAATACAACAGGAATTCCGTACACAGATTGTATTGTATAATGGCACCAAGCATTATTTCACTTTTCAAGTTGCTTATTTTTTTCCAGCACACTTCAGGTTTCTGACGTATGTAGTATAAAATAGAAATATATATTTTTATAAATGTCATACTCGTATAGACCCAAGAGGGTTTGAAAATGAATGTATGCAGATTATTTATGCAATATGACTATATTATGAGCCTGAGATAATATCTAATTTGTGATCAGGCTTTGCCAGCTATGATATTCTTACTATTGTTAGCCCACAAACATTCTCTGTCTGGACAACTTTAGAAAAATACCGATTATAAGACGACCCCCCAAAATTCGAATTTTAATTTAGAAAAAAATAAAAGCCTAAGACTACCCTATAAGAAAAAAGTTTTATTAGTAAATATTAATTCATATAAACTATTTTTTCATATTTAATAAAAACAACGATTGACAAAAAAGAATTTTTTGTTTTGATTTCCTTTTTTTTTTTGTGCCAACCTGCCCCCAGGTATGCACATCTGCCCCACGGCTTGCTACTCTGCCCCCCATATATGCCTTATACCCCCTATATGCCACTATGCCCCCCAGATATGCCTTATACCCCCTATATGCCACTCTGCCCCCTGATACGACTTATATCCCCTATATGCCAATCTCCCCCCCAGATATGCCTTATTCCCCCTATTTGCCAATATGCTCCCTAATATGCCTTATACCCCCTATATGCCCCCCCGACTTACCAATGCATCCCTAGACTTGTCCCCTATGCTCCAGACTCCCTGGTGTCAAGTGGGCGCAGCCAGTGCACATCTGCACGGTGCTTCCGCCAGGGCTTCTGTGACTGAGCACCGGAAGGCCACATCTTACCGGTGCTCCGTCACAGAAGCCCCTGCGAAAGTGTCGTGTAGCAGCGAAGGTTGTCTGCGTGCTTTGCACAGATATTCACTGGCTGCCAGAGAGGAGGATCCAGGTCCCCTGCAGCGCTGCAGGGGATCCTCCTCTCTGGCAGACAGGGAACGGCTGCGCGATGCACGTAGACAACCTCCGCTGTTGCTTGCCGTTACTTCCACCGGGGCTTCTATGGCGGAGCACCAGAAGGTCATGTCTCACGCTGGCACTCCATCAAAGAAGCCCCGGCAGCAGCGGAGGACCGGGATGTTCAACACTTTTGCGGTGCTGTTTAGTTGTAATTTTCTCCTCTCCCATATAGTGAACCCACACAAGTTATATATTGATTTGTTGATAGCCGGACTCCTGGGCTCCGGCTACCCGGAGCCTTCCCTCGCGGGACGCGGCCAGGACTTCACACTGAGGTCAGGGGGAGGTCCCCTGACATCAGCGGGCAGTCCTGGCCGCGTCTGGAGCCCAGAAGTTTCCAGGTATGCCCAGGTATCAGTCATTGATATGTACTCTCCTACACGCAGTGCCTTCCTAATTTACCTCATCAAAGGGTACCAAAAAAGGCTGCAGTGGCACCAAAACATTGCAAATAAATTAATAGATCTTAACAAAATTAGGAGTTTTATTTTTCATTTGTTTAGCCGAAGGCTATGAAGATTCATATTAACACCCGAAATTGGCAAGTTTTGCATCAGAATGCACATGTCTACTCTCTAATGTGTTGTTGTGGCATAATGAAGGTATAGGAAAATCTTTTGATTAGAGTACAACTCAGTGATCACTCTTCTAAGCAGATGGTTACCTTGATTATGTCATGATAACTGATGGTTCATTCTGTTGTTTTTAAATATTTTATTTACTATGATCGCCACTGTAGCTTGGCACAGTGAACAGCAAGCAGACCACTGTGGTCCTGCATTCCTGATCGCAGTACGTGTGATTAGTCAGCAGGGGGGTTAGCCACAGATCACAAGCGATGGTGCAACTGTATGGGGAGAGTCCAGGCTGTCCTCCCATGAAAAATAAACAAACCTACCTATGATCAAAATAAAGTATAACTGTTATTGTGTATACAGTAGAAAGCTAAGATATCCAAGCACAACATAAAAAAAAAATCCTAGTATACATATAGAGGACTGCTCCCAACCATCTCGGAGGAGTGATTGTTTTAACGGAGACAAGATAGAGTTAGCAAATTGATCAGAGCTGATTTTGCTGACAGCATACTGTATATTAAACAGTAGGTTCCTTGAGGGGAATGATAGTGTATGAATCATCAAATAACTGTGAAGACATGGGAATTCAGGAATTGGTTTATGAATGAGTTAGCTGTAGTACAGTGTCTACCTCCAAGTAGAGTATGATATCAGTCATTTCTCTTTATTGTACAGGGTGGTGTCAGTGATGAAGTCTTTGCACTAATGCTCATAGCATACACTTACTATTAAATTGTACTGTTTTTTTCCTTTTGGGACATAGTTGTCAAACCAGATACACCAAGAGATTAAAATCAGGTTCAGTCCGTTTTAAAATTGTTGCATATTAATCTATTAAGCAAAAGGGTGTTTCAATGTCATTGGATCCTGTTTGCCAGGACATTAATTGAGCTTGAAGGAAGTTGCAACCCACATGCATAGAAATTGTACAGCCAGGAAGTTTGTCTTTACCGCACGACATAACTACATGATAAAATAGTTGTGCATCCTGGAAGGTAGATAAAATACAGTTCGGCCATAAATCAGTTATTTTTTTTACAGGGGATATCATGGTAGGCGCACAGAAATCTTGACATGAAATGAATGAGTAATCTCAACAAAGATGTACACCCATATTTTTAACCACTAAAGAATGCTGTCCCACAAAGCCTATGCATAAACCTTAGGACATCTGTTATTTTATTTTTTCTTCTGCAGGATGACATGTCCTAAAACTTTCTGAATGAAAATCATCTTTATACTTCCTTTTGTGTCACATGCCAATTTTTCCTGATAAAAATTATTAATGATAATTTTACACAATTGATGTACTGTATTATTTCTGGAAAAGTCTGGAGATTTAACAATGTTTTTTCGAATGCTGTATTTAGTAAAACGGATTATATTTGGGAGAGTAAGTTGGGTTTGCGCCAGACATAGTGTCCTTGATGGCCAAAAAGCTCAACTTAAGTCTACCACATGCTTCTGTGGAGTGTACGGCTTAAAGTGGTCCTATGGAGATACTCAAAATTTCCCCTATGAAGCTTTGCAGCTCCTTCAGAGTTTTCTTTGGACAGGTGCTTTTTTTCCCCTTCAATTAGCCCTGCTGTGGACAAACAGTAGGGTTAGGATCCAGATCCCCCCCACAGCGCTGCAGGGGACCTGGATCCTCCTCTCTGGCAGCCGGTGGATCTCTGCGCTATGCAGACAACCCCCAGTGCTGCCAGCACTACTGCCGGGGCTTGTAATGCCCCGCCATAGAAGCCCCAGCAGAAGTGCCGGCATCGCTCAGACGTTCACCGGCTGCCAGAGATGAGAATCCCCCGCAGTGTGGCAGAGGACCTGTATCCCCCTCTCTGGCAGATGGTGAACATCTGTGCAATACGTTCAGACAACTTATGCTGCTGCCGACACTCCCACCAAGGCTTCTATGACGGAGGAAGGGGCGAGCAGCAGGAGAGGTAGTCTAAGCGCATCGCGCAGATGTCCAACGGCTGCCTCTGTTAGACACCAGGGAGTCTGGGGATGCATTGGTAAAGTTTAGCCCTGGATCATCTTAATGTATGTCATCTTAATGCAGCTCAGTATTCTCCCTTACTCGGAGGGATTTTTTATTTTCTTTCAAACTTGGGGGGGGGGGTTCAGTCCTGTACCTTGGAGCTGCAGGTGTCTGCTTGCCAGTGCACTACTGGTGTTTCATCACCTTCTTCACTCTCGAGGAATTGATTCAATTGAAAATCTAATTAGTGGTGAAATTCAGTCCCACGGCATGCTGCTGTAATCCAAAATACAGTCAGGATCTCTTCCTTAACCTTTAAGATGCTGCAAGAAGAAAAAAAAAAAAAAAAAAAAAAAAAAAAAAAAATCGCTGGGATTGGAGGTGTGCCATCATCAGAACAAAGAGAATGTATGACCTCATGGTGTCAAAGTAATGTTAGTCTATTCCTCCCTTTATAGGTGTCAGGTTGGCCATCCATGGAGGAGCCGTCCTTCATCTTCTGAGCTGTGGCAATAAGGTAGCAGAGACACAAACCAAACCAATCCCCCCAGCTCGATCTGTGGTAAACAAAGTCTTTCAAAAAACCCAGACACATCTGCAGGCCTCCTGGTCACTGTATTTGATGAATGAGACCCCAGGGGTACAGAACTCCATGTTGTGCAAGGATAGTCATAAATAGCTGCAGGGCTTTCTATGCAGTGTGAATTCTGAAGAGGTCTTGGTATAGAACCACATTCTGCCTCGAGGTCTAGCATTTCCTCTAACAAAAAGTAAAATCAGCAAAGAAGCAGCAGTGACACCCGCAAATCAAGTTCACCCCCCCCCCTTGACTTGGAAGCAAAGAAAAAAAGAATAGTGGACTGGTATCACTGTAAAAATACTTGGAAAGCCAAATCATGCCCGGGAAGAGGGTTATGGGAATCTTCAGTTTGAGACAGATGAAATAAGATTGAATAAATGTTCCTTTATGCTAATGAAGCATACAGACAAGTTTTCTGAACTAATGTAAGACAGCCACCATTAATTAACCAAAAAGAGGATCTAGCTCCAAATGCATTTCTGGGAGATTATACAATATTTATGCAAAATGAATGAAGTTATTTTACAAAAGCTTTATTAAAACACCAACAATGAAAAACATTTTTTTTAAATAATCAACAGAGGAGCGTAATACAATTCCAGAGTAGAGACATTAATATTTGCGTCATAAATCTGTTTTCGTATCCGCTCACATGATGTTTTTGAAAGGATGGTAACTGAGGACCTAGAAAAAAAAAAAAAAAAAAAGTCAATATATCTGTAGCTTAATAGGAAGATATATTGAGTTAGCTTAAGAAATAGATGTTTAGTCTCCTTAAGAATGATCTAGTTCTTTAAAAATATAAAATGGAAGCATAATTTGCCGGTGGCAGGTATTACTGTATACAGAGTTTTCTAGATTAACCAAAAAAACAAATCAGGTCTTAAAATATACTAAATTTTTTAAAATGGGATTTACTTCATTCCGAACAATAATTACTTGGAGGATGATTTTCTCATCAAGAGAACAGCTAATTTGCTCCCAGTTAATTCAACTTATACATGGGTTACTAAAACATGTATATACCCAGAAAATAAGAGAAGGCCTAATATGTGAATGAACATCTTCCTTTGGAATAATGAAAAATCGGGCCTAGAAGAATTTACCACGCACTCATCTCAACGGTTCAAATTTAAAATTCAGATTGAATAAATGGCTAAACACACCCAAGGGGAAGTTTGTTGGAATTAAAAGAAAGATTTGAATCTATTTCTAGAAAAATTGATCTTTTATAGTGTATAAAAAGCTACTTACCTACAGAGCTAACAGAACTGAAACAATAAGAAATGTTTCTATAAGTGTGGAACTTGCAAAGCTTGTTACCTTAGAAGAGAAAAGGGATGGGAGAAATGACTGAAGTGCGAAGGGGAAAATTGTAGAGAAAAAAACCAAACAAAACGCCTTGGTTTTACAGGATCGCACTGATGTGTGAAACACTTAACTACAATACACAAATCTAAGCTATACCAATGAGAATCTTTTTAATGTTTACAGCTATCCCATAGAAAATTTAAAGTATCAACAGTTCAAGTCACTCCACTTCCATACATCTTTTCCCATAAGCCATAAAGCAAAAAAACAATCTTATCTCTAACCTCAAGCTTTTGGACATTCTCTTCTGATTCCAAAGTTTCCATTTAAAGCGTTTGATAAGCTACAACAACTGAGAACGTGATAGCTAGGGAAACATCCATAGAAACTTACTTTAAAATTATTAAGTTCAAGTGCAATAACAGAGAAGCTGTAAATTAAATATATAATATTTTTAATTTCCAATGGGAGCAACTTAGAGATAACACATTAACATTATCTAACTTTCAAAGTAAATGTGTACCAACCACACAACTCATTTTCTTTTTTGTGCTGTTTTTCTCCCTCCCCTTTTGGGTTTATTGCAGTATTTAGCTTCCATTTGAGCCAAGAAGTGATCTGCTTCGTTTGCTCGATCCTTTTGTCTTTTCTGTTGAGAAGAGGTAGTGTTAATTCAGTTTGTGAAATCAAAATACCGTATGTGCTCGATTATAAGACGACCACCCCAAATCTGAATATTAATTTAGGGAAAAAAACACAAAAACAAGACAGCGTTCTTATTTCATTTTGTCAACCTGCCCCCCCCAGGCTTGCCACTCTGCCCCCCTGATATGCCTTATTCCCGCCTATATGCCAGGGGCATATAGGGGGGTATATAAGGCATTTCTGGAGGCAGAGTGGCATAAAGGTGGTTAAAAGGCATATAACTGGGCACTCTGCTGCCAAAAAAGCCATATGCCCCCCATATAAACCCCCCCCCAACTTACCAGTGCTTCTGACTCCCTGGTGTCTGGTTGGGGCAGCAGGTGGCGGCCAGAGCTTCTATGACTGAGCACCGGAAGGTCATGCGACACCGGTGCGCCGTCATAGAAGCCCCGGGGGAAGAGCCAGCAGAGCGGACGTTCGCCGGCTGCCAGAGAAGAGAATTCCCCGTGTCACTGCAGGAAATTCTCCTCTCTGGCAGCCGGGGAAGGTATGCGCGTAGACAACCTCCACTGCTGCCCGCACTTTCGATGGCACTCTGTGATAGAAGCCCCAGCTGCAGCTGAGGTTACCAGACAGGAGGATCCAGGTCCCCTGCAGCGCTGCAGGGGATCTGGATCTTAGTCTCATAGTCAGACCTCTATTTAAAAGACGACCTCGATTATAGACAAGGGTTTTTTGCCCCAGAGCATTTGCCCGGGGGGGGGGGGGGTTAGAGCCTTGTCTTATAATCGAGCAAATACGGTAATAGAACAGTAAACTACTCAAAAGAATCAACTCACAATAAGTCTATAAGATTCATACCTGAATTAATGCTTTGAGATCATCTGCACCTTCACCAAGGCAGAGCTCCTTAGCCATAATTTCAGCTTCTTTGGCTTCTGCAAGACCCTGAAAAGAGAGGGAGATATAGATATACACATATATATATATATATATATATATATATATATATATATATATATATATATATATATATATATACGTAGGTGTGTGTATAAGCTAGTATTTTTTTACCCATTAGTGATAATTGTGTTTTACATCCATGATTTTAAGAAGACCACACTTGACCAAAAGATGTACAATTTATGATGGGTCATAATACAGAAAAAGGGAATAATGGTTTAGCAAACATTGTAGGAATGACAACAAAAAAACCCCACACATTCTGGTCCTTAAAAGAGCCCCGCCACTCCCAAAGGCATGGTTTATATTAGAATGGAAATAACTTTCTGTAAAGGAGGCAAATGAACTTCATAAGCGCTGCCATAAAAGAAATCAGTTCAATGTGGCAGTTAGTCACCCAAATACCAGATAAATGGCAGCCTCCAGTTCAGAACACAAAGGAAACCATGTTACTGCATGCAGAAAGATTTATCCGCAAACAGATAAGTGTTTCAGTAAAGATTTTGAACGTTGACCTTATTAGGGAAACAGAAAAGTGTTGACACACAGGTCTCTTTTCAGGAGTAGCAAGACAAAACAAAACTCAGATTAGCTACTAGAAAAAAAAAAAAAAAAAAAAAAAAAAAGTTTCCTGTAATCATTCAGAAAAGAGTAGATTTGTGCTTACCCTTTTTTGTCGTTGAGTATGTTTCTTTTTTCTTTCCTTCACAAAAGCATCATAGGATGGGACTTCTTTCCTTTCAATGGCTTGGTCAATGATATCTCTTATTCTTGGTTCATCTGTATACTCAACACATGGAACCGATGCCATAACTTCATCCATGTCACCCTCAAAGTCAATATATGCTTGAAGGACTTCTTCTTTCTCTTCTTCAGAACCTTGGTATTTTTCCTTATATGAAGTTATATCTGCCATCGTTATCTAAGTGATAGAATACAATACTATGTATACTACTATCGAGATCACAAGATGCATATGAAATGTACGATTACCAGAGCATGCTGTACACATTAAACCATATTAGTATTTTCCAGTATCTTTGTAAGCATTAACTCCTCAACACACAAATGCACATTCTACTATTTTTTTTTTTACTTTAATTTGGGCGAGTGGGGTGAATACAACATTTCTCCCAATTACTACCATACTAAGTCCTATGCAATCAGAAGTGACAGTCCCCAACTCTCCAGAGTTTATAGCAGGTATAGAGTCCCCTGGAGTCACAGTGTAAAATGAGTAGAAATGGAGAAAAAAAATAAGGGCAGGTATGGTAGAACATCATAAGAACATTTTATTAACCACAGATGCTCGATATACAATACCTTATTAAACAGCAAGCGCCAATACTCATGCCAGTTTCTGTCTTGAGTCATAGATTCAGCTTCTTCATCAACAATTCCTTGCTCATCATATAAAGCTCGCTGCTCCTTGTCGCTGAGAACCGTATACACTTTACCAAGTATCTGTAGAATAGAACACACATTACACCCGATTCTGGATACTTGATTAAAAATGAAACATGATAGATGGTTAAGCACAGATACACAAAGGGCCTAAATCAGAAATCTTGGGGCCTGGTACAGACTCGAAGCAGCCCTCAAATCAGCCCACCCTATGTCCATCCCATATAACAAGCACACATACTAACAAGCAAGCATGCTCTAACACTATACACTTATAGCCACTTTCCTGTACTTTATCTCTTAGGTGCCACTAACCCTAGGCTCACCCCTGACATTCCTGCACTATAAGCCAACATGCACACGCTTACATTAAACACTGACACCCATCAAAACACTAACATACAGATTCATGCCAACACCAAAGAATAACTTCCACACTCCAACACCACACAGATGCATACATTCATTCACTATCCAACAACATACACTAACATACTCACACTGGTTATAATAATAATATATACGTGTGTGTGTGTGTGTGTGTGTGTGTGTGTGTGTAAATACGGTGTATATATCAGCTGTGCGCACACACAGGAACCAAAGCTGAGTTACCTGGAATTTGGCAGTGGCCTCCTCTTTCTCATCTGCCGGTACTCGGTCAGGGTGAACCTGCAATGACACTTTGTGATAGCCGCGTCGGATTTCTCCATCCTTCGCCTCTTTCCGTACCGCTAAAACCTTGTACAAATCTGAAGTACCGAAGAACTTCTCGCAATCGTCTAGGATGCCAGGCATCGTAAGCTGAACAAACCCAACCAAGCTTTGTCTGTATCAGCACTCACTATCGGAGTTTAGCGCGAAATGGAAACGTCTGCACTCACTATTGGTTACTGTTTTCCCGCCATACGTCATTTCCCTTTACGAAATCAGTTTGAATATCTTTATTAAAAAGGAACAAACCATCCGCCACCTAGTGATCTTAAAGCGCGAGTTTACAGTGCTCGCGCTTAGACGTGGCAGAAACGTTCCTTTTCTCTGATGTTCGTGTTTCCTACGTCTGTTTTGTAGTAGTTTAGAATAAATAAAGTCACCAAATGTACCTACGGTACCTTCAGTGGTATGGATAACCTGCATACCTCCCAATTGTCCTGTTGTAATTGGGACAGTCCCACACAACTGTCTCACCTTTTGGGCAGTAGTGATCATAAGCCATTTGGGGGATAAGAGAATATCATTAGACGACCCACTGAGTTGGAGAATTGGTCAACATCTGTGTTTTTGCAGAACACACCTATTCCTTCTCCCACATGGACACCTCCTGACTTCATGAAGCAGAGCATACGCTCACTGCCTGGCCACTTTATTAGGTACGCCTGTTCGGTTGCTTGTTAACGCACATAGCTAATCAGCCAATCACATGGGAGCAACTCAATGCATTTAGGCATGTGGAAGTGGTCAAGACAACTTGCTGAAGTTCAAACTGAGCATCAGAATGGGGGGATTTAAGTGACATGGCATGGTTGTTGGTGCCAGCCAGGCTAGTCTGAGTATTTCAGAAACTGCTGATCTACTTTGATTTTCACACACAACCATCTCTAGGATTTACAGAGAATGGTTCGAAAAAGAGAAAATATCCAGCGAGCAGCACTTGTGTGGACAAAAATGTCTTGTTGATGTCAGAGGAAAATGGGCAGACTGGTTCGAGATGACAGAAAGGCAACAGTAACTCAAATAACCACTCATTACAACCAAGGTATGCAGAATACCATCTCTGAATGTACAACACATTGAACCTTGAAGCAGATTGGCTACAGCAGCAGAAGACCACACCGGGTGCCACTCCTGTCAGCTAAGGACAGGAAACTGAGGCTACAATTCACACAAGATTGGACAATGGAAGACTGGAAGAACGTTGCCTAGTCTAATGAGTCTCGATTCCAGCTGCAACATTCAGATGGCAGGGTCAGACAGAAAGCATGGATCGATCCTGCCTTGTATCAACAGTTGAGGGTGGTGGTGGTGGTGTAATGGTGTGGGGGACATTTTCTTGGCACACTGGGCTCCTTAGTACCAATTGAGCATCATTTTAACTCAACAGCCTACCTGAGTAGTGTTGCTGACCATGTTCATCCCTTTATGACCACAGTGTACCCATCTTCTGATGGCTACTCCCAGCAGGATAATGTACCATGTCACAAAGCTCACATCATCTCAAACTGGTTTCTTGAACATGACAATTAGTTCACTGTACTCCAATGGCCTCCACAGTCACCAGATCTCAATCCAATAGAGCACCTTTGGGATGTGGTGGAACGGGCGATTTGCATCATGGATGTGCAGCCAACAAATCTGCAGCAACTATGTGACAACATCATGTCCATATGGACCAAAATCTCTGAGGAATGTTTTCAGCACCTTGTAGAAAGTATGTCACGAAGAATGAAGGCAAAAGGAGGTCCAACCTGGTACTAGCAAGGTGTACTTAATAAAGTGACCAGTGAGTATGTATGTATGTATGTATAAATATATATATGATCTCATAAAAGGTGTTCTGCTTCCATAGATTTTTAAGGAGGCCGAACATGAAGGTAATTTATCATTTTTACACAAAGCCACATAACATAGCATTATTTAAGCTAGTCTTAAAAGCACCAAAACTCCTGTTGCTTACAAGAGAAGTGGAGCCAGGCAAGCAGATTTATTTTGTGTGTACTTATCCGTACGTGTATATATTTGTGCCTATGAGTTATACACTATATGGACAAAATATTGGGACACTTGACCATTACATCAACAAGGACGTTGGTGGCATTGTATTTTAATACATTTGAAATAATATTGACATGAATATGAAGTTTGTACCCCCTTTCGTTTTTCTTAGTTCCGTTGGAGATCATCCTTGTTTTCGTTAAAAAGAAAACTTCTATGAAAATGAATGCACAAGTCTACTCTATAATATTAGGTAGTCCCACCGCGATCCGATTTTCAACTAAGCACATCTCCTACGAGCTTAGCAGCATGAAAGCATAACAAGAAAGAAAGAAATGTACAGTGAGATTCTGTCTGATAGACACACCACTATCATATGCATTAAAGCGCATATGTTAGCTGGAGTTTCCCTATAAACATATAAAAACTGACACGGCTTTTTTTCTAATAAATATGCATAATTACTATAACTTTTTCTCCAATACTGTTACTTACCTGCCCCCGGCTCCCACGTTGCCGCCACGGAGGAGAGGGAGACCCCCCTCCAATACGCGGTCACCGGAGCCGGCACGGAGGAGAGGGAGACCCCCCTCCAATACGCGGCCACCGGAGCCGGCACGGAGGAGAGGGAGACCCCCCTCCAATACGCGGCCACCGGAGCCGGTACGGAGGAGAGGGAGACCCCCCTCCAATACACGACCACCGGAGCCGGCACGGAGGAGAGGGAGACCCCCCTCCAACGCAAGACCTCCGGAGCCGCCACGGAGGAGAGGGAGACCCCCCTCCAACGCACGGGCACCGGATCCTCCACGGAGGAGAGGGAGACCTCCCTCCAACACTGTGCCGCCTCCGCCGTCGTCTGCAGGACTGCCGCGCAGGAGAGGCAGACCTCCTGGAACACGGCGTCCGGTTTCGGCACTCGCGCGCCCTCTGGTGGTGAACTCCCGAACTGCAGGCTTATATGAAGGGAGATTGCGCCACACTCATCATGGTGGTGATTCCCGGTCATTGGAAGTGACGTCATGAGGTTTGGCGGGAGATTTGAACTTCCTCTGTGGTTTCTATTTAAACCTCTTCAGTTCTATCTGACCTTGCCTTCTGTTGGTTGTCTATGCCTTGTGCTAGTGCCCAGATAGCGTTTCCTGATTCGGTATTCCTGTGTATGATCCTGGCTTGTCTGACTTCGTTGTTTTCCTGAATCCTGACCTCGGCTCTGTTATTTGACTATCCTGCTCTCCGGTATCCTGACCTCGGCTCTGTTATTTGACTATCCTGCTCTCCGGTATCCTGACCTCGGCTCTGTTATACGACTATCCTGCTCTCCGGAATCCTGACCTCGGCTTGTTATACCTGTTCTGTCCTGGAGTCCTACCTGACCACGGTGTCTCCTACTACTTGTACGTGACAGAAACAGAAGGCCATCATGAGACCCGCTTCGGTAGGATCTCAGGGTTCCTGTGAGGCTCGTCTGGATGAGATGGACCATCGTCTGGACCAGTTTGCCCAAGCACTCCAGACCCTACTACAACGCACAGATCCCGGTCTACAAGTGCATGCCTCTCCAGCTGTAGCTCCACCGCCGGTACCAGCTCCAGCCCCAATGCCGGTGGTTCATGCTCCTATGAATCTTCCTCCACCCCAGCGATATGGAGGAGATCCTGCGACCTGCCGTGGATTTCTCAACCAGTGCGAGATTCATTTTGAACTTAACCCTTATGCCTTTGTTTCTGATCGGGCCAAGATTGGTTACATAATCTCGCTTCTCACGGACAGGGCCCTGGCCTGGGCATCTCCTCTGTGGGAGAGGAGCACCCAAGCGGTTCGCTCCCATTCCGAATTTGTGGCCGCACTACGTGCTGTGTTCGATGTTCCAGGCAGAAGTTCCACTGCTTCATCCTCTCTCTTCAACATCCGTCAAGGAGAGCGTACCCTCATGGACTATGCTATTGAATGTCGTACGCTAATGGGTGAGGTGAACTGGACCAGCGAGGCCCTTATCGCTGCTTTTTTGAACGGACTATCAGAGACTTTGAAAGACGAGATTGCTGCTCGTGATCTTCCATCTGACCTGGACTCGGTGATCTCCTATGTGACCCAGATCGACCTTCGTCTTCGAGAACGGCAGGTGCAACGAGACAATCTGAGAGCACGGGAGAGAGGTGTACGTTCCCTCCCGCGTCTGGCTCCTCAGTTCATACCACCACCCACGTCTCCTGTTACCTGTGAGGAGCCTATGCAGCTGGGAATTACTCGTCTGTCTGAGAGTGAGAAAGCCAGGCGAAGGAAGGAGGGGCTATGCCTATATTGCGGTCTGACTGGACATTGGGCCCGATCCTGTCCTAAAAAGTCGGGAAACGCCCGCACCTAGAGTGGTTTAGAGGACCTGCTTTAGGTGTGCTGGGTCTGTCCTCTGATTCTAGCAGCACTCGGATGACCGTTCCAATTCAGATATCATGGCCGGGGGGATCCGTTTGCACTGAGGCTTTTCTGGACTCTGGGGCCGCAGAGAACTTTATTGATACCCATTTTTGCGAGCAGCAGTTTATTCCCACCACACCTAAAGACACGCCGGTGAGAATTGAGGCCATTGATGGCAGACCACTTCATCCGCCACAAGTCACCCGAACTACCGTACCAGTGACACTCTCCGTAGGGATGATGCATAAAGAGAATCTACAGTTCCTGGTAATTTGCTCTCCCTCTACTCCTGTTGTTTTGGGGTTTCCATGGTTACAAAGGCACAACCCTACCATCAATTGGGCAACTGGGCAGATCACGTCCTGGAGTCAAGCTTGCGGGGAGCACTGTGACTCACCCATTCGACTGGCCATGGTGTCTACTGGTTCGGAGATGGCCGCTACGATTCTTCCAAGTCATTATCGGGAGTTTGCGGATGTATTTGACAAGAAGGAAGCGGAGAAGTTACCTCCTCATAGATCCTACGACTGCCCTATTGATCTCCTTCCGGGCACTATGCCACCCCGAGGTCGTGTCTACCCCTTGTCAGTTCCCGAGACCCAGGCCATGGAATCCTACATCGAGGAGAATCTGAGGCGGGGTTTCATCCGTCGGTCTATGTCCCCGGCTGGAGCGGGGTTTTTCTTCGTCAAGAAGAAGAACGGAGAACTGAGACCTTGCATCGACTACAGAGGCTTGAATAGGATTACAAGGCGGAACTCCTATCCTATTCCCCTCATCTCGGAACTTTTCGACAGATTACGCGGGGCCCAAATCTTTACTAAATTGGATCTCCGTGGGGCGTATAACCTGGTTCGTATTCGTGCCGGTCACGAGTGGAGGACAGCCTTCAACACCCGCTCGGGACATTATGAGTACCTGGTCATGCCGTTCGGTCTGTGCAATGCCCCGGCGGTGTTCCAGGAATTTATTAATGACTGTCTACGGGACTTTCTCCAGCAGTTCGTGGTCGTATACCTGGACGATATCCTGATTTACTCAGAGAACTTATCTATTCATCGCGACCAGGTCCGTCAAGTTCTGAGCCGTCTCCGACAGCATGGGCTATATGCCAAGTTGGAAAAGTGCGTTTTTGAGACCCGCAAGGTGACTTTCTTGGGGTACGTGATTACTCCTGAGGGTTTCGATATGGACCCATCGAAGGTGCTGGCGATCAAAGATTGGCCACGACCTACGGGTCTCAAGGCTCTGCAACGCTTCCTCGGATTCGCGAATTACTATAGACGCTTCATCCGGAATTACTCGAGGATTGTCGCGCCTCTAACGGACTTGACTAAAAAAGGGGCCAATGTGTCTGAATGGTCCTCCGAAGCAGTGTCCGCGTTCACTCTTCTCAAAGAGAAGTTCACGACGGCTCCAGTATTACGGCATCCCAATCCGCTTCTACCATTTGTCCTGGAGGTAGATGCCTCTGAATCTGGAGTGGGAGCGATACTCTCCCAACGAGCTTCGTACAGCGGACCACTACACCCTTGCGGCTACTTCTCAAGACACTTCTCTACAGCCGAAAAGAATTACGATATAGGGAATAAAGAACTGTTGGCAGTTATCCTGGCCTTGGAGGAATGGCGTCACCTGCTGGAGGGGGCCTCGATACCGACCTTGATTCTGACCGATCACAAGAATCTTCAATACATAGAGTCGGCTAAGTGTCTCAATCCTCGCCAGGCAAGATGGGCTCTCTTTCTCTCCCGATTTCCGTTTGTGCTCACGTACCGTCCGGGTTCTAAGAACACTAAAGCGGACGCTCTGTCCCGCATGTTTACGCAACCTGAGGCGGAGAGTAGAGAGCCAGAACCCATTATCCCTTCTGCCAAGGTCGTTGCAGCCATTCGGTTACGGGGATATGCTCCTTTGCTGGATCGCGTCACTCGTTCTCAAGGTCAAGCTCCGGATTCCTTGCCGCCGGGGAGGCTCTACGTCCCTCCCAGTTTGCGGGTACCCATTTTACGCACTCTACATGGTGCCAGGACCTCGGGGCATGCAGGAGTGGCACGCACTAGGGAGCTACTTTCACAGACTTTTTGGTGGCCTCATTGGGGCAGAGACATTACAGCATTCGTTCAGTCATGTGCGAGATGCGCAGCCAACAAATCCTCTCACACTCGTCCGGCTGGCCTTCTTCGACCTCTCCCTTGTCCTTCGGTTCCCTGGACTCATGTGGCCATGGACTTTATTGTAGAATTACCGCCGTCCAGGGGACATACCGTGATCCTCGTGGTGGTCGACCGTTTCTCTAAGATGGCCCACTTTATTCCACTGCGGAAACTACCCAGCGCCTCTACTCTGGCGGACATCTTCATCCGGGAGATCGTGCGGCTCCACGGAGTACCGTCTGAGATCGTGTCGGACAGAGGTACCCAGTTCGTGGCTAGATTCTGGCGTGAATTCGCGAAATCCCTGGGCATCACGTTGGCCTTCTCTTCAGCATATCACCCACAGACGAATGGCCTGGTGGAGAGAGCGAACCAACATCTGGAACAGTATCTACGTCTCTTCATCAACGATCATCAAGATGATTGGGTCGATCTGTTGCCATTTGCAGAGTTTGCTAGGAACAACACGCTCCAAGAATCTACCAGGATTTCGCCTTTCTTCTGCCTGTATGGTCTCCATCCACAGTCCCTCCCAGAGACATTACCGGTTTCAGCTGTTCCAGATCTGGAGGAGAGACTTGCGTCTATTCGTACCACCTGGGCTTCAGTACATTCCGCATTGGAACACGCGGCTTCTCTCCAGCAACGTCAGGCTAACAAGAGGCGCTCCCCCAACCCCTCGTACCGGCCTGGCGAAAGAGTATGGCTGTCTACTAGATTTCTGAGACTCCGGGTTCCGTCCATGAAATTGGCCCCACGGTTTATTGGGCCCTTTCCAGTTGTACGGCAGATCAATCCGGTGGCGTACGAACTTGCACTGCCTAGAACGCTCCGCATCCCTCGGGTATTTCACACGTCATTGTTGAAGCCCCTTGTCTGCAACCGGTTTACCCGAGGTGGGAATTCTACTATGGAAACTGCCAGGAGAGCTTCGGACAGAAGGATTCCTCGGGTAATTCTTGATTCCCGGCGACAACAGGGTAGTTTGCAGTACCTGGTACAATGGAGGGGTCTCGGTCCTGAGGAACGATCCTGGATACCTGCGGCACGCCTATCCGTACCACGGTTGTTACGTGCGTTTCATGCTAGGCATCCTTCTCACCCTGGTGGTCGCCCTTTCAAGGGGGGGTACTGTTACTTACCTGCCCCCGGCTCCCACGTTGCCGCCACGGAGGAGAGGGAGACCCCCCTCCAATACGCGGTCACCGGAGCCGGCACGGAGGAGAGGGAGACCCCCCTCCAATACGCGGCCACCGGAGCCGACACGGAGGAGAGGGAGACCCCCCTCCAATACGCGGCCACCGGAGCCGGTATGGAGGAGAGGGAGACCCCCCTCCAATACACGACCACCGGAGCCGGCACGGAGGAGAGGGAGACCCCCCTCCAACGCAAGACCTCCGGAGCCGCCACGGAGGAGAGGGAGACCCCCCTCCAACGCACGGGCACCGGATCCTCCACGGAGGAGAGGGAGACCTCCCTCCAACACTGTGCCGCCTCCGCCGTCGTCTGCAGGACTGCCGCGCAGGAGAGGCAGACCTCCTGGAACACGGCGTCCGGTTTCGGCACTCGCGCGCCCTCTGGTGGTGAACTCCCGAACTGCAGGCTTATATGAAGGGAGATTGCGCCACACTCATCATGGTGGTGATTCCCGGTCATTGGAAGTGACGTCATGAGGTTTGGCGGGAGATTTGAACTTCCTCTGTGGTTTCTATTTAAACCTCTTCAGTTCTATCTGACCTTGCCTTCTGTTGGTTGTCTATGCCTTGTGCTAGTGCCCAGATAGCGTTTCCTGATTCGGTATTCCTGTGTATGATCCTGGCTTGTCTGACTTCGTTGTTTTCCTGAATCCTGACCTCGGCTCTGTTATTTGACTATCCTGCTCTCCGGTATCCTGACCTCGGCTCTGTTATTTGACTATCCTGCTCTCCGGTATCCTGACCTCGGCTCTGTTATACGACTATCCTGCTCTCCGGAATCCTGACCTCGGCTTGTTATACCTGTTCTGTCCTGGAGTCCTACCTGACCACGGTGTCTCCTACTACTTGTACGTGACAAATACATAGTATATTTTTTTATGTCACAAGGTCACTACAATGTATCTGACCTGTGTCTATGGTTTCCTGATCTATCAGGTTTCCTGATCTATGGTTAAACATTTAGGGATGGTCACATTATTATTTAATGCTAGTTAAAGAAACACAACTACTGTATGAACACAGACGTTTTAACCCCTTAAGGACCAGGCTGTTTTAACACTTTTGCGGTGCTCGTGTTTACATGTAATTTTCTCCTCACTCATTTAGGGTACCCACACAAGTTATGTATTGTTTTTTTTCCAGACAAGAAGGGCTTTTTTCAGATACCATTGTTTTGATTATATTATCTAATGTCCCATAAAAAAGATAATAAAACATCATGAAAAATTTAAAAGAAAAACACATTTTACTGGAAAATCTTTTACTCATCCAAAAAAGCTAATGAAAAAAACTGTTAAATAGATTCTACTATTTGTTTTTTGCTTTTTTCTGCAAGTTATCGGGCAATAAGTAGTAGGGTTTTGCTATTTTAATACCATTTTTTCTAAATCTGGTAATTCTTCCCCCATGTGCTATTTTGGGTATCTTTGAAGCCGGCCAATGCAATTTACCCATCAAACTATATATTTTTGAAAACTAGACATCTCAAGGTATTTCAAATGCTGGTATTTTAACCCTTTCCATGCACTAATTCTACTACTATCCTTTTTCAAACTTTGTGGTAGTACCGTATTTGCTCGATTATAAGACAAGGTTTTTTCCAGAGCAAATGCTCTGAAAAATACCCCTCATCTTATAATCGGGGTCGTCTTATAATCAGACCTCAAATAGGTCTGACTATGAGACTAAGATCCAGATCCTCTGCAGCGATGCAGGGGACCTGGATCCTCCTGTGTATGCCCCCCCCAACTTACCGGTGCTTCTGAGTCCCCGGTGCTTAGTCCGGGCAGCATGTAGAGCTCTACGCGATGGTCGGACTAAGCACCGGGGGACTCAGAAGCACCGGTAAGTTTGGAGGAGGGAGGGGGAGGGAGTGTTAAATGGGGGGCATAAGGCATTTCTGGAGGCAGAGTGCTCTTTGAAATGCCTTTTAACCCCCTTAATGCCACTCTGCCGCCAGAAATGCCTTTTAACCCTCTATACGCCACTCTGCCTCCTGAAATGCCCTATACCTCCCTATATGCCACTCTGCCCCATAATATGCCTTTTAACCCCCTAAATGCCAGAGTGGCATATAGGGGTATAAGGCATTTCTGGAGGCAGAGTAGCACATAGGGGGTCAAAAGGCACATGGGACACAGTGGTATATAGAGGGTTAAAAGGTGTATCATGGGGCACAGTGGCATTTAGAGGGTTAAAAGGCATATCATGGGGCACAGTGGCATATATGGGGTATAAGGCATTTCTGGGGCAGAGTGGCAAGCCTGGGGGCAGATGTGCATAACTGGGGGGGGCAGGTTGATTTTTCTCAATTGTAGCTTTTATTAACCCCTTAAGGACAATGGGCGGTCCCTAAACCCATTGAAAACAATGCAATGTCATTAAGGGGTTAACAAACAATTGTTCACATAGTTTACATGAATTAACATTTACTGGTAAAAAAATTTTCCTATAGGGTCGTCTTATATTCAGGCTTTTTCTTTTTTTTCATAAATTAATATTCAGATTTTGGGGGGTTGTCTTATAATCGAGCAAATATGGTAATTTATTTTACTTGCGCTTCAGGTATGAATTTACAGCTCCTGGTATACATCACTATCAAACAACACCCCAATATGTGTTCAGCAACATCTTTGGATGTTTGGATGTTGACGCCCCGGAGAGGGACCAAACATTCTCCCTGATGCCGTTCTCGGTGTTGCTGAATGCCTCGACATCGAGGCATTACAACAACACCGTTTAATCTTGTTTTAATGAAATGACGTGTCAGGCACGTCATAGGTCGTTAAGTGACCGTTTTTGCGTGGCATGCCTAACCCGTAAATGGACGTTAGGGGTTAAAATGATCACTAAATAATTTTATTGTTTCATGCAAATACATAGATTAAGAAAAAATAAAATATAAATTCTCCTGCATCCTCTTTGTAGCAACAACATACATTAACCATAAAGGCAAGTTTATAACTAATTTGAATTTGGTCATATCCAATAACCTTAAACTTTAGTTGTATCATGAGTTACACTGTTTTGTTTAACCCAACTGCAAACAAATAAAGACGGTCGTTTTAAATGCTCTTGTTTGAGAACAATGGCGATCAACTACATCAGAATATATTTAAATGTTGAACCTCTGTGCATTTGGAAGATTAACAGTGTAGATCAACCACTGATTAATATAAATTTGTGTTCATAATATAAGAAGTGCATTATCATGTCTTAGTTTCCTCTGAGAAGATATTTTAGAATAAAAAAAGAAGCCAATGAGTAACAGAAGATCAAAACTAAACACTTTACATGTATTTTACATACAAAAATATGCAATATTAAGAAAATTAAAGTATAACTTGGATAAAATGTTGCATTCAATAATGTGGACATGATTATAATAATGTGGTTAAAATACACATCACAGGTACTAGCCAAGCACAGAATAGTTCTGCAGCTCTCACATATAAGCCAGAAGACATTCTTTAGTTCCGTTATCAGTTCTCCGTACATCATATGTGCAGGATGTTTTATTGAACGTAACTTTACAAGCTTCTTCATAAGCAATTGGCATCAGACTTCTGAAAACATATAATAGGAAATATATTAGTATGTTTCACAAGCTGCATTATGTTCTGGATGCATAACTTATGGAAAATCTGTGTTGTTTTCCGTGATGACAGCATTAGTTAACTCTCTATTTAGAGGACAGGACTTACAATATAGGCATCACATGATAGATAAACAGTGAATTCACTTGACATTCCCACATTTAGCCCTTGCACGTTGTAGGCCACACCAGGTTTAGACCAAGTTTAGCACAGGCTAAATTTAGGGATTAGTGAGTAGTAAATAGACTTTTATCGCTGATTCTGGAGATACGAGGTTCCAAACCACCAAAGAGAGAAAAACTGTTGCAACATTACTAATAAATATTATAGGGTAAATGGACAGGACAACCTTAGCAACCCACATAACCCCTAATCTGATTGCAGTAAAACAACACCATTTTATTACTTACACTGAGCAGCAGGTTATTCCAGTTAAAGTGCATGTACAGTTCATGCAATCTTCTGTTATCCATGTTGAATTTATTGGTCTCTCCTCACTTCCATTAATGCAGACTAAAAAAATATAAATATAAGGTCAGATGCCAAACAAGGTGCATAACAAGACATTTATGTAAAATGGAGGCATTTAGAACACATTTTTACATGTGAATACATTTACACCATACCTTCTATATTCTCACAGGTAATGTCATCACATTACCCACCAACATCTTTTGCAGAGTGTAACTATTCTGTTTATTTTTCCTCTCAAAGTTGGCCTTAGGATCTTTCAAGAGCTAACCGGAAGGTGTATGCTTATTATAGATATTGGGATTTTTGGCAGCTATTTATAACTGTCCTACATACTTTGATTCCCATGTGTTTTTTTAGTCTGTCGTGTGATTCCTTGCACTACAAATCAATTATTGATCTTATCTTCTATACTAATATTACCAGACTATGGGTCTGGTCAAGCAATGAAATTGCTGTGTATTAGCAGGGCCAAATATGTAATTCAGTGTCACATCATATGAGTGTTAGTTTCAGTTATTATTATTTTTGTATAAATTCTACATACGTCTACACAAATTAATTTGTATACACAGAAACTTTGAAGGCAGGTAAGAACCATTCAGTTCATCTAGTCCATTTTCCTGATGTGAGACTCAGGTCTTAATCAGTCCTTGATCTTGTCTTAGATTCATCATAGCTTTATGCCTATCCCATCCATATCTAAATTCCCTTACTAAATTAGCATCTACCACGTCTGATGGAAGGCTGATCCATTTATCTACCATCTACGTTATTATTTTACATCTTAACCTCAGACCCTCTAGTTTTAGGCTATGACATCTTGTTATAACATTTTACCTCCTTTTAAATAAACTTCCCTCCTGTACTTTGTTTAATCTCTTTAAGTTCTATTACATCTCATCTTTCTCATCTTTCCTTCAAGTTATAATACTGCCCTCCTTTAGTTTTTCATGATATTTTTTATCCTGCAAACCACTTACCATTAAGTAAGTAAGTAGCCCCCTACTAAATTCTCGACAAAATGTCAATATCCTTCTGGAGATAGGGTATCCAGAACTGTACACAATACTCTGGGTGAGGTCATAACCACCTCCCTCTTCCCTCTTCCTGCCACTAATGCCTCTCCTTATACAACTCCAGTTAGTAGATTAAAGGAAAACAGAAATAGACAAAGCATGTGTGTGTCTGTTTTAAACTGGTCATGTCATGGTTCTGCAGGTTGACATATCTGGTTCTTCTGCAGTTGGCACCTTAGGTGTTGTCCTGCTTAGTGTATTGATAGGTGCCCTTACATTATGTAGTTGGGTGAACTTTGCAGTGATTACCCATCCAATTAATTTTCTTACCTAAGTAAACATCAAGGTTGTTGAAGACTCAACTTTGGAAATGTATACTTGGTAGTCAGTCCACGTTTTATCTTGTAGGTAGCAACTATTTGATGTCTCATTATTATATCTGATGGTGTATTATATGTTTGCAAGATTTTTCAGATTTCAGGTTAGGGATATCATATCTACTTGTGTTCTGCTCTGAAACCTACTATTAAGTCAGATAACTGGCAGGAGATGACATCTAGGAGCTTCACCTTTCAAACGACTTGACACAGTGTTTATGGTCCAGTTAGGGAGATCAGTGATCTCCCTTCCACCCTACTGGCCCATATAGCAGTGGCATTACAGGGATTCAGACTGATCAGGCTCCCTGTTATGGGGCCCCAAATCTGCAGCCCTGGGCCAGAATATGCTACTGTATTTGCTGATTCATACCAAGTCCAAGCGGTCAAAATGAAGGAAGCTGCAGTTGGAAAATGCATATTTTTTGTAGAAGAACATTTGTGAATAGTCTGTATGATTCTTCAATGTAAGACAATTGTGAGACAAGTACAATACAAAACAATCAGGATGACCGTTTCACCTTCAGGCTGCGGTTGTGCTCTGTCCCGTCTCATTCTGTTTTCTATACATGTTGCATTACATAATATTGCTAAGGAGCCCAAAGCCAGAGCTGCAATCGCTAAGCAATTCTGCAGAGAACAAAAATACACAATTAAGTAGAATACATATTTTTACTCTTAAAAAAAATACAATTGTTGCTTGCATTTTATATTTCAATGATGGTTTCATTAACAGGGTTGAAAAAAGTTAAATAAAAGTAAAACACCTAACAAATAACGCTAATAAGATTTTAGTTTGTTAACCACAGTACTAAATGCATTTCAGGAAAGGTCGTAGATCCACATTAAACTGCCCAGTGAATCGATATGTAATTAAGGTGGCCTTAAAAGAACAGTATTATTTTCTAGCTTTCAACATTTTGGATTAACACATGATATTTCTTCTGGCTTACAATTTTTTTTAAACCAACTATGAGAGACACTAAAATTGTGTACCCATTATATACCACTGTGAAAGCGTCCTGTACTTAAAATATACTATTAACAATGAATTGTTCAGGACCATGGCTTCTGTTAAAAATAAACTTGCTTTACAGGGTGCTGGAATATTATTATTTTGAGAAAAATGATTTACCCTGTAGTGTTTATCCATCTAGATATGTAGATAAGACCATCTTTAATGATAATGTAATGGGGCCAGGCTATCCCTAGTTTGCTGAGCAGTGCCTCTGCCCCCGGTGCTCCAGCTATTAATGTAGGCATCACTCAATGGCACTGTCAACAAGTTCTAGCTGTGGCTTATGTGAGATTTCCACCCCTACGCGCATACATGGGAGTGCTTTCACGCCAGAAAATCTGATGTGAAACTAGGACAGTGGATGGGTAGTGCAGCAGGTAAGCTGATTATGCTCTAGCTAAATTGACAAATTAATTATTGCTAAAATATATTTTATACTTTTTAATTGACCATTTATCTAGCCTTCCCCATGTTTTAGAATGAATCACCAAGACAATAAGCAACAAGACACATCTAATACGTTTCAGTTTTAGGATATCAATTTTTTATTGTAAAATAATTTTCTATTGTATTAACTGCTATAAAGGTACTGCTAATAATCTTGGTTTATATCCTGTAAAGTTTGCATGACATCATAAAAATTGGTTTTATGATAATTTAAATAGCTGTCTATGTCAGAGGGAAGATTTAGTTGATAAAAGTGAGCTATGTAACTATTTCTACCTGAAAGAGTATTTGCATAATAATAAGCCCTGTAAATGTCTATTGTGAATTTGCGTTTGTATCACAGTTCTAACCTATTTCAGACCTCCACACAGCAATACAATAACTAAAATCATTTAGATTGACAAATAAATAGGCAAATACATTTTAAATTGCTATTAGTGCAATTCTTTATTGGTTAAAGGCCAGGGAGGCCGGGATGGAGGAACTTGTCACTAGGAATGCTTAAATTAGAACTTTTGTACCAGTGCCTGAAGCTTTTATGCCTTTTGTAAGATTACATTTTAAACCATATAGAAAAGACTATGCTTTACTTACCCTTGGCAAGCTGCTTGTGTTGTCCCGAGACATGATTGCGAATGATAGATTTAATTCACTGTCTTTGGAAGAACACGTTTTGCCTGTACCTGGATGAGCCACCTGGGTGAATGTTCATATAGCCAAGCGATGTACGCTAATTATTATGAAGCTTCAGAAATAACAAAGGAAGGTGTGCCCAAAGGATGCATCACATGGACTATTACACTACTTGGAGGAAATGTCCATATTAATTAGACTGGTACAGATTTGATTTATAAATAGTACGTTTTAAGACACAGGAACAGTATGTAAGTGCACAGATTGTTGTCTCTGAGATTCTGTCTGGTGTTCCAAACATGTGCAATGTGGGCAGTTCCAGGCTGTACTTGGTATCAGACTTTTATGGGTCTGCTTGTTGTTCATGTTCAAGTTCCCAGGAATGCTCATTACACGCTAGAAATCCACCATGACCAGGTAAACCTGTAACCTAATGTAGCTGGGGAATTCATTCCTATTAGAATATTAAAATCTTGGATTGTAACCTCAGTTTATTATAAAAAGTTAACCATTATCATTGTCATTAGGTGCAATGCTTTGTTTTCCTTAGGATATTCACATGATATGAGTTATTTAAGGCAAAGCAAGTGTTTATGAAGATGAGACAGTTGAGGGTGAGATAATGCCATGTTATAGACCTGGCTTGGGAGACATTTGCAATACTTCTGAATTCTGAAAGTATGTTCTACTTTTTTTGTGACATGTTTTCCCATGTGGTTTAATATCTCCTTTTATAGGCCAGTAATTGTTTTTTACATCTGTGACACCACACGAGTATTGCACACATCATATATATGAATTCTCAGGGTGGTGCAATTGGTGAGAGCAATTCGTTTTTTAATAGACTGGAAGTCCATTCCAGGTCTTGGAAGTTCAGTCCAAGACTTTGATGCATGTTATGGGCATAAAAACTTCCTTAAGCAGCAGATTCAGGAAGGCTATTGAGGAGAGAGAAAGTATCCATGTGCTCCCAGGCAAAGGAGAGTCTCTGAGCCAAATGTGTCATCACCTGTCTGGACCTGTGTGTCTTTTGTCAGTGGGAGGTTTACCAGAGTCTTGCATAGCTGAGTCTGGGAAGGAGGTTTATGGTCGGCCTGTGGCCGCAAAGTATAGCCAGAGTGGGCTCCAATTAAAAGTTAGGCTTTTATTGTATGGCTTTGGTTTTGGGGATCGTTGTTGTGTTGATCTGATATATAAATGACAGTTTACTGGGAATATATAGCTCACGAGCCTTATTGCCATAATATAATATCACAAATTATTAAATAACATATACCTTTAAGAAGTTAACTTTTATTTTTAATTACAAGGTTATTAAATAACAATGTTAGGAAAGATAACTTACATCAGCATATTATTATGTAAAGTCAGTATGATGCAATATTTGCTAACCTCCCTTTATATGAGCCCAAACCACGACTCATCTTATTGGTTCCTGTTGAATTTAACTTCTGAATTAAGAGATGTGAAAGAACAGATAATTTAAAGTAACTGCACACACACACACATATATATGTGTTATAGTAAATATAAAGATTAAATGATTAAGTTTGAAACACCAATATAATAGAATACTACATTTTTAAAAAAATATTATATAAAAACTATGGATGGAGCTGGTATGCACAAAGTTTGCTATATCTTTCTTGAGGCATGAGAGTCTCGACTGTATCTTTTTGAGGCGATACAAACTGTTCAGCCTGTCAAATCAAGGGCATTCTGATTTTGCAAAACCAAACCCCCCCCAAAAACCCAACAAATCGTGTGTTTGATTTCTCCTGGAACTTTAAGACAAGTGCCTTGTCTTAAAGCAAACATACTTCATTTGGATCAAGTGTGGTAATAGGGTCTGTTAGAAATGGAAAAATATTTATACTGTTATTTCAACATCTAAGTCAGCTTAATTAGCTTAATTAGCTCTTAATTAACCATTTCCAAAATGATCACTTCAGGAAAAATCCAAATTAACCTTTTGCTATTCTTCAGCCCTGGTAGGGAAGCTATTTTACCTATGGTAGATATAGTTAAAGGCCCCAAGCCCTTGAATAAGGCACTGCCTAAATAAGATCTTATGGCTTTATTTTCAGACTCTACTAAAATAAATGTTTTTCAAAATTATATAATACTGCTAACAATATTGCCAGTCCAGGAACTAAATGGTTGCTTTCAGTCCCCGGCTCATGCACTGGTACAGAGCCATGCAGTCATAAATCCTCTCCTATACAGAAAGAAAGGTTGGAATGCAGCACTCAGTAGTGAGATGGTGCACGAGCCAGGGTACCACCAAGTCCTTCAATCAAAAATAAAGAAGCAGAGGCAAGCCTTAGGCTTGAGAAAGACCTGTGTGTCGAAACGTTGCCTGCGTGAAATAAACTCACCTTTTTGAGTGCTGAGCCTCTGCTTCTTTATTTTAAATCCTATGTCTTGAGAAGAAATCTTCAAAGAACACTGACCCTAGTATAATTAGCCAACATCTGTTTTTGAGATGTGTTCCTGTGAGGAGGATGCAAATTATAAGAAAAGACACACACACTTCCCAAGCATAGGAATATCCTCATGTACTTTCATAGTTAAATGTCATCATATTTATAGTTTAGGATCATATTAATCAACCAGTTAACCAAATTGAAAAGATTCAATTTGGGGTTCAATTTCACTAGACATGTTTACTGACAGCCCTGTTTACATCTATCAGTCTGATAAAGGGTTACAAAGCGAAACGTGGTGAGAGCCATTATGTACAAATGGAGAAAACTTGGAACAGTGGTGAACCTTTCCAGGAGAGGTTGGCCTACCAAAAAATGTCCTCAAGAGTGCATTGACGACTCATCCAGAAGGTCACAAAAGAACCTAGACTAACATGTAAAGAACTGCAGGCCTTACTTGCCTCAGTTAAGGTCAGCGTTCATGATTCCACAATAAGAATTTCCAATGGTATCCATCGCACATTTCCCAAGACTTTGGGATAATATTCTATGGACTGATGAGTCAAAAGCGGATTGTTTTGGAAGACATGGGTGCTGTTAAATCTGGTGTAAAAACAAACACATCATTCAACAATAAAAACATCAAATCAACAGTCAATTGAGTGTGCTGGTTTAATGCTGATTTGCTGCTACATATCCTGGTCGATAATTGATGGAACCATGAATTCTGCTCTTAACCAGAAAATCCTGAAGGAGAATAAATGGCCATCAGTTTGTGACCTAAAGTTCAAGTGCAGTTGGGTTATGCAGCAGGGCAATCATCCAAAGCATGCAAGTCCACCTCTGAATGGCTCAAAAGAAACAAAAGGGATGTTTTGGAGTGTCCTAGTCAAAAACATGGCTTAAATCTGTTATGTGACCATAAAAATGCAGTTCATGCTTGAAAAACCTCCAATGTGGCTAAATTAAAACAATTCTGCCAAGAAGGGTGGGCCAAAATCCCCTCCATGGTAAAGATATTTTATTGCAGTTGTTGCCGCAAAGGTTTACACAAACAGTTATTATGTATAGGGTGGCAATATCTTTACCTTCAATAAATTATCATTAAAATATTTTTTAAATTAGTTGGATGATCAGAAACATTTAGATGTGACAAATAAACAAAACAGAAGAAATCAGGAAGGGACAAACACTTTTCCACAGCACTGCGGAGCTATTAGATATGCACAGATGACTAGAGAATGTCTCACATGTACCATCACATGAAATTGGCAGAGGGGATTGCAGTCTATAGATACATATTTGTTAGTCCACACATACATATGTGACTTGAAACAGCATGCTATGATGTTAAGCCTTTCTCACCGTGAGCTTGATTGGACTCTGGCCTGAAATATTGCTTCAGGTAATGAGTCGAGTGCACCCAGTTGGAAGGGCTGTGATCTCACACATCCGCCACCTTGCTGTGTAGCCACACCCTATGACCAATATCCTAACCTGCCCAACATACATTTCCAAAAAAAGGATTCCTTGATACACAGAGAAAAGGAACAAGGAAAGCATTCCATGGCTATAAACTGAATTGCACTGAAGCTTTTTAAAATGCTTCTGCAAGTGCCACCAAATTTTTCAAACAGAGGTGTCCAGGTGACATTACCCTTCCTTGCCAGTTAGCCTCTGAAGATGTTTTCTGCAAGTATCTTGATTATTGCCCATACTTTATTATGTTGCAATGGTTTAATCTTTAATTGTATTATATAAACCAGACCACATCCTTATTAAATTAGATTAGCGTGCCCAAGTGGTGGCAAATTGTATGTATATCCAATAGTTTTATATGATATTAATGTTTTACAAAGCTTAAGCCTTTTGTCTGCCTGGCAATGGACACACCTACATACACCATGTTCTTACAGGAGTGTGATTAATTGCCTGTTGTTTGAGTTAGTCCTTTACCAGTGATTGTTTTGGGATTGCCAACCTCACCCATGAATTTATTGTTGTTATTATTATAACATAAGCATTGGGGTTGTATGATATCAGAGCATTTGTGTCACAAGAATTAGTATGACATCATAAGCAATTACTAATAATTTTATTATATACCGTATTTATCGGCGTATAACACGCACTTTTTTAACTAAAATTTGAAGCTGAAATCCTACCTGCGTGTTATACGCCGATAAATCCTAGAGCCAGTGGCGGAACTACCGGGGTCGCAACTGCGACCGGGCCCTGGAGTTCTGCCAGTCAGGGGGGGGCCCAAGGGGTGCCGAGCGGTTGCTGAAGACGACCGCTCGGCAACTCTCGGGCCCTCGTGAGTGACAGAAATCCAGGACTCCTCTGCTGGCGGCCGCCGCCGCCTGCCTCAGCCTCAGCCGCCTGCCTCAGCCTCAGCCGCCCGCCGCCTGCCTCAGCCTCCGCCGCCTGCCTCAGCCTCCGCCGCCTGCCGCCTGCCGCCTGCCTCAGCCTCCGCCGCCTGCCTCAGCCGCCTGCCTCAGCTGCCTGCCGCCTGCCGCCTGCCTCAGCCGCCGCCGCCGCCGCCTGCCTCAGCGCTTCAACTCTTGTGTTGGAAGCGTGAGGCGTTTGTCTCGGGTGCCGGCGCTCAGCAGTGAAGCGCCGGCACCCGAGACAAACGCCTCACGCTTCCAACACAGGAGTTGAAGGTAAGTGACCGGGATGGGGTTAGGGAGAGAGAGGGGAGATCCTGAGAAGGGGGGTTAGGGTGTGTGTGTCTGAGTGTGTGTGTGTCTTACTGTGTGTGTCTTACTGTGTGTGTCTTACTGTGTGTGTGTGGTTTCCCAGATAGCAGTGATTCTGATGAAGTTTTTTTTGTTCAGTTTTTTTGTTCAAAAATGGGGGTGCGTGTTATACACCAGTGCGTGTTATACGCCGATAAATACGGTACTTATTTTCATTGAGTGGTCTATGTTAAGAAGCACATGGTCTGTATTTTTTAACTAGGAATTACAGATACTACCTTGTAAAATTATGAATACTGTATTTGCTGGAATATAAAACAAGGTTTTTTCAGAGCAAATGCTACTGAAAAATACCCTTGCAGTGCTTCTGGGGACCTGGATCCTCTTCTCTGGGGCTTCCATGACCGACTTACATGACCTTCCGGTGCTCCATCATAGAAGCCTCAGCAGAATTGCCTGGCAGAAGCGGAGGTTGTCTCTGTCAGAGAGGAGGATCCCCGCAACGCTGCAGAGGACCTGGATCCTCCTCTCTGGCAGCTGGCGAATGACTGCGCGATGTGCGCAGTCATCCTCAGCTTCTGTCCAGCACTTCCGCTGGGGCTTCAATTACTGAGCGCCGGCGTGACATGACCTTCCAGGCTGTCATAGAAGCTCTGGAGGAAATGCCGGGCAGAAGTGGAGGATCTCTATGCGCATTGCGCAGACATTCAACGGCTGCCCCCAAGAGAGACCAGGGAGTCTGGAGCACGGGGGACAAGTCTGGGGATGCATTGGTATGTCGGGGGCAAAGTGGCATATCAGAGGGTGGTATAAGGCATATCTGGGGGGCAGAGTGGCATATGGGGGTATAAGGCTTACCTGGGGGGCAGAGTGGCATATCAGGGAGGCAGAGTGGCATATAGCGTGTATAAGGCATATCAGGGGGGCAGAGTGGCATATAGGGGAGTATAAGGGATTTCTGGGGGGGGCAGAGTGGCATTTCAGGGAGGCAGAGTGGCATATAAGGGGGTATAAGGAGTCGTCTTATAATCAAGCAAATACGGTACTACTCCAACCTGCTGCCTTACATATCTGTTCTACCAAGACCGAAGTCTTATCTGTCCATAATGTTACTGTAGCTATTGTAGCATTTTGTCGGTCAAGAAGAAATTGTTAATCCATCTTGCCAGTGTTCACTTTGCAGCTTTCTGGTTTTTTTGTCCTGCAAATGTAATACATTTTCAGTGGGTATTTAACTTTTGTTTATTAAATTTCAGGAACATCAAAACAATGTGGAGCACCCCAAATTTTATTTGTCAAAAAAGTTTCCAAGGTTTACATATGAACCTTGATGGTATTTGGTTTCAATTTGGTTTTATTAAAGCCATCCTGAAGAAACTTTAGTATCTGATTCAAAGATAACACGCCAGCTCAAGTCTCAAAAATGTAATTCAATGTAGAAGCCTCACCCTGGTTGCTTAAGCAATGCAGCACTCCTTGTCCCATGAATTTAATCACCATACGGAAAGCTGGGGCTATTTTCTGGAGAGAAATTATGTAATGTACCATCCTTGGAAAATTTTCCATACTCTTGCATATATTTTTGATGTAGAGAGTTTTCTGGCTTTCAGTAGTCAATGCGCTGTTTTGCAAAGATCTACATTTCAACAGCCAAGCTGTCAGGTTTAGACAGTGAGGGGTAGGGTGCCTAATTTTTCTCTTGCCTTTAAAATCAGGTATGACTTTTATACGTCCAACCTTGCGCCATCAGTATTGTTGTTGAAAACCAGGCTCTGGGTTATCCCACATTTTTATAATCCACTCCCATACCTCTGGATATCATTCCACAGGACAACGCAGGTTCTTGCTCAGAGAATCTGCTTGGAGATTGTCTATAACCCTTATTGCTGACAATTTCTTCATATGCACTTATGCCCACTGAAAAATATATTCTCATAGTTTTATCAACATTGGGGACCGAGTTTCTCGCTATTTGTTTAACTAAGCTCTTGAATAGCAATGTCTGTATGAACGAATGTCATGTTCATTTCTTTCTCTTATATTCTTTTTGCTGTTCTCATTGAGCTATATGTATTTCCCTTAGTGTTTTACAGGGATATTTGTCTTTGTACATTGTTTCATGGTTCCTCCTGGTCACATAATCACAGATTCCATTCTACAGTTTCCTTTGCAGTTTTCCTTCTGAGCTTCAACTAGCTGTCCAAGGATATATTCTTTGACCCCGACTGGCATAAAGGACAGATTGTAGCAAGATCCTGCTTATGTTTCCATATCAGTATAGGATAATTGGCATATATATATATGTTGTGGGGAGGGAGTCCAATTGATACTTAGGGACTTTAGCTGGCAGATTTGCCACTTAAAGTCAAAATTAAGGGATAGGAGTTTCTTTGTGACAGGGTGATAGGGAGAGGGCCTTACACATAGCTGTATTTATTAGACTTGTGCATTCGTCTTGGTTGATGCCAGAGGAAGACCCTGCAGGTGACCAATAGGCTCACTCGCACAGGCTTTTTAACTCCTGACAGCGAACCTACGGATTTCGGCTCTCTGCAATGCTGCGTTAGATAACAGGAGTGGAAATCCGTAGGTTAAAAGGCCCCTTTAACTCCTTAATGTGCAACCTGACCACTGGTCTCCCTGCTGCAACAGTTAAATGTCCGTATGAACGAACAATAAAGTCGCTTGTACGGACATTTAACTGACGAAAAAAACGGAAAAAACGAATATTCGCGGAATACGAAGATTTTTGTTTTGCCGAAGACGGGCACAAAGACGAGCGTGAAGACCTCCCTGGTGCCCAAGTCTAGTATTTATCTTATATCTCAACAGTTCTCAGATTTTGTAGGTGGTAAGATTTGAGGTTAATGACAGTAGCACATCATCAGCAAACAGGCCCAGCTTATAGTGATGCCCCGAACCTCTAACTACTTAATATAAGGGTGCTGACAATGACTTGAGTTAAAGGTTCTATAGCAGCATCCCTGTCGAGTACCCACCAGGATAGGGAAGGATGAGAACCAGAAAGTTCTTATGTTATCTATGGTGGTAGGGTGAGAGTAGAGTGCTTGTATTCCTGTCAGAAAGGGCCCCAAATGCAAAAGCTTACATGGTTTCCCACCGGTATGCAAAGTCCACATGGATATTATAATATCAGGGGCCTTCCTGTTGGGAACAAATCCAACCATATCTGGATGGATCATTTGAGGCAAGACCCTGTTTAATCTAAGTGCAAGGACTTTAGCAAACAATTTCATATCATTATTGATAAGTGAAATGGACCTATAACTAGTCACTTGGAAGGGTTCTTACTTTCTTTAGGGATTATGACAATCTTAGCCACCTACATTTCCTGTGAAGGCTGAGCCTCTCCAGCTCAGTACTTAGCTGTGAAGCCATCGGGGCCTGGGGCTTTGGGATTTTTAAAGAGCTTGAAAGCTCCGTATATGTACTCTGAGGTCATTGGCTTCCCTAAAGCTGTTCATGTTTAATGTGAAAGTTTGAGAAGTTTCCTCTTTAAGTTTAGCATCTTTCAGGCGTGAGTAGAACTCAGCAAATTTGTCAGATATCAATTTAGGATCATGAGTTAGGGAGCTCATCTTAGCCTTGATCACCCTTATGATACAGGAATAAAGTAGATTTCTAAGCTTCCTAGCCATCATAGCATATGGCTTATCCATGGAGAAGATAGGGTTAGTCACTACATGGCTGTCGAGTGTCTACAGGAAATAAAATTCTAAATATATATTCCACTTGTGCGGGGAACTCTGATCTCTGACAGCCAGGGAAGATCTGCGCAATGGATGCAGACAACCCCCGCTGCTAACCGCACTTCCTTCTGGCTGCAGCGGAAGTTGTCTACGCGAATCCCGTAGACGTCTACACGCTGCCCCGGCTATGCACCAGGGACTCAGAAGCACCGGTAAGCTTGGGGGGGGGGGCTAAGACAGGAAGATCCAGGTCCCCTGCAAACAAAACAAAGCATTGCTTTCTGGGCACTAACCTTTGAAACTGACTATAGTTGGACTGGTACCCGCTGCCAACAAAACAAAATGAAGCACATACCTTAAGGAATAGTTCAGTTAACTCTCGTGGAGAAAATGTCTTGATCGATTATTGTTTTTATATAGCTTAGAGCTGATTTTTGCCTTAAATTCAGACCCTATGTAAAATTATTTTAGGGAAAGTATGCAGCTTGTATAACCAGAAAATTATAGTATAGTATAGTATTGCATGGACATCCACACTGTACAATATCTGAATATTTATTTCTTTTTTCTTCATTAATTGAAACCTCTAGATTTCCTAAAACTTTGGCTGAATTTTTCTCAATAACAGATAATTCACTCTTGGACAAACGTTCTTTGTAACATAAGAGCCCCTCAACATACCGGTACTTTTGTAGAGTTTTCTTCTGGAGTCTAGATTGTATACCTCTTTAGGGCTCAAATTCTGCAGGATGGAGTGTATCCACGCTATTTACAACGCTAAGCGAAAAGTTGACAACATGGTCTTGGTCTTTTTAAAACATTTACATCATCGCATCCACCCTTTTGTTTTTTCACCTAATATTCAACATCTCCCAGCATGAGAACAGGGCAGAGAACAATACTTAGATGTGAGAAGTTCTTTTTCAAAGCCTTTAAAATGCTTTCCAGTATTGCATTCCTTTGAACTACAACTGACAGATAGAAGTAACCCAGCTGAAATGTGGTGTCATAACTTACTAGCTGTGAATGGCTGTGTTTAATTGACCGTAAAGAACAAGAAAAGCTATAATTTCTGGTAATGAGAATGCTAATAAGCGTTTGTGTATAACACATTATTTCCTGTAAATGCAATCTATTATTATTAATAAATCACTATTGTCATACTGTACAGATTTTAAAAGAAGTTATTAAATATGTTTTTTCTTGATGGGCTCGATTTATACCTCATGTTTGTGAGTGGTATTAATCTATCATTTTTGGTTCTTTGTTTATACAATATTACACCATTATATATGTTTTTTTCTCCCCATGTATATGCGCACCATGTTTGATTGGTCATCATTTTTAACACCAGAGGAGTGTTTTCCTGGGTTGCTACAGTACTTTGGGAAGGTATTAATTTTTTATTATGATTTCCTCATTTCACGTACTACCGTATTTGCTCGATTATAAGACGAGGTTTTTTCCAGAGCAAATGCTCTGAAAAATACCCCTCGTCTTATAATCGGGGTCGTCTTCTCAGACCCCCCAAACAATGTCTGCTGGGGCCATGCTGCTTACCGGTCGCGAGCAGCGTCTCTTCTGTTAGAAGCAGGAGGACAGGAAGCTTGCAGCGTCCTAACAGAGCTCTATCTCCCCCTCCCTCCTCTGGGGGCGGGGCCAGAGAAGTTGCTCTACAGCCGGTCCCCTGCAGAAGTCTTCGAGTGAGAGATCTGCAGTTCAGGTAAGGGGGTGGGGGAGGGTTTTTGGGTAAGTATGTGTGATTAATGTGTGTTTAATGTGTGAAGTATGTGTGATTAATGGAATGAATGAGTATTTAAATGTGTTTGTGTGTGATAGCATGGATGTGTAAGGGGGGTGGGGGTTGTAGCATGGCATAGGGAGGCTGTAATCCCACTACTATCATCCCCAGGTTCCAGCATGTACTGGCTGCCTTGGCTTGATAGGAGTGTGATTGCTGTTAGCAGTTTGATATATATATATATATATATATATATCAAACTGCTAACAGCAATCACACTCCTATCAAGCCAAGGCAGCCAGTACATGCTGGGTTAAAAGGCATATCATGGGGCTGAGTGGCATATAGGGGGTTAAAATGCATTTCTGGACCTCCAGAAATGCATTTTAACCCCCTATATGCCACTCAGCCCCATGATATGCCTATATACCTCCAGAAATGCATTTTAACCCCCTATATGCCACTCAGCCCCATGATATGCCTTTTAACCCCCTATATGCCAGAGTGGCATATAGGGGTATAAGGCATATCATGGGGCAGAGTGGCAAATAGGGGGGTATAAAGCATTTCTGGGGGCAGAGTGGCATAACTGGGGGGGGCAGGTTGGCAAATAAAAGGAAATTTAAAAAATATATTTTTCTCAATCATAGCTTTTATTAAACATGAAAAAATAATTTACATGAATTAATATTTACTGGTAAAACTTTTTTCCTATAGGGTCGTCTTATATTCAGGCTTTTTGGTTTTTTCCTAAATTAATATTTTGATTTTGGGGGGTCGTCTTATAATCGGGGTCGTCTTATAATCGAGCAAATACGGTAGTTTACGTGAAATTGTTTTTTCACTTTCTTACTTCTAGAATAGGTTTGGGAAGTTAAAAACGTAGGTTGTACAAAGTTTCAATGCAATTGATTGATGTTTGCGTATTGCGGTACATTAAGTTCTTTTTACATTATGCTGACGACATTACAGTAAATGTTTTAGGATTATAAAAAGATAGTTAAATGTGATTAACTTTTGGTGTATTATGTGAAGTTTGGGGGAAATTGTCTAACATCTAACTACACATTAAACTCCCCAAAAAACAAGCTTAATATCACTCATTTGCCTTGTGGGAAACCAATACCTCTGAAACTTCTAGGTTTGGGAAGTTAAAAACGTACTCATAAGACCATCCAAGTGGTAGCACGACTGAGTCCTGGTCATCTAAAGTGTCTTCAGTTTGATTTGGTTCAGTTACCACATCCCTGGCTGAGACCCACATCCATTGCGGTAACTTTGGCTTTTTCATCCTCCAACTGCAAAAGCCACTGCCTGCAGGAGACAGCACAACCACAGGAACAACTCTTTTCTCTGTAATCTACCTGCATTACAGGCACAACGCCACTTCTTCTCCCCTTTTTGGATGTATTTGAGAAAAAGGATTTGATACATTACCACCACATCGCAGGTATGACTGTCTCATTGATCTACTGGTGTTCCTACACTGAGTGGGTGCATATATCCTTTATCAGGACCGGAACTGCATATTCTGAAGAAGTATATTGATGAGTCCTTCAAGAAAGGCTTTTTATGGCCCTCTACCTCACCTGCAGGAACGGGCACTGGCGTAACTACAGGGGTCACAGTGGAGCCCTTGTTCCTGTCTGTGTCCGTACCTCTTCAAAATAGTTTATAAAAAGGGCCCTTCCGACCTGGACTGCACTGCCCAGGTTGAAATGGCCCTTTCTAAGCTATTTTGAACCGGCACAGGTAGACAGGAGCATGTCGGGGCCACGTTACATCACGTGACCCTGAAGTGGAACCGAGCAGCTGGATAGCAAGCTGCAGGAATGGTGAGAGGTAAGTGGGGGCGGGGAGTTGTTTGTTTGTTTTTCTGTATGTATGTATGTATGAATGAATGTGAGCTTGGATGTGTAACTGTGTGTTTGTGTGTGAGCATGGATGTAAATCATGTACTGGAAATGTTGTGTCGATATTGTAAATGATCGATGAAGAAGGTTGAAGATCTGAAGTGCAAAGAGGGATGTTTATGAAGAGCATGCCTATAATTACTACTCCATGAGTGCATATATACCGTATTTCTCCGAAAATAAGACACACTATGGCTTATTTTCAGGGGATGTCTTATTTTTATTAAGTATGGTACAACAATCTACATTTATTCAAATATACTCATCTTGTCTGGGGGTACAGATACTCAGGAAAAGCAGAGATAGGCCAGCAAAGCTGATGTGTAAGGGCTGGCTTATTTATCAGGGATCCAGTGAGAACTGGGTCCAGTCTGCACAGTGGAGCTGGGATGATCTCTCTGGGCTCAGTAGCAGACTGCTTTCTGAAGCTTTTCCCTATCCCCTGGTGTTTGTGTGGGGTGAGAGAGACCCACACTCTGTTGCTGGTCAGTGCTGGGGAGCAGCAGCTTTACTGATGTTTGTGGGGGGTGAGAGAGACCCACAGACTGGTGCTGGTCAGTGCTGGGGAGCAGCAGCTTTACTGGTGTTTGTGTGGGGTGAGAGAGACCCACAGACTGGTGCTGGGGGAGAGAACCCCACAGTGCTGAGTAAAATGGCAGCCACAGCTTTACTTCTTCCCCCTGCTCCTCACTTCACTGAGGAGACTATTACTTTCACTTTCTATGTCTCCTCCCTCTATGCCTCACTGCATAGCCACGCTTATCACTATGTCTTATTTTCAGGGAATGGCTTATATTGAGCAAATGCTTAGAAATCATGCTACAGCTTATTTTATGGGTATGTCTTATTTTTGGGGAAACACGGTATGTCTGAAGCAGAATATTTATCCTAAGATATTCATCTCAAGAATTTATGTAAAGCACTGGCTGACATACATGTTCTGAATAATTCATTTTTTACTCTATTTGATTTAACACAGGTATACACTGAGCGCACTATATTATTTTGTATTTATGGCATTGTCGGTACTTTATGTGGATGGGGAAACACATATATAAGAGGGAAGGTGTGTAAGCATGCATGGGTAATTGTGTGTGAGCATGGATGTGTAATTGTATGTGTGTGTGAGCATTCATGTGTAATTGTGCATGTGTTTGTGAACATGCATCTGTAATTGTGTATGTGAGCGAGCATAAATGTGTAATTGTGTGTGTGTGAGAGCACAGGTGTGTCGGTGTTTGTGTGTGAGCATGTATGTGTGCATGTGTGTTAGTGAGTATGAGTAAGTGTGTGTAGTTTCTGTAAGTGTGTTTACATATGTATGCCAGACTGCATGTTGGAAGGGGGGGGGAGGGCAAGGGGAAAAGAAGGCACAGACAAGTTGTTTTGGACAACAAAGGCACAGACCAGCTGTTGGGGGCCCCAGGGCAATTTTCACATCAGGGCCCTGTGGTTTCTAGTTGTGCCCCTGGGAGAGGGCATCTTTTTTGTAGAAAAGAAGAACAGAGGCTTATGCCATTGTGTGGACTCACGGGCCCTGAATGCTGTGACCAATAAAAACAGATATCAGATAGAATGGAAAAAAATAAAAACAGAAAATTGCCTTCTGTTCTCGGGATGGGCCTTACAGGTACACCATTATGCCCTTCAGTCTTTGTAACGCCCCTGCCCCTGGTTGTTTATTACTAACCACAGATGTAGAGAAAGCATTTGATATGGTGGATTTGACTTTTTTATGACACTACAGTACCTTACCTTATATATGCTTTGGTGATTTGGTGAGTGGGCTCTTACATTGGGTATTTTCCCATTTACTCATTTCTCTTCTGTGAAGATCAGAAATAATGAGGCCTTGTCTTATTCCTTTGAGATCTCAAACAAGATAAGGAATGATTGCCCTCTGTTCCACTCCTCTTCATACTGCTCATGAAAGCAATTAGGCATAATCTAGATATAATAGGTGTCGCGTAGCTAGGGCCGCAGAAGACTGTTTACACTGTTTGGAGTTGTTTTCCCTTGTTTCTTTGTTTCCCCTAGGAGTATAATCACACCCTGCTGTTACCAACCCGCTGGATCCCCATTTCCCATGGCCTGCGCCTGACCGGGCCCTTTTTGCAAATTCATGGAACTGTACGGCAGCTACAGACCATAGCAATACTCACCGACAATTGGGACTGTCCCACCACGTCGCTCTTTTGGGGTTAGTCTGTGCTCATGGTGGGCAAAACTCGGAGGTGGTTATGGAGAGGGAGCTCATTTGGGAACCTTGGTTTTATTACCAATCTTTAAGACCAGGGTTTACCCAGCCACTGCTATGGAACTCTGGCCTGGCTACCACGCTGACGTTCAGGCTCCCGATGTTGAATCATGCAGTCATCACCCGACTGCATGAAGGTGCTAGGCTGTCTGGGCAGGGTATTGTTGATGTGATTATGCTCCTTTTAAGGGCAATAGTCACACTGTGTAGCTAAGTTCTGGCTAGCCATAGTGTCAGTGCGGCCACAAAATACTGGCATACGCTGATGGTCTGCTTTTTGGAATTTACCAGCACCTAATTTCATTGCTGAAAGTACTACTGGAATTCAATTTATATATATAAAAAGCCTTTCCAGTTTCTAAGATCAACCAGTATAAATCAGAGATTTATCTGTCCTTCTAATTTATCTATCCCTCTGGTAGAGGCAACGTCTCTCTGTTTTTCTTATTCAAGGGAAGGGGTGTGAAGAGGGCCTAACTGCCTATTTGTTGAAAACTTTGTCAATGCAGCAACCCTCTGCAGGGACATGCAATCCTGGATGATCCCTCATCTTTCTTTGCATGGGCACATTAATACCCTTAAAATTAATCGCCTACCTAGGCTCCTCTATCTTTTCCAAAATGCTCTTTTCTTATATATAAATATTTGTTACCGAAAGAAACTGAAACATAATACTGATTTTGACTTTCCTCCTTTGTTAAAATGAGATGCATATTTATATATTTTTGTTATTAAACTATTGTGAGAAATGAAATGTATGATTTTTGATACAATTTAAAAAGATATTCACATATTTGTAATTTTTTGTATTATTCTTCATTTTATGTTTTCGAATTAAAAAGTGTTCATATTCAACAAAAAAGATGCATGTGTAATTTATGAGAATCAAAAAACAAATGATTAGTAGTTTAAACAGTAATATGACAAGTATGGTGGGGGTTTCAAGGTACCATATACTGGAAATTTTTTCAACCCACAGTAGTATGAATTTTATGTTTACCTTCACATGAGAACAGGTGATTTTTTAAATTAACACTAGTCACAAAGAAAGACACTGATTGACCCACATGTGCTCATCTGAGGAGATCATGCTGTGGATACCTGAGCGTACCCAAAGGGAGATATTAAGGAACTTTGATCTCTCAGAACCTGACAAGTGTATCTTTTGAAGTTACATTTTCTTGAACACAATTAATTATTAAAGTATCAATTTCAAGTTGTCAGAATACATAGAATGAATTATAATTATGTTTTTAGGAAACCCAAGCAGAAACTTCACAAGCTTGTGAGTTATCATTCTTCTTTACAACTTTGTAAGTGCACGTCTTAAGATCAAGAATGCCCTCACATTGCACCTTGTCATATTCACTTGGCTTTAAATACCTGTAATTGAAACAGAGTCATTAGCATTATTTTTAATTTATTATTGCACCAACAGGTTTCACAGCACTGTGCTATAAGATTATACTGACAATGAAAAATTAAAATAGCATAAAAGACATGGAGAACAATCTTGGGTAAACAGTTTTTAGACCCTCAAGTTTACCGATCTATGTGTTTCCTTATAATCAAAGGGAATGTAAGGAATGTCCCAATGGTGGGGACAGTTAGGTGGTACAAGACCATGAGGGAGAGTGTGCCTGAGATCTGTGCTTCAAAGCAGATCTTCTGCTCCATTTTGCTGTACTCCTAGGTTTACACTCATCCCAAACAGACGTACAGAACTTTTGTTTCCCAAAATAAATCTCTGAAATGTGCTTCCTTGCGGCCCTATTTAATCAATATATTATATTTATTTAATATATATATTATTTTAAATATATCATTTTAAAAAATATAATTTTGTGGAAACTAGAAAAGTAACTAGATAAACTTTTAATTGTTTATGTTTAATTTATGTTAGATTCACTCCATTTGATTTTGATTTCAGAGAATATATAAAAATGTGTGATTTGCAGGGTTCTCTGGTTTAAAAAAAAAAAAAGCCTAATTAACAGTCAGACGTACCGAACACAACAGGTCACTGAGTCTACGTTACACATGCAGGTTAGACAATCTTCTGTTTTCCATTCTTCACCAACATGGTAAAAGACTCCATTCTTTTTGCAACCTGAAACAAAATATTGCATTTTTAGTCTTCATTGGTAAGACATATCAAAACATATGTTATTTATCTGAATCCGTTGAGAAAATATGTAGGTTGTTTTAAAAAATAGAAACAATGAGAAAAATCTGCTTATTCAAAATGACACCATTGGAGTGAAGGCAGATCAGTTCTGATGTTCATTAAGCGTGTGAATTGACATTTTAGTGATGTCTCCCAACATTAAAGAAGGATTTAATAAATATTTTTTTGTAAGGATGTCAAGCATTAGAAGGGTATTGAACATGTGATATAAAAGCAGACACTACAAAAGTATGGAATAAATTAATGTTTCGTTTTTAGTTCACGTAAGAAATCCAGGAGGAAACAGCAGAAAATCGTGTTAAAGGAAGCTATGCGAGAGCATGTGCATTTAGGGGTAAGCTTGGTTTGGTAAAGTTTGGTTAAAACTGAAACCAAGTTAAGTTAACTGCAAACAAATTACGAAAAGATAGCTTAGTAGAAAGTTTTGGTTTAAATTCTGTAGTATGTGGAAGTCACAGGAATGTGAAGCCAGAACTTATATAAATTATTTATAAACAGAACGTTAGTTTCCAAATCAGCATGGTGTCCTTTTAGGTTAAAATTCTAGATGCATTATAAAAAACATAGGAACCAAGTAACAGAGGAACTGTCCCAATGGAAGGCTTTGGCGAATGTCTCATATGTAGTATTGGCGAGCATAGAGAACAGTCTCTTGAGTAAAAAAAAAAAAAATAAAAAGGATCACACCTGGACATATGGAATATGGCGAGATGTTGCAAAAAAAAAAAAAAAGAAAAACAGTAAATCACACAAATTATTCTCCAGTGTATGAAGACATCAAAACAATAAGGGCCGGGCGCGACTCTCAAACTCGGCGGTATATGCATTGTGTGTTAAGGATGCCAGCAAGGCCCTGATCGATGTTGAAGCCATGGGGCCCAAATCTTGTCATAGAGAGGCAATTTGAAATCATTTTGTAGGCAAAAAGGCACTAACACAGGCAAGGTTGTAGTGCCAAATGAGGGTTTAAATATCCCTCCAACAATACAGATCCTCCTACCCTCCTAATTAGGGGGAGGAGGAAAAATTATATATGTCACTTTAAGAGTGACATGAATATTCATGAATTAAGGCTCACACGAAGCAGAGGCGCGCGCCCTGTCACGATCACTCGAACTTGCCGGGGACGCACGTCTCGAAGGAGGACGGACCCGGCGGCAGCTCACCGCGACGGCGCGAGCAGGGAGCCGACCGCGCGGGCTGCGTCTCGGCATCCCTGCCGGCAACCCGACGGAAGAGGTAACACCCCCCCCCTCATAGACTCCTCAGAATCAAGCCAGAGTTCTAAAGGAAAGTGAGTGTCAAGTTCCTTCTCCCATGCCCTCATATGCGGAAGTTTATTCTCCCATAGATGAGATACAAGAGCTGAGTAGCATAAAGATATGATACCTCTACGGGGGGATGTTTTACAACACAAATTAACTAAGGGATGGGAAGAGGTGCTGTCCACCAAGGGAGACTGAGAGCGGGAGCATAGTAGCTGTCTAATCTGAAGGAACTTATAAAAATCCTTCGAAGGTAGTGAGAGTTGGCGTTGTATATCGGCGAATGTGTTAATGGTGGTTTTGTAAAATAAGTCGCCTACCCGTAGAGGATGTGAGGAGTTCCAGGAGTGGATTGCAAGATCAGGTATGAGCAATGTTAAGGTAGTAAGTGGAGTAGCTTTCGTGATGGAGCACAGGAGGGGTATGATCCCAGGTATCTTAGACCAAACTTGAAATGTGCACAGTGTTATGGGGGGGGGAGAGGAGAAAGCTTAGGGCAAAAATGTGTAGGCAACCATAATAACTGAGCCACCGAGTACGGGTGCAGCATAGAGTTCTCAAGGAAGGCCCAACTAGTCAGGTCCTTACGAAAGTGAAACATAATCGCTTGGAAAAGTATAGCAGCTCTATAGTATGCCTCAATATTATCTACCCTTCCTCCCCCCCATTATCTACCCTTCCTCCCCCCGTACTTACCTTTCAGCAGTCCTGCGGTGAGTCTCCCTGCTCGGTCTCGGTGCCGGCTTGTAATGCTGAGCGGCGGAAATGACGTCATTTTCCGGCGCTCAACATTACAAGCCGGCACTGAGACCGAGCTGGAGGGCTCGCAGAGGAGAGAGAGGGGCGCTGAGCGGGTACTGACAACTTGGTAAGATAAAACCACTCGGCGCCCTCTCGCTCTCTCTTCTCGGCTTTAAAGAAAAAAAAAAAAAGGCTTGGGGCGGCAAAGTGCCGCCCTTTCAAAAGTGCCGCCTGGAGCAGTTGCCCCACTCGGCTCCGTTGTCGGGCCAGCCCTGCGTATTAGGTAATGTAATGTATAATGAAACTGAAAACGCCAAATGAAGGAAATAAAAAAGGGGATATGCGGTGGAGACCCCCAGAGAAAGCACCATAATACATGAGAGCTGCACCCAATGCCTACAAATGAAATCTGAAGGTAAAAGAAGTGAATGCAAAAAATAAAAATTGGTTATGAGAGACCTTTGCATGATATAGTGAACATGCGCCAGAGAGCACAAAATGATCAGAGTGCAACCAATCATGTACTGGTAAACGTGAAAATACAATCCCGCCATCGGGATAACAATAAAAACTCAAACCAAAACTTAACAACAACAAAAAAAAAAAAGAGAGGTGTAGCTCAAGAGCCTCGTGCGACCCATGTTGTGTATGGGCGCCATGTGGGGGAAGGAGCCTCATCCGAGTGTACCGTGACTGCGTGCATGCAGAGAGGGAAAGGAAATTTCCTCGGCAAGTGAGGAGATCTCCAACTCTGAGGAGCAAAATTATATTATCATCATTAATATATGAAACATTTAAATAAAATGGTATGCTCATCTGTGGTTGTCCGTGTGCTGTTTAACCGAAGAAGTGTGTTGATTGAAGCGACCTGGAGGTCAGTTGCCACGAAAGGGTGCCGCCATCGCTGAATTCAGGTATGAGATGCAGGTCTGGCGGGGGGACAGGGTCCCATTCCAGAGCAAGGTGTTTCGGCGGAGACGGACGAGTGGGTGATCGAGCCAGGGTGGTGAACGATGAAGAGGCTCCCGGACGAGATGCGACGCAATTTCAAATCAGATATGGCCCACGCACTCTCTAAACTCCACGCAGACATACAAGAACTTGGCAATCGCACCTTGTCTCACCTAGAAGACAAAATGGAAGAATTTTCATCAGCTCACAACACAGTAGCTGACGCATGCACCTCTCTACAAGACGAGGTTGACTCGTGAGGAAACAGTGAGGCCCAGTCCGAGAGGAGCTTGAGGCCTTCATATGGTGAGGTGATGGTGAAAGCTGTGCCATCTTTGGAGAGGAGTATGCGTGTAGGAAAGCCCCATCTGTATGGGATTTTGTATGATCGGAGAGTAGAGGTGATAGTAGAGAAAGATCTGCGTTGTTGTAACATGTGCTGCGATAAATCTTGCAGGTGGGTATACGGATCTGGGAGGTCATGTTTATGACGCACCTTCATCATGAGCTTCTCCTTCACATCGTAGAAATGAATGCGGGGTATTACATCTCCTTTCACCAATTTCGGACGAGGTACCCTGTGTATTCTGTCGATGCGGACGTCCTCTGATGGCGGGAGGTCCAGAAGTGTTTGGATCAGCGTGGTAGTGTAGGCGCACAGCTTGTCCGATGTTTTCGCTGATTCCCCTAATGCGGAGGTTGTTGCGTCTGAAACGGTCTTCCAGATCACTTAATTTGTGTTTCAGCGCGTCAACCTCGTCTTGTAGAGAGGTGCATGCGTCAGCTACTGTGTTGTGAGCTGATGAAAATTCTTCCATTTTGTCTTCTAGGTGAGACGTGCGATTGCCAAGTTCTTGTATGTCTGCGTGGAGTTTAGAGAGTGCGTGGGCCATATCTGATTTGAAATTGCGTCGCATCTCGTCCGGGAGCCTCTTCATGGAGGTAATATTAAGATTGTCTTCTTCCGAGTCTCTCGGAGGAGGTGAAGGAGAATGTGTCGCGGGTCTGGATTCCAGGCCTTGGGAGGCATCTGAGTCTTCCTCCTCATCGCGGATGGTTTGCAATGCGCGGGAAGAGGCCCGACGTCGCGATTTGAGCTCAAAAAAGGCAGGAAGAGAGCCGGTCAATGGTTTGAGTTTGCCTGTTGACATCGTGGAAGGTTTGTATGGTATGAAAAATCGGTTAGATTATGTTGTGAGTTGGAGGAGCTCCGGCACCACGTGTCCTGCTCGTTCGCCATCCAAACCACGCCCCAAGTATCTACTTATTTGTACAGTGCCCTATATCTTCCATTTCCTTGGTAGTGTTCTACTTTGGAACGATCTGGAATTACATCTGTTTTATATCACGGTAAGTTCATAGGTAAAATAATTTGGAAAGTCAAGAAATGTTTTGTTATTTGGATCCTTCCCAACATAGAACATTTTTTATTAATGGTTCTTACCTCTTGGATGCGCCCCATATATTTTGTGACTGTGCGGTCTGTGAACAATGTGCCCTGTAGGATCTACCATACACTGTGAATGGCACAGTGTTATCATGCACAAGGCAAGTAGGATGCATAGTCCATATCCCTGTGCACACAAAGGAAAACAAATCTTAACAGAATAATTACACTCAAAAGGTAAGTTAAAAAGTTTGGGGTTTTTTAAATGTAATTAATATTATTAGGCATCCTTGAGTAGTCAGCCTGCTTTAACAGTTTTGTTTGCAAATATTCTATTCCTTTGAATAAAACATACTAGAGATATTGGTTTTATGATATAGATGCATGTGAAGTTTAATAGTAACATAGGTTTGTGATCTACGGCTTTATACATAATTTAAATATATATATATATATATATATATATATATATATATGATGAAATACTAGTTTGTTTGCAATGAATTCACCAAATGTTGTCCTCTTGGTAAGTTATGGAATGCCCAGTGAGTGTTTAGGCTGGAAAGATCTTTGAGAACTATCACTACCTATGGCTTGTGTTTTTTATTTTGAGAATATGCACAATTGTTTTGGAGATATTTGTTTTAATCATAAGGGACCGTTTTATTGTAGATGAGATCTGCAGCAAAATGTGGCAGATGAAGTGAAAAACCTAATATCTTATTGCTATTATATCTTTTTACTGCAATCTACAGGTTTGTTGTGCACACATGATCAAAGTGCCCAAGATAAGGCCCTTATGCAAGCACAATCGCCACGTGTGTGTGCAGCAGAGTTGATTGCACAATTTCAGAAAGGTCTGCATGCCGACGTTGTAAATGTGGCTTCACACACCCTTATTGCACAGATTCACCACTAACTTGAAGGAAGTTACACAGCGTTCAATCATGTTAGTTTTTAATTTGCTGTCTTGGGGTTTGATGGCTTATTTTGAAATTTCTGTTGGTATTTTTTTGTGGCAGGGTTTGTATAGGATAGTTATTTTTTTCATGAATATCAAGTGTATTGTAGAGAAGGCTTTGCGTTCATAGTAAGGCATGCAAGCGTTCATTAAGTTTGCATGCCCTAGCCTTGAGATGTGCATGTCCTCACAAATGATTCACACTTTAGTGAAAATGCAAGTTGTTTTGCAAACTTAGTGGAGTCCATTCAGTTGATTTAACCCTTAACTCGACTGATCACTCAACTTCTTAGCTAATAGACTCCATAGAGCACATGCCATCACAAGCTATACGAAGATGTCATGATTTGTCCCTAGCAGTTACCATGTCATTAAAAAACAGCCGAGTTAGTCAGATGTACTTCGCTGCAGCCTAAAATATCACATGATTGCACAGTATTTCCAGTCCTGTCAGACGTGTAGACATAATAACCAACCACAGTCAAACCACAAGTTCCGGTCCAACTGGATTATTGAAAGGCACTGGTTTATGATTTCCATTGTAGAACATTCGACCATTATCTTTTGTCAGAGTGGACAACTGATAAAATGTTTCTACAAGTGACACTCCCTACAGCCACTGAGACTGAATTGACTTTAGTCAAATATGTGACTTGAGTACATGGTCTAACCACACAAATACTATAATAAGACTGTTGCACTTAATTTTCCTAGCCAAGAGTATGACTTAATACCTTGCCACTCAAGTGACAGGACAATGCCCACAGGAAATAAGTTAGAGGAGGGTAGCAGGGGTGCTACAGTAAGTCAGTCCTAGGGAAGCTAGACTCGATAACCTTTGCAGTGGATCGTGAGGTGATGAGCGAGAACTTAACTACCGGAAATGTTTATGATAATGGTACTTCTGCCATGGGCTGTTGTCAATTTCATATTCCATAAAGTTTAACTTTTAAACTAACTATTTTATTCCACAAATTAATAATCAAAAAGCACAAACTACGTAAATTTTCAATACATGAGTACTAATGCTAAAAACTGTGGCGGTGACAGTTTTTTTTCTGTAAATGCCAATAAATGTATTAACCAGAATCAGCGGCATTATAGAAAATCTCCACCAGCAAATTCAAAAGTGATCAAATAGTCAATGTGATTTATTTAAACTTTGAAATTATATCCTAAGCAAAAAAAAAGTTCAGCTCAAATTACACTTCTTTTATTATGGAAACAGTCATTTTTCAATCTAAAGTATATACCAGATCCTTCTGCTGTAATTTGTTGAATCAGATAAATAAATTAAATCTTAGCTTTCTATAATGCTTAAGTATAATAACCTAATGTTAGCTAACGATGGAAATTTACTAAATGGAAGATCTTCCTGTATATACATTTTAAAATGTATAAAGTTTTAAGTTTAACTGCATACAAAGTATTATTAATTGTAATTAGTCATTACTGTAATTTAGTCAGATGCAAAGTTGAATATTTAAAAACCATGAAAAATGTAAATCAAGCAAAAAAAGTGGCATATAATATCAAAACATGTTTTCTTTTCAAAGCATATCATATGTTCTAAACAATTTTCATTGGCCAGCTGGAGCAGTGGAGATATCTTCACTTATATATTTCAAGCTCTAGCAACCTTATAATAAAAGGTTGAGAAATATAATTCCTATGGTGACTTACCATGACCGCTGTATGCATTAGTCCCAACCACAATGTCTTTCTGGGATTTTCTTATGGGTTTATATACTGTGACTAAGGCTCGGTGCATAAAATTATTATGTAACTATGATTTCAAGCTTTCTCCATCTATTGGAGGCGTACACATCTTAGAAATCTATCAGATAGTTTTAAGTACTAAGTAGCTTTTATAATACCGTTACATTAAATGTTCATGGGTGTCTGCAGTCAGCTCTTGGTTATTGATATCTGAAATGCTGGTGCTGGGCCAGTTGGAAAACTGAAATATAATCTGTTTGCAAAGCAGGGTGGCATTAAACAGATAAGTCTTGTTCTTGGCATGTTATCTGCAAAGTAATCCTTTTATCCAATATCAGGTACAAATAGTTTATATTAGCTATGAGAATACTTTGTTCCATTGACACAATTTAGAACTATGAACAAAGCAAGCTACAATTTTGTTCACGTGAATGTGAACTTACTTATTGGGTCTTCATGCTATAAAATATTCATATTTAGATGTTTTCATTGTTATTTTAATCCATGTTTTTATGTTTTCCTTAAATAATGACTTTGGGAAACTCTTGGACATGTTTTGCTAATACAGTAAGGGAAAGTGAAAAATTCAATTAAAAATGTAACAACATAAAAATTGATCAAATACAAACTTGACATTTCACATATGTTAAAATATACAGGTACAAAAGGAGAAGGGGCAGAGAAAGTGATGATTACCTGATAGCTCCATATTTTGTGAATGTTAGCCCCGTTTTTTGACCCACAAATGTCACCAGCCTGAGAAAAGGTGTCAACCAGCATGTCCTATGCCACATAACAGGGAGCCAATCGCCGTTTGAGATTGTTGCTCAATTAGCATGCTAAAACAGAGATTACTGATCTCCCTAACCAGCCCATTAAAAGTATGGAGGACTGTGCAGAGTCATGCTCACGTAGTGTGTGGCCAGGCATATCCATTGGCCCCATGCTGCAGCATCCGGAGCAGCAGATTGGGTGAATGTGTTCCGTGTGCCAGATGGTTAGTCAGGACCCGTGCACAGCTGCCACAGTGTATTTAAACCTGACAACATGCATCCTTCAAAAGGTGTGGTGTCAGGATCAGAAATCGTGGAGCCCAGTACATACTGAAAGCCTGGTCCCCATTCCTCTTATAAGACCAAGGATGAGCATAGCGTTAGTGAAGCCTGGGTGCAGTATTTCTTCTGAGCCCCTGGCTTAATCCAACAACATACACACATACATTGTTTATATATTGTGATCCTGCACCCACACCGGGTACCAAACAGCACGGTCCTCTAGGGTATTAACGCCACATCTCAGTTAGGTAATCAACCACGTATGCAGCTATATACAGAATTTCATAGTACACAAATTCCCTACAAACAAAAGCCTAGCTCGTCTGAGCGCTTACTAACATACAACTCCCTCACTACTCAGGGTCTAAAACTAAACAAAACGTAATCCCACCAACCTTTTTGATGGTCTCTCTTGTGCAAAGCAAGCCCTGCTGCTTCCAAACAAATTCTCTCTCTCCTTTTCTCTGTCCAACAGGTCAGGTTATTTTGCAACCAGTGCAGCTAATTACCTGCAGCTGACCAGTGCATTGGAGTCAGCTTAAACTCCTGGCCTGGATCCTGGGTCAGTCCAGGTGCATGTAAACTGCGGGGTGGAGCACCAGCCTGCCCAATATGTCATATAAAACCCTGCAAAATCGAGGGGGAATGTATACCCCTTCCACAACAACACCCCGCACCTTGTTACAACATATAGAAACATTATTCAAATCTAGGTGTATATACACACACACAGGCTAACACTATACATATATATTTTTTTATATCAAATATACAAACTCTAGCGCTATACATCTACACACACATACACACTCCCTCCCTCACTTCATCTCCCCTGAAAGAGAAACCTATCTCCACTCCAGCTTGCTCTCTCTCCGTACAAGCTGCTGTGCAGTTACCTGACCCCACTGGGCGCCATGCTTATCGGATGCCTAAGTAACGTGCACCCTTGGTGCTCGAATCAGCATGCCCCTGCCAATCAGCATGACCCCTCCTTGGCCATATGGATGCCCTCAGAGGGTCAGCCAGTGGCAACTCTAGAAACAATATATAGGAGGGGCATTAATAATTTCCACCATTAAATCATAACACACACACTCACACATATATAGATAGATAGATAGATAGATCTATAGATAACACAATACCCTAACTTTTCCACAGGGCCCAGAAGTCACTTTTTTGTCCCCTGAAGTCACTACAAATTCAGGGGGGTGTTTTATCTCTGGATAAGTAAAAATGAAATACTTTCTACTGTTAAGTTAAGTGCCAGGAACAGGCACCAGGACAGTCTCTGCCACACCAACACCCAAAAACACACACCAGGAAAGGCTCTGCCACACCAACACCCAAAAGCACACACCAGGAAAGGCTCTGCCACACTGACACCAGAACACACACACTAGGACAGGCTATGCCACACCGACACCCAGACACACACACCAGGACAGACTCTGCCACACCGACACCCAAACACCAGGAGAGGCTCTGCCACACCAACACCCAGATACACACACACCAGGACAGGCTCTGCTACACTGACACCCAAACACACACATAAGACAGGCCCTGACACACCGACACCCAAACACACACAGGACAGGTTCCGCCACACTGACACCCAAACACACACAGGACAGGCTCTGCCACACTGACACCCAGACACACACACCAGGACAGGCTCTGCCACACCGACACCCAGATACACACACACCAGGACAGGCTCTGCCATACCGACACCCAAACACACACACCAGGACAGGCTCTGCCACACCGACACCCAGATACACACACACCAGGACAGGCGCTGCCACACCAACACCATATACACACACACACAGACCAGGACAGGCTCTGCTACACTAATAACCAAAAAAAACACAAACAGCAGGACATTATCTACGACACAGACATCTACATCAGGATGGATTTTCCACACTGCATTGTCGTTCATACCCCCCTTAGTGTTTTTACCCCTTGTGTATTGATGCCTCAGCCAGCACCCTTTTAGTATTGATTAATGTGGTGCCCCCATACCCTTGTATGATTGCCTCCAGCCATCACTATTTGTATTAATGCCCCCAGCAAGCCCCTTTATTGTTTTTGTGATGGCCCCATCACATATTCGCGTTAGACGTGCATTTTTAACTACATAATAAGTACCGTATTATAAGACGACCCTGATTATAAGACGACCCCCCAAAATCAAAATATTAATTTAGGAAAAAAACAAAAAGCCTGAATATAAGACTACCCTATAGGAAAAAAGTTTTACTAGTAAATATAAATTCATGTAAACTATTTTTTCATATTTAATAAAAGCTATGATTGATAAAAATATATATTTTTTTATTTCCTTTTATTTGCCAACCTGCCCCCCCAGTTATGCACATCTGCCCCCAGGCTTGCCACTCTGCCCCCAGAAATGCCTTATACCCCCCTATTTGCCACTGTGCCCCATGATGTGCCTTTTTACCCTCTATATGCCACTCTGCCTCCAGAAATGTCTTATACCCTCCTATATGCCACTGTGCCCCATGATATGCCTTTTAACCCCCTATATGCCCCTCTGCCCCATGATATGCCTTATACCCCTATATGCCACTCTGGCATATAGGGGGTTAAAAGGCATATCATGGGGCTGAGTGGCATATAGGGGGTTAAAATGCATTTCTGGAGGTATATAACTGCTATATATAACTGCTAACAGCAATCACACTCCTATCAAGCCAAGGCAGCCAGTACATGCTGGAACCTGGGGATGATAGTAGTGTGATTACAGCCTCCCTAGCCATGCTACCACCCCCACCCCCCTTACACATCCATGCTATCACACACACACTCATTCACAAACATTTAAATACTCATTCATTCCATTAATCACACATACTTGCTCAAACCCCCCACCCCCCAACCCCCTTACTTCAGCAGGGGCCCGGCTGTGCGAGCAACTTCTCTGGCCCCCCCCCAAAAGGAAGGAGGGTGGACGCTGCTCGCGACCAAAGCCCGGTAAGCAGCATGGCCCCAGCAGACATTTTTTTGGGGGTCTGATTAGAAGATGACCTTGATTATAAGACGAGGGGTATTTTTCAGAGCATTTGCTCTGGAAAAAATCTCGTCTTATAATCGAGCAAATACGGTACTTTGAAGTAAAGACTATGATTGAAATATGATTTGAAATAAATATTAGACCCTGCTGCCTGTATAGCACGTATAGATCAACACATTAACACAAAAACCCAGCTTTACAGATATAGATCAATTGGAATTCACATAAAAACATGGTATTAAAGGTAAAAACCCCCTAAAGTGTCTGTATATGATGTCATATTCCGGCGCTCAGCATTAAATGCCGGCACCGCAATGGAGGTAGAAGCCGCGTGGAGGAGAATGAGGGGCGCCGAGCGGTTGCTAGGCACCCCTCTCTCTCTTCCACGTCAAAAAAAAAAGATATATAGAAAAAAGACAGCGCTTTCTATGAGGCTGCCCGGGATTTAAAGTCCCATTGCCGGACTGTTCCCGGGCAATCTGGGTATACAGTGTCCATTGGGTGGTTTCAAATTCCCCTGGGGGGGCACCAGGGAGGGTAAGGAATAACGCCACTGGTGTCAGCTTATGGTGTTGGAGTGTCGTGGGTGAGCATAGGGTTAGTGACGCCTGGAAGGGGGAGAGGACTAGCAGGAGAAAAAATGTGTGTGTATGATGGTAGAATTAGTGGGTGTTAAAGCGAGTTTGTGTGTTAATATGTATGTGTGTTAGTTATAGGGGGTGTCACAGAGCTGGATAGACCTACCGACTTCCTCTGCTGACTTGTGCTCCCTTAGCTTGACAACACACTCTTTCCCTGGTTTCCCAGTCACTAGCCGAGACTCAGTGTAGGGTATAACCCAAAATGAAGACTACTTTATTTTTCACACACATGGCTGCACAGGCCAGCAAAAATCAAGATATGCAATAGGTACAGAGACAACAGGGTCATAAAGGGATTAACAATACAATGGGGTCCCAACCTCCACTATCTATTACTGGCCAAAATCATTTCCAAGGTTTGGCCGAGGTAAATGTCGGTAGTGGAAGGACTGGGGGGGGAGACAGACTGCATATTCTGGCCGTCTGCCAGAGATAATTCCCTCAGCAAGATATACTTCTGGGGGTAGACACAGAAGTCTTTACAAAGCCAGGGCCCATAGTCAATAGGGAGGAGTCTGGCTCTCAAGCCTCTCCAGTGGCCCCAGTGATGGAGGGTTCCATCACAGGGGGCCCTTGAAGAAAGACTGCACCCAGATCCCACGAACCCTAGGCTTACCCCTTTTCTCATAAGGAGTGCTTAAGGCACAATTATGGTGGAGCAATGGTCGGGACAATGGGATGGACATAGTGTCAGGACATTAAGCATGTACTGGGCCCCAAAATTTCTGATGGCGGTCCTGGACACTAGTACCAGATGTAGCCTCTAATGGTTGCCCAGAAGGGCAGTAAAGATTGCTCATAGAAATACCACGTGTATGTACACATTAAAAAATATGATTATACTAAATATAAAGCATAATTTTATTTGTGTAATAGAAACATTGTTAGAATGTTTTTTATGCCCAGCTTAAAAACAATTTGGTTTGTTTTTATGTGGTACCAAGTGAACCTTGGGAGTCTCCAGAACCAAATATAAGAAAACAGAATTAGTATGGTATAGGAGACAGCAGGGCCGGCCCAAGACATTGTGCTTCATGTGTTCAACAATGCCCCCTCACTACAACCTAACCATGCCCACATCCATTATGTTATATCATGTTGTCTCACACTCACGGTGTCTCGCTGTTTTCCAAACTTGTTCACCGACTGCGCTGCTTCTTCACTTGCTTCTTGCTATCTTGTTCTTCTTTCTTCGTCCACTTCTCTGTAAATCTGGCATCCTGGTCAGGAGAATGTTTGGCACCCGGGACAGATCCTGTATTTGGCAGCCATCCCAACGGCCCTTTTCCTCACCCCCAGGTAAATCTCTTGTGAACAATTTTGGATTGTGCCCTATGTGCCAGTGTGGCACCCGCCTGCTGAGTGGCAGCAGGGGCGTACCTCCCTCCCCTCCAATTACCCCACTGCTCCTGGTGCACTTCCAGAAAATGGAGGTTATTTCTGGCACACCTTCTTCCCCAGATTGTAGGGTTGTACTGAGGGACCAGTAATGCAGATAGATTCATAGAGAAAGAGGGGTACAAAAAACCTTGTTTCTTTCTCTGAGAATCTATCCCCTTTTGTGGCAGCAAGTTCCAAAAAATTACAGGCCCTGTCAAAGTGCCACCTGGTCCTATGGACCCACCAGGACCCATGTAAGGGCCAGCTCTCGGAGAGAAGTAAAATGTGTAAGAGCTCTTTAGCTTCCCTTCACTAAACGGTGAAAGAAACAAAGAAAGAAAAATAAGAAAATCCAAACATATGCACATTGAAATATGCTATTTCCATGTGATTTGTTGAATGTTATTGTTCATTTTGTATAGTTCAAGATTTTGATCATTGGACACTTTACCAATTCTAGTAAGCACTGAACTGTGCTTTTTCTGTTTTGCGTTCACATTTTCCACAAGGATGACAGGACATGAAGGATTCAGGGACATGCAAATAACAAAGTTTCAGCATTCAGCTCAGCCTCTTTCATCAAGTGGATTTATAGTTTAATCAAGTGTATTGATCTGTGAAACGAAAGGTATTTGGCTTGATCATTATTTTTCAAACAAAGTGATCCTAAAGGTCACAGATCATATAGACAGTCCCAAAAACATTCATTGGACCACATTAAATTGCTAATTAATACAAAAAAAATAGAAATAGAAAAATCGTATGTCGTTATTAGAAGCAAGTAAAGGGCTAGCAATTTAAAGGGACAGTTATGTTTTCCTAACACTTTTAATATAGAATAATGCAATTTAACCCCTTCAGGACCGGGATTTTGATACTAAGGTGTCGCTAAAAGACCAGAGCCGTTTTTGTGTTTTTGCTATGTCTTTCTTCAACTGTAATTTCTCTGTTATCAATTAGTGCACCCACACAAATCATGTATTGTTTTTTTCAGCACAAGTAGGACTTTCATTTGAAATCATATTAAGCTGGGTAGTACATTGTTTTGTTTGAAATAAACTGGAAAAAGCTGGGATATACATACAAATTGTACACACATTGAACCAATGGGAAAAATTATCCAAAATATATTCATTAACTTGTCCTGATTTGGAAACCACCCAATATGGATTTTCATCTATTTTGACCAGTATAGGGCAAATATTGCAAGGCATGCATCACGTTTTTAAAATGTTTATTTTTTTCAAATTTGGCATGGTAGGCTAATAACTGCAATAGTTGTCACAGATACTGATTATCCCCCCAAAATTATATGCTTATGAACAGTAGATAAGTCAAGGTGTACAACTAGGGTCATTTTGACACTTTTCAAACAGGGATTTTATCGCCAATTGCTGCCAAATTTTGAGGTATTTTTATACTTTATTTGCATATGTTGCAATGTTGCTTTAGATTTCATATTATATTTTGTATAGAATATGTGCAACTGCAGAAAAAAACTTGTGTTCACCAACATCCCCCAGTTCGAACAAGGCCTCACATGCATGGTTCATGCATTTTTTTGAGGAAGCTATGAGGGCAAAACTGGAACATGCACATTTTAGTTTTCAAATTTGGAATTTTCAGAAATTGGTTTACTGGGCCCATATCCCATTTGGGACATTTTGGAAGCCCCCCCACTGTAAATTATCCCATAAAAGTATATGTTTATGAACAGTAGACAAGTCAAGGTGTTCAACTAGGGTAATTTTGACAGTTTTCAGGCAGCTATTTCTTCACTGATGTCTTTACTGATGTCTGCCAAACTTCACAGGGAAATTATTTTATTGCGTTTTTAACTTGCAATAAAATAAAATAAATTTCAACGTTGCATTGAATTTCTTGCACACCATAAGTCTTGCACTCCATAAGCCCAGGCTGGTCTGCCTGGGCTTCCAGGGCATTGAAGGGGTTAACGCTGAACTGTCGCTCTCATGGAGCGATCAGGCAGCAGGGGGATGTTGTGTCAGGTCCCCACACTTGTGTGGGGACCCAATCAACACTCAACCCCCTTTCCTGAAGCTGCCTGTGGCAGCTGAAAAAGCTATGATTGAGAAAAATGTATTTTTGTTTTTATTTCCTTTTATTTGCCAACCTGCCCCCCCAGTTATGCACATATAGGGGGTATAAGGCATTTCTGGAGGCAGAGTGGCATATAGGGGGTTAAAATGCATTTCTGGAGGCAGAGTGGCATAAAGGGGGTTAAAAGGCATATTGTGGGGCACTCTGCCTCCAGAATAGACTTATGCCCCCCCCCATATAACACCCCCCTGATTTACCAGTGCTTCTGACTACCTGGTGGGGGCAGCTGGTAGAAGCCAGCGTTAGTTCTGCTAGGGCTTCTATGACTGAGCTCCGGAAGGTCATGTGGTGACAGTGTTCCGTCATAGAAGTCCCGGCGGAAGTGCCAGCAGTAGCGAGGGTTGTCTGCGTCAATCGAGCGGACGTTCACCGGCTGCCAGAGAAGAGAATTCCGTGCAGCGATGCGGAGAATTCTCCTCTCTGGCAGCAGGGGATGGTATGCGCGATGCGCATAGACAACCTCTGCTTCTGCCCGTGCTTTCGCCGGCGCTCGATGATAGAAGCCCCGGTGGAAGTGCCGGCAGCAGCTGAATGACTGGCCCAGCTTGATCAACCTCAGCCTCACTTGTGAGGCTTCCGTGGATGCTGCAAAGCTGCCGAAGGCGGCGATGCAGCTATTTAACGGCAGCCCGTACATGTACGGGCATTGTCGTTATCTCGTTGCAGACTGAAAGAGTAAATAACACAATACCTTTACTGCTGTATTCACAGAGGAAAATGAAATGCCAGGTAATATACAGCAGGATGAGATAAATGCCCCAGTACATGTCGCCTGTCTAACCCAGGAAGAAGTGCAGTGCCGCCTAAAAAAAATCAAAATAGACAAATCACCAGGTCCAGATGGCATTCACCCCCGCGTTCTAAGGGAGTTAAGTAATGTAATAGACAGACCCCTATTTCTAATATTCAAGGACTGTATAGTGACCGGGTCTGTTCCCCAGGACTGGCGCATAGCAAATGTTGTGCCAATATTCAAAAAGGGGACAAAAAGTGACCCCGGGAGTTATAGGCCGGTTAGTTTAACTTCTGTTGTATGTAAACTGTTCGAGGGTTTCCTAAGAGATGCTATTTTGGAGAATCTCAATGAAAATAAATGTATGACTCCATATCAGCATGGGTTTACAAGGGATCGGTCCTGTCAAACTAACCTGATCAGCTTTTATGAGGAGGTGAGCTCAAGACTGGATCGGGTCGAATCGCTGGATGTCGTATATAGCTTGATTTTTCCAAAGCATTTGATACGGTGCCACATAAAAGGCTGGTACATAAAATGAGAATGCTTGGGCTGGGGGAGAATGTGTGTATGTGGGTAAGTAACTGGCTCAGTGATAGGAAACAGAGGGTGGTTATTAATGGTACATACTCTGAGTGGGTGACTGTTACTAGTGGGGTACCACAGGGGTCAGTTTTGGGTCCTATTCTTTTTAACATATTTATTAATGACCTTGTAGAGGGATTGTATAGTAAAGTATCAATCTTTGCAGACGATACTAAGCTCTGTAACGTGGTTAACACAATAGAGGACAGTGCACGATTACAAATGGATCTGCATAGGTTGGAGGCTTGGGCTGGGATGTGGCAGATGAGGTTCAACACAGATAAATGTAAGGTTATGCACATGGGGAAGAAAAATCCAGGCTGGGAATATGTATTAAATGGGAAAACACTGGGGACGACTGACATGGAAAAGGACTTAGGAGTCTTGGTTAACAGTAAATTTACCTGTAGCGACCAGTGTCAGGCAGCTGCTGCTAAGGCAAATAAAATCATGGGGTGCATCAAAAGGGGCATGGATGCCCACGACAAGGAAATAATTCTACCACTGTACAAGTCACTAGTCAGACCACACATGGAATACTGTGTACAGTACTGGGCACCAGTGTACAAGAAAGATATAGTGGAGCTGGAGAGGGTTCAAAGACGGGCAACCAGAGTAATAAAGGGAATGGAAGGACTACAGTACCCAGAAAGATTATCAGAATTAGGGTTATTTAGTTTGGAAAAAAGACGGCTTAGGGGGGACTTAATAACTATGTATAAATATATAAGGGGGCAGTACAGAGATCACTCCCAGGACCTATTTATACCCAGGACTGTATCTATAACAAGGGGACATCCTCTACGGCTGGAGGAAAGAAGGTTTCTACACCAGCACAGACGGGGGCTCTTTACAGTAAGAGCGGTGAGACTATGGAACTCTCTGCCAGAGGAAGTGGTAATGGTAAACTCAATAAAAGAGTTTAAAAGGAGCCTGGGTGTGTTTCTTGAAAGCAATAATATTACAAGTTATGGATAGAAGATTAATAGGGACAGAACGTTGATCCAGGGATTTATTCTGATTGCCATATTTGGAGTCGGGAAGGAATTTTCCCCCTGGTATGGGGCAATTGGCATCTGCTTCATAAGGGTTTTTTGCCTTCCTCTGGATCAACACGGTAGGGACACAATATGTATATAGGTTGAACTTGATGGATTTTGGTCTTTTTTCAACCTTATGAACTATGTTACTATGTTACTTTTTACTCACTGATTTCTGGGCCTAGAATGTTTTGACCTCTAACGTGACTACAAATTCAGGGGGGTGTTTTATCTCTGGATAAGTAAAAATTTAATAGCTCACACAAGGACACACCTAAACACACACATCCCAGGACAGGCTCTGCCACACGACATTCAAACACACACATACTCTGCCACACTGACTCCCACATCTAAGCTACAACAATAATAACACATGTATTTTCCGTACTGCTTTGTCATTGATTCCCCTTTTGTGTGTTTGCCCCCTTTTGAATCACCCCAACCAGCCCTTCTTTTTAGTATTGATTTATGTGATGGCCCCAGCTGCCCCATCTGTATTGATGCCCCAACACCCTTGTGTATTGCCCCCAGCCAGACCCCTATTGTGTATGTATGCCACCAGCCAGCACCCCCTTTAGTATTGACTTATGTAATACCCTAGCCTTCTCCCCGTTGTGTACTCATGCCTCCCCAGTACCACCTTTTTACCTGACTTTCAGGCCTGCTCTGTGCTCTGCTCCACTGGACTGACTGCCACACGAGTGTGTGATCATGCTCCGTCCAGCATCGCTTTGTGACGAAGAGCCTCAAAGAAGCATTATAACATTTATGGTGGCTGTCAGAGGTACAGGGAAATCTCCTGGTTTCTTGGTGGACCAGTCCAGCCCTGCTACCGTCACGTGGTTGATTAAAAAACCAAACAGTCCAATTTATGAATTGCGTAAATAAAATGCATTATTCTACTAGACTTGTGCATTAGTCATGAAGAAACGAAGAAGCGAAGATAGCGACAGTAAAACGTACACAAAGGCGCTTCTACTCATCTACTAATCTCCCTGGTCCCTTCCCCATCTAGCCTACCTTATCCACACAGCATCACAGGGGTTGACGAAAGCAGAAATCCGTAGGTTCATCGTCAAGGGTTAAGGGGCCGTGCAAACTACTCTATTGGTCGCCTCCAGGGTCCTCCTCTGGCATCAACCAATTGGTTGTTGCCAGAGGAGGACCCTGGAGGCGAACAATAGAGTAGTTTGCACGGCCCCTTAACCTCTGACGGTGAACCTACGGATTTCCACTTCCATTAACCCCTGCGATGCTGCGCATTTAACGGGAGCGGAAATCCGTAGGTTCGCTCGTCTGCTATCAACCAATGAAGTACAGGTGGAGAGGAGACCCATGCAGGCGACCAATAGAGTTGCCTGTATGGACATCCTGGGACTAAAGCTGCTGCGTAGTCCGTGCTCCGTCCGTGTTCGGTTTGGGCGAATATTCGTGGAATATGAAGATCTCCCCCCACAAAGACGAACACGAAGGCGAATGCGAAGAGTTGGCCGGCGCCCAAGTCTACTTCTAACTGTATTATCTGGTAACGTAGTTAGCTATCAATCTCTTACAATGTTGCATAAAAAAGACTTGGTAAAGTCTTTCCAGTTACCACAAGCCACAAAGTGTCCCTGTTTTGCATTTGAGATAGTGGTGCAATATTTTTCTCCTAGGTTAGAGTTATTTAGCAGCTCTCATGTAAAAACACATTAAATATTGAATAAAAGGAAAGATTGAGAAGGGAAACCTGGTTCAATGATATTTATTCTTAACCAACCGCATTATTAATTTTACATTGTTTACACGGATCATCTTTCCTGACAACTCTGTAAATACAGTTTTTTTCATCAAAAATTGAAATACAATCTTTGTCAATATTCACTGGAGTTGTGTATCTGCAGATAGAAGAAACATTTATAAATAAAAACAGCTGTTTAATACCAATTAATATAAATTTGGGTTTAAAGCCAACCCTTAATTTTTAATCAAATCACAGCTTTCTCCATTACCATAATATATGCCTACTAACACTTGAAATGGCAAACCTATGTTTGTTTTCAGAGATCTGGATAGCGGTGTAGTTGGGGTATTACCAAAACCTTTTATGTGAGTTTTTGACCTCAACGTGCATAGGTGTCTTAACACAGAAATAAAATGTGTGTCTTCATCAGTGTGGATCATACATGCCTTCATCAGCTCTAGCTTGGAAGGCATGCCCACTATCCATCTATGCACTGATAACCTAGATATAGTAAATCTGGAGGTTAGGAGAGCTGACTTTCGGAGGAGCATAAACTGAACTTGAGTTAAGCTATAAGCACACTGAGTAAGACTCATTTTCTGCATAAGGAAGTCTTTATATAGGAACCAAAAAACTAAAGTAGAAGAGCAGTTTGAACTAGCTTTGATGTAAATGGCTATGTGGCCAAACCTATAAAATATTGTTTTAAATGTTAATGAGATTTTTAATGATAACTAAAAACAATAGGACCTGCAGACATAACATGTTTAAATAGAGAAAGACTTAATTACATCAGAAAAAATACATACTTACTTTGGACAACAACTCATTACATCTTGTTTACATGAGCATTTTTGGCAGACTTCAGTCTCCCACTCTGTGTTAAGGGCATGTGTCACCCCTTTATAAGTGCAACCTATACAACAAAATTATGAATTATATACAAATACATATCTCATACCATACAATGCTTAACTGAGAACTCATGCCCTCACATGCTAACATCCACAACACAGCTTTCATATTTAACTTTCATTTCATATTTAGTTTCAGGAGAGAGCTTGTGGGTTTAATGGAAAAGCACGTTCTTGCCTAAAACTTGCAACATTTTGTATCAAAACACCCCCAGGAATATAAATAATTACAGGTAAAAACCCCAGATTAAAACATTAACATAAAATGAAACAGGAGGTGGAGATTACCCCCTCTACCCACACCCCATGCCCAGTGGGATACAAGGCAGTCTTCAGCTTCCATTTGGAACACAAAATCATTTAATCAATCTCCCCCTGCCTCCTTTGCCAACCCTGGGTGGACAGAACAAACAAGCATACATTCTTAAAGCTTCCACCCGTAGAATACACTATTAAATCCCCCCAAAAACCAGGTTTTTCACTCTTCAAGAATATTGAAATTATGATATAAGTATGTTTTGTTACGATAGAGCCACTTAAGCAATATTTTCCTTACCATTAGGGTTGTTGTTTTTTTCAGCAAAACACTGTCCATTACATGCAGTTATTGAAATTGCCAGAACAGCAATGAAAACCAAAGTCTTCTAAAAAGTTAACATTAAGACATTAATGTACAAACAGCAAAATAAGTAATAGGCACACTGCAAAGAGATACATGCGGCAAATGCTATTTATATTTGTATATGAACGTTATGGATTCGACACACTATATGGCAACATATAAGTTTAGACATCACTAAGTCAAGTACCCTGAATTAGTGATAATCCTATTTATATGCTTCTAAATTTTTAGGACATAAGCTTGTCTGTCATTTTCAAGTGACATTGTTAAAAAGCATAGTAGGATTTCTCTTCTATCTTTTTGCTAATGTTAAATGAAAATGATTTACCTTAATAATGTGTATCACAGAATTTCCTGCTAACCTGGTATGTGATAGTAGACATTTGTGCAATTGACAAAGGGCCCTTTAAGAAACATTTTAATAGTACATATTTTATTTAGCAGCAATACTTTTATCGAAAGTAAAAGACCATATTACTGTTGGCAGATCCCAGAATCTGGGGACTGTAGCAGAAACTGATGCAAAATGATAAATGATAGTTTATATTTTTTCCCTTCTCAGTTGATACCCAGCGGGGCTCTAGTCCCCATTTTAAATATCCAAAAAACTTCTCTCCTGTCAACAACAGTTGTTAAATTGCCTCCTCTTACTCCTAACCTTCAAAGTTCTATACCTGAAAAAAATTGTGTTGCCACCCCCACAAGCCTGGAACTGGCGACTTACTGGGAATATACTATAATTACGATTATTCTCATAATTGTGTTCCTTTATTCTATTACGCAAAGCACAGCCACTACAACCCACATACTGTTTCTTACACAGCGTACAGATCATTAAATAGACATTTCTTGTTTTATTATTATTATTACTATTCATTGTTTTACATAGCGCCATCATATCCCGTAGTGCTTTACAATGGGTAGACAGGACATAACAAGTAGTATATGACATAACAATTTGAGGTGAGGAGGGCCCTGTTTAAACAAGCTTTGCAATTGATATAGTCCCTGATCTTAAATTTCACAATTATTGGTAGAGGAAAAAAACTGCTTTAATGACAGCTACATTTTTTGAACTACTTAAACATCTATGCTCACACACACACACACATCTATGCTCACATACACTTACAAATACACATCTATGCTAACCCAAACACGTACACATTCATGCTCACATACACGTATACATAGACATTCATGCTCACATACATTATACATAGACATTCTTGTTCACATACACGTATACATATCACTCCGTATTTGTATAAAATTGAAGGTGAGTATTCTTAAAAGACTTTACGTTGTACCCTCACATACATAAATAGAATGCAAATATTTATGTATTGATGTGTGTGTGTATATATATATATATATATATATATATATATATATACTGTTTCCATGATGGAAGATGAAACATATAGGATGAATAAACAGAAAGAAGCCATAAAGAATAGTAAGAGAAGAAACAAAGAAATCCTACCATTGTAAAAGTAATCCTTTGTCCGTGGCGTGATATTAGTAATTAACTTAGTTTTACTGCTTTTATATACTACTACTTCATCTTACAGCACACATATTGCATAATGGTAATAACAATCACACCCGGTTTATCTTGTGTGTGTTTTTTTCACAGGACTCCACCCTTGTTTTGGAGTCCTTTAGGGTGTGATTCAGTTATTGCCAATCGCAATTTGTTTAGTTGGTAATGGTTTTTAATATCACTTGCCCATATACACACAAATACACTTAAACTGCCCTTACAAACGCCTGCTAAGAGGCACACATATAATGTTTTAACACTTTTTATTTTTTTTTATTTTAGGGTTTTATATTATAAAGGTTTCTTGTTCTATTTGTATTTTTCTGTTATCGTCATCACCACCCATATGTGATGTGTTTATGGTTGCCAAGTGGCCTGAATTTGATTGGTTGATTGTTGATTGGTTGATTGTTGATTATGCATATGGATAGATTATGCAGAGTCGCCCATGCATCTACAAGGGAGACATTGTAACAATTTAATGGGACAACGGAGTTATCCTATATATTAAAATGCAAATGATAGTTGGAGTGTCCCTGCTGAACTAGAGGTTTGAGGTTACTGAGCTGGAACACAAGGAAATGTCTAGCTGTGTTTTCGCAGTAGCCTTTTAAATGTAAACCTGGATTAGCCAACACAACTTGTCATTGATATAATTGACACACAGAAATGATGGTTGCTGATAGATGGGCCTCAGTGTGCAATTGGTATGGCTCGATAAAGACTGTTGAAACGTTGCCTGTGTTCCTGAATTAAATATACCTCACTGAACTACTGGAGTGCTAAGTGACAACAAGTTACTTTCCCTGGCCATTTGGTTTGGCCCAAAATTCTGAGGCATTTTTAATTCAGGAATTACATTTGTTGCCCAGTGCCCACATTCACGCTCACTCTCTCAAACACTTGTTCTTGTTCACTCTCTCTCATGCTCTGTGAATGTTTTCCTACATTCACTGCCAACCACTTTTGCTTCTGCCTCATCTCTTTCATCTTCTGTTTTTTATTGTCTCCCTTCCCTTCTATCTTCAAACTTCTGTCTTTGTCCACATCTTCGCAGCCATAACCAGACAGGGATATCCAATCGGGGAGAAGACTTCAACGGAAGGACCACTATTTTGCCCAAACTTGAACTCAGGGTAATATGGTGGCGCTTCCTGTGACGCCTGGTTATGTCTGCGGAGACGCCGACGAAGACTGAAAATATCACAGGATGAACAGAAAAGAGAAGATAAAAGATAGAAGATGCAGAACTGGTTATTCTCAATGTTGTTTTGGCCCCATCCCAAGGATTAAGGGCTCACAGACCCTGTATACCCCTAATGCTGGTCAGATGCCACCTTCCTCCTGCTTTGGCAAATTCATGGACCTGTACGGCGGCTACAGAAATCGTAGGTTTCGACCGGGTTTACCCAGCCGCGGCTATGGAACTCTGGCCCAGCTACCGTGCAGACTATTCGGGGGGACGTTTCCAACCCCACCGCTCAGAGTCGCTTTTTGGACCATAACATCTTTGGACCCTGAGCTCTCCATTGGTACCCTGGAATTGACACCGCTCCATCTGGATCATCCTGAAATAGTAACAAAGGGGACAAGTGTTTCAGCTCATTTTGCGCAAGTCCACAATGGGCACCCTAGGGTGGATTAATCCACTAATCCACAATTAGTGGATATACAACTAGTACCTAGACACTGGAGTGGTGGAAATCACATAAAAAAAATAGGTCAAGCGGAAATGGAGTGAGTGTATTATTTATCCACTTTACAGCCACAGGGCTAAAATGTTGAACTAGACTTTTTTTGTTTTTTTATGATTGTCTTTTTAAAATATACTTTTTAAGGTAAATTTTTTATGTTTTTTTTATGAATTACTGGATTTGGAAAGATAGCATATGATATACAGACATGTAAAAATACTAGTTATTATATTTTGGGAACACATATTTTTGGAATGTATTATACAATTGATGCTTATATTTAGACAAAAATATTAATTGTTATATTAAATATTTAGATTTTTTTTGTAAATGTAAACAATAGTGCCCTATAACATTTAATTTGTACAAATGCAGTAAAAATATTTTATGAATTTATCTCATTTTAGGAGAATATCTATTGGCTAACTTGTATGACAGTATCCACTTTTAGAGAGAGGGCCACATGATGGCATGAGACACAAAACTGGACAGTTAACATAAATGGGTACACGTTATTTAGGAAGGATAGAAAAAGCAGGAAGGGAGGTGGAGTATGCTTGTATGTTAGCAATGAGCTAAAATCTAATATTAAGCAACTTGAATGTGACAAGGAAAATGTGGAAACTTTTTTGCTTGGGGCAAAACAAGAAAATCAACTACTGGCTGGGATATGTTTTAAACCACCTAGTGTTAATGCCAATGAGGAAGAACAGCTGTTGGAGCAAATTGAGAAAGCTGCACATCTGAGTAACACATTAATTATTGGAGATTTTAATTACCCGGACATAAATTGGGATAGAGGGACTAGGAGTTCTGCAAGGGGAGTCAGGTTTTTGAGCCTGTAAAATGACACCTTCATGTCACAACAGGTACAAGCACCAACTAGAAAGGATTATTGTCTGGATCGTGTTATAACAAACAATGTTGATCTACTTTCAAACATTCAAGTGGGGAAGCACTTGAGTAATAGTGATCACAATATGGTGTCTTTTGAAATAAACTCAAAAAAAGGAATTGCACATGGGGAATACTAAAACTAATATATTTAAAAAAAAGGCCAATTTCAATAAGATAAGGGCAGCTTTACAACATACTGACTGGTATAAATACTGAGGAAAATTGAATATCTTCAAACAAATATTAGAAAGGTACACTTCTCAGTATGTACCATTGGGTAATAAATAGAAAAGAAACAGATTGAAACCAATGTGGCTTAGTGGGTAAGTAAATCAAGAAATTAAAAATAAGAAAATGGCCTTTAAAGCATTTAAATCAGACAAATCAGAGACATCCTATATATAAAAGATATAAAGACGCCAATATTGCATGCAAAAAGCTGATTAGATGGGCTAAACTAGAAAATGAGAGAGGGATAGCCAAAGAGAGCAAAACCAACCCCAAACATTTATTTAAGTGCATAAATTCTAGAAAAACAAAATGGAAAGTGTAGGTGCACTAAAACAGAGATGGGGGTGTTAGTTAATGAGGACCAGGAAAAAGCAGAAACTTTGAATAACTATTTTTTCTCAGTATATATTAAGAGGGAACCTATGGCAATAGAAATGCAAATGACTATTGCAAAAAAATTGCAGACAAATTGTGATTGGATGGCTCAGGACAAGGTGCTGCAGCAACTAAAGAAAGTTAATGTCAACAAAGCAAAGGATTGGAGAAAGGCAGATGTGGTTCCTATATTCAAAAAGGGTTCAACCTCTCTGCCTGGAAATTATAGACATGTGAGCTTAACTTCTGTGGTTGGGAAAGTATTTGAAGGGCTATTTAGGGATAATATCCAGGAATTGATTGTGAGGAACAGTGTTATTAGCAAAAATCAGTATAGCTTTATGAAACATAGTTCATGTCAAACTAATTTAATTGCATTCTACAAGGAAGTAGGTAGAAGTATAGATCAAGGTATTACTGTGGATGTAATCTATTTGGATTTTGCCAAGGCATTTGACACGGTTCCACACAATAGGTTAGTATTCAAACTGAAAGGAATTGGTCTAGATGCAAATTCTTGTGCTTGGGTTGAACATTGGCTTAGAGATACAGAGTACAGAGAGTTGTTATAAATGGTAAATCTCGGGGTTCTGTTCTGGGACCAATTTTGTTCAACATATTTATAAATGACCTTGCAATAACTGTTGAAAGTCATGTTTCTATGTTTGCAGACAGGCCCAGACTGGGACAAAAAATAGGCCCGGGCATTTCAGACTGAGCAGCCCATTTTTATGAAAAAACATATATGTACATACACATCCATAATACTTGGTCATTCAACATGGGAAGCCTGAAGCCACAATTTAGTGCGACTAATCCTTGAAATAAATATTATAGAGTAAATAACACAATACCTTATCTTTTCCACTAAATGATTTCAGGGCCTAGAATGTTTTGTCCCCTGAAGTCACTACAAATTCAGGAGGGCGTTTTATCTCTGGATAAGTAAAAATGAAATAGTTCCTACTGTAAATTAAGGAAACAGATAACCAAAAACACACACCAGGACAGGCTTTTCCACACCGACACCCAGACATACACCTCAGGACAGGCTCTGCCACACCGACTCCCAAACACACACACACCAGGACAGGCTCTGCCACACCAATACCAGACACACCAGGACAGTTAAAAAAAAAAATGGTTCAGCACTCAACTCCCAGGAAGCTAGCAGGAAAAAAGGGACAGCATAAACCCTCTTGAAGTATACGAACACAGAAAAGAATCCCAGCACTCCAATCAGCTTCCAATCCTTAGGTTACTTTATTCAGAGAAAGCAAAACAAAAAAGCAATGTTTCTGACAAACAGGGCCTTTTGAGCTTGACAAAGGCCCTGTTTGGCCGAAACATTGCTTATTTTGTTTTGCTTTCTGTGAATAAAGTAACCTAAGTATTGGAAGCTGATTGGAGTGCTGGGGTTCTTTTCTGTGTTCGTACACACACCAGGACAGGCTCTGCCACACCGACACTCAAACACACACCCCAGGACAGGCTCTGCCACACTGACACCCGGACACACACACTAGGACAGGCACTGCCACACTGACACCCAGACACCCAGACACACACATCAGGACATGCAATGCCACACTGACACCCAGACACACACACCAGGACAGGCTCTGCCACACCAGCACTCAAACACTCACACCAGGACAGGCTCTGCCACACCGACACCCAGACACACACATCAGGACATGCAATGCCACACTGACACCCAGACACACACACCAGGACAGGCTCTGCCACACCGACACCCAGACACACACATCAGGACATGCAATGCCACACTGACACCCAGACACACACACCAGGACAGGCTCTGCCACACCGACACCCAGACACACACATCAGGACATGCAATGCCACACTGACACCCAGACACACACACCAGGACAGGCTCTGCCACACTGACACCCAAACACTCACACCAGGACAGGCTCTGCCACACCGACACCCAGACACACACATCAGGACATGCTCTGCCACACCAACACCCAAACACACATACCAGGACAGGCTCTGCCACACCGACACCCATACACACACACCAGGACAGGCTCTGTCACACAAACACCCATACACACACACCAGGACAGGCTCTGCTACACTGACACCCACACACACACAACAGGACAGGCCCTGCCACACCGACACACACACACAACAGGACAGTCTCTGCCACACTGACACCCAAACACTCACACCAGGACAGGCTCTGCCACACCGACACCCAGACACACACATCAGGACATGCTCTGCCACACCAACACCCAAACACACATACCAGGACAGGCTCTGCCACACCGACACCCATACACACACACCAGGACAGGCTCTGTCACACAAACACCCATACACACACACCAGGACAGGCTCTGCTACACTGACACCCACACACACACCAGGACAGGCCCTGTCACACCGACACACACACACAACAGGACAGTCTCTGCCACACTGACACACAAACACCAGGACAGGCTCTGCCACACTGACACCCGCATCCGGAGGGTTTCCAAGGACGGTTTCACTTTGGTATTGATTTATGTGATGGTCGCTGCCCCCAAAACAGCCTGCATGTAGCATCTTTGCCCCCAAAACAGCTTGTCTGTGGCATCTTTGCCACCAAAAGAGCTTGCCTGTGGCATCTTTGCCACCAAAAGAGCCTGCCTGTGGCATCGTTGCCACCAAAACAGCCTGCCTGTGGCATCTCTGCCACCAGAATAGCCTGTCTGTGGCATCTTTGCCACCAGAATAGCCTGTCTGTGGCATCTTTGCCACCAGAACAGCCTGCCTGTGGCATCTTTGCCACCAAAACAGCCTGCCTATGGCATCTTTGCCACCAGAACAGCCTGCCTGTGGCATCTTTGCCCCCCCCCCTACACATCCATGCTATCACACACACATATTCATTCACTCGGTCACAAATATTTATTCACTAATTCACAGATAATCATTCACTCATTCAGATATTCATTCATACATTGATACTCATTTATTCCCTCATTCAGATACTCATTTACATATACGCCAGGGGGACGCAGATTCCTGCGTCCCCCTGGCGGTAGAAGAGACGCTGCTCACGCACGTCTGCCAGGTAAGTAGTGTGGCGGGCCCGGTCACAATTGCTGCGGGCTTAAGGGGCAGGTGCCCCTTTTGCCCTGCATTAAGGATGGCCGCATAGGCCCAGTCAGTCCGGTCCTGACTGGGCCTTTTTTAAGGTAGGGGCCTGGAGCTGCAGCTCCATCAGCCCCTACATCAATTCGGCCCTGCTTTGCAGATGAAACTAGACTCTGTAAAGTAATACAATGTGAGTAGGATATTACTTTGCTGGGATTTGGATAGACTGGGGGACTGGGCACACAAATGGCAGATGAAATTTAACGTAGATAAATGCAAAGTTATGCACTTCGGGGTAAGGAATGCAAAAGCAACTTACACCCTAAATGGTAGTGAATTAGGGATAACAACAAATGAGAAGGATTTGGGAATTGTTTTTAGACAACAAACTAAAAAACAATGTGCAATGGCAGTCAGCAGTTGCTAAGGCCAGTAAGGTTTTGTCATGTATAAAAAGGGGCATTTATTTGCGGGATAAAAATATAATTTTGCCCCTTTATAAATCAATGGTAAGACCACACCTTGAATATGCTGTGCAATTTTGGGCACCTATTCTAAAGAAGGATATTATAGCGCTGGAAAAGGTGCAGCGGAGGGCTACAAAATTAGTAAAAGGAATGGAACACTTCAGTTATGAAGAAAGGTTAATTAAATTAAATCTGTTTAGTTTATGATAGCATTATAGAAATATATTCGGGTCCAATACAAACCATTGTGTGGAAATCTATTCATAAACAGGACTATGCATGGAAGAAAGGAAATTTAGTCTAAGACAAAGGACAGGGTTTTTTTTTATAGGATGTGGAATTCTCTGCCTGCAGAGGTAGTTTTATCACAGTCTGTACAGACATTTAAACAGCAATTAGATGAATATTTGCAACAACATAATATCCAGGGATATAACTTTTAGATTGTGGGAAAACAGCTTCTTGATCCAAGGAGAGATCAAGGAGAGATCGACTTTGGTATGCTACTGGGTGCTCTTCCCCTTGGTTGTTAACCTGGCTCAATACAGCTCCAAAACATGGAGTCGTATGTAGTCTACACTGCCATTCTGGGGTAAAGATTTTTTTTCCCCCTAGCTTGTGCAAAATTGGAAGTGCTGGAGATGTTCTGGAGCATCTTTTGTAATAGGGTGACCTCCTGGGGTTGTAAGGTCGGTCCGATTTGGACCTGATCAAGGGAGCTAGGGGCTTTGGTTTTGGCCAGTAGGTCCGGCAGCGCCTTATCCCCTTCCTCTGTAAAGGAGGGGGTGCATATGGCCGCTATATCCGCAGGTCTTTCGTGGTACAGCTTGAGGGCATTTATATGGGACACGTGTTTGACCTCAAGGTGTGCCCCTTTTGCTACCACGTACGTGGTGGTCCCTTTCTTGGGGACTACCTCGTATGGTCCTTCCCAAGCTGTCTGCAGCTTATTCTGTCGGGTGGGACGATGTAGGAGTACCTTCTGCCCTAGCTGTAGTTCCCGGGGGGTAGAGTGGGCATCGTAGTACTCTTTCTGTCTTTTCTGTACTATTCTGAGATGCCCCTGTGCTAGATCCATGAGCCTGGCCAGCTTGTCCCTAAGTTCTACCACATAGGTGACCACCGGGGTCTCCTCGGGATCGCCCTTTCCTTCCCAAAATTCTCGCAGAATGTCCAGGGGCCCGCGTATGGGTCTACCATACAGTAACTCAAATGGTGAGAACCCTGTTGATTCCTCTGGAACTTCGCGGTAGGCAAATAGGAGATGGGGAAGAAACCTTTCCCAATCGGTGTGCTGGGCTATGAAGACTCGGATCATCTGTTTGAGTGTCCCATTAAAGCGCTCACAGAGTCCATTACCCCAGGGTAATGGACTCTGTGAGCGCTTTAATGGGACACTCAAACAGATGATCCGAGTCTTCATAGCCCAGCACACCGATTGGGAAAGGTTTCTGATATGGGGTGGTGTGGAGGGCTTTAACGCTGCAGAGGGTCCACACCTGCTGTAGCAGGACCGTATACAGTGGCTAGCGAAATTTTATGCATTCCAAGAAAACCCTTGACCATCAAACCTCTACCTTCCTCATCCCTCCAAACATCTATAAGCCGAAAGGGCAGAGATTTATGTAGCAATATAGCTACTCCCTTAGTCTTGGACTGCGGGGAGCTTGTTACGCCGGATCAGGCACCACAGGTGATGGACCCGGGATGCAGGAATGGCGAGAATATCCGATAAACAAGCGGGATTGTGGCAGGCAGAACAGGAGCGTAGTCAATACAATAGCCGGGGTCGGGGCAGGCAGCACAGGATCAAGGTCAAACAACATGCCTGCGGAGGCTAACTACAAGGTCCTCTCTGCCTGTGTTGCCACCGCGAACGACGCGGCAGCGCCACACAGGCAGAAGAGGTACTGGTCGGGTGCCGCGAGCATGTAGCGGCGGATCGTTTCTCCGATCGCTGCTGATATGCTGCGGCAGCCCGAACAGAGCTGTCAGTGGCCGGGAGGCGTGCCTGCTCTATACGCACGCCCCCTCGTGTGCGTGTAGAGCGCACGTCAGTACGCGAGGGGGACGTGCGCGAGGAACGCCGTGGGACCCCGGCCGGACAGGTAGGTGTAACAGAGCTGGAGAAAAGCGCCAACTGGAAATATCGATCCACTAATTTAAACTCTTTAGAGCGTATAAAATGCGTCTCTTGCAAAAAAGCAATCTTGGTCCCAAAAGAGCGCAAAACATGAAGCAATCTAGACCTCTGCTGCGGCTTATTTAATCCCCTTAAGTACATTTGAGAAAGGTATCAGACATACTTCCACTTCCCTTAGGGGCAGTTATGGTCAAAAGGTGAAATTGTTAGCCAACTCCCTAGCTCACTCTTTCCATTCCTTCCAACTATATGACGTGTGGTGTCTACATCACCCTTCAGAAAGGGATTATTCCTTTTTTTCAGCACTACATAAATCGTACACGAGAATTGATTTTCTTTTTGTTGACAAGCTTACCTTACAATTGGTACGGGACTGCTCTATTGGTGTCATTACTTGGACTGATCACGCACCGATCTTTATGTCACTGAAAGTCCCCATTCTTTTATTGGTGGGGGCTCATGGAGGCTCAATAATTCCCTGATTTCGGCCGAGTCCATCAAATCCCAGGTCCACTCCCACTTAGAATTATATTTTCAAGAAAATATACACCCACAGACTTCCATAGAAACCCTATGGAATGCCCATAAGGCAGTGGTCAGAGGCAAGTTTATTAGTATTGCTTCTCATCTAAAAAAAACAGAAAGCCACGGCCTATGACATGGACTCCTTACTCCTGCGTCTGTATGACCTGGAGACCCTAAATAAACAAAACCCATCAGACCGCCTAATTGCTGATATTGACCGTATCAAACTAGCTGAGATTCAGGCCGAACACACAGCTCGGCTGAGACTCCGTCTCCGTCAACGCTTTTATTCCAAAGGTAACAAGGCTGACACTATGTTGGCGAATAAGCTTCGCCATTCGACAGCCCTGTCGTGTCCCCAATTTGTCCTTTCTCCGAATAGGACCCCATAAAGGTAAATCGCGCATTTCCAAACACGCATTTTATTCCCCCAGGTTCAAGGAGGGGTTAGGGGCCCCTGACATTCTGTCATATTATAATGCCACCATTCTGGCACAATCGATCATGTTCAACTACCAGGGAGACTTACCTCAATGGGTTGCCCACGAAAACACATACACCCATCCGTACTCGGTGGCCCAGCTACTCTGGTTGCCTCCTCTTTGCCGGCCACGACTCCCACCACACTTTGCACATTTCAAACTTGGATTCACTTAGCCAAACGTAACCCCGCTCTTCTACATATCACTAAAGCCACTCCACTTACCTCTTTTGAGCTGTTAATTCCAGAGCTAAACCTGTGCTGATGGAATGATGCAGCCTCATTAAAAGTAGGAGATCTTTATGTTCCCTCCGAGCCTTTTCTGACATTAGCTCCGCCTACGCGCTACCCCCTCTAAATTTTATAAATTTTTGCAAATCAGACATTTGTTACAATCGCAGTCGCCGTCATATGCTGTTGAAGTTTTTTCACCTGACCCCATTATTCAATTAAGTTCTAGAGCCTCGCCCTCGAGAGGTATGATTACACTATGTTATAATTCACTCCTGACGCACCTTTGGGAAAATAAGCTTCCTCATATGATAGCATATGATTGAACTCTACCTTTCCTCTCGAGGCGTGGCTAGACTCGGAGGAAGCAATGCGGAGAGTATCATATTGTAATAATCACATTGAGTCGCAAAAAAAAGTAACTTGTCGATGGTACCTTACCCCAATGAGACTGTCTCACATGGTTTCGTCTTGCTCGTCTCTATGTTGGAAGGGTTGTCAAACTAAAGGCACTATGCTTCATGTTTGGTGGTCATGTCCCCCCATCTCTCGACTATGGAAGAACTTGCGTCATCTCTTGGAAACTACGTTACATATTCACCTTCCTTTCTTACCACAATTAGTATTGCTCCCTATGTTCCCAGACGACATCTCTGCTTTAAAACTGCTGATCGCCCTGAAACTGGAGGTTGGCCGCTCTCCCGCAACTTACTGATGTGTTATACTACTTAGAGCGCACAAATCTTTTAGAAAAACTGTCTTTTCAAAATGATCAGTGGTTACCATTATTTGATAAAATCTGGGCTCCCTGGACTCAACTCCAGCTTTCCCCATTATGGTATAACTGAGAATGTTTTATTGTGGGATCGCGCCCGGTCTCTCTTTTCTCTTGTATACTGTACAGCTCCGTTAAGTTTCCCCATGGAGTAAAATATTTACGTCGTGGCATAATTACATTGTAACACCGTGATACTTTGATCCACCTTTTTTTCTGTTGCTGTTTTTTTTTTTTTTTTTTGTCGGGTTACTTCGGCCGAGTCACACGATGAGGATAGTGATTGTTTTCCTTCCGTTGGCATTATGGGGTTATGTATGCCTCTCATATATGTGCCTATATTGTGTACATTGGTCTTGTACTGTACCGTCTTTACTGATGCAACTACTGTGTTATCACTTGATTGTAACAATGTATTGACAGAAAAGACTCGACAAAATTGAAAAAATCAATAAAGAAATTTTAAATTTCAAAAAAAAAAAGAAAGGTATCAGACATATAGTCACAGTGTATATGGGCAGATCAGCAGTACGCGAAGCCTCAATCCGTCCAAATAAAAAAAACAAACAGAAAAAAACTAGTAACATGAATAAACAAAGGAGGGCTAACTGGTGCCTGGTGTAGGAACATCGAATCATGAGCCATTTGACCATGCCAGTGGTCAGCACCCTAGGTCGCTGTCCTGAGGGACAAGGTGGGTAGGCTCTGGTGGGGGATAGTGTGCAAGAAGAAGTGTGTATATGTAGGAACAAGTAAGATAATGAAAGGAGCATAGTGAGTTGCAGGAGCACCCTCTATCATTACTGCCTTAACCCTCTTGCGCATGGAGTTCACCAGAGCTTCACAGGTTGCCACTGGAGCCCTCTTCCACTCCTCCATGACAACATCACAGAGCTGGTGGATGTAAGAGACCTTGCGCTCCCCCACCTTCCATTTCAGGATACCCCACAGATGCTCAATAAATTTTAGGTCTGGAGACATACTTGGCCAGTCCAATACCTTTGCCCTCAGCTTCTTTTTAGCAAGGCAGTGGTCGTCTTTGAGGTGTGTTTGAAGTTGTTATCATGTTGGAATACTGCCCTGTGGTCCAGTATCCGAAGGGAGGGGATCATGCACTGCTTCAGTATGTCACAATACATGTTGGCATTCATGGTTCCCTCAATGAACTGTAGCTCCCCAGTGCCGGCAGCACTCATGCAGGCCCAGACCATGACATTCCCACCACCATGCTTGACTGTAGGCAAGACACACTTGTCTTTGTACTCCTCACCTAGTTGCCACGACACACGCTTGACACCATCTGAACCAAATAAGTTTATATTGGTCTCATCGGACCACAGGACATGGTTCCAGAAATCCATGTCCTTAGTCTGCTTGTCTTCAGCAAACTGTTTGCGGGCTGTCTTGTGCATCATCTTTAGAAAAGGCGTCCTTGGACAGCCATTGCAGACCAATTTGATGCAGTGTGCGGCGTATGGTCTGAGCACTGACAGGCTGACCCCCCCACCCTTTCAACCTCTGCAGCAATGCTGGCAGCATTCATACGTCTATTTCCCAAAGACAACCTCTGGATATGACGCTGAGCATGTGCACTAAACTTCTTTGGTCGACCATGGCGAGGTCTGTTCTGAGTGGAACCTGTCCAGTGAAACCACTGTATGGTCTTGCCCACCATGCTGCACCTCAGTTTCAGGGTCTTGGCAATCTTCTTATAGCCTAGGCCATCTTTTTGTAGAGCAACAATTCTTTTTTTCGGATTCTCAGAGAGTTCTTTGAGGTTCCATGTTGAACTTCCAGTGACCAGTATGAGATAATGTGAGAGTGATAACACCAAATTTAACACACCTGCTCCCCATTCACAACTAAGACCTTGTAACATGTAACAAGTCACATGACACTGGGAGGGGAAATGGCTAATTGGGCCCAATTTGGACATTTTCACTTAGGGATGTATTCACTTTTGTTGCCAAGGTTTAGACATTAAGGGCTGTGTGTTATTTTGAGGGGACAGCTAATTTACACTTATACAGGCTTTACACTCACTACATTCAAAATTAAGAAGCAGAGGCTCAGCACTCAAATGGTAAGGTGAGTTTATTTCACACAGGCAACGTTTCGACACACAGGTCTTTCTCAAGCACCATCTCACTACTGAGTGCTGTATTCCAAACTTTTTTCTGTGTATTTCTTCAGTTTTGTCACATGAAAAGGTATAATAAAATATTTACAAAACTGTGAGGGGTGGATTCACTTTTGTGATACTGTGTGTGTGTGTATGTATATATAATTATATATTTATATATATATATATATATATATATATATATATATATATATATATATATATATATATATGTGTTATCTCTGTAATCAGGGGATGTCGCTGAACATAAATTGGACCATTGTTCATCGGGTCACCTAATATGTAGAAGAATTGTTTTTCATTTTATTTATAGTTTTATTATTTTTCTCATGTTTCTGTGGTTTCAAATGAAAGCCCTATTTGTTCTGAAAAAAAGATGTATGATTTGTTTGGGTACATCAAACATGGAAAAGGGGAAACTAACTTAAATCCACATATTATCCTTAGGCTAGGTTTCCACTTGGGTATTTTTTGCAAAAACGCCCATAATAACGCCAATTCAGCCACACAGTGTTTTATTAGTGAAAAAAACGCTGCGGACAGATGTACTGCGGTAAAACTTTTATCTGCTTGTACACTGTGTGCTGTCTCTGTGTAATTTATTAGCAGCATGGCACCCAGAATTGTCTTTGATGTGTCCAAGCTTATTCAACTAGTGAGTATCCCTTGCAATGTGCACCATCATTTGGGGCTAATCTTCCTAGAGGAGCAGAAAAGCACAGAAAAGAGAAAAAAGGGTCCGCCAGGGCGTGTTTAAGTAGAACTCTACCAAGGAAATTACATCAGGAGGGGGCAGATACTTGCCATTTATCCTAATCCCTTTTAGCTGGGTGAAAATTCTAACTTGTAAAGGCTGGCAAAAAAAAAAAAAAATTTCCACAGAAAGGCAAAAACACCAAAACGCAGGAAATGCAGTGGCAGTTTCCCTGGTGTTTTTCCTCAAGAAAATAACGCAGGAAAAATACCCAAGTGGAAACCTAGCCTAAACGTAGCAAAATAATTATGGTATTTATGATGCAAAAAAAAACCCTGTAGTGAACCCCTGTAATTAGATCCTGTTTGCTAAGAGTCGAACTGTTATTTCAGTGGAGATTACACAAAAGTTACTAGTACTTAAACAAACAGTTATTAGTGTTTAACTACGGATTGACTGGATCAACAATATGTCATCATGAGTCCAGAAGATGAGATTAATGATTGTCACTGTACTGTGACTGGTAAACATTGTCCATACTACAATAAGTAATTAACCCCTTAATGACCAGTCTGTTTTTTATTTTTGTACCCTTCATGACCAAGCCTGTTTTAACACTTTTGCGGTGCTCATGTTTAGCTGTAATTCTCTTCTTCACTCGATAGCGATTACAGAGAAGGGTATCGTTTGGGAACTATGTTTTTATCACCAATCTTTAGGACCGGGGTTTAACTAGCCGCGGCTACGGAGCTCTGTCCCGACTACCGCGCAGTCTGTTTCTGGGACGTTTCTGACGTTGTTGCTCAGGGTCCCGAGGTCAGATCAAGTCACTTTTTGGAACAAAACATCCTCGCACTATACGCTCTCCATTGGTACCCCAGGGATTTATGCTGTTTCCTCGGAATCACCCCAAAAATAGTGACTTTTTGTCGGGTGGGCATTGCTGGCCATAGAACTGTATGGAGGCGCCAGGTATTTGAGAGGGTTATATTCCCGATCCAATTATGTTGTGTGTGTATAAATATCTGTGCTGTTCCCAATAAAGTCAGTTCCTGTTTTACCTCTATCAGAGCTCTATCTTGTTATTGGGTTAAGCCTCAGGAATATAATGATGATGATGGTGGAAGATTTGAAAATGGTGGGTGGGGGTATGATTTAGGTGAATTATGATGTGTGATAGTCAGGGGCAGTTCTACAATTACACACACATATAATCTAACACCTTATACATAAATACATACACACACAGCCATTCCAACTACATACCGTATTTGCTCCCAAATCTGAATATTAATTTAGGAAAAAATAAAAAGCCTCAATAGAAGACAACCCTATAGGAAAAAGGTTTTACTAGTAAATATTAATTCATGTAAACTATTTTTTCATATTTATTAAAAGCTATGATTGAGAAAAATATTGTTTTCATTTAATTTGCCAACCTGCCCCCCAGCTATACACATCTGCCCCTAGACTTGCCACTCTGCCTCCCTGATATGCCTTATACCCCCCTATATGCCACTTTGCCTCCCTGATATACTTTTAACACCTTATATGCCAGACTGCCTCCAGAAATGCCTTATAACCGCTATTTGCCACTCTGCCTCCAGAAATGCCTTATACCCCCTATATGCCACTCTGGCATATAGAGGGTTATAAGGCATATCATGGGACAAGCCTGGGGGCAGATGTGCATAACTTGGGGGCAGGTTGGCAAATTAAATGAAATAAAAACCAAAATAAATATCATGACAAGATCTTTAATTTTAATTAAAAGTTAGGAGATTTCCGGGGAGTGGGCCAATAAGATTTTTCAGCTCACTCTCCCTGTTCAGCAACAGAATCCATCCGATCCTATTCCTCGCTGTCTGAAGGTTTTAACACCTTGATATGTGTGGGCGGACCGCTGTGAATCTTGTGAACCGTTTTTGAACAGGATGCTTACCTGTTGTGCCCTGGTTAGCATGACCAATGCTGGTAGCAGTGGCAGTGGGGACCCTTGGGGACTCAGACAGCGGGAAGTAGCCTGGGACCAAGTGGAGTCTTATGCTAGTCAAATGCCCACATCTTTGGGGCAACAACCCATATCCCAGACACGAAGATCACTGACACGCTGTGATTGATAATTGACACATAAGCGCACCAAGCTGGGAGGTTTGGACCCTTATATATCCAGCCAGTGCCAAAACCCATATTGTTCAACCGATTGACCCAGGTCAGTAACTTTACTAACTCTCTATTTTCTGTTTAAATCAAATGTAATAATTTCCTCTTCCTACAACCCAATTTCATTTGTGGTTTTTGAACTTTAATTTACAATTTATACCCAGCCCCTCTGCCTTCATGCACCAAACAACGATTACATTTACACCTTAGGGACTGCTTCCCTAGGTTGCTTTGTTATATTGAACACTATTGTTGTTCCCACTGATCACTCTCTTCTCATATATTTTGGCTAGAACGTCTCTGTTACTATACTTAACGCTCACTCTGGGAATATTTTATTATTTGGGGTGTGTTCGCTTTTGTTTGGGTGGGGGAGGGGGTGATGGAATGCACATACACATTTTGGATATTATTTTTTTTACATCTATATACTGGCTTGAACTTCTTGGATACTGCATATGAAGCTCGCCATGGGGAACCCCTAACTCTTTCAAAGTGCCTTTTTCAACATGTGTATACCTGCATCTTTAGCTAGCACTACACCACACATCACTGAACCGGCTAATTGTAGCAACATATTGGGCTTTTCACATTGTTTAAAGGGTACACTGTGTCAACCCAGGCAATAGAGGTTCTCAAACCTGACCCAGAGCGGTTATCTTCCATGTCTTATATTACCAAGATAAGACAAAGTAACTCCAGACGTCTCAAAAATTCATTATTGCTTTTTCAAGAATTGTCTGCAGCAATTACAGCGGACAATATTTGAAATCTGTACTGAATTATATAGCAAGGGAGTGAAATTTATCCTCTTACATCCAGCTAAGTTAAGAGTACAACATGATGGGAAAGGTTTCCTTTTTGAATCCCCACAGAATGCCAGACAATTCCTTGCTGCAAATCTGGGCTCCAAAGCAATGCCAAAGGCATTTCCCTGGCTGAGGAAAGGAGGTTCCCAGCCAAGATTTAATGGTACATGGCCCCATCCATCTTCCCTTTGCATCGGTGAAGTTGTCCTTTCCCCTTAGCAGAAATACACCCCAAAGCATAATGTTTCCACCTCCATGTTTGACAGTGGGGATGGTTTTCTTGAGGTCATAGGCAGCATTTCTCCTCCCCAAACACGGTGTGTTGAGTTGATGCCACATAGCTCGATTTTGGTATCATCTGACCACCCAGTACCCCTCTGAATACCTAGACACTGGCGACTGAATTGAGCTCAAATGCACTTTTGTATCACAAAGGTTTTCTTCATTCTAGATTTACATTGTTAATTCAAAATCCTAGATTCCAACATAACCATTTTGATTGATAACCATTTCAACAATTCTCACAGTACCCCAAACAGCTGGTTGCCCCCAGACAACTTGTATTGTCTTCATTGTTTGAGTTTGGGAGGGGGGATAATGGTGGATTCCTGGGAAGACTCCTCACCTGCTTGCCCAGTCTCCTCTTATGTTTAGGTAACCCTATGCTCATTGGGGGGCACAGGGAGAACAGGAAACTCTGTCTGGTCTGCCCGAACTAGAGTCCCATGATATAGCCGGCAATGAGGGCTCTAAAAGCCAGGAAATGCCTGATGTGCTTGACCAGCCTCAAATTCATGGATCTGTACGGCGGCTAGGAACTGCAGTGATGCCCGCTGACAATTAGAATTGCATCGCTATGGACGCCCTTACCACATTGCTCTTTTGAGATTACATTAAACTTGTGGTGGTTAAGCAGAGGAAGTGCGTTTCAGAACCATGGATACTAATCTTTAGGATCAGGGTTCACCCAGCTGCGGTGTGACACTGGGTGCCAGATCAGGTAGGAGTCTCGATGCAGGGGCAAGTTCAGGTTCAGAGCATGCCTGTAAGCAGGCTGATGTATCCAGTTCAGGGCTGTGCTCCACTTTAGCCTTAGTCTTTCTCTTGGGTGCCATCTATAGGTGTTCTGAGCACGAGCAGGATATAAACTTGGGGTGACAAGCTCAGTACAGGCAGGAAACTGGAAGTGCACCAGCAGGGCACGTGGCTTGGAACCCCTCTGGCAGGGCACGTGGCATGGAAGCCTTTAGGCAGGGCACACGGCTTGGAAGCTAGGTAAGTCTGAGACACGCCGGGGTCTGGTACACAAATCAGGATGGAGAACGTAGCCAAGAGTCATACACGGGAGACAGATCAGATGCAGCAAAGCAGTAGCTCAGTATACAAGGCCAGGAACACAATGCTCTAGCACTGAGAGTAGGATGATGCCTGGTTTATATTGAGCCTAAATTGGCCGAACAAGGGGCAGGTGTGCCAAGAGCATGTAGGAACAACATGGTCCAAGGAGAGGCAGAAGGAAACAGCAACCCAAGAGCCACCTGGTGAAATAGCGGATAAGTTATTCACCTAGAATCCACACTGTTGCAGGTTCTTTTGTCAGGTGGGCACTGCTGGCCATAGAACTGTATCATGTCATGTGTATAAATATTTATGCTGTCTTCACTAAAGAGAGTCCTGTTTTCACCTCAACATTAGTGCTGTCTGATGCTTGGGGTGTGCTGCTATGATAACTTATTGTCCTATTTATGACATTAGTAACACTGTGCTGCTCAGCTTCGGCTAGCCACAGTGCCTATGCAGCTCCGGTGCAGCAGCATCCCCTTCTCTCTACAACAATGGTTATGTCTGGCACTGAAGGGTTAATCACTGATGTCTGGGCAGGAGGAAGCAACGTTTGGCTGGAGTACCCAGTCAGGGTACATAGCGTTCCGTCACACTGCCCAATCCCAGCAAGGAACAACTGTCCTCCCAGTACGAAGAGAGGTTTAAATAAAGCAATTTCAAGATTAAAAGTGCTGTTCAACCTTGATGTTTTCTCAGCTCTCCTAAATACTTAAAGTATGTATTATTCTTATATATATGTTAAATAATCAAACCCATATTTTAGAAGAATGTACCATTCTTTGCCTCCCATCAATTTTGGACATCACAGATGGGGCTGTTTTTTTTTTTGTTTTTTTTTGTACGCTTCATGACCAAAGCCGTTTTAACATTACTGTGGTACTCTGTGCAGCTTTTTCTTCTCTCTCAGTGTACCCACACGTTATACTGTATATTGTATTATTCAGCACAGGAAGGGCTGTTTTTTAGATATCGTTAGTTTGAGGATATCATATAATTTTCTATAAAATTTCTAAATTTCACTTAAAAAAAATGTTGATTGCCTCCTAAGCTCTTTTAAAGCAGATGGCCCTGCTGCCAAATTGAACGTCATTGGCCATTAAGGGGTTAAAGGGGTCTGGGAGTGTATTGTATGAGGTAAGACTGCTATGAGGTAAAAAAATTGTTGGAGAGCTTTTTAAGTAGAAACATAGAATTCAGCAGCACATAAGAAACATTCTGCCCATCTGGTCTTTTCATTTTAATAATAATCAAGAAACATTTGGATGCAATTGTTAAGTGACAGGGGGCTCTGTGCTGAAATATAAAAAGATACACTATATAGACAAAAGTATTGGGACACCTGACCACTACACCAACAGGGACTTTGATGACATTGCATTCTAGACACATACAGTGAAGGAAAAAATGATTTGATCTGCTGATTTTGTACGCTTGATAAAGACATAAGCTTCTAATCAAAGACAGGAAAGTGCTGCCATTATATTAAATAGCAGCACTTTCCACGCACCCCAGCTTTCCCAGAGCCAGCACTGGAGCTGACTTGTATTACCATATTTGCTTGATTATAAGACAATGTTTTTTTCTGAGCAAATGCTCTGAAAAATACCCCTCGTCTTATACTTGACCCCAGCGCTGCAGGGGGCCTGGATCCTCCTCTCTGGCAGCCGGTGAACGCCTGCGCTATGCGTGCAGACAACCCCCGCTGCTGCCGGCAGTTCTGCCCGGGCTTTTATGATGAAGCACTGGTGTGACGCGACCTTCCAGTGCTCCGTCATAGAAACCTCGGCAGATGTCCTGGGTAGCAGTGGAGGTTGTCTGCATGCATGGTTAAGTCCGGGGGTGCATATTGGGGGGGAAATAGGGGGGGGATAAGGCATATCAGGGAGGCAGAGGGGTAACTAGGGGTATAAGGAGTATCTGGAGGGCAGAGTGGCTTAAAGGGAGTTTAAGGCATATCAGGGAGACAGAGTGGCATATGGGGGGCAGAGTGTCATATAGGGGTTATAAGGCATATAGGGGCAGAGTGGCATATAGGGGGGTATAAGGCATAACTGGGGGCAGACTGGCAAATAAAAACAAAAAATGCATTTTTCTTAATCATAGTTTTTATTAAGTATGACCAAGTAGTTCACATGTGAATTAATATTTACTAGTAAAACTTTTTTCCTATAGGGTAGTCTTATATTCAGGCTTTTTCTTTTTTTCTAAATTAATATTAATAAATAATTTGTCTAATAAAGCAAATACGGTATTATTACTACTGGTGTGCAAGATATATTTTTCATAAGCAGCCCTATTTAAAAGAGCCTTTTTGCCACTCTATAGTATTATAAGGTGTTATAAGGCATTAAAGAGGCATTAAAGGAACCAGCAGGTTAACTGGAGGTTAGTCTTTAAAATATGCATATTTTCCAATACAGAAAAATGCAATGCCTTTCCTGTGCTTGATCAAAGAATAGCTCCTGTTTTGCCTTAATAAATATGACTTCCATGCCTAGGTAACAACCACTATAGCTATACCACAGAGATAGAATCCAAGTAGAATAACACTAAATAACCATGTTTCTGCTGGTAGACAACTATAATTTGAATTGTGGATTCTGCATTTAATCAAAGAAGTTTTCAAGCAGTAAATAACAAACTAGAAGACTTTTGATCATGAATGCGCTCTCCATTAAGACAGGTGACCTGAAACTGAGACTTCTCAGAAAATACTTGCTACATTGTTCTGTAATTGATTACAGATTGCATACCAATATTATAAAACCTCTAAAAGATTATTGACTTTGGGGATTGTGCAAAAACCGGTACCATTGTGTTGTAGGTAAAATACTTTTAAAATCATTATTCTTAACTGCATTTAAAATGTGTTTAATGCAATTGTCTCAATTTCTCCTTGTAATGGACACATTTTAAACAGAATCAAATCACATTTGGGATAATTAGAATTGTTATTATTATCATTTTTAACAAGCCTTTAGTCTTTTTCCATCATTTTCTGTCATTGCAACTTTTTGATGCATGCTCATTTTCATCACTATCAATGGACCTGAAATATTCAGCATAGTCTTCAGCATCCCAATTCTCCCAGTTGTCAACGTCAGCACTGGCACTTTTGTCACTGGAACCGTCATTGTCAGGACTGGCACTGCTGTTCTCCTTAGTGTTGGAATCCTTGCTGTCAGAACTGTCACTGCTGTCACTGTTCAATTCAACTGTTTTGAATGGACAATCTATGCTGGGGTTTTTTTTCCTGACGACTTTGAAGGTGCAAGTCTCCTTCACAAAGTAAGCCATACACATTTTAGGGTTGTAGCCAACTGCAATTTTAGTGCTGCGGAAGAAGAAACATGTTATAGAACACTACCGGTATATAAATATTGAAACTTGACAGAAAGGGAAATAATTCTATTTATCTGAAACCAGGTTTTCGCAAAAATGAAGAATTTTTTTACCAGGCTGTATAAAAAGAATATAGTCAGCAAGGTTACATTCAGATCAGTTCTGTTCTGTTATATTTTTTAATTTTATTTTAAAGCACCCATTTGGCCAACCAAGTCTGGGAGACAGAAATGGATTAAAAAACGGATATGACTAAATTATACCTTTGCCCATGCCTTTCCAGAAACATACCATACTTTATTCATCGCTGGAATCCATTTTTGCTGATCATTTTCCTAGTTTTGATATTTGACCCAACCCACAAAACATTGTTTCTTGGTTTTTGTTTTATGGGATCTACTGATTTCATTAATTCTTCTGCACAAATGTAGACAGTGTGGTGTGTTTTTTTCATTTCCCATACTTCCATTAATTACTTAGTGAATGGCTATAGTAGATGAAATTTACCAGATGAACTTTGGCACAATACAATCTACTTGGCACTGCTTGATGTGATAAACAAGCACAATGTAACACGTTAAGCATATCTGATATAATTTAATTTTACATGATCTATAGTTCACTATGCTGAATTCACCAGGATATTGAACATTAACAATTACTATATTTTATTTAAAGCAGATCAGTCCAATCAAATAATAAAAAAAAAACCTTGGCAATACCAAAAAGGTTAGAGTAGGAAGTATTCTGTGTTAACATTGTAAAACAGTATTATTTTGGCATTATCTGGGAACAGACTGCAATACTAATTCCTTAAGTTGGCCCTAGCCAAGACACATGGAAAATAAAGACAGTCATCAGTAAAGGGAGAAGGCACATAGTATAGAACAATTATTAAAAACTTGAGCTTGAAAGGATAGCAGTAAATGTTCATAAAAGTTCAAAATATAAAGTTGCATTGGTCTAAGTGAAATTAAACCATACTTTTTCAGAAAAGAGCCATTTCCAGGATCTCATTTCAGATAACCTTGTCACAGTAAACAAAGTTTCTAAATAAAATAATGCCTTTGTGTTCTGCTAAAGTTTTTTTTCAATACATGATATGAATTGTTTTAGATGGTTCTTGCATTTCTGTTGTGAAACTCGTCCTCCTTTGGGAACAGTGGGACATTTTAATTTATTTATTCTTTACTAAACTCTTTTTGCTCTTTTGTTTAACCCCTCGATGCCGAGGCAATTAGCAACACCGAGCTTCCCCAGGGCTTCAAAGTCCGCCATACACTATATGGTTGCATGTTGAATACAGGTACTGTATGATTAGTAAATAAACTTCCAGTTCCACAAAAATGTAAAAAAATAATATATATATATATATATATATATATATAAATATTTTTATGTGCAAGTCCTAAAATTAGCGCTTTATGTTAAAAAAAATTCTCGCATGGAAAGAGTTAAAATACTGGCATGTTAAATGCCCATGGGGTGTCTACTAAAAAATGTATGATTTGTTGGGGTAAATTTAATTATCATATTAATATGTATATAGATATATAAATAATATGCTAATCTAATTAGATATATATTAGCATTGTTTCAAATGAAAGCTAAAAATAATATATATAGTTTGGCTGTTAAACAATGATGTAAAACGTTGTGAACTTTAGGGGGCTGATAACTTAATTTGGACACTTACGGATTACAACATTCCATTCCTCTTTTGTCACAATCACAGCGTTCACAGTCATCTGATTCCCATGTGGAAAAAAATGGATGGAACTCCCCACCAACAATGCAGCCTAAGAAACAAAGAGCAGTTTACGTTTTTTGACTCTGGCAAATGCTACTGTTTTTCTTTTGGTTGCAGTGTCTATTTTAGGTCAAGTCTAAATTGTAAGTTTTTCTTTGTTCAAGCTCTGTAAGTAACTGTTTAATCTTTTAAATATCTAACTTTTGTCCACAAACATAATCAATAACTTTTCTAGTACATCAGAATATTTGGGGACTGTAAGTGTTTTTTTTTTACAGCCTCTGATGTCACAATACCATATATATAAACAGCATAAACATGTTAATACATTAAGTTTAATAAATGAAATTTATTAAGCTTTGTCTTAAAGCCTTACTTAGATATGTAGATATCAGTGAGCAGTGCACTTTTAGAAATTCAGTTTTTATACTCCTAATATATGTATATGCATGTGTCGCATGCAACTACATTATGGGAGGCCCCTTTGCCAAATCAGTTAAGAGGATGAATTTACCTTTCGGAGGAAAGCGAGGATTTGTAATATGAAGGCCTTGTAATTTACAAGCAGAGTCACTTATTGCAATTAGGGCTCCAAATGCAAGTGCTAGGCTCAGAATAAAAGCCTGTAAAAGAAACAGGTAATGTTGGTCACAGTATACAACCTTTTCAAATTGTATGTATTATGCAAGTAGTCCAGAAAAGCTGACTTTGTAGGTGAACTTATGTGCTTTGGCCAAAATACAGTACTAAAGCCGAATTTATGCAAAATTTAGTGCAAAAATGTATGATTGCTAACAGCAATCACAGGTGAGGGTATTAAGGTATACAATGGTTTTACCTCACCTGTGTTATCCCCCTGTAGTGAGGCTGCGGTCTGGGCAAACAGGGCTGTGCTGCCCGATTAAGAGCCCCAGCCAGGTTACCTGATTGTTCCTTTGAAGGGCTAGAGCTGCAGCCACATTCAGCCTCTAGGCCGGTTATAAAATAAAACGCCTTATTACCGGGTCACGGTATCAGGAACTGGACACAAACTTCATGAAAATATGAGCCAGCTAACCTAGCCCTGTCACAAGCGGCACCCGGGGCGCACCCCCCCCTCGATTGGTATGCTACTGACAGAAAGTATGCATATGTAGGTTTGGATTTCAGCACTAATTATGTGTTTATCAAATAAAATGCAAGTATTGTAAGACCTTAGTTTGAGCTAATATGTAAAGTCTTATTGTCAATAAATGTCTTTAGTAACTATGTATTTTGTTTCTGTATAAAATATTATTTATAAAAAAAAATAGTATTTTTAATATTGTGTCAAGCTCTTCTGTATATTTTTATATACAGTATTACTTGGGCATCTACCCCTTAATTAATAATATATTGGCTAAGTTTGCATTATTAGTTAAAATCTTTTACAAAAAATTATAAAAAATGTAATCTTCTAAACATTAGCTTTAGTGCAGAGGTCAGAAGTAAAAAACATTTTTCTAAGGAGCCATGTTTAATCAATTAGTTAATATGACAGCATACAGATTTTTCAGGGAATATGGGGACATTCGAAAAAAGCTTGGTGAGGTATCCTACCCAAAAGCCACCATTGGGGTCATGAATGCTCCATAGGATGACATAAGAAAGAAAAATGATTTAACTTATTATTATGTTATTGCATATATTTAATGTCTGCGAACTGTGAGGGGCTGCAAATCTAATATTTAGCTAGGAGCTACCTTAAACAAATGCACACTAATAGCAATAAAGCCTGTATAAAGTTAATCTAGATTTTCTTAGTGGCAAATCAGAGGCCACTGAGAATATCATTATGTTAGTAATATTGCAGGAGCAAAAACGCATACAGCTTCTGCAAATTCAGTAGACTTACCATTGTGGGATAGCACAGCTTCAAAATATGGGGCTCATAGGCTTTTTTGGAAGAACTTATATACTTGAAAAAGGAACACTTAATCACTACACAAGCATGTCAACTAGATACTAAAACAAATATTTAATATAAAATCACTCAAACTCCAATTCTTTTCCATCAGGCAATTGTTGCCAAACACAATGAAACGAGACTCAAAGATTATCATTGACCTATGGAGAGCAATATTGTTGCTTAAATGGTCATGCGTTAGTGTAGTATGACAACTAAATTAATATTTTCTGCCATGACTGAATGGGTTACAAAAGGTTATATTAAATAATTTGAATCAGGTTAACTCAACCAACAAAAACAAACAATGGATCAGCGAATCCGGCACACTTTGTTGATTTACAGAAATTTTTACTGTTTCAGTTACTGTATCCATATCCTGCAAAGCTCATGTTACTGTATCCATATCCTGCAAAGCTCAGTGTAAACAATTCTGTGAAATATATTGGCATAATGGGAGAGTATATCATCTGTAGTCACATCGTTTTTAACCATCAGTTATTTATATTTTAACTGTGAGAAAAAAAAGTAAAGAAGAAACATCTCGGAGAACTCATTGTATGTGATAACTGATGAATATCAAGTCTTCTAAATGTAATTTACAAATCTTTAACCTATCGAAAGTGAAGTTTTAGAACTAGAGGCCATAATGGTTTAGATGTGGGGGGGGCAGAGCGATGATGTAGCGCTGATCGCTACATTCTTGCAGGCTTTTGATCAGAGCGGTGATTGGGGTCTGATTGAGACGGAATGGCTGGGGCCTGGTGCCGGGGGCTCACTGAGTCCTGCGCCTCTCTCATGAGCTTTCCGTAAATCATTTTTATGTGCCTAAAGAATAAAAGTTGGAATTTGTGTTTCTGGAACCTGTGTTAAAGGGATTAAAACTATTAGAGTTCACCTAATTGGTAATGATTACATTTGGATAACGACAAGCTGGAGCACAGACTATTATCCCTAATAATACCCTGGAGGACCGCATTGCAACAATTTGAAATAACTGCATACACGTCAAGCAGGTGTTAGACCCAGGATAGAACTCACATTTATGCAGAAAGGGGCGGGGCCAATCATCAGATCGACTGCAGGGAGGAACTGGGAAGTAGTAACTGCTGTAAGTGATACTGAATGAACCGAAGAATCGGATCCGAACTTCATCGCACAGACACCCCCTACCGCCTGTTAGAGAGGAGGATGCGGGTCTCCTGCAGTGCTGCGGGGGATCTGGATCTTAGTGTTATTATCTGACCTCTATTTGAGGTCGTATTATAAAACGAGGGGTATTTTTCAGAGCATTTTCATTATCGATTATTATCGATTTTAACGATTAGTTGTTGCAGCCCTAATTTTTTACAAATCTTTTGATGTTATATCAATTCCATTTGTCATATAAAAAAATCTCAATCATTAATCTAAAATGCACAACTGCATACTTTTAATTACCATTAATTAATGATAATTACCATTATGTTACTAACAAATATTATATATATATATAAATATATATATAATATATACAATTTAAATATTTAAAATTAATAATAAATGTTTATTTTATTAATAATAAAGAAAAAAACATAAGCAAATTACCAGAGCTACATAACAAAAAATCACAATCAGTCTAAAAAGCATCAGTGCATACTTTTAATTACCATTAATTCATTAATGCTAACTACCATTGTACGTATTGGCTCGATTATAAGCCGCATCCTTAAAGTTTGGTGCTATTTTAAAGATACATTTATTTTTAAAGAAAAAATACACATTAATGGAATGGTAAAATAGTATTTTATCTAATGAACAGGAATACATTTATTTTAATATTAATGGTATCTATTATGCAGCATAGTTGCATAGTCAGCATAGGTTATGTACAGACATTTGGAAAGCCAATAGCCATTTAAGGTCCACCCTTAATTCATAATACACCTTACTTGTAGATATGCCCCTCTGCCCCCCTGGTATGCAACTCTGCCTCCTGATATGCTTTATGCCCCTCCCCAGATATGCCACTCTTCCCCCAGATATGCCACGCGGCCCCCTGATATGACACTCTGCTCCCCTGATATACTTTATGCCCCCTGATATGCCACTCTGGCTCCTGATATACTTTATGCCCCCCAGATATGCCACTCTGCCCCCTGATATGCCACTCTGCCCCCCTGATATGCCACTCTGCCCCCCTGATATGCCACTCTGCTCCCCTGATATGCCACTCTGCCTCCTGATATGCTGTATGCCCCCCAGATGTGCCACTCTGCCCCTTAGATATGCCACTCTGCTCCTCCGATATGCCACTCTGCTCCCATGATATGCTTTATGCCCCCCTGATATGCCACTCTGCCTCCTGATATGCCACTCTGCTCCCTTGATATGCCACTCTGACCACCCCCGACTTACCAATGCATCCCCAGACTCCCTGGTGCCTAGTGGGGGCAGCCCGTGCACGTCTGCACGATACACGTAGACAACCTCTTCTGCTGTTCGTCACAAACGTTGGGGCTTCTAGAGCCCCCGGTGGAAGTGACAGCAGCAGCAGAAGTTGTCTGCGCGCATCACGCAGACGTTCCCTGGCTGCCAGAGGGGCGGATCCAGCGCTGCGGGGATCTGGATCCTCACCCTGCTGTTTGCCTGCAGCAGGACTAAAGAATAAAAAAAAACACCAGTCCCGATCATAGGCTGCACCCCCACTTTAAGTGGGGGGGTTTAGCCTATAATTAAGAAACAGTTCGGCGAACTATACATTTTTTTAAGAAACGGTTCGTGCCAACTGGCAAAATCCCATCACTGGTCACAACAGATAAAAAGCACTAGATGCTAAAGTAAATAATGTCACTATATGGGAGTGAAACAGTAAATAATTGAAATTAATTTAATATTTCAATTAGAAGTATCAAAGGTGATAACCTAATAGTGTTTGGGGGTGGGATATAGAGTAATTTAAGGTACTTTAACAGCAATACGTTTTTTTGATACGTAAATGAATTATAAGGAATTTATAAGGAGTGCATAAAGACCCTTTTTTCCTAATGTAAATAGGGGATGGCTCTGTAGACACCGGAAAGTCTTCGTATTTTTGATTAAGCACGGTAAATTCTTGTATTCTTGTGGGATAAGGGAAGGTTTATGTTATATGTTATATGTTTGAGAGTAGGTATGATTGTGATTGCATAGCGCAATACCTTAAGAATGGGATTAGGCAGAAGAATCTAGGAGGGGCAAATTAATTATTAGAGTAATCTCGATTAATGAACTCCCCACGATAAAGATGCATGATGCTAAATTAGAGAGGGTTCATGTCTGTGGTATCCAAGACACTCATTGGAAGATAGATGATATAGACAAAATGAAAAGTAAAAATTTTCCTGTGTTCGTTGGTTCTTCACTGAAAAACTATACAAAGAGAAGAGTTGCTATGTTTGCTATAGAACTCGCATTTACATTGATATATCAAGAAACGGATGAGGATGGCAGATTGGTCATTGTGATATGCGAGATCAAAAAAAAATCTTCACAATAACTAACGTTTATGCCCCAAATCTTGTTCCTATTAGATTTATCATTAAAATCCTGGATAAAATTGACAGAATTAGACAGTGTAGTCTATTACTGTTAGGAGATTTAAATTGTGTTTTTGATACCGACTTAGACATTAAGACAATGAAAGATAGGGTTAAGAACAGGAATAGTATAAGTAATGCCAAAAGACTTAGAGTTCTGATGAAAAAAAATGGCCTTTTAGATCTTTGGTGTATATTCCATCCTGCAGAACAGGGCTATTCATGTTTTTCTCGAACTCATATGTCCTATTTAAACATGTAAACTATTTTTTCATATTTAATAAAAACTATGCATTTTTTGTTTTTATTTCCTTTTATTTGCCAACATGCCCCCCCAGATATGCCTTTATTTGCCAACATGCCCCCTTATATGCCACTCTGCTGCCAGATATGCCTTATACCCCCTATATGCCACTCTGCCCCCCCAGACATGCCTTATACTCCTATATGCCGCTCTGCTTCCCTAGACTTCTCCCTATGCTTCAGATTCCTTGGTGTCTAGTGGGGCAGCCGTTGGAGGTGTTAAACCCTGGACGGCCGGGTATTTAGACAATCCAGAGCATTTAATACCATCCTGAATAAATATGATCATTTCGATACATGGCGAGCTATGCATCCAAAAGAACGGGCCTATACATATTGTCGGGATCAGGGTGAGAAACCCGTTATGCAGGATAATACACAACAAGCAGGGGCAGATCAGCTAAACATAGCAATGTCCGATGACGATAGCCAGAGGTTAGGATCGGAGAGAGCAGCTTAATCAATAATCAATAGCCAGGATTGGAAAGAGCAATGTAGTCAATAATCGATAGCCAAGGGTCAGGATCGGAGAGAGCAGCGTAGTCAATAATCAATAGCCAAGGGTCAGTAACAGAAATTAAGTAAGAGCAATAGGAACGCAACATAGAGCTCTGTCAGGCACAATAACTGAGCACTGAGTGGTTGTCAGTGCTGGTTTTTAAATCCACCACCAGAGGTCGCCCGCCTCTTGTGTGTGGCATAGTTGACGTGCATTCCCCGCCTTCTCCATTCAGGAATGAATAAAGAGAGGCAGGGGCACGCATTAGTCACTCTGTCGGGATCTCGGCTGCGGACCCTGACACCTATCTATCTAGAGTCCACCTCTCACAATCAAGAATAGATATGCTATGGGGTAATCAGCAACTGATGGAGAATGTTGAAAAAATAGAAATAAAACCAAATACATGGTGAGATCACTACTAAGTGGTGTGGTAATTGAAAGACTATATCCATAGGCAGGTAGCAATACGTGGCAAATGAATGATAGCCTACTTTATGATAGAGCCGGTGATACAGCCGCATTATATTAGTTAAAAAGGCCAAGTCAAAATTAAAACAGGAATCAGCCCTATATATATCAAATACTACCAAGTGGCTAAAGATAATAAAGAAAATCCCTCCATCTCCTTTTATACAGAACTTATACATTAGGTGGATAGAGCCCTGCTCGCAAGCTTATAATCTTGAGGGAATGGGGTGACAAACATAAGGCACGGAGAAAGCATGAGAGGTAGTGTGGTGGTCAGCGACAAGGTAGTTCTAGCAGCGAAGATGGTATGCTTCTCTGAAGAAGTTAGTTTTGAGATGTTTCTTGAATGTTGAGACTAGACTTGTGCATTTGTCTTCGGGCGAACATGAAAACGAGCACGAAGAGTCCGTTTTTTTGTTCGTTCTGAAGGAACATAGAACAGAACACAGTGCCGGCAAAACGTAGGCGAAGACGAAGACTCACAACCTCGAAGAATCGGTTCTCGGTTCTCGTCCAATGCCTGTGCTGCTGTCTTTTAAATTCTGAAACCGCCTTTATAAGACCAGAGCTTGCCTGAGAGATCCATTCATTTTTCGCTGTGACTGCTTTGGCAACACTGCTGTGCTGCAGCCGAGCGTTACAGAGAGAGATAGTTCTGTGTGAGACGGGTAAGCCTCAGCCTGCCATTTCTCACAGTGTACTCTTCACTTCAGTTCTACTGAATTAATAATTTTATTAATTTAGTCATTTTTTTATTACATTTTTTTTCAGTGCTTCTGTCTGTCATCAACTGTGTAGTGCTGTTGAGTTGACAGTGCACCCAGTGCCTCACTGGCACTGGGGTGCCCTTGCCCTGGGCTGGCACTGCCTACTGCCTGTCCTGTCTTCACTTAGATAAATTAAATAATAGAATTTATAAATAATAATTTAATAGAATATATAATAATTTAATACATTATAAAATTATATATATATATTTGTCAGTCATATATATATATATATATATATATATATACTATAGTTAGTTAGTATACTAGTGTAGAGTTTACTGTAGAGATTCAAGACATCTACTAGTGTCTAATCTAAAATCAGTAATATTATATAATTCATTTTAGCGATCTTAATAATTAATTAGCTATAAATAAAATTAATTACTACTAGCTTATAGTTCAGCTAATCTTATTAGTACTGGTGCTGCAGCTCTTTAGTTTGTGCTTTGTTTTAGCAACAGCAAGAGACCAAGTAAATTTTTCTTAATTAATAATATTTAATTTTATTTCATTTGTTTTGCTCACCTCAGTCCATCAGTGAAGTGAACTTGTTGGGCTAGTGAGTGCAGCCGCATAAGTGCTGTGTTCTTTTTTGATCAGCAAGCAGTGACGTTAACTGTTTTGCAAAGATTTTCTCATTTATTTTACATTTTATTTTAATTTTATTAAAAGTACCCTTAGTGTTTTGCTCACCTCAGTCCATCAGTGAAGTGACCGTGTTGGGCTAGTGAGTGCAGCCGCATAAGTGCTGTGTGTTTTTGTTCAGCAAGCAGTGAAGCTGTTTTGCTGTGACATTTTATTTGCTAATTTCTTTTCAAGAAAGATTGACGGTGTGACGACAACAACTGTACTAAGCAAAGCTTCAAGGTACTAGCTGTAGTACTAAAATAATTCTAATCTTTAATCTTAATCTATAATATATTATATAACATAATATAGTATAAATTCTAATTCATAATATATAAGTAATTCTAATTCATAATCTATATTCTATCTATAATTCACAATATAAATAATTCTAATCTATTAATATTATATAATTTAATATTAATTAATGAATCATATACTGAATCTGATTTAACTTCACTTTAGCTTAGTGGGCTTGAGAGTGTCTGCCTAGAGTTAGATTTATAGTATAGCTTTAGGCTTAGCATAGTAGTAGGCTAGGCTCTTAGGTCCGTGTAAATTCAAATTAAAAATAAAATACTGCTAGTTAATATAAATAGTTAATCTTGAGTTAATAATTTAAATAACTTGAACACTTTGGCAGATTGCACACAACAGCACAGTGCAGTTGTGCATAGTTTTACTTTTTCAGCAGTAGCACTGAAGAGAACTTCCTCTAATTTTTTTGTCTTTAATTTCTTTTCCTTTTTTTTAATTTTTTTTTCTATAGTTTCAAACACTACACTACACACACAACACAAAATTTGAAATGGCTCCTCCTTTTGGGACTAAGGAGCAGTGGCGACTCTAGAAACAATATATAGGGGGGGCACACAAGATACCACAGTCAAACTGGGGGGGCATTCATAATTTCCACCATTAAATCATACCACTGAGAAAATATATATATATATTGCCAAAAGTAATGTGCTATGGAATGATACTTTTGTTATTGGACTAACATAATACTCGGTCATTCAACATGGGAAGCCTGAAGCCACAATTTAGTACGACTAATCCTTGAAATAAATATTATAGCATAAATAAACACAATACCTTAACTTTTCCACTAAATGATTTCAGGGCCTTGAATGTTTTGTCCCCTGAAGTCACTACAACTTCAGGAGGGCATTTTATCTCTGGATACGTATAAATTAAATAATTCCAACTGCCAGGATACAGATAACCAAACACACACACCAACACGGGCTCTGTCACACCGACACCCAGACACACACACCAGGACAGGCTCTGCCACACTGACACACAAACACACACACACACCAGGACAGGCTCACACCAGGACAGGCTCTGCCAAACCAATACCCAAACACACACCAGGACAGGCTCTGCCACACCAACACCCAAACACACACACAGGACAGGCTATGCCATACGGACACCCAAACACACACACACCAGGACAGGCTGTGCCGCACCAACACCTATACGCACACACACACCCCAGGATAGGCTCTGGTACACTGATAACCAAAAACACACAAACAGCAGGACACAATCTACGTCACTGACATCTACATCAGGATGGATTTTTCACACTGCATTTATACCCCCTTAGTGTTTTTGACCCTTGTGTATTGATGCCCCAGCCAGCACCCTTTTAGTATAGATTAATGTGGTGCCCCCACACCCTTGTATAATCGCCTCAAGCCACCACTATTTGTATTAATGCCCCAGCAAGCCCCTCCTTTTATTATTGATTTATGTGATGGCCCATCACATATACGCATTAGACATGCATTTTTATCTACATAATGAGTACTTATCTCTTTGAAGTAAAGACTATGATTGAAACATGATTTCAAAATTACAGCTGAACTGGCAGTTTCGTTAATATTAGTTCCTGCTGCTGATATATATATAAATATTGGATCCTGCTGCTGATATATATATATATAAATATTAGCCCCAGTTGCTGATATATATTAATATTAGTCCCTGCTGCCTATATATAGATATATATATATATATATATATATATATATATATATATATACATATATATATATATACATATATATGTATTAGACATGCATAGATCAATTGAAATTCACTTGTGATCTCAGCACTGAAGGTATATATCAAATCAACAGAATCAGACATACAAATCCTGTATTTGCAGGTATACAATAATATATAAAACGTAGCATTGCAGGTATAGATCAAATAAATACATGGAAACAGCATTGCAGGTATTACCGTATTTGCTCAATTATAAGACAACCCTGATTATAAGACGACCCCCCAAAATCTGAATATTAATTTAGGAAAAAAAGAAAAAGCCTGAATATAAGACGACCCTATAGGAAAAAAAGTTTCCTATAGTAAATGTTAATTCATGTAAACTATTTTTTTTAATAAAAGCTATGATTGAGAAAAATATTTTGTTTTTAATTCCTTTTATTTTCCAACCTGCCCCCAGTTATGCACATCTTCCCCCAGGCTTGTCACTCTGCCCCATAAATGCCTTAAACTCCTATATGCCACTGGGCCCCATGATATGCCTTTTAACCCTCTAAATGCCACTGGGCCCCATGATATGCCTTTTAACCCTCTAAATGCCACTGGGCCCCATTATATGCCTTTTGACCCCCTATGTGCCCCTCTGCCTCCAGACATGCCTTATAACCCTATATGCCACTCTGGCATTTAGGGGGTTAAAAGGCATGTTATGGGACAGAGTGGCATATTGGGAGGTATTAGGCATTTCAGGAGGCAGAGTGGCATATAGAGGGTTAAAAGGCATTTCTGGAGGCAGAGTGGCATTAAGGGGATTAAAAGGCATTTCATAGAGCACTCTGCCTACAGAAATGCCTTATGCCCCCCATTTAACACCCCCCCCAAAAAAAACACAAACAAACAAAAAAAAAACTTACCGGTGCTTCTGACTTCTGGTGTGTTGTCCGGGCAGCGTGTAGACTTCCGCTGCAGCCGGAAGGAGGTGCGGCTAGCAGGGGGGTTGTCTGCGTCCATCGCGCAGACCTTCCCCCGCTGTCAGAGAGAATTCCCCGGTGAGTGCCATCTTTGCCTTTCCTCAATTACACATCTATGATACACACATACTCATTAACTCATGCTCTCCCTCATTCAGACTATTCATCCACATATTAACTCATGCTCTCCCTCATTCAGACTATTCATCCACATATTAACTCATGCTCTCCCTCATTCAGACAATTAATTCACATATTAACTCATGCTCTCCCTCATTCAGACAATTCATTCACACATTAATGCATACTCTCACGCATTCACACAATGCATCCACACATTAATTCATACTCACTCATTAACATGTACCCCCTCTCCCTCCCTTATCACTTTCTACCCCTTCTGCCTCCCTTATCACATTCTACCCCTTCTGCCTCCCTTATCACATTCTACCCCTTCTGCCTCCCTTACCACATTCTACCCCTTCTGCTTCCCTTATCTCTTTCTACCCCTTCTGCCTCCCTTATCACCTTCTATCCCTTCTCCCTCCCTTATCACATTCTACCCCTTCTCCCTCCCTTATCACTTTCTAACCCCTCTCCCTCCTCTTTCCCTACTCACCCCCTTTGTATTTCACTCACCTTTAAAGTCCTGCGGCGGGAGAACGAGGCTTCTGTCTTCACTCCTGAGCGCCGGATATGATGTCATATAACGGCACACAGTATGAAACGCCGGCACTGTGGCGGAGGTAGAGGCCTCGTGGAGGAGAGTGAGGGGGGCCGAGCGGTTGCCCCCCCTTGCCCCCCTGTAGCGACGCCACTGCTAAGGAGGGACAAGCTCCACCTACCACCACCACCACCAGGTCTAAGATGCAGCCTTTGCGTCAGTCTAGTCGGCCAAGTAGGCCAAGCTCTCGCTTATCATTTGGGGAAGCGTTGCTTGAAGGATCATCTAGTAAAGGAAAGGCACCAAAAGTGCTGCTAGGCCCACAAGCTCTATGTTTTTTTACGGAAAGCCTAAAGCACCAGAAGCACATTCAAAGTTAAAGGGTAGCACAACTAGTACTTCTACTAGCCCAGTGAGTAAAAAGAAGTGCCTTTTGCCCCAAGCAGCATCTTCCCCATCCACAGGCAGCATGCAAGGTACCAAGCAGAGCCAAATTAGCAGCAAGACTCAGAGGGGTTTTCCCAAACCAAAGCGATCTCATTCCTTTGTAGGGAAAACCACCACCACCTCAACCACCACTAGTGCTGCGCCTACCTCTAGCAAGCCACCAAGTCCTTACAATATTTTTGTAAACACGGAAAAGAAAAAATGTCGGTGCGCTAAGCTAGTCACAGGCTCAAATAAAACCTCCTCCCTATTATTATTATACATTTGTATTATTTGAGCCTGTGACTAGCTTAGTGCACCGACATTTTTTCTTTTCCCTGTTTGCACATATTTGAGGTTGTTGGCTCCTCATCAGTCTGGTTGCAGCTTGCTGTCCAGGGGTTAATAGGGAGGAGGTTTTATTGCACCTCCCCCGACACATTAATAAGGTTTTGGTAGCAGTATAAACTGCTTTGTGTGCCCACTATGTAGGAGGTGAGAGTAGGTTCTCACCCTATTGAGAGTGTGCCTTGACATGGCGGGTGAGCTTAATTATGCTTTGGCCAATTCATATAACCAAAACCTCTCACTTATATTATGTTTATATATTTGTTGCCAACTTTATTAGGGTAAGAAGCGCAGAATATTTTTGTAAAGACAGCTAGAGAGAGGGCTACACATAGTGGAACTCCACCTATCGAGGTACCAGAGGAGCCTGAGACTGAGAGGCCAAGTGCAGAGTCTGTTCTTCCTGCTCGCACTACTACTAGTCACGATATCAGTCTAAGCTCCAGCCTAGCAGGAATTCCATTTGATCTGGCTAATGAAGAACTAGACTATGAGCCAGAGGAAGTAGAGGAGATGAGTGGTCAGGAATCAGATTCCTCAGGGACCAGTGTACAAATGACTAGTGCACAATTTTCCCCTGAGCCTCCACCTTCTCCGCTACGATCATCATCACCACCAGCAGCAAAACCTACCAAATCTGGTAGAGTTAAAACAATTAGCAGTCCCACTATGGCCAGTACTGGTAGTACCACCAGTGCCACCACCACTAGTTCTGCCGCTGTTCATCCACCCAGAGCAGTAGAAGCAGCACCCAAAAGGTCACGGTCCAAGGCTCTCCACGCCTCAATTTGGGAGCACTTTGAAAGTGTAGAAGAAGGGCGCTATAGAAAGTGCAAACATTGTGGTTAGATAATCAGCAGAGGGAAAGTGTCCAGAAATTTCACCAGTTCTGCGATGAAGCATCACCTCAGCACTCAACACAATGCTGTATTATTGGGGAAAGAGGTAGAAAAACATAGGGCAGGCATCATAGCTGGTGGTACTACATCAATTAGTACCATCTCCAGAGAGAGTGCAAAAACCCCAACAGCTGTTTCAGAGCCAATAGCAGCTACAACTTGTGCTGGCAGCCAAAGACCAAGGCAAGTTGGAGCACTGCAACACATCCTGCCCACCCTGGAAGAATGTGGGGCATTCCACTCCAGGAGGTCAATGTCCAAATAACACAACATATTGGACAGTTCATTGCTGTTGGAGGTGCTTCCTTTTCGATGAATGAAGGGGAGGCTGTGGCTTCATAATACACATGTCCCTCATAATCCCTCATGTTTCACTTCCAGTAGGAATATTGTGCCTTTACTGTATCAGCGTTTCTGCAGTGAAAGAGAAGCTTTCCAAGGCTGCTGGTCGGCTTGTGCATTTCACAACGTATTTGTGGAGTGCACCTAGCAAGCAGCCCAGGCAGCCCAGTGTGTCTAAGGAAGCTGCTGCTGCAACCAGCTATCAATAATTCCTTCTCCATACAGAAGTGATGGATGAAAAGCACACTTCCGAAAATATTCTGCGCAGAAAAAGCAAAATGTTTTCCCTTTGGGTGGGAGCAGAGGTGGGCACCAATGTTGAAGTGGAGTTTGTGGTAACTGACAGAGGTGCAAACATGGTGAAAGCTCTGCAAGATGGTCATATCGTTCGTATGCACTGTGCAGTGCACATCATCCATTTTATAGTCAAGCCAGGATTGTCAGAAGGAAGTAATTTAGCAGCAATAGTTCTGTCACGCTGGAAGAAGATTGCTCAGCACTTGCACCACAGTGTTAAGGCTAGCCAACTTTTGAGGGAGGAGCAAGAGAGGGCAGGTCTTCCCATACACTGTCTAAGACAAGATGGGAGTAAGTGGTGGAACTCCACTTAAAATATGCTGGAGAGGATTTTGGAGCAGCAGAGGGCAATCTATAATCTTGCATCAGAGCACAACATTGGGATTATATCTGTATTGAATAGGGGGGTTGGACAGTGATCGCTCAGCTAGTGGAACTCCTTAAACCATTCAGGGATGGGCCAGGTAATCCTAGTGTTCTCCCATCTAGGACACAAGATGGATGTGTTCCTTGAAAACCGTGAGGCTGTTCAAGGTGGCACTTCTGACGTAGCAGCCATAGTCAGGAAGCTGAAGGACCTGCTAAAAGCTTGCCTTTGCAAACAAATTAAGGAAAGTCCCGAAATGATGCTAGCGTGCTTTTGTGATCCAAGGATTAAGGGAAAGCTAGCTACTGGGAGCAATTGATCCAAAGGGTGCGTGACTGGCGTTGGAAAAGGGAAATGCTGTCCGAGAAGGGAGAGGTGCAGGAGGAGGAAGAGATGATGATGTTGTCTGCTCTTGAGAGTATAGTCGGACCCACTGACAGAGCTAGCAGTAGAAAGGAGAGTAGTGCTGCTGAAATGGTCAGACTCTACCTCTGTGAAGTTCCTTCTGCGCCTAATGTTGACCCTCTTAGCTACTGGGTTGAAAAGAAGAGTGTGTGGCCAGCAGCTGCTATCACGTCTGCCAACCACTGTTCAAAGTGAGCGTGTATTTTTCATGCGTCCACATCCCTTACCCATGGCACCTCAACTGATGGATGCTTGTCCTTGACTGCAATCTGCCCAGTTTAGGTACCCAATTCTTAGCTTGGAAAGTTAATCGTCCCAAAAGTAAAGGTATTTTCTCCCCCCTAGTTTCGTCTGTTTGCATTGTGGCAAAGGCTGCTTCCTCCACCAGAGTAGCCAGCTTACGCTAGGCCCTAGAGTTTCAGCTCTGGAAGTCCGCTCCCAAATGTTAAGGACTGACAGTGTTTGGATGCTTTGCCCTGGGGTGAAAAAGGTGACTAGGTCGCCAATTCCCCACTCATTCACCTTTTCCGTTTCCAACGCTGCTGATGGTGGTAATGGTGTCAGTGTATTTTACCTGCAAGTTCCATTCCTGGCTAAAATGCCATGGCCAAAATGTCCATAATGGTAAAGGTTGTTTCTCCCCCTGGCCACGTCTGTTTGCGGTGTGGCAATGCCTGCTACCTCTACCGGAGTAGCCAGCTTATGCTAGGGCCTAGTGTTTCAGCTTCGGAAGTCTGCTCCCAAACATCAAGGACTGACAGTGTTTAGATGCTTTGCCAGGGGATGAAACAGGCGAGTGGGTTGCCAATTGCCTACTCATTCACCTTTACCATTTTTCAATCATCTACTTTTTCTTTGCAAATCTTGCTTTTTCCTTCCTTTCAATTCCTTTGTTTCCTTCTGATTTACAACCAACCAAACATAACGCACACATACACAAATGATTTTTCCTGTTATTTGCCCTTTACTTCTACATTAACCAATCTACACTTAACCATATAAATAGCACTTAACCCTATAACTCTAAGTCTAAGCTTATTTTGAGTATTTGACCTAATTTCTTCCATCCGCGTGCCTACCAACAGTCCCGGGAAAGTCCCTTTTTTCAGTCCTGTCAAATTCGGGTAAAGTAGTTATGCAAATGTAGGTAGGTAGAATAAATAAAAATGCATAGTCCACGCATACAAGTACACAAGGCATGAGTCTACAGGTTTCTCACCCTACTTCCTGATGTTTGAAAGGAAAGCCAGACTACCAATAGATGTCTGGTTGGGAGTCCCCAGATGGGATAAATTCAGACTCGCCCTTCAAGCATGCGAGGACCAAACAGAGCCTATGAGTTGGCCTCTCAGGCTACCACAAAAATGGAGGAACGGAAGAAAAGAAGGTATGATACCAATGTAAAGTACTGGGAAGTCCGAGCAGGAGATAAGGTTCTTAGGAGTCAAGGAGTATCTGGGAAATATAAGTTGACGAACAGATGGATGGATGGATAACCTGTTTGAAGTTGTGTTTAAGTTGAAGGGGTTGACAGTGTACAACATAAAAGGGCCAGAAGCCTGATAAAGGCTTGGCATTGGAACCATCTGCTACCGGATCTGCTGGAGATGAGAAAGGCAGTAGCAATCATTTGGGAGAATCCTGGAAGTGAGAAAAGAAGAGACCCAAAAAGCCCTCAGTGCTGAAGATCAGTGGTGGTCACCTCCTGTTGAGGAATCTCCTTCTATCCCTGTAGTTCCTCACAGTATTAAAATACCTCCTGTGACACACAGTTCCCTGGAAAGCCAGTGCTTTGTGCAGGGACCACATTTAGAGACTCTAGTTTTATGGGAGAGACAGGGCCTTAAGCCACTAGTGACCTCCCCAACCACAGGGCAGGAGCCAAAGGTTCCCAGGCTCGGCCAGAAGATTCCCTCCCTCAATGAGAACTCAGACACAGGACCAGAGTACAGCAGCCTCCTAGGGTCTTGTTTTATGATAATTTAGGAGATCCCAGTTATGCTCCACTGACACAGGTAGCATCTAAAATGACCACCTTCCTACATGCATTAGCCTATTTTGTAGATGTTAATGCTTCCCTGTTTTAGAGTGGTTGGCTAGATAGAATGTCATTGTATTAGCTATATTATTGTAGGATGTTGCATATCATATTTATGTTATGCTGTTGACATTTTTGACCACCCTGGGATTACAGCGATTTCTGCTGTGCCACTGAATTACCTATAGTTCTTATAGAGTGACTAGCAGAGGCCTGAAGATATAAAAGTATGCATTGAGAAGTAGGGGGTAGGGTAACCACATTTTTTTTCTGCCATTCAGGGACACACTATGAAGCGCATGAGATTACACACACAGGTGTGTATGTATATATATATATATATATATACATGTGTTAGACATGCATTTTTAACTACATAATATGTACTTATTTCATGTAAAGACTTGATTGAAATATGATCTTTATTATTACCCCATGCTGCCAATATTTATTAATATTAGACTCTGCTGTCTATATATATAAATATTAGCCCCTGCTGCCAATATATATATATATATATATATATATATATATATATAAATTAGACCCTGCTGCCAATACATTGAATAAATTGGACCCTACGCAAGTATTTCCTTGGGCCCCGCTCTATGCTCCCTAGCATGCAATCACTCCCACCGCTCCGGGACATGTGGTCACCCTAGTGGGGGAGGAGTTGTGTTGGATGTGAAAGATGAAGGACCCTTGCTAAATAGTGTTTGAGGCCTGGGATTGAGGCCTTTTCATCAAATGTGCAGTCATGTGCTGGAAGATCTGGAAGAAGCATCTCAGCAGACAGTTGTAACAAGAGCAATAAACAGAGAATGCTGTGAGCAGTGAATAAGGCCCAGAAGTAGTTGAAGGTGCACCTTCCTGACTAAACTGATTTGGTTGCAGACTGGAGTGCTAAACTTGCAATCTGTCACACAACAGGGTACCTTGAACATTGTTCCACGATTAGGAGACCTGATATACATTAATGTTGGCTAAACCCATCATAACCCAAGTGGATTACCATCTTTTATGGGCCCCAATTATGTGCACCAACTAATGGTACCAGATTGCCCTTAGGGTGAAGCCTAGGGTTTGTTGCAGCATTTGTTAGTGGGGGCGGGTGAAGTTATGAGTTATATGCTGATTATTGCATTATGAACCATTCAACAGCATTGCATTTATTTTACTGCTATATTCTTACACAGCCTTTTTAAACTCATAAGTTAGTTCTGTGTCAGTAGTTATTGCTAACTTAGTTATGTTCCCAACTGGATCTAACATCAGGCAATAGGAACCAGGATGAATGAGGAGCAAGTGTTTTAAACATGGGATTTCATAGCCATCATAAACTGCTACCCAATAGCTGGTTGTGTGCGTTTTGAGACAACAGCAAGAGAAGACCATTACTTAATAATTTCATTTTTATTTTGTACATGTGTACTGTGTGATGATTGATGTGTACAGGTAACAACAATTTGTTTCTGCATAGGACTGCTTCAGGCCGTTGACGTAAACCATGATTTTGAAGATGAAGATCTGATTTTTTTTCATGAACCTGTTTGGATGTGGTGTATTAACCAATGTATATTGCGGCCTCATTGCATTTTTTTGAAGGGTCATCTTTCCTCACCAAATTGTAAGTACATTTTTCCTGATCAAAAATAGCTTCACATTTCGCCTTATCATAGCCAGCAGGTTTCATATAACTGTTACAAGAAAAAAATATATCAAAATTTTATTACATACTCTTTGATGGGGATTTGATTAAGAGGTTTATTTCCTTTGGCATAAACTGGCAGCAGGATAATTTCTGGATTAAGAAATATCTATCAACACAACTAACCAGTTTAATTTGTTACTTTCCCTCAGTACTTGCTAACCTACTAGACTGGAATCTCAAATATAGAATGCATGAATTGCAGTTGGAACAGTCTAAAAGACTCATTACTATGATCTTTATGGAGCAATAAAACTTTTGAAAAGTAACTTAAGGTTTAGTAAACTTCCTCCATCTAACTATAATGGCACCATGTAATATAGTGTTAAAACCTGAAAAAACTTTTCTTATTTCATGGAAATTCTATCTTTATCTATCTTTACATGATTACTTTCTGAATTCTTGCATGAACTGGTGTAAAAAACCCACACATAAACCTACCATAGCTAAACTGGTATTTTTACCTCTAAAATCAGCTGCAATAAACAAAGCCCATGAGGATGACCAGGATGGTACCTGGGTATGCACATATTCCTTTGGTATTCACTGTGGTGGTCAGTCTGTTTAATTATCAGATATGAGGTGTATCTACAACCAGGCCCCCAGTACTGTGTCCCTCTTCCCACTTCCTCTACTGATCAGCCTATGTTGACTCAAAACAGTTGGTGAAGATTTTCAATATTGTTCTTAATCATATCTTTTAACCCATTTTTGCTAAATCAATTAATGACATATAGTAGAATGTGTAAATGGAAAAGTTTACTTTCAACAGTGTTAAAGGTTAAAAGCATGTTCAATCATTTTCTATAGATTTAAGGCTTCTAAAATATACTAAATGATCTGCAGCACATAATTGCTAAATTTGACAAACGGTAAGTTCTGCTTACAAAATCAAAGTGAAAATAAATGGATGTTTTTAACTTACTCAGTACAGCAATGCATTCCACTTGGTCCACAGGTGCACCGTTCACATTGTGGAGTCTTCCATTTTGTTCCTATGGAATGTATCTTTCCATCCATAATACAGACTAGAATAATAAATATATCCAATTAACACAGATTTCCCAAAAAGTTGAAGACACTAATCTAATATTTTTTCTACAATGCAAGGGGTCATACACAAACAGCATGTCTAGGTGTTCTCTACCACATACACAATAAGTGAATGCTGAGGGAGGCAAACTAGAAAGGGGAGCGCTCGTGCATGACGTGACTTTGTTACAAAGCAAGTGCATGCAAGAACCAGTGACAAGAATTGTAAGTCACCTACGGTGCTAGAAACTGCTCCATACTTAATTTATCATAATGTACACAACCAGGCTACCGGCATTATATGAGAGCCAAGTATGATTTGTATATTGAGAGTTTCATATTTGTATTTAATGGTATTTAAGGTTATTTAAGGGTACATTTTAAACATTGCCTTAGTTTCTTGTTTAATGTTTTGAGTTTTAGTTTTTTATACTATTGCGTTTCATAATCTGTACAGTCCCCACCTCTTCCTGACATAAAATGTGCTAGCTGGTTGAGAGCTACTCAGGTAGCCAAAGAACCCACAAATAGCTTGCACACTACCTGTTGAAGACCCTTGAATTAGACACTTGCATAAATGATTTGCAACAATCATGTTATGTGCAAGTATGAATAGCGTATGTATTTGTTAAATAGACTAATTATTAGGTTTGGAAATGCACGCATTTGAGGCCCTTGATAAGAATCTCAGTTTTGTCCTCTGACTGATTTGTCACTCACCTTTAGTTCTTGTTTTAGGATTAAGTGTTAAATTGTCAGAATAACAGGCTGCACTTGACAGCACCACCAAGGCAGAAAGCACAAGGGCAAACGTCAGAAATATCTTCTGCAAAGAAAACATAAAACATGGTAGGTATGATAATGTGCAGAAATGCAGTTGTTTGATAATCAATACCAGATGAATTTCAAAAACCCGGAGAGTTTTTCACCTCGGGAGGAAACTTAGAAGGTGAACCCTCAAGGTATCCAATTAGTGTATATCCATTTGTGTGTTAAGAAGAGATTAAAGCAGTGATAAATCAATGGACCCAGTCTAAACCATATTTGCTTATGCCACCATAATTTTTAGCGATCAATGTTATTACTATGGATAGGGATATTTATAGACAGCTGGATATGGAGTAAATGAAAGAAGATCTTTGTTTACCTAGAAAACGACTTATCTGTCATACTATGAAGAGTGAAAGAAAGAAACGTGCGCCATGCGATTTTACAGCTTTGAGTGGTTACATTCCAATTGTCAAGTTCAAAATTCAGCCAATCTTACTCTTGGCCCTTCACAATGAATAGTGAAGTGAGGGAGTTAAAACCACAAGACTCAAGCTTCACCACTTGTGTCCCCAAACATAATGTTTAAACAAGTGTAAAAAAATGAAAAATGAAGTGAGGAAGTTAAAATACACGTCTTGCAAATTCTCCTGTTAACTCTCCCTTTAGTGAATAAACCCCAAAGACAACTGGAGTCCTCACACACAACTTTAAATAAATGAGTAGAGTTTGATAATAAAGTCCTACTTGGTCTCAAAACAAATAACATAACATGGTAAATTGTCTCCTTCTATAAATCCAACAGAGTAGTTCTTAGACATCACTATCACTGCTGACATTTAGGGTATTTTAATGCAGATCTCTTTTAACAAAAATACCCTAATATAATTCCTGTAATTTCAACAATTCTACTAAGAATATGGCCATTAGGTCTGATGAGCTCCTGAAGGTGGAATACCACTGTTGAATTGGGTATGGAACTTACCATTTTCGCAGAAGAGTTCCTGAAAATATAAATCTTAAATGTGTGTTCTGTTGCTTTTATACAGTGCAAATTCGGTGATTTATGACACAGAAAAACAAACGTTTAGAAAGGGAGGAAACAAATATGTAAAAGTGGCTGTTTACTTTAAGGTGACAAAATAATCCATGTTGGATTACCTTTAAATGTGGTTTATAATGAAATTAAATTAATGAATTAAAGGTGGTGAATATGAAATGTTTTAAAATCCCCAATGACAGATTTGACGGTTACTCCCAGGGACACTGTTTGCTAATGTGCTGGGACCTCAGATTTAAATGTAGGTTTAATATATTATGAAAAACCTGACTGAATGTAAGTAGGAGGAATGTGAGCAGCAAACATACTGTTCGTGCAGCACACAACAAACCCATGAGAACAACATTATATATTTTTTTACCGAAATGTAAAGATCCCTTGCAAACAACTTTGGTGTCTTTTGTGTACTGGGAAATATCAAGAAATAATAAGAACTTGACTTTTGCATTAGTTTTCTTACAAACTTTATTTTTAACCAAAAATAAAGTGTGTTCATACAAATCAACAATAACGAGAGCTATCTCCAAGAAAACTGATGTGAACGAACAGAAAAAGTGACAAAAATTCCTCATGAGTTGTCCATTTACACTAGCAGCAGCCAAACCTATAATTTATGGACAAGTTCATTTTTTAAAATTATTTTCCTATCATATCATCTATTACTCTTCGTTGATAAAAATATTGGTAACATGCACATAGCGTAACTGACTTTTAGTTGTTTAAAATTTGAGACAGTTGCCCATTTACGCTACCAGCCAAACCTCTAATTTGTGGACAACACAAAATATTTTTTTATTATCTTCAATTCATTGCTGAATAATAATAAGGGACCTTTTAATTATATATATATATATTTTTATTATTTTGTTACCAGCAAATACACCGGTAAATCAGCCATAACACTCAGTGGGTGGGATATATTGGGCAGCAAGTGAACATGTCATCCTCAAAATTGTGATGGCTAGACGACTGGGTCAGAGCATCACCAGGACTACAGATCTTTTGGGGTATTCCTACAATGATCAGTACCTATCAAAAGTGGTCCAAGGAAGGAAAAGCAATGAATTGGCAACAGGGTCATGGGCAGCCAAGGCTCATTGATGCAAGTGGGGGCGAAGGCTGGCCAGTGTGGCCAAATCTAACAGAGGAGCTACTGTAGCTCAAATAGCTGAAAAAGTTAATGCTGATTGTGATAGAAGGCTGTCAGAACACACAGTGCATTGCAGTTTGTTGCGTAGCTACAGACCAGTCAGGGCGCCAATGCTGACCACTGTCCACCAACCAAAGTGCCTGCAATGGGCAAATGATCTTAAGAACTGGACCACATAGCAATGGAAGAAGGTGGCCTGGTCTGATGAATCACATTAGGGCAATATGACGCCGCTTGCAGTGACGTCCTCTCCTCCAATTGGAAAATTGGGAAGGACGTCAGTGCAGAGCCATCAATTTGGTGGAAGTTGCTGCGTTATGTCCACGGAGATGCAGGCGAAGAAAGATGCATAAGCTGAAGTGGTCGGCAGAGAAGTTAGTGAAACATTTAGAAAGCGTGGGCCGAACACAAACCCAAAAACCCAGGTAGTTTTTGGCCCGTTTGCACATTTCTAGTAACTGTGCAAATTTTATATAAATTTGTATAACTTACAAGTTATATAAGTATATATAAGTATATAAGATAATAAAAGTGGGTAGACCAGCTAACTATCATGCACAAGAAAAAATCCTTTTCTTCAGTGTTTAAAAGTGTGTTATTTATTGGTCATTATATTTATTGATTAAGTTATGGCATCACAAAATATTCCAGGACTTCAGATGTTCCTTCAGATCTAATATGTGTTGTATTCAACTGTATAAGGAATAGGTCATCAAAGGTTATATGCTCATTCTATGACTATGTTGGCTCACCAAGTCATGAAACAAAAATATCAACTACCTTAAATACCTCTTACTTCTATTTTAAAAACTTTTTTTCTTTGAAATACCATAAAAGGTAAATACTATAGTCAATAGCTTTGCAATGGCGTTTTATAGTGTTCACCCCTAAGATATAACATCATTGATATTCAATGTGATTAAAATTGTGTATTGATGCCACAAGAAAAACAAGTTTATCTATGAGGTTTTAGGGTATACAGATGTAAACTAGCCCTTCAGGAAAACACCTCTTCATATGCACATATTTTATTTTTTAAAGAAACTATTCAAATGCAAGATACCTAAACTTTTGAATGGTATATTCTGCAAGTAATTACCATGGTGGCATTCCATTTTATGCCATGAAGCAATGTTCCTTAAAAATGTAAACTAGAGAAACTGTAATGAGGTAGAATGACCTTTGAACGCATTGTGGTTGTCTACATTATACTAAGTTGTGCAAATTTTTCTTTTGGGCGATACATTATCAAAACTATTACATTAGATTCAATATTTGTCTTGTAATCACTACAATAAAGCTGAGTCATTGGGCTTTAAATGTTTTGTTATGTGCATGAATATTAAATAAAAAAATTGGATGTTTTCCGGGAGTAAATATGACAGGAAAGTATGACAAGTTTGTATTCAACAGAACATATGTGTGTCCTGTGGCAGTAGGTCTTCCTTGTTTGTGATGTTTATGGCTTTTAAACAACTGTGATGGAAGAAGGGGAGTGCTTGCATCTTCTGGCACGAGTTGCAGGTAAAGTGGCCCCATCAGCCGCTTGCCTTCAGGTAACTAACATACACACTGGCAGACTCGTTTACACATGCTGTGATGGAGGCTCATACTTCGACTGACTAGCTCCCCCATAAAGATCTCCCTTGCCGCTAAAAGCCCAATTACAGGGATAAACCCTTTGTAATCACCCAAGTGCTAGTCAAGACTTTTTGTAGGGTACAAACAAAACTAGGTGTATTCAGAACAGCACAGATATTTATACACAAACATAGTCAGATAAGGAGTATAATCCCACCAACTACAAGACAGCCTGACGCCTCCATACAGTTCCATAGCCAGCAATACCCACCTGGTAAAGAGTCACTATTTCGGATGATCCTGAGTGAGCCGCGAGTTCCAAGGATGGGTTATAAAACCAGGTTTCGTAAATGAGCTCCCTCTCAATAACCACCTCTGATTGTGACCCACCACGAGCACAGCATAACCCCAAAAGAGCATGGTAGAGTAATGGACGTCAGTAGCTACTCAGTTCCAAAGTTCTGTAGGCATCACCACAGTTCCATGGATTTGCGGCTAGGTCCCGGTCAGATACCAGGCAGGGAGGAAAGGGATTCCAACGAGCGCAATTGGAACACAGGGTCTAGAAACTCAACTCATAACCCTTAGGAAAGTCAGTGAATATACTCCTTTGACTAAGGAGGTAAAACATAACATTAGCCCGGGCGCTGCATTTGTTCACTGTCATGTCTGTTGCAGCCTCTAGAGATCCCCTGTCAGAACAATCATTAACCTACAGTATATGCTAATGACCTGACCAGCTGCATCTGCTTACATAGGTGCAGCCCTCCTTCTTCAATACCTGCTGATTCCCCCATTCCAGGCCTTTGCATTGCAGTTTATCTGCATATTGATGTAACAGTGTGCTTGGGCCCTGATTACTGTTGTGTTTAAGTTGTGTCATTTAAGGCAGCAGGTTGCTTACCTTAAGCCTGAGTAATTTTTGTTGCTCTGATGAAAAGGAAAATGTCTGCAACCATCAATTTTGCATCTGTAATGGACGGAAGACTTAGAAATTCAATTACAATTGAAGAGAAAGGAACAAAATATTTTGTAGGAACATGAATAGCTTGAAAACACATGTTAAGCTGCAAACAACAGGGTTAATGGAAAAACCCTGCCCATAGGAAGGACCCTACAGGTAAAACTGAGCTTGCCCAACAAAGACTACACCTGGCGAAGAGTGACCTTAGGCAAACCCCAAAAACTCCCCACCAGACACACACCAGGACAGGCTCTGCCACAGTGAAGGGGTTAAATGATGGCCGGTGTGTAATGACTTCTATTTAACATGAGTTTGAATGTGATTGGTTAATACTGAATACAGCTCCAGTTATAAGTGAGTTTGCACACTTATGCAACCAGGTTATTGTCAGTTTTTTTTCACCCCCTCAAAGATTTTAGTTTTGCTATTGAATTGTTCACGTTATAGGTCACATTAAAGGTGGAAAATGTTTTGGCATGATTTATCTTTGTCTCATTCTTTAACATTACAAGAACCTGGGATTTTAACAGGGGTGTGTAGACTTTTTATATTGACTGTAAAATCTATAATGAGTGTGACCTCCCACTCTGATGCAGTTTTACTCTAAGCTTCCTTAAAATGAGGAGTTGAGCAACAGTCTTTCTTTATTGACTGGCTTAAAAAATTTAATTCTCAGATAGACTACTCTTCATGTCTATGTTTTTAACCGAAGATTTTACAATGTGTCACACGTTTTCTCTTGTGCCAGCAGAGATGTGCACCAGAATTAGGAAGAAAAAAATATTTTTGAACCCTAAAAATCTTTAACCTTCATCTGCAGCTAACTTTTTAACATTCCACTCGAATTTACTGATGTCTCATGATTTCAGTTGGTGCTTGTCACAGGAACCAGGGCTCTCAACAGGATCATGTTGATGTCATTTTGATAAGGTAGCTTGTGGTATGATTCTCTCCACTCTCACTGATATTCACTGATATATGCCAACTGAAATACTTGTTTTGGTTCTGGTGACTTAATTAAAAGAATTATGATTAGAGATACTTGTCAACATCAGTGAACAAGTACATATTAAATTACACATATATAATCTAGTAATTAAAGTAGCATTTGTATTTATAAAGCATAAGCCTGATTGTGCAATAGTGATCAAAATGTATTGTGCCAGCGTTTTTTGTCATAGTTAAACATTTACTTTTAACTACTTTTTGTATTTGTTTTCAGTTAATTTTGCCTTTTTATGTGTATGTAGCACAAAGTACACAGCTTTTCTAAACCACACATTTCAAAAGACAAACACCTTCCCCAGAGTGGCCTACCTCCTTTGTGTTGTTCTATGGGGATCAACACAAGCAGTCCAGCTTAACCTTTAATGTATAGGCCCTCCTGATGATGATCCTGGGGACCTCTAATCCCTTATCTGGGCACCGATACTCACAGTTCCATCACACATTTCTAATCTAGCCTCCACTTTCTAACTAATTAGTTGGTGGGAGGTCGAGCCGACGTCGGGGGAATTCCCACTGACGCCTGAAGAGTACCCACTGACATCAGGGGCGTTTCCGCTGACGGCAGCGGGCACCACCCCATTTAAAGAAAAAATGGGCGAGGAGCGGGGCATGTCAAGACCCTGCGACCCGGAGGATTCGGGTCTTGACCCGGAGGATTCGGGTCTTGACCCGGAGGATCTCTGATGTGATAGGCCCTCACTGGGATCTCATTCTAGACACCCACTTAAAAGCCAATCACTTCCTGAACTTCATCCCAGACCCCAATTAGGGGCTTATCACTCCTCTGAGCTGACATCATCCCTGTGGAAAACTATTCCTTTACCCCGGACAGTCTGGGGTGAAGGGGTGAGTCTTCAGGGTGATGACAGCAGCTTCAGGAGGTTGATAAGTCCTCAAATACAACTCCTCTAAGGTTTCTCACTCTTCTCAGCTGCCATCACACCCATGGGAACCCATTCCTTCACTCCAGGCAGCTTGGGAGGTGATGGTATCTCAGGGGCAGGGCCGGCCATACAATGGAGCCGACTGGGGCAATTGCCCCAGGCGGCACTTTTGAAGGGGCGGCACTTTGCCTCCCCAATCGCTTTTTTTTTTTAAGCGGAGGAGAGAGAGGGGCGCCGAGTGGTTTTCGCTTACCCGCTCGGCGCCCCTCTCTCTCTCCTCTGCGGCGAGTCTCCGTGCTCTGCCACGGTGCCGGCTTGTAATGCTGAGCGCCGGAAGTGACGTCAATTTATGGCGCTCAGCATTACAAGCCGGCACCGTGGCAGAGCAGGGAGACTCGCCGCAGGACTGTTTAAAGGTAAGTCCCCGGGGGGAGGGGTTAGGGTAGATAATGGCGTCGGCGAAGTTTAAAATGCCGCCCCCCCGGCGTCGGCGGGGGGGGCAGCATTTTAAACTTCGCCCCAGGCGGCATTAAGTCTTGGGCCGGCCCTGCTCAGGGGAGTAAGGGTCCTCCAAAAAGGTATCTGGGCTGGCACTCATATGAGTTCCAGGCAGTCTAGAAAGAAGGTATGGGTCCCCAAGGGAGTGATGGAAGCTCAGCTGAGTTATGGGCCCTTAAGGGGGGTTTCTGGGTTGGCTCCCCCCTGATGAGTTGTGTCACAGTAACCCCCTGAGTCTGAGGACACATTGTGTAGGTTTGAGTTTGGGAGGGGGGCCATGACGGATTCATGGATAGGCTCCCCAGTCCCCTCTTTTGTCTAAGTCACCCTGTGCTCATTGGGGGCACAGGGTGACCGTAAGACCCAGACTTCCATGTACTAGCCGGCTATGGGGGTTCTACATGGCCAGAAATGCGACTGAGAATTCGCCACAAATCCATGGAACTGTGCGGCAGCTAGGAACCGAGGCGATGCCTTCCAAACTTTGGAACTAAGTCACTACAGACATCCGTTACCCTACCATGTCGATCTTTTGGGATTATGGTGGGTCACAATTGGATGTGGTTACCGAGAGGGAGCCTATTTTGGAAACCTGGTTTTACAACCTATATTTAGAACTGGGGTTTACCCAGCAGAGGCTACTTTATGGACTATTCCCGGGGACATTCCAAGCGCTGTCACTCAGGGTCCCGACGACAGACCAAGTTGCTTTTTGGAACGCAACATCCTTGGACCCTTGGCTCTTCATTGTTACCCTTGGATAAACGCTGCTCCCTCAGGCTCACCCCAAAATAATGACTTTACCAGGTGGGCATTGCTGGCCCATACCCGAGGGGTCAGTCTGTCCCTGGACAAATATTTGCCTATGCATTTGTTCCTTTCCCTACCTCCCTCTGCTCAGTTGCTCAGCTGAACACATCTCCTGCACTTGCTGGCACTGGCACTTGCTGCCAGTAAGCTCCAGAACTTTCTTGGTGAAAATTATAGGGGTGAGGCCTAACCAAGAGCTTAAATATGAATTTTCTTTGGTGAGTCTTTTAACTGTCAAATGAACATTATTGTGACCCATTAACGCCTCATGTCCCTTTGTATTTCCAAAATGACATTCAAGGCAGTTATACTGCATGTGGAAACCATTACTTCCCAATATAATCCCTCTCTATGTGGGAGGATATACCTTTTTTTACTCTTTCACACTATTAACTTACATTATATATTCTATTGATTACATTGTTGGATTATGTAAAACAGCACTGGATTTAATCCCCCAAACGGTCTCATCTAACTCTCAAACCAAGTCCTGTACTTGAAATTCTGCATATGGGGTATGCCAGGAGATTGACACCATAATCCTTCACTCCATAGCATGTTCAGTTGATACTATTTTGTTGTGTTATCCACTATAAATTGTAAACAGAAGCGTGTTGTCATTCCTACAATCTGCCGTCTCTGTGGAGTAGTTAGTAGAGTATACTTTCTTAGTTTGTTTGTACTATGTTGCATAGTTTTGGGGTTTATATTAAGTGTGATGAGAGCCTGAGCCAACATTTGAAACTCACTCATAGATGAATATGATTCCCTTTCCCTTAGAAGGCCCTAATACGCTCTCCATCCCCACTCTAAAACATGAAGCAGTGTCACTTTATGGTGTGCATGGACAGCTTGCATGATTGTACCTATGAAATAATGCCCCACTCCTGCAGTGCTCTGATATTGTGTATCTGCCAAAAACTTTCATTGGACAAAAAGTAGGAGAGAGGAGATTTTTGTGGCGGAGCTCCTTTGAAGTGAACATCAAATTTACCTGGTAGAAATTGGGGTTTATGTTTGCATATGTATTTGGTGGACTTGGGGCTTTTCTCTATAAGATAGAGAGTGAACTACTTGGATCTGAACTGAAAACAAAATCACTAGACACATTTTGTAGTATATGCTTTTATTCTTTCTGATTAGAGAAGTATCGTATTTTTTAACAATTGTAGAAATTATTCTATTGATTTTCTTTTTAAGTTTCCAGTAGAGCCTGTTGATCCTTGGTCAGATAATGTGGATGGTGTTGATCTTATTGTTAACCAACCATAGCATGATCACAAAACTTTGAACGATCCTTCTTTTGTACGACGCTGTAAGAGCAGGCTTCCTTATCAAATACAGCTATACATTTCTTTGAATCATACTTGACTGGTCTACCATAACTGGAATCAGAATGAAAGATTGTGAAGATAAGTAATATGCAATAAGTTTTTTGGTGCAAAGTACCATATAATGTTCTAGCTGTTATTTGCTAGGATTGCTTTTAATACATAACATTCATAAAATCACAATAATGTAAACAAATCTCCTTGGCCTGATATTAATTCTCATACAAGAAAACACCAGAATAGCAAGAACAGTTTTGGATTTTTTGGGCCCTAATAAAAGATTTCTAAGATTTGTGCCATGCTTACAAAGGTTTATCCCTTCTGTTCTCTGATGGGAAAATATAAGTGGTAAAGCGAAAGGCTAACATATAGGTTCAATCAAATATTAAACTTCTCAGTTGTTGAACTGAACTTTAGATGTGTAAAATTGTTTTTAAGCGGGAAGAGAGTATGGATGAAAATTGTCCTGGCACTTAAAGACCAATAAATGACATGTGTGCCATTGCTTGCCAGATACATACAGATACAGGCTACACACTTACCCTTTTTCAAATTGGTTGCTGGGGCAGCAAAAATTGTAAGTGGTAGGTGCTATATGAAACCAGCACACCAGGCATTTGCCTTGTGTCATTAACGACCAGTCCAGGTCCGGGTTTAAGAAAATTTATGACTATATCATTGGATGTGCGTATAGAAGAAGTATCCTTTGTTGGGTATATCCCTTTTCCCGGATCCCAGTATACTAGTTGAACTACACTATCCTATTTTCAGTTAAGCCTTTTGGATTAAGCTTCCCAACTTTTGTTATAAGGGTATGCTTAGAGGTGTAAGAAAAAAAGAAGGGTTTTACCTTTTTTATGACATTTTATGACATACTAGTAGCTCTTTATGTAAGAGATTAAGTCATTTAGAAAATGGTTTATACACTTTCATTTATACACAATCTTTTTACTATGTTAATGACATTGTGTCCTTTAGGGCTGTAGAACACTGATATACTCATATGTAGCAGATAATCTGAGTTTGTGGAAAAGAGGTATTATGATATGGAAGCAAGACAGAGGATTTTCAGTAGTAGAATATTGTGGCGGTATTGACCCTAAACTGACAATTGGTGACTAGTTCCTTATATAGTTTTTTCATTCAATAAATGTTGAGCGTTGTAACTTACGCTGTGCAGCATTTCATATGGTCAACCATGCAACTGCAGTCAAAGCAGTCTTCAGTCCTAAAGCGAGTATGAAATGCATACAATGTTCCCTTGTAATCACAACCTAAAAGCAGAATATTAAATAATGTTTAGTGATATGTACATGAGTCAGCTTAAGAGACCCTCAAAAAACAATGAAGACAGAAGAGAAAGAGGAGCATGACTGCAGAACTGGACTAATTCAGTGGACATCTAAAAGGTCTGCTATGAGAATGGTGAAATTGCACTTTTATAAATATGTGCAGAACAGTCATGTGAATATGCAATTATTTTGATTTTCTCTCTGTTGCAGAATCTGTGCCAATGCATTTCTGTTGTTTTTTTCTCATTAAGCTTTCAGCCTCTCAAACATTTCTTGTTTCTGAGACGAGACCTCAGTGGCTCAAAATTGTATTGTACACTATATACCGTATTTGCTCGATTATAAGACAAGGTTTCAAATGCTCTGAAAAATAACCCTCGTCTTATAATCAGGGTCGTCTCATAATCAGCTAGGTCTGACTATGAGACTAAGATCCAGATCCCCCGCAGCGATGCAGGGGACCTGGATCCTCCTGTCTCCCCCCCCAACTTACCGGTACTTCTGAGTCCCCGGTGCTTAGTCCGGACAGCGTGTAGAGCTCTACGCGATTCACGTACACAACTTCCGCTGCAGCCGGGAAGAGGTGCGGTTAGCGCAGACCTTCCCTGACTGTCAGAGATCAGAGTTCCCCGTGATCTCTGACAGCCGGGAAAGGCATATCATGGGGCTCAGTGGCATATAGGGGTATAAGGCATTTCTGGGGCAGAGTGGCAAGCCAGGGGGCAGATGTGCATAACTGGGGGGGCAGGTTGAAAAAAAAAAAGGAAATAAAAACAAAATATTTTTCTCAATCATAGCTTTTATTGAAAAAAATTGTTCACATAGTTTACATGAATTAACATTTACTGGTAAAACTTTTTTCCTATAGGGTCATCTTATATTCAGGCTTTCTTTTTTTTATAAATTAATATTCAGATTTTAAGGGGTCGTCTCATAATCAGGGTCATCTTATAATCGAGCAAATACGGTATTTCATATGATGACCCCATAAAAGTTTTCAATTTCGACTAAAGACTCTTGGAAGCCCTGGAGACAAAAAGTTAAAAGGGCTGCATGACTGGGGCAGTGCAGCCTGACCAGGAAAGGGTTAAGATATAAACCGTATGGTAGGGGTTAGAGGATATGAGTGGGGTGAAACATAGGTCACCGGATCTGTGTAATGTATAAATGTTGTGTGAGTTTAGTGATTCATCCTCTTTATTCAGTTAAGTATTGAACACGCCCGCCCGCCCTGTTAATTGGTGGGTTGGTTTGGTTAAGTTGTCACAGCTTGTGTATTGGCGGCAAAGGGGTGGATAAATAAGGGGGGGATCCGGCCCCATTATTTTCGTTGGTAATGGGAGTCACTTCAATGGCTAACCAGCAGGTGGCGGTACTTATTACAGTGGGCCCTCTGAGCTGGTTATCGGCGGCTAGTGGGTTAAAACATTTGGTTTAGGGCTGGTGTTAGCCACAAGTGACAGGTTTGCCGGATTTTTCCCCATTTGGGGTATTCTGTCAGTTACGTTTATATTATATTTATTCACTCATGTTAACGAATTCTATTTTAAGAAGTATATTTTTTTTTGAAAGATGACATCCCAAAGTATTTTACTTGGGGCATTTTAACACCTTTTATTTATAACCATTTTAGTGCCAGTCTGTCCTTAACATTGCAGTAAAATTTCATTTTTTTAATTTTTAACAAACCCATTCTATCTGAACACAGTATTTTAGTATTTTTTTCCTGGGTACATAAAATAACTGAAACAACTTGTGATTTGTATTTAGAAAACACCCCCCGAGTACAGGAATACCCCATATACATGGGTAGGGCATGTCTCTTTGGCACTGAGGGTTCAAAATAGGAACATGCGCATTTCAGTTTTCAAACATGGAATTTTGACAGATCAGTTTGTTGGGTCCAGGTCTCATCTCATACAAGTAGATGTCCCATATTTAATTTTAACCCCCTAAAACCAGACAGCTCAGGGAATCTAGTTAGGGGCATATTGACCTGTCCCATGCAACTGATTCCACACCAGCACCTTCCAAATTTAGTGTAACAAAAAAAAAAGAGTTTTCTGGGCTCTGGGTGACTGTGCTGTCTACTCAGACACCTGGGCAGACAGCAGCAGCAGTGCCCCCGCGATCACAATTGTGGCAACGTGGGGGCATGTTTTTGAGATGACGTACCTGGTACGTCCTGGTCTGCAGGTACCATGTAACCATGGCATACCAGGTACGTCCTGGTCTCGAAGGGATTAATTATTTTTATTATTATTTAATGATATAAAAAGCGTCATCAAATTCCACATTGTTTAATGAAAAGCAAGATTAGATGTATAATAGACTCTGCTAATTTTATTTGACTTACCCTTGGGAGGTTCTTCACCCTCCAGGGGAGCTTCTAACATCATGTTGTAGCAAGATGCATTGCATGAGGTCACCAAGATACCAATGGCAAAAAGAGTAGCCAAAATTAACTTCTAAAATCAAATGAAAAATGTAGTTAATGAATTCATTTTATCCACAATATACTTATGTATTGTCTCATATGAACTTTATTTTTAACACCTTAAGGACCAGGCTGTTTTTTACTTTTTGTTTTTTTTTTCAGGACAAGAAGGGCTTTCTTCAGATACAATTGTTTTGATCATATTATCCAATTTCCTATAAAAAAATACTAAAACATGATGTAAAATTTAAAAAAAAATTGATTTACAGCTCCTAGTTTATGTCACTTTCAAACAAGACCGCAATATGTGTTTAGCAACATCTCCCGAGTACAGTGATACCCCCCCATGCATGGGTTTGTCGGGTTGTTTGGGAGGTAAAACGCCACGTTTAGGAAGTGCACATTTTTTTTACTTGGACTTTTACATCTGGTCCTACTGCCCCCATGTCCTAATCTTTGAATCATGAATTAATGCTGCAATTTATATACATTGTAGATATATATTAGAAAATTAGAATTTAGGACCATGAAACACCTCTTCTGATTGGAGGGATGCAACTGAATCTTTCCCTCAGGTATCCACAACCCTAGGCTCACTAAGCTATAATGGTTCAAATATATATAACCAACTGTTCTTCATTTCCCTTGTGACAGTAAAATAAATTGGTTGTTACTGCTTGCTTAAAGTAAACTTTAAAATTCTAGAAAACATGACTACCCAGAGGACAAAATACCCTGTGCTCTTAATCAGTCTGTGTCTTCACACTGGCTGTTTATAATGTGAGATCAGATCTACCCTGTGTAAGTTTCCCATCACATTTTTGTTTTCTCCTAAAAGAAAACCCGAGTCTTAGTCAAATATGATTGCCACAAATCTGTAGTCAGCATTCTCCAGTAGTGGCCAGTTAAAAACCACAAATATTTCTATACCATTTAAAATCTAAGAAACACTACTCTTCACCCATATGTTTTTGACCTAAGGTACAGTGATTAAGACAACATACAGCTGAAGGAATTAAAGCAAACAGTTAAATGAAAAAGAATTGTGCAAAAACACTACGTACCATTGTGTTGTATGTGAACTGTACCGGTTATGGAAGCTGACTGCACAAGAAACATTTACATGGTTACTTATAAAGGCAAACATCTGTATTGTGCAATAGAGATAAACAAAAAAAAAAACAATCACTGTTCCCTGTTTTGGATCAACTTACTTTGTTATTTGGGATTTTTATTTATTTTGACTTTTTCCTTAGTATAGTTTTGTTACTTTTCTTAGCCACTGTGTTTTAAAAATATTAATCATAAAACATATTTTTTTTTCTATTTCTAAGAAATATACAGGACAAATCACTAAATTGGATTTAAAACAAGTATCAATGTAAAAGATATATTGTGATATAACAATATCTGGGGCTATTTATATAAATAACACATTCCAGCAAATGGAATTATTTAGTGTAAATATGAAATTTAAATGAACACCATTTTATATTAAATATACATGTTGTTGTAGACACTTTTGCCAACATAGACAAGTCTTGTTAATGATTTCTTTCTCATCCTTAAGTAACGAGATAACATATGCTTACATGTCTGTATGCTAGGAAGATATTTACTCTTGTGTAAATAAGAACTTTTTACCTTAGTCTATGTTTGATGTGGATTAGTAGTACCAACTATATGCTGAGTGTTACATTTTCCTTTGTGAATGGTTTTGTAGCAATCCCCCTGTAACAGTATTTAAACCTGCTCGCAACAATGAATAAATTGAGAAGTGACTGAGAACGAACACCTTGTGTGTATCTGAATTATTTACTTCTCCCAGATATCTGCGCTTGCCACTCTGAAGGTTCTGCAGATTTACTCAAGAGCTCCCGGGAGGCTTTCGGCTCAAGAGAGGTGTCACCCATAAGAGGAGGGGCGAAACATTTTCATTTAGTCAGCGCTATAGTGATAACTATCACTTTTTAAAAATAACCACTTTCTATGTTTTTTAAGATTCTGACATATGAAACTCTAATTGTTATAATTGTTGTAGTAACAGGGGATTGCAGCGCAGTCCCTGGCCATCACTGCCACCTTCCTTATAGCATGAGTCGGACGTAGGTGGGTAGCTGCTTCGTTCTTAGAGGAAGTGTGCTCCTCTGGGGAAGATTAATTGTAATTGGTGAAGACTATAGTCATTCAAATAAGGTAATTATCTTAATTAACCTCTAATAGTAGCTCAATTTGAGGTGATGTACCACAGCAAAACAGCAAATATTCCCTTTCATGGCATATTTCTAGTCTGCAGTCAAGGAATTTGGGTAAACGATTGTACACAATGTGGTAGCAGGACAAAGTCAGAGAAAAAGGCATAATAGACCCAACTAAGGAGATATAGCTGATAATGTGTCAGGAACTGGGTCCATACAGACGACTGTAATGGCCCAGAGCGCCCAAAGAATGTGTTCAGGGGCTATTTTGCAGTAGCAGAGTTGGACAGGGCCTGGTGCAGGGTGACTGCACTCATCCGGGTGTTGAGCACCTAGGGTTGTGCAGCCACATACCAGCGCCCTGACATAGCAGCGGATGTAGTCCAGAACGAAGCAGAACTTGGAGATATCCTGCGGGCACCTTGGAGCAGGCATGAGACATAGCACTAGAATCATGTGCAGGGTGCTGCAGGCTGGGAGTAAGGAAGCTAAGCAGAGTACAGGAGAAACATAGCAAGCAAGGGGGACAGAGCAAGGAGCATAACAGACAAGACATACATAATACAGGGCACAACAGGGAACAAGACAAGGAATACTCAAAATCCAACATGGACAGGACAGGACACCCCTCTACCGGGGATACAGGACAGGAATACATAGAAACCACAAAACCAAACAGGACTAGCCTAGGACTATATGATTAGCCTACCACTGCGCCAAAGTACTCCAATATTCGGTGGGTCCTAACACTTCCTACGGAAGTACTAATAAACTGAACATTGAATCTATACACAAAACCAAGAAGGACATACCTTTAGACTGCTGACTGAGACAAACAGAACACATGGGTGGGGCACACCTTATAAAGGAAACAGAGCTGAAGCAAGGAGCAAAACTGGAATCAAGGAATCAGAGGTTCAGGACAGAACGTACGGAAATCCAGAAATGGACCACAGCAAGACAGGGAAACAAAAGACATGCAGCTCCGCAGCCTGGATGGGGCCTGACATACTGACTGATTCACAAAGCCCTACACTCTCTGAAAACCTTATACTCTTTAAAGGGGAACAATCGAAACTAATACTTAGCTGTTTACACGGAAAACAAGAAAATGTCTAGCTGTGCTAATATAATTGCAGAAAGGTTTTTCTAATGTATAGTTAGCCTTTTAACTTGAACTTTCGCTAACACAATGTGCAATTGGAAAGCGCCCCTGAGGTAAAACAATGGATGTTGGGGCAACATGACTGAGATGACACCAGGCAGCCCTCCCTGGCCCTGGGGAGATTATGCTGATGGAGCAGAAAGGGGCCAATTGTGGTAATCGGAGTGTTTGCTGGATGTAACAACATCCTCCCTTCCCTTTTGTAGGTTATGTTTTTATATTTTTGTAGCGGTTGGTTATGTTGCCATTTTGCAGCCGTTACCCACCCATAGTGGTGGTTTGACTCGTGGTGCACAAGCCTTGGGCTTAAATGCAGGGGACTCTGGGGCTGGTGCCCTCATTATTCCGGTTGTTGGATTTGGGCTGCCATGCATGGGAGGCTGATAGTTACAACAGGGATATATACCGTATTTGCTTAATTATAAGATCACCCCTTATAATAAGGCATATCAGGGGATAAAATCGATAATAATCGAGAATGAAAATCATTGCAAACGAATTTCATTATCGATTCGTTGAATTATCGATAATAAAATGAAAAATACCCCTCGTTTTATAATCCGTTTGTGACTCACAGCAGTTACTACTTACCAGTCCCTCCCTGCAGTCACTGACGATTGGCTACAAGGAGGGACAGGAAAGAAAGGGGTGGGGCCAATTGGCAGTGACTGCAGGGAGGGACAGGGAGAAAGAAAGGAGTGGGGCCAAACTTTCAATTGGCCCTGCCCATTTCCTATAGTGTCCACATGACTCAGGAACTCATCTAACTGTGAGTATAAAATTAATATTTGGGCTGCTGAAAGTTAGGGGAGGTGGGGGTTAATTTGGGGGCAGTTATGGTTAATGGGGTGTTTAGGGTTAATTTAGGGACAGCTATGGTTAATGGGGTGTTTAGGGTTAATTTGGGGGCAGTTGTGGTTAATGGGGTGTCTAGGGTTAATTTAGGGGCAGTTATGGTTAATGGGGTGTTTAGGGTTAATTTAGGGGCAGTTGTGGTTGATGGGGTGTTTAGGGTTAATTTAGAGGCAGCTGTGGCTGATTGGGTGTTTAGGGTTATTTAGGGGCAGTTGTGGTTGAAGGGGGTTTGTTTAGGGTTAATTTAATGCTGAGGACTGATGGTTAATTTAATTAATTTAATAAGGTTAATTTAAGGTGCAGTTAGAGGTAAAGGGGGGCAAACTAAGTCTTAATCCTGGGAGCAGTGAAGATTAATCCTGTATTTATTTATAAAAGTATTGTGTCTGCTGTGAACGAGTTTATGAATCTACGAGGGCACTATTGGATATCTGGGGGTATACGGCATATCTGGGGAGGACGGAGTGGTATATCTGGGGCTATAAGGCATATGTTAGGAGGCAGTGTGGCATATCTGGGGGTGACATCTGGGAGGCAGTATGGCAAGCCTGGGCTCAAATGTGCATAACTAGGGGGCAGGTTGGGAAATAAAAACAATAAATGCATTTTATCAAAGTTTTTTTATTCTGCTGTTTGTTTTTAACATCCTGTTTATTAAATTATTGTAAATACATGAAAAAATTACATTCATTTTTTTATCCGATTAATCGATTAATCGAAAAAATAATCGTCCAGCTAATCGATTATGAAAATAATCGTTAGTTGCAGCACTATTTGTGACCCGTGCTTCAGACTCCCTGGTGGGGCAGGCGGTGGAGGTCTGATTAGAAGACGCCTCAAATATAAGACGAGGGATATTTTTCAGAGCATTATAAAACCGCGTCTTATAATTGAGCAAATACGGTAATTGGTCGCCTATGCCAACTTGTGTTGGTGTTACAGGTAAATTGGTTGTTTGTTACATTTGAAATTGTTGGTAAAAGTGCAATAAGTTGGCTCAGTTGCCAACTCATGCAAATATTTTACAGTTGTTTACATTTGTTTTAATTTAGGGGGCCCACTTTGGCTCTACCTTAGTCGGGTTACTGATAAAAGGCCTTTTTATGAAGATACTCCATCAAAAATCAGACATCACACCAATTTTCCAATTTCCAATTTTATACAAAGGATATTAATCTGACTGACTGAACACTTAAGGGGGTTATGAATTTAGGAGAAACTTTATGCGATCAAACTTTTGTTCCTTTTTGGGAACTTCAATTACAAGGATTTTTTTACATACTTAAGGATTAAACACTTTTTGTCTTAGATGAATTCATAAGTAAAGATCAGGGTCCAAAACTTATACCTAGATTGATTTCTTTACAATGTAATTATCCATCTGACATGTGCCCGTCAATTAAGAAATGGGAAATAGATATGGGCAAATCTGTCTCAGCGGATTTAAAGCATAGAATATGGGCAATATTTAGGGAAACTATCCATTGTATAAATCTCCAAGAAACATTTTTGAAGCTGATACGTCTTTGGTACATGAGCCCAAACTGTATTAACAAAGTCCATTTTCTTAGGTCTAGACAATGCTGGATATATATATGTCGGTATGATATAAAATATTTGGTAGGATTGTAAAAATTTGAATTACGTTAAGCAAAAAAATGCAAACTGAATTAAATCTAACTTTAAACAAGAGATCAAACTCCGTCCACAATTCTTGGCTCCTAGTCAGGGAGCTTCCGTGACAATATTATTACACAGTAGACTTGTGGATTCATACATATTACAAATTTATTGAATTTGAGTAAATTTATTAATTTACTAATCTTAGTGCTCAGTTTTTAAACTTGCCGCCTGGGGGGAGCCTCGCCCCCAGCCGTGACGTCATCCGTGCGCATACCCCGGCGTCTCCATTCGGGGACGCATAAAGTTTGTTGAGGGCGCCTAGCGGCAGACATGCTGACGGAGGTGGAGGAATCTGAAGACGCGCAGCGGGATCCGGTACCCGCGGGCATCGGGTATTCAGGTGAGTCGCTTCGGCGGACCCGGAGTTGCGGACCCTGACAAGTATCTTCGTCCACATCTTGGTGGACATAACCCTGTGGGAACTTCTTATTGGGGCAGAGGACGTCACCAAAAGTGCCATCATTTTGCCCTAAATTCACCTTAGAGCAATCAGGGGAGCTTCCGGTGATGTCCCCTCTATGATCCTCCAATGTGGGGAGATTGGAGGATCATAGAGAGAGAGAGATCTTCAATCTTTTCTCTTCGTCTGCATCTCAGAGGACATAACCCGGCGGAAACACAGTGACACAGTGACACAGAAAACCCAGTGACGTCATCTCCAGATACTCAGCAAATGTCATAATTTTGCCCTAAGGTGGAATTAGGGCAATATGGCAGCGGGTCCAGTCTATTGGTCACCTGCAGGGGCCTCCTCTGGCATCAACAAATTGATGCTCCTACAGGCCCTACAGGCAACCAATAGAGTCGCTTGCATGGCACTTTAACTCCTGACAGAGAACTTGGCTTCTCTCTCCGCTCCAAGAGTTAAAGGCTGAACAACGAAAACGCACCCTTCCTGTTTGTTTTCATGGTCGCCCAAATATGAATGCACAAGCTATTTATATATTTATTGATGCTGTTGCTTGAATCCTGTTGCTATATTTCTCGTTTTTGATTGTTAGCCATCCAAATATTTGCTCTGAGCGAATTATTAACCAGCACAAGGATTCATTGGAATAATGTGGGTGTAGTGTTTTGATGATGAATAGTAAGCAATTCTTCCATAAAAATGGATTGAAATAAAACACTTAACCCTTTCATGATGAGGGCAATTTTACACTTGTGGATGACAGTATTTCTGCTATATCCTTGTTGAACTGTAATTTCTTTCTTTTTCATTTAGTGTACACGCAAATTACATATTGTTTGCTTTTTTCAGTTTTATGAATTGTACTCGGCTAGAGCGAATAAGAAATAAAAACTCATATTGATAAGCCTATCCTGAGTTTGGATACATCTCATGTGCCTAGGACTTGTTTTAGCAGTTATAGGGCAAATAATAAAACACTTTTTTCCAAATTATAATATTGTATTGTAACACCAATTTGTACTCAGCAACATTCTCTGGGTACAGTGATGCCCCACATGCCTAGGTTTGGCATGTTTAGGGAAGATAAAACTGTAGCATGCACTTTTTTTATATTTAATTTTTTTGGTAAGGAGTACTGGGCAGCATAGTCGTTTGTTTTTATTTTTAACACTTTTAAAACAACCTTTTAAATGTTTTTATTTTTTAAATATTATTTTTTCCTATTTGTTCTAGAAGAGAGTAGTGTACCATAACTAGAAATCCAGTATGGGATTTTCTCAGTAGATTTCTCTACTCTGATTCGCACGAATTGTAAATTTACAGAATTTTGTTAAATTTGGCGACTTGTATGAAGCCCCGAAAACTAGGCCAGACCCCCCCCAAAAAATGAACGAAATCAAATCAAAAAGCTCAGAATTTGTGGGTCCACATTCACTCACATTCTCATTCACTCTCTCTCACACTTTCTTAATTTTTCCCTACCTTCTCTGCTATTGGAGGATCGGGAAGAATATCACTGCATCTCCGCCATTTTGGCAGACGTTGTCTAGTTATGTCCGTGGAGAAGTGAACAAAGAAAGAAGATTAAGGATTGAAGATAGAAGAGAGAAGAGAATGGAGAAGATAGAAGATGCAGAAGTGGTCAGCAGGAGCAAAAGCGGTCGGAAGAGAGCATGAGAGAGAGCATGAACAAAAGTGTGAGTGATAGTGTGAGAGTTAATGAGAGTGAATGTGGGCACAGTGCAACAAATTTGTTCCTGAATTAAAAATGCCCCCAAACTTCTGGCCGAAGACAGGAGGTATGAAGTATAAGTATACAAGCATACATACAAGCATACATATACAAAGACCAAAAAAAAAAGAAAAAAGATTACAAGATGGTCATAAAGCAGTCGTCAGTGGTACAGTGGTAAATAAGACAAAGTAAGAGTATGATGAGGAGTACGAAGCAGAAGGGACACCCGACACAGCATAAAGCCAGGATAACGAACGATATACCGTGTACAGAAGTATACAATTCAAGATACAGGAGTAAAACCTTACAATAGCAATAGAAAAAAAAAATCAACCTAAACCCAGCAGGGGGTGTCTGCCCAGTAGAATTTGCCGAGAGAACCATCCAGTGTATTGGAACATGGAAAGGAGAGAGGCCCTAGTGGAGGGAGCCAGTGTAGGAATATATGCCGACCATTTAGTAAAGAAGGCACGGGCTTTGGTTTCTCTATGTAGGGAAGATTCGGTCCAATCCATTTGGAAAATATAATTAAGCCGTGACAGGGACATGGTTAAAGTGGGTGGATGTGGTTGGATCCACTGAGAAAGAATGGCCTTCTTCCCCACCGCCGCCACCACCACCAGTAGGAATCTATCTCTCGCTGGAAGTCGACAGGTATCGGTGGAGGAAAAAATGCCAAATAAAGCCCATTCGGGGGTCATAGTAAGAGGCAGTTTCAACGATGTAGTGACAAAATCATGAATGGAAGCCCAGAAAACCTGAATTTGGGGACAGAGCCAAAGGCAGTGCATTAAGTCTGCGTCAGGATGAAGACATTTCGGGCAGTGGGAATCTGCCGCCATGTGCACTAGTTTCCATAGCTTTGGGGGAAGGTAGGCCCTATGTAACAATTTCAAAAACATTTCAGAATAGGATTTAGAGACTAATATCCTGGTAGCCCTAACAGTGGCGTCAATCAGGCAGTCCGTCGTAAGGTCTGGGAGGTCCAGCCGCCATTTAGCAAGGCCCTGAGTCGAGGTCTCAAGATCAATCAACGGGCGAATTAAACTGTACAGTCAGGAGACAGAGGTAGGACCAGTCTGCAAGAGTAGGGTCTGTTTATCTAGTCTATTGTTAATGTCAGATGGAGAAAGGCGGGAGAGAATTTTAGAAGTGTAACTGGAGATTTGTAGGAAATGCAACCTATGAATAGGAATGGGGTAGAATTTAGTCAGAAGTCCTTCGTATGAAAGTAATGTCCCGGTACCATCTGTTAAAAAATGGGTCAGGAGCCTGCCCCCCTTAGCATATAAGTGGGAAAACAAAGAAGCAGCCCTGCCGTCATGGAAATCAAGTTTGTGAGCATGGATGTGTAATTGTGTGTATGTGTGATCCTGTGGAGCAGAGTAGTTCAGATACATGTAACCAGACTGAAAGGTCAGACAGTAGCCATATCAGAAGACTAGGAGTAGGTCAACAGGCCGGGTCATTACCAGGAGATCACGGTAACAAGCCAAATCAGGAGACAAGAAGCAAGGTCAAGCAATCCGGGTCACAACGGTTAAACAAGTTCAAAATAGAACACAGGAGGTCAGGCAGGGTTATGCGAGATCACAAATGTGTGTCACTCCTGTATTCAAGTAGACACGACTTCACGTGACCGGACATTCCCAGATGGCTGCTCGTTGCCATTGGGGAAAGCTGCCGCAGGAGCAGCCTGCAGAGAGTGGAGTTGAGACGTCGTGGGACGCATGGACAGGTAAGACCTAACAGCATGGATGTGTAATTGTGTGTGTGAGAGAGCATTGATGAATATTGTGTGTGTGTGTGTGAGAATGGAAGTGTAATTATGTGTGTGCGTGTGTGTATTCATGTATAATTGTGTTTGTTAGCATGGATGTGTAATTGTGTGTGTGATCATGGCTGTGTAGGTGTTTATGTGTGAGCATGGATGTGATGAGATAGTGTGTGACAAGCTGGGGGCAAAGATGGTCCAAACAGGCTGTTTGGGAGTTAGGATGGCACTAATAAGCTGCTCGGGGCAAAGGAACTCACAAGCTGTTTGGGGCAAATGTGGTGTTCACAAGATTTTTAGTTGGCAAAGATGCCACATGTTGCTTGGTGAAGTGGGGATCTGGAGTAATTTTCACACCAGGGCCCTGTGGTTTCTAGTTACATTCGTGGTAGTATAAATCCATACAAGTGTTGTAAGCTGAGCCTATTGGGTCTCTAATTGCTAGATATTCTGTAACGTTCAAAGTAGCGTTGTCAACAGACCGGGTCAACCCAGGAAAGTAATTCGAAGCCAGATCAGAACCAGGAGCGCAGTCACCAAGCCGTGTCAATGCCAGAAATCCAAACCAAGAGCAGAATCAGAAACCAAACAGCAAGTGACCCTTAAATAGGGACTAAGAGCAAGGCCCTTCCTGTAAGCAGGGGTCACCCAAGGTCATAAGTGTGCGTCACACCTGGGACGCAAGTTCAGTCGGCCGCACGGTGGAGCTGTTTCCTCAGTATGGTGCGTGGTTGGTTATGCGATCGGCCACGCGTTTTAACTTGCAGACAGGTAGCAGGCTTGGTACGAGGTCTGGAGGTCCAGAGCCAGGCGGGGGAGGCACCAGAGGAGGTGGCATTTCTGTGGTGCTCATGTTTAGCTGTAATTTTCTTCTTTCTCAATTACTATATCCACACGAGTTATATACATATATATATATATATATATATATATATATATATATATATATATATATTCTTTTTTTCAGGACAAGGGCTTTTTTAGATGCCATTATTTTCATTGTATCATATAATTTTCTGTAAAAAGTATATAATATGGTAAAATTCAGAAAATAAAAGCTAATGAGCAGCCAATGAAAAAAACTCGCTAGTTTGCTATTTGAAAACCATTTTTTTCCAAATCTGGTCATTCTGCCCCCATGTGCTATTTGAAGCCAGCCAAAGATGTTAACTCTTTCCATGCACACATTTTACCACCAGCCATTATCAAAGTTTGCAGTAGTATTTTTTGTGGGGGATTTTCCCAGGCACATCCTACATTAGATATGAATTTATAGTTCCTTGTATATGCCACAGCCAAACACCACGACAATATGTGTTCAGTGTACCCCCATGCATGGGTTTGTCGGGATATTTGGGAGCTAAAAGCCACCTTTGTGAGGTTGTGCATTTTTTGGACTTCTGGTCAGTCTGTGAGTATGTCCTACACTCCTTGGCTTAAGAATATCCCTAAAAGTCAATTCACAAGAATAAGAAGGGACTGTACAGATCAAGAACAATACATTACACAAGCCACAATAGTTAGGGATTCTTTTATTGAGAAGAAATATGATCCACAACATCTGAATCATGTTATGAAGTGGCCATAAGAGAACAAAAAGATATCCTATATCCCATATATAAAAGGAAAAGCCAGCAAATGTCAAATAAGGTGCCTCTTATTTTGGATTATAACGGAGCAGGGGGGAAATTAAAGAAAATCATCAAACGACATTGGAACCTGCTACAAAAAGATCATGACTTAAGAGGTAGTATTCAGGGGAGCACCTAAAATAAAGGATAAATTGGTGAAGAGTTACTTTAAGGAGGAAAAACAACTAGTTAATGAAGATAATTTTTTTAACTAGCACTAATGTTTTTTTCAAATGTGGACTTTGTTTGGCCTGCAGAACTGCAACGAAGGGCAACAATAAGATAACTGAGTTTAAACCAAATATCACAAATTTGAAATATAATATTAAAAAACAAATTACTTGTCACTCGTGATATATTTACTGAGTTGTGTGTCCCTGTGGGACTACAACATGTGAGATGCACGACCAGACCTCTATACACTAGAGTAGAAGAACATCAGAGAAATATCAGAAATGGATACGATAAACATAGTGTTCCTATTCACTTTTTAACCCATCATAACAAAGATCCAAAAGATCTTGAATTTATTGGCATAACACAGGTTGGCAAATTTTGGAGAGGGGAGGATTTCATTAAGAAGTTGGGACAACAGGAGATGGAATGGATGTTTAGACTTAAGACCTTGACTCCTAATGGGTTAAACAGCGATTTTGAATTGTGTAATTTTTTGTAATATGTATTCTTATCTATCTATTTATTTATTTATTTATTTATATTTATCCAGAATATTGTGGAGATGAGAGGAGGAATTTTTGAATATCGATAGTCGGATTTTCATATGTATTTTTAAATACTTCATATTTTATAAACATAAGTATACTTATATATATATATTTTATATTTATATTTAATTTATGATTCCTGAGTACCCTGTAGATATAGATATATGGATTAACCTATGTGGGGGTTTTATATGCATTCATTGTATGTAAGTTTTATATATATGTATTTTTTAAGAGAATTTGTATGTGTATACAGGACACGTACATAGGGGTTAAATTAAACAAATCATAGTGCATACTCACCTGAAACGAATTATTGGCATCAGCTGTTTGATTTCTTCAGCGGCCTTACACCAATTAGGACACACCGGCTGCTTTATAAACCAGTAGGCAGAGCGTCAAGAGCATGCACGAAGTTATAAGCGAAACGCGTAGTGCGTGTTGACGACATTGGGAGGAGGAGTAGCATTACGGAAGTGGATCAGAGGACTAAGACGGCGTCTGTTTGTGGTAGCGCTGCTACGAAGTTTGAAGCCTGGACTCTGTAACATCCGAAACGGAGGACAACAAGTTTGCCTTTCTTTTATACATTAAAATTATTGTTTTTATCTACTCCCCTCCACTGCCTACCTTCTTTATCTACAAGTACCAGTATGGGATAAAGAAACTCCTAAGGAGATCATCACACTCTATGTATGGGCATTTAAACTGTAAGGGTCCGATCTGCTTAATAGCATTTTTTGAGCCCTACTTTGATATACTACACCATAATTTGTTTCTTTCTTTTTTTTCTTCCCTTTATATATGAGCCTTTTGGATACTGTGTGTGGGAACTCTCGCTGGAAGATATTTGTACATATTATTTTTGTGTTGCACAAATAATTTACTCACTTATTATTTGGGTGCGCAGACACTTGTGTGGTTTGGATTGTATTTCATTTGGAACATTTTGGGGAGTTTGTTCCTGTGTCTTTGCAGCACCACCTCAATAACATCCCTAGAATAAATAGAACTATTTCATTTTTACTTATCCAGAATCCTGAATTTGTAGTCACAAAACTTTCTAGGCCCAGAAATCAGTGAGATGAAAAGTAAAGGTTTTGTGTCATTTTTGTTATTTTAATCTGCATATCTTATTAAAGGCTAAAAATTACAGTGAAAAATGAGTGCGGCCCTCGCACGTATACAATTCTGATGAAGTGGCCCACTGCGGAAAAAACTTGGACACCCCTGCCCTATAGCATATATCTTTCCCTCCATTCCACTGCTACCTCAAGTTTTCAGACAGATATGCCTCAAGAAAGTACAGGCAATTGTTATTGCACTGAACTAACCATGGCAGGCATGGCTCACAGAGTTGGTGAAGATGGCGGTAGAACCTCACTGGCATCTACAATCTCGAGACCATCTCCTGTCACAGGGACCCAAACCAAAGAGACTGACTTTGATGGACCTTTTATCCTGTAAGCAGCAAGAGGAAATTATAAAGCACTAAGACAAATTACAAAAGTATTCACACCAAACAACCAATAAGCAGTGGGAGTGTAAACGCGCCCACCTCTCACTGAGCATATTAAATAAGATGGCCAATGGAGAAAGTGACTATTTTCTCTGGAACCAATGAGCGGTGTGCAGAAACAACCTATATTGCACCACCTGATGAGGATCCTTTCCTAATTAGGAAAGGCAGATTACACATGTGAGTGGACCATTTAAAACTTTCTGTCATTCTAGATATATTATTATTATTTATTGTTTCATATAGCGCCATCAAATTCCGTAGCGCTGTACAATGGGTGGACAGGACATAACAAGTAGTATGTAACATAACAATTTGACTTACAGAGACAACAGGTGAGGAGGGCCCTGCTCAAATGAGCTTACAATCTAGAGAGGTATAGTATTGAACTACTCCAAGACTTCTTTGCTCTCACACACATTAACACCAGCAATGTAGTGTTTCTTTGTTAGATATGTTATTGTGCCACTGGCTTATCCACTGAGGAAGGCGCAAAATAGCCATCAGCAATATGAGGAGCCTTGCGTGTCTGCTGGATACAATGTATTTCAATTCAACAGTGTATTGACTGAAGATGGTCCCATCTGAATAAACAATTCGCTAGAAAGTGCTCACCAAAGAATGGTCATAAACACAGAACTTGTTATGTACAAGTTCTGTGTTTATGACCATTCTTTGGTGAGCACTTGCCAGCGAATTGTTTCCGGTGTTCCTGTGAATTGTTTTATTGTTATCCATTGAGGAAGTCAGGATTACTCCGTAACAGCTGTTTTATTCAAGAAATCATGTTGATCACAACCAAAATACAATTTTATTGTGTTTTCCTTAATCATATTTATTGTATCAAAATTATTGCGAATAAATTGTAATTTTATAACCTGCTTTTGGCACTGATACCTGCTGTACCAATAAATGAAATGATGAGGCAATGACAAATAGGGAAGATAATAAAAAAGCAGGGTATCAAAGAGAAGGTGAACGATAAAGGGTGTAATTAGAAAGGGAAGAAATGGACAGATAGGGGAGAGATAATAAGGTAGTCAAGAAATTATGAGAAAAGGGCATTGACAAGCTACTTGGGGACAAAGATGGCACAAGCAGACTGTTCGGGGAACTGACAAGCTGGTGGCAAAAATGGCACATTCAGGCTGTTTGTGGGCAAAGATGGCACAGGCAGCCTGGTTGGGGGCAATGACAAGGTGTTTGGTTGAAAGATGCACAGACAAGCTGTTCTGGGGCTAAAATGGCACTGATAATCTGTCTGGGAGCACTGTGGTTTTAGTTACACCCCTGTTCTCACACTCTCTCTTATACTGTTTCTTCAGTGTCTCCCTACCTTCTCGGCGAATCGCTTTTGAGTCCCTATCTCCTTTCCCACAATTCAGCTTCTGTCAGGTAACAGCTCTGTGAGCAGGCCTCCCGGAGCACTTCCACGAAAGGGCAAGGTTTCTGGGCACTTCCTCTCCCTCAATTGGTGGAAGGGGGAGACACTGAATCTGTGGCTCCAGGAGGCCTGGTTCACAGAGCTGTTACAAGGGAGAAGCGGACATAGAAAGAAGACATAAGAACAAGAGAAAAGGCGGAGCTGCAGGAAAGGAGACTGGGACATGGAAGTGTTTGGGAGGCGATCATGGATTCAGTTTTTTTTTCCCACCAGGCACTCGCAGCTGATGATTTCCTGGGACAAGTACCGGGACGAGCTCCCAAATCCCAGGACTGTCCCCGGAAAAAAACAAAATAGTTGGCAACTATGAGTCGTGCATCAATAGCATGAATATCAATACCAATACCAAAAGAAGGGTACTCTACAAGACATGCACCTGGCCCTGCCCCAAACTAGAAGCATAACTCATTTAGCCTCAGGAAATGTCCTGGCACTCACTGTCATGCTAGCCTTGGTCTCCATGGGATGCTGATGTACCCTTTTCCGTGGTTGGGTCTGGTTGGGCAGGGACACCTTTTACCTGAGTCTTTAGTATAACAAAACATTTTAGAACACCCTTAATACACTACTATAGTATATGAGTAGCCTTAAAATTCCTGTAATCTAATAGCTTTAGCTAAAAGTTAATTTTTTTTTAAAATACATTTTTAGCATTTGTATTTTGAAGTGTTTGCATTGTGGAACATAAATGCGTAGTATGGTTTCCACTTGTGTTTAAACATATGCATCCACTACACATACTTCCGATGGGTTGTCCTTCTTCACAACTTCGTATGTGCAGGTTTCCCTATGGAAGAGTTTTTTACACAATTCCGTATCATATGCAGATGGTGTCATAAAACTAGAAAATAAAATACTTCAATTAAAATGTTGCTTCATAACATGTATCCATCTTCTTTAGAATATAGCCCTGGGTAGTTTCTGGAGAAAAGAAGGCATATTGATTTCAGGATTTCACGGGACATAATGGAAAATGCTTATGGGGCATCTACACTACAAATCACAGATTTAATAAAAGAAAAAGTAAAAGAAAAACATACTATCATGCTTGCTTAGGCATTTCATCTGAATTCTCTGAAAAGGGTACCCCTGACCCCAAACAGGTCTTATTAGACTTGTGTATTCAAAATTTGGACAAACTTGTTTTGTTAATGAATATTATGTCTGTAAAAATCTCCAATAACAAACAAAATAGCAAAAGTGATGAAATTTTGTTATGAGTCATCTATTCATCGCCATATGTAGCTGCTGTCATTAAAATCCGTTTTGATGCCATTACAAGCCATTTTGGCGCTCCTTGATGAGGTAAACTGGGGAAGGGACTGTATGTTGGTGGATATATGTATGGATATACATATGGGTAGACTGGATGGGCCTACTGGTTCTTATCTGCCGTTACTTTCTATGTTTCTATATCAATGACAGTTAGATAGAAGTAGCAGAAAAAAATTAGTGGTCTCTCATTGATGGTTATGGCTGTGATTGATGGGTCAAACAGCCTATGGGAGTAATTCTTTACTTGTTTTTACTCTGGCCAATCAGCATTTACAAAGGGAAAAGCAAGTATTAGATATATAAGTGTGCTGACGCCATTTTTACTTGACAGTAGCAGCAGTTACAGACTGATAAGAGTTGGAGTGCGAGAATGTTCTGTTCTTGAGTAGAGTTTAGTTGATTAACACACTTACCCTTTTACGCCTCTAGCCAAACCTAGTGTCCTAGTGGACAACACAAACTATTTTGTATTGTCTTTCTATCTTGTTGTATATTATTCTTCATGGATAAATATTGGTTATAAAAATTAGGCCCTGTGCCTCAATGCCCTTCCTTACTCTGGATCGATTCTTGTTTTTGTTTCTAATATGGGAGGGCTTCAGTCTCGGTGCCAGTGCCTGCCCTGTGCCCTGTTGTGCCTCTGCTGCTGCAGCTCAATTTCCTTCATTACTCTGAGGAATAAATATTTGTATAATTTTGGGAGAAATGTAGTCTCTTGTTTGGTGGATCTGGATATGTACCAGTGCCTACCTACTCCCAGTACCTGCTACTACTGCTGTTGCCACTACTGCTGCTTCCTTCCTTACTCTGAGGGATCAATTAATCAAAGTGGTCTGATTTTTGGCAAAATTGAGTCCCATAGAGTGCTGCTTTTGCTGCTGCTGGTGGTCCTCCAGTGCAAAACCAAGTGTGGATCTCTTTCTTTATTTTCAGATGGTGCTGCTGCAGGTGAAAGTTGAGTCCAGAATGTGTCAGGGACCTCCCCTTACAAAAAGGCCCCCTGAATTTTGTCTGAGCAAAATGTTATGAAAGCTGCAAAAACTAAATAAAAATTTTGTACAAAAAGTCTACAGTAAGTTTTTTTTTATTGAAATCCTTTCAAAGATAGTGTTATACTCGGGGTACATGATGTCGTTATTATGCTTCCAACAACTCAATAATTTTAAGAATGTTAAAGCAAACTCTTGAGTAATCTCAAAAAGTTATGTCTGCTAAATGACATAGATGACATAAGAAAGAAATGTAAATGTGCACAATTTATTTAAAAAATTCTCTTTTTATATTGTTTAAGATATAATAAACATTTAGGTTTCTCAGTATTTCCAAATACTGAGAAATGCACACATATGAAGCCAAGCATACAAAAGTAAAGTAAACATTTGACATTGCTTGTATTTTACATATATGTCAAGCCTGGGATATAAGAAAATATTAATTCATGTATACACCCACCTGCTGCAGCATCTCATATTTCCATTAAGGCATTCACACAGGTAGCAATCATGAGTCCACTTTTCTCCATCGTTATGGACTTTGCCATCCACATCTCTGCATTCTAATAAAAAGTCCATAGGTTAACAAACTACAAGATTTACTCTTCTTCAGAACAGAAACAAAGGTTATTCTGAAATTGGAGTTTAAGAATATATAGTGTATTTTAATTACAGCTGCAAAAGGGACCCAATGTGGGCAAAGAGTATGGAAAAACCTGGAGAAAGATAGAGGATTTTTTTTAACACAGGCATGTTAAGGGATTCACATGAAGGCCCCCCTGGACTAAAGAGAAAAGTAGAGCATGACTGCTGGTCGTTGCCTGGTCTAGTTCAGGTAGACTGGGTAAGTAAAATCCTTTTATTGCAGTAACCCACCTCATTCAGTCTTTCAACAGAGAGAACAGCAGACCAGGACGGTCCTGATTTTTTAGGCACTGTCCTGACAAAATTTTACTTCACTGAGCTGCAGAGACTCAGTACGGATTGTGGGAGGGCCACAGATGCTGAAGAGATCAGGGATGGCCCTCAGACAATCTTTACTGAGTCCTCTGCAAAAACCCTCTTCTGCCCTTTTGAGGAAGTGCTCCATGAGGACTTGGTCAGCAGAGCTGGTACAAGAAGAAGAGAACAGAAGAAATAAGACAGAAAAAAGAAGGGAAGAAATGGAGCTGCAGCAAAAAAGACAGGGACTTGGAAGTGGTTGGCAGAGAATGTAGGGAGACAATGAGAGAGAGCGAGAGAGAGAGAGAGAGAGTGAGAGAGCATGTGAGTGAGAGTGTAATAGACCAGTAGTGAGAGAGTGAGTGAGTGAGTGAGTGTGAGAGAACATGAGAGAGTGTGAGAGAAAGTGAATAAGAGAAGAAAAGAGAATAATAGTGAGTGAGAATATGTGAGAGCGAGCAAGTCTAAGAGCATGTGAGTGAGAGAACATGAGTGAGTGAGAGTATGTGAATAAGAATGAGAGCGAAAGTAAGAAAGTGAGGTAGTGTAGAAATATGAGAGAGCATGAGTGAGAATATGAGATAGCGTGAGTGAGAGTGTGTGAGAGAGGCAGGCTCAGTATATAATGATAGGAGATATGCTGTATCATCCTCAGTGACTGGCTTACTCTTTAATGATGGGAGTTATGCTGTGCCATTGTCATTGTGTGGCTCAGTATATATTGATGGGAGTTGTGCAGTGCAACCATCAGTATCTGGATCACTATATAATGATGGGAGTCAAATAAAAGTCAGATTTTTAACTTTTCACCATATTTTTTATAGCAAATTATATGATACGATAAAGAGCCCTTCTTGTCCCGAAAAAAACCCAAAATATAATGTGTGTGGGTGCACTAAATGAGAAAGAAGAAAATTACAGATAGACAGCAAACCCTGCAAAAATGTTAAAACCTTTGTCCCAAAACCTACTACAAGTAATAGCAGAGCCAGCAAAAAAAGGAACCATGTTAGTGGAATACTCTAGGAGACAGGTAGAAGAACATTTTGCTTATTTTGTAATATAGCATATTTTTTTATAGTCTTACCTTTAATAAGAGTTAAATCATTAATATCAAGAGAAGGCTTTGAACCATAGCAATCTGCATTGCACTGCACTGCTAAAAAAACATATACTGCTGTGCAGCATAAAATCACTTTCCAGGAAAAAAACTAAAAGGGAAAAAATGTATGCAATTAGAAAGGTCAGATCTGTAATGAACTGTTAAGATTGGTGTGAGTAAACAAAATCATTGAAATTGTTCATATATTATACCCCCTTAATGACAAAGCCCGTACATGTACAGGCTCAAAATGCATTGTTTTCAATGGGTTTAGGGACCGCTCATTGTCCTTAAGGGGATATAGTTTATATCACTAGTGCTGTATATCCTTTTTTTTTTCAATCATTTTTATTGAAGTTTTGATTTCATAGACTATAGTAACAATAAACTTTTGAGTTGAACAAAATACATTAGAAATGTGTTACAACTGATATTCAATTTCGAATTGATCTCCAATTATTGAATTGGCTCCAGAACATGAAAATAATAAATTAATTAATATTAAAATAAGAATATATTAACTAGATACAATATGAAGAGAAAATACTCCTGACTTAGAAAACAATAACAAAAACAAAAAACACTGGCCTTATTTCTACCATATTGTGAACCAACTATTAATATTACTTGTTAAGTGCATGAAAATGAAAGGGAAAAAGTAAAACTATAATACATAACATTCTTACAGTAGCAAAGACATACATTTATAATTAGATATCCAAACATAACTACACATAGTATATTTATTACTATTAAGTCTAAAAATTGGCCGGTGCGCTGAGAAAACGGAAGACGAATACGAAGAAACGAAGATTCTTTGTTTTGTTCGTTTTTGTCTTCGTGTACGTTTTGCTGCGCCGTGTTTGTTTCTTCGGCATTCGGCTTGAACAACAAAAATGCACTATTCGTGTTCGTTTTCATGTTCGTCCGGATACGAATGCAACAAAATCAACAAAAACAACAAAAACGTGACACCACAAGCAGTGTTCCCTCTAAGCTGTGCGCTTGTGCGCGCGCACGTAGCTTTTTTAGAGAGCGCACATGTCCAAAAATTGTGTGCACAACAGTTTTTCCCCAAAAAAGAAAAAAATAATATTTTTTTGAAACTTTATGCGGCGCAGATATTGTGTGCACAAAATTTTTGCTCTGTGAAACTTTTTGCACAAGAGAAATTTTCTGCGCGCGCCAACTAAGAAAAATTAGATGGAACATTGCCCACAAATACGTCCCCCTCCCCCAGAGAATACCAAAGGGCAACATTGCTACAAATCAGGTGGAGAACGTTAAATGGGTGAAGTCACAGGATTATCCCCCCCCCCAACTCTACCAAACTCCCACCCACCTGGTCAGTCAGGCAAGACAAATAACCGGAGTAAGAAACAACAAAAAACTCTGACATCAAATCAATGATCATTAGCAGTTGTGCACCAAACCAGGATGTGTCACAGAAAGTCGCTTTGATTTGACATTTAATAGGGTACCAATAAAACCGTCCCGTTTTTTCTTTGTGTATCGTCGCATCTAACCAATCCATTCTGAGCAGGTGGAACAATTTATTATGAAATAAAGACGTTGAAGGAGGTTCAGCATGTATCCACTGCTGCAGAATGGCTTTCCTGGCCACAGCCAGAACTGTACACCGGGCCTTATTTTTGCATGGTCAGGGATTACTCCGAGGTGCTGCTGGCTCTATGTGAATTCTGTGGTAGCTATGAATCATGCCTGAAAAAACAAGTTTTCAGGTTTGTGTTGAGAAACGGGGGTGTAGTGGTCCAGCGCGCTTTGCTGGAGACCAGCTGAGGATTTTCTGGTGGAGTACAATTAAATGGCATATATGACATATATCTGGTGCGCAGGGATGCAGGAGGGCAATAAGAACCCTTAAGGGGTGTGGTGGGGCAGGCAAGTTTAGGTGGATCAAACTTGGCAACTAGGGTATTACCTGCAGGTTTTTTGGTTGGTTGATGAATGGTTTTAATGGGAGAGTATTGTGGAAAAACCTTCTTTTGGAAGTTGGACACTAGAGAGTGAAGCCGGGGTTTTTTGCCTTCTTTTGGATCAACAGCAACAAATTAACAGATATAGGAAAGGCTGAACTTGATGGACGCATGTCTTTTTTCAGCCTATGTAACTATGTAACTATGTAACTATGTAGAGTTGGGTTCTCTGGGCTGGTTTGGTTGCAGCTAGTAGTCAAGGTTTGTTGCATAGGTTTTGATGTATATGCATGTTTTTAAGTGCATGTTTTTACATGTCAATAAATGTTGTGATGTATTTATTTTGCAAATTGAAGGGGACAAAGGCATTTGACTATGCACCAGACAAGATAGACACAGAACTTCATGGCAGATGAAAAAGAGGTGTAGCAATTTCTCATTGCTGCTACTATTAAATTTGAACGTATCCATCATCAGCGCGACTAACGGTCATTTTAATATTCTTATATACTAACCCAAAATGGATTTTAAATAAAGTGGTTGTGATTGAATTACAGACTTTGAGCTTTCATTTGAGGATATTTATATCAATTTTGGGTGAACGATTTAGGAATATTATTAGTCTTCATATATACTCCCCACATTTTCAGGGGCTTAAAAGTAATTGTACAATTGACTGAGAAGCTGTTTCATGGCCAAATGTAAGTAAAGCAAAATGATGATAAAATGATATAACTCAGCACTTTGACGTAATTATTAAAGCTATTAAAGAACATCACCTTTAATTAGGTGGGTGGTTATAATGTTACAGTACAGTAGCATGATAATTACAAATCTATAAGATTGCTATAATATATTATTTGTTTAAATAAATGTTTAAATCCATATTACCTAGAATGTAAAACTTATTTTGTGTAAAACATGATCTAAGGCATAAAAACCTCAAAAGGGTACATTTCTCACATATTAGTGTAATATTTTATATTTATACCTTGAGATACATCAATAGCAAAAAATAAATATGTATCATTTCTCAATATAGATTTGTGATACAACCTAAAATATTAGTGTTCAATCAATAACAAAAAGGGCTAATATTTTATCCCAAAATCATAACAATGACTTACCATTTTGTATTGCTTTGCTCTATTGTGTGCCTCCACTTAACAATGATCTTGCAGAATACTGAAGCAGATTTTTTTTGTAGATATGATATTTTAGAAAATATATATATGTCATAAGGTAGATCAGCTTCTGGAGAGTCTGGAATGAAACAAATGTTACTTGTTTTTCTTTATATTTCCAAGTCTATTTGAAGATCCGTGAGTTTAAGGATGTAATTATCATTTTGCCTGAAGAGGGTTAGATCATATTTTTTTGCCGGCATGACTAGCCAAAAATCAAATTTATATAAAGTATTTTTAATATTTAAAGCATTTCAAAATAAAACATGTCTTCCATTAAAAATGCAATGCTTTGTTGAGGGCCACGATCAGAAATCTTGGGGCCCAGTACAGAGTTTAAGCCTCGGCAACCATGCTGCTACCATCAGCCCAGCCCGTGTCCATCCCACTGTCCCACCCATTACCCTGTCCATGTCCTACTCATCACCCTACCTTATGATCCTTCCCTAAGCACCCTTTATGAGAGCAAGGGCAAGCTAAGGGTCGGTGGCACCTGTGTACAGTACACAGACATAACTACCTGGTTTCGGGGTAACCCCGAGAGAGAAGCAAAGACGCTTCTTTTGCGTTTACAGGATAGCTTTAAAATTGCAAATATGAAGTCTCCAGTCTTGCAATAAAATTGGGGATTACTCTAGCCTTGGTGTAGAGTTAATCTAAATTTTATTAAAGACAGGAGACAAATATTTCCCCACCCTGTTTTTTCTCTCCCTTATCCTGCTGTTTACAAAATCAGTTTTTTTTCTATGTTATATGAAATATGTTGATGGTTTCTGCTAAAGCGTTCTTTGTGTTTAGGATCCCCTTAGTACAGGCATGTCCAAACTTTTTCGAAGAGTGCCAGATTTGATGAAGTGAACATGTGCGAGGGCCGGCCATTTTGCCTGACATTTTCTGAACCATTAAAATGAAATGCAAATTAACTATTTTATGCAAAGTTTATTGAAAACGGCATACCACATCTATCCCTTTCTCACTATCTCCCCTCCCTACCCCCCTTCTCACAATCTCCCCTCTCCCTCCCTACCCCCTTCTCACAATCTCCCCTCTCCCTCCCTACCCCCCTTCTCACAATCTCCCCTCTCCCTCCCTACCCCCTTCTCACAATCTCCCCTCTTCCTCCCTACCCCTCCTTCTCACAATCTCCCCTCTTCCTCCCTACCCCTCCTTCTCACAATCTCCCCTCTCCCTCCCTACCCCCTTCTCACAATTTCCCCTCTCCCTCCCTACCCTTCTCACGATCTACCCTCTCCCTCCCTACCCCCTTCTAACGATCTACCCTCTCCCTCCTTACCCCCCTTCTCACGATCTACCCTCTCCCTCCCTCCCTACCCCCCCTTCTCACGATCTACCCACTCCCTCCCTACTCCCCTTTGTAGGTCACTTACCGTCAACTCCTGTGTTGGGAGCGTGAGGCGTTTGTCTCGGGTGCCGGCGCTTCACTGCTGAGTGCCGGCATATGACGTGCATCCGAGACAAACACCTCACGCTTCCAACACTGCACTCTGGGCAGCGCAGAGGCAGGCGGCGGCGGCAGCGGCGAGCAGAGGAGTCCTGGATTTCTGTCAGTCAGGGGGGCCCAAGAGGTGCCGAGCGGTCGTTTTCAGCAACCGCTCGGCACCCCTTGGGCCCCACTGACTGGCAGAACTCCAAGGCCCGGTCGCAGTCGCGACCCCGGTAGTTCCGCCACTGCCTACAATTTCTTCATCAGATGCCCTTGTGGCTGTGTGTGCCGGCGCAGGGAGAAGGAAAGCCCAAATCTAGCGACGTCCGAGATCGCAAGATTTGGGCTTTCCTTCTCCCTGCGCCGGCACACACAGCCACAAGGGCATCTGATGAAGAAATTGTGTAGGGGAGGGCAGGGGCGTACCTAGAGTATTTGGCACCCGGGGCGGATCCTGTATGTGGCACCCCCCCACACACACTTTAAAACTACCTGGCCGAAACTGAATATGACCCCCCCACACACACCATAAAAAAATCTAACACTTTTATTTAAAGTAAGTAACACACCAAAATAGGACAAAACAATTAAATAACAATATATATATATATATATATATATATATATATATAATTGTTAACAGCAATCACATTCCTATCATGCCCAGGCATACCCAGATTCCAGGAGGCACTCGCAGACTTGGCATGATAGGAGTATGATTGCCCTATCTACCCCTTATCGCTCCCTTCTGCCCTATCTACCCCTTCTCACTCCCTTCTCCATATCTACCCCTCCTAACTATCTACCCTCTCCCTCTTTGAAGTTCACTTACCTTTCAGGAGTCCTGCGGTGGGGGTGCAAGGCCTCTGTCTCCCAGCTCTGCCACTGTATGGAACAATATAGAGTGATGGGAGTTATGATGTACTTTAGAGCATAATTATATAATGAAAAATACATTGGAAATGGTACAGCATAACACCCATCACTCTCACACATTTACCAATCCACACGCATACCAATCCACACGCATACCAATCCACACACACGTACCAATCCACACACACATACCAATCCACGCACACATACCAATCCACACACACATACCAATCCACACACATATACTAATTCACACACACACCAATCCACACACACACCAATCCACACACACACACCAATCCACACACATACACCAATCAACACACATACCAATCCACACACATACCAATCCACACACATACACCAATCCACACACATACACCAATCCACACACATACACCAATCCACACATATACACCAATCCACACACATACACCAATCCACACACATACACCAATCCACTCTCACTGTATGCTTTCCTACCTTTCATCTTTTCTCGTTACAGCTCCTTTTCCTGCTCTTCGCTCCTCTTCTTCTTCAGTTCTTCTGTCTTCTTCCGAAGGCACGGGGTTCAGAGGGCACGGACAGCGGTGGGCGCGGCTTCAGTTTTGTGCGCCGGGATCTGACAACAAACCCCGGCGCACAACAGCTGTTGCCGCGCGGATCGCAAGGGATCGGTATCGGAGGTCTTTAACAGACCTCCGGCTCCCTTGAGTGATTTTAAAATCACTCAAGGGAGCCGGTGGTCTGCTAAAGACCTCCGATACCGCTCCCTAGCGAGTCTGCTCCTCCAGCGGCGGACATTACTGTCCGTCTCTGGAGGGGTGCCGGCAAGTTGGCACCCCTCTGATGAGCGGCACCCGGTGCGGACCGCCCCCCGCTAGGTACGCTACTGGGGGATGGTTAGATTTCAACCCTCGTCTACAGTCAAACATGAACCCTGTTTAAAGTTACTGTAGACGAGGGTTGAAATCTAACCCTCCCCTACACAATTTCTTTATCAGATGCCCTTGTGGCTGTGTGTGCCGGCGCAGGGAGAAGGAAAGCCCAAATCTCGCGCTTTCCTTCTCCCTGCGCCGGCTGATGACGCCAAGTCCCGTGGCTCACTTGGGGGCCGTATCAGTCCGGAACGAGGGCCGCAATTGGCCCGCGGGCCGGACTTTGGACATGCCTGCCTTAGTATGTATACCGTTTACTTTCACAATGTTTTTTGTTTCATACACAGCTTGATTCCATCGGGTAGTCTGTCCGGATTATTTTCAGGCAATCGGTTTGTGTGGTCCATGGTCTTTTTCGAGTCTGGTTAATGTTGCTGTTTTGTGCTACCTGTTCAGCACACCAAAGACGAGGACGTTGCAGGTTCTGAGGAGTTATTTATGGACACTATCTGTTCCTGATTGGCTGTCTGGTTTATTCTGTTAACCATTTCCTTGCTGCTGGAGGTTTTGTAGTATAGAAGTTATGCAAGTATTTTCCTCCTGTCTTTAATAAAATTTAGATTAACTCTACACCAAGGCTAGAGTAATCCCCAAGTGTCAACAATGCCAGGATTTTGGATGGAAGAGATGGCGGAAGCGCCAGGAACTCGGTCTTGAGGATGTTGACATTCTGATAATGGGACACCATCCATGATGTAATTTCAGAAAGACAGTTGGCAAGGCGAGTTAGAAGAAAAAGTAAAAGGTCAGCAGAGGGAATGTTGTCAGTGATTAGGTGGTGCTTGAGAAAGGAAGAAATTATGAGCCCCAACAGAGAACGAAAGGGGAGAGGAACAAGTTCCAGAGAAAAATACATTAAATGTATAGTAGAGAGCTATGGATTTAAACCAGGAGTGCTCTTGGGGACACAGGGTGACTGGAAAACCCAGTATGGTCTGCCCTAGCCAGACTTCCATGGACTAGCTGGCTACGGGGGCCCTACATGGCCAGAAAAGCTCCATGCACCTGAGACCTAGCCACAAATCAATGTAACTGTGCGGTGGCTAAGGACCGCTGCGATGCCTGACAAACTTTGCAGCTGAGATGCTAAGGGAGCCTATTGCCCTACCACGTTGTTCTTTTGGGGTTACTCTGGCTCGGCTACTTTACGGACTATAACTGGGGACATGCCTATCGCTATTGCTCAGGGTTCCGACGACGGATCAAGTTGATGTAACGTAACAACCTTGGACTCTGGGCTCTCCATTGGTACCCCGAGATTACTGCCGCTCCCTAGGGATCACCCTGAAATAGTGACTCTCTTCTGGAGGGGGGGTAATGTTAGCCATAGAACTGTATGGAGGTGCCGGGCTATCTGGTAGTTAATGCAATTATACTCTTTATCTGATTATGTTTGTGTATAAATATTCATGTTGTATTCAATAACCCCAGTTCTGTTTGCACCCTACATTTGGTGGTCGTCACCAGTTGGTCCACTGTGAGACACCAAAGGTTGTGCTAAAAGTTAATAGTTTAGTAGGACCAATATTTTTAGGCAGGAAAAAGGCATTTATACCACAAGAATAGGAAAATGAGATGCCTGTAACCAGTCTATACACATTATGTACATTTTTTGTAATACTCACATACTGCTCACTTTGAAATGTAAACATCATTACGTAGATTTATTTACTTATAAATCTGTACAATAAATGTAGGCTCTGGGAAAAGTGACATTTAAATTCTACTGCACCCCTAGGTGGCAGTCTGGTGACATGTACTAGGACCCATTCAGCATAGGGTCCTGTTTCAATATACAGCACGAGCCGGTAGATCAGGGCCCAACTTTGAATATTGTGTCTCCATAAAACCAATTAGTGACACTTGGCAGGCATACATTTAATACATACAATTAAATTATAACTGAAAGTACAAGTTCGTAACGATGTGCCGCTCTGCCTAACGCGTTCATATTTTTCTCTGAAAGATTCCACTTGTAGCTTAGAACGAAGTCACATGCCGTAAGCGCAATGATCACGTGACACGCGTCACCTGACGCTGGCTCCAACATGGCGCCCGTAGAAGTGCTACTGTAGGCGACTAGTAATGTTAAAGACGTTTCCTCAGTACTTGACGTCACCGGCTTCTACGGCTTAGTTTTAGGGTGAAGCAGGTTAGGCGGCGGGCTGTTGTCTTTTAGAAAGCAGCCATGAACGGTCCGTTAAGCAGTGCGGCGGAAGAAGCTGTCTGGGAGCGGCCATGGTCCCTGGATGAAATTAGACGAAGCAACCAGAACTGGTCGCTGGGGGCCGATGCTGGGGTGAGAAGATGGGTTATACGAGATGTCTGCCTGTCTGTTTTACTTGTGTGTAAGGAAGCGAGGGCAGTCGTCTTATCCTAGAGCTTCAGTGCAGGGCTTGAATCTTTATTGCTAGGCTCTTGTGTCTAAACGCAGCCTTAGCATTTCCTCCTTTAATATGTGGCTCATTAAAAGTAGAGCTTTGTAGTTTAATGTCATCAATTAGTCAAAACCACATGAATGTATGCAAAATATATCACAGATATATAGATCTATAGATCTTGTGAGCCTGTCCCTGGCAGCAAAGTATGTCAGCTGTCACTTGTCGTTGACAGACCAGGATGTGTTCCTACCCTCGCAATTGTTGAGAATCTTAAATAATCCTATAAACGTTTCACACCAATGTAAATCTTCTATTAGGAAATAAGATTATTCACAGCGCTGCGATCAGAAGCAAGTTCCCTCGAGTGAACTGTTGAGTATTGACAAAGCATTTAGGACAAAATGTTTTCGGTAAACTGTTATTTTAAAAACATATTTTTTTTTCTCGAATATGGAAGTGTTTTGAGGAGCGGGTGGCCATAAACAATGTTGGGTAGAAACATAGACTTTTATGGCAAGTCTGCCTGTGTTTTCCTGTTGTAAAGACCTGAACATTTGTTGGTTCTTGGTCTTGTTCTGTATTCACGATAACTATATATGATACGTCTTTTTTTTTTTTTTACGCAGAATGTTCCCTATTGGAATTGTGGCTACTTTTTTTTTTTACTTATGCTATAAATAATGTTGAATAAGAATCAGTTCGAAAATTGCTTACAAAAAATGGTTCTGGTGCAAAGTGGTGTCACTAATGGACTGTTATTGATGACGAGACAAGACCTCTGGCTGCATTGTATTATTTTGAGTTTCTTATCTTAAATCTGTCACTTGCTTATATGACCAACAGCATTTATCAATCCTTGTTTTTGTTAGCTCTTGAATTTCCTGAAAGAATTCTCCCAGCAGACGATATCTAGGACGCATGAGATCGAGAAACAGCTGGATGGACTGATTCATGAAGCAAAGGCCACAGATTGCAGGCTACACAATGTCTTTAATGATTTTCTCATGTTATCTAATACACAGTTCATTGAAAACGTAAGTCTATCGAATGAAGGACTGTATATTGTGATATAAGATACATGGCAATCCTTAAAAAAACTGAAAAGGTTTTTCCTTTTCTGAAAAACAAACCACATCAACAGAGCTTTCCATGCTTAGACACTATGCCGGCATGCTTAAAACAGTGTTCTCTTTAATGAATGTCTGGTTTTCATGTTTTTTTTTTTTTCTTAGAGAGTTTATGATGAAGAGATTGAAGAACATGTTACAAAACCAGAACCTGGCGATAAACCAGAACAGGTAGGAGATGTCATTATACAGGTTAGCCTTCCATATATATGATCCACAAATAAATGTAGCTGCGCAAAATCAAACGTCTTAAACATTGTGCAGTGTTTTATGCCCCTTAAAATATTGTGCATGCACCTTGCAGGTTAAGGTTATGATATTATTCATCTTACTGATTTTATGGGACCATGAACCCGAATAAATACAGGGATCTTGGGGCATATCACTCCAAACTCGCATTACTGGTCAGGTGTCAACCTTTTTTTTTTTTTATTTTTATTATGTTCGAAATGCTACGAGTGGTTCTAAAACATACTCTTTATTTAGTAACCTTATTCATTTATCTAGTCTGTAATTTGCCCTTCGATCTTCCTTTTTTATAAATCGTATTTGTTCGACGACCCCCCCCAAAGACTTTACTAATAATTTAGAAAAAATATAATAATTATATAATGCAGTTTACAGAAAATGTGCCGTAATATCTGGCAACCCTACAAACCAAGAGGGCAGCCAAAGTAAATGTAAACAGGGAAACAAATCTACTCTGGATTTCTATGACTGAGCACCGAAAGGTCAGGTCACGCCGGTGTTCCATCATAGAAGCCCCGGCGGATGTGTAGGGTAGCAGCGGAGGTTGTCTGCACACATAGTGCAGATGTTCACCAGCTGCCAGAGAGGAGGATCCAGGTTCCCTGCAACGCTGTGGGGTATCCTCCTCTCTGGCAGCTGGTGAACGTGTAGATAACGTCCATTGCTGCTGGCCGGTACTTCTGCCGGGGCTTCTATGGTTGAGTACAGGAAGGTCATGCGATGCCAGTGCTCCATCATAGAAGCCCCGGCATAAGTACTGGCCAGCAGCGGAGGGTGACGTCCACTGGCTGCCAGAGAGGGGGATCCAGGTCTCCTGCAGCGCTGCGGGGAATCTGGATCTTAGTCTTATAAGTCGAGCAAATACGGTATATAAAGAATATGCCTATATGATATGAACGTGGACTGTAGTTCCTGGTTTGTTTGCTTGGGTACCCATTTTTATTGTAACCCTGCATACACAAATAATACATCTCTACCTATTTACACATCCGCAGCCGAGCTTCCCCAGTTCTAGTGTCTCCTCCTTTCACAAAACAACTTGTCCTTCACTTTGTAGATCAAATTAGATTTGTTTGTGATTACTTCTGACAACAAAAGGACTCATCAAATGAATGATATGCTCCTTAGAAGCAAATAGCATATATTAATTTAATCTTTTTTTTTTTTTTTTTTTTTTTTTTTAGGAAAAATCAAGAGAGCAGAAAGAAGCCGAACTTATTCCAAAAATACAAGAAGCTGTCAATTACGGGTTGCAAGTTCTTGAAAGTGCATTTGAGCAACTTGATATCAAAGCTGGAAACTCTGATTCTGAGGAGGAGGATGTAAATGGAAGGGTTGATCTAATTCTAGAGCCAAAGGTAAGAAAGCAAAAATATTATGCCTACCACCGAGGGTAACTGATATATTTTATGTATTGGTGATTTCAGCAGCACCCCAAAATGATTTTTTTTTTAGCTTTTTAGGGTGTCGGTCCCTTCTTGTATGAATTGATGGATTGGGACAATGTTTTTTAGTTGCTTCTTATGTCATGTTAGGGTTTTACATAGCGACATTTTTTTTTTAAAAGCAAATTGGTGAACGGTCAAAAGCGTTAAGCATTCTTTTACTCTACACAATCCATCTGTCCGCCTGGTTAAGATATTATGCATCTTACTGATTTTATGGGACCATGAACCCGAATAAAAACGAGGATTTTTAACTGACTTCTGCTTAGGTCTTGTGTTCTTGAGGTGACGGTCTTCTTGGGAGAGGTATAGCTTCAACACCAGATCACATTTGATTGTTGATCTTTAGGGCAAGTAATGTGGTCTTGTTGACATTGTTTAGCTACTGTAAGTGTGCTGTGGTTGGAAATGTTATAGTCCATAAAATACACAGGCCACTGTTACCCAAATTATATGCATGTGTTTTATTTTATTAAGTGAATGTATGCGAGTAAAACTCTTAATTTTTATTCCAGGATCTTTATATTGACAGACCTCTACCTTATTTGATTGGCTCACAACTTTTTATGCAGCAAGAGGATGTGGGTCTGGGAGATGTTTCCAGTGAAGGTATGCCATTATACGATACAAAGGAAGATGTGTGCAGTTTGGAGAAAATATTGTTATGCAAAATACGTGACAGCAGAACTGCTAGACGTTGGCCAGCTGACCTGAGGATCACCATTGTTTTGATATTGATCTCTGTGATACACATGTTTTGATATTTGATCCAATATTTATTGCAGGCGATTAGCTAAATCTTTAGCTTTTTATACGTCCTTTAGTTATTGGTAAGCAGAGCATTTATGTCTTTTCTGATTTTAGCCACGGCAATAACAATGTGGGCAAAGCCCAACACGAAACATAGTTGGCTATAACTTATTGGTGGGAACACCCTGTATACTTATGAACCGCTTCAATGGAAGTTGCCATGAATGTATCTTACCAACTGCCTTATACAAAAAAAATTGTCTAACTTTAAGAAAGGAAAATATGCCATGTACATTTATTTTTGCAATAGAAGGATCTGTGGATAATGACCGTGGAAGCATTATTGACAGTGATGAAGAAGAAGAAAAAGACTATGTGGTAAGACTTAATAATTTGGTTATCCAGTGAGAGTCAAAAAGCCAGTGTCGGCTTCTCACAACAGATTTCTATTCACTTTCATTGTGAGCTTTCATTGTTGGTGGTGTAATAGCTTAATTATTGTAGCCAGTGGTGTATTCTTGACTAAGAGAACTATAGGGCATAGAGGGACGTGCCTACAGAGATATATGGTTGAGGGTTGGCGACTGGAACACTTCCCTGGGAAAGGCCTACAGTAGCTTCCAGCCAGCCCGCTAGCATTTGCTGCTTATTTGTCTTGATCTAATGCAAACCTGTTTTCTAGTGACAACTTAAATTTGTATTGTATTTATTTTTAGGACTCAGGAGATGATCTAGAAATCAATTCTGAAGATAAGAAAATGGTAACTAACATAATTTCTGAAGATTTAATGGTTTGAAACAAAACTTAGTCTTGAACTTTCCAGTTAAGTGTTAAGTGTTAAGCTTTTTTTATTATTTTTTTTTTATTAAAGCATTGTGTTAAGTTTCATAGATTCATTTTTAAGAATATGCTTTGTATTGACTTTTGTTTTTTGCATGCTAGAGTTTAGAATTGAGTGATGAAGATGAAGATAATGGGTCGGACCTGTTTGGCGATTCAGACAAGGAAGAGGAGGAGACTGAAAGATCTGTAAGATTTGTTTATGTCTTGGACTAAGCACACTGGAGATCAGAGTATACTTTAAGACGGCAATGATGTTTTTTTTGGGGGGGGGTATTGCATAGCTTCAAGGCTCTTCTCTTTTTAACAAATCTAGCAGGCATTGGCAGGGTTGTGGTTGCAAAGGGCCTAAACCCCAGCTATAGGGAAGAATTCTTTGTGAGTAAAAAAAAAAACAAAAAAAAAAACATGGAGGTTAGAAAGCTTCTCCCCTGGTTATTAAAGGTAGAGGTCCTCTTAGCGAAATCCTGCTTAATGTTGGTTTAGGAGGATGAGGAAGTAAACCAGAGATCTCAGGGTCAACTGCTTCATTGTGGCCAAATGTTAATCCTCCACACTCCATGCTCTAATTCGAATTTGAAAAAAGCATCACGATCATCTTATCTTACACATGTGAGCCCTCAGTAATAGGAGTACATAAGAGGACAAAGTGAACGAAGAAAGGATCAAATCAAGCTTGACTTTTTTGATTGCAGATAAAGACCAGGACAAAATCTTTTGCTGATGAGCTAGCAGAAAGGATACAAGGAGACATTCCAAAAAAGTTGACGCCTGACCAGTCATGTGAGTTTGGAGATTACAGTGATATGCCTCATTACGGGACAGCGTCTAGAACTAATACAGCCTTGCTATAGCACTGCTAAACGCTGTTAAAGTGTTCTATGGTAATGCTTACGTTCTGTTAAGTGCATTTGATGTCCTAATAGAACCTAAGATTTTTTTTTCATTTAATTACACTAAAAATGTTGTACCCTATAACATATAAGCACCATTCGTTACGTGGGGTTACATATTTCATGGGTGCATTCACCTGGTTTTGAATTTTCTCTTTCTCCTGTCACACAGTTACATATATATCTAAAAAAAACAAAAAATGCCATTGATTATGGTTTTTATTTCAGACATAGAATCATCTGAGGTGAAATCCAAGAAAGAAAAGGAAAAAAAAGAGCCTAAGAAGGCACCTTCAGATGGTAAGAATTTTGGAAAATACTTACGTATTGTTATATATATATATATATATATATATATATATATATATATATATATATATATCCCTTTTATTTACTGTTATATACTGGTATATATGTTTCCTTCCCTTATCCAGTTTATTGCTTGAGCATTGCATCATTTTCTCCGTTCCAGTATAATGCCTTAAAACTAGGACTGTTACTGCAATGTGCAAAGCACAGTATAGATTCCTTGAGATCCCAGATACAGGCTGTAATATCACACTGTATGTTGTACACTAGTAGATTATATATTATTACACTTTTAAATATATATATATATATATATATATATATATATATATATATATATATATATATGTGTGTGTTTCATTTATTTAATGTATAGTATGAAAACTGTATGTGTCCTTATATAAAACCTAAAATAGTTTTAAAGGCAATTAACAAATTGACAAGTGTATCAGTGATCTTGTTTGTTTGTTTGTTTATCCACATGTTATACTTCAAGATGAAGATGATGATGATATCTTTAAACCACCTAAACTAACTGATGACGATTTCTCACCATTTGGAAGTAAAGGGCATCTTTTTAGTGGAGGAAAAGGCCTTTTCGATGATGATGAAGAGGTTGGTTTACTGCTAAGCAACGGTTGAGTTGATAACTTATCATTTAGAATATTGAGCTATGCAAATATTATATGGTATTGACAGGGCCCTGACTTCTGTTGGGCAAGAGGGGAAAGGTGAGCTATCCAGTCAACTTTTAACCTTCCTGCGGCTGCTATAATCTCTAATTACGGCTGTGAGTGTTACTAAGCTACGAATGTCAAGTTTAGTTTGTGGCATACGGACATTACCCCTGGCCTTGTTATTAACGTATAGATCAGGAATTGGGGAAAGTAGGTCTTTCAGCTTTTGATGGGCTGCGGATGCTGAAACTAGCATGAAATAAACAATCAAATGATAGCCCTGCATCAGCTACAATTGTCTTATGCCGAATGTCTCCGCATTCATTTCTATTTGATATTTTTTTATATGTGCACTTTTATAAAATAAGAATAAAGTGATAGATACATTTTTATGATAATATCGAATTGAATCTCTCTGTACTATTGTGGCTTGGCTCAACCAGACAGGCTAGAGTATGACTGGCATTCCAAATAAAAACTGCTGTTTTTAGTTTTAGTTTCTGTCAGGAGAAAAAGCCATCTTCGTAGTTATGTTTATTATGCCTACGAATGCTAAATGATTATAAAATATAGTGCTGACTTTTCCATATGACTGCTTCACAAACAACTGGAAGACAACACCTTGCTGTTTGCAGTTAACCGAGAAGTCATTCTCATGTGTTTTTCTGTTTGGGCCCAGGGTGATCTTTTTGTTGATACTCCAAAAATAGAAGCTAAGCAAGCTGAAATTCCTTCTGTAGACCGCTCAGGTAAGAATGCATTTAAAGTTATGTTCATATGCATCATATTTTAACGCCTTAAAGTTACATTTATCTTGTAGGTCCCCAAACGTGTACATGGAATGTGTCAGATATCCACTTAATGCTCAATATTACCATATATATTTCTGAATTATGGCCCAAAGGATAATGTCCAATTTGAACCTGAGTTTTAGATATTGTGCATATATTTTTTTTATTTTAGCAACCGAGACATTGCCAGCTAATGTCAAAAAGAAGCCACCAGTCGGAGGGGTTTCTCTTTTCCCAGGTGAGAAATACATTAAAAGATCCCGGATGCGATAGCAACTGACATCAAAGAGATAACTGTTCAAAGATCTGCCTACTCCATGTTTAATTTTGTGACATAAAAGTGCTGTTATTTTTACAGGTGGTGAGGATGTAATTGGCTCTTCGGTTTTAGCAGAAAGGGAAAAGAAACTTCCCACACATCCTGTAGATACGGCCCCAAAGTTGTCAACCAACGTTAGTCTGTTTGATGACGAAGATGGCCTCTTTGGGTCTGGTGCTGCTCAACCAACGGCTAAATCAGGTCGGTGCTCTAACTTGGATATCCGAACCCTCGGCCTCTGGGATCTGTTCTATTGGCAGTATTGTTTAGGAATGTTTTAGGCAGGTGTGGTATTATTAACCACAGATTATGCATTTCGAGTGTCTTCACTGTGCTGCTTAAAATAGAACTAATCATTGAAAATAAGTAGTGAGGGGGGTTTATGTCTTAGTATTTTTTTGGAATATTCCGCTAAACATTTGTTGGGCATTCCTCATATGGCTAAATGTAAGATTGAGCATTCTTTTATAAAGCTGTAAGGTTTGGGCATATATTTTGCTGGCAGATGTTTAGTATACTTGGCCTAAGTGCCTGCCTTTCATGAATAAAATATTTTCTTCTAAATTGTAGTGAAAGCAAAACCAGCAGCTGACCTGTTTTCTGATGAGAACAACCTGTTTCCAGACGAACCTTCAGTCCCTCCAGTTATCAGCAAGACAAAAGAAACTGGAACCACAACACAAAACACACACAACAAGGTACAGGACAGTATTTGGTAGCAGGGCCGTGGGCAATGCCCAATCTATGCTTTAATGTGTTAGGTGCCAGAAGAGTGAGCAACAACATACAATGGAAGAGTTAAAAGGAGTGGTATGGGAATAATGGTAATGCATATGTGTATGTGTAACAGGATAAGCCTACTGCAGGGGTCTGTTCAAATTAGTCTTTTATGTGCCATTCAATAATCAAAACATATTATTAATAATCGCTAATAGCATATAAAAATAAGTTCCATGTATTCTATGACATAATCCTGCATCAAATGCTTACTTGAAATATACTTCAGTCTGGTGTTGTCTCTAAGAGCTATTTCAAGACATAATCAGTTTTTGGGAAAAGTCTTCCTGGTGGAACCATCACTATTAATGTATCTGTTCATTCCTATGGCTTCTCTTGAAAAATGTGGCCGCAGGGTTTCTTGACGTTTGGTCTTTGTATGCATCCATAAATACATAGTTTACCCTATTAGGTTGCCTTGAGTTTGAGGGGGATGTTGCTGTCACAGCTTTTAACGGAACTAAATTTATTAGTGTGTGATTTTTGTTTGCCGGTGTAATTGTTTTGAAAAGTTCACCGCATGTAAACTGACATCGTTGGCAACTTGAGTCAGAGTCCGTGTTCTTATAAAATCAACTTTCTCCCCAGAAGATCTCGCCAAACTTTTATAGGTTACTTAAACCAATCTGCAATCAGTTAATATGTTTATAGACACACATAATTATGCTTGGTGGAATTCTACATTTTTATAATATATATATATATTATGTATTTTAACAAATATATATTGATTTTCTTTTTAAGAGCGTTCCAGTATCTGTGGAGAAATCCAAGCCACCTGAACTTCTTACAAAAAAGCAGACTAGAGGTCTGTTTTCTGATGAGGATGACTCTGAGGTAGGCATGTATGCATTAAATGTTATTTATTTGTTAATCTTGTTGGAAGAAAACTAAAGTTGTGGCCATATTTAAATAGTAATATGTATTTCTATTTCATAAATGTATTTTTGCTTTATAATCTCTGTGCGACTTGGTCACTCCAGATGACTTGAATAAGTCTGCATGGCCAGTAGTTGGAGATAGGACAGCATTTCACACCATAGCTTTAGAAGCATTGACTCGGGTGTTAATATGGTGGTTAATGGGTTTTCTTAATGCACGCTTAATTTTTAAAGGGTGTCATCCTTAACTGATGTTCATATGTCATGTATCAATCTTTCTTATAAATGCTCTTGGGTAATTCAAAATATTTGGAAGTTTTAGGTCTCAACATTTAGAGGCATTTGTGTCTGTTTGAAAGAATTCTGTTTTTGTTTGCAGACAGACTTATTTTCCCCCAGCCAAAGTGCCGGAAAGTCTAAACCAATTTTGCCTGCAACAAAGAACAGCAAATCTATATCTCTGTTTGATGATGAAGATGAAGAGGTATTGATTGAAGCAGGAGCGAGCTCACACATGCATACTTTATTTTTTGAAACGTTAGCAAAAACAAATATTTGCAATATAATTTAATGGAAGGAAGGTAAAATTTGGACCTAACAGGCGTCTTTGGAAGTCAGCGCTTTGGCTTAACACCCTACTTTGAGTAGCTGGCAAAGATGTAGAATTTAACCAGTTGGTAAACAAGCAAGGAGTTAACGTAGCCAATGTAGCATTTTTTTAAATATGCTCTGTCCTCTTCTTTATCATGCAGCGCCATCTATATTGTAGTAGTTTATTTTTCATAGGGTACCACATAATTTACCTATTTATCCCCTCTTATACTAATTTTAAACAGCTGTGGTCCACAGCTTTTGGCACGGTTTGTTTTAATGCCAAAATGTTCATTAACTTAAAGCCAGATCAGCGAATGTACTTATTTTGTTTCAGCTGATTCTCCATTAAATAAGAAAAGCATAGTTGTTTTGCCTTGCAGATCCTATTTACAAAGATGTCATAGTGAGTCTGTCTATTTGGTTGGTTTAGGATTTCTTTGGTTCTGTACCGGAAAAGCAGTCTTTGCCTGCTTCTGTCAAGTCAACTCGGCAGTTGAAGCTACTGGAAGAGACTAAGGCTCAGAGTTCTGGGTTGTTTAGCAGCGATGACGAGGTATAATTTCATTAATCCAAACTTCTTCTTTTGTCTCCCAACCTCACATACTTCCAGAGGAGAGGTGTGTGTGGTTGGAATGCTCCATGCACCTTATATCTGGGATTTCCGTGTGTGTGTGTACATGTAAAATAGATTACAAAAACACATAACATTAACCTTTTGCGGTCCTGTGTCGGAATATATCCGACAAAATATTTTAGCGCTTGTGGTGCGATGCCGAATTTGCTAGTTGACCGCTAGATGTCGCTATTATAGAAAAAAATATTTTACAGTTTGTGGCTCGAAATTGGATTTCCTAGTGACCGCTTATACGGGATAATTAGCTAGGCTATTAGAACAGAGTGATTCTGAATGTGATTTTTAGTTTTATACAATTAAAAAATAGAGAATAACAATATATGGTTTTAGATTATTTATTAATTGCTTTGTAGTTATAAGAAGGTATAACTGCTTTCCAAAAATTAAATTAGACCTGCTTGGCACACTTGGTGAAAATGTATTGGACCGCAAAGGGTTAATGTCAAGTGCCTCTATTTCAACTGCGGTTGCAGCACCCACAAAGTTAATCAATGCTTTCTGTAATTATCTTTTATTTATATAGCGCCAACAATTTACATAGCGCTTATATGCGATAACACAGTGGGTAAGAAATAGATTCAATTTGTTGAAATAATTATAAGCTATTTGGTGGTATGTATGTCCGAGTATAGGATGGTGTAACTCTAAAAAGTTTTAAAAGTTGTCGTTTTTGTTTTTCGTTCTTGATAATTGTTTCATACAGATATATTCTGTCTCAGACTGTTCTTCTTTTAAGACTTACTTGCCCTTCTAGGATCCTGGCGGCATCTTAAATCAGAGAAAGACTACTGAACAAAATCAGGTCAAAAGAGATTCAGTCCCTGCATCAAAAGAAAAGGTGACAGAAGTTAAAAAGACCATCTTGTTTGATGAAGAGGATGATCTATTTGCAATCACAAAAGAGAGGTAATTGTCTGCATTCATAACAAAGCACTGGTGCAGATTAGTTAAAAGCCTCTTTAAGCACACTGATAACCCTGCAGTAACAACCTACTATGGCTCCCAAAGTCCATGTTCACCATAACCTAATGATGGATCAAGCAAGACATTTAAAACTATGTTTTAGGCTATGCCTTCTTTGTAACCCTGTCACAGAAAACCAGTCTGTAGGTCAGCCTGTAAAAGGCGGGGGGGGGGGCAGGAAAGAGTTATCGTCACCCCTAACCACTTACTCGTACCACAGGGCACATTAATTGCAGCTACCGCAACTCCATTTGTTACAGCCACCATGTTGCATCAAAGGACTTTCAAATGGCAAGACCCATGGGGATAAAATGTGATCCTTGAGCATAAACTATAGTGCTCTATATAATAATGTAGGTTAGTATTCTCAAAAACCTCATTTTAGCTAATTTTGTTCCAATAAACTTACTTAATCTGCAGACCTGTGGGATGCCGTTGTTGTTATTCATGTGTGGATACCTATATCAGATCTTTGGACATACCACCATTCTACAACGATGGGCATTAATATGTAATTACCCCTCCCTCGCAGCTATAATAGCCTCACTCTTCTAGGAAGGCTTTCTTCAATATTTTGAAGGTGTGACTGTGGGAATTTGACCTCACAAATGCTCTTTTGGCAGAATGAACACAAACACTGGTAATCTTTGGAGCTATCTTTCTTGGATGACTGGTTTTACGGTCCAAAGAACTTTAGGTTGAGGTGTATCGTTTGTAAGATGTTCAAATATCTAAGTGGACACACAAGTCATACATCTTCACCGCAAACCCATTGTATGTTCTGTTAGTGCTATTTCAGTTGAAGGATTGGTTCCCACTTTTTCCATCTTCTCATTCTGCAGTCAGAAGAACCAACGCGTTTCTCTATTATTTGAGGATGAAGATGATAATGAGGGAACTTTGTTTTCTTCAAAGGTGGCCCCAGTCAACCCAGCAGGTCCAGATGTGGTATGATAAGTGTTTGTATCTGCTAATGGTTATGATGTTGGCTCTGCATGCTGATAATTTTATGTTGGGTAACAAACCAGACTTTTATAGACATGGACCCTAATCCCAATTAGCGAATCCTGGTACTGATTGTGGCAATACAAAATGACAGATAATTTTTACTGCTAATGATAAATAGATGATAACTACAAAGAAGACTCATACTTTTTTAATACTTCCCTTTGTATGAATTTTTGCTTAACAGTCATGTAACATAAAGAACATCCATCTTTGTTGGTAGTTAGAGTTGAAAAACTTAACTTAGCGCCATAGATAAAAATGCTCATCTGGTTAAAAAAAATTGCTGATTGGGGTCAGTTTTGTAAATGACTGTTAATCATTCCAAATTATATTCAGTCATGTGCTTTTAAAATTTTATTTAATATACAACTGTGACAAGTCTGTCTTTTTTTTGAGTAGTTACAGTATCTCACAAAAGTGAGTACACCCCTCACATTTTAGTAATGTGACAACACTGAAGAAATTACTCTCTGCTACAATGTAACGTAGTGAGTGTATAGTCTGTATAACAGTGTAAATTTACTGTCAAAATAACTCAACACACGGCCATTAATGTCTAAACCTTGGCAACAAAAGTGAGTACACCCCTAGGTGGAAATGTCCAAATTGGGCCCAGTTAGCCATTTTCCCTCCCCGTGTCATGTGACTCAGTAGTGTTACAAATGTGAGGGGTGTACTCACTTTTGTGAGATACTGTATACAGCTCTGGTCTTGTAGCAAGTCCATCTTGTTTTCCCATCAGTGCGTCTGAGAAAACCAGTTCACCTAGAATATCAGGTGCAAAGTTTTTGCCCTATTTTGTCAGGAGGCAATCATACTGTTCTTTGTAATTTGAACACGGTTTTACACACAGCCTTTTTTCTTTACTCTTCTAAGCAACCATCAAAAATGTCTGTGCCGACAAAAGCCTGTGGAGAAAAGGAATCTTTATTTAAAGATTCTACTAAGAAAGATGAACCAAAAGTATCATCTGTGAAGAAGGAGCCGATGCCCATTAATGACAAGGTACGTTTTTCTGCCAAATCATCACATTGCTGGGGATGGTGTACAATATATATATATATATATTATGTCATTGCAGCATTCTTGTGGCAAAAAAAGAGACTACAAGTCCTAGCCTTCTCCTGACACTCGGCAACGGATGATTTATTTATTTTTTATACAGAGAACTCTCAGTTCCTTTTACACTTTTTATACAGTATCCACTACACAAGTTTCTAGGCAGCATTGTGTAACTAAAGGCAAAAATGACTCTTAATTAGAATAACTGAAAATAAGTTTTAGCTATTCTGGAGTTGGTGACCTGCACAACATCAACTATACGTTAACCAAAGAGATCCTAAACAGAGATCCAGGGGACTTTTGTTAAGGGAAAAAAGTGTGAAGTACGCAGACATCTGTAGAATTCTCTAAATGAGCGTTGGTATAATATAGATTGTGAAATTCTGCTCAAACTTGAAGAATCAATTCTAGAGTAAAATCAGTCATTTAGGCACGTGGTGGCCATACCTAATATTGAGTGTTTGATTTACATCATTAACTAATTTACTTTTATTAGTAAAAATGAGAAATAGAAATACTACATAATGTGTCAAACGGATACGTTTTCAGAAATTCTAAAATAAAAGCATTGTGGTAGTGAGATATTTGGACCCTAGTGCGTGCCTGTGTGTAAATTCACTTAAACAGTCGGTTTTAAGTGTTCAGTAAACACATTCTTATGGACATAATTATCAGGCGTACAAATACCGCAGCAGAGAACAGAACTGAATTACCTAATGGAGTCGCGCATGGAGACTGAATAGTACTGGATAAACATTTTTGTTAGGTGGAAAATATTGGTAGAATTTGGGTGCACGTTGGCACAAATGGGATACAATAACAAGGTAGATTTGGGAGTAAATTAATTTGCATTTAACCCCTTCTAGTTTCTTATGTTACTCTTAAAGGGCGCATACTATTCCTAGTGTATGTCGATACATTGAGCTTTTCCGATATAGTCGTTCACTATGTGTTTTTTAACCCAGGCAAAGCAAGCAACTGGTCCAGAAGATGTGGACCACGGTGATCTGTTTGCCACAAGTCCACCAGCAGATAAAACCAATAGGAGCAAAAATATCCTCAGTCTGTTTGAGGAGGAAGAAGAAGATAATGTTGAAGATCGGCTAAATATCAGTAAAACACAACATTCCGGGAAGGTACATTTTTATAACAAAAAAAAAGATAAAGGATTGTTTAGAATGAGCAAAAAGGTCTCAGCAAGGGAAACCATTAGTTTTTAGCATGTACCTCTTGTGAACAAGAGATGAAACATATTACAAACATTAATCTTACTCGGGATGAATTGTTACCTATGCAGGCCTGCTGCCACTTCTGAGTTACTAAGACTAAGAGATGATGTATTATTTATGGACCTTAAAGCTGTGCATGTCTATTCACTTGTCTACATATTGTCTATTTGTGGAAAATCCAGGCGCAATCTTCTGCTTAAAAATCTGTATTTTAAAATACACATATATTGAATGTCTTAATATGTTTAAACTGTAGCCATAGGCTGCGTTAAATGTCCTTTTTGGGTAAATTGTTTTTGATTTCCTAAATCCCCTTCCTAATGGCTGCCCAAATCTTTCAGACTTCTGAGAAGAGCTCGCATGGTGGGAGTACTGGTGTTTTCCAAGATGAAGAACTACTCTTCAGCCAGGAACTACAGAAAGACAACGATCCTGATGTGGATCTGTTTGCGAATACTAAAAAGCCGCCAACGGGTTCTTCTAAACTTAAGGTATTTGTTTTGCAAAGTTAGAAAATCAAATAACATATTTTTCTAAGTGTGAGTTTGGTCTCCTATTGTTTCAATAACTCCTGAAGGTCATGTGATATTTGACATTCCCTAATCAAACCCCCACACACTGAGCTGATTTGTTTATGGTATGAGGTCTTTTCCCAGTACACCTCAATAAGTCAATGGTTCCCACTGGGTAGCCGCACGTGAATATGCATGTATGCAGATATCAAATACATTGTATTACATGACAACTTTGCAAATATACCAATATTAAAAATATCTAAGCGAATCATTTTTGACAATCCCACTGTTGTACATTTCTCACATTCTATAGCAGAGATAAGGTTGTCCAGAGTGCGGCAAATTTGGCCTCGATAAATTGAACCTAGGATGTGGCCATGGGCTTGGATTTAGAGTTGACTGCCAAAGGGATAATATAATGTCCCTGACACCCTCTCTAAAGAAGAATACTTATTGAAAGAGCCTGTAATAAAAAAAGACACTTGGCTGTCGAAGCTGCCGTCTTTATCTGTAGTCAGACACTGAAGCAGCCAAACCGTAGCAGGAAAGCTGTCCCGTTGAAAGCAGTGGGAGTGCTTGCTCTTGCAGCGCACACACATGGGGGTTTTAAACAGATGTGCATGTTTTCTGAAATTGCGCTGGAGCTACCATAGTACCAAAGTACCATATTGTCCCGATTTTAGGCCATACTTTTTCCCCAGATTTAATTTTTAAATTAGGGGTTCAGTGTTTTATAAATTTTCAATGCCCCCCCACCTGCAGGCCTTCTGTGCCTCATCTCTGCGACTCTGCTTCTTCTTTTGTATTTTCTTCTCTTCTTCTTCTGTCTTCCGATTGCCCCATGTGTTAGTCTTTACTTCCGGAGCGGTTCCGTAAAACGGTGGAGAGGCTGACCTCGTGACCCTGCTCGATTTGCAGAAGTACCCTAAGATGTTGCAGAGAAAGAGAGGTGCCGCAGCGTGCCTTTTTCTCTGCAAATCTATCTGCAATATTGGGGCTTCCAGAGTACAAAAGAGCAGAGCCACGACTGCGGCCTCTACCCTTTTCTCCGGTCCGAGTGTGCCCGGAAGCTCTGACCTTCTGCGGAGGACAGCGGATGAGATGGGGAGACATTGAGGGAGTGAGAGTGTAAGGGAGCACAAGTAAGTGAGAGTGAGAAAATACGGTTTTAGCTTTCTAGTAATTTTTAAAAATATTTACGTTAACATCAAACTTCAGGAGTGCGGCCTATATTCAGGACAATCCAATATCACTTCCCGAGAGATGTGTTTGTGTGAGAGATGTGAGAGTACATCTCCTGCACTGCTAATCGCTGGGGGCATAGAGGAAGGATCAAATGCCTATGAGGGTTCCTTACTTTAAGGGACGACACAGCTATCATATGCATTAAAGTACATGTCCCTTTCCAATGTTTGTTGCATTACTTTCCCATATATTTCAGGTCAGGTGGCATCCCTAACCAGAACTCATCACGTTAATGCTGCCCTATGTTAGCTCTGCCCATTAGCTCCTGAAATGTATTCATTTGAACGCAAACATTTCATATATTTTCCATTTATATTTTAGTCTGAAAAACCCAGCAATGCAAAATCCTCACCTGCGGTTGAACTGTTTGGGGAAGAGGAAGATGATCTTTTTGGTGCTCCTATGCCGAAAAAGCTGCCACCGGTACGTGTGTTTTGTGCACGTGTATATGTGTGTTTCTACACTTTTCTTTGCAAATTTCTACAGAAAGTACCGTATTTATCGGCGTATAACACGCACTTTTTTAACTAAAATATTAAGCTGAAACCCTACCTGCGTGTTATACGCCGATAAATCCTAGAGCCAGTGGCGGAACTACCGGGGTCGTAACTGCGACCGGGCCCTGGAGTTCTGCCAGTCAGGGGGGGCCCAAGGGGTGCCGAGCAGTTGCTGAAGACGACCGCTCGGCAACTCTCGGGCCCCCCTGACTGACAGAAATCCAGGACTCCTCTGCTGGCCGCCGCCTGCCTCAGCCGCCTGCCTCAGCCGCCGCCGCCTGCCTCAGCCGCCGCCGCCTGCCTCAGCCGCCTACCGCCTGCCGCCTGCCTCAGCCGCCGCCGCCTGCCTCAGCAGCAGCCGCCGCCTGCCTCAGCCTCAGCCTGCCTCAGCGCTTCAACTCCTGTGTTGGAAGCGTGAGGCGTTTGTCTCGGGTGCCGGCGCTCAGCAGTGAAGCGCCGGCACCCGAGACAAACGCCTCACGCTTCCAACACAGGAGTTGAAGGTAAGTGACCGGGATGGGGTTAAGGAGAGAGAGGGGAGATCCTGAGAAGGGGGGTTAGGGTGTGTGTGTCTGAGTGTGAGTGTGTCTTACTGTGTGTGTCTTACTGTGTGTGTGTGGTTTCCCAGATAGCAGTGATTCTGATGAAGTTTTTTTTGTTCAGTTTTTTTGTTCAAAAATGGGGGTGCGTGTTATACGCCAGTGCGTGTTATACGCCGATAAATACGGTACTTGTCTTTTCATTGTACCTTGTAGGCTTTTTTTATTGCTTGTGTTTACCTAGAAGGAATTTCTTTTAGTTGTACTTAACAAAACTGTATAATGTTGTTTTTATGGATGGTTAATTTTTACAAACCTTTGATATACAACATGTATTAATGTGATGTTCACACGTTTAAAAAAGCACTATTGTAATGAAAAGTACTTTCTTTAAGCGCAAATAATAATAATAAACATGTCCCAGGATCGCGCTTGTGAGTGATATGAAAAATATTTATTTTTTCCCCCATAACAAAAACATTTTTGACAGATCTACCCGTACTGATATTACCAAACTTAAAAGGGCCCATGAAAAAAAAAAATATATTTCAGCTTGAGAATAAAACATAGTAAACTATTTGGTGGGTCACTTGAGGACTCTCACTGAGAACTTCTAGCCGATATAGTGTTGGCCATTTTTTTCCATACTTATGTTGCCAACCGGGTGCTGTCCTGCGTTATGTGCCATTCATAACAGACAAACGGATTCTGTTCTTTGAGTTTACATTCTAGATGATCTCTAGTCCATTTAGTTCTTTAGGACACAGCTATATAATATTAATCAGATTGTTTTCCTCTTTTCACTTAACTATTAATGGAAATTACCTCCTTGACTCCGGTTGCTGTATTTGAATGCTTGCAGCTCACTGCAGTATGACATTTTACCTCGCCATAAGGTATATGCAATAATAGCATAGTCGGATAAAAACAATATTCGGAAAAGACAGAATACATTCAGAGAATGTAGATTGTGTGTGCGTGACAGATGGTAATCAGGGCATTAGGTTATGTTTTATGTCAAGGCCCGTAGTTTACCATCAGAAGTATACCTGGACAGTTCTGCGCAGATGAAGAAACATAGTCACTGATACTGGAATTTACTATTGTTAGATTTTATTCGTAATTCTCTTTCAATAAAGGGTCAATACATAATGGAAAAAAAACATGAATAAACATAACATACATTACTTACAAGACATACACAAAGTGGTCAAACTAATATAATCTCCATAGGATCTAATGGATTGTTCCTATATATAGCACCACTCTTACTTTCCCTCTATATAACCTAATCTAGTTTTAAAATGCAAAAAAATATCCACTTCAATACTTTTTTTTGCTTGAAAGCCTATTTTTCATAATGATTCCTTAGGTTACCTCACAGCAAAGGTTGTTTTTTTTTTTTCTTCAGAAAGTTCAAGAAAAGAAGACTGTAGTCAAGAGAGACCCTTCTGATGTTCCTAAAAATGATCCTGATGTGTCTGAACCCAGAGTGGACAATGTTTTTAAGACCAGCGATGCAGAGCTTTGTACGGTAATAAAAATGTAACATTTCAGTTACCTAGTCTAATCTTTTGCACTGTTCAGTTTTGTAAGCCAGCCTGCGTCATTTGGATTCCAATTTATTTATGCTGGTGGGCTGTTACTAAATGCAGATCTTTCTTTTCCCGATACAAAACATCCAGGAAAGAGCAGTAAGGAACAGCACAGCAAACTATAAAGTATTAACCCCACTGTTAACTTTTATTTTTTGTTTAGTGCTCTTAATAAAATGTTATGTTATACAAACATTAAACTAATTACCGCATTTCCCCAAGTATAAGACGCTCCCATGTATAAGACGCACCTTAATTTTGGGGGCCGAAATTTTTAAAAAAAATATATTACATAAAGTTATTGTACTGGCTGCCTGGGCATGATATGAGTGTGATTGATGTTGGCTGCTAGCAATTGTTAGCAATCACACTCCTATCATGCTCAGGCAGCCATTACATGCACATCACTTTCAGCCTCCCTGTGCTCCCTACACACGGGTCCATATATCTCACACACTCATTCATCTACTCCCCCACCTTACCTGAACTGCAGATCTTCTGGTGCCGCTCGCAGACTTCCGGGGGGGGGGGCGCTGTTTCCCTCTGCATTGCTCGAACAGGAACCGAGCGGAGTCATGTGATGCAATGTACATTCACATGACTCCACTGGGTTCCTGTGTCGCCGCGACGGATCAAGAGATGCAGCTGAGCAATACAGGTAAGCTGGTCCCCTTTCCAGTAAAAAAAAAATCTACTACCACTGTATAAGACGCACCCAATTTTTAGACCCCAAATTTTTCTAAAAAAGGTGCGTCTTATACATGGGGAAATACGGTAAAAACAAGGTATATACAATACATATCTAACAAACTGGTGCTCGGTAGTTTTAGCTTACTATTGGGTTAAATAAAATGTTATAAGGTGATATATTTTACTTTTCATAGTATGATAACTGAGGCATTCCTCTTGTAAAGCTTGACTTCCTTAAGTAGGGGAATTGGTGTTGGCTGAAAGTCCCTGAATTAAGTTTTTTTTATATTAATCAGGAGACAGAGCAAAGATCAGGTGTATGAAATAACATGATGTATGACAGTCTATGCATATGTCCACTTTATATTAAGTGCTACCCCAGAGACAGCTGAGACTATGTCCGTGTACACATTGTATGACATTCAGGTGTTGATTTAAATTCACTTTCATCTGTGTAGAAACCTGCGGGTCCAGCTCCAATTAAAACAAAAAGCCCTTCGTCTCGGATTGGAAAACTACAAGTAACTATAACATTCAAGATACTCACTGAAACTTTTTTTCTTTCCTTTTCTCGAATGACTATCATACTTATTTCTGGACCCTCAGTGGAAAATGGCCTTTGATGCTTTTGATGCTACTTTCTCCCTTTTCTCCCCCTTGGTGCTCAAAATTGGGCTGCTATGGCTTTCTTTTTTACTGTTTTGGCTCTGCATGTAGCATCTCTCCAAAACCGTTCTTTTGACTTCCCTTTGCTGCTGAAGGACCTGCATCTCTAAAAATCTATAATAAAAATCTGCAAATCTATAATGTTTCTTCCCTTCAAGATCTATTTAAGTGAAGAACTGATGTCTGCTTCTTAAATGAAGAGCATATTTATAAGTATGCCTTGGAATTTTATGGATTTTAAAGTTTACCTTTTAAACATACACACCGGTTTCTTCCTTTGCATGGCTGATCAGCAGAGTCTCATTAAGTGCATCATAAGAGAGGTCCAAAATATTTAGACATTTAATACATTAAGCCTTGTATTTACGTAGCGAAGCTGTCACATTTTGGAGGGAAAAAAATACATATTGTCCCAGTCTGACATTTGCCAAAGGTGTAGCCAGGGCATTTAATGCAAATGTTATTTCAGTTCTATTTGTTCTCTTTAATACTGACTTGCAGTCCTACTATGAGCTCAGTTGGGAAGTTGTAGCATGCTCCCTGGACTCTGGATATCTGATTTTAAAACTTACTTCAAAATTTAAAACGTGCATCGTGTGTTGACCCCTATGTCTAACAAATGCAATGCTCAATACCTGAGTGCAAAGAGAAATAATTAATATTAGGGCCAACCTTATGCGAAAAGTGTTCCGACGTGGTTTAGTTTCTTTATATGTTTTACCCAGTTAGAGTAGGTTGTGAAAGAACAAGTTGTGACCAAAAAAAACCATAGGCAATCTTGAAAATTCCAAGGGCTTCTTCTTAAGAAACTCGTGTGCTATAAACAAAGCAAGAGCTATTTTTAATGATAATTGGCTCTTTAATGAGCATTTTTCATTGAAATAGTAATACCATTAACGTGCTTTCTTTGCAGGCTAACTTGCTCATTAATCCTGCCAGTATGTTGCCGGGTGCAGTTCCCAAGCTGCCGGGTGCAAAATGTGTGATCCCGGGACATGACATCTTGGCACCCCATGTGACTGATTCCAGAAGCTCTGCCGATCAGGATGCAGGAGAAAGAGTGAGCTTTGAAAACCCAGCACGTGTTGACACACTTCACAATGCAAATAAGGTAATGCAGCGACTGTATTCAAAAAATACCCCCCCCAAAAAAAAAAAACTAGACAGGAGTGGTCAAAGAGACTCCTCCCTGCAATCGCCAGTTTACCAGCGATTGTGTCCCAGCTGCCAGAGGCAGCTTCAAGGACAGAGAGAGGGACACATGAGTGTGGAGACCAGCTGTCCGATTGCTCCTTTAAGAGCGATCGTGCAGTGTTAACCCATTGAGTACCACGATGGTGTTATACATTGCGGGGGTCAATAGCTGTGGGGACTTGCATAGAGATCACGGTATGATCAGTGCAGGGGGATTGCAGGGAGGAGAGTGAGAAACCATGTTTGTAACTCTTCTCCCATGCTGAAAAACAAAACAAAGAAAAAAAATTGTGATTTAAAAAAAAAACACTAAAATAATGAATTTAAAAAAAACAAACAGTGAGCTATGTGATGTCATTGTGACATCATTGACATTAATAACATGTTCAAGAGGTCCCTAAGAGGACCTCTAACCATTTAAAAAATAAGAAAAAATAAAAAACTTTTTTTAATAACTGAATAAAGGTGTTTCCTTCAGACAATGCATAGACTGCTACAGCACAAAACTCTTTTGCTCTTATGTAATGTTATTCAAGAACAATTTGTATTTGTTTATAAGTAATTCGCGTTAGGGCTCTAGTGTGCAAAATAGTTATGGAAGTGTTGCATTTCACAGAACCTTTACAATAGCACCTTCAAACTTTTGTAAGAAAATGACCTACTTTAACAGTTTAACCCTTTCTCTCTGTTTGCCAACATTTAAATATTATACTCGCTTTGATGTCTCTGCTTACTAAATAGACCCGCGCAAAGGTCGGTGGGAAAAGAAGGCCGCCTACAAGGATGGGCAGAAGGCTTGCGTCACAAGATTCTGGGGAAGCAGAAGACCTTGCATGGGCATCATCTGCTTCCAGAACATCCGATAAACCAGAAGCCGGATCTCTGCAGTCGAGTGTGGGATTAATTGAAGATGAACCTATTTCTACAATGAAACTATCACTTTCAGAAAATGACATACAATCCAGTAACAATGCAAAGCTTGTCATTAAACCTCTGACACCTGATATAAACAGCTTGCTTAGTTCAGATATATTTACAAAAAGCCAACCATCTAACCCTCCTGCCTCTGTAAACAGTAAAGAAATTACTCACAAACCTGTTGCAGAGGATGAAAAGAAATCTCGGGCTTTGGTGTTGAATGAGGATGAAAGTGATGATGATCTTTTCCAAGTTGCCAAACAGAAGACTAAAAAACTGCTAAAACCCACCTCTCTGGATTATGAGCCTGACGAGGACCTTTTCCGAAGTCAGAAAGTTGAGGTGAAACATATGGCACCTAAAGAAGATAAACTCGTAACCAGTGATATCTTTGAGGTATGAAACAATAGTCCCTATTGTCGCCATTTTTTAGTAGTTTTTATCATGTCACTTATTTTCTGTCACTGGACAGTGATAACTAGTAATTATGTGTTTCAATAACTTCAGTGGCTACACTTTCTGTAGCAATGTTTTTGTTTTGTTTTTTGTTTTGTTTTTAAACCTTTTTTTTTTTTTTTTTTAAGTAGACTGTTAAAGGGACACTTCAGCCATCATATACATTTTCTTTGTTTCACTTGAAATGAACGGTTACATAATATATATATATATAATTATAATTATTTATATATATATACACACACGCTTGTTTTTACAGACAAAATCTAGGCTCACAAAATAAAATACTTCCACTGTACACCTAAAACAAAAAGATAATAAAAGTACATTATCCTGGAATACAGGGCAGTCTACACAGCCATTTTGGACACTAAACATCGGCATGCATGATATATTCTTTCTTCTTTATTTAAGGATGACATCTTTGCAACTGAGTCCACCAAGCCGGTGAAAAAGACAAAGGAGAAGAAGCCTCCAACAGAGCCAAATCTTTTTGATGATAATGTAGACTTATTTGCTGATCTCTCACAGAAGTCTAAGGACAAGAAAGCTAAGAAAAAAGTGGAACCCAAGTCCATATTTGATGATGACATGGGTATGTACATCCTTCAGTAATGGTTATATTCCTTTCAGGCCATACAAAGATATTGCACTGTTGACATGTATACTGTATTAAACCCTGGCAATAAGTCTACTTCATCCTTGGTAATATACTAGCCAGAAAGAGACCCGCATTAACTGTATGCCGTAGGCAAATTACCACTTTAAACCTTGGATAATGTGGACATTGTTTCTGTAAGGCTTAGGAGGTATCTGTAAACCCAGCTCTTCGTTAGGCTAATGAGCTAATTATACCTAGAGCTTTTCCATGCAGATGGGGTCATTTTTTTGAGTGTGACTATATATCAATGTTCCATGTAAGCAAAAAAATTTTTGCACAAAGTAGGAAACGTAACCCTGTACCTGTCAATGCATGCTACTTGCCATGATGATCTGTTATTTCACATCGTGTATTATGAACATTGTCCTTTCTTTCCTCTTGTGAGCCTCATATGACGGACTTTATTTTTCTGTTCTCCTCAGATGACATATTTTCATCTGCCAGCGTGAAAAAAGCAAAACCCAAAGTCAAGCCAACCCAGCCAACAGAAGAGGCGAAATCAGATAGCAAAACCTCTAACATTTTTGATGATCCTTTAAATGTATTTGGCAACTAGACGGAATATGGAGCTTCATCGAGATGGACGCCGTTATTCCAGTGCTATTCAAGCAAGCCAATTAGTAATCACTTTTTTCTTCAAGAATATTCTGTGATCTACTGGAAAGCGAGCTACAAGCTCATTGTATTTCTATATGCACTTAATAGCGAACTGTGCCAAATGCCAGGAACTAAATGTCTGACAGCAGAGGATCCCTTTTATGAGGACAATGGCCGCTTTCAGCCTAACTGTTGTGCACTTGTTTATTTCTTTGGTAGGGCAGACATAGGTGATTAATAAAACTGCTAATTCAGTTTTAATAGTAAAGCTTCTGGATTTTCAATGACAATAATATACTACACTAGCAGTTTGTAAGACGGTTTGAATGATCAGCTTTCCTTTACGTTATGATGGGCCAGCCTCTGTTAGCTTCTCCTGCAAAAAAGGCTGGATTTGCCCTGCGCTACAAAAATGATGGTATGGGGAAAATACACCTAATGTATTTCACAGGTTTAAATATAGGTTTTGCCCTTCATAATGCATAGTGAAGATGATGAGTTAAAATGCTTTTACTCGTTGTTTTGTACACGTTTTTGTGTATCATGAAATAGAAGGTTAAAAATGTCAAATACATTTTTGAAAATGTGTATGAGAGTCAGAAGTGAGACCTTTACAAATACATAATGTATCGATAATAAACATGTATACTGTTTCTAACTCTTAAGTTACAGAAACTAAAACTTATTGAAAATGAACTGTGGAATTTTGTGTGGTCTTTTAGTTTGGCGCGTGAGGTACAAACAAACGAAACTGCAGTCAAGTGGTAACAATTTTTATAACACACACTGTACCAATGAAGTACCATCTATTTTTTGGTATTTTTTCCCCAATTTATACTTGCGTATAATTTTGTAAAGGTGAATACATGTGTTGGGTGTGTGAATATATATATAATGTAAATATAATATTGTATGGGTACACTAAATGAGAAAGTGTGGGGGGGGAGACTGTCTAATAAAGCAAAAACTTAAACAAAAAATGCTCAGCTAGTATAGTATAAAATAGACCTGGTTCTCTAAGGGTTAATATGCTTGTAGACATCTGACTCTACACTCTGGATCTAGTCCTCATGTGGATATTAATACTAAATCTCACTTGGTGTTTTAAGGGTTATAATTTTAGATTGTTCCAACACTATGTGCCACCTGCACTTTGATAAATCACTTTAATCCCTTTGTGGCAAGCTGTAATTTTCCCATTTACTGTACCCAGGACAAGAATCGCTTTCTTTAGATGCTATTACTTTGATCATATCGTCCAGTTTACAATAAAAAAATAATAAAACATGGCAAAAAATTGAAAATAAAAAATTTTCTGACCTTTACTTGAAAATGTTTACTCCTCGACAAATGCTAATAAAAAAATCCTGCTACGTGGACTCTAATATTTGCTCAGAATTTAGAAATGCCCATTGTTTTATGTTTTAAGTACAACTGGTGTGTTTTTATTTCAAAATTATTTTTCCATATCTGACCATACTGTGCCCATGTCCTATTTGGAGTGCCTCATTGAATTTAGCCCACAAAACCATATATTTTTGAACACAAGATGACAAAGGGTATTTCAAAGGTTGCTATTTTAACTCTTTCCATGCCTAATTCTACCACCAGCCTTTGTCAAAGTTTGTGGGTTTTTTTTCCCCTATACATTATACTTTAGGTATGAATTAACAGCACCTGGTATGTCACAGTCAAACACCTCAATATGTGTTCAGCAACATCTCCTGAGTACAGTGTTACCACCCATGCATGGGTTTGTCTAGTTGTTTGGGGGCTAAAAGGTCACATTTGGGGCGTACACAATTAAGTTTTCCAATTTGGAGCCTATGTCCAATTTGTGACAACTTTGAAACTGGTGAATTCAATTTACTCCATCAAGCCATATATTTTTGAAAACTAGACATTCCTGGGTATTAAAAACATTGCTTTTTAACACTTTCTATGCCAGATGTTTTGGGGCTGTTCAGGTTTTCTCGGGACTGGATGCTGAGCTTAGGAGGCGATGGTTGATTGCTTCCTAAACCCCTTACCGCAGACAAACTCCACAATACTGAATGTTACATTTCGAGGCGTTGCAGCAACATTGGCTGAATAAAGAAGGCGATCATTGATCGCCTGCTAAGCTCGTTTTTAACCCCATGACATGCCAGGAACACCAATTGTCATTAAGGTGTTAAGTTTGTACCACATCTCTTCTTTACTCCAAGAGGCCATAATACTCAGAAGGAAGGTTCTTTATATTCGCAGCTCCTTGTTAGTTTCCTTTACGTTTTTTTATTCGTTATTCTTTGCCCGTTTGCATGGTTAATTAAAAAAGGGGGTATATTTAGATAAATGAGGAAAGAGTACTAGACCAAAGGAAGTAAATGAGCGTAAAAGTCTAGCTGACTGCCTCACTGAATATTTGGTTTTAAATAATAAGAATGTCATTTAAAAAGTGCATGTAAAACTGCTCAGACAATTTAAAAAACACAAAATGAATGAACAATGAATATGAATGAACAATATTGGTCTGAGGGAACCTAATATATGTATGGATAAATCAGATTAACAGAAGTCAATGGAGGTCGGTGTGTTAAAGGGAGCATTAAAGGCTGTGTGTGAAATACCCTTGGTCATGAAGGAGTTACAGAGGGTTAACCCCTTCGTGATGTGTATATTAACTGCCTGGTGCATCAGTCAAATATACCTCGACGAATGTTCAAACCCAGACATCTTTATTCCAACGGATCACGTGACTGCGAAAGCGCGTCACGTGACTGCCGTTGTTAAGGGCCAGTATTAACGTCCGGGACTCCCCGTAACAACAACAAGACGAGGTAGCGGCGCCGCTGCTGCTCTGCCTTATAACTACCACCTTTGCTTCGCGTAGCGTCCCGCCCTGTTTTCGTTTTGTCGGGGCTCATTGGTCTATGCTGGAGCTGATTGGCTGCCTGTTCTGTCAGATTGTGTGGCGTCGCAGAGGAGAGGCGTGGATTGCAGGCGGAGTCTCTGTTTAGTCGGTGGGTACATGGTGGAGGTGGTGTGGTAACACGGTTTCCCTATCCGGCTGGATTGCCTCTGGAGAGGGTAGGGCGTGATGCGTGGTTACCGCGACTGATTACATCCGCCCTTTCGGGTTGTAGGAGAGCGATCTTGGTGGCGTTGGTGTCAGGGGAGCCCACCAGGTGCCCCCGATGCCCCTACTATCCAGCCCCATTGTCACCTCTCGGTTATCTGCCCTATACCGAGTGATACGCAGACTGACATGCTGAGGTAGGTCATGACCTCAATTTGGGTCAAGGGGTCCATATTGTTAGCCAATCAAATCAGTACCCAGACCTCCTACGAGTGTTTAAAACAACTGGCACCATAGTGTGTGATGAATGCCTGCACTGTACACAACTTTGGTTATTTTGCAGGCTGATATTAAGGTCGGTTGTTCTATTGCCGTTTATTGTATGTTAAGCACCTACTTTAGAGAGAATGCTACACAAGAATGCCGTTAATGTTGCAGAAAATGCATGAGGATAATATTTGTATGAGATTCCATTAAACCCATGCCCCATGTATTGTAAGGTGTCCCCAAAACCGTATTTCTACCCCCCCCCCCAAGCTGAGGAGTTGCTTATTTTGCTTGTCCCATCACTGAAGTTGAAACCCCTATAGCTTTGTGCACAGGAATTAATAGGAACCTGTGATATTTTGAGGGCTATTTTATTTATTTATATATTTTTTCTGTAGTACTCTAAAAGAGGTGGCCTTTATCCTCTGGTCTTTCTAATAAAGAATACATTATCTAACCGTTGTACAGCGCTGCATGATATGATATGATGGCGCTATATAAAACAATAAATAATAATGAGACCTCAATGTCTTTGCACAGAGGTGTATTTAGTTGATGACTCTGGCTTTTGAAACACTTAATATATATTATTTGTTGGTGGTGCTGTGATGGGCTTTGGGAGGAGGTAACAGTGCTCCACAGGCACCAAAAACTAGGATATCTGTCAGTGCTGATGGACTAATCAATTAAATAATCATCATTATTAACTACATCATTAACTACAGATTATAAAGGACTTCTCCTGCAAGAAGAGCATAGATGACCCTGCATAATGCATATTTAATGATAGATGACTGATATCTTTTCATCTTACTAAATTTCTTTTCTGTCGGTGAAAACATTGTATCAAAGTATCTCAAATACTTAAATAGTGTAGGAAATAGACACAAAAGACCAAGATTTGCTTTTGTGATGTACTGTATGTGTTACGCATCACGTTGTACATATTTACAAAATCCAATGACCCGGGACAAACGTCACTTCTCCTTTCGAGTTAATCCCCCCCAAGCACGTGAAGGGGGAGATTTGCTGTCTGTAATCTTCCCGTTCACCTGCGTTTCCTCACTTCTGCAATCTGCTTTAGGAGGTTTTTGTCTCCATTGGTTCTGATGGGGACTGAACTTGGGTGTGCAGACCACAGAAGATCAGTGGAGCCTGCGTTTGGCGTTCCCTGCTATAATTTATTTTTTTTATTGACGTTCCGTGTCCTTTGTTTAAAAAGAACGAGATCTGAGGTCTGGTTTCGCTTTCAAACGTATTAAAGAATACGCTGAAATGAAAACTATTGTCTTGACTTATGATATATAGGGCTTTTGTGGGACGTGTCCCACCGTCTTACTTTGAAGCCAGCAAGAGACATATGAAATGCACACATCAAGTGCATGTTTCTTATTTAGATAATGGTTGAAATCTGTGCCATGTTACGTTGACAATTTAACCCCTTAATGACAAAGGCCGTACATGTACATTGTTTTCAAAGGGTTTTGGGAGCGCACATTGTCCTTAAGGGGTTAATCAGTTTTGGGTGTATCAGTGTTCTTTCACCAATGGGAGCAATAGGCTGGTGAAAAGAGGTGCATCAAAGCAATCCCTAAGTATATTATTATTGGTGTTCCCTTGGTATACTCTTAATTAGATGTCTAATATTTATCATTTTTAACTATAAATGCTATTATGTAAACCATTAGTGTTCTGAACTATAACATGTATAAATTGGCAGGCACTCTTTATTTTATCTTCCTAGATTTCAACATGAAAGCAAGATGTCCTAATTTTAACGTTGTTCTTTTTTTTTTCTCCCCCCTTTGACTTTTAGCGATGGCAAATAAGAAGGATCCTCCTTTTTTTTAACAAAGAGAACTGTGGATCACTTTGCTACAAACTACCATTTTATGGCACAATGGAACTCTTCATTGAAACCCTTACAGGAACATGCTTTGAGTTGCAAGTGTCACCCTTTGAAACTGTCGTTTCTGTGAAAGCCAAAATTCAGCGATTAGAAGGTAATCTTATCTTACCTTACCTTACAAAAGATTGTAAACTGTGTATGGGTTTGTGTTTATTGAAATTAGATTACTAAACTCTGAGTTTTATGTTTTTTCTGATTGTTTGATGCCTGCCTATTCTGTATTCCGGCAGGAAAGTAGTTACACTTTCTGATTAGCAACTATAAAGATATAATGTAAATGTATCAAACTCTCCATCAAAAGCGACCTGTGTGAAACAGAGAAAAAAATGTAGTGCCCCTTCTGGTTCTTTCAGGTCCCAAACTCCTAAAATGTAGCGGCAAGTTTATTTAAAGGCCTAAAGTATGTTTAAGCGTCTCCCATTGTTCTGTATCCACCAATTTGCTTATTTGTGCAAGATGATGTGTAACCTATTTTTGTGAGATACATTTATGCTATCTGCTGCATTCCGCAATAGGTATCGAATTATTTTACAAGGACAATACATGAGTTTTTTTGGCGATCAATACCAAAAGGGTATGGTAAACAGGGTCCTGAGGAACCTCACTAAACCCCTTTTCCCCATAGGACGATCGGTTCCGTATTCACAGGGTTCTTTTTTTTTTTAAGTAACCTAAACCCTGCAAATAATGGGGACTGAGTGTATGTTTTCAATACAATTCAGGCATGTCATGAAAACACAAACCTTAAGGGTTAAAATTCTAACCCTTAAGGCAAACTGTAAAAGCTAAATCCAACTTTTGCATTGAGAGTAGGTGTTTTTTGTTTGTTTGTTTGTTTTGGTTTTTTTTTTTTTTTTTTTTTTTACTCCTAAACGCTTTCCGGATCCTCTCACCAGGAGATTGAGCTACTTCTGTGTGAGGATATCATAGATAATTCTACCGCAGTAATGAGTTTCAGATGTATGTAGCGACAAAGCAATATGAGCGGAAGATCGGGAACACTTGCATGGCTAAAAAGTTACAAAGAGCAAAAATGAGTGAGCTGTCGGAGTTCAATGCTGGAAGATGTATAGACCTCTGCCTTATGCACTAAATAGTTTGCATTCATTCCAAAAAGGCTGCGATATACACTAGATTGTCTCTTCTCTGCAGAAGCAGACCTAGTCTTACTGTGCATTTCTTTTTTACATGAATACCTAAGCATTAGCTCGACGGTATCGCCTGTCTTCTAGTCCTTGCAAGTTCTGCATTGTTTTACATGTTCATATGCATGCCCCAGTTTTTGTACCGTCACTATGGTGAGCTCTGTAAACACCTGATACTTCCGGTTAAGCCTGCTTTAGTAAATTCAATGTTTTGAGCTTGGCAGGAGGTAACAAATTCCAGCAATGCATTATTTGGCTTTTCTGAAGGACGTGTAGGATAATCCAATGATCAGACAATACCAAGTAGTTGTGTGAACAAGTATTTTCTATTTTCTGCAGATTATTTTGGGGTTTTAAGTATTTAAAATCTCGTCTGCAATAACAATTAACACCAAGGTTTGGTGCTTTATTTGTTCTATGTGCTAGATAATTCAACATATAACCTACAACCAACAGGGAATATGCCTATTTTCAATGGTGGCCAATGATGGGCGCTGCCTACCATTTCCATTTTATTTGCCTCAACATATAATACAATACATATAACATATACAACATAATTGTCCGCTAGTGAACGTTGTGTGATTAAAGGTAATGTGTTAGGATCAACGGTGAGGATATCAAGATGCAGGAAATCACCAGCAATATGAATAAGTTACGTTATTGGCAAAAGCAAGTAGATGAAAGTTCAGGAAAGTAGTCAGCAATGCAGGGGTTAATGAGGAGAAATAAAGACCAAAAATACTTTCAGCAGCGATGAGGTTAAAGAGCAAGTCTAAAGACCACTATTACTTGCCACTGAAATAGTCTTGAACCGCTGTCTAATAAGAGCACGGATGCTTGTTAGGCGCTTGCCATGTGGCTTTGGGTGTTCCTCGAGATATGAGAGTCAAAACATGTTTGGAGAACACAGGCCTACTTATGTCACACAAATAAAAAACCTCATAGCATGGCAGGGGCGGGCTGGGCAGGGGGGCAATTGCCCCCCAGGCCACCCGAAATCTAATCTAAACGGCCGCTGGGTGCTGATGCCGCCGGCCGGCGCTACTTTAATACTTTTTTTTTAAAATTTAATATGGCAAGCCGGATCGGCTATTAAATAAAAAAATAATAGTATTAAAGCAGCGCCGGCCGGCGGTGTCAGCACCCAGCGGCCGTATGCGATGGCCGCCAAGTGATGGGAGCAGCGTGAGGGGTGAAAGCTCCGCCCCCTCGCACTCACCTTTCACCCCTCACGCTGCTCCCATCACTATGCGGCCATCAGACTGCTGGAAATCAAATCTAAACGGCCGCTGGGTGCTGATGCTGCCGTCCGGTGCTACTTTAATACTTTATTTATTTATTTTTAATATGGCAAGCCGATCCGGCATATTAAATAAATAATAAAAAAAAAAGGATTAAAGTAGCTCCGGCCGGTGGCATCAGCACCCAGCGGCCGTTTAGATCGCAGTCTGATGGCCGCATAGTAATGGGAGCAGCGTGAGGGGTGAAAGGTGAGTGCGAGGGGGCGGAGCCACTTCACGTGACTTGCCCCCCAGGCCTTAGGCTGCCAGCCCTCCCCTGTAGCATGGTGATGGTTATCATAGGGCTTGGGGATGCTTTGCTGCATAAGAACCTGGACAACTTGATGCCATTCAAGGAACCATAAATTTCACTTTAGTATCTAAAAAATGTCAGAGAAAATGTCAGATTATCAATCCATTCACCTTGAGCACCACTGGGTCCTGCGGGAATCACATGTTTTGTTCTTCAGCCATTCTAACTGTTTTTGTTTTAATCTGTCTAAACAAACAGAAGCAAAAGTAGATTAATTCATGGAACGTAAAGTGTATTTTATTTGCATTAATATGTTCTCGTGGTTTATTTTTGGTTTTAGGCATTCCAGTTTCACAGCAGCACTTAATTTGGAAAAGTGTAGAACTAGAGGATAAGTGTAGCTTAAATGAATACAAGTGAGTATCTGCTACATACTTGCTTTGCTTCAAGTAACTATTTCTATTTTTGTTTTGTTTTTTTCCCTCACAATTAACAATGTACAATCTGTTCTCTTACATAGCATCTCTGAAGGCTGCACTCTGAAGTTGGTATTGGCAATGAGAGGTGGTCCCATTAATACACGCAGGGGTAAGTACCTATGGCGGGAAAATCTGTCATGACTTCTAGTTACGGCCCTGAGTGCTATGTTTTAGCAGCTTCAGTTGTTTTTTTGGGAGAGTTGCTTATAGGAGTGGCATTGCAGAGAAATCACAGGTGACTTTGGGATTTGGGTTCAAAATAATGTTTGGGTGGCGATCCCAGACTTTTTAAAAGCTTATGTGAGTGAAATCCCCTCAGCAGCTTCCCTTTGCCGTACAAATTGTTTCTGTGGGAAATCCTCTGCATGCCCTGCTAAGATATATTTTTGTTTCTTGTACTGTAATATCTTAATGTTAGCCTTGTTTTTTTTCTCAATGCAGTACCTCTTGAGGACTCCATCAGAGAAATGTCAGAGCACATGGATCCCTTACGGGAGGAGATGTGGGACAAAAGCCCCTCAAATAAGCCGGTTACATTTTTGGTTCATAGAGAAGATAATCGGTTGAATTTCTTCCGTGTCGTAGACAGAGGCGATGGCACCCTAACTCCGTTATCTGAATCACCCAGGTAAGTATTAAGTAATCGATCAGTAAATAATCTTGCTAATAATCATGTATGACTCAATTGCAGAGGGTTATGAATTTTCATTCAATTCTTGCACCTCTGTTTAACTGTTACTTTTAGCATTAGTTTACCACACTTTTGGCAATGTTTAAGCACTAAAAGAAATGTCTGCGTCTTCTTTGTAGTGGAGGTTCGGTTTATAACTTATACCCTGAAGATGACGATGAGGCTTGTCCGTCTGTCCAACAGTTAAAAGAGAATTCAATCACCATGAACAAAATGAAGTTATTAAAATCGAAGATGAAGAACATGAACCTCAATAAAAAGGTTTTTAAAGCTATTTTGGAAAATCTCTCCTAGTCTAAATGACTTTTTAAAAATAAAATGCAACTATATATTTTTAGGGGTTTAAGCTCTCATTAAACTTGTTAATACTAGATTTGTAGTTGATTGTCCATGTTGAACACTTCCTGTATTGAATTGAACATAACCATCTTTCTCCTCTAGATATTGTCATGCTATCTTGTAATTTACCTTTTTTACTTTTTTTTTTTCCATTGAAGTTAAAGCCAAGGCCTCCTGTGGTTCCACGTGCCTCAAGCAACATGACAACTGTGCGGCACAAATTTAGAGTAAGAGTTCTTCCTCACATTGGAGAGTCTTGCTTACCTCTTGGAAAACCACATTCCCCAGAGTGTTCCCATTCTACGCTAACTGCTGCTAGTAGAACAATACCAACCATTACTTCTGACTGTTTAACAGAAGATGACACCTGGAATACTTCTGTGTTGGCTCCCCCACTTAATAGTTTTGGTTTACCACCCAAAATTTCCAGAGTAGAACTGGAAAATACCAGGCCCTGCAAAAATACTCTTCTCCCTCCTATTTCACCTTTGCCTAAAAAAGACATGTTGACAACAGAGAAGGACACCATCTTTAATCAGAATATAAACGTGTTCTCTGCTGAAGAAAAGACTAGACCAATTGCTGATTCGTTTGCTTTGGTAACCGAAGGTGGACCTTCTGAACAGTATGGAGACTTGTACAATTTAGGAAAAGCGAAACCTGACTTTGGAAGCGCTGAAGGACGCAAAGAGTCTACTACCACAGAGACTCGTCGTAAAGCTCTGTCCACAGCTTTAAACTCTGAAGCAATGGAAAGTGGAGTTATCAACAATGGGGAGCTAAGTACTCCAAGGAATAAATTTGTATCACCCATACATTTTCCTGCGCAAATAAGCCGTAACTCCTTCTCCGATTCACACCATCAGCCCAGATGTTTTGAGTTTGGCAGCTTAAGACCTACTGCGTCGCATAGCCTGTTTCGTTCTTTAGAAATTCACAACATGGACGACCCTTCATTTTCTAGGACTACACGATTTCGGGGTGTTAAAGTTGATGCTCCAGGCAACAGATCAGATGTTTCCAAAATGGAAGCCAGAGACATGACAGAATTGGCTAATAGGGCTTCCAAAGAACCTGTGGGCACTTTAAAAAATCTGGAGTTTTTTGCTTCGCTGGCTCGAGGCACAAGTAGGGACAGTTTTCAGCGCTCCAGTAACCCAGACACACTTCAGCCTTCTGCTGTTGCTCATTCTACCAGCCAACAGTATGCTCAAGAAGAGACCTTTAAAAGGATGGAATCCTTTAATGACAATGCAGATTTATTCATGGTGAGTAGCTAAACTGATGCTATGTTTAGAACTATGAAATACTGCATAGTTATCCAAAAGACGGCAAGTTATCTACAGTAATTGGAAATATATTGCCGTATTAAGCGCTCCATAATCAGTGGCTTCTTTTTCAAATTTGTTTTTGTTTACAAATTGTCAAACCTGCACGTTGTGTATTTTACTAGATTCAGACTGATTAATCAAAGCAGTGATCTATATATCTCACTTTCACTGCCAATGGTATGATGATGATATAACACACATTTTACAGACTTTCATTTTTAGTTGTCTCTATAGGAAACTGGTTGACTTAAAAAATAAATAAATAAATAAATGGGTATGTTATCTTAAGTAAAGACTTTTTTTTTTCTTTTTTTTTTTTCCCCTTCAGCGTCCTCATGGGGTGAGCATTAACAACGCAGCTACAAGAAAAGTCATAGGTAAAATACTTTGCTTTGTTTTGTCATTTGTAAAGGGGAACTCCCACAAGTAATATTTTGAGACCTACTCATGATCCTCTACTATTTGAAAAGCCTCTTCAAGAGCTAAACACAGCACAGATAGCATCACACGTGACGCATTATTCAACTTCATTGCGTAAATATTGATGCTGTAAATAACAACAAACATCAACAAGAAAATGCTTTTAATTGCAACATACTCTTCGCATACAGCATGTTGTCTGTTTACTTTACCCCTTAAGGCCAGACATGGTCTCTGATGCCGATCTCAGTGTTGCTGTAATGCCTCGACATCGAGGCATTACAGCAACACCGTTTTGGTGAAAAAAACTGTTTAATAATGCTAAATGCAGGGACACTGGGAAAAAGCTCACCTTTATTTACAAGATTATTTTCAATCTAAACTGTAAATTCTTTACTGTTTTACAGCTGAAGCCCCATATATTTTACCGCCTGTTAAATCTACTCTTTGCATCAAGAAGAAGACCACAAAGCACTGTTTCTTTTGTAGAAAGAAAACTGGATTGGCGACCAGTTTTGAGTGCAGGTAACTATTTGTGTGTAGTAGATTATTTAAGATTCATGACTATTTATTGTGATCCAATCTTTGTCTGTGGTAACATGAAAAGGGAGAAATATGCTCTAGTATCTCTGAAAACTTCTTTAAATGAGTACAGGTGGTCATTTTATGGGTAGCTGAGCATCATGGGGAAATGGTGGTGGCCACTTTCTGCCCAACCCAGCTTTAGAATACCTACCGGTAATTATATATAATATAATATACTTTTTTTTTTTTTTTGTAGATGCGGGAATAACTTCTGCGCCACACATCGCTATGCTGAAACTCACAACTGTTCATATGACTACAAGACAGCAGGAAGGAGATATCTTGAAGAAGCAAATCCTGTCATCACTGCATCAAAACTTCCGAAGATTTGACTGGTTTGGTTCATACCGAAACCAAGCGAAGGATTTGCAAATCACATGTTCGTATTTTTAAGACGTCTAGCGTTTTAAAACACAGAGGATTTTCCGAGTCACAGAAGTTTGTTATTGTGACCATCACCTTTATGATCCTTTTTATTGTATGATTAAAGATTTTTTAAAGCTATTTCACAGCAATGATTATTTTTTTTGTTGTCTTGACACCTCTTCTTAAGTGTTTTTTATATTGGACAAAATATACTATTTTGCCTGACAAGTCTTTCAGAGATGCACTTTATTAATATTTACTGTATAATCTGATATGATAAGGGTCTTGTATTCATTTTTACATGTTTATCAATCTCTTTTTTTATGTTAAATTATTTCTGCCATTCTTAACTTGCCATGTAAGTTTTTTTTGTTTCCTTTTTTCCAGGTGTTATTAAAAAAAACATTAATTTTAATCTAAATTATGACTACATGCATATCACAGTACCGACCACTGCACACGATTTGTAATAAGATGTTTTCTGTTACAGTTTCATTAAGTGTAACATTAACTTTTTATTTATTTTGTAATTTTACATTTTATCAAATTTCATTCCTTAATTCATTTGTTGTCATAAAAATACAGTAAATAAATATTGCCTTTTCATACACAATGTGTATTATTGTGAAGTATCTACAGTGAAGGAAACAATTTGATCCCCTGCTGATTTTGTACGTTTGTCCACTGACAAAGACATGATCAGTCTATAATTTTAATGGTAGGTTTATTTAGACAGTGAGAGACAGAACAACAACAAAAAAATCCTGAATAACACATTTCAAATATGTTATAAATTGATTTGCATTTATAACCCCTTTGTAAAACATGACTTAGTACTTGGTGGCAAAACCCTTTTTGGCAATCAGAGGTCAGGTAGTTGGCCACCAGGTTTGCAGACATCTCAGGAGTGGCTTCTTCTTGAGCCACTCCTTTGTTGCTTTGACCGTGTGTCTTTGGCTTGTTTGAAATGCGTTATTCAGGATTTTCTGTTTTTGTTCTCTCACTGTTCAAATAAACCTACCATCAAAATTATAGTCTGATCATGTCTTTGTCAAATATACAAAATCAGCAGGGGATCAAATCATTTTTTTTTATCTTCGCTGTGCGCGGCAAGGGTAGTCTTGTCCAAAAAGTTACTGTTTTTAAGATATTTGGTTTAAAAGTAAGTAAGGTGTGATCCGAGTCTGTTTACTCCCTTCCTCCTCCTACTCTTAACTTTACAAAATGGTACAAGAACTAGATTTGGGCGCCGGCGTAGTCTTTATGTTCGCCTTAATAAGATGAATAATAGTGTGAGAAAAATAGATCCCTAGCGCGCTTACCTGGCGCTCATTTAGCCAAGATGCACCTCTCCTTCATCAGGGCAGGTAATCACCAAGCAGGAAACCCAGCTTTAGAGCCAGGATTTAAAGGTCAGTAAGAGCGACTCTATTGGTCGCAGGCATTGAACTCGGGTTAGAATGCTAGGGACCTATTTTTCCTCAAACAGTTGGCTTTTTCTCCCTTGTGCATTCCCATATTAACCCCAGTTATACTACAGAAGATGTAAGATAGCCTAGAGTCAGTGACACGTCGGGGGGGGGGCGGACCAGAGAGATTAGCTAGGGGTTTTGTCTTAACTAATAGGCTAGCCTAGTATATACACGAGCACGAAGAAACAAGGATTCTGTGTGGCGCGCGTCTTTGTGCATGTTTATCGACAGTCATATTCCTTTGTTTTGGTTTGATGAACGAAAATGCAACATTTGTGTTCTCCTGAATACGATTGCACTGGTCCAGCGGTAGGCGACCTTCGGCTCTTCAGATGTTGTGAACTACATTTCCCTTGATGCTTTGCCGTCATTGACTGTAAGAGCATTGTGGGAGATGTAGTCCACAACATCAGGAGAGCCGAAGATTGCCTACCCCTGCACTAGTCTAACAAGAACTAATTGTCTTAAATCAAACGAGATCCGAACATGCCATGTTGTTTCAGTCTTCGCTGCATAAAACATTACTATGGTTAACTTGAGATTTCTTTCCACGCGTGCCACCAGCAGAAGCTCATTAGAATGGGCCGCTCGTAAAACGTAGTGAAGCCAGTGAATTCATATGTTGCAACTCCTTGTTTGATAAATAAACCTGCTACGTACATTTAACCTCTAGTGTGGTTAAGCTTGAGCAAGGGCTCTGTTTAGGCAGGAGATAATGCTGCTGATGTTTCAGTTACAGCTTCTCCATTAGTTTATTGCACATAGCATTTGGTAATATTTTGTCTAATTAAAGTACATCTGTTAGATCAGCTTTCAGGAATAATCGCTTTATGCCTGCTATAGCCCAGGAATCAGACACTTATACCAAGAGCCACCCTTCCAGCATGCAGGGACTGTTAAAATAAAATGCCCTCAGTCCTGCCCACTTCACCGGGGAACCACTGCACCCATACTGTCCCTGGCAGTCGCTGCCAACTTTCTCATAGTGAAAGCTGATTACAAGGTGGGTAGCAGCTTCAGTTTTCAGAGGAAAGTATATGTAAAATATCTCCAAATCAAATCCTGGTGTGCAGCTACATTAGAAGCAGATTAGGCAGCTGCATGGGGTCTACAGTGGTCCAAAGGGGACCCTTACAGATTGATTAGGAAAATCATTCCTTAACATAAGAAAGCTACGTCTACCCCCATAGCCATAGGCGGAAACACAGCTGGTGTAAGGCATGATGCATTGCTTAATCGTGAAGTTTTAATTCTTCAAGTAAATGGACAAAACTGGTTACAAAGAAGACGGGATATGTAGAGGATAGTGATGGATGAGTTTTGTATAACTCATGTTCAAGGAGTAGTTTTCAAGGGCACATAGGGTCCTTCTCAGACAGTTACGTATTTTAAAAAGTTTGTGCAAGCATCCTTATATTCAGGTTTGAATATATTACACCACCGCCATTGGGACTAGGATTAATTGAAATGCAAAAGCCACAATTTACATATCGGTGAGTCGATTCTAAAGGCTTTATTCTGGTGATTCAAATAGACTTCCCCTGTTTTTCTTGGTTAAGGGAAATATTGTGTAATTTGTACACTCCTACTTCCCTTTTAAACAACAAACCTCAGTAGAATGATACAGTTTTTTTGTTGACTGTGAGATCAGCATTTATTCCACTTCAAAAAATACATCTGCAAACACAAGTAAAATGCCCATTGAAGTCCATTTTACACGGACGCCATGCATGGAAATAGACACAAAAATGTATTCTTGACTGTCAGGAGCAGTAGCACGTCAGTTCAAATATTAAATGCACAGTTGTGCTCATATCCAATTCTGTAAGACACCAGCTTGCATTTATGCGAGTTTAACTGATGAGTGCAGGATATTTAAGTATAAGACCTGATGCACTAGAGGTTGACCAAAAAAAATATCCATTATAAAACATAATTGATTGTCTTGTCAGTATGTTATACATGGGCAACTTCAATGTCTTTACTGAATACCCAATTTTAGGTTCTTGTATGTTTGTTGCGGAAAGTGAAGTACCTAACGCTCCGTATAGACCAATAGATGGCACTACTCTGCTACTCTTTCTTCATACTGGAAGCACAATGTGATATTAGATCAACTATGGCTTTAGGGGTGATAACGTAAATTCCGGTATGCTGACCCCTGTCCTATCAAAGGACGATGAAAGTTCAGTGATGTTATTTCACATGCTTCCTTTTTCAGGTTAACAATTTCTCAACACAGCAGTAGATTCACGCTGGATTCACGCTTGGACAAAAAAACATGCGGAGCTAAATGTAGAATTTAATATATATTGGTCTGTTATATCTGTATTGCAGTGTATATCAGAATTAACAATGGCAGCATGTTTTATGTTAAAATAACAATGTATTATTTTGCTGTGTATTTCAATGAGATGTTACAGGTCAACTCTACTCTTCTTGAGGGAGACACTCACCAACATCTCTCAACCTCAAATCCTCTTATACTTTCCATGAGTTGTTTGACTTATAGGAAAAAGTTTTCATAAAAATCAAGCTCCATGGAGTCACTATGGAAGTCAATGGAGTTTAAATGTAGTCATAGTCTACGACCGGTTGATGGAGGTGAGCTATTATGTACAACCTTGAAAAGCAGACCTTAACATGTCTGAGGTTTCTTCATTACGGAGAGTTTGCAGGGGAGTTGCTGGTCCTGTCTAATGCATAAGGCAAAAAGTGACAATATCTCACAGATTTTACTATGTATTATACAAAGCAGAAGAAGCTCCCTTGAAAAAAACAGTATATTCAGGGAACTGAAACACAGCTCTATTGCAAATGTTTACTTTAGTGAATAGATGTTTCACGGAGAACCCCAGTGTAAAGTACGGTATATACCTTTATCTTTGCTCCAACACAAGACAGGTAACACACGGTCTCTCAAGGGACTGAACAACCCGGTAAAATGCGAAATTGAGGCAACTAAAATTTCAGTCTTTTTACAGGAGACCTACGGGAGACAACAAGCTCCCTATGGGAACAGCTGTATGTATTATTGCCTCTCATGTTTCCAGGTCAAGGAGTGTGGCTTTTCTGTTACACAAATCACCACAATATGACATACATTCCACTGTATTGAATCCTGAGGGATGATTTATTGTATGAAATGTGTCAATTTTTGACCAGTGTTATGTTTTAGTAAACTTGTATGCTCCTGATGTCCCAAATGCTGGCTTTTACGGTAAACTTAGAAAAGTCCTATCTGATTTCTCTGACGCTAGGTTAGTCATTGGGGGGACTTCACCTCTGTTCAAGAATGGGCACTAGATAAAATGGACTCCCGGGGAAAATAATTTACATTTGTCTTTGGAGTTTGTGGTTCTCTTTCCCGCATAGACTTCCCCAGCTGCCCAATGTCCTGACTGGCAACATACAGCCAATACAAATCTACAACTACACTAGACACTGGTTGTTAGCAACTAATCTCACCAAGTCAAATTATTTTCAATAATTCCTACTAGAGACCCGGCACAATTCCATAGATTACACATATAATATAGAACACGTAGATGACTGTTTGTTACTTTGGAAACGGCACATGGCTAGAAGCCGCTGCCAACAATTGGAACTGCACCGCTATGGACACCGGTTGTCCCACCACTTTGCTCATTTGAGGTTACACTATGCAACATTTTCTTTGTATTCAACAAAATTTTTCTGTCTCTCTTCAGATTTAATGAAATTCATCGAACATTTTCGTTTTCTGACTTGCCATTCGTTTGCCCAGTTGCCATGGAAACAAGAAATAAATGTGTAGAAAAAGTTCAATAGGGAATTTAAGTTCAATGGATGAAGGAAGAGGGTCAAAATTAGCTTAGAATTTGGCTTTTAATGGACTAACTAAATAAATCAATTAATGATCTTAAATAAATCAAAACTTTAGGGAGTCACTAGACACTGTCAGAAATGTCAGGCTGAGGCTCACCAAGTCTCCCACAGAAGATGCTCAGATGCAGCACAGTAGTGTCACATAATGCAGTCACAGTGTAATTAACAGTGAAATGAACAGATCTCATGCCTGCTCTGCTCTTATATAGGCTTTATTCGTTACAAATCTGCTTTTTTTTTCCTTTGAAGTTCAGCCATTGAACAAGCCCTCAGCATGACGTGACAGGAGTGAGCTGTGTAGGCAAAACGCCAAGAAGAAGAAAGATTTTTGTAGTGCGTACATACATTTTTCGTTTCTTTTGTCCAATGTTCCATCGTTCGTTATTAGGACGAATAGACAAAACGGAAACATTTGGCACGAAAACACATTTGTCTGCAAAATGAATGCGGAAGTATAGATATAATAGTTAACGTTATCAAGTGTATTTATGTATATATACCTATGTACAAAAATATTGGGACACCTTACCATTACACAAACAGGGACTTCTATGATATTGCATTCTAAATAATATGTAGTTGGTCCCCCCTTTGGAGCTATAACATCTTCCACTCTTCTTTTTGGAGTGTTTCTGTGGGAAGTCAGACACTAATGTTGGACAAGAAGTCACGCTGGAATAGGAAAGGGCCTTCATCAAAGGTTGGAATCACAGCATTGTCCAAAAACAATGTGTCATTTGGACAATCCCTGAAAAACAGCCCCATACCATTTGCCCTCCTTCACCAAACAGTTGGCAGACAACGTTCTCCTGGCATCTGCCAAACCCAGACTCGAATCAGACTGCCAAACAGAGAAGGTGATTAAACACTCCACAGAACACGTTTCCACTGCTCCAGTGGCGGCAGTGAGTAGAGTGGCGGTGTGCTTTACACCACTCGATCCAATGCTTGCCATTGTACTTAGTGATGTGAGGCTTGCATGCAGCTGCTCAGTCATGGAAATCCATTCCATGAAGCTCCCACCTTACAGTTTTTGTGCCTATATTAATGCAAGTGGAAGTTTGGAAGTCTTAGCTACGGAATCAGCAGAGCATTGGCGACTTTTACGTCCCAGGCGACAGGATGGCTAGGTGCTTGATTTTATACACCTGTGTCAATGGATCTGATTGAAACACCTGAATTCAATCATTAGGAGGTGTGTCCCAATACGTTTGCTAGATAGTATACAATGATCAGCCATAACATTATGACTACCTACCTAATATTGTGTAGGTCCCCCTTTTGCCACCAAAACAGCCCTGACTCATCGAGACATGAACTCCACTAGACCTCTGAAGGTGTGCTGTGGCACCAAGACTTTAGCAGCATATTCTTTAAATCCTGAAAGGGCCTCCATGGATGCATCCTGGAGCCATGTGTTCTCCAGGTAAGCAACACACACCCGGCCATCCATGTGATGTAAAAGAAAATGTGATTAATCAGACCAGGTCACTTTCTTCCATTGCTCCAAAGTATAGTTGTTAAGCTCACTTGCTCATTGTAGGCACTGTTGGCAGTGGGCAGGGGTCAGCATGGGCACCCTAACTGGTCTGTGGCTATGCAGTCCCATATGCCAAAAACTGCAATGCACTGATTGCTCTGACACCTTTCTATAGGAACCAACATTAACTTTTTTAGCAATTTGAGCTATAGTAGCTTGGCTGTTGGATTTGGCCACATGTGCATCAGTGAGCCTTGACCACACATGATCCTGTAGAAGGCTCACCGCTTTTCCTTCCTTGGACCACTTTTGATATGTATTGACCACTGCAGACTGGGAACACCCCACATGTTTTGGAGATGCTCTGACTCAGTCGTCTAGCCATCATAACATAAAATGTTCACTTTCTTCCTAATATATCCGGATCAACCACTGACAAGTGCTATGATAACAAGATTATCAGTCTTATTCCCTTCACTCGTCACTGGTCATATTATTATGGCTGATCGGTGTATATACATACAAAGGGGAATGGACAAACATAGACATATAAGTGAGCTGATACCATTTTAAGTTGTCAGTGGCAGTTACAGACTGATAAAAGTTAATTGTGAGTCAGTGACAGTATTGAGGCTCGTCTACCATACTGCAGATGTCAAAAGTAGAGGGAAGAAAATTTACTGGGGTGGGGTGTATGGGAGAAGGTGTATATAGTTCATTATTGATTAGACTTGTGCATTTAGAGTGGAACAAGTTTGTTTTTTTAACGAACATTGCCTGTGTCCTGGGTTCCTACGAATCTCAGATAACTAGAACAAAACAAAAATGAATGGCAAAACAGCTGAGATACTGTTTGCTTGCTAAAAATGATTCATCTCTCCCACTCGCACATTTTCTGGGATGCTTCACAGTAATGTTACATATTCTGGGGCCAGGCAGGCTTAAACAAGCAATAATTTGCATTTTTTGGTAGCATTCTAAGAAAATGTAGATAATGTTCAAAGTGGGTACATGTGTTAAACATTCATAAGAAGAAAAAAAGTCTATAGTTAACTATGTCAGAGATATATTTTCTGAAAAACTCCTACCTCCGATCACTCTAAAACTAAACTTTTAATTATATGTTTAAAGATCTCAACAAAAAACATAAAATAGTTGTGCAAATATGAGGAAAATAAAAATCTCAGGGGTTCTGTGGACCTCAAGTTACTTGCTAGGTGGCTGTATCCACCACCCCTCAGTATAGTAAATCTTCTTCACATTATGTAAGACTTTATGACATTAAATAAAAGTAAAAATCTCAGGGAGTCTGTGAACCTCAAGCTTTTTAGCTTCTAGTTGGAGGCTCTTCCACATATCCACCACCCCCTCAGTTAAGTAACTTTTCCTTACATTAAGTAAGACTTTATTACATTAAATAGAAGAACAAATCTCAGGGGTTTTCTTGACCTAAAGCTTCTTCTGTTTGGGAGGCTGTTTTAACAGATCTATCACCCTCTTATTAAACTAAGTTTTACTTACATTAAGTAAAATATTATTACATTGAACAAAAGTAAAAATGTATATTCAAATGACAATTACCATGAAAACTGCTGGAGAAATTAAGTGGGGGGCAGATACAAGGCAAGGGAGGAGTGGAGGGTACACAGACAGTACTAGGGGATGCACAGAAACAGGACGAGACTTTCCCCTATAAAAAAAAAGGCCCCCAGTTTTAGTCTTAACTGCAAGGGCAGGAAACTGAATTAATTTTCCAAAAACGAATGAGCCAAAAATGTAAGGAAATGTTAAATGTTCGGCGTAGCAGCTGCTTTCACGCCCATGCGTCAGTATGAAAGCGACATCCTTCTGATAGGCAACTTACTTAACTCTCAGAGAACACAGCTTTTCTTACATTTTGGGTGTAAACCTATCCAAATTAGGTTACCCAACACTCAATATTTAAAGAGTGAGGTTGTAGTACTGCTCCTCTTTCTCCTTTCTTAAACTGTGGGATCAATTGTTCACCTCTAAAATACAGCACTCGGCATGCATTCATGCATTTGTGACACCCCAGGTGTAAAACAGGTCACGTTAGTGGTTTCTGAAATATGGGTAGTGACCATGGATGTCACTGGCCTAAAGACTGTTATTCCTCATCTGGCAGGTATACAGAGGAAACAGACTGTGTTAATGGAATCGGAGAAGGATCAAGGTTCCTCCTATAGAATTTTTTGCTACCAACGTTACACCTAGCGTTGACATCAATTATTTTTAGGCTTAAACGTACTTATTTTTTACCAAGAAACAGGCACTTCAATGGGGGGAGCCATGGCCCCTACTTACACCAACATGTACATGTATATTTACGAACGAGAAGACATTTGACAGAAGTATAGTCAACTATGCTATTGCAAGTTTGTGGATGACATATTTTTCATTTTGACAGCAAACAGACAAGTTGCTTAATATGGTTAAAAAGCTGAATCAATTAGATTTACCGTTAAGTTTTACCATGTCTATACTTTTTTTTTTTACATATTGAGTTATTTCATTCTCAACTGAATTTGGGCTTAAACTGTTTAGTAAACCAACAGGTCGCAATAGCCTTTTGCATGCCACCAGCTTCATCCCTACAGCCATGAAAACAATCTCTCCCTTACTCTCACTTTTTAAGGACAATTCAAAATAATTGTGACAAGATACAATGTCAAGGATTACAGGGTTACGACGGGCACACCATGCAATCAGCTACAACTCGGATTAAATGCACTAGTGAATTTGTTATTCGTGTGATAACATGCCCGTGCGGGATCTTACGTGGATAAAACTGATTTGACATTGTGTGACTGTATGAGAGGACATGCATATTCTTTAGATGGACTATCGGTTGGCACAATTACATTTCATTTTGATTTATCGCATCCCTTCTCTGCCTCTTGGGGGTAATCGATCGAAACTCCTACTCCAACGGGAGTGTTTTTGGATTAAGACTTTAATGAACATTTTTCATCCGCTTTATTTTTAGGATCTGGTTAATATAGCTCGCTTTCATAGCATTTTTCATCTGCTCACCTTTTTTGATTTCCCCTAGCATTAGGATATATCACAGAGGGATTTGTACGATGCCAAATTTAGGATATGGGTTATAAGTGAATAGTACTTATATCTTTAGGGAAGGCATGTCCAAAGTCTGGCCCGAGGGCCAAATATAGATCTGTTTTTTTATATATTAAAGGCAGAGTGATTTAACACCTGTTTAGATTTGTCATCCAAGTCACAAAATGAAAAGTATGCCGTTTTCAATAAACATTGCATAAAACAGTTAATTTGCATTTAATTTTAATGGTTCTAAGAATGTCAGGCAAAATGGTCGGCCCTCGCACATGTTCACTTCATCAAATCTGGCACTCTTTGGACATGCCTGCTTTAGGGTTTACAATGAATAGGCTATTGGTTCTTCACGGGTAGTTTTGTGCATTTCTTTGCTGCACTTATAAATATCTTTCTCATGGGTTTCACTTGTTACTATGGTGATGGGCTAAAGCTACTTTGTTTTTTTCCCTATGGGGTGGTCATGCGTCTCCTGCTTATAGTTGGCTTCCAGTGACAAAGGTCTATATTTTTGTATGTAAGCTATTGTTTACTTTGAGAAGTCCCGCGAGCGCGTGTCAATTTGGACATATATATATATATATATATATATATATATATATATATATATATATATATTCTTTTGTTGTGGACAGGTGGTTTTGTACTACAGAACTTATTATTATTATTATACAAACGATGTTTTTAATCATATATGACATACATATGTAATCATAGAGACAGAATTTGATATAATCAGAACACCTGAGGGTTTTTTCGACCAGTCGATAATTTGGTCTGTTTTAAAGAACTTTCATTTGCTTGCTTAAAAATAACATTTACATGAACATACCCTCTTTCAATAATTAATATTACTTAAATAGCTAATTCGACATATTTTCGCTCTGTGCTGAAAATAAGCTATTCGGACAGCGACCCCAACGTCAGCTTTTGCAGGGTGGAAACTCTGAATCTGATTGGATGCCGCTCAGAGGCTTGGAACACGGAAGTTTTGCTTCGTAGTTGTCAACAGACGGACATGGTGGATTCGTGCCCTCGCGAGCAGCTGATCGCTCCCTGAATTCGATGAGATGACAGCGCTGGCGATCGGACCCTTTTCGCTCATCAATATCTGACAGGTGTGAAAAAAAATATTATTTCCCATATACTAGGATGTTTTGAACGCGCCGCAACGCTCTCCACTTCTCCTTTCCCTTCTGCTGCAGAAGTCGTGCAAGTGGTGACACTAATAATAATAATGTGTGTCCCCGCGAAATACGTCTGATTAAAACATCTGCACTTATATGCAGTTCCTATTGAAAATTATTTTAGGTACAGTGAATATCTTCTTAGATCCATAGTATTTTTTTTTTAAATCATCTGTTTAATGCGTTTGTTCGTATGCTGAGTATGTAAGCTATGCATTATTTACTCAAAATGCAGCCTGCGTCTATAAAATAGCTTCCTTTTGTGTGATTTCCAGTAGATACGTCTTCAGGCAGTAGATCAAAATATTTTAGGACACAGGGGAGAGGGATGAACCCATTGTTTATTTAAGAAGGCTTCAGGGATGGTTTGTTTATCACAATGCCTGTGGAAAATGTTACATGCTTCAATGTTTTGCTTTGCATTGAAATGAGTTTGCGAAACTGCGACCCCAGAGAGAAATATTTTGACTTTTATTTTAAATATTTTTGAATCTACCTTTTACTCGTTAAATCAAAGCAGGATTCCTTGTGCAAGGTTCCAGTAAATGAAATGTAATACCAGACCAGTTGGTAATTTATGCTTGCCAACTAGTGGAAGATAATCCACATTGGGTTGTTTTTTTGACATTATTAAATGTATATTGTATAAGACCGTGCTTCATAATTGAGTCCTCGGGGAAGCTTAACAAATCTTGATTTATCTATGCTTCAAAACGTATGAGTTTCAGTAGCCATACGAAAATGACCAGTGTGTATGTGGATTACTGTGTCACGGTACAATCAAGCCCCATACTACTGATTTTGTTGTTATGAAAATCATGAACACGTTGTTGACAACGTTTACATTAAACTATAGTCATCCACATCTGTAATTTTATCAGTTTCATGAAAGGCTGTTGGTTTGTAGCAAAAATGTGCATGTATATGGTATAGACCAGGACCGTCCAAAAGGAAACCAGTGATTTTAAGATATATTTCCGTGTCACAAATGCCACAGTTCTTCTGTGGATTTAGGCAGCCTCAGTTGCTTGTCTCTCCCTCAAGTCTGACGGTTAAATCTTTATTTTGGAATCTGTTTCTTATAACCTTTTCTACAGATATTTAATAGTGATTCAGGCTATGCATTTATTTTTTGGAGCAATAAGAGTAAATCAGCTGGGTCAGAGAATCTTCAAAACTGCAGCTCTTGTGGGGTGTTCCCGGTCTCAAGTACCTATGAAAAGTGATCCAAGGAAGGAAAAGCGGTGAACTGGCGACAGGGTCATGGGCGGCCAAGGCTCATTGGTGCATTTGAGAGGCAAAGGCTGGCCCGTGTGGGCAAATCTAACAGACAAGCTACTGGAGCTGAAATTACTGCAAAAGTAGATGGTGCTTCTGATAGAAAGGTGTCAGAACACAGAGTGCATCATTGAGCTGTGTAGTCACAGACCAGTCAGGGTACCCATGCTGACCCCTGTCCACTGCCTAAAGTGCCTACAGTCGGCATGTGAGCATAAGAACTGGTTCACGGAGCAATGGAAGAAGGTGGCCTGGTCTGAGGAATCTTGTTTTCTTTTACATTACATGAGTGAGTTTGAGTCGCTTACTTGGAGAACATATGGCACTAGGAATGCATCCATTGAGGCCCCACCTCGCAGGTGATAGGAATTAAGGGACATGATGCTAACATCTTGGTGCCAGATACCACAGCACAACTTCAAAGGTCTAGTGGAGTCCATCACAACTTCAGAGGTCTAGTGGAGTCCTTGCCTCGATGGGTCAGGGCTATTTTGGCGGCGAAAGGTGGTTATAATGTTAATAAACTACTTATGTGTTAGCTATTGTCTTGGTGTGCCTGCACCATCCCCTTTCGGTTTTGTTTTTACTGTTTTTGGCATTTAGGAAAAGTGCATCAGTGGAAAGCTGCGGTTTACCAAGAAATTATTTGCATTTGTCACGCTTGATATTTGTGTTCACAATATCTTTGCACACGTTCACATTTGAGTCATAATGTTATGGCTGATCGGTGTATGGCCATATAGTGTGATGGAATCCCTAATATTTATGCTTTTAAACAGTATTTGCTAGGTGTGCGCTGATGCTGTGCTTGTATGTGTATATATACACATATATACGTCTATGTAAATGCTCATTTTACTGAATTTACTAAATTAAAAGTAAAATCACTAGATCTTAAGATCTGTACAAAGTATACATATGTTTGTATTTGAAAGGCAAGTACTATCTACCTCACTGAATATCTCTGTAAAGATATTACATATATATATATATATATATATATATATATATATATAATCTCAATGGTAAAGGAAAGTCAATCAATTCCTCTGGGCTTAGAAAGTAGGGATTTCAATTGTAGAACGCAGATCGTTTAGGCTTAGCTGCTTTTTGTTGTGTCATCTTGCAAGAAAAAATAGTGATTGTGTTGATTTTGAATGAGATTCTTTAGAAAAAAAATATCCTTTGCACTACATCTTGCAGTGGATATTCAACAAAGCCCTTGTTCCTTATTTCTCAATGTCCATATACTTTAGATTTCTGCCTGTCACGGGGATAGGGAGCGAAGGAGGACCCAACTATGCAGATATATGGATGAGGCATGGTCCAGTAAACAGTCCGATCAACGGGCAACAGCAAACAGCGAGGTCAAAAACGTATCCGAGGTCGAGGCAGGCAGATCAGAAGCGTAAACGGTATAAACAGGTCCGGGTCGTAGGCAGGCAGCGCAAAGTCGTAGTCAAAAAACAGACAAAGGTCGGTACACAAGGCAATAGAGATATATATCACAGAACAGCACACCCAAAAAGCAAAACACTTTGAACGGGTAAAGAAGAGGAATAAAAACGGCGTTTAAATAGGAGAAGGTACTCACAGATAGGCCGCGGCGTTGCGTGTGTGGCGTGCGCGGCGTGCGTGGCGTGCGCCGCGTGACGTCATCGCGGCCTCGGCAGACTTCCGATCCGCAGTCCCGGCGATATGATTCTGTGATGTGCCTGCACGTCCTCGGTGTGCAGGCACAAGCCCGAGGGAGCGGAGGCAGGACTACCCTGCCGACGTCGGGTCGCGGCGGAGGTGGAGCCGCGGCACCGACTTGCTCGTACGGCGCCGGCGGCAGTGACGGGCACGCCGCCGCGATCGCCTGAGGCGCGTGCCGCGGCCGCGCTTTTGACGCTCGGCTGATGTCGGGTCGCACGCCGTCATCGGCCGGACGGAGAGAGCCGCCGCGAGCACCCGAGGTACGTGCCGCGGCGGCACGCGTGACACTGCCATTGCTAAGGAAGGCACAAATCATTAGTTTATTTTTATTGTCTTTGTCCATCTATTGTATTAGAAGCATAGAATAATGGATGGGCTTTTTAGGGAAATTTCAGTGAATTCTCGTTCACAGCTGTTTTAATACCTTTTTTTTTATTCGCTGAATCAATACAGCCTCTAACCTGTCCTGATATTATGTCGACGTAACAGCTATAAAATCAGATTACCTCATACTTTGTAATTGGATGTTTGAAATTCTCAGAAGAGCAGTAACATATTTTTGTTTTATCTACTATATTGCATTATTGAAATGTAGGTTGCCACAAATTCAATTGGGAGGTACTTGAGTACCTGCAAATATCTGGTTTCTACTTCCCTTGCTGTCCTTCATATCTAAATTGATTGGAATTGTAACAAATTGTTCTTTACTCCAACAGCGAAAATCTGTAGGGAAACTATGAACCTGAATATGTTGTCAATACATGTCATTAGATTATACTTCTGTGTTGAAGCTGAAGTCTTCCTTCCCAGATTCTGTTTATATTGACAGGATGACAAGAACTTGATTTTACATGGTTTAAATGTGAAAAGCAGCCATCTGAAAAACAAATAACAAAGCATATGATATGTACACAAATAGTTTAAAAAGCATGCAAAAACAGGATTTAGATTTTTCAATGTGTCCTGGTGACCTTCAGAATTTGTACCTTTTAGTATTCTTATTTTCTTTATCCACTTATACAAGATCCACGGAAGCACAACAAACAAACAATTGCTGCCAAACATAGGAAGAGATTTTTCCAAATTGAGAAAAAAATCATTAGAATTGACCTTTCATGTCACAGCTGTATTTGTTACGACCTTTAAGGAGATGTAATACAATGTATAGGATGTTGGATCAATATATATATTACTGTATATAATTATGTATTGCAAATTTACAGAATTTTTGTAAATTTGGCGACTCGTATGAAGCCCCGGAAATGAGTCCAGACACCCCACAAACTGGACGTGGGTCCACATTCACTTACTCTCTCACACTCTCATTCTCGTTTATTCTCTCTTGCCTGCTCTCTAAATGTTTCCCTACTTTCTCTGCTGAGCACTTTGCTTCCACATTTTCTTCCACATCTTCTTTCTTCTATCTTTCATTCACCTTCATCTTCTATATTTCCCTTCTCTGTTCAATGTTCCATCCTTAATTTGGTAACTTCTTTCTTTGTCTGCATCTCCGCAGACATAAGCCGGCATGTCTGCCAAAATGCCGGTCCTCCAGTTGGTGGAGAGGACATCACCGCAAGCACCGCCATAGTGCCCTCAGTTTACTCTCAGGACAATAGTTTTCAATGTACAGACATAAACTTTGGGTATCTAAAAACCATATGTGTGATAACACAAAATAAGGCCTATATTGTGGCATAGAGCTTTTAGTGTGCTTTTGAACCAGACCTTCTTGTCTCCAGCACACTGTGATCCTTGATCTACACACAATCTAGATATAGTGGGTTACCAGAAGTTTGAATAAGTTTTAAATAGTGAATATCATTTTTACAATTTAGATTTTTAACATTCTGGTATCTCTGAATGAGGTAAGTTTTATTATGATTTTGAAGCTTGGCCAGATTGCATTCAATTGGAAGCATCATTCCTAGTGCGGTCTAGAGACAGGAAGTTATGACTGCCTTACAATAACCTTAAAAGGAACACTTAGTAAGGTAAAAGCTCAAAACAGATCCATTAGCACACCCAAGCAGTGCCATCACCCAGAGTTATGTTCACCTTTTAAATGCTACAGCAATGGTTTAATAATACATATTGGTGCGATTTGTTTCAATTGCAAATTGCATAATTGTTTTGTACTTTTGAATGTGTTGTTCTGTCAGGATCTTCAGTGAGTGTCCTTTCATATTTATCTTAAAAATAATACTTGTAAGTTAAATGTTAGTAAGGGTTTGTTATTGACCAACTTTGGTCAGGGGCATTCAGCAAATCCAATATTGGCAATTTTTATCTAGTTTAGATCTTTAAATCGATTAACTTGGTCAAATACAGACTCCCAAAGTCCATTTTGTCTCTAGTATTTTTTTTTTTATCTCTCAGATGTGTATTATAGTCAAATAACGTAAAATACAGTCTGACTCTTCTATGTTACACACCAGGTTGGAGCTTATTGCACAGAAAATTATTTCACATATAGTTTGGCACCAAGAATACATTGTTGGGGCAGTATGACTACCTTAGAATATATTACCACACAAACATTGAAATACTCTGATTTTTCTCTACCAGGAAGCGTTACACAAATGTGGTACTTTCCAGACAGCTCTGCAATAAATGGCTGTTATTTACCTCCTGTCTCATGCTTGCACACACTAAATAGTTTATTTAGGGATCATTTTCTTTTTAATTTAAACCATCCCTGCTTTCTAGTCTCTCTGGTAGTTAATTGGACCCTTGTAATCTCTTAAATTAAGAGATGAGATCAGTTTGATTTTTTTATTTTGTCCTTAATCAGTGAAATGTTACCAGCTTTCCAGCTGCAATGTAATGCTGAGATAATAAGAAATAAAACATATTTTAAAACAAAACAACAAGTTTAAAATACTCTTTGTGCACAAATACAAAACTTCAGGAGACCAAGCGCTGCCTTTACTTCTCTGAGATTGCCTTCCTTGTGTAACTCAGGACTACTCAACGTTCTGTTTCAGTTTATTTTTGTTTTCTTTGCCTTTGGACATTGTTCAAGGTAGAGGGAAATAGTATAGACTAATTAATTTTAACTTGGTTGAACGTTATATAGCTCGAAGAAACAACAGAACTTTCTGTGACATGAATCATTAGTGCAGGTAACGGAGAATGGCAGTATAATATAAAACCTTGGCTACACTAAGGATGCACCGAAATGAAATTTCTGGACTGAAACCGAAAATTCAGGATTCACTTGGCCTAAACCGGAACCAACAATGACCCCCCCACCTTTAAAAAAAAAAAAAAAAAAAAAAGCCCACACTTTTATTAGCCCCTTAACGAAAATCCACATACATGTATGGGGTGGCCGTGCAACGAGATAACGGCAATGCCCGTACATGTATGGGCTGCAGTTAAATAGCTGCATCACCAAAGATCGCGGCGGCGCCCGGCTAAAACAGCTAAGGAAGCGATCGGAATCGCTTCCTAAGCATAAAGCAGGGCTCGACAAATCCCAGGCGCCAGGTCGCCATGGCGACAGAGAATTTTGTCCTGGCGCCTAGGTTTTGTCAGCCTCTTACATCCAGAAAAAATTGTGGATGTAAGAGGCTGAGTCACCACACGGGGGCGCTGCTGCTACTGTCTGCCCAGAAGTCTGGGCAGACAGCACAGCCACTCCGAGCCCGCCCCCGAGCCTGAGATCACTCCCACGGAGTGATCCTGTAGGCTGAAAACGCGGTTGCTGGAAAAGCAGCAATCGTGTTTTCAGCTGCCACAGGCAGCCTCAGGGAAGGGGTTTGTGTGTTGATTGGGTCCCCACACAAGTCTGGGGACCTCACCCAACACCCCCCAGCTGCCTGATCGCTCCATGGGAGCGACAGCGCAGCGTTAACCCCTTCAATGCCGCGATCGCGGCATTTAGGGGTTAATTCCCGTTTTGGGGGCTTTGCTGCTGGTGGTCTGCCTGGAAGCTCAGACAGACCAGCAACAGCAAAAACGAGCCCCCACAAGCCCTTTGATGACTCCTGTAGGTATGGAAGCCTACAGCAGTCATCAAAGAGACTCCCTCTGCAATGGCTGGTCCATAGACCAGCAATTGAGTCCCAGCTGCCAGAGGCAGCTTCAGGGACAGGGGAGAGGGTTCTTCGGTCTCCACATGAGTGTGGAGACCAGCCCCAACACCCCCCGCTGCCTGATGGCTCCCTGAGAGCGACAGTGCAGCGTTAACCCCTTCAATGCCGCGATCGTGGCGTTTTAGGGGTTAACTCCCGTTTTGTAAGGGGCTGTGCTGCCGGTGGTCTGCCTGGAAGCCCAGGCAGACCAGCAACAGCAAAAAAACGAGCCCCCACAAGCCCTTTGATGATTCCTGTAGGCATAGAAGCCTACAGCAGTCATCATAGACTCCCCCCTGCAGTGGCTGGTCTATAGACCAGCAATTGCTTCCCAGCTGCCAGAGGCAGCTTCAGGGACAGGGTGAGAGGGTTCTTTGGTCTGCCATGAGTGTGGAGACCAGCCCCAACACCCCCCTGCTGCCTGATCACTCCATGAGAGCGACAGTGCAGCGTTAACCCCTTCAATGCCACAATTGTGTATGACACATTCGTGGCATTGCAGGGGTTAACATTTGTCCCCACAAGCTTTTGGGGACTAAATATCTGTCAATGCTGTGCTCCAATGGAACATCAGCATCGAAAGAGTTAAAAAAAATGAAAAAAATATATTTAAAAAAAAAAAAACAAACAGCACTGACCTGAAAGTCCAGGGTGCTTCCAGGTCAAACGCTGTGAGTTTAGTAAGTGGGCTGATGATGATCGGATCACTCCTGACCAACTGTTAGTTTAAAAAAAATCCTGGCTCCTAACTTTTTTACCTGGCGCCTAGATTCACAACAAATTTGTCAAGCCCTGGCATAAAGGGTGTTGCTGACATGCCTTGTTATAGTAAAACTACCCCCCTTCACAGGATGGCATCAACAATAGATATGATAGAGGGTCTATCCAGACCCTCTTGAGAACTCTCGAGGTACTGCATCCAACCATGCAAGGTCAATGGAGCCCAGCTCACTTATGAGTGATTAGTAAAAAAATAAAAAAAATAAAAAAAAATTGTTCAAAAATGTTTACAAAAAATAAAAATAATATGGTAACATGTAAAAATCCCCACTGTCACAAAAAAAATTAAATAAAATGTAATAAGCAAGTCCTAAAATTCTTTATCTTTACAAAAATTCCAGCATGGAAAGAGTTAAAATATTGGCATTACAAATGCCCAGAGGGTGTCTCGTATTAAAAAAAATGCATGAGTGGATGGGGTAAATTGAATTGTCCGGGTTCAAAGATGTCCCAAATATGGGACATGGGGGCAGTAGGATCAGATGTCTAAATGGCATAAAAATACACACCTTACAAAAGCGGGCTTTTACCGCATTGGGGGTATCACTGCGCTCAGGAGATGTTACTGAACACATATTGGGGTGTTGTTTGACACAGACATATACCAGGAGCGATAAATTTATACCTGAAGTACAACATGTGTGAAAAAATACAAAAAAAATGTACTACCATAAAGTTTCACAAAGGCTGGTGGTAAAATTAGTGCATGGAAAGGGTTAAAATACCAACATTTCAAATACCTTGGGGTGTCTAGTTTTTAAAAATATATGATTTGATGGGGTAAATTGCATTGGCCGGCTTCAAAGATACTCGAAATGGCACATAGGGGGAAGAATTACCAGATTTGGAAAAAAAGGTTTTGAAATAGCAAAACGCTACCTGTATTTATTGCCCTATAATGTGCAGAAAAAAGCAAAAAAACATAAAAACATTGGGTATTTCTAAACTCAGGACAGATAATAGAATCTATTTAGCAGGTTTTTTCATTCGTTTTTGCAGATGAGTAAAAGTTTTTTGTTTAAAAAGTGAGAAAAAGTAATTTTTTAACATAAAACCCCCATATTTTATCATTTTTTTTATAGTAAATTAGATGATATGATAAAATGAATGGTATCTAAAGAAAGCCCTGTTTGTCCTGAAAAAAACAATATATAATATGTGTGGGAGCACAAAATGAGAAAGAAGAAAATCACAGCTAAACAGCAACACCGAAAAATGTTAAAATAGCCATTGTCCCACAATATACTACGAGTAATAACCCCCATTGTCCTTAATGGGTTAAAACACCAAAGTTGGACCTAAAAAATCAATAAAAATATTAATATATGTGTGTATATATATATATATATATATATATATATATATATATACCGTATTTGCTCGTTTATAAGGCAAGGTTTTTTCCAGAGCAAATGCTCTGAAAAATACCCCTGGTCTTATAATGGAGGTCGTCTTCTAATCAGACCTCATTCTGCTGGGGCCATGCTGCTTACCGGGCTTTGATCGCGAGCAGCGTCTCTGCTATTAGCAGCAGGAGAGCAGGAAGGTAGCACATAACTCCTCACATAATCTACCTCCCCCCTCCTTCCTCTGGGGGCAGGGCCAGAGAAGTTGCTCACACAGCCGGGCCCCTGCAGAAGTCTGCGAGTGGGAGATCTGCAGTTCAGGTAAGGGGGTGGGGGGTTTGAGCGTGTTTGTGTATGTGTGATTAATGGAATGAATGAGTATTTAAATGTTTGTGAATGAGTGTGTGTGTGTGATAGCATGGATGTGTAAGGGGGGTGGGGGTGGTAGCATGGCATAGGGAGGCTGTAATCACACTTCTAACATCCCCAGGTTCCAGCATGTACTGGCTGCCTTGGCTTGATAGGAGTGTGATTGCTGTTAGCAGTATATATATATATCTCCAGAAGTGCAGTTTAACCCCCTATATGCCACTCAACCCCATGATATGCCTTTTAACCCCCTATATGCCAGAGTGGCATATAGGGGTATAAGGCATATCATGGGACAGAGGGGCATATAGGGGGTTAAAAGGCATATCATGGGGCACAGTGGCATATGGGAGGGTATAAGACATTTCTGATATGCCTTTTTAACCCCCTATATGCCCATCTGCCCCATGATATGCCTTTTAACCCCCTATATGCCAGAGTGGCATATAGGGGTATAAGGCATATCATGGGGCAGAGGGGCATATAGGGGGTTAAAAAGGCATATCATGGGGCACAGTGGCATATAGGAGGGTATAAGACATTTCTGGAGGCAGAGTGGCATATAGAGGGTTAAAAGGCACATCATGGGGCAGAGTGGCAAATAGGGGGGTATAAGGCATTTCTGGGGGCAGAGTGGCAAGCCTGGGGGCAGATGTGCATAACTGGGGGGGGCAGGTTGGCAGATAAAAGGAAATAAAAAATATATTTTTCTCAATCATAGCTTTTATTAAATATGAAAATTAGTTTACATGAATTAATATTTACTAGTAAAACTTTTTTCCTATAGGGCAGTCTTATATTCAGGCTTTTTGTTTTTTGCCTAAATTAATATTTTGATTTTGGGGGTTCGTCTTATAATCAGGGTCGTCTTATAATCGAGCAAATACGGTATATATATATATATATATAAATTGTTAACGGCAATCACACTCAGGCATACCCAGATTCCAGCATGTACTGGTTGCCTGGGCATGATAGGAGTGTGATTGCTGTTAACAATTAGGAGTATATATATATATTGCCTATTGCCTGGGCATGATAGGAGCGTGATTGCTGTTAACAATTATATATATATTGTGGCAAAGTAATGGACTCTGTCTACATAAGTGGCAGATTGGAACGCTCATTATTCCCAGCATGGGGAGGGTTAATTGCTGGAGGTCAGCAAGGTGGAGCCAATTAACCTGCACTCAGGTGGTTAAAAGGGCGGCCGTTAGAGCCATTAGCTGTCTGGGAGTAGGGTGAGAGGCAGGCAAGCCAGAGGCCCTCAGACTGTATCAAAAGGATTTGTTTTTGTTTTGGTTTATTTACACTATGGAGTGCATTACTGTGGACTGTACAATTCTGCAATAAACCACATCTTGCTTTTATTCTGCTGGTGTTCGGAGTTTCTTGTTTTGATCGAGCCATCCTGCTACAATATATATATATATATATATATATATATATATATATATATATACTCCTAATTGTTAACAACAATCACACTCCTATCATGCCCAGGCAACCAGTACATGCTGGAATCTGGGTATGCCTGGGGATGATATGAGTGGAGTGTGATATATATACTTGAGAAGCTCTGCCATATAGAACGGAGAGAACATATAGAAGACTTATAGAACAAGAACAGACCTGTGACCCTCTTAACCAATGGTCCCATCATCAGACAGGCTATGGCACTGACCAGTAAAAATTGAGTAGTTATGCAGAAACACAGAAAGACTGTGGGGAACCCCAAATTTAAAATGTAAAAAAAAAAATATAAAAAAATATTTTACAGGGACATTACAATGTCATATTACTATAAAGAAAGAGTTCCCATTGAAATCAATGGGAGCACTTCTAGCCGAAGCTTACAGAAGCCAGCTCTTGTGCTGAATAACAGAGAGTATGTGCATTTGCGTTCAACCCAACGCATCCTTTTGAAGGCAAACAGCTGGAGGACAAAGAGGGGGTTCGAATGAATCCCTTCATGCGTTTGCAAGTTAAGTGTTAATTTAAAGGCGATACTCAGCTGGAGTGTTCCTTTAAAGACTGATATTTTGAAATATTGCTCATTTTGAAAATACCTAGCTATGTTTCTTATTGTTTGTATGGTATCATGTTATGGTATTTGTTTGCTTCCTGTAGTACCCACTTTAACTCTAACTTTAAAATTCAGATTTTTTAAATGACTTACAAAACAGGAAGTGAGAATGGAAAATGATTGCCAAAGCCATAAGTGAAACGGGACTTTGCTATAGTTTAGCATTGTAAATGCTAAATATTTGTGCACTTCTTTGTTTCTTGTCATTTTATTAACCCCTTAAGGACAATGAGGGGTCCCTAAACCCATTTAAAACAATGCATTTTGCGCCTGTACATGTACGGGCTTTGTCATTAAGGGGTTAATATTGGACTTACAGTAACACAACTTTAAACCATGCATTTTCACTGAATTATAACTCTATCATCCAGAAACTTGAACTGTAGCATGTCTAATAAATAAAGGGTTTTCAATCTCTGTAGGCATAAGGGTCATATCTCTGGGATGTTTGAGCCACAGAGAGCTGCTGCTTTTGAACCTCCATTTTTAGATTTCAGGTGTATTGAGTTTATAGCATGAATACATACTGGCTGTTCAAACAGGTAATTTGGAATTTAAGAGGAAATAGGAGAGATAATTGCACTGTAAAAAATAGTCCTTAGTAGATATCCTGAGGCAAATTGTACTGCTCCATAAACTCTTAAATGTAACATTTTGGAAATACTAAGTAAATATTTGTTCTTGTACTGACTTAGCTAGAAACAGTTTAAACTATGTTATGTTTTTTTTTAATGGAAACTACTAGGGCTAATCGATAAACCGTTGCCAACCAATTTCATTATCGATTAGTTGAATCGATTTTTATCGATTATACAATGAGGGTTTTTTTCAGAATAAATGCTCTGAAAAATACCCCTTGTTTTATATTCTGTTTCATTCAATGTGACTCAATTACTAATTACCAGTCCCTCCCTGCAGTCACACTGACGATTGGTCCCGCCCCTTTTCTCCCAGTCCCTCCCTGTAGTCACACTGCCCATTGACCCCGCCCATTTCCTATGGCATTCACATGCTTATCAATTCATTTAACTGTGAGTGTAAAATTAATATTTGGGTTGCTGAAAGTTAGGGGAGGTGGGGGTTACTTTAGGGGCAGTGTTGGTTAATGGGGTGTTTAGGGTTAATTTAGGGACAGTTATTGTTGATGGGGTGTTTAGGGTTAATTTAGGGGCAGCTATGGTTGATGGGGTGTTTAGGGTTAATTTAGGGGCAGTTATGGTTAATGGGGTCTTCAGGGTTAACTTAGGGGCAGTTTTGGTTGATGGGGTTGTTAGGGTTAGTTGATTACTATATAAAAATTATTATTATAAATAGTAATATAATCACAGTTGTGTGAAAAAGATAATACACCCTCTTTTAATTCAATGGTTTTGGATATCACGATAATAACAACAACCATCTGTTTCTTAGCAGATCTAAAAATTGGGTAAATATAACCTCAGATGAACAACAAGACATGACATATTACACTGAGGCATGAGTTATTAAAACAAATAAAGTCAAAATAGAGAAGCCATATGTGAAAAACTAAGTACACTCTTACTACTAAGTAACAGACGGGTGCTGCTAATGAATTGATTATCAGCAATAGAAAGTGTGACTATCTCTATAAAAGACACAGTTTGCTGGTCTGGAGCATTCAGAGGAAAGACATCGCCAATGATCTTAGAGAAATAAATCAAGACAGTTACCAATCTTTCCAGAAGTGGATGTACCAGCAAATTCACCCCAAAGTTAGACCCGTGCAATTCTCAGAGTAATTGCAAAGAAACCCAAGAGTTACATCTCAGACTTGTTTTGAAGGGTTGCCAGGAGAAAGCCTCCAACGAAAACATGGCAGTATGGCTTAGGTTTGCAAAGTTCCATGTGAACAAACCACAAAACTTCTGGAACAATGTCCTTTGGATAGACGAGCCCAAAGTTGATTTGTTTGACCATAATGCACAGAGCCATGTTTGGTGAAAACCAAAACACAGCATATCCACACAGACACCTCATACCAACTGTCAAGCACGGTGGTGGAGGGGTGATGACTTGGGCTAGTTTTGCAGCTAAAGGACCTGGGAACCTTGTAGTCATTGAGTCGACCATGAACTCCTCAGTATACCAAAGTATTCTAGAGTCAAATGTGAGGCCATCTGTCGGACAGCGGTCATGCAACAGGACAATGATACCAAGCACACCAGCAAATCTACAACAGAATGGCTGAACAAGAATGAAGGTGTTTCTATGGCCCACTCAAAGTTGAGACCTTAGCTCGATTGAAGTGCTGGGGCAGGACCTTAAGAGAGCTGTGCATAAACAAATGCCCACAAACCTCCATGAACTAGCTTCATAATATCAGCCATTATTGACCAGCACATCTAAAGAAGGAAGGCATATATTTGTTCTGTTAAAAAAAAAAGTCTGACCCACCAGCCATCTCCTTGCAAATCGATGGGGGGATCCTGCATAATCTCCCCATAATAATCTGTTAGCCACCCCATAGCTAATGACGCAGGGAACTGTAGCTTTGTGGGTAAGTAACTATTTTCCTTTTTTTAAACCCGTTAACGTCCAATAACAGCCCAGGCACGTCAGACACAAACGGTCAGATAACGTGGCATTCAGCAACACCAAACACCCACCCCAGGACGCGCTGTAACTTCCCAAAAATCTTCACATGGAAAGAGTTAAAGTAAAAGCATTTCAAATACCAAAGGAGTGTCTAATTTTTAAAAAAAATGAATGGGTTGATGGGGTAAATTGGAGTGGCCGGGTTCAAAGATAGGGCATAGGCACAGACTGACCAAAATGGGGAAAAGGCGCACATCCCAAATGTGGCCTTTTAGCCCCCAAACACCAGACAAACCCATGCATGGGTGGTATCGCTGTACTCGGGAGATGTTGCTGGACACACATTGGCAGGGTTTTGTGATAGTGACATATACATGGAGCTGTAAATGTATACCTGAAAAAATAAATTACTCCCACAAACTATGGCAAAGGCTGGTGGTAGAATCTCATGCATGGAAAGGTTAAAATACCGACCCTGGGGTGTCTAGTTTTCAAAAAAATACGGTTTGATGGGGTAAATTGAATTAGCCGGCTTTAAAGATGGCATGGGGGCAGTAGGACCAGGTATAAAAGTCCCAAGTTAAAAAAATATGCACTTCCTAAATGTGGCATTTTACATCCCAAACAACCCGACAAACACATGCATGGGCGGTATCACTGTTCTTGGGAAATGTTGCTGAACACATATTGGGGTCTTGTTTGAAAGTTACATATACCAAGAGCTGTAAATCCATACCTGAATCGCAATTTTTGTAATAAAAAAAAAAAACACAAAATAAATTACTACCACAAAGTTTGACAAAGGGTGGTAGTAGAATTAGTGCATGAAAAGGGTTTAAATACCTGCATTTGAAATACCTTGAGGTGTCTAGTTTTCAAAAACATATGGTTTGATGGGGTAAATTGCATTGGCCAGCTTTTTTTATGGGAAATTAGATAATATGATCAAACATAACTTGTGTGGGTTCACTAAATGAGTGAGGAGAAAATTACATTTAGCACGAGCACTGCAAAAGTGTTAAAACAGCCTCGGTCCCAAAGGGTACAAAAGGTAAATCACAACCTGGTCCTTAAGGGGTTAATAAAAAGAACCTGGTTATGCATCATCTGAGATTATGTTATTTTTGTTTATATTCTGATAACAATGCACAGCATATGAAATAAAGACAAGCAATTATAAACACCAAATTTGTCGTAGAACCCTAGAACTGTTGCCAGGTTTACCAAAAACTACAACGCTCTGTGTTAATATTTTACAAGGGAAGTAAGTTTTTCACTTTCATTAAATGCAGTACTTAGCAGGGGCATATAATAATATGCACACAAAATCAGCCAAATAAATACGGTATTTGCTCAATTATATAAGACGACCCTTCAAAATTTAAAGATTATTTTAGGGGAAAAAAGCCTGAATATAAGACTATCCTATAGGAAAAATGTTTTACTAGTAAGTATTAGTTCACATGTAAACTTTTTTTCATATTTAATAAAAACTATGAGCATTTTTTTTTTGTTTCATTGTATATACCCCCCAGTTATGCACATCTTCCCCACGGCTTGCTATTCCGCCCCCCCCCCAGATATGCCTTATATGCCACTCTGCCCCCCAGATATTCCTTATACCTGCCTGTATGTCACTCTGCCCCCATGATATGCCTTTTAACACCCCATTATGCTACTCTGTCCTCTCAGAAATGCCTTATACCCCCTATATGCCACTCTGCCCCCCAGATATACCTTATACCTGGCTATATGCCACTCTGCCTCCATGATATGCCTTTTAACCCCCATTATGCCACTCATCCCCACTATAGTGGAGGTTACCAGAGAGGAGGATCCAGATCCTCTGCAGTGCTGCAGGGGACCAGGATCCTTAGTCTTAGTCAGACCTCTATTTGAGGTCTGATTATAAGACAGCCTTGAATCTAAGATGAGGGGTGTTTTGCTCTGGAAAAAAACCTTGTCTTATAATCGAGCAAATACAGTAGCTAAATACATTTTATTATTTAGATTGACCTCATAAGTATTTCCAGGACAAACTGTATGAAGTATAGCCATCTATGTAAAGTCTATGCCAGACTTGATAGGGTTACAAATGTCAAAGTGAAGCATTGTAGAGACCCTTCATCCATCATATGCACTTTTATTATTTTCTCCCTTTTGCAAATGTATGTAGGGACTTCAGCAGACTCTTTCCTTATCCATCTCCCCCCCCACACACCCATTGAAGTAAATGGTCAGAACTATACTCTCCTCTGGTCGAACGCAGGCCTGGACAAGAGTTCCCGGGGTAGCCCACTTGCGTACATGTGCATAAAGCTTTCCCATAGATTTTAATGAGCTTTCTTGCCATTGATTAACAATATTAACAATTTTGTTAATATTAAGAATACATACTGCTTAATTAAATCCTTTTCTCTTTTGACTTTCATTGTTCACCATTGTCTGGGTGGTTAGAACTGAGCAATCCTCTTACCGTATTTATCTGGTCTAAGATAACAGTTTGAACATGTGGAAATGAGCGGCTATCTGAAAACAGTCTACTATGCAAAAGCCAGAGCAAAAAAACAATAAAAAAACCCAGGCAAAATGGCACAGTACTATTTAAAACTCTTAATAAAAATGGTAAAGCCTCCTCTTGCATAGGTTCTTATAAATTACTTTATGTGCATTCTTGATTAGTAGGGCTGGATAGGACTTCGACTATCCCTTCAAAAGAAACTAAAAAAAACGACATTAACTAAATGTCAGATAAAAGCTGGAGAATCTGTTGATGAAATCTGTTATAGAAACATGTGCCCAGATTCTTTTCTGGTTTGTTTCCAGAGGGTTCCAAAGTATTGTGAAGTAACATTTGGCAGCATTGCATTTATACTGAAAAAAAATGTTTCATGCAAGAGGACAGTCTTTTCGTTTTATCGCATTTCTTCTGCTTGACCCAGTTCTATGAATAACAAATAGAACCTTAACTGTTTCCCTACTCTGTGGACAGAGACAGGGGTGGTCAGTGTAAGTGTCATGAAAGCAGACATTACACTGATTGGGAAATCTAAAAGAAATGTGTGATTAAGGATTAGGTGGATATGTCAGTTGTCATTGTTTACCCACAGACTTTATCAGTCTTGGCCTGTTTCCTATTTAATTAATTTATAACTATCTCAATCGAAATGTAAAAGCCTCCATTTTTTTATTTTATTTTTATCCCAGGATTTTGTCTGTGCGCAGTGGTGAAAATGGCACTCTGGACTGCAGTGTGGTTGAATCAGGTAGGGTCTCCAGACTTTCTGGAAAACAAAACAAGGACCAAAATACCTCCAGGTTGCAAGAGTGGCGTTGTCCAACTCTCTACTCTCAACCCACTCGCGTGTCCCTCAATGTCAACTGGACCGCCCACCAACATCTGCGGGACCTCCTAAAGCATCCTGTAAGGGGGGAGGGCTCTGGGTAGCAGGTGCTAGAAAGCTTCCAGGTATGCTGACCATGTCCACAGAATTATGTTTTATGGCTTACTGGTAGAAACATGCTAGTTTGGAGTGCTACCTATAGGACTTCTCACAAGGTTTGTGGTCTAATAAAAACACTAAACCTACAGGAACAGTTTTGGGAAACCTATAAGATAGGATGCCAAGCTTCAAGGGATACTTTATTAGCCCAGCCATGCCAAGAGCTGTTCTATCAACAGGATCACCAAATGCTTAATGGGGACTTACAGTCGTGTGAAAAAGAAAGTATGTGCAAAATGTTAAATGGTGAATTGACTTATTGCAGTGTGAGTTAAGAGTATTCCACATACTTTATCCATTCAGGCATTATAACTTTTCTTGACAACTGTAATAGCCTTTGGACTTAAAATTGTAGAATCTTTAAAACTTTTAGGCTAAGGGAGACTGGAGTGTCTTGACGATGAAAACTCACTCCCTTGTCACTTCAGTTCTATTTGGCAATCTGACCTTGCTTATACTATCTCACAAATGCCCTCTATGAACTTTCTATGCAGCAATCTATACAAGAGTTAAATAAAACCACTTATGGAGCAGCAGTAAACAAAGCAATAATTAATTTAATTACTTGTTTCTAGGGACACATGTGCATTCCACATGCTGAAAACATCACTGTCTGGAAGTATATATAATGCATATTATTTCATGTACACTTTATAGGCAAAAGTAGTGACACCTGAGTACTAAACCAACTGAGACTTTTATGATATTGCATTCTAAATACATACACTTTAAAATGTAATTGGTCCTCCATTTGCAGCTATAACAGCTTCCACTGTTCTGGAAAGGTTTTCCACAATATTTTGGAGTGTTTCTGTGGGGATTTATGCCCGTTCATCCATTAGAGGTCAGTTGTGAGGTCAGGCACTGATGTTGAACCTGAAGGCCTGGCTCACAAACTTAATTTCAGTTCATACCAAAGGTGTTCGAAGGGGTTGAGGTCAGGGCTCTGTGCGAGCCAGCCCAACGTGTTTTTCCGGACTCTTCTCTGTGACCTGGGCGCAGCCATGCTGGAATAGAAAAGGGCCTTCCCCAAACTGTTCCCACACATTTGAAAGCTTATTATTGTCCAAAATGCGTGTCTAAAGGTGTGAAAGAACTTGACTGGCCTGCACAATGCCCTGAAGCATTAAGGTTTACCTTCATAGGAAGGTGGCCCAAACACTGAAAAAAGCCCCATACTGTTATTCCTCTTGCACCAAACTTTACAGTTGGCACAATGCAGTTAGGCAGATAATGTTCTCCAGGCATCCACCAAACCCAGCAGGTTTTCTGGACTAGTGAGTCAAAATGTTAAATAGTTGGCTGTAGCAAAAGTTTGTTTGCCAAAGGCCTGGAGAGCAGTACAAGAAAGAGTGTGCAAGCAAGGCTCTTTGTAAATTAAGTTGGGGATTTGGTCAGAATTAATGGTCTCCTCAATGCTAAGAAATATAGGCAGGTGTCATGCAGTACCATCAATGATGCATCTGATTGGCCCCATAATTATTCTGCAGCATTACAATGACCCCAGACATACAGCCAAAGTCATTTAGAGCTATTTTCTGTATAAAGAAGAACAAGGAGTCATGGAAGAGATGTTATAATTCCCACAGAGCCCTGATCTCAACATCAAGTCCGTCTGAGGCTGCAGACAGTTCTACAGAAGAACTGTGGTTAATAGCCCAAGATCTTTGGAACAACCTACCTGGCAAGTTCCTTAAAAATGTGTGCAAGTGTACCTAGAGGAATAGATGCTGTTTTGAAGGCAAAGGTTAGTCACACCAAATATTGATTTGATTTTAAAAAAAATTATGTTCACTCTCTTTGCATTTTGTTGAATTATAAAAAGAATTAGAAAGCATTCTTGCTTTACAGCATTTTTTCAGACCTGCGTATTTTAAGGCTAATAAATTAGTCACGGGAGGGTCACTGGTTACTTAACCAGCAGCTCTCCCTCCAACAACAACGATGCAGTTTCAGACGCTGTTCTGGGAGTGACGTTTCTGCACTTTTAAAAGTTAATTTGCCTAACCGTGGACACGTCCAGGATCCGAATCACAATCCGTGCTGGGCTGAGAGTCAGGTTACTTGGTAATTCGGGTGGGGTGTCCACTCTTCCTCATACATACTTAGATAATGTAAGGCAGTCTGTTTAATACTATTATGTATCCTTTTCTGAATCCATGTTATGATGTTCCTTTGTGTTCCTAGTTGGCATAACAATACCCTTACATATATATATATACACACACACTATATTACTGCAGTAGTAATTTATACCTATACTGTATTATGCCTTTTGTATATCTTGTTTGAGGGTTGCTTACTTGTTCATACATCCGGTTTTATGTATGTAAACCTGGAGCAATATATATTTTACGTAAGGTATGTGTAGGGTCACAGTCAATCACTCTCGAGGAAATTACTATATCTCATTTTACCAAAATATTACCTTTATCTCTTATCTCACTACCTATATCACCTATGACTTCTTTTGGAGAAATTGAAGATTTGGTGATTTTTTTTTACATTTTGCTTTATCATCAGGTTTCTATACAGGGATTGTAGCACTCCCACAGGATACTCGATCCACTAGCGGCCTTATCGGTTCCTGACGCAGTAGACCTCCTCCTCTTTCAGGAGCTTGCAAAACACCCCTTTGTCACACCTGCCTTCCTTATTCCTATCAGCAAATTTTCATTAGGCAAAAAATTAAAATCAAAGTTTTCAATTTGTCATCGTTCCCAGTATTCCCTCATACGCCTCTAAAAATAGCGCCATTCAAGCTATAATCAGTTCAGAGAAGGGTTCATGGTTGTCCAAAACTGACATCACAGATGTCTTTAAGTTGCTACCTGCCCATCCAAACCCATAGCATCTGCGTGTGTGTGTGTGTGTGTGTGTGTGTGTGCGTGTGTGTGTGTGTGTGTGCGCTACACATTTAACTTTTAATTTTAACTTTAATATAAAAAAGATGTCAAGCACCACTGTTAACCGTTAATAGCAAAACTAAGTTGTTGGTTTGTGGGACGTATATGAAAACCCAGAGAACTTGCTTTTTTGTTGTTCTGGAACTCTGTTGATGTTCTAGTAAAGATGTAGGTCTTGCTGTATCTACCTAGTTAAATAATATTAATCTTAAGATATATACTGTTGGCCCAATCTTAGACATGATTGACTAATAGTTGTTGCATCATGATTTTTTGATGATGAGTCTGTTTACTTAAAATTACTTTGAAGTCAAATAACTAGACATTGTAATTCTTCTCAGTGTGTATTAGGCAGAAGGTGATAGACGTGCTAAGCAGCTTATCAGCCAGATATATGACTCAGCAAAACTAAAGTTGGTTCCAAAACAGCTGTGCTTTTTATTAATTATTGTTCATTCACTTAGCCATGCCAACACGTTTCTTAGTGCTCTTCAGTAGAATAACAAACAATACATATTCCATGAAAATAATTATGGCAAGTGAACTGCTTGAGAGAGCCAAAAACAAATTTGGTTTACAAAGACTTAAGATTTTCAGCTAATATCTTACAACACCAGATCATCATAAAGAATCACTAAAGTAGAGCCCTACGTAGGTTGGATGTTCCATGATCTGTACTGCGTATTGTTTTAAAATCTAAACTCAACACAGTGAAAAAACAATTTTACTTTGCTAGATCGGATCTTATCACTTCAGGACAGACTTCATTTCTGCATTTCTTCATTATTCACATTAACAATGTTTAATATTTTCTGACCATACTCAAATGTTTTGATGCACTTTATAAGTCACTTATTAGAAACCCAAATATCAGATTAGATTTTAATACTTCATTTCTACTATATTTTAATGTGGCTACTAAGATGCAGTTTATTACTTCTGACTATATTCATCTTGATTCATTAATATCCTTTGAGATACACTGCTGATTCCCTGTATCAGTTGGAAGCCATTATCTGATGTGTTCATGTTGTTTTTAATTAGACATAGCTTTGATACAGTTATTTTTTTCCTTATTGCTTAGCAGGAGTTACTTGCATAAGATGTATGGGGCCTATATATTAATTTTAGGTTTTTATAAAATGAGTAGCACATACATTAAGTACTCTAGTAATATGCAATGCAATATTGTGTTTTTATAAATGTTACAGAGTGTATTTAACAAAGAGGTTAGCAGGAGATTTCCACAGGGCTATGAAATCTTTTTTAAGGTTTACATTATTATTATATGTTATTACATTGTTTATGTTTACATATATGAAAAGTAGCACTCCCTAATTGGCACCTATGTAATGCCGACCTCTAGGAAGTAAAAAAAAACATCCCCTATGAAGATGTTTACACAAGAAAAGTGTTTTTCTTTCCATTTTTGATACAGATATATTCCTGTTTATAAGTAATGTTCTGAAGAACAGGAACCTTGCAGAGTGGCAACCTTGGGGGCAGATGTGCATAACGGGGGGGGCAGGTTGGCAAATAAAAGGAAATAAAAAATATATATTTTTCTCAATCATAGCTTTTATTAAATATGAAAAAATTGTTTAAATGAATTAATATTTACTAGTAAAACTTTTTTCCTATAGGGTAGTCTTATATTCAGGCTTTTTGTTTTTTTCCTAAATTAATATTTAGATTTTGGAGGGTCGTCTTATAATCAGGGTCGTCTTATAATCGAGCAAATACGGTATATGTATTTATTTATATATATATATATATATATATATATATATATATATATATATATATATTTATTTATATATATATATATATTTATTTATATATATATATATATTTATTTATATATATATATATTTATTTATATATATATATATATATATATATATATATATATATATATATATATATATATATATATATATATATTGTGACAGAAAGCAGGGGATGATAATGGAGGGAGTTTAAATATCCCCTTATATTTTGCAGGGTGGTTACCCACAATAGTTTCTACTAGCCCCAGGGAGATGTATTGTTAAGAATGTAATTATTGATATTTGTTATTTGTGTATTTTGGGTCCCTGGGGTGGAGCATTTGGAGAGTAGGGCGGGCCAGTGCTCCACTCCACAGTTTGTGAGCAGCAGAATACCAGCAGGTGGAAATCCAGTCCGGAGATTCACGGTTACTCTCCTAAACACTCACCTGTATCTACTAATTAATGGGAGAGGCAGTTAAGTAGCCTCCTGATCTGAGAGCAAGAGAGAGATCATTTGGCTCCCTGAGAGAGAGAGGGAGAGAGCTGCTAAAATACTGAGTGCTGACAATATTACATGCAATTTTGTTATTTTGTTTGTTGGAACGGATAAGCCGCCCAACTGTAGTTAGGTTGAGAATCCTGTATTAGTTAGTGCTCACGAGAGCAAGGCTTTTTGTTTTGATTTATTTATTTTCTGTAATGCCTGTGGTGACAAAATAAAACAGGCCCAGCTTTTTTATTTTACCCTCCTCGTGTCTGAGCCGTCTCTGCAGCCTGGTAGACTGTGTGTAAGTAAAGATTCCCGGACAGAGTACCAAAGTGAAGGGGTATTGTGTCACAATATCTATCTATCTATCTATCTATCTATCTATCTATCTATATATAAACATTAGCCCCTGCTGCCCCCACACCTTTAAAAAAAAAACAAAAAAACACACACACTTATTAAAAGTAAGTAACACACCAAAATTGGGCCAAAACAATCCACAACAGTATTAATATAATCACACTCCTATCATGCCCAGGGTCTAGCATATACTGGTATAACTGGGCATTACAGCGTTAGAGTGTTTTGTGTGTATTAGTGTATGTCCCTGTATGGTGTTAGAATTAGTGTGATAAATAAGTGTCTGAATTCTAAATGGAAGAAATACAAGTTGCTAATAATAAGTCACAATACCCATTTCCACAGAAGCATTATTGCACATTTTGTTGAACTGAGGATAATTCCTTGTTAGATAAATGAGATGATATGTATAGCTAGACAGTCTGAGTAGTTTCCTGTTTTTCCTAGAGATGTGCTGAGAGGCTCATTAAACTGAGTTATTCTGAAAGCACTTATTTGTACAATTGTTTCTGTACAGATGATGAAGCCATTTACTAACTGCTTTTAATTGCGTGCAAATATTGATTCAAATATTCAAATATATTGCAGTTGTATTAATTTGCAAGTAAAATATTGTCCATTTAAATTATGTGATATTGTCACATAACTATTTATCTACTTTATGAAAATGTTATAGATCATCATATATGCTTAAATGGTTTTCTGCAAATTTGAATGCAGTAAGATTCTTGGCAAGATAATTCTCATTTTTTGTATGTCTCATGTCACATTGTGTAGATTGTGGATTCTGACTGGCTGTATCAGTATAAGTTTAGAACTGCCATATGTACCCAAGAAGGGATAAGTTAAATGATCATCTTGGAGATGCTAGATTATTATCCATGTATTTTAGAGATCATTCTTTCACCAGCAGAGGTAAAGCTCCCGTGGCTGACAACACTTGCAAGGACATTCAGCTGATTAGAAGTGTTAATATGGAATAAAAATGATGAATGTCAGTTTTAACATATAAAAAACATAAAGGGGGCTTTATCACAATCGCTTCTCTTAGTGTAACTAAATTTACTTATTAAAACAATTTATACAACATGCTTTTTTGTTTGTACTCGGTGTAATTTCTTTGTAGATAATAAGGGCATATTTTACTCTGTGGGAGCCGAGATGCTTGTAAATGTTGACATAAGATGACTTTTCTAAATTCCTATGTATTAAACTGTAAAATGTAACGTTTTCAAAAAGTAAGCTACTTTCTTTGAAAAAATAAGGTCTATGCTCAAATCCTGTTCATTAATGTTCAGAATGTACCTAAATACAGTAAAATTCCAAGTTTTACACACTGAGGATACAGCAAAGAAAGCTGTGAAGAAAATCACAATTCCAATCTACGGGGCGTCTCTCCGTGATTACTTTTTGGCCAATCTGACGCCGGATGTCCGCAAGCTGGCTATCCGACATTACTTGTCTCAGCATCTGAGTCATAAATTGTCCCCCGGTGACTCTGGGGCGTTGGAGGCACCAATTTCCATCAGGGAACTGGACGTAGCGATTAAGCTCTCCAAACATTTTTCAATACTCTAGGGCCCCACCTGACGGACGAACTTTTCACCCATTGCATTGGCCTCTACGATTTCAGTAATTCCGAAGGAGGGGAGGGATGTGAAGCTTTGTGGGAGTTATAGACCCATTTCACTATTAAATGTGGATTTGAAGTTGTTTTCTAAGATCCTCTCCTTGCGTTTGGGGCAGTTCCTTCCAGACTTGATCCACTCGGATCAGTCGCGGTTTGTGGCGGATTGGGAGTGTAGAGATGGGACTATACGTGCAGTCAATCTCATTCATTTGATTAAGCGTACGGGTTCCAGGGCTATTTTGCTCTTGACTAATGCGGAGAAAGCGTTTGACCGGCTTGACGTTTATGCCTAGGAAACTGGGTTTTGGTCCTCATATGATGGGGTGGGTGTCTGCCCTGTATTCTCGGCCTTCGGCTAGGGTTCACATTAATGTTGCCCTTTCAGACTCATTTCCCATAACCAATGGCACTAGGCAGGGATGCCCTTTGTCTCCCATGCTTTGCGTTCTTTCTCTGGAGCCTTTCTTGTAGGCTATAAGGATGAACCCGGATATCACGGGATTGGTGAGTGGTGGATTGCATCATAAAACGTTGGCCCTGCCCAGAAGCAGCAGCCTCTTTTTATAACAATACACTTGCCTCATCCCTCGACAGCATAGCTCCAATTACCAAATGTTTCCCCTGATAATTGAAACGCCCACCCTGGCATACCAAAACCACACGGTTTCTTCAGAAGTGCTGCCGCACGACTGAATGCTACTTCAGAAAATCCAAATCCAGCAAAGACTTCACTAAATTCATGCTCTGCACCTACAACTCTGCCCTCTCTCCCGCCAAACAGCTCTACTTCTCTACTCTCATATCCCCCATTTCTTCCAAGCCGCGACACCTTTTTTCTACCTTTCCACGGGGGGGAGTGCTGGCACGGGAGGTTGTCTAAGCGCATTGTGCGGACGGTCACCGGCTGCGGCGATGTGCTTTAACAATCTCCCTTGCCGGGAATTCCCACGGGGGGAGTCCCGGCAAGTGAGATTGTTAAAGCACATCGTGCAGATGTCCCGGCAGCGGAGGTTGTTTACCCGCATCGCCGCAGCTGGTGACCGTCCGCATGATGCGTTTTACCTCTGCCCCCAAGACTTACCAGAGCAGACTCCCGGGTTTCTTGCGGGGCCGGCGGGGGACATCTACGCAGCATGTCTCGGGGGGGGGGGACAGTGGCAGCATATCTCAGGGGGGGGGGGAGGACAGTGGCAGCATATTTCAGGGGGGGGGGGGAGGACAGTGGCAGCATATCTCGGGGGTGGACAGAGTGGCAGCATATGTCGGGGGGGACAGAGTGGCAGCATGTTTTTTTGGTGCTTTTTTAAAGAAAAAAACTTTTTCTTTAAAAAAGCACCAAACTTTTAGGGTGCGGCCTATATACGGGGGACTAACTTATGTAATTTCAAAGAAAATTGCATAAGCCATTATAAAGCAATGGTGTTTGCATGATTGTGGTCATAGAATCAGTCCACCACTTTATACTTTTTTCATTCCCAAAATGAATCGAAACTAGATCAAAATGCTCCTTCCATCTTATCTTTCAAAATGCTAGGATTTTTTAAACTTGTCACGATAGCTCAGTTGGAAAATATTACTTTAAGAAAAATTGACACACCAAAAATTGGTTGGAATATGTGAAAATAAGCGGTGACTGATAAAAGCACTGCTGCAGATTTCCTTGGGAAGTTTTAAATAATAAAAAATCATAGCTAACAGAGAATATGTGAAAAGTAGAGTGGCCATAACACATAAAAATGTATTATTGATTGCTAGAGAGGATTGTTCATACATTGCTTTAAAGATATTTTAAATAGCTCTTCATCTTTTCTGATTTCAACATATAATTATCTTTGACATGTTGCATTGCTATTTTGCATATTAGCTTGCAAAAATGAACAAGTCCACTAGGTTTATCAGCAGTTTATGTTTCTATACCTCTTGAAGACAGCAACAAAATAATAATAATTTGATAATGATACTATCAGAAGGAAAACTGGAACTCATTGGGTTGCATTCATTAGAAATTTAGCTATAAATGAGACCACTTATGCATAGACATCCATGTCCACATATACTTATGCATAGACATTCATGCTCACACACAATTATACATAGGCATTCATGCTCACATACACTTCTACATACACATGCATGCTCACATGCATGCTCACATGCATACAAACATACCCTCTTCTGCCCGTAACTCCTTACCTCTCCTGCAGCTTTTGCTGCTCACGCATTGTGCGAGCAGCCTCAGTGTCACCGCAGGGTCATGTGATGACCAACCAACCAACCCTGTCCAGGTCTTTCTGAGGAATTCTGAACCAGCACATGGAGACATGAACAGGTGGATCCAGGGGTTGCCCTAGCCCCTTATATAGATGGGCCCATTCGTAATTGTGACCTCTGTAGTTACGCCACTGTATGTGGTCAAGAGGAGAACCTAAAATGTCATAGAATCTAATGGATTTTTCTATTCCTTTTGCAGCTTTTATCTAAAGGTTTGCTATTGCTACTTAATGTAATGTTACATCAACTTGTATGTACCATTTCCTAGTACATTTTTGTTCTTTAGGCTTCCAGCTCAACATGGTACATGTCCGAGGACAAGTAGCTTGGGTGTTTTGTGATTGAGAATAAATTAAGCAGTTAGATGAAGCAACAACAAGGATCTGGGACAGTAAACATGAACTTGAGGAACTATTTAATGAAATTTGGCTTTCCAAAAATTATAGTTAGTTACAAACTTTAAGTGACACACTTATATCACACTTGTAAGTGTGTGTGCTGACATCAAAATATGTTATAATTAGTTAAATGTACAGCCACATAAATGTACAGCAGAAGCAATCACTTATGATGGATAGGTGGGTTTCTGGGTAACAGGGCAGTGTTTTTGGGACCAAGACACTCCGCAGTGATAATTACTGGTTGTTTCAGTAAACCCATGTCTATTTAACGTTAGGTTCACATACTATATACATTATATGCTGTTAAAGTGGTTTATTTACTAACAATATGTTATGACGAGGAGAAATATTTTCAAAGGCCAGGTCTGGTGATTGTTTTAGGATAAGAGGGCTGATTTGGTCTTTGGTAATAAGTAGTTACACTCAGAGGCATATTGACCTTTGGTGCTGCCCTAGGCCTGACATAGGGCAGTGTCTTCTGCTGATCCTTCATGAAAATACAAATATAACCCCTACTGAATGAACCATTACATTTCCATGTCACCCACACAACCATAGATTGTAAGATTGTGGCTCTGTTATTTATCATGTTGCTTTTTCTTCAGCTGTGAACTCAAGGAAATAAATGCCATTTAATGACTGCATTAAGCAATACATTTTATTTCAAATAAACTATTTTACATCTCTTTAAAAATACCAGAAAAACGAGTAATGTTGCTATTCGTTCACAGGATCGTCTGCTAACATCCAAACATTTAGAAACTGAAAATAGCAAAATTGTTATTTCTGGAAACACCTGCCAAGTTAGCCCCCTTCTGTTGGAAAATAATACTTAGATGCACAAAGGTTTTACAACAGTTACCACTAATTCTGCTTTACTGTTATTTATTGAGAGAAGGGTAAAAGAGAAGTTGCTATTATTTTGTGAAAATTGGTCTATTTTCCTTATAGCAAGACTTCTATCATAATTATTAATGTGCACGTTACATGGAGGCCTCACCTTGAAATTTACAGGATTTAAAGGATTAAGTATTAGCATGTGTGTGGGTGAGTGTTAACATATGGCGTTACCAAGAGTGTGTATGAGCGTATGGTGTTAAGGTGTTAGGGGTGAGTCTAGGGTTAGTGCCGCCTGGGAGAGAGAGAAGTAGCAGGGGTGTGTGTATGTAAGTGTACAGTGTTAGAATGACTACATGTTAGAGCTAGTTTGCACGTTAACCTGTATGCGTGTAACTTACAGTAAGCCCTGAAAAAACTTTAAAGTTCACAACCACCTCGTTAATTTTGTTGCCTGTGCTGATTGCTTCTGCAGCTACCTTAAAATACCGTATTTGCTTGATTATAAGACAAGGTTTTTTTCAGAGCAAATGCTCTGAAAAATACCCCTCGTCTTATAATCAGACCTTAAATAGGTCTGACTATGAGACGACTAAGATCCAGATCCCCCGCAGCTGCAGGGGACCTGGATCCTCCTGTCCCCCCCCCCCCGGCCCACTTACCGGTGCTTCTGAGTCCCCGGTGTGTAGAAGGGGCAGCGTGTAGATGTCTACGCGTAGACAACTTACGCTGCAGCCGGAAGGAGGCGTGGCTAGCAGCGGGGGTTCTCTGCGTCCATCGCGCAGACTTTCCCCGGCTGTCAGAGATTGTCAGCGAATCGCGTAGACATCTACACGCTGCCCCGGCTACATGACAGGGGACTCAGAAGCACCGGTAAGTTTTGGGGGGGCGGGGGAGTGTTAAATGGGGGGCATAAGGCGTTTCTGGAGGCAGAGTGCTCTATGAAATGCCTTTTAACCCCGTTAATGCCACTTTGCCTCCAGAAATGCCTTTTTAACTCTCTATACGCCACTCTGCCTCCTGAAATGCCTTAAACCTCCCTATATGCCACTCTGCCCCATAATATGCCTTTTAACCCCCTTAATGCCAGAGTGGCATAAATGGGTATAAGGCATTTCTGGAGGCAGAGTGGCATATAGAGGGTTAAAAGGCATATCACGGGGCACAGTGGCATATAGGGGGTATAAGGCATTTCTGGGGCAGATATGCATAACTGGGGGGGCAGGTTGGAAAATAGAAGGAAATAAAACCAAAATATTTTTCTCAATCATAGCTTTTATTAAAAAAATTGTTTACATGAATTACCAATTGCTAGTAAAACTTTTTTCCAATAGGGTCGTATTATATTCAGGCTTTTTCTTTTTTTCCTAAATTAATATTCAGATTTGGGGGTCATCTTATAATCAGGGTCGTCTTATAATCGAGCAAATACGGTAATTGATCACATTTTCTGTTAGCAAATCTGTGGGTTAAAATGACATAAGAAGTGAAATACAACTCTTTTTACATGAGTCTAAAATGTTTTTCAAGTACACTTTGTTGGCTAATGGCCAGTAGTCCATTGTTATGTATAATGCTGAGTTGTCTTGTCTGGCTGGGAAATTCCAAACAGAAGTATTTGTGCCCTGTAGTTCTCCTAACAGGAAGCTGGTTTCTTGTTGAAATGAGCATTGCACATACATTAGGTGTCACACATCACACAAACAGGTTAACCCATAGCATATATTGCAGCCATCCATGTGAATTCAGTTACCAACTAGACGTGTGAATAGTTAACCTGCAGAGGAAATTCGGGGTGTTTCTAAATTGTGGACAAAAAAATACTGGGCAATTTATCACGTGAGTTGTCACGGTAACCCCCTGAGGCTGAGGACCCATGGGAGTATGTTTGAGTTTGGGAGGGGGTACTGGTAGATTCCTGGGGAAGTTCCTTACTTGCCTGCCTCTTATGTCTAAGTAACCCTGTGCTCATTGGTGGGTGTCTGGTCTGCACTAACCAGACTCCCATGAACTAGCTGGCTATATATGGGGGCTCTACCAGCCAGGAAACGCTTGTTGTGCCTGACCGGGACAGTCTACAATTGGAACTGCGTCGCTACGGACATCCTTTGTCCTGCCACCTCGCTGTTTTGAGGTTACATTAAGCTTGTGGTGGGCAAAACTCAGGGAGCTCATTTGGGAACCCTGGTTTTATTACCAATCATTAAGACTGAGGTTTACCCAGCCAGGGCTATGGAACCCTGGCCCGGCTACCACGTGGACTATTCCGGGGGAAGTTTCCAATTCTGTCGCTCAGGGTCCCGACAAGGGATTGCGCCCATAACATCTTCAGTTCTCCATTGGTACCCCGGGTGCCCCTATTGACTATGGGCCCTGGCTTTGTAAAGACTTCTGTGCCTACCCCCAGCAGTATGTAATCTCATCACTTGCCGAGGGGATTATCTCTGGCAGACATCCAGGATATGCATCCGCCATTGTTTAATGTCAGACCCCCCCACCCCATGGTGCACTACTATGTTGTATAGTCTGTCTTTCCCCCCCCCATTCCAGTACTACAGACATCTACCCCAGCCAAACCTTGGAACTGATTTTGGCCGCTAATAGATAGTTGAGGTTGGGACCCCATTGTATTGTTAATCCCTTTACAGTTTTCAGCTACGCCCCTAATTTCAGCCAAGACAGAAACATATCTCTTATGATTTATGTTTATCAGATTAGTGATTAAGTAATTTCAGTGCCGACATCAAAAATCTTGGGGCCCAGTATAGGTCTAATGCCTGGGCCCCCACTCCCCACCTATAAGCCCGCCCCATGTCCATCCCATTGTCCTACCCATGATTGCTTCACCCATGATTTTGTCTTATGATCTTCCCATGAGCACACCTTACAAGAGCAAGGGCAAGCCTAGTGTTTGTGGCGCTTGAGTGCTGTATTTTTTCATGGCTTTCTGTAACTGACACACATACATGTTAACGTGCAAACTAGCTCTAACATGTAGTCACTCTAACACTGTACACACCCCTGCTACTTCTCTCTCTCCCAGGCGACACTAACCCTAGACTCACCCCTAACACCTTAACACCATACGCTCACACACACTCTTGGTAACACCATATGTTAACACTCACCCACACACATGCTAACAATTCAGCGGTGAAGCTGCGTGCGCCGAGGCAGGGCAGCGAGACTGAGGCCTCGTGCTCCCACCACAGGACTTCACCAGCGTAAGTGAATTGCAAAGGGGGGGGGTTGATAGTGAGAATAGGGTAGATATTGAGAAGGGTAGTAGAGGGGGTAGGTAGTGAGTAGGATGGGAAAGTGGGTAGAGATCATGAGAAAGGGCGGTAGTAAGAATCTTGAAAGAAAGAGTGAGAATGAGTAATAAATGAGTAATAAATGAAGTAATATGTGGATGAATTGTGTGAATTGAGAGAATGAATGAATGGACTGATGGCTAGCCTCCTGCCTGCTGACAGTGGGCACTGTCATTAGAAGGTGTTCTGTTCTTGGGGAAGTGGGTACAGGGATCCACTTTCTACTGATTTCCCCTATTATATGTGTTACCACATTTCCCGCACAGAACTGTAAATGCCAACAGGACATCCTGGTCTAAGGGTGATTATCTGGGTAGTGAAGAAATTTGTATTAATGCGCTAGGTGTTAGTACTTTTGTGTACCCCCTACTGCTGTGTATATAATAACTAAATACACAGCCAGTATCTGTTAATCCTGCTTGCCCATATTAGCTCTATGTCCTAGCCATTGCCTATTTCAATTCAATTATATGTCTGTCATCATTCTATGTCTACTTCCCCAATTAATGTAATTATTTATGTCTTATGTCTGTCCTTCCCCGGATATTGTGTATCCTTGGGGTCATCCTTGACTCAAACCTCTCCTTCATCCCTCACATTCAGTCCCTCGCCAGATCCTGCTGCTTGCACCTAAAAAACATCTCTCGTATCCGCCCATTCCTCACCCAAGAATCCACAAAAACCCTGGTTCATTCCCTTATCATTTCCCGTCTTGACTACTGCAACACTCTTCTGGTTGGCACTCCACTGTCTCGACTCTCTCCTCTACAGTCTATCCTAAATGCCGCTGCTAGGCTCATCTTCCTTGCACGTCGCTCCTCTTCTGCTTCCCCCCTTTGTGAAACCCTCCACTGGCTCCCAATTACCTTTAGAATTAAATTTAAGATCCTGGTACTGACATATAAGGCCATCCATAATACTGCTCCTCCGTACGTTTCTGACCTCATTAGCAAATACTCTCCTACTCGATCCCTACGTTCCTCCCATGGGCTAAGGCTCTCCTCCTCACTCATCACCTCTTCCTTTTCCCGTCTACAAGATTTCACTCGAGCTGCCCCATATCTCTGGAATCTACTCCTAAGGAACCTTCAGCATTCACCCTCCCTCCCGACATTCAAGAAACATCTAAAAACCCACTTCTTCAGAGAAGCATACCATCTTAGCTGCTAGAACTTCCTTGTCATCGATACAACCACCACAATACCTCTCACCCTTTCTCTGTGCCTTATGTTTGTCACCCCATTTCCCTCTAGATTGTAAGCTTGGGAGCAGGGCTCTCTCCACCAAATGTATCGGTTTGTCTTAGTCTGTCAATTCTTGTCTTGTCATATCCCTTGAATTTATGTATTGTATTAAGCGCTGCGTAAACTGTTGGCGCTATATAAATAAAGGATAATAATAATAATAATATTGTGTTGCAGGATGTGATCAAATTACTTCCTTCCTGACAGGGTAATTAGATCCTCTGACATTTGTCTTGCTTCTTGTTTCTTACTTGTATATATATAGTTCTGTGTTTGGTTCAAATTAAGTAGTTCCTGTTATACCTCAATACGAGTCCTGTCTTGTTATTGAGGTAAGCCTTGTTGCTGCCCTTGTCAGGGTGGTAAAGCACTGTATTGCTATGCTTCTGTATACTATGGTGCCACGGAGGTTCACAAAGAGCTATGTTTCCTGCTGTCTTCGATGCTAGTACTGCCTGACGGTTGAAGTTTCGTGTCCCCGGTGGCCATGGGGAGAAGGAAGGATCGTCTGGTGGGTGTACCCAGTCGTTCCCGCCATAATATCCATCATGACTAGACTTTAAAATAAACATAACTACCATGCAATTCGTACAATTATTCATATACATGAATAAACAAAATATTAAAAGGAAATCTAATACTAAAATAGTTGCCAATAATTATATAGTATAAAAATAATGGAGCAGTGTTATAAAAACAATGCTGGTGCTGCCCTTTCTGTGTCTGCCAGACACTGCATTACAAATGTATAATGGTAAGGAAATCACCCATGGTTGAGAACCAGCAATGTAACGTCATTCCAAATTTGTACACAGTGCTGGCAATGTAGCAAGTAAGATGCCCACAGGCCCTTGGCATTTAATATATACATTTTCCATCACCATTTGGTGCAGCCCATATGAATGTTTTTCTAATTATGAAATTAGCTGTGTTCAGTGCAATAATGAAAAGCTTTCTACAACAAATTCTTATTTTAAGTAATTTTTTTTCACGATAACCTGAGTAGTATGAATTTAGTAAAACTGCAGTGTACTCAAACCACAGTAATCCTGGAGATTTGTCCTATAATGAATCCTATGTTCACCTGCATTAGCGGCTTTGGCTTTTGTAAAATCAGAAGCTAGCAATTTATAAACCGTTGTTGGACAGAAAAGGTGACTGAATCACACAAGAGTTGACTCTTCACTGCAGTGGGTTTTCTCCTAGATATGTCATGTAGTAAATGTAAATGTACTAAAAAAGCTGGGAGCTTTTAACACAATAATTTTGTTTCTGTTATTTTTACCACTTGGTTTAGAATTCTTAGGTAAATAACAGGGAAAAAATATGATTTTCAGTGAGAGGTGTTTACCGCTATATCATGTAGTCAGATGTGTGGGGTTGCCTTAAACTAAGAATATATGAACAGCTTAACCTGTTCGCAATGCAAACATATATAATACATATGTATCTTCTTTAGACAAGTTAACCATATGGATAAATATAAAATATAATGAAATTGGGTATTATACATAGTTTATTAATATAGATGCAAAATATAGTTAGAATTGTAAAAACACATTTAGTGTTTTACTTTGTTCCTTTGCAAGGCCGTTTTTAAGCTTAAACTACGGTATTAATAAACTGATATTAGTGTGAAAAATTAAAACAAACTGAAATTTTTTGAAAAATCTGATTTTTTTGCTGTATTTATTATATCGATTGTGTTTTTATTGCTACAATAATGATAGCCATATTTTGTATTTCAATCTAGAAGCCAAGTCAACAGATCAACATGGAAAACATTCTATCTAAAGAGGACTAAATACAAGTTTGATGAACATGCATCAGATATCAATCATTCCACCCCGAGACATTAATTCCTTAAGAATCCAGAAAAATAAAGCAAAAGAAAAAGAGGAACAGGTAAGGGTTGTTTTTATTGTGACTTTTATTTTGCTTATATCATGTTTGAGAACCAATTGGGTGTTCTTGGGTATTAACAATGGAGCCAAATGGTCTGTTGTCCCAAAGGACGCTTTGTAGGCAGAGCCCTTGCTGTTCATGTTCCTAATGTTCACTCCATCAAGATTCAAACATATGAATATACCTGGTTACTTCTTCTCTCCGGCTACCCGGAGCCTTTCCTTGCGGGACGGGGCCATGACTGCCCGCTGACCGTGGGAGGTCCCTCTGACATTGGGGGCTTTCCCACTGATGTCAGCAGGGAAACACCCCCATTAAAGGGCAAATGGGCGCGGTGTGTCGCTCCCGTGACCCGGAGGATTCAGATGTTGACCCGGAGAGTTCCCAGGTATGCATATGAGTAATAATAAACTTGCGATTTATTTGTTACACTGGCAGCTTGTTATTTTAGTACATACATTTGTATTTAAATAACTGAGCGGGTACTCTTGTTCACCCATGAGCCTGGCCTCTTTCTACCAGGCCTCTTGCATTTGATGTGTGTGTGATTAAGACTCAATGATGATTTAAGGTGATACCTTAACTTTAGAGTGGCTTCTCCACCTATACCGTCTCTCAGTGATTTGAGACCCTGAATTTGTACAACTACTGTACTTCACTCTTATTCATTGGTTATTGTAAAGTACCAAGAGAACCCCGATAACAATTTTTAGACTAGCTAGGATCCCGTGTAGTACAATCACAGGCAATTAGTCAGAACAGGCAAACAGATGTGATTGAAATCACAAGGTAAGTTTGCATGCATTGGAGTCAACGCAGATGCAAGTGAGGAGAGAAGAAAAAAGAGAGAAAAGAAGAGACAAAATGCGAGACATGGAAGCAGGGCAGGGTGATTGGCAGAGAAGATAGAGAAACATTCAGAGAAAGTGGAAGTTCAAGAGCCTGTAGATTTCGGACCAAAATTCAGAACTTTTTGGTTAGTTTTTGTCTGTTTTGAGGGAGAGTCTGGGCTCGTTTTGGTGATCTCCATCACACCAAATAGAAGTTGTATCGTTGCAAGGATCTGCGGGAGGCGGTCAGAAGAAATTGCCCTGCTCCGTGTTTAAGACCTTCTTGGATGGAGATGACGATATTGGTGGCTACCTTGAAGATTTTGTAAATTATGAGAGGGCTACCTCCAAGACTCTTACGCACTGTACGGTGTAATCCCTGAAGCCTAATGGAGAAGGTTCGAAAGGGGAGCAAAGACATGGGCATACAGCACGCAGCGGGCAGCCCAGAATTGGATATAGGACTGCCAGATGCTTTACAACTAATCCTCCTTCAGCAGTTTTATGATCATGCTGCACCAGAGGTCCGAGACTGGGTGAAAAACAGGCGACCTCTGATGGTGGAAGAAGTCGGCAGGTTGAAGCATGAGTATCAAGACAGCAGGAGGGCAGAACAAAGTGCCCTCTTACTGCTACGAACCCGTGGCAAAGTGGGAAGTAACTATAAAGAGTAACTGTCCCCAATGAAATAGATCTTCATGGCACCGCCAGCAAACCAACCCCCCTAGGACAGCCGCTTGTTTGCATAAGGATCAGCCCTGGGGTTGGGAGATGGGCTAAGACCAAGGGGACGGAGATACTCCGGTTGAGTATTTGATCTCTGTCACAGTCCAGTATTTGTTTGAGGATCGGTGGTTGTTGGAAAGCCAAGATAAGTGGTTCATGGAATGTTTCTCTTTTAGTAGTAGTTGTAAGTCCCTTGCGTATAGTTGTATCCTATATTGTAGTAGGTGTTCTTGGGTATTCTCAATGCAGGTTTAATTTTCTTTTTTAATTATCCTGGTTTTGTAAGCCCTCTAGTTTGAAAGACTGCAATAGTGTTTTCAGTGGCTTATTCAGCTGCTTATTGCAATGTTATCTGATGGCTTGGCTGTAAATAAGACAGTGAGTGGGATGAGTAAAAGCTGGAGCTGGTGCTTGGCTTTAGATTGTAGTAAGTAGACTTTAAATAAATTTAAAGTAAGTTATGGCTGTAGGAGACCCGAGGGGGGAGGGGTTCAGGACAAAGGAATGTGAAGCTGAAAAGGCTAACACCAACATTTGACTAAAATACATATTTAGTACATACAGTATCTCACAAAAGTGAGTACACCCCTTACATTTTTGTAAATATTTTATGTAAAGTAGTGAGGAGTGTACTCACTTTTGTGAGATACTGTATACAGGAAAACATCCGTAATTACCGTATTGGCTCGATTATAGGCTGCACCCGATTATAGGCCGCACCCGATTATAGGCCGCACCCTTAAAGTTTGGTGCTATTTTAAAGAAAAATTTATTTTTCAAGAAAAAAAAAAAACAAATGAGTGGAAGGGTAAAACAGTATTTTATCTAATGAACAGGAATACACCACTCTGCTCCCCAGATATGCCACTCTGCTCCCCTCCCCAGACTTACCAATGCCTCTCAATGCGCTCAGACAACCTCCGCTGCTGCCGTCACTTCCGCTGGGACTTCTATGGTGGAGCACCGGAAGGTCATTTAACGCCGGCGCTCCTTCGTCGAGGCCTTCAGGAACTGGGTCCATACAGACAACTGTAATAACCCAGAGCGCCCAAAGATGGAGTTCAGGAGGTATTGCGCAGTAGTGGAGTTGGACAGGGCCTGGTGCAGGGCAACTGCACTCTCCCGGTGGACATCTAGGGTTGTGCGGCCACATACCAGGGCCCTGACATAGCTGCAGTCCAGAACAAAGCAAAACTAAACTTGGCTGGATGTGGAAATCCAAAACAAAACTTGGAGATATCCTGCAAGCACCCTGGAGCAGGCATGAAACAGGCATGAAGCACTAGAATCATGGGCAAGATGCTGCAGGCTGGGAGTAGGGAAGCTAAGCAGAGTATATAGCGGAAACATAGCAAGCAAGGGACAGGGAGACCAAGACAAGACATACATGATACAGGGCACAACAAAGGACAGGAAATAGGCAAGGAACACAGGGGAAGGATTGAGGAGCCGGAATCCTCGGACGCTTCTCCTTTAAGCAAGGATAGGACATCTTAACTGGGACAAGGGGAGAGGAGAGAGGAACCAAAATCCTCAGGTGATTCAGGGTAGAAGGGCAAAAGTGCACAAAATACAGACACACATGGATACAGGACTAGCCTAGGACTATAAGATAACAATTGGAGATTCCGTCACATCATATGGCCATAGTATGCTTAGCCCACCACTACACCAAAGTACTCCAATATTTGGTGGGTCCTAATGCTAAACCCTGCTTACTGAATTACTAATAAACTAAACATTGAATCCAAACTCAGAACCGAGAAGGACATACCTTTAGACTGCAGACTGAGACAAACATAACAAACAGGTGGGGCAGACCTTATAAAGGAAACACAGCTGAAGCAAAGAGCAAGACTGGAATCAAGGAATCAGAAGCACAGAACAGAACATATGGAAATCCAGGAACGGATTACAGCAAAACATGGGAACTGAGGCAAGGCAGGGAAAAACAGAGATATGCAGCTCCGCAGCCTGGATGGCCCCTGACAAAGCCCCGGTGGAAGTGCCGGCAGCAGCGGGGGTTGTCTGCATCACGCAGACCTCCACCGGTTGCCAGAGAGGAGGATCTGGATTCTAACCCTGCTGCTTTCCCGCATCAGGGCTAAATGAAAGAGAAAATAATAATAATAAAAAAAAAACACCTTCCCGGGGCCCGGAACTGCATGTCCTGGGCATCTGGCGATAGGAATTGTGCACCCCCACTATAAAGACTTAAAGTTGGGCAAACAGCGCAGCCAAAAATCAGGCCAGTATGGTATACAAAATAAGAATCATGCCAGAAATCTGTTCTGTCTCTGTATCCATAACTGTTAATATTGGTCTGCTTGGGTTTCTTGGTTTGTAGATTTTTTAAGCATATAGAAGGCCCTATTTATCTGTAGTTGTGGGTGTTCATTATCACTACTGCTCCACGATTATCTGCTGGTTTCATTGTGATTTTATGGTTCATGCTCAAGTCAATTGCTTGTCTTTCCAAATATGATAGATGGTATTTTTCTCCTGTGTTGTTGAAGATGCTGTTCTCAAACAAAAGCTTTCTATATACCTCATACAGTGTATATTCCTAATACATAAAAGCTTAGATATTGATGTGCCTCTGACACCATGCCACCTAAAAATGCCATGCTTTGTTTGTTAATAAAATAACCGTCAGTGTGTATAAAACATCTGCTACATTGATAGAAGTGCTCATGTACAGGTTTAAACACAATGGAAAATTTTGATATTGGAAAAAGTAGGACATTTCTTGTTCTCCTACACAGCTCATCTTATGATGGGACCTTTGTCTTAAACATAGATTTTTATTTTTACATTATTATACAAATATTGTTATGTATTGAAATAATTAGTGGTCCCGCATAACTGAAAAAAAATAAAAAAAACTGTTTAAAAATGCCATAACAAAATAATAATAAAACAATTTGCACTATACTTAAAAACATGAAGAACTAAAACAGTGTTTAATAAGCCTATTATTTTCAGAGGGAGTATTCAGCTATTGCATGCGTGACTTGGGAAGGGTTACATGTAAAGCAATATTGTGTATTTATCCACTGGTTAACCATATTCAGTGAAAAGCCTTTTTATTTTTTGTTCTGAATTTTGTAGATGCCCATTTGTGAAGTGAATACAATAATAAAAAAAAAATGTTGATTTTTTTTTTTTTTTGCAAATGAATAATTGTCGTGATAGCAACTTAATGTTTTTGCCAACATTTTCATGGCAGATTTCACATCCTCCTGAAACACAACCATCATTATAGAAGGGTTACATTAGTACATGCTGCTTGTATGTGAAAGTGAATAAAGGCAACAAAACCTGTTCAGTGGGTGGGAAAATAAAGCTCTTCCTGCATGATGCGTAACAGCTTAATGGCAAGTTTATACCTTCCCTCTAAAATGTGATGTTATAAAGAGAAAATTATTTTGATCACCCGAACTAAATAAATAATCTTTTTGTTTTGTGCCCTTATTTCTTTTATGTGACTTAATATAATTTTAAATGTAAATACTTTGCTGGTATGTGTAAAAGATACTTTGCAACAAAACTTTAGATAACATTACATCAAAAAAGCAAGAATACATTTTATCATGAAACAAGTCACAGTTTAAATCACAAGTCTATTAAAATCATGATTGGCAAATGTAAAGACTCATTCTTACTGGTAGTTATAATCTTCCATATTTGCAACCAGATAAAGATATCATTTTTAGAGTAGTGACTTGTCAGATTAGCGAAACGGCTATATCAGAATTGATTTTAGTTTAGACCCTTTAGGACAGTTGATGTACCAGGCATATCACTTTCACTTTCTTAACCCAAACGGTGTTGTTGTAATGCCTAGATGTCAAGGCAACACCAACATCGGCAACAGGAGCCCCATGTGGCCCCTGCCCCAGACATCAACGTCTGCAATACAATGTTGCTGAAATGCTTCAATAGCGAGGCATTCAGCGACACAGAAAATCCACCCCTGGACGCATTCTGACTGCTCCGGAGAATATGAACAACGAGTATGTGTGTTTGGGGGAATGGACCTGTGAATGAATGAGTATATGAATGAGTGTATGAATGAGTGTGTGTGATAACATGGATGTGTAAGTGGGGCTAGGGGCATGGCACAGGGAGGTCTTAAGTGATGTGCAGACCCCATACTGCTGGCGGCATCAATACACAAGGGGGGCAGCTAGCCAGGTTTCAGGATGTACTGGCTGACTTGGCATGCTAGGGGTGTGACTTCTAACAGCAATCACAGTCGTATCATGCCCAAGTTCCAGCATGTACTGGTTGCCTGGGCATGATAGGAGTGTGATTGATTTAGCAATGCTGATTAGTACATGCTGGAACCTGGGTGTGCCTGGGCATGATAGTAGTAGTGTGATTGCTGTAGGGCTGCAACAACTAATCGATAAAATCGATAATAATCGATAATGAAAATCGTTGCCAACGAATTTCATTATCGATTAGTTGAATCGATTTTTATTGATTATAAAATGAGGGTTTTTTCAGAGCAAACGCTCTGAACAATACCCCTCATTATATAAACCGTTTCAGTGACTCACAGCAGCAGCTCCTACTTACCAGTCCCTCCCTGTAATCACTGTGACAACTGGCCCCGCCCCTTTCTTCTCCCAGAAGGCCAGAACCACATGGCTGTGACACTCATCTAGCTGTAAGTATAAAATTAATATTTGGGCTACTGAAAGTTAGGGGAGGTGGGGGTTAATTTAGGGGCAGTTATGGTTAATGGAGTGTTTAGGGTTAATTTAGGGGCAGTTATGGTTAATGGGGTGTTTAGGGTTAATTTAGGGGCAGCTATGGTTAATAGTGTGTTTAGGGTTAATTTAGGGGCAGCTATGGTTAATGGGGTGTTTAGGGTTAATTTAGGAGCAGCTGTGGTTAATGGGGTGTTTGGGGTTAATTTGAGGCAGTTGTGGTTAATGGTGTGTTTAGGGTTAATTTAGGGTAGTTGTTTTGATGGGGTATTTGGAGGTAATTTAGGGGTAGTTATGGTTAATGGGGTGTTTAGGGTTAATTTAATGATGAGGACTGAGGGTTTATTTAATTAATTTAATAAAGTTAACTTAAGGTGCAGTTAGAGATAAAGGGGAATCTAAATCCTGGGGGCAGTGAAGATTAACCCAGTGCTTATTTGTAAAAGTATGGTGTCAGTGTGCTGTGAACAGGTCTGTGACTCTATGAGGGGACTATGAGATATCTGGGGAGGACGGAGTGACATATCTGGGAGTATAAGGCATATACGGTATATAAGGCATATGTGGGGAGGGCAGTGTGGCATGTGTGGGGAGGACGGAGTGGTGTATCAGGGTGTATAAAGCATATCTGGGGCCACAGTGGCATATCTGGGGTAGAGTGGAGTGGCATATGTGGGGAGGGCAGCGTGGCATGTCTGGGGAGGATGGAGTGGTGTATCAGGCGTATCAGGTACAGTGACATATGTGGGAGGCAGCATGGCATATGTGGGAGGCAGCGTGGAGTGGTATATATGGGAAGCAGCATGGAGTGGTATATGTGGGAGGCAGCGTGGAGTGGTATATATTGGAGGCAGCGTGGAGTGGTATATGTGGGAGGCAGCGTGGAGTGGTATATATAGGAGGCAGCGTGGAGTGGTATATGTGGGAGGCAGCGTGGAGTGGTATATATTGGAGGCAGCGTGGAGTGGTATATATTGGAGGCAGCCTGGAGTGGTATATGTGGGAGGCAGCGTGGAGTGGTATATGTGGGAGGCAGCGTGGAGTGGTATATATGGGAGGCAGCGTGGCATATGTGGGAGGCAGCGTGGAGTGGCATATGTGGGAGGCAGCGTGGCATATGTGGGAGGCAGCGTGGCATATGTGGGAGGCAGCGCGGAGTGGCATATGTGGGAGGCAGCGTGGCAAGCCTGGGCTCAAATGTGCATCAATTGTGGGGGCTGGTTGGGAAATAAAGACAAGAAATGCATTTTATCAAAGTTTTTTTATTCTGCTGTTTGTATTTAACATCATTTGTTTATTAAATTATTTTAAATAAATGAAAAATTTACATTCTTTTTTTTTATCCGATTAATCGAAAAAATAATCGGCCAACTAATCGATTATGAAAATAACCGTTAGTTGCAGCCCAAGATTGCTGTTAACAATCATATACCGTATTGGCTCGATTATAAGATGACCCTGATTATAAGACGACCCCCCAAATCTGAATATTAATTTATGAAAAAAAGAAAAAGCCTGAATATAAGACAACCCTATAGGAAAAAAAGTTTTACCAGTAAATGTTAATTCATGTAAACTATGTGAACAATTTTTTTTTAATAAAACCTATGATTGAGAAAAATATTTTGGTTTTATTTCCGTTTTTTTCAACCTGCCCCCCAGTTATGCACATCTGCCCCCTGGCTTGCCACTCTGTCCCAGAAATGCCTTATACCCCCTATATGCCACTGTGCCCCTTGATATGCCTTTTAACCCTCTAAATGCCACTCTGCCTCCAGAATTGCCTTATACCCCTATATGCCACTCTAGCACTCTGGGGCAGAGTGGCATATAGCGAGGTATAAGGCATTTCAGGAGGCAGAGTGGCGTATAGAGGGTTAAAAGGCATTTCTGGAGGCAGAGTGGCATTAAGGGGGTTAAAAGTCATTTCACAGACCACTCTGCCTCCAGAAATGCCTTATGCCCCCATTTAAAACTCCCTCCCCCTCCTCCAAACTTACCGGAGCTTCAGAGTCCCCGGTGCGTAGTCCGTGTAGAGCTCTATGCGATTGGCATAGACAACTTCCGCTGCAGCCGTGAGGAGGTGCGGCTAGCAGCGGGGGTTGTCTGCGTCCATCGAGCAGACCTTCCCCGGCTGTCAGAGATCACGGGGAACTCTGATCTCTGACAGCCGGGGAAGGTCTGCACGATGGACGCAGACAGCCCCCACTGTTAAACGCACCTCCTCTCGGCTGCAGCGGAAGTTGTGTACGTGAATCGCGTAGAGATCTACACGCTGCCCGGACCAAGCACCGGGGACTCAGAAGTACCGGTAAGTGTGGGGGGGGGGAGCATCGCTACGGGAGATCTGGATCTTAGTCTCATAGTCAGACCTAGTTGAGGTCTGATTATAAGATGACCCCGATTATAAGACAAGGGGTATTTTTCAGAGCATTTGCTCTGGAAAAAAAGCTTGTCTTATAATGGAGCAAATACGGTATATTAATATTGTTATTGGATTTTTTGATCAGTTTGGGTGTGTTAACCACACTTTAAGTAACACACCAAAATTGGACAAAAAAATCAATAACAATATTAATACATATATATGATTGTTAACAGCAATCACAATCCTGTCATGCCCAAGCAACAAGTACATGCTGGAACCTGGGTATACCAGGACATGATAGGAGTGTGATTGCTTTTAACAATCATATTCATATTCTATGCGAGTTTCTTATTAGGGCTAAATATTTGTTTCTTGGGGTAGTCAGCTTGGCTTGTATCTCTACTGACAAATCCCTGCTGTCAATTAATAGCAAGGTGAATGGTAATTCTATGCATCAACAATTTGTAAGAAAAAGAATCTGCCTCCAGCTTGTAGAACTAATTAAGACACTATATGTCTGCTAGGATGTAGAAGCAAGAAGTAACTCATGAAATCATACTGTGAGGACAGCTGCAATAATAGATTTCTGAAGTTTAGCTCATGTGACATTTGGATGGTGGTCTGGAATTATTTCTATAGCTGAGGCAGCTGGTTCAATCTTCTAGCTTGCAATTATTGTCAAACCCATGTGGGCATTTAAGCAGTTCAATTGGTTTAAGCAAAAATGTCTTTCAGTACATTACAGAATGTCTGGAGACAGAAACTGATGCCTCGATTTTTGTTTTATTATTTCTTAAACTAAACTATGCTCCAGAGAACTAATTTTAATGAATTTATATGAACCTTCCATGTCAGCTTCCTTTTCAGAACATTAAATGGGGCTTCTTCTCCTAGGCTATTACTGAATGTCACGAACAGAGTACTCTCCAGCGACGGGCAGATGAATCCCAGTGTCTCCTCTCCTCCCCTCCCCTGCTCGCTGTCACAGAAGCGCGCAGGGTCTCCGTGGCAATGCGCCCCCTCCGCTGCCGCATTTTCAGGTTGTCATGGAGACGCTGCCGACAGGGAAGGAGACGCGGACATGCGTTGCCATGACAACGTGTCTCCTCCGATGGCGTCACTTTGACGCCAAATTCAAATAATAAAAGGCCTAACCTCCCAGAAACCTTTGCTCAGGTATCAGCTGGTCTTTACCCTATACCCAAGCGTTGTTATCCGATTCGCCTGCTCTTGTACTAGACCTTATCCAGTATTCCTACCAGTGATTCCTACCAGTGATTTTTGCAGCCTGCCTTGACCCTTTGCATGTGACCTGACTTTGCCTTTGGATTATCCCTTTTGTACTTCGCCCGGATTTCTGCGTGTGTGTTTGTTTCCTGCGAATAGGAACCAACTGGTTCCCCAGCTCACAGCCAGCCGTGACAGTATACCTGAGCCACACCATGGTTCCTGCAGGTCTTCAAGCCACACTCTTTGGTATGAATCAAAAGATGGAGAAATTGGCTCAAATGATGATGGATATGCAGGCGCAGAATGGCAGTTTACGCTACTCCTCCATCGCCTGCACCCGCTGTTGCCACACAAGAACCAAGCCCTTCATTTGAACCACACGTTCCACTACCATCTAAGTTCACTGGAGACCGTAAGACTTTCCGTAGATTTGTCACAAACTGTGAACTCATGTTTTCTATTAAACCATGCACGTACAGCACATACACTGTTAATGTCTGTTCTGTGATCCTCCTGATGGAGGGTGAACCTGCCAATTGGGCCCACAGACTGTTAGAGACGGATGATCCTATCTTTCATATCTATTCCTCCTTTGTGGCTGCCTTGTCCTCTTTGTATGATGATCTTCACCGTCATTCCTCTGCCTGCTCAGTGATACCAAGTGGAACTACTATGCCCTCACAGATCAATTCCGTCTGGTCCCTCGGACGCTATTAGAAACTAGCCTGTTGCCAGATCCCGGAATCACTAGAACCTCTAATGTCCCTAGCCATATCCATCGATAGGAGACTAAGAGAACACACGGTTGAGAGACAACGTCCTTGAACACCCAGTTGGAGAACACCCCCAAATCGCCCCCATGAAAATCCACATCCTCCTATGCATCCACCTGTGCCAGAGGCAGAACCTATGCAAATCGGGCTGGCAAGACCTTCCCTATCACTCCAAGAAAAGAATAGGCACACAAGCCATAATTTGTGCCTGTATTGCGGTGGAGACTCTCATCTTTTGGCCTCCTGCCCTAACTGCCCTAAACAACAAAGGGGTGAGTCTAGTCGTAAACTCTATTGTGTCTCTTCTGTCCTGTTGGAAACACCCACTCACCTGCTGTACTCACGAACAGAGTACTCACTCCCTAACGGTAACCTCCGGGAACCGATAGGACCGGGCTTGGAATGGTGGTTCCTATGGAAACGCTGGACCAGGGCAGATGCATTGACTGAAAAGGCGGGTTTACATCAACGGTCTTCGGGTCCGTAACCCTTCCAGTTAATGAGATAATACAGACGACTACCCCGGACACGAGAGTCGAGAATGTTTTGAGCGATTATACTCAAGATGAGTACTCAGTTCATAACAGTACCCCCTCCCTAACGGTAACCTCCGGGAACCAATAGGACTGGGCTTGGAAGGGTGGCTTTGATGGCTTGACAAAGCCCTCTATAGTTTAAATGGGCCAGTTGGTAGATCCGAGAATTTTGGTTTTACGACTGATGGTCTGTCACCAAATTGTTTGCCTTAGGACTTGGCCTAGTTGAACTTGGCCAGAGTATGCATTTGCATGCCTCAAGTATTTAATTTTCAGCAATACAAAACTTGCAATATATTGTTAAGAATATCAACATGGGGAAGTGGGACCATGTGCACACAGGTGTTTCTTTTATAAATGGTGATAATGCCACTTGTTATAATTCTGTTTGTAAATGTCTTGCAAGATATGTGAAGCAGAAAGCGTTTATGATGTGTATTGCTCTTAGCATGAAAAAAAAAACGCTTGTGTTCTATAGAAGACAACTGGGATGCTTTTGCACACATAGTGCAACGCATTAAAACTCACACTCCTTATTTTCATTGCGCTGCTCACCCAGTAGATCCAATAATGGACTCAGTTTAGAAGTTTTATAGAGGACTCAGATGGACTTTGTCTTTCAGCCAGAATTACTGAATACCAATTGCGATTTTACACTGTGCTGCATTATTAATGATTACCATTGTTTTAGTTAATTGCAAATCTTTGTCACTTGACTTTTTGTCTCCATCTACAAAATAACAAAGAGAAGCAGCTGTGTCCCTGGCACAGGGCTTCTCCGCTAATTTGCTTACCATTATTACTGTGGCTTCTTAGATAATAAAACCTCCTTCTCAGTTTACTTAGCTCATCCCCCCAAAGAGCTGCTCCAGTATTGCTTATTTATTGACTGCCCTATTTGATTGCTTTATGGACTTTGTAAATAAGTCATTGTTTGTGTTGCCTTGTTTCTGAAAGCAAATTAATAAAACTCTCCATTTAAAGAGACATGGCATGAATGTACACTGCTGACAAGTGTAACAGTAATTATCTGATATACTGTACATTAATGCATACAGCATAAAACACTGATTAAAGCTTGAGTCTTTATGTCAGGAAAAATTAGCGGACTAGTTGGACCAGTTGCTCATTATCTGCCATCAAATTCTTGGTTTCTATACTGGGTTTTTATGTTAATAATAATTAAACTAGTGTGCTATGGGTCAAAGGTTGGAGTTTGGAATTCATTTCTACATTAATCAATAAAGTAAGTGGCTTATTTGTATTGAGATTTAGGCTTACGTAAAAATGAAATGAAGCCATGTACATCTGTATGTGTATATGTACCACCTACTTTATATTGGTCATCCAGAGATATAAGAATGCTTCAGCTGTGTGCACTAAAAACAACTGTGCCAAGAAAGACTTCATACTGTAAAAGTTAATTACCCTAATGTAGTCCATGAAATTATTTAATTTCACTTTTTGGTTGTTATTCCTATTGATCATTTGCTTTTTTTTTTTTTAACACCGTCCTTATACTACATGAATCCATGTATACTGTAGGATCCAGACATACAATTATAATGGACAATGTTTTTTCCCTAGGTGCTACATGGGGGGCAGCATGATACTTTCATATATGGCTTTTCCATGTTTGATAATACTAGGATAATTGAAGATTCTTCTTGAAAAAATTTATTGGGCCATTCTTCCATAGCTGCACCCAGTGTTGATTATTTAATATTTCAACATAAGGAGGAGTATTTTCTGAGTGACTGAATTGTTATGTTGGATTGATTTTTGTAAATTGTTGGGAAGGAATGTAGCCAGGCCCATCTTGAACATCTGGCACACAGGGCAAGCACCTGGTGTTTTACTGGCCAACAGTATCCCATGCTAATCGGCTCTGCCCCTCCAGTGGCAAATCATGTTGCAGCAGTGTGTGGGGCCACTGGTTGGATATGCCCCGCTACATGCACAACAAAGTGTAACGCATGGAAGAGCATATTCAGCCCTCGGCTGCACTTAACACTCAGACGGCCACTACCCTTGAAGTCCCATGGCAGCCTCGTCATCTTCAGTTTGGCACTGAAGGTAGCCATAAAAATCAAGGCAGGTTAGTTGCCATAACTAGAATTTTAGAAACCATGGCTACCTTGCTCCTGTGGTTTGTCTAGACCTGTTTCCAGACATTATTGGTTTTCTGATGGCATGGTTGAGACCTAAGGAGATCTGTGGATGTGTCTCAGTAAATGAGCCCATCTGCACAATTTTGTTGTGCCTATTATTTAATCATGTTATAGTGTTTTGTAGCACGCGTTTCTCTGTAAGGATGTGTTCGTGACAAGATAAAATATTAGGCTGAAGCTAAATTACATTATAAGACATATCTTAACCATTTGTGTCACTGCAAATCTGTTTTCTACACTGATGCTATTGTCTATATAATTTTGTTTACAAATGCTGCCTGATTGCAGCAGTTCTAGAGTTTTTGTTTTACTACTTTTACCCAAGGAGTTATTTATCAAAGTCATGGATGCAAAACTGGGACGCATCTGTTACTTTATTTATCAAGGGCAGACGATGGCTTCGCAAGTGATGAGAATGTTTACCTTAATAAATCTAGCATTGTCAGTTCTATAAAACCTTTGCAGAAGCACAGCATGAAAATGTGTTTCTATTTGTGGCTATGAAAACCTTTTATGTAAAAAGTTCACAGCATCATAGATGCAATAAATAGAAACATGATTCTATTTTATTTATGATCATTTTTATTCTTAAGTTTGAAACAAATCTTGTGAACATTGCAAAAACTAAATATTACTTTTTGTCTTATCTCCTCTTTCAGTGCTAAAACATGAATTTGGACTCCAAATATTTATATAGCCTGGAAGCCTGGAACTCTGGGTAAAATATATGAGTACAACAACAGTGACTTTTGCGAGCAGGGCCCTCTTTACCTAATGTATAGATTTGTCTTAGTTTTTCCATTCTAGTTTTGTCATACTTTTGTAGATGGGAAAAGGAAGATGTGATAAGTGAGGAGGAGAGCCTTAGCCCGTGAGAAGAACATAAACATTGAGTAGGGGAGTCATTTTTTTATGAGGGCAGAAATAAAAGTGTTGTGGAGGGCCTTATATGTTAATTAGTTCTTAAGATAATAGGGAGTCAGTGGAGGATTTCACAGAGTGGGGACGTAGAAGAGGAGCGGCGTGCACGGAAGAAAAGCCTAGCAGCAGCATTTAGGTCAGGAGAGAGTCAAGGCAGTTGAATGCCAGCCAGAACAGTGTTGCAATGGTCGAGACTGGAAATGATAAGGGAATGAACCAGAGTTTTTGTTCATTCTTAGCATCTGTATCGGCTTTCTTCCTGTTACAGGCTCCTCTTATACATGCTTTGCTTGTGCATGGTCACCTACATGTTTACTTGAGGATGTAAACTTTTTAAGTACTTTTGCTATGTCTTTCATTAACCATAACTTCCTCTTTTCACATTTAGTTGACATACCCAAATAAAATACTATTTTCAACCCCCAATAATACTTTGTTTCAAAACCATATTCATACATGTGACAGAATGACCTGTCATACAGGGCCCCAAGGTACTCAGAGATGGCTCCAGCCTGGCTGCCAAACAAAGATAACACAGGTAGGACCTCCATTGTTTAACTAATCCCATTAATAGGATTGCTGCCAGGGGAATTAAAGGTTGTGTTGAATACACGTATCTGTTAATTTATGTTAATGCAGAGTCTATGTTTCACAACAATAAACTGTTCATTCCTGCTATACTCAACTCAGGTAGTTGTGTTTACTTATTGGGTACACATAGCAGGGTGCGCACGCTGGCTGGTGCTGGAAGTGATTCCGGGGACAACAGGAGGATATATCTGGGTGATCTCTAGGAGTTACTACAGCTCTCTTGGTGAACCCGTTACAATACATATAACCCAATATTCATGAGGACTAAAATATAAGTAGGGGGGACAAGTTCTTCACAACTTTACATATTATAAATGACTCCATTTTATTTGTATTAAAATAGCGAAGTTGTGCAAAAATAAGTAATACATTAAAATATTTTAAGTTCTCTTTTTTGTAGGTCACAATGAGATTGTGGTTGATCTCATTGTGTCCTATGAAAACAAGATAAGTTAAAATATCTTTACTTTGTTTTTATTATTTTGCACAGCCTCACTTTTTTAACACTTGACTTAATTTTGTTGCAATATGAACTGTGAAATCATATCACTTAGGTCCCAATTAAGCAATATGTTAAAAAAATAGTTTTAGGCCATATCTGAAAAATGTTGCACTTTCCTTACCCTGGGAAGTCCAGCAAAAAATAAATGTGTCTAGAGTTGTTTACATCGCCTAAGTACGTGTGATTTCACAAAGCATGCAGAGTTTAAGGAACTATAATGTCAGAAGATTGCTTCTTAACGTATTTTTTTGTTACTGTAGAATGGGGCAAAATTGTAAGGTTTATGTGGTAACTCCTAAGGAAACCTTTTCCACTTTTCGGCTTGCTCTAGAAGTGATGAAAGTGAAAATTGAACTTATGATTTTCGTTAACAAAAAGGGTAAGTAAGACACAGTGCATATAGTGAAGCGCTCAAAATAATTATAGTAGACCTGTGGACCAGTAAATATTTTTTAGTTTTCGAAACCCAAGCGTACAAATGAAAGAACATGCCTATTTACTGATTTACTAGCAGAAGTCAGCTAAAACAAACCACAAACTCAAAAACAAAAGCCATTTCCCATAGATGCCAGTAATACATACGATTACTAATGTGACCGATGGTACAATAATATATCGTGCTAGTCATTAATAGGGAACTGAAACGTTTCATTGTAATTGTACTGTATCACGTCCTCTTTTGCAACAGGGGTAGATGTTATTCCATCTGCTGGTGTACTTTTTAATTAGCCTATGGTGTTACGTCAGGTAGAAGGTTCACACACATTTCAAACTGTTACCTTTGATTTCATCAGCCACACTATTGTACTGGCCACAACACGTTTATTGGAGTTAACCCTGTGGAAGACTCCTGTTAAATATGTAAGGATACTTGTTTATTAAATTCTATATTGCTTTTCATACATTGATGGGTATGTTTGTTTTATTTTGAGTCTGTTGTCCTAGATGTTTACAACATTGATCTGAAGTGAATGAAAGTGTGAGTGCAACATCAAAGGGATATAAATATATTATTCACTAACAATATTACCAGGGATGTGCAATTCGTATTGCCTGGTGCCTGGTACATGACATTTCTGCCGGGGATTCTATGACAGAACGCCGGCGTGATGTAACCTTCAGGTGCTCAGTCATAGAAGTCCTCACTAGACACCAGGAAGTCTGTAGCACGGAGGTAAGTCTGGGGGGACTGAGTGGCGTATCTGGGGGGGTATGTGGCATATCTGTGGGTGAGTGCCATATCAGGGGGCAGAGTGGCATGTCAGGGGTATAAGGCATATAGGGGTATAAGGCATATTTGGGGGTAGAGTGGCATATAGGGTTATAATGCATATCTGGGGGCTGAGTGGCATATCAGGGGGTATAAGGCATATCTGGGGGGGGCAGAGTTGCAAGCCAGATGTACATAACTGGGGGGGGGGCAGGTTGGCCAGTAAAAGCAAATAAAAACAAGAAATGCATTTTTCTCAATAAGTTTTTATTAAATATGAAAAGAAATAGTTTATATGTGAATTAATATTTACTAGTAAAACTTATTTATTTATTAAACCTAGTTTGAGAAATATTGTGATTGGGTTCTTGTGCCTTTAACCCCTTCGTTCTCCTATAGACGTACCGGGACGTCCAAAAAACGCCCACAAAGAAACCCCTATGGACGTCCCGGTACGTCCAGCCCTTCGTGCAGCGTCAGGGACACATCCCTGCCGCTGCACGGGAGACCAGGCTGTCATTTGACAGCCTGGACTCCCCACTGACAGCAGAAGCCGGCTTTCTGCTGTCCGATCGCCTGTAACGGCTTCCGGCATGAAAGCCGGTAAGCTGTTACCGGTAAACTGCCGGTAAACCGGAAGGTCATCGGAGGACAGGATATCCCCCGCGGGGATATCCTGCCCTCCGATGAGGCACAGAGACACTACGATCTCTATGCAGGTCTGTGAGGACCTGCGTAGAGATCACAGTGTGATTGGTGCAGGGGGATCGCGGGGAGGGGAGTGAGAAACCATCTCTCTCACTCCCCCTCCCGTCCTGTAACAGAAAAGCTGAAAAAAAAAAAAGTTAATTCATTTAAAAAATAATATTAAAAAAATCATTAAAATAATAATATAAATAATACAAAAAAAAATATAATGTGAGCTGTGATGTCACTGTGACATCACTGGCATGTTCAGGAGGTCCCTAGGAGGACCTCCTACCATTACTGTGTAAAAAAAAAATTAAAAACAAAAAAATTTAAAACAATTAAAATAAAATAAAACATTAAAAAAAATATATAAAAAAAGATAATAAAAAAAATTCTTAAAAAAAACCTTACATCCCATTGCCCTAGCATAACATCTAGCCATTATAACCCTCCTGCCCCCGTTCACAACCCCCAAACCCGTTAAGCCATAGGCATAAAAATTATACAAAATTGTACACCTAATAGTATGCTCCCTGGTGCTGGGAAAGTCTGGAAAATCTATATAAATTAGGTATTTCTGAAATCAGGAAACCTGAATTGATAAACTTGGAGGGGATTTTCCATCGCTTTACCTAATTTTGTGAGGATTCAGAGGGAAAATGTAAAAAAAAATTAGTTTATTTTTCTAATCTTCGCTAGTTTTTACTAAATTTCTCATTCTAAATGTTCTGCTAATCATCCAACTATGGTATCAAACGAAAGCTCTATCTCTCCTTGAAAAAACAATATATAGTTTACATGCGTACACTATTCACAGGAACAGAGAATAATCGCTAAACCGACATACCCCAAAAATGGCAAAATTGTTCTGGGCTTTGAGGTACCAAAAACCCCTGGGATTGAAGGGGTTAAAATATAGCTATTATTATTATTATTATTATGTCATAGTAAAATGAGAAGGCGATTAGATAAATGCCATTGTGATAAAGAGATAAAAGTGTGTGTCCAGTCTAGGGCTGCAACTAACGATTATTTTAATAATCGATTAGTTGGCCGATTATTTTTTCGATTAATCGATTAATCGGATAAAAAAAAACAATATGCAAAATTTTCGTTTATTTAAAATAATTTTAAGAACTAGATGTTAAAAACAACTTGCACTGTGCCCCCACCCCCACTCTGCCCTGCATCCCCACCCCCACTCTGCCCTGCACCCAGTCTCACACCCTGCAATGCCCCCCACCCCTCTCTCTCTCTCTCTCTCTCTCTCTCTCTCTCTCTCTCTCTCTCTCTCTCTCTCTCTCTCTCTAGTGCTCCAACGACGAATCGATCACTCGATTAATCGATAACGGAAATCGTCGACAACGATTTCCGTTATCGATTATTATCGATTTTATCGATTCGTTGTTTCAGCTCTAGTCCAGTCACACACGTTAATGTAAATTTGACGTTTTTTATTCTGCCTTTTTTTTGTAACACCCAGTTTGTCCATTAAATTATTTTAACCCTATCAGGGTTTTTTTTTTGTTTGTTTGTTTTTTTTTAATAAAAAAAAACATGTTTGCACTAAATGACCAGAGCAGTTTTTGTCCTTTAGCTATGTCTTCATGCAACTCTGATTGCCCACTAACTTATTTAGTGCACCCACACGCATTATATATTGGGGGGGTTTTTTTAGCACAAGTAGGGCTTTCATTTGAAATAATTTATATATATATATATATATCTGTGCTCCGTTATGGCTGTTGTGGTTGCTGGGAGCTGTTTGGAGGTCAGGCATGTAGGTAACAATATAGAAGTAAGTAAGTGTGGCCTGGGCAGGAAGGGATGATGGGGCAAGTAAAATTAGAGGGTACATGAGTTTAGTCAGGCCTAGGGCAGCATAAAACACCCCTGCATATGGGTACCGAACACCACCTATCTACTGGATAACTTGGTGACTAATGCTTATTTCTCAGGCCTGTTTAGCCCCCTTCTGCCATGTTTCCTGTTATTCTGAAGGTCACACTGTCAGCTTGCAGAACATCTTCATATTAGGTTGTACTGCGTCCCCATTATGACCCCAATGCCTGGTGAGATTTTATGGCAGCAAGTATAAGTTGCCCTGCTTGGATGTCCTTCCTGCCCTGCTAGTTTTATGATGCGATCTGGCCAGGTTTCCATATGGCAGGCTCTAGCACTGCCACTCTAGCATTTATAGTACTTATGCAAGGTTTCTTGTTAACCCTTAAACATATTCATTTTGCATGACAAAGTGAGTATGTGTGATAGCATTAGTGTAAATGTGCTTGTGTGTTAGTGTGTGTAAATATGTGTGCCAGTGTGTATGTTATTTACCAATCGGGACAAGGGGCTGATGGGGCCACGTAATCTTTACCTGCCCCATGCCAGAAGATGCCAGGCCTCCCCTGTACAATACATTTTTACTCTGTTAAAACACATGACTGTTTTCATGTTTGGATGGGTTCAATTTCCCTAAGTAGTATTTATTAAATCCTTATATACTGTAGTTTATAACTAATGAATCACCTGGCCTTTTAAATAATGGCAATAATGCAAAGGCTGTCCATCTGGAGTTGTACAAGAGCTGAAGTACCGTATTTGCTCGATTATAAGACGACCCTGATTATAAGATGACCCCCCAAAATCTGAATATTAACTTAGGAAAAAAATAAAAAGCCTGAATATAAGACGACCCCAAAGGAAAAAAGTTTTACCAGTAAATGTTAATTCATGTAAACTATTTTTTTAATAAAAGCTATGATTGAGAAAAATATTTTTTTTGTTTTTATTTCTTGTATTTTCCAACCTGTCCCCCAGTTACGCACATCTGCCCCCAGGCTTGCCACTCCAATATGGCACTGTGGCCCATGATATGCCTTTTAACCCTCTATATGCCACTGTGCCCCATGGTATGCCTTTTGACCCCCTATGTGCCACTCTGCCTCCAGAAATGCCTTATACCCCTATATCCCATTCTGGCATTTAGGGGGTTAAAATGCATATTATGGGGCAGAGTGGCATATAGGGAGGTATAAGGCATTTCAGGAGGCAGAGTGGCATTAAGGGGGTTAAAAGGCATTGTATAGAGCACTCTGCCTCCAGAAATGCCTTATACCCCTATATCCCATTCTGGCATTTGGGGGTTAAAAGGCATATTATGGGGCAGAGTGGCATATAGGGAGGGATAAGGCATTTCAGGAGGCAGAGTGCTCTATTAAATGCCCCCTTAACGCCACTCCAGAAATGCCCTATGCCCCCATTTAACACACACACACCCTATACCCCCATTTAACTAACACACACACTCTCTCTCTCCCCCCTCTCTCACCCCCTCTCTCACCCCCCTTCCCCCTCTCTCACCCCTCTCAGCCCTCTCTTACCGGTGCTTCCAGCCGGGGCAGCGGGTTGACGTCGCCTTCCGCTGCAGCCGGAAGGAGGTGGAGTTGGCAGCGGGGGTTTGTATGCGTCCGTCGTGTATACTTTCCCCGGCTGTCAGAGATCAGAGTTCCCCGCACCGGTGCTGGGAACTCTGATCTCTGACAGTCGGGGAAGGTCTACGCGACGGACGCAGACAACACCCGCTGGTAGCCACACCTCCTTCCGGCTGCAGCGGACGTTGTCTATGCGGATCGCGTAGACGTCAACCCACTGCCCCGGCAATACAGCAGGAAGCACCGGTAAGTGTGTGTATGATGGGGGGGGGGGTGAGACAGGAGGATCCAGGTCCCCTGCAACGGTGCGGGGGATCTGGATCTTAGTCTCCTAATCAGACCTCTATTTGAGGTCTGATTAGAAGACGACCCCGATTAGAAGACGAGGGGTATTTTTCAGAGCATTTGCTCTGAAAAAAACCTTGTCTTATAATCGAGCAAATACGGTATTTAGATTTAGAGTATAGTAATAATAATATTATTTTTACATACCGCTGTATGTATATATAATTTGCCAATCAATCCGATATTCAGTGTGTCCTCTGGAGGCTACGGAAAACTCTGCTGTTATTTGGAGGCTTGGTGTTTGGAAATAGCAGTGGGTTTTATCTATGTCTCCTCTGTGCTCCTCCTTGTCTTCTTGCTCTAACTCCTTCCCTATCCGTTAACTATTATATTCAACGTATGGGAGAAACTATCATCAGAGTATGTCATCAGCTTAATAATTACAGAGATGGCTGTATGTTCTTTGTTTTTTTCTGTTTGTTGTTTTTTTTTTTTGTTACGTTTTGGATAACAGAGAACAAAACAGACACATCTAAATCTGTATCTGAACACATTAACATAAGAAAATGTAATGTGTTTATTACAATTTACATCAGTGTCCCCTCAATGGAAAAATGCTATCTTAATGTAGAATATAATTGGAACCTAAATGAACCTAAGTGCAGGAAGATCTTGGTTGGCCCTGTATAGTGCATAGTTAAACCAGTGACATTTCTTAAAAATCTCCATATTATCCCATTATACAGCATATGACCCCATCTCATCCCTTCTTGCTTGAGAAATAGGTCATTGTTGGCACTTTCTAATGAATAGTGAAGTGAGGAAGTGGAAGCTAAATCTCTTCTACCAACTCACCCTTTAGTGAATAGACCTAATTGTGGTATTTCACATACAGGCAGAAACATCAGGTCAAATAGTAAGATGTTCTAAAATGTCATCTTATTATTATAGGTTATGTATGCTTTATGTAAACAACTTCACTTGAAATCTCACTAAATGTAATACAGTCCCCATTTGACAGAGAGACCACATATTTTGGTAAATATTTGTTTGTTTCATTCAAAACTATAGCAGAGTAAGGCACAGCATAGAACTGCCACATCAGTGCATCATAATACTGATAAGCGATACACCAGACGAGTGTGTGTTGCTTTGAATTGTTAAAAGCGATGCTAATTAGTATTGTTCTCTTATTCCTGTTGTGTTTCGCTGTCGCTGTACGTATTGTATTTAATCTCTGTGGAGACTGCATTGAGTTTTATATATATACGTCAATATACATATGGTAAGCCCTATTGTGCTAGAAGAACAGTAGATGATACAGATGTTTATGTTTTCACTCATTGTCTTGTTCAGAAGAGTCTGTTCCTGTCATTACCCTACACGGAGCTTTCTTTACAAATATCAAACAAGTTGCAATATCAACTGAATATGCATTTGTAAACTAGTTTACTTACTGAAAATGTACATGTAATTGAATGATTGTGTCTGTGCATTATGAGTTGTCTTGACTAATGGGTGCATAGTAGTATACAGCTTCTAAAATATAATCTTAGGTTGATGGCTTGATTAATGCGAATGTAGTTTATTTATTAAACAATAGGTTGTAGGTAAGCTATGATGTAATGAAACATCCCATACCAATTAGCTGAGTGTATATTATGTTATAAAAGTAAAAACTTGGTAAGTTCTTTTTAAGCAAGAATGGCTTCTTTAGCCTTACATAGTCTATATTTAATGTGAGACAATTTCATGAATTGAATTTAAAACTACACATCATAAAAGCCTTATACAACCCTTAATGCATGAAATAATCATGGGCTTTATCCTTCTTAATACATTATCAGGTCATTGAGATAAAATGTTGCATCTCTACTCAGCTCATTGGTGAAAAGGTTTGGCCTTCCACATGATGAAATTTGACAGTTCTGATTTATCTTTTAATAAGTCTTATGCATGTTATAGATGCCAACAGCCAGCCGATTTGTTATTGTGTAAAAAACACATTTGTAATGCACGTTCAATGGTACAACATTCTTGTATGAGAAAATGAATACAAACTGTTGGAACATGTCAAATGTCTTCCTAGATGCACACTTGCCAAATAGGAAACAAGCATGTTATGTTATTGTACTTAACATCATAGTCTTCATATACTTTTTAATGTATATAATGGGTGTGTGTTGCCACGTAGTTTAACGTTTTTGCAGAGAGCTTCTTCATAATCGTCTATGCTTTTGGCATGTTTCCACAGCTGCAACCCGGCAACAGGTGATGTACAAGCAAGAAAAATGATGAATCTATAAATAAACAGGATAACAACCTGATATTTTCCATTGATGAGGTATAAACCTCGTTTACTTAAGTTATGGATTGTCAGAACGTTACGGCGTATACCTCCCACCATATGATCCGGAAGCAGAAGAGTTAGCTTTCAAAAAATATTATATAAAAACAAAGGAGACAGATATACAATAAATCATTAAAGATATTGGTGATAAAATTTCACCATGCATGACTTCCTGGAACAAAATGAGGTCATCCTGGGCTACAGATTACACATGGAGGTTGAAAAGCTGATCAGAAGGCTAATAGAAAAGCTGACAGGTCGCATGCAAGCCATCATGGACACATTATGGTACATGCTGTGCTTTGTGACACAAAGGTTAAGAGCAACATGGCCCTCAAAATTAATTTGAAGTCTTGGAGGGACATGTTTTTTCATAGGGTGCATGAAATGCAGCACAGTTGGGGCATGCCAAGCTAAGTAGAGATGCAGGAGTAGGCAATTCCCAGTCGCAGTATGACCACTCACGTGAGTTAGGATGTGTGTCTTCTGCCAATGTTTAATGTTTAATCAGTGTTTACTATTAGTGCTGCTGCTGCCACCTTATCACATTTTTTTTACTATGGGGGATCAATTCATTAAAATGATGTAATTCTTGGAAATCTGTGTGTTCATTGGTTCAGTGCTGCTCCTGGTGCTGATGGTCCTGCAGTGAGGAACCAAGCTTGGATCTCTTCCTAAACCTTGCCATGATGCTGCTCTAAGGCTTGACATGTAGCAACCAGGGAAGTTTTTATTAATGAGGCTCTAGGCAAGCTTCCCCTAGTTCTCCCAAAGCAGTTCTACCTGCCATGGTATGGTCGAGGTGAAGGTCTGTGTAACAGCCCGCACAGACCACTCCACTAGAGACTACCCTTCTGGTGGTCTAGGTTTGCTATACATTAAAGATAATCTAGGCAAAGGGGATGTAGCCATTTCAAATTGGGTATATAGCAGAGAAGATAGATGGGAGAAAAAAAATCAAAGAGAAGACATGAAAAGAAGATTGAGGGAAAGATATTGAGGATGAGAGAGGTAAGCCATTACCAGGGAAAAAGAGCTAAGTAGATGGTGGAAAATTAAAGGGAAGTTTTACTTTATGGCAGATAAGTGGGAAAGCCTTCCAGCAGAAGTGGTAGAGGCTGGTACAGTGAGGGAATTTAAACATATATGGGACTAACTTGAAGCTATCCTAAAAGAGACCAAGGGATACAAAGAAATTGGGGGGATATAAAAGAGAGAGTAAGAAAAATGCAGTGGTAACAGAGATGCATAACCTATTCTAGTGAGCTGCAAGGACACTAGTGGAAAACTACAAAAACATAAATACATAGAACAACCCATGAAACAGAATTCTGGAAAGAAAAAGAAAATTAACTTTGGGTAGATACTGGAGTTAGAGGCTGGAGATACATAAAGCGAGAATTAGAAGTAGAATCTGAATGTAAGCTTTCAAGGTAATGGGTTCTTCAGGCATCCTGGAAATATAATGTTGTGGGGTAAAAGAAAAGGAGGACATCAAATAATTTCCGACACCTAGGCATCAGGTACTGTGGGCTCACTCCTTGGGACCCCATGAAAGTGAATCCATTTCTTGATAACACAGTGCCATGTTTCTGTAAACTTGTGCATTTGGATTTGTACGAATTGCAAATTTATTGTAGTAAATGCAATTAGTATGACGGGACCGGCCCGTAACCCAACTAGGTACACTTGCAAGACGCTGCTTCCTTCTCCCCATAGCCACCAGAAATACAACACCGAGACTCCCCAATAACAAGACAGAACTTATATTGAGGTAAAACAGGAACCGACTTTATTGGAAACAGCACAGATACACACAACATTGGATCAGCAGATAAAACGTTAGTCCAAGCTAGGGTCAGGAAACAGACAAGCGGGGTAGTCCAAGAGGAGAGTAGAGGTCAAATAACGGAGAATCAAAAAAGGGTCTGTAGCAAGGCGAGCAGAGAACAAGAAGAATCTGGAGTCCAAGGACCTACAGGAACCAAAGTTCTGGAACATTGGAGTAAAGTGGTCACAGTCTGAGGGCTTTTATAGTGCTGCAGGTATCTACCCCCCCCCCCCCCCCGTGTTGAACAAGCTCCTCACTGGATTGGTTGTCAGAGAGGAGTGATTCCACAGCACCTGGTTCATTGTTTGTGTGTGAACATTATTGGTGGATAGTTGATGGTGGAGGCAGGCTTCACCTCCCCTCCACAGGTGTGCAACATTATGCTGATGTCTGGGCAACACCTGGAAGTCCTCCCTGGGTTTGCTGTACCTTTTGCCCCGTGGTTTTGGGCTACCGCACTACCGCGATCGCGGGTAGATGCCGCTACTACAGGCCGCGGCTTCGGCCTACTCCGCAGAGCTATAGGAGGGCCTGCAGTGATGGAGAACAGCTGTGAAGAGCAGGTAAGGGTGAGAGGGGCTTGACAAAGAATTATTTAAAGCATTAATATTGAGGATTATAGTCATACCATATGGTCATATATAGCTTAGCCCACCACTACATCAAAGTATTCCAGGTTTGGCAAGTTCTGTCTATTTTTTCATGGCTTTATTGCTTACCAAGGAGCTGAATCAGTGGGACTGCTTTGCATTTTAACTTAATAAAGATTCTCAAGCAATTTAAAGCCTTCTTTGGACAACATTAATGAGGCACCTATGTGGCAGGAGGGAGGCAAATAAGCACAGCACAAACAATATATACAAAATAGGGGAGTGTACAACCTAAAAAGCATAAAAGGCACACACAGTGAAATTCCTGGGTTGCTGCAAGAATTACAATGACCAACAACTGCATAATAAAAGAAACAATTCAGAGCATACCCAGCAAATACCATTAAAAAATCACCTACCTAAGGCATAAATATTGTCGATTCCGTTGCACTATATGGCCATAAATTACTTAGCTCGCCAATACGTCAAAGTACACCAAGTTTGGCGAGTCCTATCTATCACCATGAGATCACTGAGATTAAAAATGTATGAGAGGTTCCCAGAGGGATCTTGAGCTATAATCAACAGTTTACTCCCAAACCCCTTAAGCCAATAGTATTTAAAAAAAAGCATGTGATTTAGGGTAAAGCATGGATCTGGCCCTTTATTTATATAAAAATAAATACCGTATTTGCTCGATTATAAGACGAGGTTTTTTTCAGAGCAAATGCATCCTCCTATATCCATCGTCTTATAATCGGGGTCGTCTTATAATCAGACCTCAAATAAATCTGACTATGAGACGACTAAGATCCAGATCCCCCGCAGCTGTGGCACATAGGGGGTCAAAAGGCATATCATGGGGCACAGTGGCATATAGGGTAAAAAGGCATATCATGGGGCACAGTGGCATTTAGAGGGTTAAAAGGCATATCATGGGGCACAGTGGCATTTAGAGGGTTAAAAGGCATATCATGGGGCACGGTGGCATATAGGGGGTATTTCTGGGGCAGAAGTCCATAACTGGGGGGGGCAGGTTGGAAAATAGAAGGAAATAAAACCAAAATATTTTTGTCAATCATAGCTTTTATTAAAAAAAATAGTTTAGATGAATTAACATTTACTGGTAAAACTTTTTTCCTATAGGGTCGTCTTATATTCAAGCTTTTTCTTTTTTTCCTAAATTAATATTCAGATTTGGGGGGGTCGTCTTATAATCAGGGTTGTCTTATAATCGAGCAAATACGGTATATGGGAGGTGTGACTGTAATCAGTAGATTTTGCTAAACATACTGCACATTGGGTCAGCTGTGGCACCTACAGTGTAAAAGAAATTTTAAGCAAAAATACAAATTGATTTTTGTTTTCTATTTTAGTATCATTTTTTTAAATCTAGTTTAACTAATAAATATGCCTCTTGTGTTTATGTTACAATGGCAGTAATGATTTATTGTATGCCATAAAATAAAACATGGTACTGTGGATGGAGTGGACACGATTATAACTCTTACTTATCAAAAATCTCTTTGTAACCATTTGGGGTATAAACTGTTGTACCAAGCAATCCTCAGTGAGAGTATGAAGAATTTTCACCTTGACTGCCTTCTCAGCTGTGGCTCTAGAAAACTGACATATAATTGTCCATGGGACAAATATATTCCAACCTTACTTAAAGTCTGAATTTTGTTTATGCTCATTTCAAAATGTAAACGTATTGGAAATTGTCTTTGTTTTGAAATTAAAATCTGGGGGTGCCAATCGACATGGTATCCATGAAACTGTAACCAAGAGTGTCTCTGGCCGCAGATTCTGAATCATTTAGATAACCTGACATTTGAAACAATGCACGGTATGTAGTTACAACCAAATATTTTTAGCTTTAAAGGCTAATCGCCAGTACATTTGGCTCAAGGATGTAAGGGGAGATTGCCGGTAAAATTGCATGACACTGGTTGTCAATTATTTTCAACAGTGCATTTTAATTTAGCCGTTAATTTAGCTTTAAGAAGCCAAAGCCATTATTGAGCTCTTCGGTTTGAAAACGGTGCAGTGACATATTGCGTTACTTAGTTGCCCAAGTTTGTCTTAATATTGAGATTACTTTTGTATAAAATATCACATAAAGATGAGTTCATATAGACATGTAAAAGGTATAAGATGTGACTGTTGTACCTGTTTATTGCTGCAAGAATATCTGCATTACAACAGTGTTGTCCTGAGGTTTTCAGTTAGTAGAGCAGATAGAGTTCAAATGATGGTTACTGACCAGAAAATGACCTGGCAAGAAGAAACTACTGGTATGTCTTACAAAGCAGAACAATAAAGCTATAAATACCAGATCCCTGTAATATTTACAAATGTATTTGAACTACTCTAGGTATGATTTTTCAAAGGCTTAGGTTTAAAATAATTTATGTTTTAATTCACAGTGACATAAGAGCATTTTATTTGTGGAAATGTAAGCAAAGCCTTATGTACATCTCTCTGACAATAAGACTGAACCTCTTGTTTCGAACACCACTGGAGCAGTCCACTGCCCTTTTACGAAACAGTGCTTTGTTTTAAAGCTTCGTTATGGTGTCGTAACAGCAGTGAAGAAGAAGTGCCCATCACAAGTCTAGTGGTAATAAGCTCTTTTGTTGTTTGTATAATGGCAGAGGCTATAAGACAGCTGGATGAAGGAGCACTGCACGTGCTTGGGGCTTGGCTTCCCTGTGATGTGCACCCCAAAATAACATTTGGTTAGTATGTTTGCATTGTTTCTGTTGGTGTCTCTGTTAACCATTATTGTTGGCTTTTGTATCCGTGTACTCCCAAATCAAAGATTTGGCTAGTGAGTTCCAGCTCACATTACAACAAACAACATGGTGATGGGGTGGCAGACAGAACTGACACGCACATCCTTTGCCACTGGCTAATATTGTTTTAATCAAATGTCTGAATGGTGTTCACATTTAAATAGTGGCTGAGCAACTGTAAAGGAAACACCAACCTTTACTGGCCATTTTAGCCGATTGAGAAAAGGCTGCCAGATGTTTTAGATATTCTCTAGTAGAGTATAGAATCTTGTAGGCCATAGCTTCCTTATATGTGTACCTGCACCTGCAGAAAAATATAGGTTTTACAATTTGATTTTCAACAAATTTTTTGAAAGAGACCCCTGGCACAATTGTACATTGCATTCAAACATTTTATCATCTTCGAATATCATTGCCCATTTACTTGCCATACAGACAGAATTTAGATGGATATTGGCATCTACTACAAGGACAACTAGAGCCTTTCAGTGTTATTAGGAGAAAACTGATTTCCACATCATAATTGTAGTATCTGCACAGTTCTGTTCCGTTTGTGTTGTGTAGTGCCAAATGCAAGTATGTCTTAATATTTGTACATATGAACATATCATACCGATTCCTAAATGCGGGTTACAAAAAGGACATAAATACATTTTGGCCACTTAAATATTTCTGTATTAACAATTTATTAACAATTTAACAAGTGATCCATTGACACTTATGTTCATGGCAGTGAAGGAGTTATATATTTTATAGGCGTTATATGTATTATATTAAACTCGTAGTACGTCTACAGTGCCTTTTCTAGCACGGGGCTAGAGGTAACCCCATGGTTCTCTGTAGCTCTGTGTAGTGTTTGAGATCTCTAGTTGGAGGCGGGGGCAGCAGGGCTTGAAGGAGGATAAAGAAGAGCATATAAATAATTCATCCATTGCTGCTTCTGTTTGGAATCAGCTGCAGGAAGTGCTTCTCCTGACACTCTCCCCATGATAGCCTTAGTGGGCTTTAACAAGCCCAGGCAAGTCAAGTTCTCCCCTGTAGCAAATACAAGCAAAGCAAACAGCAGATGTGCATAACCCTCATCTCTTTAGTCTGGATTATAGGAGTCATGCAAGAAGAGGAGGCTCTAAAAAGGATACACTAATGCATCCGTGCTGGAAAATGAAGCTTCAGGTAGGGCAATGCTTTGTCAGCAAAGAAATCTTTGATTTATTATTTAACTGGCAGAGATATTGCTAAGTTAAAGAGAACAATGACATTTGTTTCCCAGCACTTGCTGAAGCAATTGGCCTAGAATTTTGCTGGTTGCAAACAGTGCCACAATATTTTAAAAGGTCAGTTCTTTAATTTAGGTATTCTTTTAGAATTGGGTATTTATTTACAATGGTGAACAACATTTTTTTGATACAATTTTTCCTGCATATTTTTGTTACTAAGACCTAGTATATCTGTGTCCATAATCATAAAAATGATATATATATTTATTATTATATAATGGTATTAGTACCACCTGCAGTTAATGTTATAAATCATGTTTTCTGAGCCAGTACAGTAGATATGACATTTTGATTTGTGTGAAACGCTACTTTGAGTTCCCCTGAAATCCTTACATCTCTTCGTATAAACAAAGGCTCTTTGTTCTGTGTTTGTATGTTACATGCTGGCGGCTTACACTCGGCACAGACATCACATTTGCTGAGAGAAATATCTTTGTCTGCTTTGTGTGTTTTTTCTCTTTTCTTGTATTAATTGGGGTTGCCGGCTCATGCAGGCGGTGACATTGGGGGGAAAAAAGAAAAAAGAAAAAAACAACATGTTTTGGACATGGCACTGGAAGACATGTACTGTGTTTACCCGCTGGAACATGGACTTGTTATTTCTCTTTTATTTGCTGCCAGTATAGGAGAAAAATAATGACATCACTGCAGCATGGAAAAAAAAAACATGTTAGCTTTGTGTTAAATCCCCCGAGAGAAAGGCTTGATGATCACATGGCCTGGTGGGGATTAGTGTATGTGCAGAATGCATCATTGTGACAACACTAGTAAGACTACAGCATTAGTACTGTGCACGGCTCATGCATTGTGTCTCCTTTCCTCCTTCATCCTATTACAGTTTTGACATTGTTACCTAAACATGTGTCTGGCACACAAAATTCTGGGTTTTAACTTTGCAATGGTTTCTGGTTTCCTTATCTGTTAGGGTGCTAGTAAATTGTAAAATGCCACTTGTGTGCTTGATTTTACCAGTTTAAATGGAAATAGCTAGATTTTTATCTGATCCGGCATTGTATTAAATGCAATCCCAACTTTTTGTCAACAGTGCTTCCTGTGTTTGACACATTGTTTACCTAGAAAGCAGTTTAAAGTAGGCTTGACAAACAATGCAACAACTCGTGCAACAAAGCATTGATTTTAGATACTGCAATCTATGTAAATTAATCTTTTGTGGATGTGTAAAATAGTAAAAAAAGACACTCTAAGTCATAAATATGACCATGACTGTGCATAGGTTTATTGACTTAATGCAATTGATTTTGAGCACAAAGTATAGTGTTTAACATGAAATTATATTTTTTCCTTGACATTACCCATGACTGTATTACATACCTTTTTTTATCATACATGGTGGTTCAGACAAGTTCCTTGACTTGACAAGTTTTGGTATTCCTCATTCTCAAACCACTGTTTCAAAGTTCCTAGCTATTTACATTCAGGTAAGGGGCACTACTCAGAGTTTAAGAGACTATGTTGCCACAGGAGGGGAAGCCTGAGACTTAATCACATTAAAGGGCTCACACCACTGTATAAACAAAGTTAAGTCAATCTCCTGTTATGGTAAATAGGCACGTTACAAACATGCAACCGTTTCTAATTAGGTTTCTCAAGTATCCCATATTTGATGAAGTTGTGGTGATGTCACATTTTTTTGAGTTCCTGTCAAGTAAATATTGTATAAATCTTTAGTCCATGTATGCGTGAGGTTCTTCAGTGGACCACATATGGCTGATTAATTTATCAATACCGTGACACAAACAACGCAGTCAGTCTTGCATCTGTGAGACACCGTTGGGTATAAGACAATGGACAAAGGACAACTAATTCAAGTGTGGTTTTATAAGGGTTTTTATCTCTGTCCTAAAGTATTGTATTTAGCACTGACATTAGTTGTTCCTATGTAAGCCTGTATCTTACAAGCAAGATTATGGTTTACACCATCTAATTAATCCAATTTAAAATCCAGTTTATGGTTTGACTTGAGAGATGAAGTCGAAGATACTATACATTATTTGTGTCTCACATTCTTTCTTAACCTATTGTTTTCAGGACAATGGCACTCTTTCCATAGATGCGCTGAATAAAAATGCATTTCATTGTGTTGACTGAGACAAAAACAATTTCACAGAAATGTGCATCCACTTTGTCAGCCAAATTCAATCAGTGCTGCCAGACCTCAATTCTATTTTGCAACTTCCTCAGAAGTTACACATAATCAATAATTTAACTAAAATATGTCACTCTATAATGCACAAATGCATAACCATTACGTTAATGGATTACACAAACAAATATATATAATTGCATACAGTATATCCATTGGACCTTCTTCACAATTTAATATTGAGGATTTGAACATTAACATGTTCAGCTGCTAAGTTGGTCTTTGGTATCAGCATAACATATCTGTTCTAGGGCATTGTTTTTTTTTCTTTAAAGGACGAGTTTAGTGCCCCAGCAATTATAAATATTGTATCTTCTACAGTTTAGTTCCTACCAACAAAGAACATGTATTGGAGTACTTTGACAGTACTTTATATGCATTATTGTATCTGGTAAAGAAGACAAAAACACCTTGCTAACACTACATATGCTGTCTGCATTTTGAGCCAGTCTTGGCAGCCCGAAAAAGCCCATCGCTGGAAGGAAGGCTCTCCCATTGATGTCATGCAGTCTTGTCACACTCCCTCAGAATTCTTGGATGAGCCAGCACTGGAGCTGGCATGCATATACTGCACACATACATCTTCTGAGGGGCAGAGATGGATGACAAACGCTTAGAGGAAAAAGAAAACCAAATAAAAAACACAACATAAATTATACGGTAACAGTCGGGTTTCATATGCATTAAAATGTATATGATGGCTGGAGTGTACCTCCCTGTACCTGTAACTTTGAGGATACCATGGTAAGATGTCCTGATCTACCCATAGCAAATTAAATTTTAGGCTACTAGGCATCATATTTAAAATCAAGAGTTTAGAACCCACAAGGCTGGTCACAGTACCAGGTGATCTAGGCAGCTGCCTGGGGTGCCTGAATCAAGGGTCGATGCTGCACCACTCCTGCTCCCGGTTGCCCTGGTAACCAAGGCGACCAGCAGAGTCACATAATCCGGGAGGTAAAAGGGAGAAGGAAGGGGAGGACCGATGTAGAGAAAGCTGTGATAGAGGGAGATCAGAAAAGGGTAAACTGTGAGAATTGGAGGCGTAGGAGAGCTGTCATGGAGAGAGAGACAGAGAGAGAAATGGAGACCTGTAAGAGTGATAGCAGTAATGGGGATTGGGAAAGATGGAGAGCTGTGATCAGGAAGTTACTTTTTCTCACTTACTTGTTCTGTATATATAAATATCAAAACTGATCATTTGTTACTATAGTTCTGATATGTGTGGTAGCACTATACAGTGAGTTTATAGTATTTAGATCACAATGTTTTAAATAAACATGGGTAAAACACAACACATTTTCTGCCTAAGTTGATCTGCTTCACATCAGCTACCCCTCAGTCCTCCAAGAGCTTGCATTATGATTTCTTGCTGACAGGCTTGGTAAATGGCCAAGAACTGATTAATTATAAGCAGTGGTACCCTGCCAAGTTATTAACTTGGTGACATGAATTGTAACAATGCCCATTAGTGAATAAACCTTAGAAACTGTTACATATTGATATTTAGGTACAGCATGTTTGGGGTTTATTTAATAGGAGGAGAATTGGTAGGAGAGATGTGGCTTCAGTTTCTTGACTCCATTATACAGTATGAAGGCCAATCCCCAATAAGCTTCTGTTACAGGAAGAGCTTGGCTGGCGCGGTGTCATTAATTCATCAACATTTCTAGAAAGTCTCTTTGCATTATGTAGAGGCAGCTCAGGTCTTCTAGAAGGAGGAACCTGCCAGTGTTGGCCTTTCTTAATGAATAGTACAATTTGAACATCAGGTCTCCTGCAAACTTGTATCCCATAGACCCATAGGGTCGTAATGCAGTAAAAAAAAACTGTGACTCCTCCTGTCTTGCAGAAAGTGGTATTTGAGATAAAGACAAAAATAAAATTATTAACCAAGGAGCACACTAGCTGGGGAACCCATGGGTCCATCATTATATATACACACAGAGAGACAAAAACCTTTAAACACAAGAGTTCTAACACTATATTTTAAGATGTCCAAATTTCCGTAAAGGCAGTGTAGATGCGCGGCAGTTTATAGAGCACAGCATGAATACTGTTCTTACAAAAGCAGTGTCTGGTTTTTAGATACTTATGGCCAACTTTCTCACTTCTCTCTGAAATGTTCATGAAGTCTTGGCTAGGGCAGTTGGCTCGGAGGTGAGTGCTTTCTCTGTAAGCCCTCTATTTAGTGTCCTATTGGCAGAATTGGAATGTGTAGAGAAAGAGACGTTCAAGGTTTCTGAATGAATACTTATGGAACAGTTACCCTTAAATATGGTTTTAGGTATTAATAAAAGATATATAAGCGGGACCCTTCCAGCAATGTTGAGACTCGAAGCAATGGATGGTGCTTGTCTCGCACTGTGAAGCAGAGCTTGAGGGTCTCCAGTACAGGAAGGGATGTAAATCTGTTGTATTCGTATTTCAGCTGGTTATTATCCATGTATTTTGTTTTGGTTAATAAATGATATGCATGATTTCATGCATTGAATGAAAGTGTAATTTCTATATCCTCAAACCTGTTCACCCCTACCTGTCTACACAGTAACTGTGGGTGGCTTGTAGGTGTTACATAACTACAGCTATATGCCTGTGTCCATTTTAAGAACAAAGTGGTCCAATTATATGACAATTTAAAAGGCAGAAGATATAGGTGGCTCATTGCTGTTATGTTCAAAGCCTCTATAGTAAGCACTTGAATTCCAGAATTTTAGACACCTTAATCCAGCAATTGGAAATCCATCCATTCTTTTATCTTTCAATGAAATAGAGGGTATTATCAACCCTTTTGTTTATTGTTACTTGTGCACAAAAACAATTAGTCCAAAACAGCGATCAGTGATCAATATGCTGAGGCAGTCCAGCAGCCTGTCCATTTGGGACTACTGGCAAATCCAACACGCACGAAAAGGACATGTTTCCTTTACCAGTTTTGTTCACACTGGATGGGCGTAAAACGAAGTGCACTATAGTTGGACCTTCGATGAATGCCCTGCCCTGAGAAACCAAACATTTAAACCATGACTCTATAAGTATGTGTTGTGTTAAGAACTGCCAATAGTGTGTGCAGAGGGGAGACAGAACACCTGAAACAAGGAAAGGCAGTATGAAGGTTAAACCTTCCAGACAAAATGCTGTTTAACTGTGAGCCCCAGTGTTTGCAGCTCTTCTTGAGACTTCACATTACACACGCACAGCGTTCACTTGACTGCTTTTGCTCTGACAACTGAAACATGTTATGGGAATCACAAATGCTCATGGGATACAAGTAGCTCTGAAGGTTAAATGATGGTGTTAAGGCAAGTGCTAACTTTTTAATCCATTGCTTTATTTTATGGGTAGTCAAGATGGCGACACATTATAAAATTATACTCAAGTGGTTTTAGTTGAAGCATCAGGTATGTAGACACATACTCCAGTTACAGTCAAATTCTCTACAACACATGGGTTACTAATATTTATCAAATTATATAGGGTGATCATAATTTGCAGCGCTGCTGGGTGAGGGCATCAGCACACCTAGAATCAACCTGTATTTCCCTCTTATCCATGCAAAATATTAGAAGGCAATTATATCCCCATAACGCAGTAATACTAATGTACAAAAGCTAAGCATCCTAGTTAGTACAGAACAGTTGAAACTACTTTTACCTCTTGACATGTCGTGGTTGTTGCATTTACCAGTCTTTGTGATGGACTAATTCTCATGGTTAGCTTGTTAAGAAAGTTGAAAGTATGTCCATGTCTTATAAACCCGAAAGATCCACAACATACCAAGATGTGTTTACACTGTTTTCCTGTTTTGTTTTTTAATTTTTAGTATCAAAAACCATTGTTTTCCTTAAGTCGGAGGTCTGAAGTTACCATGGTAACACTGCAGTCTGTGTTGTACTCTAAGGAGACATCTATTTCTTAATCTCAGGATGAGGGATCTCTGGGTAAAACCACTAAATAAATATATTCTGCAGAACAAATAATTTGATATTTCTTTCCCTACTCTTTACTTGAGGACTAGGATAGTATATGAAGCATGTATTAGCTGGAAGAAATATTAAGTATGAAAGATAAAATGAAAAATACAGCAGCATAAATATCATGCTGTGCAGTTTGTCTTGTCTACAAAATGCATTTGGTCATTAACAGAATGTTTGACCATAGATAAGAGAAGAACAGAGAATATAGACAAGGCATAGGCTTACCTTCTGACCATAGGACTTTCCGAGAAAACTAGAAAAAATAAGATACAAAGTGAAACACACAAACACATACACATACACATACATATACATGGGCAAGGCTTGGATGAACTGTAGCATTACATAGAAACTTAAAATTTGTTGGCAGATAAGAACCATTCAGATAGATGAGGTCTGACCAGAGACATAACTACCTCTCTCTTTTTGCTACTTATTCCTTTACCTATACGACCCTGCACCATACATGCTTTTTCCAACACTCTAATGCCATAAATAATAACTACCAAGTCTATCTCTTCTGTTGTCATTGACAGAACAGTGCCCCAATGCTCTATACTACTTTAGGATTTGTATGTCCCAAGTCCATTATTTTACATTTATCAACATTAAACTGCAGCGGCCACACCCTTAACCATTCTTCTAATTTACTGCCTGCCATTCGGCTTACACAACCAGGAATGCCTACTCTGTTACATAACTTTGTATTGCCTGCAAAAAGACATACCTTTGCATTAAGACCTGTTGTATTATTGCTAATAAAAATATAAAAAATGCATGGGTGCCAATACTGCTCCCTGAGGTACCCCACCGGTAGCAAGGCCTTGCTTCAAATATACACCATTAACCTCAAGCTTCTGTCTTCTGTCACTCAACCATTGTCTCATCCATTCAATTATTTTAACATCCAAACACTGCAATTTATTTATAAGTCTTTTATGGGGGACAGTGCTAAATGCAATACTGAAATACATTTATATCTGTTGCTCCTCCTTGGTGTATTATTTTAGTTATCCAGTCAAAAATAAGTTAGTTTAACAAGATCTCCCTGCAGTAAACCAATGCTGTTTTTGCAAACTGCATACATCTAGAGGCTTTTGGAAGTCTTGTTTGCTTTCTATTTTAACAGAGCTGCAAGGCCAATTCTGAGCATTGGTGATCCAGACAAGTACCAATCATCTAAGTGCAAAACTGCTAAGTGTGGAGTTGCCAGGAAGGAGTTGAAAAACACGAAGAAGGGAGAAGTAAAAATTGTTCACTTACATTCATTACTTTATCTAAATTGTTTTGTTTTTTGGGATACTGTACTGGGTAATGCTACTCAGTACACATTTTGCCACATGCATGCACTCCTGGAGCAAGTGCCCCATAAGCTGTATTGTTGTGACAAGTGTGAGCAAGTAGCCTACATGGAATCCAAGATAGTGGATCTGTGAGAGCAACTGACAACACAGAGGGACATTGACAATATGGAGAGAGCACTGAGCAAGCACTGGTTAGGGTCAGTGCTGGTGAGAGGAGAGATGGGACAAAGAAGGTTTCAAGAGCACAAAGCTGGGTAAGTAGGGTTACTAGGTTTAGGGAAGCTAGTTCTGGACTCAGCCCAATATGTTTGTCTGTTTATGTGAAGCTGCTGGGAAGGGCAGTTTAGAGTAATTTCAGGGCAGGGCTTAGCTTTGGGAAGTTGGGAAAGGAATGGTGGGATCAGGATAGCAATGGAAAAATCTAAACAAGCAAATATAGAGCAGAATAACAAATCACATTATTAGATGCGCCAAGGCACACACTGAGGAGAAAATTGCTGGGTTATCAGAGGGTGATAAAAACTTTTTTAGATACATAAATAAGAGAAGAAAACATAAACCAGGAATAATTAAACTAAAGACAAATAAAGGGAGTTACATATACGAGGATAAAGATCTAGCTGACTGCCTAAATAAATACTTCTGTTCTGTTTTTATAGAAGAAGATGAAGGTGAGGGACCTTTGTTAGCCAAGAGAAATATGGTGACATGTAAAACAGCTGTGTTTACAGAGGAAGAAGTAGAAGAAGTAAAAATAATGTCATCTTTTGTTTTTTTTTTAAAATAAAACATAATCACATTTATTGTTGGCATGTAAGAAGTCTTGTTTAGCCACATATCAATTTTTATAAAGAATGTTGTATAATTTAACGGGCCATTAGTAGTCAAAATGTAAAAATACATCACTTTAGATGTGTAATTCAAGACAATGCTGACTGAAAAGAGTCAGTGTTTGAAACTGCATTAATTTTCTTTTGGGTATGGTAATAAATTACACTGTCATCACTAATTCTCCCAAAAGGTGTTCCTTTCAGACGAAACCAAAAAAAGGATGTACAGATCTTTCCAAGGGGCACTGTAAATGGGTAAATCAATACCGGATGATCATCTTTATTGAGCCTAAGTGCAAAGTAATGTGCTTTGGTTACAGTAATGGAGAATAGATATCCAAGTACCAAAACCAAGAACTTCTGTGTTTTAATGAACCTTGGGGTTATTCCTTAATGTGTATGCAAACTGATAAATCATTGCAAGAAAAGCTTGGTATTTATTGCTGTTTGACAAGGAATACAAATGAGGTTTTAATCAATCACAAAAACTCAGACACTATTACTCCATGGATCCAATCCAGGACACTGCGCCAGTGATAATGTACATGAGCAACATGGGGATCCAATATCCTATCTACAGGTATTATGTGAACTTCAGGAGAATTCATTAAAAACAAATGATGGCAGATAAGAACTGTTTGGCCCATCTAGTCTTCCCAATTTTCCTGATTTTGCATTTTCTATTTCTAAATATAAATTTGTGTTTTATAGATCCTTCTTATAGCAAAATGAAGTACATATTGTAAAAATTGCTAACCCATCAATAGATGATTGTTATAATGGCTTTACAGACAAAACTCCCAATTTATATTGCGGCCCATGTGGGCCCAGATTTAACTGTTAACTTTAATGATAAGGGCAAAACAATTTTCCTAAAGATTAATAAGATATTGAGGCAGCTTACTAAAAAAATGCACTGGGAAAACTATGAACAAAAGGTCAATTAGCAACATTTTTTTTTTAATTCTGTCTTGTACTTCTAATATTTGAATTAAACATGTACAATAATTAGATAATAAGTAAAGTGCAACTCACAGATTTTAACCTGGGTACATGTTTAGTAATAAACCACAGCATATGTTAAGGGGGGTTATCACCCTTTTTATTACTAGTATCAAGTATATAAAAATATATTTTTAATAATACTATGCTGTTTTCTTTTTAAAACAGTTGTAGTTTGTGCATAATATAATACTTTCACACAGCTGCATATTAGCGATTTGTATGAGTTCTGGCTCTGTTATTGTATTGTAATTTACAAGCCAAACACCCTGATTTCCTTATATGTATATGTAGGCATGCCATCTTCATAGACAAACATTGGATTAAGTCATACTTAAGTGCTCAGTGGCACTGTCATGTCAGTTCCTGAAACTTGTGCCCTGCTAGATCTTCCCTTGTCAACTGTAAGTGCTATTGTTGTAAAGTGGAAGTGGAAGTGTCTAGGAGTAGCAACAGCTCAGCCAGGAAGCAGTAGGCCATGCACACTCAGACTATGGCTGGCAAATGCTGAAAGTATGTATGAACAAATATGCATGATTGAGGGAATGAAGGAGTATCTGTGAGTGAAGGAGTATCTGTGAATGAAGGAGTGAATGAATGGGTATATGTGAATGAGTAAATTAATGAATATGTGTGTGATAGCATGGATGTGTAAGGGGAAAGCATGGCACAGTGAGGTTGTCTGAGGCTAGGATGCTGCACGGTGGCTGTTTGAGGCTAGGATGCCACAGGCATCTTTGGGGGCAAAAATGGCAAGTCCTATTCTTCCAATATAGGTATTGGGCAGGTCATGTGGATGCAATCTGGGTGCCAGGGCTGACATGATACTAAGGTTGGGAGCAATATGCAAGGGTATGGGGGCATTAATTCACAAGGGGGTGCTGGCCTGCAGTATTGGGGATGTACATCTGGCTAGTTGCAGGACAGCATTTAATTTGTGCTGGAGGCATCAGTTCACAAGGGTGGCAGCTAGCTGGGGCCATTACATAAAAGGCTGGGGGCATAAATACACATAGTGCTGGCTGGGGGTGATACGCAAAGGGGCAAAAACACAAAGGGGGGGCAACACTTTTTTGTTATTGCTGTTTTTATTGTTGTAGCTTAGCCCATTCAGATGTGGGTGCCAGAGCCTGTCCTGGTGTGTGTGTTTCCTGTGTTGTCAGCAGGAACGCCCACTGACAGCGGGAACGCAGAGGGAACACCTGCTGACAGCAGCGTACAGTCCTGGCCGCGTCCCACAAGGGAAAGCTCTGGGTAGCCGGAGCTAAGAAGTTCCCAGGTATGTTCATGGGGCCTGATGGGATACACCCAGTTATTAAAAGATCTTGATGGTGTACTAGCAAAACTGTTAACAGGTTTATTTAACCAATCCTTGTTAACAAATGTAGTCACAGAATATTAGAAATTAGTGAATGTTGTGCCCATTCACAAGAGAGGCAGTATGGAGAGGTAAACAACTACAGGCCTGTGAGTCTTACATCGGTAGTGGGGAAATTAGGATTGATAAACATCTAAAATCGCATGAGTTTCAAGATCAAAGACAATGTGGGTTTACTTCAGGAAGATCGTGTTAGACTAATCTTATTGATCAAGGTGGTGCAGTTGACATATCTAGATTTCAGTAAGGCTTTTGACACTATAGAAGATTTATTAATAAACTGCAATCTGAGTTTTTGATCCTAATATTGTTGAATGGATTAGGCAGTGGCAGTGACAGACAAAAAAGGGTTGTAGTCAATGGAGAATGTTCATATCTGTACTTGATAAAACTTACCAGGAAAGGTTAAAGGATCTTAACATGTATAGCTTGGAAGAAAGACATGACATGGAGGATATGATAGAAATATTTAAATGCTTAAATGGAATCAACATGAGGGCATAGTAGCATGGCATAGGCATAGGCTGGGCTAGATATAGCCAGGGACTAAGGAAAGTATTCAGAGGTTGGGCAGACTAGATGGGCGGAATGGTTCTTATCTGTCATCACTTGCTAAATTTCTATGTCGCATTCAATGATGAATCTGAGTTTATCGGTTGCCAGGAGAACGCTACATACCCGAATGCATAGTGCCTGTTGTAAATTTTAGTGGAGGAGGTATAATGGTCTAGGGCAGTTTTTCAAGGTTTGGGTGAGGCCCTTTAGTTCCAGCGAAGGGCATTGTTGCTGTTATAGCATACAAAGACAATTTTAGACAATTGTATGCTTAGTGTCACCAGTTTGGGGAAGGCTTTTTCTTGTTCCATCATAACCATACCTGGAAACTTCTGGGCTCCGGCTACCCGGAGCCTTCCCTTGGGCTGTTCCGTGACAGTGGGCGGTCCCGTGATGTCGGGGGCGTTCCTGCTGATGGCAGTGGGAAAACACCCCCATTTAAAGGAAAAATGGACAGGGAGCGTCAAGACCCCGCTCCCGCGACCCAGAGGATTCGGGTCTTGACCCGGAGAACCGGAGAAGCAGTGCTTACCCGGCGATCTCTGGGTCAAACCTGGTATAATCATAACAATGCCCGCAGAAATCCAGCTCAGACCTTAAACCCTTTAAACACCAATGGGATGAATTGGAATGCTGATTGTGAGCCGGGCCTTTTTTCAACATCATTGCCTGACCTCATAAATGCTCTTTTGGCTGCATGGGGAGCAGTTCATAGAGACACACTTCAAAATCTTGTGGAGAGAGTACCCATAAGAGTAGAGGCAGTTATAACCTCAAAGAGAGGGGAAGGGAACTCCTTATTAATGCTCATGGTTTTAGAATGGGATGTCTAACAAGCTCATATAGGTGTGGTGGCCAAGTGTCCACATAATTTTGTCACATAGTGTATATCTGAATGATATAATTTCATGTGTAAATTTGCATGCAGTGGGTTAATGGACACAAAACAATAACTTTGACAATTAAATCACCATGTCCATATTGAAATCCTGCTTTATCAATGTGACAGTTTCAGTGACCCACATTAAGGATTGTTACAGCTCTCACGTGTAAGCCTAGATTATTTGCTTATTTGATTATAACATACAGCATACAGAATGTTTAGCTAGCATAATTGCAAAAGTTTTCATTCATGGAAAGTTGCAGAGCAGAAAAATTGCTCAATGGAATGAGACGTTAATATATGATATATAAAAAAAACAATTAGAGTACTTTAAATTTCCCACCATCCTCTATAATATTTTTCTTAAAAAAGCATATAGTATGTAAGTAGTATATATATATTTAACGGTTTACCCTAAACCCCAAAAATTGTTTACTTACCGAAATATTTTCAGTACTCACCTACCCACCATGGCACTCTTTAGGTCTATAATTGTGACCTGGAAACCTGCTGGAGATTGGACACTGGCACTGATTGTGTGACACACAACTCGGTGTGCAAAATAATTGTGTAAATACAAAGGCATAGGAGCCCATCGGGTAGGGGACATGATGGTACACTCACTCAATAACTATGCTGCCAATGAGGAAAAAATATAGAGCCGTGGTTACTAAAACAACACTCCAGCTATTTTTAACCTCTTAGCGACCTTTTACGGGCCAGGCACGTCATGCAAAAACAGTTAATGACCAATGACGTGCCTGGCACATCATGACATTAAGCAAGCTTAGAAAGTGAGCAACGATCACATGTAAAAGAAAACATGATTCATCAGACCAGGTTACCTTTCCGTGGTCCAGCTCTTAGGCTCATGTGCCCATTGTAGGTGTGTTTGGCAGTGGACAGGGGTCAGCATGGGCACACTGACTGGTCTGTAGCTACAAATTGCAACAAATTGCAATGCGCTGTGTGTTCTGACACCTTTCAGAACCAGAATAAACATTTTCAGCAATTTGAGCTATAGTAGCTCTTCTGTTGGATTTGATCACATTACCACCTCCCATGTGCATCAATGAGCCTTGGATGACCATGACCCTGTCGCTGGTTCGTCGCTTTTCCTTCCTTGGATTGCTTTTACTGGCCACTGCAGACCAGGAAAACCGAACAAGAGCTGCAATTTTTGCAGATGCTCTGACTCAGTCATCTAGCCATCACAACTTGGCCCTTGTCAAAGTTGCTCAGATCCTTATACTTACCCATTTTTCCTGCTTCTAACACATCAACTTTAAGGCGTTCGCGTGCTGCCTAATAAATCCCACCCACGTTACCTGTTACCAGTGGTCATAATACCGTATTTGCTCGATTATAAGACGAGGTTTTTTTCAGAGCAAATGCTCTGAAAAATACCCCTCGTCTTATAATCGAGGTCGTCTACTAATCAGACCTCAAAATGTCCGGTGGGGCCATGCTACTTACCGGGCTTTGGTCGCGAGCAGCAGGAGAACAAGAAGCTAGCTGCGTGTCACAAAACTCTGCCTCCCCCCTCCTTCCTCTGGGGGCGGGGCCAGAGAAGTTGCACGCACAGCGGGCCCCTGCAGAAGTCTTGAGTGAGAGATCAGCAGTTCAGGTAAGGGGGTGGGGGGCTGGGGGGTTTGAGCGTGTGTGTGTATATGTGATTAATGGAATGAATGAGTATTTAAATGTTTGTGAATGAGTGTGTGTTAGTATGGATGTGTAAGGGTGGTGGTGGTAGCATGGCATAGGGAGGCTGTACTCACACTCCTATCATCCTAGGTTCCAGCATGTACTGGCTGCCTTGGCTTGATAGGGGTGTGATTGCTGTTAGCAGTTATATATATATCTCCAGAAATGCCTTTTAACCCCCTATATGCCACTCTGCCCCATGATATGCATTTTAACCCCCTATATGCCACTCTGGGCATATATTATATAGAGTGGCAAATAGGGGGTATAAGGCATTTCTGGGGGCAGAGTGGCAACCCTGGGGGCAGATGTGCATAACTGGGGGGGCTGGTTGGCAAATAAAAGGAAATAAATAAAAGGAAATAAAAAAATATATATTTTTCTCAATCATAGCTTTTATTAAATATGAAAATATTGTTTACATGAATTAATATTTACTAGTAAAACTTTTTTTCCTATAGGGTAGTCTTATATTCAGGCTTTTTGTTTTTTTCCTAAATTAATATTTAGATTTTGGGGGGTCGTCTTATAATCAGGGTCGTCTTATAATCGAGCAAATACGGTAGTATGGCTGATCAGCGTATATTTATAGAGTATAGGGTTAAATCCCTGATTAATATTGTTGAACAAATAGTTGAAAAGCATTGAATTGGAATTGGAACCCAAATAGGAAATGCCCCTACCAGTCCACTAGCGTTATCTGTACCAACAGCAGTCACCAGTGACTTGGAGTTTATCCAAGGTGTGAAATAGAATCATGAAAAATGCATACGTTGCATAAACTGTAAAAATGTGTTTACCATCTTATAAAATACTTTATTTAACCCCTTCAATCCCAGGGGTTTTTGGTACCTCAAAGCCCGGAGCAATTTTGCAATTTTTGCGCTATGTCGGTTCAGCGATGATTCTCTTTTCCTGTGAATAGTGTACCCATATAAACTATATATCGTTTTATTCAAGGAGAGATAGAGCTTTCTTTTGATACCATAGTTGGATGATTAGCTGAAAATTTAGAATTAGAAATTTAGTAAAAACTAGCAAAAATTTGAAAAAAACATCTAAGTTTTTTTACATTTTCCCTCTGAATCCTCACAACATTAGGTAAAGAGACAGAAAATTCCATCCAGATTTACCAATTCAGGTGTCCTGATTTCAGAAATACCTAATTTATATAGATTTTCCATATTTTCCCAACACATATAGGCAACATACTATAAGGTGTACATTACTTTATACAAAGCCGTTAAATTTTTACTGCAACTCTAATTTTAAACAAATAAAACAAAAACACCCACAAAGGTATATATTTCTGTAAAGCAGACAATCCAGGCTATCCTATCATGGGTATTTGGGCACTCTACATGCAGGTATTTGGCCACCAATCACTGTCAAAGGTGGCCACAGAAATTAGTTCCTGCACTTTTTTCACCAACGCGTCTTAGTATTTTGTAGTATTCTTAGGATTTTTTGTACAGGGTATGTGTTATGGCAGAGAAATCTATCCTAAATTGTTCAGCCGCCTCTCCTGATTACGGAAATACCCCACATGCCTAGTTTTTTTTGTGGTTTTCTGGACATTACAGGGCACAAACGGGACCATGCGCGTTATAGATTCCAAACGTGAAATTTTCACATTTTGCTTTAGTAGACCTATGTTTCATTTGGGGCGACGCTGGCTTCTGCTGCCAGGGGGGGAGTCCAGGCTGTCAAACAACAGCCTGGTCTCCCGTGCAGCGGCAGGGATGTGTCCCTAGACGTACCGGGACGTCCATAGGGGTTTCTTAGTGGACGTCCCGGTACGTCTATAGGGGATTGAAGCGGTTAAAACGCAGGCTACATCCTTCCTTTATGTACTGTACATATTGTCAACTAACAACACGTAGTAAATATTTAACTAAAATATTGCATCATACTTACTAATAACCATGTCTGTGTAGGCCTCGGAAAGTCTGTAATGCAGCCAGCTTAATTCTAGATCAGGATATACATATTTCCTGTGTTTTTCACACAGTCAAATAACAAAAGTGAATAATAGGTTATTTATTGTTTAATGTCATCCAAGGAGAATCCTGAGTGTGTTACATATTCCCCTTACATAAGCAAAACATGTTTATACAAACCAGTCCATCAGCAGTTTCATCGGGTCAGTCTCGCATAACAGACAAAACTTTTTAGAGATTTAGTTACCACAAAAAACAAAAAAGTAACCTTTCAGTGACTCACAGCAAATAATTATCATATGTCTGTTGGTGATAATAGTCAATAACATTGCAGTATTCATTTACCGGATCCACTTCAAGTGTATCTGTCATATATATATATATATACAGATATAAAATGACATCGTGTCTACTGGACTATAAGGCTTAACCTATTTACAGAGCAAATTATTACTGCGTGGTTGGGACCAGGGGTAAGTATGGTCATTACATACTTAAAGAGAACACATTTATGGTTTATCAAATCATGCTCTTTAATTAATGACGCATAGCATCAGGCTCAGTTTTCTTATTCGCTCTTACGCCTAAATGAGTTATTAGAAATAATCGTTTTAATTATAATTTAAAAAGACATGTTGTTTTAAGGCTGCTGTGTTATGTAAAATAAATAAGAACCATTCAATATGGAAAATCTGCAAAGAAGTGGTTGGCTTTTGTAATGTTAAATTCCCTTGAGCCTGTTTCTAAAAGCATATTAAAATTATGTGCTTAACCAAGGTTAATTGCATGTGTTGCGTAAGTCAAGCATCGTTCAAGAATCAACATCTGCATTTGATTCTACATGAAAAAGTACAGGCTTAATTAAACATTTGCGTTAGGGGCAAGAAAGCTTTAACATGATGTATTTTTAGCCCACAGTGTTAGCTATAAGGCAGCTGCTATTAAATGTAAACTCGCTTCCACCCGCAACTAAGAAACAGTTCATTATGGTTTGAACGCAGAGTAATAGAAATGTCCATTTTGTTTGTTTTTAAACGTGGGACAAATAACACAACAAAGCATGCAGCGAATGTAGCTCGGTCTCGGTGCCGGCTTGTAATGCTGAGCGCCGGAATATGACGTAATTTCCGGCGCTCAGCAGTAAAGCAGTGCGCACCGCGGCAGAGCAGGGAGATTCGCCACAGGACTGCTAAAAAGGAAAGTGAAGTACAAAGTGGGGGGGGATAGGGTAGATGATAAGGAGGGAGAGGAAGGGTAGATAATGACCCCTGGCGTCGGCAGGGAGGGCGTCATTTTAAACTTTGCCCCAGGTGGCACTATGTCTTGGGCCGGCCCTGGTCCCTCCTGCTACACAGCTACCCCCACAGAGGTGACACCTAACAAGGAACAAGGTAGAAGATGACGTGATCTTCTACCTTTTCTCTATGACTGTAATATATATTTTTGTATATCATTTTAATGATTGGGGAAGTTAAATCTCGTAACACTTAACAGCTGGACATTGCTCTTGAAATAAAAGTGGCCAATGTGAAAAATGGCCGATCCTTGAACTTTAAGACCTAAAACGAAGGCTTTGTGAGCAAATTATACAAGATTTTATCCTACTGAATCAAAAGAAAATGACTATGATCTGTCTGAACAGTGGCTACATAGAAGTGTACCGATTATTTTTACAGAAGAGAAAAGACGTGTTCGAAAAGGTCACATAACCACAGCCTTGACTTAATAGCATCTTTTCAGTGACTGAAGTAGCTTTCAGAGCCCTGTGGTTTTATAAGATGGTGTGATTTTTGGTAATTCTTCCGTTGAGAGGCTTATAAAGATCCGCAAATTTTTGCAACCAATTATCGATTTCCCCCTCTGTTGGTTAAATTCCAAACATATATACCACTTTAGCTTGTGTGGGAATGCACTGAAGCTACTCTCACGTGAACTTTCCCGGGCTAGGGCTACAATTATATGAGAATGGTACAATGCAAGGCTTAACCATACGTATGCTGTATTGGACACATACACTTAAAATAAAAGCATGTGCATGCAGTTTTGTGTCACTTCATTGTGCTTACCCACCTGGCTTGATTGCTGCATGTCCCAATCCAGCCTGGGCGGGCGCCACCTATAGGCAAAGTAGGCGCCCGCCCTGCCTGGATTGGGTCGTGCAGCAATCAAGACTCATTAGAAGCGCAGCAGCGGCTCGCAGTCACTATGGGGATGAGTGGGCAAAGGGGGAGGGGCTTGTAGGGGTGGAGCCAGGAGGCGGCCCTGAGTCCAGGGTCACTACATTTTTGTGCCCAGTACACTTAATGCCCCATCTTTCTCTTGTTTTTCAGCCCCCCTACCCGATTTTTGTATGTTAACACTGTCCGTCTTGTTCCCTTTCCCTAAATACATATATAGCTCACAAAATATATAATAATATTTTAATGATAGTTTATATGCATTTGCAAGTAAGTAATTAAACTAAATATATATTATGACGTTATGAATTAAATATAATGATTGCACTGCATCTGGTTGTATCTGTTTTGTGGGCGTAAACACTGTGTTAACAAATCTAACTAATATTCTTTGTTTTTCAGAATGAGAAGACATTGGGGCGTTCAGTTAGCCGTTCCAGTAATATTTCAAAGGTAATATCAATGGCACTAAATGGCAGTATCCACTGCGTCAAATCTGTTTGTCCCTTATCATCTATAACTCAAAACTGTTTTGTTATTGTTTGCTTCTCATTGTGGATATTTTTTGTGCAGTGTGTATAGCTCCACAGTAATAAAACAATAATAAATCCTACTATAATTCTCACTCTTCTTCCATGCTGAAAAATGAAACAAAGAAAAAAAAATAATACAATAAATAATAATTTAAAAAAAACAATAAAGTGAGCTAAGTGATGTCATTGTAACATCACTGGCATTAAAATAAGTTCAAGAGGTCTCTAAGAGGACCTCTAACCATACTGCACTGAATCACCTTCTCTGTTTGGCAGTCTGATGGGCAGGTCAGGGTTTGGCGGATGTCAGGAGAACATTACCTGCCTGGCTGACTGCATTGTGCCAACTGAGTTTGGTGGAGAAGAAATAATGGTATGGGGCTGTTTTTCAGGGGTTGGGCTAGGCCCTTTACTTCGGCAATGACTTCAGGATACCAAGACATTTTGGACAATGCTACGCTTCCAACTTTGTTTGGGGAAGGCCTTTTTTTATTCCAGCATGACTGTGCACAAAGCAAGGTCCATAAAGACATGGTTGGATGATTTTGGTGTGGAGGAACTTGACAGGCCCGCTCAGAGCCCTGATCTCAACCCCATCAAACACTATTTGATGAACTAGTACTGAGATTGTGAGCTAGGCCTTCTTGTCCAACATTAGTGCCTGACCTCACAAATGCTCTACTGGATGAATGGGCAAATATTCCCACAGAAATACTCCAAAATCTTGTGGAAAGCCTTCCCAGAAGAGTAGAAGCTGTTAGAGCTGCAAAGGGGGGGGACCAACTACATATTAATGTCTATGTATTGAGAATGCAATGTCATAAAAGTCCCTATAGGTGTAATGGTCAGGTGTCCCAATACTTTTGTCCATATAGTGTAGCAATGAATACATAAAATCCAGTTCACTTAAATGCATCACACTAGAGGGGTAGCATGGACTTTTGTGGAGTTTGGTGCAGCTGCTATGGGGACAGTGCTTAAGGATGAGACAGCAACTCACAATCAAATATAAATCTTTTGCATCTGGAAATTAAAATTGCAAGCATTAAAATAATCGTAGTACTCTTCTCCATGGGCTTCATGTAACAACTTTTGCCCTATACAAAGAACGGTCCAGTCTCCCACTCTTTATCTCTGTCTTTTTTTCCTTTCTTCTCCTAAACAGTTGCCACTGTCGCCAAAAACAAATTTAACATTGGTCACTGAAGTAATATGTATTATGTTATACGTATTGCATCATAAAAATATTTTCAATAAGTTTTCACTAACATGCCCTGTTTCTTTGTGAAGAATGTGTATCTCGGTAGGTAGATTACCTCCCCTTTCCAGATTGGCTGCTTATTTAACATCATTTCCACTATGTGTATTTATATTTAATTGCATAAGTATATAACCGTAAATAGAGTGGATTGCCTTTTATTACAACAATCTAATAAAATATATACACATGACATCCTAAAACTCTACACCAATGCTACATTCATTATTCCAAAGTTTTGTTTTAACGACAGCAGCATTATTGCACAGCATGGGGAAATTAACTTTTATTTGTTCATTATTATTATTATTTTTTTTTTTTGTGGAAGTGGACACATGCAACACAGTACCTCTATTTTACCTGGTGTTGAACTTCATGAAACCTTTGCAAGATTTCATGGCATAAGTTAAATAAATCTGCCCACACTTTAGTGTTGGTCTATTTTTGAAATAGCTGTTTAGTGTGAGTAAATTTGTTTACAAAGTACTTTTGTTAAGCTGTTTCTTTTCGCTTTTTTGTATACAAAATAAATTAAACATTTATGTGTCCATCTGCTGGTATAAACTTGCCAAGATTTTGAGGCACAAAATATATACACCTGAGACTACCTATTTTATCCTGCACAGCATTGTTAAAGTGAGCGCAACCCATCTGTAGTATTCAATTCAGCATGTCTTGCCCACTATATTGATTCTTCTGTCCCTAATTTCCACTTAAAAACATTGCAAGATTCTAGGTTAGTGGAAGTTAGTGGTAGATCAGGAGTAATGCCCTGTTGGTGGCCAAATACCATGTTCACTTGAGAGATGTCAGCTTCTATAAACTATAAAAGTCAGAATTTATTAAAGTTTAAAAATATTCTGGCATCTACACTCCTTACGTTATTGTAGATTGTATCATTGCAAACTAAACAAAAAATTTGTTTAAGTTGTATTTGTTGCCGGTAAAAAAGAATGATCGTATATTTTTGTTTATACATTACTTTACGACTAATGTTATGTTCTCTGTAGGACACTCGCTAGACAAGCAAGACGAGCCTCCCTGTAGCTTTATTTATAGTTATAAATTTATAATTATAAGTCACTAATGTCCATTAGGAGGTTTTAGCTGCATTGTTTGAAATTAACTATACCAAATGATGCCTAAACAGTCTGCAGTGTACTCAAATACCACTAAATGATTTATGTTTGGATGTTGCTAGAAAAATACCCTATTTGCCCGAATATAGGCCGCACTTTTTCCCCCCACTTTAAGTCTTTAAAGTGGGGGTGTGGCCTATATTCGGGGTCTAGCACCCGACACCCGGGGCAGACAGCAGGGTTAGGATACAGATCCCCCGCAGCGGTGCAGGGGACCCGTATCCTACTCTCCGATACGCTCAGACAGCCTCCCCTGCCGGCACTTTCCACGGGGGGGAGTGGAGGCACAGGAGGTTGTCTAAGCGCATCGTACAGACATTTACCGGCATCGGCGATGTGCGTAAACGGCCTCCGCTGCTGGCACGTCTGCTCGATGTGCTTTAACAATATCCCTTGCCAGGAATTCCCACGGCAGACGTGCCGGCAGCGGAGGTTGTTTATGCTCGCATCGCCGCAGCCGGTGAACGTCTGCGCGATGTACGTTAAGAATCTTCCTTGCAGGTACTTCCCACGGCGGAAGTGCCGGCACTGGAAGTTAAATACGCTTTATGCGTAGATGTCCTCCGCCGGCTCCGCAAGACCCCGTGGAGTCTGCACCAGTAAGTCTAGTGGGGGGGGCATCTTGGGGACAGAGTGGCAGCATATCTCGGGGGGGGACATGTTTTTCTTTAAAAAAGCACATAACTTTTAAGGTTTGGCCTATATTCGGGTGCGGCCTAAATTCGAGCAGGTATGGTATTTATACTAAACTATTTTCTACACTACGCTAACATATCTACATGGTTCACATATCTCAATGGGAATTTAGCCATATAGATGTTTCTGACACCATATTAGTTTTTCTACATTACCCAACTCTTGTGCTTGAAACATTATCACTTTCCAGCTTGCTTCAGATCTCTGCTGTTTGGTTAATTCCACAATGGCGGTATAACGGTGCAAACATTTGGTTTATATTGATATGGATCACGTAAGGTATTTAACAATCCACAAAGTATAAAAATATTGAAATTCCATCTCATGCACTGCTGCTTATGTGTTTTGTTTTTGAATTTTTATTTAATGGTACAGAAGTACAGGTTTACAATGACAGGGAGCTGTATACTTCTGAGAAACATGTAATGGGAGGGATTGGGATGCCATTAAAAGTGACTCATCTGTGAAAACAACATGATTCATAATTTCCATCAAATTGAGTCAAAATAACCATTAGTGAGTTGTCATGTGTTGTTTAGTTGACCTTATCAACTCTTGTGGTCACATTCAATGTGGTGACATTGAAGTCAAATTAGTACATACCTAGGTTGATTTTTACTGTTTTTGACACAACTTCAGTGAATAGCTGTGGCATCTTTTATATTTCACATCCTGTAACAGCCTATACTCTTTTTGATGACATGGCTCAAGGTGAGTTGTTGTGTAATATTGCTCTTTTAATATTGCTAGACTTGATAAATGGCAGGTAAAAAGATAATTTAAGAAAAGACAACATATACAGTCTTATATACTTCCATTGTTTGACAACAATATATTTCTCATTTAACTTGTTGAGAGTTTTAAACTAGCTATATACCATCCTTACTGCTAAATAGTTGTAAGAGCTTCAGGTGGTTGCAATAATAAATTATCAGAAAAGCAACTTCTTTTTTTGCAGAGCCAAAGAGATACAAAGTACAAGTGAGATGGCACAGTGCAGTATTGTTCCGTAGGCAGTTTTGTATCTCTTCCCTCTATGGAACAATTAAACCTCAGCATCTCATTAGATACAGTGCCGTGGGAATGACAGCGAACTATACAAATGCTGCAAATATCAACTCTTAGCCAGAGACTTCCAATGGATTGCACTGCTTTGAATACTCAGTGGAAGTTGATAAGAATGAATATGATGACAGGCTCAGAGGCTCAAATCTTGACTGTCCTGTGAAAACCGGGAAACTGACTGTTAACATGGCCCTAGACCTCGCAGCATATAGAGGATAATGTTCAGCATGGAGGACAGGAGTTGACATTATGTACATGCTTCTGCTTATGTGTGTGTCAGACCTCACCTCTATGGTGGCAGGAGATCCCTGCAATGACCTGCTACCTCTAGTGCTGCCTCGTCCCGCTCCTATTGTGAGAAGGACAATTCAAAGTGACTGCACAGCAACGTGTAGGCAAGCTTTTACTCTTCATGCACACGCATGACCTTCCTGTTGCCCTTGTTTGTATATTGACCACATGACCCTGATGACATTACTTCCTGCCAGGAAGTTCCTATATACGGTAATCACTGGACCTTCAGCCTACCTTGCTCTTCGTTGGTAAGGCTTGTGTTCTCAGCCGGTTTGCTCCTTATATTCTCCACTACATTAGACCCGGCTTGTTGTCGTAAACTCAACCTTGTCTCCTGATTCGGCTCGTTCAGTTACTCGTGTTTAACGGTATTAGACCCAGCTTCATTTTTGTGACCTTGTCTCCTGATTTGGCATGTTTAGTTATGTGTGCTTCACAGTACTAGGCCTGGTTTGTTCCCGCAACTACAACTTTGTCTTCTAATTTACTGTGACTTGTAAATTCTCTTGGCATTCATATGGCTTTCAACATTGAGCATTACATCTGGGTGACAGTACGTTAACATACGTTAAAGTACGTATGTGCTCGAGATTTGTAGATTTAGGAGATGACCCACTGAGCACAGATTCTTTGGAAAAAAGAGGGTGACTGACATCTGAAGCAATAAAACTGTAGGAAGAATTTGCTTGTTTTTAAGATGTATTAAATAATTGTAATATTCTCTATTCTTTTGATGTAGCTGATAGGGATTCCCAAAATAACTATAGCTCTCAGCCACTTAAAGAGATTTCCTTTCTGTTTTTACTCTTCTATGTGAATCTTATGACATAACATATTGTTACATCAAATAAATGAGCAGTTATGACAGGGCTCTGTGTCATCCACCATGGTGAGACCTGGCTAGATCACTGGTCCTTGTCACTTGACAGACTTCAAAGATGGCAAAGTAAACAAACAAGACATCACACACATGCACCATTTCTTTTATGGCCAAATGTATATTTTGGTTTATTCCAATCAGTTTTTTATTGTCTATCTTATATGTCAAGGTGTCTCACATAACTCTCATGTTGAAACATACTGGTCTACAGTGATGTGAAAAACAGTTGTCCAAACATGATTGGAATTAACCCTTTTACGACAATTGACATGCCAGGCACGTCTCGGAAAAACATCCTATTGGCGACAATTGACGTGCCTGGCCAGTCATGACTTTAAGTGGGTGTAAAAAGCAAATCTACGTATGCTTAAATAACAGACATAGGTATCAGAAATATATATTTTTAAATATGTTTGGGCACAGTGTTCTTTTAAACAACAAAAGAGCAACATTTTAAACAGTAGTTTAAAATGTTTCAAAACTGTTTTGACATTTAAACATTTTGTACATTCAAAATTGGAAAATGCCTTAGAAAATCGTCAGTGGGTAACAAAACAAAACAAAATACACCTACCAGAGCCATCAAAAGGAAAAATAAAATTGCTGCTGCGTTCACTGAAATCATATGCTGCCATGACAACCTATTAATATACAGTTCTGACTCACTTCACTCACTCCTTTTGCTTGCCTTCTAACATTAAAAGAAACCATCTTTCTGTGTTTGGTGGTAAAGACAAGAGCCAAGTAAACATGATTATTTATTAAACATGTTCAGAGTGATTGAGAGGGAGAATATCGACTGTATGTCACCCTCTGTGTAAGGGAAGGTAGATGCTTTTGTAAAAAGGCCATTTAAGTTTTGAGAGGGCATGAGAGTTGTTTTTGTGACCCTTGTTGCTCTCCTTACTTGTCCAGGGTGGAATCCAAAGACAGCTATTCCTGATGCCCCACCATGCATTAGCAGAAGGCTACTTAGGGAAGCTCCTTAACCCTATAAGAGGAAAACCTGCTATATACTTACAGCAACAGCTCCTCCTGAACAGGTACTCTGTTCACATTCAGGTTCCACTGCCTTCTAGAAACTAAATAGTTCTATACCTTTGACGCATGATGTCATTGGTTGTCTTGGATCACATGACTAAGGACATCCTTTTAAAAGGCACCAAATTCAACGACTGCCTGTTTAAAGAGGACATGTGCTACTATGGGTACGCTCTTCAAGGACTGCTTGTGTTTTGACCTTGTGACTTCATTTTTGGCTATGCCTACTGTTTTGTCTCTCTTATCAGAATTGCGTCTCAGCATTTATAGGAGATATAGGGAAATTTGGGATGTTATTTCAACGTTTCATGTTTTATTGCTTGTTCATACTTGTACTGCCGACTAGATTCATATTTTGTATTCTGTCTGTACAGGTATTTTGCTTAGTTCCCTTGTGGTGGTGCTCTTAACCCCTTCAATCCCAGGGGTTTTTGGTACCTCAAAGCCCAGAGCAATTTTGCCATTTTTGGGGTATGTCGGTTTAGCGATGATTCTCTTTTCCTGTGAATAGTGTACCCATGTAAACTATATATCGTTTTTTCAAGGAGAGATAGAGCTTTCGTTTGATACCATAGTTGGATGATTAGCTGGAAATTTAGAATGAGAAATTTAGTAAAAACTAGCGAAGATTAGAAAATTAAACTAATTTTTTTTTACATTTTCCCTCTGAATCCTCACAAAATTAGGTAAAGTGATGGAAAATCCCCTCCAAGTTTATTAATTCAGGTGTCCTGATTTCAGAAATACCTAATTTATATAGATTTTCCAGACTTTCCCAGCACCAGGGAGCGTTCTATTAGGTGTACAATTTTGTAAAATTTGTATGCCTATGGCTTAACGGGTTTGGGGGTTGTGAACGGGGGCAGGAGGGTTATACTGGCTAGATGTTATGCTAGGGCAATGGGAAGTAAGGTTTTTTTAATAATTTTTTTATTATCTTTTTTTATATATTTTTTTTTAATTTTTTTTTTATTTTAATTTTTTTACATTTTTTTTATTTTTTATATATTATTTTTACACAGTAATGGTTAGAGGTCCTCCTAGGGACCTCCTGAACATGCCAGTGATGTCACAATGACATCACAGCCCACATTATAATTTTTTTTTGTATTATTTATATTAATATTTTAATGATTTTTTTAATATTATTTTTTAAATCACTAACCGTTTTTTTTTTTTCAGCTTTTCTGTTACAGGACGGGAGGGGGAGTGAGAGAGATGGTCTCTCACTCCCCTCCCCGCGATCCCCCTGCACCGATCACACTGTGATCTCTATGCAGGTCCTCACAGACCTGCATAGAGATCGCAGCGTCTCTGTGCCTCATCGGAGGGCAGGATATCCCCGCAGGGGATATCCTGTCCTCCGATGACCTTCCGGGTTACGTCAGCAGTGACGTAACCCGGAAGGGAATGCCCGATCGCGCGTTTCAACTGCGCGATCGCGCGATCGGGCACTTTCAACCGTAACAGCTTACCGGCTTTCATGCCGGAAGCTGTTACGGGAGATCGGGCAGCAGAAAGCCGGCAATGCCGGCTTCTGCTGCCAGGGGGGAGTCCAGGCTGTCAAACGACAGCCTGGTCTCCCGTGCAGCGGCAGGGATGTGTCCCTGACGCTGCACGAAAGGCTGGACGTACCGGGACGTCCATAGGGGTTTCTTTGTGGGCGTTTTTTGGACGTCCCGGTACGTCTATAGGGGAACTAAGGGGTTAATCTCATTAGTGTTACACCCTTTTTTCTGACTGTCTTCTCTAACTAGTCACCCTTTCCTGATATTTTGATATTACAGGCTGGGAGTCCAACCTCAGTTTCTGCTCCTAACAGCTTTCCTCGGACATCAGTAACTCCGTCCAGTCAAGACATTTGCAGGTACTTTTTAGTATTTATTTTGCACAAACATGTAGACTTGAAATCTGATAGTAGCTTTTATTCGTAACATCCAGTCGATTCATTGCCCACTTGTCACTGTATGGTTTGTTGTCATGTTTTACTTCATTGAATGTCTGTTGTTTTCATTCCTTTTTTTACTTTCTGTGCTTTTTCCTCCCATTGTTCTGCATGCAGTTCCAGTCCTGTATTCTCTGAATGTTGTCAAAGTCCAGTACAGTCTGCAGTTTTCTTGAAAACCCCGCACTGCCAAAGTTCTAGGACACAAGGTGTCACTGTGACAATAATATCGCAAGATGGTTTTTCAAAGACAAATCTTAATGCTAAGAACTGCAGTAGCCCCTTCAAATCATCTAAGGCCAAGCTGGCCTTTCCCTTCTCAAAATCACTAAATGATGTGGACCAGAAAGCCCAGAATATATCTGAAAGCAGTGATTATGTGGAGCGTACTACCTCGGAAGGACAATTACTTCCAATTAAAGATCATTGCCTCGAGATGAACAGATTTCAGGAAAATGGAGCTAAGCATATTGTTCCCATTACTTTGACCAACTCTAATGTTGCTCATGGACGGGCTATTTCTCCCACCTTAAGTTTCCTAGGAGCGAACAGTAGTCCTGAATGTGTATGTATACCTCTTATGGATGAGAAGGCCGACAGCGAGTCCTCTAAAAGCAAGACCCTGCTGCACTATATATTTTCTTTCTCTCCAAGTTCTAGTGCTCATAGTTTACAAAGGTTCCAGCAGATTGATGGCCTCTCTAGAAGTCTACATGCAGGTACATTTTCCAGTATGCTTTTGGGAAGCACAGACCTCTGTTCTAATGATATAGGAGATGATGATGTGTTTGAGGACAGTGCATCTCTCCAAGAAAATCTTCAAGAACAAAGAGCTCCGCTGTGCTCCGTTGAGGACAGTGATCTTGAATGTACTTCTCCCTATTCAAAAAAAATGCCCCCAGCATCCCCTATTTCAGCTTCTGGGGACTTATGCAGGTTGGTTTCTGGGAGAAGTGCCCTCTTGAGAGATGCAGACCCACATCAAATCTAACTGAATTATTGACACATATGCAAAATACATTACAACGTCCTGCTAAGAGCCTCTTACGTTTTTAGTAGAAATGCTATACTGCTGTTCATTCATCTTTATTTCTTATTAAAGTAAATATAATAAAATATTTTACAGTGTCAGAATAAACACCTTTCAGAGTAGATGCCATATAGCACTTACAATCAAGAACATTGCTTACAAGGGCTTTAGTCTTTTGTAGTAATTTATTACTCATATGCTTGTCAGTGATTCATGCTAGTGATGACAGGACTGCATCTCTTGGGCTGTAGTTTCTGATTTATTCAAGCAACCTTTGTTTTTGTTTACTATCATGTGCAGAACAAAAGAGAGTTTGATTATCACCTGAATATCTGTCAGAGTTTATGGAAAATATTTTTTCGGATTGCTGTGGATGCTGTATAACAGTACTTCCTTCCCATTCCGTTTCTGGAATAGACACCAAAACTATAATAAATAATCATACATCTAGAATATGACCGTCATAGACACCAAAACTATAATAATAATGCATCTAGAATGTTATATTATGGTTCCCACTAGGCAGGGGGTGTAAGTCTTAGCTTCACAGTCACCATCATGTATGGTTAACTCATGTTCCTTTACTGCCCTTAAAGATAATAGGGCAGTGTCTAAACAAACTTGTGGGAAACATTTTTTCATAGTGCCTTCCCCGTTTCATGTTTGCAAAAAAATCTAAGTGTACCTGTGGACTTAAGCCGTATACATGTTATTTTGTAGAGGATGTGTGGCTCTGTTCATACACAAATACTGTCCATACATTTAAGGCACATAAACATCAAAGCATTTTTTCTTATCGTAGCTTCTCTTTAACTTAAGCCTGTCAAATTATGTGTATACTTTACTCCATAATTCAAAGACATAATTTCCTCTTATTTACACTCCAAATTCCTCAGCAGTCTGAATTACCATATTTGCTTGATTATAAGACAACCCTGATTAGAAGACAACCCCTAAATATTAATTTAGGGGGGGGGCTGAATATAAGACAACCATATAGGAAAAAAACGTTTTACTAGTAAATAATAAATGTAAACTTTTTTCATATTTAATAAAAACTATGATTGAGAATTTTTTTTTATTTTTTTTGCCAACCTGCACCCCCCAGTTATGCACATCTGTCCTACGGCTTGCCACTCTGCCCCCCAGAGATGCCTTATACCGTGCTATATGCCACTCTGCCCCCCTGATATGCCTTATACCCCCTATATTCCACTCTTGACCCCCAGATATGCCTTATACCCCCCATATGCCACTCAGCCCCCCTCGACTAAACCAATGCATCCCTAGTCTTGTCCTCCCTTCTTCAGACTCCCTGGTGTCTAGTGGGGGCAGCCGGTGGACGTCTGCACGATGTGCGTAGAAAACTTCCGCTGCCCATTAGTTCAGCCGAGGCTTCTATGACTGAGCACCGGAAGGTCACGTCACGCCGGTGCTCCGTTATAGAAGCCCCAGCAGAAGTGCTGGCAGGAGCGGAGGTTGTCTGGGAGCAGGAGAGGGGGATCCTCCTCTCTGGCAGTCGGTGAACGTCTGCGCAATGCGCACAGACAACCTCCACTGCTGCCGGCACTTCTATCGGGCGTCTGTGATGGAGCACCAGAAGGTTATGTGACGCCGGAGCTCTGTCTTAGAAACCCCAGAGGAAGTGCCGGCAGCACTGCGGGTATCTGGATCTAAGTCTTGTAGTCAGACCTCTATTTGAGGTATATATATAAGATGACCTCGAATATAAGTCGAGGGGTATAATTGAGCAAATACGGTATTATATTCACAAAAACATAGATATTCAGGAACTCTCTATGCAGATAAATTCAGTAGAAAAGAAAAATGTATCCTCCTCCAAAAAAAAAATAAAACAAGGTGAAACAAAAAAAAAACATTTTGAGGTTGATCAGTAGTATAAATTGCTCATTTACTCTATCACCAACTGTTGCAGAAAACTGCTCTCTTTTTCCTACTGCAATTTTATTTCTGTAAATTTCTCTGATTTGTTAGATTATTCGCTGTAGTCTGTGTTGGGTTTATGTGTGTATTTGCAGTAATTTAGCTGTATTACCATGTTGTATGTCTTTATCATATGCATTGTACATTAGTGCTTATGTGTTAGTTATTATTTGCTATTTTCATGTCATTTATCACAGCTGTATTACTACATTATCAAGAAAATACCACCAGAACAGCATTTATACACTCTTGTAGGCCCTGGATAGCATACAAAAATATTAAATCAAGCAACTTTGCATTTGAACACCAGATGTTGTTGAACTAAATACCATAGAGAGCAGTCAGACATGTTGACTGAATAGCATTGTGGGAGCTTTGTAACATGTAGAGTTGTTATCTACTGGAGGTGCTACTGCTTCCATATGATTCATATGATTCTTACTAAAATCTATCTTATAAGTAATATAATGATTAAGTGAGACCCTAGTGACCACACACACCACACACTGATGTAGAATGAATGAAGTATATATACTACATGCTATTGTTGTAAACCTACTCGTCCAAGAATGCAAAATATACTATTCTAGTGCAATATAAATCTGCAATAATCCACTGCCCTAGAGACGTCATTGTAGTGCCATCAGTACATTGCGTCATAATAGGAATATTTTTTAATATCCTAAATTATATCTTTACAGAAATTATTGATAGTAGAATGTTTTATCTTTCATTTAGGATATGTCACTGTGAAGGTGATGATGAGAGTCCTCTGATTACACCCTGCCATTGTACAGGGAGCCTTCACTTTGTGCACCAGGCCTGCCTGCAACAATGGATCAAGAGCTCAGATACACGATGCTGTGAACTCTGCAAGTTTGAGTTCATCATGGAAACCAAACTGAAGCCTTTAAGAAAAGTAAGGGGTACAGAGTTCAGAGGGTGAAGCATTAAGGAGCACAACATTGGGGAGCTTTATACTAGTCTATGGTCGTTCTGTTTGTTTTATTTGACTTGATCAAATTGCCTTTCTCAATGTAATTAATTTCTAGATTAAAAAACAACAGTACCAGTCATTCTCTGTGATGAGACAGAAGTGTTATGCCTTTTGGTGACTTCTTGATGGATATATGCGGTTTTCCTTTTAGTTTAACACATTATAATATTTTAAGCAAAATAAGCGTTTCCGATACAACACAATCTCAGGGAAATATTTGTTCCGATTGTTCGAAGAAAGGCTCAGCTCTAGGATGTTAGGGGTCCCAAAGAAATAAACCAAAACAATGCCTTTAATAAAAGCGGTCAGACACGGTTTTGCACTGTATTATTATTTTAGAATAAATGATATGGATATTGTGTCAGGTTTGCCTAGGTCGTATTCCAGTGAGGCAAAAGCTGTTTAACCTCTTTGTATTCATAATCACACGCCATCGTTTTTGTGTAATATTAAATCCATTATAGCAGGGCAGTGTCCCAGCCACTCCTTACCACTTTACCTCCGTATTTCATTATGGAGCTCCAAGGTTACATTACTAGACCAAAAATCCCAGTTAGCATGACATTTGAGTGAACATTCAAGAGCTGAAACTTAAGGTCAGTCATCAAGATTGTCTGGCAAATTCAGCACTCTTGGCAGCTATGCAAGGTTTACCATGGGTAGGACAATCCAAACTGCTATTACTGAGACATTTTTGAAGTACAAATGGTACCGTGTAATAAGTGTTTTAGTACATACTATTTTTTTTAGTTGCCAAAGTGCTCAGCCTGCATGAATGCCAACATCAGCTTGAATAGTAAACATTGTCTGCTTCTCTTTATTCTAGTGGGAAAAGCTGCAGATGACAGCGAGTGAAAGAAGGAAGATATTGTGTTCTGTAACATTCCATGTCATCGCAATAACCTGTGTGGTTTGGTCGTTATATGTACTGATAGACCGCACAGCAGAGGAGATCAAGTTGGGCCAAACAACAGGTGGGGTTTCGATTTTTTTGCTGCAGTCATTGAAAGATGTGTTTACAAAAAGAAATTGCCCATCTGTTAAACTGAAAATCCTCTCAGAGGTTTTGTGATCACTTATTCCAGTACTCAAATGATTTTTGATAATGGAATAGCAATATAATACCAAAATGAGCTACAATGGGAACACGCCTATGTATTAATACATCCTGTAGTAATTTCTATAAAGGTTAAATAAGGAACCACAATAACAAGCAGATATTTTTGGTTAAGGTGCTATTTTCTCCTTTGTAATCAAGAGCATTGTGTTTAAGCAACACTGGCCACCTGTGTGCTATATTACTGATTGTCACAGATCTGGCTAGTCCGACCGACTACCTCCGCTGACTGGTGCTGCCTTAGCCTGGGACAACACACTGTTTCCCCGGTTTCCCAGTCACTAGCCGAGACTCAGTGTACGGTATAGCCAAAAGAAAAGACTGATTTATTTTTCACAAAAAGGGCTGGATATATTCAGCAAAACACACATTAACATAAAACAAGATATTGGGATGCAAACCGCCCAATTAATCTGCCTCCCAGAGACAACAGCCACAGAAGTCTTTACAAAGTCAGGGCCCATAGTCAATAGGGAGGAGGCTGGCTGTCAGGCCTCTCCAGTGGCCCCAGTAATGGAGGGTTCCATCACACTGATATATATATTTTTATATATACACTATATTAAATATATGTAGTGGACATTAGGATTTGTTGTATATTTGAGATTATATGGTAATATTTTTAAATATGTATGCCCATACATACAGTATCTCACAAAAGTCAGTACACCCCTCACATTTTTGTAAATATTTTATCATAACTTTTCATGTGACAACACTGAAGAAGTGACACACATGTACGGGCTTTGTCATTAAGGGGTTAATATAATATACGGTATATTATAGCCATAAATCTATTGATATACTATATATCAATTGGTAATAAAGCCTGCCATCCAGCATAAAACTATAAGGGCAGAGTGGGTTTAACCACATGATGTAGATGTAGTAGAAGAATATACCTGATTATGAAATGTATGGAGTTTATTTAAACATGTGTCCTTTTTTTCAGGTATTCTGGAATGGCCATTTTGGACAAAATTGGTGGTAGTTGCAATTGGCTTCACTGGTGGACTTTTGTTTATGTATGTGCAATGCAAGGTGTACGTACAGTTATGGAAACGACTAAAAGCATATAACAGGGTCATCTATGTTCAGAACTGTCCAGAAACTTGTAAAAAGAAACTATTTGAAAAAACTGTAATTATTGAGCCCAATCTGGACAGTAAAGAAGTTCTTGGAATTCATCACTCTGACACAAATTCTTCATACTACACAGAACCAGAAGATTGTGGGGCAGCTATCCTCCACGTTTAAACATTCTGTCCACTTTTTCTTCCGGAAACGTTTGTTTACCTTTCACTGACTGCAGTGGATTTGACGATATTCAGCAACACGTTATGTTTTCCTGCAGTTGAACCCAAATGTACCGTATGCATTCTAAAAATCAAAAATTAGATTAACACTCATCGCCGCTTTTATGCCTTTTAAAACATTCAAAAAAATACCCAACATTTCTCGTACTGGACTCAAGTACTCTGGATTGCATAGAAGAAAGACGATTATATATATATATATATATATATATATATAATGAAAGAATAGTACCCTCATCTGCAGAAATGCGGACAACCTTTACAATCGGAAAGTATTTCTTTCTACGAAGAATACTTCACGTCTCTTTGCAATACAAGCATGTCCACTACTCTTACTGCTGGCAACATCCATCTCGGCTTTCTGTTTTAGGATTTGGCTTTACAAACTAATCACAATAGCATTGAGCACTTTTTGAAAATGTTTTTGTATATCTATGTCGAAATTAGTTACATGGAGAGACACTTCTAGTTGAAATAATGTGGAACCTCTGCCCTTACAAGCTGATTATTTTTTTTTTCTTCAGAATTTTGTCAATTTACCCACAAGGAAAACATTTCTGCCTTGTTATTTCAGGAAAATTGCATATGTAAGCAGTTTGGACTTACCGTTTTTCTACCACATGTATTCAAGCTGTTTTTTTTACTCAAAATGCACAAATTGGTATACTATTGAAATTATGGTGTAAATTGAATAAAACTTAGAACTTTTAATAAGGAATATGTTTTTAATGTATCTAGATTTGGGAAATTCTGAGTTAATGAAGTAAAGAGCTTATAGTAGGATACATTTAGCATAAATAGCATTTTATATGTAAAAATCTAGTAACAAATGCCCTTTTCCCCCCCTCACATGTGAGCTATAGTTTTGGGAGGACAGCACAAAAAGAATGACAACATTGGCACATTCACATCATACAGTCAACAAGTATGTCTAAAAGCATACATGTTTTAAGATATTTTCAAATGACCACATGTTGACCTGTCAGTATTTGATTTTTTTTCCACTACTGTCCTAATCACCTGTACTTATTTATGAATAAATAAAAAACAACACAGTTGGGGGTGTGCTAGAAGAACACAGTTCTGAATCTCTGTTCTAAACTTGACAAGTTTGATTGAAACTGAAAAAATGGCACTTTAAAATGTTTGCTATAATAGCCTTGAGTCAATGGACCTGGCAAAATTTAGTCTTAGTAAAAAAAAAAATATAGAACGTTCTACTGCGTACAGAACGGTGTGGAACAATTAAATAACCCTGACGAAAACAAACCGAACAACCTTCTCAGCCAAAATGCAAGTAAGCCACAAGTGTATATATGATATAATCACACCCCAACATGCGCAAAAAGGCCAAATCACTTAACCACCAAGCATATCAAAGGAAAATACAAGACATTGGAGCATTCTGATTGCCATAGGGAATTCTAACAACAGCCAGTCCTGGGATTAGAAGCTGGCAACGACCCTTCCAAATAAACTATATAAACTCCTGCAAAACTCTTAGCTCATGGCCTGTGTATGGGCCTTTGTTGAGCTAAACCACAAGCTAAGAAGTGGAGGTGAGAATGAGAGTTAACACTGGTATATGTCAGTGGGTACAGGAGGAGAGCATTGCACAATACATTACACATTATACACCTCGGCACATCACAAACACCATGTTTTTATTGGCAACTGACGGATTGATTTGGACTGAGAGTTTGACTGGGAATACGTGAGTGGGGTGTAAAGGAGGGAGGAAGGATATAAGATGGACGAGTGTGCAGATGGAAACTAGGGGGATATGGACAGGAAGCAGTAGGGTGAAAGAGGATACTTGTTTAGACAGACACGGAGAAGAAACTCAAGAATGTGAGACCAGAGTCAGGCTTGGGAAAGGAGGCATCTAGCAACAGATCTCCAGCCCCTACAGCAGCGCATGGATTAGCTGCAAGTACACTGCCAATCTGATACGGTCTCGACACCAGTCCTTGTCAGGGTCTTATATGGATACCCATGTCACATGAATATCATGTTATTACATGCAAGAAATTAAGGTGCTATGTATGTGCATGTGATATGCCTTTGACAGTCATGATGGTACTTGTAAATAGGTTTTAAGTATGCTTAGTGATGTGAAAGTAGTGCAAGAGTATAAGTTTGGTTGATATCTTATGGTACATAATAGACTTCTGCAGAGAGCTCTGAATTTTCATTTATTTACCAAATTGGCTCAAATATAGGCCGGACCCAAATATAGGCCATACCCTTAAAGTTTGGTGCTATTTTAAAGAAAAACATTTTTTTAAAGAAAAACATTTTTTTAAAGAAAAAATACACAGTTGAATGGTAAAACAGTATTTTATCTAATGAACAGGCATACCTGTATTTTAACATTTTTGGTATCTATTATAGTTTGTCAGCATATTTTATATATAAACAGAAAACCAATAGCCATTTTAAGGTCCCCCCCCCTTAATTCATTATGCAACTTACTTATAGATATGCCTCTTTGCCCCCCTGATATGCCACTCTGTCCCCCAGATATGCTTTATAACCCCTGTTATGCCACTTTGCCCACCAGATATGCTTTATAACCCCTGCTATGCCACTCTGCCCCAGATACACCACTCTGCCCCTAATATGCTTTATAACCCCTGATATGCTTTATGCCCCCAGATATGCCACTCTGACCCCCCCAGATATGACTTATGCCCCCAAGAAATGCCCTGAAGTGGCACTTCTGCTTCCTAGAAGTGCCACCCCCCCGACTTACCAATGCACCCCCAGACCCCCTGTTGTCTAGCGGGGGCGGCTGGTGAACGTCTGTGTGATACGCGTAGACAATCTCTGCTGCCGGGACTTCCGTCGGGGGTTCCATGGTGGAGCACCGGAATGTTATGTCACGCCTGCGCTCCACCATAGAAGCCCCAGCGGAACTGCCGGCAGCATAGAAAAGGATCCAGGTCGTGCTAAATAAAAAAAATTTAAAAAAAAAAAAACACCCGCCCAGCGCCCAGAACTGCTTGTCCCAGTCAAACTGTGCATCCCTGCGCTAAACCCCTAAAGACCTAAAGTGTGTGTGGGGGGGGGAGTGCGGCCTATATTCGGGCCAATGCGGTATTTATTTATTTATTTTACGTAGAAGCAGACTTCAGTATTATTGCCAAATCTCAGTGTGGTGTTTGTGCAGAGAACGTCACCCAAAATATGACATGACTGACAACAATGGCAGCCTTTAGGTCTACAAATAGAGAAGTTGTTTGGAACAAAATGTTAAAACTAGGTTTTTGGGACATTCTAAACAGCATTACTGCATACAGCACTGTGTTTTATTAAAAAGATTTCCCTTTCCCTTTTACCAGTCCTTGTTCTTGTGTTAGGTTAGCCACTTAACTATCCAATGTATGTTAGTTTCTCTTACTATATTAACTTGAACTGGGACCAGGACCACACACAAAATCCAGCGACACAGGACACCAGAGAACGTTTGATCAACTGATGATGTTTAAATACATACCTGTGTCTGACATGCCCTTAATTGCTCACAAGTGAGACAGAACTAATACAGGGTGACAAATGCCAAGAAGAGATAGAAAGCCAGACACCCACATAGCCTCCTGGTGCAGACATTGGTAGGTGCGGGATATTACAAGCACAAGGTCACTGCTTCCCTTGGATCCTGGCAAGCTCTCTTACTCTCTAATTTGAGGATATGACCCATTTTCCTCACGTTTCTCATACCTTGTACTTTTAAATCCTTTTGTGAATTTTAATGTTCCTATTACCCATGCTCAGGGGCGTAGCTAGAGTATTTGGCACCTGGGGCGGATCCTGTATGTGCCCCCCCACAAACACATTAAAACTGCATAGCTTCTATCGTTATATACTGGCGCAGACATTGAAGGTGGTACAGCATTACTGTTATCATTATATACTGAGGCAGACATTGACGGTGGTACAGCATTACACCTATCACTATATACTGAGGCAGACATTGATGGGGGTACAGCATAACACTATATACTGAGGCAAACATTGATGGTGGTACAGCATAATCCCTATCACTATACATTGAGCCAGACACTGATAATAGTGCAGCATAACTCCTATCACTACTACTATATACTAAGCCAAACATTGATGTGGTGTAGGCCTACCACTTTATTGTCTGGCTTAGGGATGCACCGAAATGAAAATTCTGGACTGAAACCGAAAATCCAGCATTTACCTGTCCGAAACCAAATATGACCCCCACCATAAAAAAAATCTTATACAATATTATATAATTGTTAACAGCAATCACACTCCTATCATTCCCAGATCCCAGGCATACCCAGATTCCAGCATGCACTAGCTGACTTGGCATGATAGGAGTGTGATTGCTGTTAGCAATTATATATAGTTATTATTGCACTCAGCACTAGAGGCATAGACTCAGACATACAAATCCCGTATTTGCAGGTATACAATAATAATGTATGGAAACATAGCACGAGATAAAACTACAGGCATAGATGATAGGTTGCACAACCCAAAGCCAGCTCTGGCGTCCACACTGCCCGCATAGAACCACCACCCAGATTACACACATAGGATTTACCATCTTTGTCCCCAAACAGCCCAGCATGAGTCAACTTTGTCCCCAAACAGCCCGGCCTGTGCCATCTTTGTCCCATAAACACCCTGCCTGTGTCATCTTGGTCCCCAAGGCTCAAACATCCTGCTCTACATCAATTATACATCATACACACAAACACTTTAACAGTCACTCACTAATTCACACTTCCATTCACATAATTAATTCACACAATCATTTATTCTGTCTCTCATTCACACAAATTTACACATTCATTAATGCATTCTCACAAACTCATTAATTATCTCCCTCATTCAGACAATTCATCCACATTCATTCACTCATTCTACCCCCCCTTCCTCTATCCTCACTATCTACCCTCCTCCCTCTTTCCCCACTATATACCCTGTCCCCCTTTGTAGTTAAAGTTTTTGGACTTACCATTCAGAAGTCCTGCGGTGGGAGCACGACGCCTCCGTCTTCCTGCTCTGCGCCGAAATATGAGGTCATATTTCGGCGCTCAGCAGTGAAGATTTCAACAGGTGGATTGGTTATATTTATGGACTGATTTTTCAGGTAATTTCTGTTAAGGAAATCTAGCCTTTGTACAAAAAACACTTTTGGTCAGGTACACATAGGATCTGCAATATCTCAAAGATTTCAGATTAGAAATGAGGCTCTGAGCATTGAGCCCTTGGTGGTCATCTTGAGTGAAAAAATCAGGGGTATTGAAGAGGAGTTTGTGCATGATACATAAGATCTCCCCACACCACTCACTCCCTGATCTATTCACTTATCTCTAAAAGTTCTCAAGACCATCTAGTTTCAGAATCAATAATTTCAAATCTGAGGTTCTTTGTTAATCCTTATTCAGACTTTAAGTGTCAATCCAACTCATTAAAATCTTTGTAGATTTACTTACCCAGAACGCTAGGTTAGCATACTCAATTTATTACCTTCCTGTGATTACTAGACAGATGCAGATTGGTGGGGAAACAATATTTCTTTCAGTAGCATGTACTTTCACCCTTAAAATTACCATTACATTGGTTTGATTTTTCCCTGAAGGATTGATCTCTCTGATCTCAATCACAAATTTATTTTGAATAACTTTGCCAGTTTGGAGCAGACCTATTAAGTAGAAACACATCTCAGAAGAGTTACTCATCTTCAAAAGCATGATCCACAAGAACATATCAGCTGGCTGTAGTTACAGATAGATCTACTAGGAGGAAGAAACATAGATCATATATAATGCATTTCACTGTATATAGCTCCAGCAGATTTCAGTCAAAAGTTGGCAAGATACGTTTAAAAATCACAAATAATAACAAACTAGTACAAGAGGAGAAGAGGGCCCTACTCTTGGGAGATTACAATCTAGTCTGTTGAGGGGAAATTGAAACATTACGAGAGGTCTGCTTGGATGAGTTGGTCGAGTCTGGATGAGCTGCCGAGGTTGTTGGTTGTTCAGGTGGCTTAGACTGGATGTTGGCTAAGAGTGTTATGAGGAAAGGTTGAATGCTTCTTGAAAGAGGTGGAGAAAATCTAACAGAATGGGGAAGGGGATTCTAGAGAAGAGTTACAGCACTGGAGAAATCCTGGATGCGGGAGTGGAAAAAGGTAATGAGGGTAGAAGAGAGATAAAGGTCATGACATGAATGAAGAGATCAGTTAGGTATGTATTTTGGATAGGAGGGTAGAGATATAAGGAGGTGCAGAGTTGTTCAAGGCTCTCTGGGTCAGGAGCTTGAATTTGTCTCTGAAGGGTATGGGGAGCCAGTTGAGTAATTGGCACAGATGCATGGCAGATAAGAACAATGACAGAAAGATTAATCAGGCTGGAGAGGGGAGTCCAGTTAGTAGGCAATTGCAACAACCCATGGGGATATCACAAATGAGAGTGGATTTGTATTTTGATTGTTTCTAGTGTGAGGAATGGATTTGGAAATGATTCTGGGGATGTTTTTCAGTTGAACATGGCCTTATTTGGTGAGTGACTGGATGTGAGGAATTCAAGTCAAGTGGGCCGCAGTCTCTTGTGAGCGAGTAACGCGACACCGGACATGTGGCCTATTCCACCATTGGATGTCAGTGCCGTGGGCATACACACACCAGGGGCCTGCTGGGGTCAAAAGCCTGCAATCACTTCTGCAGGGGCCCTGCTGCTTACCCATGTGTCACGTTAATTTATGTCACGTCACATGACCCTGCTCCGTTCCTGCTTCCCCTGGCCGGGACAATAGAAGTTGTTCGCACAGAGTGCGAGAAACACGGAGGGAAGCAGCCATCCCTGCGGAAATCTGCAAGCTGCACCGAGAGCTCTGCAGTTCAAGTAAGGAGGTAAGGGAGGGTGTATCAATGAGTATATCTGTGAATGTGTATATGAATGAGTGAATTAATATTTGTGAATGAGTAAATGAATGAATGAATGAATATGTGTGTGATAGCATGGATCTGTAAGTTGGGCGAGCATGGCACAGGGAGGCTGTTTGCGGCTAGGATGACATATGAAGGTTGTTTGAGGCTAGGATGCCACGGGTAGGCTGTTTGAGGGCAAAGATTTCAAATCCTATGCTTCTTATCTGGGTGTTGGGCAGATCCTATCATTGTAAAGGATTTTTCTCTCTCTCTCATTTTGCTTTTCTTTCTTCCCCTTTTACATCTCTTTATTTACCTTATTTCCCCATTTTTCCTTTCCTTCCTCACCTTTCCACTCCTTTCTCATCTTTAGTGCCTTCTGTCTCCTTTTTTCCCTCCTTTTCTTTCCCCTGATGTCACTCCTCTCTTGCCACTCTTTTCTCCCTTGTATCTTTACTTTCTGGGTTCTGATCCTTTTCTCACTACTAATGAAAACATTTTAGCTGTCACCTATTAAACCCTGCCCATGGGAAACCCAAACCACACCACAGGCTCAACATCTACATACAGGAAAATGTGACAACTTTTACTATAATTAATGTTATTAAGTCGATTCCTGCTATTGTTTTTCCAAGGTATGAGGGCTTGAAGTTCTTCCATTGGTGTTCTGGGGCGGAACATGGATTGTTCTGCCTATAAAAGGACCTTTGTAAAGTATGATAGTAACTGAAAATTTCAGTGGTTCAGATAATACCTGCAATTCAATATGGTGCTTTTTATGAAATCCTTTGGTTACTGAAAATGGTAATAAGGTCACAAATTTTATTAGTTTTATGTTTCATATTTCTTTTCATCTCAATGCATGAAATTTAAAGGTCTCAAAATTTAATTTTCTGTTATGACATTTACTTTTCTGTGACATTGTTTGTGCTAATATATATCCACCTGGATATTTTTCATATGCATGAAAATCTCTGCCATTCACCTTTTGTCCAACAACGGTGAGGAAAATTCTATCTACATGGTTATGGTGGTTTTTTCCCCTGATAAGTGGAAACAACATCAGTGGCCTAAGCAGGTTCAGCCGGGAAAGTCCAGCACACATTAATGAAACTGTGCAGGAGATGCATAGACAACATGCATTACTTGTTTATCGAGGCATGTCAGTAACACAGCCACCTACCTCGATCGCCTTGTGATTGCCCTGAAGAGCAACCAGAAGCGCCATCCGTGAATGGCCTTGACGCCATTCACAAGATGGCAGCACCAACTGTCACATCAATGAGTTCACAGAGGGTCTATTCAGATCCTGAGAACTCTCGAGCTTCCCCATGGAGTCCAGCTCACTAATCACAATGTAGTAAAATACAATAAAAAAATATATATAAAAAAAAAATTGTTAACATGTCAAAATAATCCAGCACTGTCACAAAAAAAGTTATATACATATATATATACATATACATACATACAAAAATCTTTTATGAGCAAGTCTTACAATTAGCGAAATATCTTCACAAAACTTGTTGCAATGATAAATCGAATTGGCCAGCTTCAAAGATGTCCCAAATATGGGACGTGGGCAGAGACTGACCAGATGTCCAAATGCCAAAAATGCACACCTCACAAAAGTGGCCTTTTACCTCCCAGATAACCAAACAAACCCATGCATGAGGGGTATCGCTGTAACAGTGTGTGAAAACCTTGTGAAGACTTACAGAAAACGTTTGACCTCTGTCATTGCCAACATATATATATATATATATATATATAACAAAGTATTGATATGAACTTTTGTTATTGACCAAATACTTATTTTCCACCATAATTTGTAAATAAATTCTTTAAAAATCAGACAATGTGATTTATGGACTTTGTTGTCTCTCATAGTTGAAGTGTACCTATGGTGAAAATTACAGGCCTCTCTCATCTTTTTAAGTGGGAGAACTTGCACAATTGGTGGCGGACTAAATACTTTTTTGCCCCACTGTATGTCGCCACCTTCTAGCCAACTTTCAGTGATCTTGCATGGTAGGTAGTACACAAGTGTTTGCCTACTAGGTAATTTCAATATAACAGATGTCTTGGTACCACAGCTAAGTGCCCCAGAGATCAATGTACACAAGATGAGACAGTGTTGCATATGTTTTGGAACTGCTTCGATGCACATGACATATGGAAAAAGGACCACTTTTAAAATGGATTTGAGACATTAAGTTCTTAAACTATACGGTTGTTTTATATGGCCTTTTAACTTGTCCCACAGCTGACCAGTCGCGTGTTTTATGGAGTATTATAAATTGTATAAAAGAAGCAATTTGGAAGACCAGGGATATTTTATTGCTTAAGAAAGGATATATAGACCCTTCCATATGTCTTAAGATGGCTTTAAGCAACATGCACACATACTTTTTAAAGGATTGTAAAGGCATGGCTTCAAAGAAAACAAAGAGGCTTTGGTGCCTTGATATGTGGAACATTTACTTGGCATGGACTGAACAGTTTATCCGGTTTTAAAATATTTATTTACTGTTGCATATAGTTATGAAATATCTGCTTCCGGTGCAATTGGATTCTACTCGTTTTGACCCGGCTTGCCCTGACCATGCTCCTGTGATCTCCTGGTATTGACCCAGCTTGCCTCACTACTGTACGTTCAGTGGTGGGATTCAATTTGTTTAGTAACCGCTTCCGAGATTTCGTTCTAGAAAATGAAAACCACACACACACACACACACACACACACTCAGGTAGTCTCTCTCTCTCTCACACACACACACACACACACACACGCAGTCTCTCTCTCTCTCTCTCTCTCACACAGACTCAGGCAGTCTCTCTCTCTCACACAAAGACTCAGGCAGTCTCACACACAGACACACACACACACAGACTCAGGCAGTCTCTCTCTCTCTCTCTCTCTCTCGCACACACACACAGTCTCTCTCCCTCTCTCTCTCACACAGACTCAGGCAGTCTCTCTCTCTCACACACAAAGACTCAGGCAGTCTCACACACACACACACACACACACACACACACAGACTCAGGCAGTCTCTCTCTCTCACACACACACAAAGAGACTCAGGCAGTCTCTCTCACCCGCACACAGAGACTCAGGCAGTCTCTCTCTAGCAGTTAATCAAAGTGTTCAATAGAAGTCTGGAAAAAGTATGCACTGGTGCTTTTTAGATAATTGATTGTGAATTGTTTATGTGACAAATGCTATTAATAAAACAAAGAGCCACTAAACATTTTTATAAGTCTACTTCTTGAAAACAAGGTGAAAACTGCAAGAAACAATTTGACTCATTGTTATTTATTTATTTAGCAAATCTATGATGCCTCCTTTGATGTTTTATCAATTGCATTTGTCACATAAAAATTTTTTTCAAGCAATCATCTAAAAAGCACCAGTGCACTTTTAATTACCATTAATTAATCCCTTTAATTAACTCTGTCCCCAGTTTCCCATAGGCATCTTTGTCACTAAATAGCTTCCCATAGTCCCATGTTTAGTGACAAAGATGCCTATGGGAACTGGGGACAGAATTTGCCTTTGCCCCCAGTTTCCCATAGGCATCTTTGTTACTAAACATGGGACTACGGGAAGCTATTTAGTGACAAAGATGCCTATAGGAAATTGGGGACAGAGTTTGCCTTTGCCCCAGTCTCCCATAGACATCTTTGTCACTAAACATGGGACTATGGGAAGCTATTTAGTGACAAAGATGCCTATAGGAAATTGGGGACAGAGTTTGCCTTTGACCCCAGCTGTCAAACATCTGTGTGATGCAGACAACCCCGCTGCTGCTGCCGGTGGCTCCACCCATCCTCCTCACTGAACGGGGCTGGCACCACCCACAAAAGGTCATTGAGCAGCCCTGGTGCCGCCCACAAAAGTTATTGAGCGGCGCCGGCAGACTCGCTTCTATTTCGAATCGACAGGGGTGGCATTTTAAGAAGCCGTCCCCGTTGATCCAAAATAGAATTGAGTCAGCTGGCCAGCGCAACTCGGTGACCTTCGTGGGCGGTGACAGCCCCGTTCAGTGAGGAGGGTGGACGGAGCGGGGTTGTCTGCATCGCACAGATGTCCGCTGCTGCCGGAAAGGAGGATCTAAGTCCCCTGCAGCGCCACAGGGGATCTGGATCCTAAACCCAATTATAGGCTGCACAACCACTTTAAGTGGGGGGGAAAGTGCGGCCTATAATAGGGTAATTAAGAAACTGCTTGCACGAACCCGCTGAATCCCACCACTGTGTACGTGTGCCCTGCCTGAGGGCTGGCTGCTGTGAGTCCAGTGACCTGCCATGAGTGCAGTGCCCTGTCTGTGTCTGTGGACCTGCTTGCTTGGGTCCTGACAAAGCCAAAGAAAGGCCAAAAGGAAGATTGGAAGCGTAGAATCGAGGATCCTCTCCAAATTGCGAATATTAAAAATCTTCTGGGGAAAGGATGAATAAGGATGTGGAAATAAGAATCATTTAATCCACTGCCCAATGTAATTTCCTTGAGCTAAAAGATGTGCAACTGGCATAAGGGATTCCATTCCGAAGTGTTTTTTTTTCAAAAACTTATTTACTTTGGATAAATCTGGAATAGGTCAAAAAGAGATGTCTGGTTTTTGTACCAAGAAGATTCTGGAATAGGCGTCTGTTCCTGTTTCTACCCAAGGCACTGGCTCTACAGCCTTCTTGTCTAGGATTTTTTTAACGTCCAGCACAAGGGCCTCTTGGTAAATAGATGAGGAAGCTGAAGAAATTCTATAACATTCTGAGATAATCTGACAAATCCAAATGTCTTTCATAGATATGCACCACTGGTGGTGGAAGAATGAAAGCCTTCTTCCAACTGGCAACTGACAGAACTATTTCTCCTTGTCGACTGTTTTCCCCTTAAATCTTTCAACCCCGCCCCCCCAAGAGAATTTTCCCCATTTCCCCATGTGTTTAAATTGTATGAGCAGTTACATGGATATTTACCAAATTGGATTTAACAGCATAAAATTAAATTTGTATCAAGGACGGAGATTAATGGAAAACCTAATTCAATAAAGATATGGGTGTTATGTAGGGGCAGAGTAAAATCATCCAGGACCATGGACAACAAAAAGTCCCCTGTGGTGATGCCCCTCCCTTAGCAAGACCCTACTATGACCACACCTCTTCTTGGTTAAGCCCCTCCCTTGCGGTTACTGTTTACAGTGTAAACCAATTATATAATATTAAATAATATCAGCAGAAATTGAAAAATACAAGTACCGTATTTGCTCGATTATAAGACAAGGTTGATGCATCAGTAAGTCTGGGGCATATAGGGGGGTATAAGGCATATTAAGGGGGCAGATTGGCAAATAGGGGGGTATAAGACATATATGTGAGGCAGAGTGGCATATAGGGGTATAAGGCATATTAAGGGGGCAGAGTGGTAAATAGGGGGTATAAGGCATATCAGGGGGTCAAAGTGGTAAATAGGGAAATATAAGGAATATCTGGGGGCAGAGGGGCATATAGGGAGTATAAGGCATATCAGGGGGCAGAGTGGCAAGCTGTGGGGCAGATGTGCATAACTGGGGGGCATGTTGGCAAATAAAAGCAAAAATGTATTTTTCTCAATAATAGTTTTTATTAAATGTTAAAAAATAGTTTACATAGTTTACTAATAAAACATTTTTCCTATAGAGTAGTCTTATATTAAGGCTTTTTCCTTTTTTTTTACAATTAATATTCAAATTTAGAGGGGTCATCTTATAATTGAGCAAATACGGTAATTCATACAGGAAATCAATCTGAAAAATATAAAAGTAAATATATTTACACAAGTAACATCATTGAAGATTGAACCTTGAAAGGTGGTACAGCATAACTGCCATGACTAGATTCTGTGCCAGACATTGATAGTGGTACCACAATCAGTGCCTGGCACAGTATAGAGTTATAGAAGTGTGTGGTACAATGTACTTTATGCTGAACCAGGCACTGATGGTTGTACAGAATAACTCCCATCAGTGATGGGAGTCTAAGACAAGACCAAGGCTTACCGATTCTTATCTGCCTTTAAATTATGTTTCTATGTCTGAGATAACATAGCATAGTACCTATCAATGAAAAAAACAGATGTTGGGGTGACTAAAAGAGCAAAGTATACATAGTCCTAAGAGAGTATATTATTCAAACAATAAGATCCCAAAAAGCCATTAGAGTGAAGTTGAGACCCTGGCTGACAGTTGCATATAAGCCCCCGCTGCTTGTGAGGACATATGTTATGCCTTGATATGTGAAGTGCAATTTAGCTCAATAAAGCAACAAAAAAAACTGAATTCTTTGTTACTAAAATTAGAGAAAACCTTTTCATGTAGCTGTCATTGTAGTTTAGTAATATATATATATATATATATATATATATATATATTTTATTATTATTATTTTTTACTTTTTATTTATTTATTTATTGGTGTCAGGCTCATCATATCTCAGCCCTTACTGGATATTGGAGTCCATGGCACAGGAGTGTAAGAAAGCAGACAGTGATAGACACACACTTCAAAATGAGACAAAAGCTTAATGTTTGAATATAGGTATTTTAAACAAAGCAGATACATCTCACCATGAGCAGCAGAGTAGGAGGCATATCAAGTATAGACTGCTGTGGAGTACAAAGTTAGAATAGTCCAGGTAAGAATCCAAAAGGGCCTAGGACAGGTAGCAAGCAAAAGGGGTAAATCCAATAGGCATTCCAAGTCAAAACGATAACAGGCTGGCAAAAGTTTAAATCCAATAGGCAGTCCGGCAAAACGGTAAATCCAAGAGTCAGTCATGAACTATGGCTCAAAAGTAACTTAATGAACTCAAACCTCTGTTACTGAGGGGCAGGGATATAAAGCCTGCTGATAAGGTCAGGTAGGTTAATGACTTAGGCTTCAGGTGAGGGAGGGAGGGTAATAAAGCCTGTTGGTTAGGTCAGGTGTGGTATTGACATAGGCTTCAAGTGAGGGAGGGAGGGTAATAAAGCCTGTTGGTTAGGTCAGGTGTGGTACTGACAAAGGCTTCAGGTGAGGGAGGCCTGGATATAGCATAACAAACAAAGCTGAACATAAATACACAGAACACGGATTCTAAACATAACCAGACAAGACATACATGGTACAGGATGCCACAAAGAACAGGGAACAAGGCAAGGAGCTGAGATCCTCAGACGCTTCTCCTTTAAGCAAGGATAGGATATCTCAAACGGGACATGGGGAGAGGAGAGAGGAACCGAGATCCTCAGATGAATAAGGGAAAGAGGGCAAAGGTACATAAAATACAGACACACAAGTAAACAAAACAGCAAGCTGTGGAGAGGTGTTCAACTCCAGGCAGACCTCTAAAAGGGGCGGCCACGCCTGGCAATTTGCAGGGCTGGGGCCGAATCCTGACAACTAGACACCCCAGGGTATTTTAAATGCTAGTATTTTAACTCTTTCCATGCACACATTTTACCTCCAGGCTTTATCAAAGCTTGCAGTAGTATTTTTGTGTGTTCTTTTCCACACACTTAAAATGCCAATAAATATATATATATATATATATATATAAATTCCAAAATTAGTTACCAGCACTCCTGGGACTTGGTTTCAATAAATCTCTCAAAACTCTGTGTTACAAGTCAACGTTTCAGTCTTTTATTTTCAGACTTTCATCAGGACATAACAGAGACATAGCGTGTCTAACAATTATAATATGTGTAATTACAATCATTAGGAACAGAACTTACTGCACCTGAAGTGTTCACAATCACCAAGCTCGGCGTGTATCTCAACAATGTGCACATGCACGTGACGTCATGGCAACGTTTACTAAAATTAACCAAATAGTTGGTCTAATATAAATCTGTGCCGATACGGAGATCTAAGTGAAATGCCCGTGTATTATTCGTGTCTAGTGATATGATGCCTTATTAGAAAACTAGGCTCGTATATATATATATATATATATATATATATATATATATATATACCGTATTGGCTCGGATATAGGCCGCCCCCGTATATAGGCCGCACCCTAAAAGTTTGGTGCTTTTTTAAAGAAAAAGTTTTTTTTCTTTAAAAAAGCACCAAAAAAAACATGCTGCCACTCTGTCCTCCCTCCCCGAGATACGCTGCCACTGTCCTCCCTCCCCGAGATCCGCTGCCGCTGTCCTCCCTCCCCGAGATCCGCTGCCGCTGTCCTCCCTCCCCGAGATCCGCTGCCGCTGTCCTCCCTCCCCGCGATCCGCTGCCGCTGTCCTCCCTCCCCGCGATCCGCTGCCGCTGTCCTCCCTCCCCGCGATCCGCTGCCGCTGTCCTCCCTCCCCGCGATCCGCTGCCGCTGTCCTCCCTCCCCGCGATCCGCTGCCGCTGTCCTCCCTCCCCGCGATCCGCTGCCGCTGTCCTCCCTCCCCGCGATCCGCTGCCGCTGTCCTCCTCTGCCCCCCCCTCCTCGACTTACCGGAGCAGACTCCCGGGTGTCTTGCGGGGCCGGCGAGGGACATGTACGCAATACGCGTATGCAACTTCCGGTACCGGAAGTTGCATGCGCGTATTGCGTAAATGTCTCCCGCCGGCCCCGCAAGACACCCGGGAGTCTGCTCCGGTAAGTCGAGGAGGGGGGGGCAGAGGTAAAACGCTTAGATAACCTCCCGTGCCTGCACCCCCCCCCCCGTGGGAAGTGCTGGCAGGGGAGGCTGTCTGAGCGTATCGGGGAGTAGGATGCAGGTCCCCTGCACCGCTGCGGGGGATCTGTATCTTAACCCCGCTGCCTGCCCGGCGCCCGGGACTACATGTCCCGGGCGTCGGGCGCTAGAGCCCGAATATAGGCCGCACCCCCACTTTAAAAACTTAAAGTGGGGGAAAAAAGTGCGGCCTATATTCGAGCCAATACGGTATATATATATATATATATATATATATATATATATAGATACTGTGAAGTTTTAACCTCCGGACAAAACATAAAATTAATTGGCAATATTGAATATAACAAAGTACGTAGCTACTCCACATAGGGGTAGAAATAACCTGTATAATATCAAATCATGGTAGTAACAGGTAGGTATAAATAGTGTAAGAACAAATAATAATAACATAAAAAGTGACTCTATAAATTGTAAATCTATCATTTATAATACTGTGAAAAAAAATGTGCAAGCCTGAGCAAACATACATTTATACCTGATAAAGTCTACTAGCTTATGTCTATAGACATTCACGTTTTAATTATAATATACCCAATAACCATCCCCAATTAAAATTATGTACTCACTGACATAGTGTATAGTTGCAGTGATTGTATCCACCAAGCATATACTCTTTGTGGATCAAAAAGGGATATAAACCATAAATCACTCACCCCTTTAAAGGGACAGTAGTCTTATCTGGTACCCTCATATTTACCATAGCCTTAAGCCAATCTGATATCTTAGCATTCTAGCTATCAATACCACTTCTCAAAGTATTCGAGTGGTTATTCACTTCACACACTTAACTGAACAGTAGTTTCACTTTACATGTATTTAAAAATCACATATCAAATAAATAAGGAAAATGTCAATTTGTCATTCAGCCCTGCTGGGGCCATAGTTTTTGATTTGATATTATACAGGTTATTTCTACCCCTATGTGGAGTAGCTACGTACTTTGTTATATTCAATATTGCCAATTAATTTTATGTTTTGTCCGGAGGTTAAAACTTCACAGTATCTATATATTTGGTGTAAACAACATGAAAGCATGGATTCATCCTGCCATGTATCAATGGTTCAGGCTGGTGGTGGTGTGATGGTGTAGGAGGCATTTTCTTGGCACACTTTGGGCCCCTTCGTACAAATCGAGCATCCTTTAAACGCAATGGCCTACCTGAGTATTGTTGCTGACCATGTCCATCCTTTTATGACCACAGTATACCCATCTTCTGATGGCTACTTCCAGCAGGATAATGCCCCATGTCACAAAGCTCACATCATCTCAAACTGGTTTCTTGAACATGACAATGAGTTCACTGTACTCCAATGGCCTCCACAGTCACCAGATCTCAATCCAATAGAGCACCTTTGGGATGTGGTGGAATGGGAGATTCGCATCATGGATGTGCAGCCAACAAACCTGCAGCAACTGCATGATGCCATCAAGTCCATATGGACCAAAATCTCTGAGGAATGAAGGCAGTTATGAAGGCAAAAGGGGTTACTAGCAAGGAGTACCTAATAGCATGGTGAATGGGAAGAATTAAAATACTAGCATTTGAAATACCCTGGGGTGTCTAGTTTTTCTGCTAAATGTTTTACTAGTACATATTAATTCACATGTAAACTATTTTTCATATTTAACAATAACTATGATTGAGAAAAATGATTTTTTTGTTTTTATTTACTTGTATTTGCCAACCTGCACCCAGTTATGCACATCTGCCCCCAGGCTTGCTGCTCTGCCCCCCAGATATGCCATATACCCCCTATATCCCTCATGTCACGCCGGTGCTCCATCAAAGAAGCCCCCAGAGGAAGTGCCGGCAGCAGCAGAGGCTGCCAGATAGGAGGATCCAGGTCCCCTGCAGCGATGCGGAGGATATGGATCTTAGTCTTGTAGTCAGACCTCTATTTGAGGTCTGAATATAAGACGAGGGGTATTTTTCAGAGTATTTGCTCTGAAAAAAACCTTGTCTTATAATAACAGTATTTTTATAGTAAATTATATGATATGATCAAAATAATGGCATCTAAAGAAATATATATAATATATATGTAATATTTGTGGGAATTCATGCATGTAGATTACACACAAAGCTCACATAGGTTACATTATGATGTACTTTTTATTATATAAATTATAATAAATGACAAACTTGCCAAAAAACCCTCAAATAATCTGAAAAGCCGAAGTGAACCTTGTATGATTTACAAGTTATAAAGAATGATATGTGCTTTAACTAAACTTGAAATACTATTTTTACATTTTTCTCAGACTTAAAAAAACGTAAAGTAATAAATATAAATGGCTTATGATTTCATCCCAGTTGTATATTGAAGATAACAGCTATATCAATATAACTGCAATGCCAGTCTCAGCATCTACTGTAGGTGGCTATATATACAAAATATTGCACACATTGTTATTTGGTAAGATTTTTATTTTACAAGCATCTATGGTAACTTCATTGATCGTTGGTGCACTAAAGAACTTGATAAATATTTCCAATAACAGGTGTCAACATTGACCAAGGTCTCCATTTTCATTTAAGCTGACACAGATATATCAATGTTCTGTATATCATGTTATCCATTACTTAACGTTCTCCAAAATATACCAGCTCAATATATACAATGAAATGATAGCATCAATATACACTAACAAATCCAATCTTCCATAAAATAAAAAGTATGTCTTGGGCAATTCAAACAGCAACACTGTTTGGGACCCTGTCTGGAGAAAGATAATAATAAGGCAGCTTCTTGTTCTTGTTTCGGTCTTGAATGAAACTTGTGATGTTTTCCAGCCTTTTCCTGAATCTGGCCATTGCTTCTTTTACTGATTTCTCAACAAAGTGCTCATCTGGGTAGTATCCAAGGAATAACTAGAAACAGAAAGCAAAATATAATACACATTGGCCAAGTAGTTACTGCATGCATTATATACTTGCATGTGACTCAATGCAGTGCAAAAAGATGGATTGTAAGTAATTATCAGGCATTATGTAGGATCATTTTTGTTTTTACTTTGATGAACTACACTACGTCTTTATTTCTTGCACAGAATGAGACAAAGAAGATCAATGGACATGGTCCATCCAAAAACACACACATATTTTCAGGCAGAATCATTTAAAGGTTTGTGGAGATAGAACTTTGGTTACTATCCTTAACTCTCCACAAATTTGTTACAACAGGAAGTCCTAACAACACATTAATTATCCTGTATATGGCTAGAATGATTAATATAATTCAAACAATCAAAACACAATGGGGTCTGCTCTCTATGAAGCTTAGTGGTCACTTGACTTAAGAGCTAACTTGACTGATTAGACTGAACTGAGGTCATACGCTCTAACTTGTTAACACTCACAAAATCTCAGGACCCAGGCCAGGATAGAAGAATAAAGGGGAACAGTAGCAAGGACAGGGGAACTGTAGTGAGGACAGAGGAACTCAGAATGGCAGAGCAAATGGCATGGAAGCCCTCAGGCAGGACACACGGCTTGGAAGCCCTTGGGCAGGGCACACGGCTTGGAAGCCCACGGCAGGGCACACGGCTTGGAAGCCCAAAAGCAGGGCACACGGCATGGAAGCCCAAAGGCAGGGCACACGGCATGGAAGCCCTCAGGCAGGGCACACGGTATGGAATCCCTCAGGCAGGGCACACGGCATGGAAGCAGCTGGACAAGTAGGTAAGTCTCTGACACACGCCGGGGTCTGGTACACAAATCTATGTGAACATTGCCAAGGTCATACACAGGAGATCAGAATGAAGTACATGGAGCTTTAGCTGCAAGCAGGCTAACAGGAACCCAAGCCAAACAATGCAAAAGCCCCGACTGAACGTCAGAGTAGGTATAAACATTACAGGGTAAACCCAGGTAATGTGGCTTTGCTGTCCCAAGAAATTAGAAAGGGGAGCTCCTGAGAGGGAAGGGTGGCCACTAGTGGCTGCAGGTAGACATGACAATTGATAAATATCACATAGTCCAGGCTGGCAGGATGGAACCCTGACACAAAATAACTTGCAGATACACTCATCTTTGAGTTGTTTGTGAGGGGAAATCTGCCCTTTACATATGATCATAGGAACAATGTATGTATTTTTTTTAACAATTATTAGTTTTAAAGATACATTACTTTGTTCAGTACATAGCAAAAATCTAATTCCATATAATAGGGTACTGTGGACTGGCACCACACAGAATGGTTTAGACTTGGTTAGTGAACAAACAGAAAAATAACTGGAAGAAACCCATTGTGTTCTATTCATTACGGTAGCTTCAGAAAAGCTTGGCATGATGTTGAAAAGTTTTATGATTGGAATGCTGCTGATTGGATATTATACCTACAAGAGTGTAAATTGGCAGCCAAGTTAAAAACAAGTGGCTTGCATGTGGGCCAAATCTGAAGTGCAGAAAGTGAACCATGTGTTGATCTTAATGGTTCTTTGTCCTAGTAAATTTTGTCATGAATGGCTTACATGCAGAAAAAACTTCTAGAAATGTCTTCCTGGACACAAGCACCTAGAAACACATTCAGGGTAGGGTGTTATGGGTGATGTACTTACCTCATTGTCTTGGAACTGGCTCAAGGCCCATACAGCTCCAAGGTGCCAGCATGATCTGCCTCTGTCTGGTAAGCTTTCGATAATATACTCTATTGTAACTACACCTTTCTCAGTAGGTGGAGGACAACGCATGGTGGGTGGAGAATTTGGGATCCAGGAACACCAATCATACTTGCAAAAACAAAAAAAAAAAACAGGATGATATGTTTATGAAATTATTATCTTACTGATAATTGTTACGTTGAAGACATCAGCTCAGAGCCAGGGTTGTAGGTTCCTGTTGGCAGAGGAGAGTTCAGGTAGAACCTCATTAGGGGTGGGCCTTCATTATGAATAGGGGCTGAAACGCAACTGCAAACTAACTACTGTTAATGTGGCTAGGATTCTACTCCACACAAGGTTTTAACTTCTATTAATACACTTTACCTATGTATTAAATTCTCTTTCTATTACCATTAAAGTCATTGCTCTGGATAAACATACTATATTTGTGTAATTTTAAACATTTTAAACATTTTTACTTTAGTAAAACATTAGTTTACTGTGTTTATTTGTTTACATTTTCACCATATGAACAAATAACACAGAAATAGAATTCAGTGGCAGATTTAGATCATTTGGCCCATCTAGTCTAACAATTCTTCCTGATGTAAGGATTTAAACACCAAACAGTCCTTGGTCAAAATAGCTTTATGCATTTATGCATTCCATTTCAGCTATCACCTTCTCTGTAAAGTAGTACTTCCTTACATTACATCTCAGCCTCTTGACCCTCTAGTTTTAGGCTATGACCTCTTATTCCAGGGGCGTCCAACATGTGGCCCGCAGGCCAACTGCGACCCGCCAGACTTCGAGGTGCGGCCCGTGTGAGCATCATTCAAAGCGGCCGCTCGTTGGCTACTTTGAACTTCACATTCCGGGTGGCCGCTTTCAAAGCAGCCGTTGTGCGGCTGTAAGACCACTTCTGCCGGCCGCCTAACGAAGTTAAAGTGGCCGGCGTGCACAGACCGCCCAGGGGCAGCAGTGCCTCAGCTGTCAGCTCCTTTTAACACGTGACGTTCAAGGGGACGAGCTCGCAGAAGAGTTCCTCCTGACAGGGAGAGGAACCAGCAAAAATGTAAGTATTACCAAAAAAATTGTTAGGGGTTATAGGAAAGTGGACCAATATTCACGGGGGGGGGGATTCCCTTGGGACAAAAATTAAATAATACAAAAGGGGGGTGTCTGGCTTGTGGCATTACAAAATCAATAGGGGGGGTGGCTGGGGGTAATGCACATGGCAGTGGGGGCATCAATACACAAGGAGATTGGCTGGGGCATCACATAAATCAATATATAAGGGTGTGGGGGCATAAAAGCACAAAGGGGGGCAATACACAAGGTTGCTAAAGAAGGCTGGGCTGGGGCATCAATACACAAGGGGGTAAAAATACAAAAGGGGCAGTTAATGACAAAGCAGTGTAGAAAATATTTTTTTTATGCTTCAGTCCTGGTGTGTGTCTGGGTGTTGGTGTGACAGAGCCTGTCCTTGTGTGTGTTTTTGGGTGTCGGTGTGGCAGAGCCTGTCCTGGTGTGTGTGTATTTGGGTGTCAGTGTGGCAGAGCCTGTCCTGATGTGTGTCTATATGTGTGTTTGGGTGTCGGTGTGACAGAGCCTGTCCTGGTGTGTGCTTGGGTGTCGGTGTGGCAGAGCCTTTCCTGGTGTGTGTTTGGGTGTTTTCTGATTGCTCCCAATCCCATCACATAAGATTTGATCTTGTATTATCTGACGAGCACGGATGTTTTCTTTATCCAGTACACATCGATGCCAATGAGTTAAGATTCTGCATATTTTATTTATTTCTATAAAATGGCCACCAAAATCCTCAGCACCAGGCCCGTGATGCTCTTAATCCGGCCCTGCCTCCAATGTGCCGGATTAAATCAGGGGTGTCCAACCTGCGGCCCTCCAGCTGCTGCAGGACTACATCTCCCACAATGCTCTTTCAGCTAAGGGGCAGGCTGAGGAGTATGGGAGATGTAGTCCTGCAGCAGCTGGTGGGCCGCAGGTTGGACACTCCTGTTTTATATGGTTTGTGGACTGACTTTGTTTTACTGTTTAAGTAATTTCGTATTGATAGAATGACATATAAAAGTTGATCAAAAAAATGTTTCCACTGCTTTTTTCATTTTTGCCAAATTAACCCTGTATTAATATGCATTGCAAAGCTAAAAGGCCATATTTTCTCTCAGTGAAAAATGAGTGCAGTCCACACACACATACATTTCTGATGAAGTGGCCAACTGCAGAAAAAACTTGGACACCCCTGTCTTATTCTAACATTTCTCACCCTGTATATACATTTAAGTATTTAAATGTTTCTATTATATCTCCCCTCTCTCTTTTTTCCTCCAACCTATATACTGTATTTTCTATGCTGTAAGAACCAGCAAGCTTACAGAACCTAAATACACTAAATGTCACTGTCAGTTACAGTGTAACAAAGGTACTCAGTAGCATTGCAGCACCAAACAGTTTAAGTGGCAGTGGTATAAATCATATGAAATAATTAATGGGAGCATTATAATAATGAAACATAGTAATGACAATTAATGTTTTCCAGAGGCTCCACCCTTTTGCCGAAGTTCAACAAGAGGCATGAACAGTGAAGACAGATTTGCTCAGAAAGAGTTTTTGGACCTTACTTTCTCCACACATCTATCTGTATTATTATGGCTTCTGTGTGGGCTTCTGCAAAAGGACAGAGCCACTGGGACAGTCCTTTCCTCTTCTGCCCTTTAGTGGAAGTTTACCGGGTGACTAAGATACAATTGCTCTAAAGAATTTAGGATGTCTGTTTGAAGCTGGGACAGTAGATCAGGTGACAGCTGCACACTGGTCATTCGCCCGGTGTCCCTGATTGACAGCCTCGGCCCAGTTACTACTGAAATTCTAACCTCTGGAATGAATGAACCTCTCATGAATGTGACATTCTGTACTGCTCCCAAGGATCACTAATGTCACTATCACTATGTATCACTGTGGATAATAGACAGTTAATTGATAGGGGTGATTTCCCAGTTTAAGGCTAATATCATTAACTTTTTTTTTTACTGAGGAATAATTTATTTTTAATTTTTAACTTTGAGATTTAGCGCTGCTATTATTTGAGTGACATTTGTTCATAATACACTGGTCAGTTTGAAATGCTAAATCATTTATGGTGTTTATTTTACCATTACTAAATAAGGTACAGCACAAACTAGAAACAAATATCAACAAAATATTATCAAAAAACAGTTATAGGTGTTCACAAAAGCCACAGCAATGTAAATAAAAATGCATTACTTGTCCAAAATTCACTGCTGCATGCTGTCCAGAAGCAGTAAATATCACTAAGGTGAGATATTCCACCAGTTTCTCTTTTGTCTTCAGAGTTCTTGGGAAACCTGCAAATAAGGAAGAATTATTGTAGTTATGTAAGATTCTCAACTATGTTGAATTTTAAAGATCTTGAGATCTGCAATATGTTTAAGGACTGAAATACTGAACTCAAATATCCAAAATCTTATTTATTTTTTTAGATGTATGTTATAAGACATCCCAATATCAGACTACCTTTGGTGTTCTTCACAAAAAAACCAACAACAAACTAAATACATGTAATGTGAATGCTGAATCAGTAGCCAAGAAAGACATAAATATAGTGTAGAGACAAGATGTTACACCCACATGCAAAGAATTGTTCTGGACAAGAATCCACATTTTGCATGGGACATACATATATTGTAGTGTTTCACCTGCTAGAGTTCTTCCCCCATTAAAGCTCAATGAGTTAGTTTGGTTCACCAGTGCTCAATCTTCAGAAACAATCTAGCATGTTTACTTTGTTGAATCTCCTATACAACCCTGAGTGATTATTGATTCCGTTGTCTGGACCTCATATTTTCTTATGAAATTTTCCAGGAAATTCATGAAATTGGATGCATGTGAATGTCATTTTAGGATGACACATTTCTTAAATTAGAAGTGTCACAAATGGTACCAACTCTGCACTTTATTTCTAATATCAGGCGAAGATGGGTTCTGTTCAACACTTTCTGAACTTTATACGCGTTCCTTCTGTAAACTCCACATGGGTCTAGAGATTTTTCTACATCTAGGCAGTACATTTTATTATCTATTATCTAGTATTCTTCTATTATCCCAACATTTTAACACAGAGGGAAGTTCTCACTGACAACAAAGACATCATAAAATATCAGAAGTTATATATTTAATATGGTAATATTGTAATATATTTTGTCACGGAGTTAGATAGTCCCACCGACTACCTCCGCTGACTTGTGCTCCCTGGGACAACACACTCTTTTCCCGGTTTCCCAGTCACTAGCCGAGACTCAGTGTAGGGTATAACCAAAATGAAGACTACTTTATTTTTCACACACATGGCTGGATATAGCCAGCAAAGCACAGTTTAACATAAATCAAGATATTGGGATACAATGGGTACACAACCACCCCCTTAATCTGCCTCCCAGAGACAATAGGGTCAGTAAAGGGATTATCAGTACAATAGGGACCCAATCTCCACTATCTATTAATGGCCAGGGATGGCTTGGCCGGGGTAAATGTCTGTAGTGGTGGAACTGGAGGGGGGTGGATGGGACTGATTTATACAACATATTAGTGTACCATGAAACAATGGTGGTTACTCCCTGGTTATTATAATATATTATAATGGTTGCATATCCTGGCTGTCTGCCAGAGATAATCCCCTGAGCAAGTGATGAGATGATATACTTCTGGGGGTAGACACAGAAGTCTTTACAAAGCCAGGGCCCATAGTCGGTAGGGAGGATGCTGGCTCTAAGGCCTCTACAGTGGCCCCAGTGATGGAGGGTTCCGTCACGTATCAGTTGGTTACTTTTTATTTTTTCTGGCTCATGTGCCTTTTTATCCTTATATTGTGTGGTTTCCAATTGCCATCCTCTTTCCCCTGGAATTCCCCACCCCTCTCTTTATGCAGCTTTGTTATCAGTTGTGGAGTTTCCTATATCCGTTTTGGGGATCTGGCAGGGTTCTTTCTTGCCTGTTAGCCTTTTCTCCTCTCATTTTATATATCTTGTGGGGGGTACTTCTTTCTTGTTTTGAGTTCCATTTTTCTTACCTTGTGGGCATCTTCCTCCATTATCTTCTCCTTGGTGGCCATTTTGGGGACGTTCTTGTCTCAAGAGATAATGTTGTCTTCATGGAATGTTTCCTGGCTAAAGTCACAGCAGGCATTCCATGGGGCACCCCTGGGCACCTCCGCAGACGCCCCCTGCTCCTCCGGAGCACACAAAGGATCAGTCAGACTGACTGAGGATGTGCTCCAAACAACGAAATGCCCGTGGAAGAGTAATAGTGCCTCTGCTGGTAAAGGCAAGGCGCTTGCCAAATGCCCTAAACCAGCTGCAGCCTTAGCAGGCCCTAGGGGTTCCACCAATTTCTTGGTGGAGGAGTTTTCAAAGGGGCCTTTGATTGTTCTGGATGAGTGGCGTGCAGGAGACTTGGTCGAATCCGCTCTGTCCGATGTACCAGATTCCCCCAGAGGGCGCGTGCGAGAATACATGGTGGGTAAGCTCCACTAGTCAATGTCATCTTTGTTAACACGACCTCGGCTCAACCAGACATGGTCTTAGATCCCTTGGGAGCTGCCCTTTTTTGACCCCACTTCAAGATGGCCACAGAATTGGCTCCACTGGGGCACATGGTTGCGCAGGCCCTTAGAGAGAGAGGTATGCAACAAACTGTGGGCCAAATGTCCCTGGCCCACCCTCCCGGACAAGGTTGCGGTCACTGCGGAGTACAACCCAAACATTCTCCTGCTTCTGTCTCACAGTAAGCGCGACCCTCATAAGGGTCTGCAGCAGGGCCTCAAGTCGGCTCAGGAGAAGCTCCTTGATATCGTGGGGCTGATCACCCAGATACTCTCTCTGGCAGACCGGGACCTCCTCCAGGATACAAGCCTAGACCCTAGCCTCATACAGGACAGGGCAATGCTCTCAGTTTGCCTCCTTGGGAAAGCAAACGTGGCTCTCTCTATAGAGCGCTAGAAGGCATCCCTCCTCCGTATGGACGCTTGCCTGGCCGAGCTGGCTCCAAGGAGCTTGGTGCAGCCGCTACGGGCCTCCTCTTTGGAGTCACCTTCATCAAGGAGCTCAAACGTCATGTTTCTGTCATGACATCATGGAGTAAGGCAAAGATCTCCATGAGAAGGCTTTTTTAAGAGTCGCCACCAGATCTGGATGACTGCCGGGCCGGGTCTCCAGCCCTTACCAACTGGCAGGCTCCAGGAACTATGGGCAACCGGCGCCCTTGTTTAGAGGATCTTTTGGTCAACGTTCATCCTTTTCCTGAGGCAGAGGAAGGGGAGCTGCGCATTTTTACTAGAGGACAATCCCACAATGGTGAGTATTGCTGCTTCCTTCCCTTCTTCTCTTCCGCAGGTTGCCGACAGGATCTCCCATTTTTACCACAACTGGGAGTGGATTACATCAGACCTCTGGATCCCCCAGATGGTAAGGGGTTTCCAGATAGATTTCGTCTCTCCTCCGCCACGTCACAGGAGTCGCACAGAGCAGGATATGGTGGACACGGAGCTCCACAGCCTTTTCAAGAAAGATGCGATCCAGAGAGCCTCAGGACCTCTGGGGTTTCTCAGCTCCATCTTTCTGGTAAGGAAGCGATCGGGAGAGTTCTGGCTGGTTATCATCCTCAGGGTCTTTGTGGCAAACCACCATTTCAAAATGGAGAGCATCCATCTGCTGCAGGAACTGCTGATAGCAGGAAATTGGTTTACAAGACTGGACCTAAAAGACACCTAACTAGCGGTCCCCATCCACTGAGACCATCAGAGATTCCTCCAGTTTCACTGGTAAAGTCATGTCTGGCAATTCAAGGTCCTCCCTTTCGGCTACTCAACTACTTAAGCCGGTTATGGTTTTTTCAGGGCGCAGGGATTTAGTCTATCGTTTACCTCAACAACATCCTCCTGTTCATTCAGCAGAGGGCCACTTTTCTGGAACAGACAGACTTTGTCGACCGTTCTCTACATGAACAGGGTTTTGTGGTCAGCTCCACCAACTCAGAGTTAGTCTCTTGCCAGTAGGTCCTTACGTCCTTACGTCCAAGATTACCTCCATCACCAAAGAGATTCGGTCATTACACTGCAAGGAGGTCTGTCCTCTCTGGAATCTCGCTCAAATAGTGGGTCTCCTCTCATCATCCATCCAGGTGGTTTTCCCAAGTCCCCTTTATTATTGTATCACATCCAAAGCTCAGCCCCCATCATACGATCAGCCAGTACATCTGATGGAGGAAGTGCGCCGGAAGCTTCACTGGTGGCTTCGCCACATGGAAGCGTGGAACGGTCTTTATTAAAATTCTAATTATTCTAACACCAAGGGTAGAATAATTTTTAATTGTTTCACTTATTCAGACTGGCTGGATGCATCCCTATACAAAGAAAAAGACACACATTTTTTTAAAAAAATGGGACAATTCTATTAGAATACTGGAACATCCACTCAAACATCAAATTGACTTTTCATGAAACATCCTGGATCAGTACACAACTATTGCAGAACATAACACCTTGTGACTGAGGGAATTGGCGGGGGCGGACTTTGAGACCTTCCATTTCCCCTCTATTGCATTGTGCTCACTGTAATGTTGAACCATTGTTAATCATTGATGATATCTCCAGGAACTGACAGGGGAGACAAATCCGGGGTCACACCATGTTTGTTACTTACTGTATTTCTTTGGTTCTTGCAAAACTCAATTAAAAGACTTAAAAAAGTTAACTTTTGTACCTGAAGCTTCATTGTCCCGAAGTCCATAAACATAAACATCTTTCACAAATGCTTGAAGTTCAATGTCCTCACACACAGTTTCATCATTGTTGTAATAGATGTCTACCACGTCACCAACAAACCTACAAAATAATAAACACAATTTTACATAAGTAATAATGTAATTTTTGTAAGTCCATATATACAGCTAGTAGAGAACATATTTCAGCATGTAAGAGCCTTTAATGGTGGAAGAAGCCTCCCAAGCAGAAGTGGTAGAGGTCAATAAAATGCAAGAATACGCATTGCATAGGAATAAGGCTATCCTGAATCTAAGACCGAGGACTGGATAATGTTTGAGTCTTTATATCAGGAACAATGGGAGGTCTGGATGGTTAAGATAAGATGTTATCTACGTCTGTGTTTGTATATTTTAATAGAAATTACATTTAAATCCATACAACCTAAAAATAATTGATACGTTGTTTTTATCATCTATTTTTTCAGTGTTTTTGTGATATTTATGCAGCATGGTCATGTGGTTTAAATGGGAATCATTCCTTTAACCCTTTCAATGCCAACTATGTATGTGACACACGATTAGCAAATTGGACCCCAGAAGCTAACCACGTTCATTATAAGTGGTAGCACTGTAGGGTCCATTGGGTAGTCCTATTGGGTAGTATGCTCGTGAGTCGCTTGGCAGCCACATCCCATAGCTGCAGCTGATGTCTTGCTTTTTCCACTGTACATGCAAGACTTCTGTTAAATTGCTTTTCAGACAGTGTTATTGAGCAATACAAATTTGACACATACTGACACTAAGCAGGAAAATGACAATCTGTCTGGGGGAACTTGCATCATGTCAAATAGAAAAGCTGAACCAATCTCATTATTTAGTACTGAAATTTTGGCCAAAAAAGTAAAATATTATTTTTAATACTATCTTAAAATGTATATGCAAATATTTCAGATGCCACCTTCTTGCAGCTTGCAAAATACATGATGCATTTTATCAATTTATTTTTGAGTACAAGGAAGATAGGAATGACCAAAGGATTTGAACCTAAAATCCATATTATGTTTTTCACATTCATCAAACATCATATGTACTTCTACAATAACTGGAGAGTTACCCCAGTAACTGCTTTTTGATGGCACTGGTTACTACACCAAGGGCTATGCATAGTTAAATAGAAATTATATTCTAAAGAGTATCTTTATAGTAGCTCCCAAGATAGAAAAGTAAAATTAATGGCTTCCCTAGATGAGTACAGGAGCTTCCAAGCAAGTTAGGATGATAAAGGGAGCAGTGCATACTTTATACTAAGAAGAGTCAAAGTGGCAGTTTCTCTGAAATCAACTATGAGACTAGAATTCAGAAATCAGTGGTGGAATAGAATCATAATTTTTACAAACAGTCAAGCTAGTATTTCATTCGCTATGTAATGACCGCAGTCTCTAGTCTTCCACCATGTCTTTAATTTTTTAAGTCACACACATACAACATTTTTTATTGCAGCTGCCCCTTGCCTCTGAAACTTATTCATATTTCATCCCCAGCATATTTCACCAACAGCTATTACAAACCCTTGCTAGGACAATATATCCTCAAAGGGGCATAATTAAGACAGGGTATAAAGGGCAGTTGTCCTTGGCCTGACATTCCCTTATCTCTAGGACCAAACAAGATGGCTCAGACTTGACTGCCTCACCTTAGGACTCTTTTGTAAAGTCTGAGAAAAGCTAGCATGGGATTGCTTGATTTTCCAGCTTTATCTCATTCTTAATATACTTGAAAAACAGAATCTCCCCTTCTCCTTTTCCGCCCTTGCTGCTTCTAGGTCTACAGCCCTTTTCTGATCTTTCCTTCTGTTGGTCTTGGGCAACTCTGTCCTTTAATCGATGAACCATATCAGGGGTGGGTTTACAAGAAATGTAAGCTGAATGGCAGGAGATGGGTATATAATGTCATTCAGAAGTAAGTGAAGGTGGTTAAATGTTGGTTAAATGAGGACCAGGAAAGCAGAGCTACATGTTATATATAGTTAATATTGTACCAGCATACAACCCTGTGACATGATGGGATGACAGGAGCGGACTAAATCTGCCCAGTTGACAATGAATGTTTCAGAGGGATTGCTGTGATGCGGCTGTATACAGTAAAGGTTAACTCAGGTCGCCAAGCAAATGTGCCCAGTTTGGGAAGCGTATCCTAAGGATTGTTATCAGTTTGCTAAATACAGTGAAGGTTAACCCTTGGTGCCTGCAGTTATCTCAATAGAATAACAATCTCTGTTTGGTGGCCCTTCCTCATAGCATTCCATGGAGAAAGTAGACACCTCCTATCGGCTTGGTCATTATCTGCATTTGCTACCTTATCTTCTCCCTTGGAGTTGGTAGTAAAGACACATCCAGGTGACACTGGGTTACACACCTATTATCCATGAGAGCAGTACCTACATTCTCAATGTTATGCTATAAGAAGGGAAACCAATCAGAGATACACTCACTTAATCTATGTTATTTAATGGGGATTGGCACAGACAGCCTGGCTTAGCCTTTATTGTATGCCTCTGCCTGATGCCGATCCTTGTGACACCAGACTCACTCCCTCTCCCTTTGCATTAACCATGTCACAAACTCCAACACAGATTTATCTTACCTTAGTATTGCTTCCCAGACTTTGATGCCATCATCCCTATAAAAATAATATGGAATTTCTTCCTGGCTTTCCATCCCCCTCATTTTTATCCCTTCTGGAAAGCAAAGTGATTGGTATGTTAACTCCTTCATGGCTCGTAAAAGCAGTTGCACATGTCCTCCACCCCCTGTGGCATTTGCCTGGTTGGATAAAAAAAAAAAAGAAAAAAAAAACAGCATTTAGAAAATGATCCATAAAAAATTACATGAAGTAATCACGGATATAATATACAAACACTCCAGCCTTGTTTTCATATTAGTCATTGGAGTTCAAGACTTCATTGAAATCATATGTATGTTCTCTGAACACGCATGTTTTACTAATTGGTTGCTGTTGCTGCCACTGATTTCAGTGGGGGCTCAGCTTCCTTTGACCTTAATGGAAGTACCGTATTTGCTCGATTATAAGACGAGGTTTTTTTCAGAGCAAATGCTCAGAAAAACACCCTCATCTTATAATCGGGGTCGTCTTATAATCAGCCCTTAAATAGGTTTGACTATGAGACTAAGATCCAGATCCCCGCAGCGCTGCAGGGGACCTGGATCTCCCTGTCTGGTAACCCCCCCCAAACTTACCGGTGCTTCTGACTACCTGGTGTGTAGTCGGGGCAGCGGGTAGACGTCTACGCGATCCGCGTAGGCAACTTCCGCTGCAGCCGGAAGGAGGTTCCGTTAGCAGCGGGGGTTGTCTGCGTCCATTGCGCAGACCTTCCCCGGCTGTTAGAGAGGAGAAAATATTTTTCTCAATCATAGCTTGTATTTAAAAAAAAAATAGTTTACATAGTTTACATGAATTAACATTTACTAGTAAAACTTTCTTTCCTATAGACCTTTATATTCAGGCTTTTTCTCTTTTTCTAAATTAATATTCAGATTTTGGGGGGTCGTCTTTAAATCAGGGTCGTCTTATAATCAAGCAAATACGGTACTACTGAGTATGTGCAGGTTTTCTTCCTGGTAACATTTCCCATGTTCAGTAGAGATTGCTGTTGGAAGAGTTAAATGAGAAACATCATGTTCTAACGACAATAACTAAAGAATTCACGCAAGCTTTTGCTCCAGGTGTTCCAGGACACAAAGAGGTGGAGCCTAAAACAGACATGGTTGTGTGGAGTTGTGTGACTCCACCTACTTCAGGTTCCACCCCTTTCATCCCAGGGTGTCTGGGGCTCATTTACCAGCACAGAGATATTCTTACTGCAAGATTCCCATCTCAGGATTGGCTGTAATCAACATTTGCTGTGTGTCTCCAATACCATCTGTTATTTTTCCTTGCATCTAATTGGTGGTTAAGTGGATTGGCCGTAGTGTGGTGTGATTACTTGATATGGTTGCATACGGCTTAGCCACATTTTGGCTGCAGACAGTTGTTCTTTGAGTCTGAGGTATTGAATTGGTATGTTCTATATATGGTATAGAATAACCATTCTGTATTTTTTAACTACAGTGTGAAGGAGTCACGCTAAATGAACTGACACAGAAAAGAGATAGGGACATAAGCATGGGCACAGGAACGGGCAATCATGCTGGGGGGGGCAGATAATGAAGCAATCCCCTCCAGGGCTGTAGAAAGGGAGGAAGTGAGAGGGGGTAAATAGTGAGAAGGAGGAGAGGGGGTAGATAGTGAGAAAGGGGGGGATAGATAGTAAGAAAGGCGGGGTAGTAAGATTATTGAAATAAAGAGGGAGCTCGGAGAAAATGCTTGCCTAGGGCAAGCATTTTAAAAAATGTTTTTGTTACAAAGATTAGCTGTTTTTTTCCTAAATTTAATGTATTAAATGTACATTATTTTAACCAGTTTTTAAGTTATATATTATTGTACAATAATATAATTATGCATATCATTTATTTATAATTACTTTGTGCCAAAAAAGAGATAGGGAGAAAGTGGGTTAGGGGATAGTGAGGAAAGAGGTATCTGATGGAGAGAAAGAAGGGGGTATCTGATGGGGGAAAATACTACCCCCCCAGATTTTAGGGGTTCCTATGCCAATGGACATAAGGGTCTTCTAAGTTAGTTTGGAAAAATGAACAAAAACAAGAAAATATAATGAATAATGAACATTTGCCAAGTGCTTGTAAATGAATGGAATGAATGTCCTCATTAATGCATTCTTTTGATTTACCCAGACTGACATGCTTGCAATGTTACAGTTTATTGTGTGGTTGTTATGGGCAACAAGGACACTGTTAAGCCACTTCTAACTGTACATACATATGATGATCGCATATGACAAATTGCCCCTTTCGTACAGACCATACTTGCTCAACAATTAAATGTTTCAAACCTTGTCAAACAGACCACATTCACAAATGAGCTGTTCACGAGCTTTTGTGTTGATTGCTATGGTGAATCGCACATGAGGTATCAGGAGCTATAATAAACAACAAAATAAAAATATCAGATGTATTTTAAGGAAATACTGCACAAGTAAAAAGTTACATCATAGTTAAAAAGTAAGGTCACATAAACATTTAAAGAGTCTGTGACACAAAATGGCAACGCCATGTGAATAATAAATAATATAGTAGCCAAGGCCTGTGTGAGCACAATGAAGGAACTCCTATATATATATATATATATATATATATATATATATATATATATATATATATATATATATATATATATATATATATATATATATATATATATATATATATATATATATATATATATATATATATATATATATATATATGTTTCAGTTGATTGTATGTATATCCTGTTGGTTCACTACTGTAAAGTTAGAAAGTGGGAGAGCTTTATACAAAGTACAGCATTTGTGATGAAAACAGCACAAACAGTGAGTGAAAGAGAACATTACAGATAAAGATGTAAAAAAATGATGATTATTCCTTTAATGAGAAAGTGGAAGTGTGCACAACCCAAATCGTTTATACAGATCTATAGATTTTGAGGTAATCTTATATTGTAGCGTAGTTTCCGTGCCAGAATAGTAGTATTCAGGCTCAGATGCCATTAAAAAAAGCAAATACCCATGTGCGGTCTCGCTACTGTTGCAGGCAGTCCCACTGATGTCAGTAGACGCCCCCCCAATGTTGCGGGACACAAGCTACTTTTAATGCTGCAGCGCCACTCCCGCAACCCACAGTTTTTTACATAGTGGCCCAGAGTCTCTGGGCAAAACCCGGAAAGTTCTCATAAGCAACAATTGTCATGGACACTGGTGTCATGTGCATTGCATCCTTAATCCTGAGCACTGCTGTGCCACTGGTATGTAAGAATATATATATATATATATATATATATATATATATATATAAATATATATACATGTTCCCAAGCCATCTTACAATCTACTTTTTTTTCTTGGCATTGGGGATCAAGGCAAGGGTCATATATATGGGTAATGTACCACCCAGGGCCCGACAATGGAGCCGAGTGGGGCAACCGCTCCAGGCGGCACTTTTGAAGGGGCGGCACTTTCTCTCTCCTCTGCGGCGAGTCTCCCTGTTCGGCATCGTGGCAGTTCACGGAAGTGGAAATCCGCAGGTTCGCCGTCATGGGTTACAGGGCAGTGCGAATGAGCCTATTGGTCGCCTACAGGGACCTCCTCTGGCATCAACCAATTGGTTGATGCCAGAGGAAGACCCTGCAGGTGACCAATAGTCTCACTCACACGGCCTTTGTAACCCCTGACAGCGAACCTATGGATTTCCGCTCCCGTTAACCCCTTCGATGCTTCGTTAGATAACGGGAGCGGAAATCCATAGGTTAAAGGGCTGTGCAAGCGACCAATAGGCTCACTCGCATGGCCCCTTATCCCTTAAGGTGCAACAAGTGCACTAGGAGCCTAAAAGTCTGTACGAGTCGCTCGTACAGAATTTAAAAAGTTAACCCCTAATGAAGCAACTTGTCCGGCAAATCCCACTGGTCTCCCTGTTCTATCATTTATTAACTGATAGAACAGGGAGACCAGTGGGATCTGCCGGGTAAGTTGCAGTATTGGGGTTTTAAAAGTCTGTACGAGCGACTCTGTTGACTTTTAAAACCCCAATGCTGCAACTTACCCGGCACATCCCACTGGTCTCTCTGTTCTATCAGTTAAATGTCCGTACGAACGACTTTATTGGTCGCTCGTATGGACATTTAACTGATAGAACAGGGAGACCAGTGGGATCTTCCGGGTACGTTACAACCAATGGCAGACGAGCCCCCTGCTGACGACCAATAGAGTTGCTTATACGGACATTTTAACCCCGTATTAACCCCTTAACCGGAAAAAATGAAGGAAAACCGAACACAAAGAATGTCCACGAATATTCGCCCAAAGAGAAGACAGGAACAGGCGAATATTCGCGGAATACGAAGATTTTTTTTTCCCCGAAGACGAGCACGAAGACGAGCACGAAGAGCCCCCTGGTGCCCAAGTCTACTTTTAACCCCATTGGCTCAATGGGCATGGGCTGGAAGTCAATGGTGCCACAGGGAACAAGATGGGTAGGTGATGGAGTGGCACAACAATGCATCTGTGCAATCCACAGAGTTATAGTTTTAGAGTAACTTTTGACCTCCCCAGTCCTCTGAGCAGAGGGTAGGGATGAGAGATATATAATATGTATAATAGCAGGTTAATTTAATTACAACTCATCCAACAGAAGGTAGGAGAAAAGAGGAAGTGCTCATACCCTACAAGTTGTTAATAGTGGACCCAACTATTTATTATGTTTCCTGCAGAATCTGATGGCCCTATATAAAATAATAATAATAATAATCACCTCAAAGCCTGCTGGGAATCCAAATTATTTTCATCAACTTGAATACATGTGACTCTTCCACAGTCAAATGTAGGCAAGTTAAGTTTTTTTATTTGCTAATGAGGATAGTCTTGACATTAGCGGGAACACACTTAAATATAAATTGCATATTTTTTCTAAATAGTAACATCTGAATGAAGAAGCTTACCTTAAAAATAGGGTGAACTGCTGGCAGCTGACGGAACATAGCAATTGCAAAAACCTCTGAAAGTAAATGAGACCGGAGAAGATGGCTTATAGTTTGGTGAACATGGAAATCAGATGAACGCACCCATATTTTGGCTAACAACCAGTCGTAATGGGAGTCTGATGGCAGGAATATTGGATTATCAGGTCCAGGCACTTGATTCAACTACAAAATATAAAGGTCGGTTACTCTGCTGTTGCTGTTATGGTAATAATGGCAGAAGGTAATAATGGCAGTAATAATACCAAACTAAAGACAAAGAATGGAGAAAATACTAAGAGAGGGAATCACCATGCACCAAAAACAGAAAACCTTAGGATTTGTAGCCTCATGATCTTAATGATTCTGCATTACTGTATTTGTATGTGAGGCCTGGTAGCTTGCAAAATAAAGTCTGTAATATTTGAAGTTAAACAAGTACACATTGTTTCATTCAAGCTCTTTGCATCTTAGTAACGTCTATGGTATATCTTTTTATGTGACAACACTGAAGAAATTACACTCTGCTACAGTGTAAAGTAGTGAGTGTACTGTATAACAGTGTAAATTTACTGTCAACACACAGCCATTAATGTCTAAACCTTCGCAACAAAAGTGAGTACACCCCTAAGTAGAAATGTCCAAATTGGGCCCAAAGTGTCAAAATTTTGTGTGGCCACCATTATTTTCCAGCACTGCTGTAACCCTCTTTGGCATGGAGTTCACCAGAGCTTCACAGGTTGCCACTGGCAGGGCCGGCCCTACCATTGAGCAGAGTGGGGCAATTGCCCCCAGGCTTTAGTTTTTTTTAAAGCGGAGCCCTCTAGCTCGGTCTCAGTGTTGGCTTGTGATGCTGAGCGCCGGAATATGACGTCATTACCGCCGCTCAGCAGTAAAGCGGCGCGCACCGTGGCAGAGCAAGGAGACTCGCCGCAGGACTGCTGAAAGGTAAGTGAAGTACAAAGAGGGGGGTAGGGTAGATAATAGGGAGGGAGGGAGGGAGATAGAGGAAGGGTAGATAATGACCCCTGGCGTTGGCGGGGGGCGCAATTCAAACTTCGCCCCAGGCGGCATTATGTCTTGGGCCGGCCCTGGCCACTGGGTTCCTCTTCCACTCCTCCATGACGACATCACGGAGCTGGTGGATGTTAGAGACCTTGAGCTCCCCCACCTTCCGTTTGGGGATGCCCCACAGATGCTCAATATGGTTTAGGTCTGGAGACATGCTTGCCCAGTCCATCACCTTTACCCTCAGCTTCTTTAGCAAGGCAGTGGTCCTCTTGGAGGTGTATTTGGGGTCGTTATCATGTTGGAATACTGTCCTGCGGCCCAGTCTCCGAAGGGAGGGGATCATGCTCTGCTTCAGTATGTCACAGCACATGTTGGCATTCATGGTTCCCTCAATGAACTGTAGCTCACCAGTGCCGGCAGCACTCATGCAGGCCCAGACCATTTTGTGAGATACTGGACATGCTGCGGGGTGTCTTCACTGTGTTGGAAGTTGGTTGGAGGGTTTGGAGAGTTCAAGGTTTCAACTCATTTTCACTATACACAATGAAGGCCCAACCCCAGCTAAAGTCAGCAGAAAGAAGAGCTTTGCTGAATCTCTATGGTGCAAGGACAAAGCCATTGCAGAATATCTTTTGTCCTTTATAATGCATAATAGGTTAGGCCAGAATTGCATCTCTCAAGCAAACTCCCTGCCAGCTCCTGCTTTTGCAAATAAACATTGAGATGTGAATTTATATTGATTTTTATATTATAATTTTATATAATTTTATATAATTCTTATATTTTAAATATACCTGTATAGCAATTGGGACAATTTTACTTTCAAGGTTTTTGTATAATAAGCAGATGGGAGCTGCTATGTATTGGATGGTGCAAGGATCAGTTTTGTTTGCAGAGATTCCATCAAGAAGGTAAAAATCCACAATGAAGATGTTACCCAGCTGTCGAAATGAAGAAGACAAGAAAGCAAATTAAAATGTTTAAATTGTATTTGTAACTACAAGAAACAAATGAAAGCATAAAAAATAACCATTATGTGTTGTATGAAACTCTAATACTCTATGAATGAGCGTGAGTCGCATAAGTGCGAGATTAAGGTGTTAACAAATAAATCTGCTGGGTTTTTTTTGTTTTTTTTTGTCACCCACTGTTAGTATCTTGTATAGGCATTGAACAGAAGACATGATCATAATACATCTTCATGAGGAGGAAAAGAGTGTCCTGGATGGAGCACCATTTGCTTCCATCACCTTCCTATTAATCCCACAAGGTAAGCCAAAATACATTTACCTGCTCCTCCTACTGGTAGTGACAGCCCAGTATATTTTGTATTAACCATTTTTAAAGTGTCAGATTTTGTTTCAGAACATTCACCCCTCACAGAACAGGCAAATAAGGTTAAGGGAAAAGGCAATCACAGCTCATGTGTTAAGTCTTTCCACATATACCTCCATTTCTTTTTCAAGTGTTAGTTTCCTTTCCAGACTGCATTCTACCATTTCATTTGTAACTGGAAAATTTGCTGGTATTTCCTTGCACTTCCTAATTAACACTGGATTGCAGCCATTGAGAAACTGGTATCCGAACATGAAGTCCTCCTGCCAATGTTTCATGACATACTCTGCAAGAAAAACATTGTTTAACTTAAAAATGAATACAATGAATGTCCACAGTCAGGGCTGATGTGTGTGTGTGTGTGTGTGGTGGTCTTGCCCCCTACCATGCAACAGTCTACAGATGCAATGCCCTTTTGGAACATCTCAAGTGTTTGGAATGCTTTAGGAAAAGATACAGGTTGTCACATTAAATAAAAGAATGAGGAGAATTAAATAATTACATATTTAATTCTGGATTTGACACCCTTGGAACAATTTCAGTGAATTCCCATTGTTCAAAGTTGAGCATGTGTTATCAGCTACCGCAGCTGAGGTAGCCCCCCAGGTGCTTCATAAGCGTCCCACAAATAGGAACACATGAAGAGCCAAGTGGCCCTAAAAATTATTAACATTAAAAGCCCTTCACAGTCTTACAGGTTACTGTAAATTAACCCCATATTTATCACAGACTAACCTCTGAGATGATGAATGTAACATGCTGATTTTCAATAACATCCATAAACATGAGAAATAGAATTGAGTCGTACCTGATATTGTGTTACTAATTCTGACAAAAATTCTTTCAAAATCAGCAAAATCACTCCATGATGATTGGAACATGTGCATAAAACTATTGACAAAGAGATTTTCCATCCTGCAAATGGAGATTTATGTGAAATCATATACACAAATCTATTCTGAAAATTGTAAATATATTTCATAACATTTTATGTTTTTTTCTTCATTGCAAAAAATACAATGCAACAATTCATTGCTTTAATACAAGATGTATTTTTATGTATATTTACCACCTCCAAACCCAAGAACATTAAACAGGGTTTTGGTTATATAAACTAGTTATTGATTAAAAATGTAAATGTTTGAATTTTATTATGTCAACCAGTTAATTATTATTTTCAATGGAAGGCTAAAGAACATTTGCATGTTAGAATGAAAGATAGACTTTGCCATATCTGTTAAGAGCTACATCAACAATGCAGCTTTTTACTTTCTGCCTGATAAGCACAACAATTTTCCAACTGGAAAATGTAGTATACATTATCTACATTATTTTAAAATGTAGTAAGACAGAAACGGCTTTGTCTCCCTTGGAACATTTGCTGAGAATATGCATGCCAATGAAAACATGGGTGTGTGAGTTGGGTGGGGTAAAATGTTGGATATGCCCCACACTCCAAAATTCTCTTAAAAAGAAAGATTAATAGATTATGCTCTGTCTAAATGTTCAGTGTGATACACTTATACCTACTAAGTATTCTTAGCACCTACAAAAATATTAGGGGAAGAAAGCGGGATGGAGATATGTGTCCCAAAGAGTGACTGTGTCTACTAAAAGATGATGATTGTGAATTATGAGCAGGCATACCTAAAAAGCCACAGATGATCTAAATATTCATGCTGGTATATATTTATATCATCTATAACATTCAGAAACAGCACTGATATTCATAGACTGAAAGCTCCTCAATACTAGCATATGGACCCCCAGCCCAAATTTCACATATATATATATATATATATATATATATATTTATTTCTTTCAATTTATTTTTTACTTACGCTTTGGTATAATTTAAGATAAAATCAACTCCTTTTTCGCTGTCAAATTGTATGTCATGTGGTAAGTCACTATGACAATGAGCATCAATGCTGAGCGGAAAACCTGGATGCCATTCTTTCCATCTACAGAGGGAAATAGGCAAATAAATCTATATTGTACCGTTCATGGAACAAATAACAAATAAATTGTGAGCAAACATTTTATTGATTTGTGTTAAAATGTATGTAGTAATGTGTATACCCTGGAGAAAAGACTAGAGGAAAGAGGTTTTATTTAAATACATGAAGAGGAACTGTTGCACCAAGGGAGGGCTGGCAATGGGGCAATTACCCCCCTGATCCTGTCCATTTTAAAGATTTTAGGCCACTTAGTGCGATTTGCCCCTTTGTGTGAATGAAACGGATGCATTTGTGATACTGTCAGATGTGGTCATTTTCACATCTTGTCATATTGCAAAGGTTGATAGGCCTCAAATGAATGTACTTTTGTTAATACTTGTAAGAAAGTTCATTGTTCTATAACACCAAGTAACAGTAAAAATAATTTCTGTACCTGTACATTTTTTGTCTATCCTCTAGCTCTTTTTTTCTGTGCTGCTTATGGAATTGAGTTATATCATCTTGAACCAGTCTTGCTATTTAAGAAAACGTAATAGAAAAAAAAAGTAAGTGTTGGTAAGTAAAATGTTTAACAACATTACAATATTTTTTATTTAAAACACATAAACATATATTACCATTAGCTGTCTTTAGAAATGAACATAAAACTACTTCAGATTCTATTCATTGTATGAGGTACTTTAAAAAAAAAAAACAAAAAAAAACATCTTTTGAGAACTATAAAGTAAAAAGAGATATTTTACCGTTTTGTGCTAAGGAGGAAATTTTTGCCCGTACTTAGCCTATTTTGCACATGAGAAAATATCTCTATGAATGCAGCTGTTGAGTTGTACTTTTTAATGGAAAGTCTTGGTCATATAAATGATGATTCATCTTACACGTTATTGAACATATCACAAATTTAATGAATATTTGATTTCTGTTTTCTTCTTTTATCCTATGAGTAGTCTAATAATAAGCCTTGGCTATACAATATTTTTGCTATGATGTCATCATAGATTGAAATCTTCCAATGTAATTGTTTCTTAATCTAAAATGCTTTCGCTGCAACAAATATCTAACATTGAAAGGAAGAAGGCTAATTGTGGTAGAGTTGTGGTTTTAACTACGTGACTTTAATATGTTTTATGAAAGTCCAGAATTCCTGAAGGAAGAGTTTGTCTGGCCCTGTTTAATGCATAGTAAAATTAGTGAGATTTCTTCAACGACTCCTTACGCATTGAACTATACCATATACAGGGCTGGATAGCCCCTCTTTCTGTAGAAAACTGCCAGTGACCCTTCATAATGAATGATGACATAAGGGAATTGGAATCACAACTCTCCCCAGTGAATAAACTCAACTGTCGCTTTTAGGAAAATAAATATAACTTAATCAAATAATATTTTTCAGGGTTTTTTTTCCCATTGTATTCTATAAATGATAGTAAACTGTTGTATAATTGTCAGACTAACGACAGCTATTTTGGATATACTTTAAATGCCAGTAAAGTGTATAAAAATTTGCATGATACTGACCTTTTCCTTCACGGAGAACTATTTCCTTGTCATTGACGATCCATCGGTAGCATGGGAATTCCATGTAATCTCCTGCAGGTGTCTTTACGGTTATATACCTACAGTACCAGTCATCTTTATACCAATATTTATGTTTCTCGATTTTAATAAGTTGAATATCCCCGATTTCCTCAGATACGGTGACATCATATGAATCAATCTATATTCAACATAAATAGGTAAAGATTCAGTATCTAGCTGATATCCAGTACTGAAAGCAGCAGTCAACTCTACCATTTTGCATTACATAGCAAAATTAACCCAACATGTGCCAACTTTAATATTTATGCTCATTTTATAATATTTATTGAGAGGGTGGATTTTTGATGCCTTTCCTCCTTTATTGGTTTTGAGCTCCTTGAGCTCAATGTATTACCTGTAGTCCGTTGATGTGAATTTAGTCTGTGATTTGTCAACTAAAGTGAATTTTGCTGGAGGACCATAAAATATCCATCAATATATATATGTTTTTCTATGTTTGAAAACAAATATTTAAACTGCCTTGTTAATATGTCCATTTTAGTGCAACTTTTTGAATGTAAGTTTGCAGCTAATTTGAGGTTTAATTTGGTATACATCAATTCTATAAAGTATATTAAGCACTGGTGGGCTAAAAAAACCCAGAAATCAACAAAATTCTAATGAAATTAGGCACTTAAACAGTAAGAAAAAAGGGATGTGGAACAAGAGTTAACAGAAAGCATTTGATAAACATATTTTAGAAGGAAAAAAGCAATTGACAGTTTTATGTTTGGTTGAATGAAACAAACTGTAATTAAACATCATATTTTATGTTTTGATGGAAAACAAAAGTTTCAGTTATTGGAGATGGTCTTGACAAAAGGTACCACATTACATACAGTAATTCTAACAAACAGGGGGTAAGCTAAATGACCATAGTCCGAAACGCATTTGACAGATAATAATTTTTGCCCTTACTATCCCTTGTTTTCCAACTTCTCCTACCAAAAATGACCTCATAGAAAATAAAGCATATAAATGATTCAATCACAGATAAAATACTGCTTAAAATCAGCGTAAGAGTGTAAGTGGGTTTTATGTGTATGGGGGTTGATTACTTTTGCACATAGGGCATTGAGTTTTACCTGGATATCTAATGAATATATGATTCTAAAATGAACACAAAATGATGTGTTGGTTTCTCAGGTTCACTCAGGTCTACTTTTAGCTAATATTAGGTTTTGGTTATAGATCTTATAACCTCCAGTGCTAAAATATGCAACAATGACGAAAATCATACAAGTTTTTACACAATTAAGACTGCTTTGTATTGTTTTGTTAATAGGTCAGTTTTCAACTGGATAATTTGTGTTAGGACCTTAGACAAAACCCAAAAGATCGAAACTAAGACTAGTATCGTAAATAATAATACCTAGCTCATTGTAAAAAGAGATTTGTACTTATTTTCCATTTTATGTAAGTGTTTTAATTTTAAGACATTTGAAGCTATTTTTCAAAACTTATAATAATAATTATGCATTGTAATTTGTATAGTATGTTGGCTTTAAACACTCAGTAGAAAGGCCCAATGTATTAATTAAAAATTAAGAATCTAACTAATAGCACACTGATGAACATGTATCAATTCATATATCATGTTTGTTGAAGGGCTTGGATACAGTGTGTACTTGCCAACTGTAGTGCGTATAGTGCCTACTTTTTGGGCGTATGTGAGGGAGTTTTGCGTGCCAACATGCCACAGACATTTTTGCAATATTCTACCACTTTATAATGATTTCCAGCAGAAAAGCCTTTATCATCTAAGGTTGCCAGAAAATTAGAACAAGTCTGGATTACGCAGCTTTGGGTCCCGGAGCAATTACACAGAAAGGGCACCATCCCTGAGTTTCCTGGCATTAGCCAACAATTGTTTTACCTTTGTTTCTCTGCTTTCTGTCTATTGTGGTCTTTTCTCTTCTGTTGTATTCTTTGCTTCCTCTTTGACAATTTCTTTTACTTTTCTTTGCACGTCACTTGCTTACTTCATCTTTCCCTTATTTCATTTATCACATTTGTCTGTCTTTTACATTTTTTATCCTCTATTCTGCCCCCTACATACACTATATGGACAAAAGTATTCAGACATTCAGGTATTAATATGTAGTTGGCCCCCCCTTTGCATCTACAACAGCTTCTGATGCTATCAAGGGGACATACCAAGACATTTTGCACAATGCTATGCTTCGACCTTTGTGGGAACAATTTGTGGAAGGCCTTTTTCTATTCTAGCTTGACTGTGCCCAAGTGCAAAAAAACAAGTTCCATAAAGACATGGTTGGATGAGTTTGGTGTGGAAGTGACCTTAACCCCATCAAACACCTTTAGCATGAAATGGAACAGAGATTGCGAGCCAGGCCTTCTTGCCCAAAATCAGTGTCTGACCTCACAAATGCTCTACTGGGTGAACAGGTAAAATTTCCCAAACCACTCCAAATTCTGTGGAAAGCCATCCCAGAAGAGTGGAAGCTGTTATAGATGCAAAGGGGCGACCAACTACATATTGTATATGTCTTTAGAATGCGATGTCATCAAAGTTCCTGTTGGTGCAATGGTCAGGTATCCCAATACTTTTGTCCATATAGTGCATATACACACAAACATGCATATACAAATATACATACACACATTTACACATTATTTATATATATATATATATATATATATATATACACACACACATATATGTCCACACACATATACAAACATCCTCCACTTCCCTCCTCTTGTAGCCTGCAACTCCTTCATTGAGCAGTGATCTAATCGGGTCCTGCACCATGCGGCAATCATCCTCTCTTAGTGACACTGCACACTAAGAAGTCATGCCAAGTGATGACCCGACCTGATCGCCTCTTCATGGGACAAGTGAGATGTATAGACATCAGAACGTCAAAGCCCTGGGGCAATTGCTGCAGGGCCCCTCTGGCCTCCGTGGTCCTAGGGCAATACCTTAGTGAGCTCTGTCAATAAATAGTTTTGATAGTTTTTTTAAAATAATGCTTGTGTTTTAAAGGGGATTCTGGTGTTGTATTGTTGGGATTCTACTGGCAACAAATGGAAATGTCCAGTAAACATAAAAAAATCTGTTATGTTGACGAGACCACTTACAATTTTTCATTAGAGTAACATTTTATACATAACCCCATACTTGAAACAACTTAAATAATTGGCTTATCTTGGTTTAAGGTTATATTTTCCTTTGCTCTGAACATAAAGGTAATAGACAAACATACCAGAGATAGCCAGGAAGTACTGCTTATCCAGTGAATATCAGTTCATACTTTGTTCACCTTAACATATATAAATATTTGTAAAAACACATTCTGGAAGCATATGTAAAATACAGTATTTTGGTTAGTATTGATACTAGCCTCTTTATGCTTTTTTGGAAGGCCATATACAAATATCCAAAGGTAACAAATAAATGTTTCACGCTTCCCATTTTATTCTATTTACGTGAACTTCCTTATTTTTAATTTATAGATTTGCATATGTGGTGTTTTTCGAAGGAATATTAACTCATTTTGCATGTATGCAAGGTTCCAAAAATGACTTCTCATTTGCCAGTGGAACACAATTATAAATAACATATATAAAAATCTACAGATTACATATTGCTTTGTTCCATTCATTGTGAATATACCTACTTAAATAGCACATGCATGCCCCCCAACTGTCCCGATTTGGGCGGAACAGTCCCGCCTAACCCTGCTTTGCAGGGGCGGAGGAAGGGTGAGGCGAGAGCGGTACTCACCCGATCAGCAGCTGCAGCCTGCAGGACTGGTTGGGGAGATAACAATCTCCCTCTAGTCAGCTCAACATTAAGGAGCGCGAGGTCTGTCACTTCTGCTCCCTAATCCCTACCCACCGGCAAATGATGTAGAGAGCGGGGATATGACATCGTACCACCGCGCTCTGCATTTGAAGTGACAGACCTCGCACTCCCACCACAGGATGGAGGATGAAGGATGGAGAAAGAAGGAAGAGATGGTGAGAAAGGGGTGTAAGGGCAGTGTATGTGTATATATGTGTGTGTTTGTAAGCTTGTGTGTGTGTATGGGCAGGTGTGGGTAAGAGCAGTATATGTATTTGTAAGCTGGTGTGTAAGGAAATAGTATGTGTATATGTGTGTGTGTAAAGGCAGTTGTGTGTGTAAGGGCAGTGTATGTGTATATGTGTGTGTAAAGGCAGTTGTGTGTGTAAAGGCAGGTGTGTGTGTAAAGGCAGGTGTGTGTGTAAAGGCAGGTGTGTGTAAGGACAGTGTATGTGTATATGTGTGTAAAGGCAGGTGTGTGTAAGGGCAGTGTATGTGTATATGTGTGTGTGTGTGTGTGTGTAAGGGCAGTGTACGTGTATATGTGTGTGTGTGTAAGGGCAGTGTATGTGTATATGTGTGTTTATGGGAAGGTGTGTATAAAGGCAGTGTGTAAGGGTCCTGGGAGAGAGGCTAACATTAAAAAATAAATCTCTGCTGCTGTTGACTACTCTTCCAATAATGCTCAACCAGCATCATGGTGGACACCTTGCTGGCAGAGAATCATGGGAATTGTAGTTAACAGCTAGCATCTGCAGCTTTACTGTTGACTGCAGTTCCCTTGATGCTCAGCCAGCATCATGGAAGCAGTATGTGTAACAGCTAACAACTTACCTGCAGCTGCTACAGCCATAGCAGCCTCTCGCATAGACCCTCACGCATGCGCACGCCACTACTAAGATAGCCGGACATTTTCTCTGTTTATTTATGCTATTAGTTTGAGGCGGGGTTATCTGCCTGGGGCTATTTGAGGGCTCCTTAGCTGTCCACTCACTGCCTGTCAAAGAGTTTCATGCTTTGTTTCTCTGGGCTCAGTTGCGGTTTTGTGTTTGCTCCAGTTCTGACTCCGGCTTTGTACCACGGTTATCCTGACTTCTCCAACCCTTGACCTCGGCTTCGTCTCACGTTTATCCGAACTTCTCCAGTACCATTTCGCCTGCCTCTGGTTCGTGCACGGGTTCTGCACTGTGGATCCTCAGCTACTGACCCTGACTATCTTCGGCCGTTACAGTATGTCTTGGTGAGCCTCATATGAACTGTAGTTAACAGCAGATGATGTGATGGGTGTTAGTTGTGAATTACAACTCCCACGATGCCTAGTCATGGTGGACACCTGGCTGGCTGAGAATCATGGGAATTGTACTTCACATCTGCAGCTTTGTCTACTGTTAACTGCACTTCCCATGATGCTCATCCAGCATCATGGAAGTAGTATGCCTGGCTGAGCCTCATGGGAAATTAATTTAATGTGTTGGTTATTTTTAATACGCATGACTGTGCTGACAAATATGAAGCGGGTTTTAAGTGGCCGTGCAAGTGTGACGTTGTAAAGTGCAATTGCTTGCTTCACACATAGATTTCTGGATATGCAAGACTTCAAGACTTTTTATGGATAGTGGTGTCTGGGTAGATTCTGTAGCCTTTCCCTCATAAATTACCTATAATACAAAGCAATATGTAGACTGAATTTACATGATGTCACATATCACGAATAGCTTCTATTCTACAATTCCCAACATACTTACTGTAAGAGTAATTAGCCAGGGATGGTCCCTTATAATGCATGTTTACTAAAATTCACAATATTCAGTGCTGTCTATAAAACAAGGAAAAAAGAGGCAACTGACAAAGGGCCTGGGCTTACCTTATGGGTCATGAGGTGCTTTATTGGACTAGAGTATAGCTTCTGCTAAGATAAAAACAGTTGTAAATATGTTCCAAAGTGTCACTCAAAGTGTTCAATAAACTAATGCAGACACATTCCCTTCCTAAAGTCCTTCTATACTGACCAGATGGCATGATTATTTTCCCATAGGAGCAAAAGAGGGCTAGCAAGATGGGCAGAGTAGGTCTGGATAGCCGTTGACACAGACCACTATACTACTGATTCCTCCTTCTCAGTCTATGCGGCTAAGCTGCACACAGACCAAGAAGAATCTGCATGTCCGTGCAGGTGGCTGCACAGGTGTCCATCATTACACTACACCAGGAGCTCTGGAAAAGATAACATCTATTAAAAACATTTGCCCCAGGGCCATCTATGATTACACGAAAAATGTCCCTGAAAATACTGTGCATACAAACGGCAGATTTTTTAAATTAATTAAAATATGTAAATAATATTCATTGTTTTTCTTCTAAAAGCCTTATATAACTTCGTGCTATTAAACATAAGTGACACACATGTAAGGCCCTCACCATACACCTAACCACACTGCTGTAAGACATATGTTTCTCTATGCTGTCAAAAATGATGGCAGGTATGATGACAAGCGGTGTGTAATATTTTTATATTGCATACATCTCAATGTGTTACTTGCCTTTAATACTATGTAGGTTTAGTTTTCATTTAAAAATTATCTTACAGTTTAGGAGGTAACAATCATGGTTGCAGGGGTTGCAACTGAAACTGAGCCTGTCACTCTAGGAGGTCTAGGTGACCCCTGAGGCCACCCTATTAAAAGACGATGATCTCTCACACTCTTTCCATTCACACTGTCTGATCCAGCATGCAGGAAATAACATCACAGGTAGGCTGTGTGGGGGCTAAGATGGCACAGAGAAGCTGCTTAGGGACAAAAATGACACAGAGAAGCTGTTTCAGGACAAAGGTGGCACTGACAAGCTGTTTGGGGATATAGTTGGCACTGACACACTGTTTGGTGTCAAAGCTGGCACTGTGGGACATGTTGCTTGGTGAAGTCAGAGGGTGATGGTAATTTTTGAACTGATGCACTGTGTTTTCTACTTATGCGGCTGCTTATAATACCTGTATTCCTGAACTCTAGTACTCTGTTATGGGTTATTATAACTCTGATTTGATCCTAAATTAATTTCTCTGTGATCTTTTTTTAATGTTGTAGTTGGCAGTTTAATTCCTACATGGCTCAAAACCAGCAAAAAGGCAATTTCACAAGAGCTTGTCCACGGATATCCTAGTGGCCAAAACTATAAACTCGTACTTCTGCTTTTGTAATCATGTATGTTTAAGGTTGCAATATGTGGTTTACTGCACAAAGTACATTCATAGTTTAGTTGTTCTTCACAATATAGCCCCAACATAAAGGCATGTATGGGACCATGCACCATACACCTACCATATACCATCAGATGTACTGCGATTCCAGAATCACAGACAGACAAGACAAAATGTCTGATCAAAAGCATTTTAGATTACTTAAGTTCCTAAAGATAAAGTTCCAATTCTTCCAAATGAAAGGTATGGAATAAGGAAATTGACAAAAAGACAATTTATGCTTATAAATTATGCTTTGTAATGTGTGTGAGTTGTTATAATGTTTTATTAGGAGTTAAGCCCCACAATGTATATGGATCTAACAACCTGCTTGTGTCTAACTGAAGATTACTACATCAGTTGCTAATATTTGCAGTGATGGGACTGGGATGTTGCTTATAAAAATTACCCTCCTCAATGTCATTGCCTCTGCAGTGTCTGTCTGTTCCCTTGCGTGTCTATTTGTATATATTTATTGATGAGGTGTGTTGGCATTCTATGGATTCTGCTGCCTTTGAGTATGGTAAGTTGCATTTATCATTTGTTTTGTTTTTAATGTGTTTGTTTTATGAAAGCTTATACATTTTATATTTGTTTTAGAAATATGAATGAGTCATACATGAGAAATCAGGGAATAGAGGAAAGGTGTTTGGAAAACCTCAAGCTTGGAGAATCCTATCTAGTTTTTCATGGTTATATTGTTTACCATGGAGCAAAATCAGTGGGATTGCACTGCATTTTGCCTTAGTGTTGAGCAACCCCGCCTGCCACACTGGTGCTTCATTAATGGTGTCTGGAGAAGGCTTTAAATTGCCTAAGAGTCTCATTTGGTTTAAAATGCAGTGTAGTCCAACAGATTCAGCTCCTTGGTAAACAATATAGACATGAAAAATTAGATAGGACTTGCCAAACTGGGGTACTTTGATGTAATGGCGAGCTAGGCAATGTATGGTCATGTAATACTTAGTATGATGAAATCACAAATATTTATGCCTTAGGTTTTTGGGTATGCTTTGAAGTGAATTCTTGCTTTGTTTTGTGTACAAATTGATCATTATTATTCTTGCAGTAACCCTCTCCTTTATTCCTTTATCATTATCTCACTCTCTTCTCCCGATCTGTCTCCTCTATAATGATCACCCTCTTTCTCATTATCTCTCCTCTTTCAAATTATCTTTCCCCATGCTCCTCATTTCTTATAATTTTCCCCTCCATTTTTTCTCCTTAACATAGTGGTCCTGTGTGCAAGATCTATTCCTACAGTGCTTCCTCACGCCACACGCGGCTTCAGTGTTGAGAACTTAGATATCATATCTGGGCACTCAGCATTAAGAGGAAGTACTGAGACAGAGATCAGTGAGAAAAGACCTTGCATCCCCCTTTTTTTTGGGTTGGTTAGAAGGATCTCACCAATCGGCCCTGCTCCTCCAAGTGTGGGCAGCGGTGTCCACCTCTGGAGGGAACCAACAGGGTTATAGGCAACACAAATTGTGACATGTTTCGATAGCGACAGCCAGGGAAAGCGTAAAATGGGCCAGATGGGCCAGATGTCCATACTAGCACACATACTGGGCCTTGACTTTAATAAGGCAAAGTACTCTTATCTAGCTTGATGTGATGCAAGTATTTACCGAGGGGCAAAGAGCAAAATGTGCCTTTTTTCGATAGATTTAAGCAATGCAAATCATATCAAACTCCTTCCTTTTAAGACATCAACTATTAAAGATCAGCTAATTGTACTTCATTACTGAATTATATGTAACCCACACGCACATAACATTTCAGCACAAAGTAAATATTGCTAGTCATTCATGCAGTGGAATGCCTCCAATAAGGAAGTTAGCAAATATTACAACATTGAGGATTTGCTGATATATTTCCTTGTCTTTCAACTTGCAAAAAAGCAATAGGCAACTTTAAGTAAATTCAGGCAAATTACTAGCATACATTAAAAAGGGTATCAATGCAAGACTGTAGAATGTTGTTATTTCTTTATACAAAGCATTGGTCTAGCTTCATTTTAGGCTAGAATACAGTTAGCTCAGCCGGGGTAGAGATTAATGCTCATTGCTTACCTACCATACTGTAAGCTAATTAATAGTTTATTTTACTGAGGAAAATGTATTGTCGTAGGGTGAATTAGAGAAGCTGTAGTGTACCACTCTAGTGTATTACAGGGACTGCAGCAGGCATATTTTCCCCTGTTCATGAGTAGGGTTTATTAAGACAGTTGCCCATTTATGCTACTAGCCAAACCTGTAATTTGTAGACAACTTAATTTTTAGTACCTTTCTATCATATCATCTATTATTTTAAATTGATAAATAATGACAAGAACAGGCATATAAAAATCCCAATGCAGAATATAGCATGTTACAGAATATAACTTGTTACAAAACATCTGTTCATTCTCATATCTAACCCTGTGTTTTAACCTTTAACAGGCTGCATTGCAATTTTAAACCCTTCATTTTCTAATCTAAACATATTCACCCCATTAGTTATGTCATATGGATTGGTAGAATTTACCCCTAGATTAAGATATGTCATTAGCTAACTAACTGTCTCACCTCTGTCTCTACCTGGATGTCTGCACGTTTCCTGAAACTCAATCTCTCCAAAACCGAACTTCCCTCCCTCCAACGCTAAGATTCCCCCATCAGTTTCCCTCAATGTTAATGGTGCTATAATCTCCCCGTCTCCTCATGCCCGCTGTCTTGGTGTCACCCTTGACTCCAACCTGTCTTTCGCCCCCACATTCAGTCTGTCTCTAAAAAGGCTCTTGTCCATGCTTTTATTATCTCCCGCCTTAATTATTGTAACTCTGTCTTAGCCAGTCTCCCTCTTAACTGTCTCACCCCTCTGCAATCCACCATGAATGCTGCTGTCAGACTTATCTTCCTCTCCCACTCTTCACTAACATCTCTCCCCTCTATCAGTCTCTATACTGGCTGCCTGTGCGCTTCAGGATTCATTTAAAAATCCTTACTCTTACTTTCAAAGCCCTTCACAGCGGTTCCTCACTCATCTCTAAATACACTCTTAACCGGTCTCTCCGCTCTTCCCTCTCTCATGCACGCTTACAAGATTTCTCCAGGGCTGCCCCTATCCTCTGGAATGCTCTCCCCCGGCCTATTCACCTTTCTCCGTGTCTTTATTCTTTCAAAAAATCCCTCAATTCCCACTTCTTCAAGGATGCTTACAACATTACACATTAACGCCCTCCCATATTCCTTTAGCTCAACTTTCCTAGTCTCTCTCCCGCAATACTTTTAATAGTGTGGCTGGTCCATCCCTAACAACGGCACTTTTACCTATTGTGTAATACAACCCAACTCCCTCTAGACTGTAAGCTTGTATGGGCAGGGCCTCTGTAAGTCAAATTGTTATGTTACATACTACTTGCTGTGTCCTGTCCACCCATTGTACAGCGCTATGGAATTTGATAGCGCTATATAAAACAATAAATAATAATAATAATAGTAGCTGGAACCCCCTTACTTCCCTATAACAAACCCTAATTCTGACAACTCTTTATACATAAGCCAGGAAGAGAAGGCAGAGATAGAGGAGGGATGAGTTATGTGAAAAATAGGTTAAATGTTATCTGATACAAGGCAAGGAGAATAACCTAGAGACAGTTTGGGTAGTATATAAGCCCTTTAGACAAGCATGGGAGTTTGATCATCTGCTAAATGAGCAACAGTCTGAAATGACAATAAATGGGTAGGATTATCATCGCCATAATATGCCGGATATAGACTTGGAAAAACTAAGTAGCTGGTTCATCCAGGAGTAGAGAGATAATATATTCAATTATGACTTAAGTAATTCATAGAGAAGACAGCAAGGAAGGAGGTTATGCTAGATTTAGTATTTACAAATGGAGATTTGGTTTTGATACCAGTGTAGGGGAGTGGGCTCCAGTCAAGAATCAGCATGGCTTGATATACAAAGAGGCTTGTTTAAGACTTTACAAAGTAAAATTAAAAATTAGTCTTTGATGTCAAGACATGTTTGTGCATAATAAGGGACCCATTGTGGTACTGCACAAAGTGTCACAAGAAGGTAGCATTTAGAAACTATAAGCAGACACGGGATAAGGAAGATAAGAGTAGATTAAAAAGTAGGCTGAAGGAGGCATATGCACATAAGAAAAGCATTATAAATATGTACTGATATAAGAAGAAAAGAATGAAAAGATATTACGATTAGTTTGAAGACCAATATGGAAATAATGGAATGAAGAAATCTTTTGGACCGCCTCCATAACTATTTCACTTTTTACTGAGAAAGATGAAAGAAAATTACCTCAGAATTTAAAGTAAAAACAGGCATTAATGGGACCCAATGGAATATTTACACAGTTATTAAACAAGCTTTGGAGTGCGCTAGTAAAACCACTGATCTTACTATTTCACCAGTCAGTATTGACAGTAGATCCAGAAAACCATGTTAAAGGACTGTCAAACTCATCTAAATATTTTGTTTTTAACTAAAATAATAGACCCAAGTAATCTCGCTTAGATTTCATTTAGGCATTTGACACTATCCCTCATAGAGGACCCATAAAAAATTCTAGTGTTTGGATAAAGCAATGGCTTTATTACTAGTGGCGTATCTTAGGAATTGATACTACAACCCAGTAGCATTATAAAAAGGTCTCACGGGTAAGGGATCTATTTTCTCAGATAATACAGGTTAGACATTGCTGGTAGAATCAGCTAAATGCTGTCAATGATGACAGGAGGAGAGCGGTTTGTGAGTAAATATTATATTAAAGGTAGACTTGGGCATTCCGAATTCTACAAATTGCAAATTTAAAGACATTTGCAGATTTTATCGATTCATCCGGATCATCAGAATTCACTGACACTTTCACTCTCACACTCTCTGAATTTCTCCCTACCTTTTTTGCCAATCACTTACACTTCCATGTCTTGTATCTTCTTGTTCTTCTCTTTTGTCTCTTCACCCGCATCTCTGCACATATAACCTTCAGCCAGAATGGTGGAGCTTATAGTGACGTCCTTTCCCCGGATTGGCAAATCAGGGAGAGGATGGCACTGAAAGCTCTGGCATTTTGAAGTACAATAACCATGTGTGAACTTCCACCAAAACAGCGGAAGGTCGCCAGGTTATGTCCGTGGAGATGCGGATGAAGAAGAGAGGAAAAAAAAGAAGAAAAGGAGAACAATAAGATGCATATCAAGAAGATTTGAGACACGAAAGTTGAAGTGGTTGGCAGAGAAGGTATGTAGACATTCAGAGAGTATGAGAGAGTGAACCAAATACAGTGATACAGTGAGTGAGAGTCTGAGAGACTGTGAAAGTTTTATCTTTTATGTCTACTCACCTATGCACGATCATCTGCTAACATACTGTACATAGTAATTTATGTTAAAAAAAGACACAAATTCAATGTTGAACCAAAAGAAAGCAAAAACCCCACACTGAACAATATAACCTATAATGAATGATTTCCTTATAACACATTTTATGTCGACATATTCTTCTTTGCTAAAAAAAATTATCCAGCTCATATTTAAAAATAATCAAACATTGATCGATTTTGATATTGACATTTCTAGGAGAGATAAGAGAGTCTACTAGAATGGTGGATAGAATAAAAATACTAGGAAAGACTAAGGGATCTCAAGGGATTCTCTTATGTACAGTTAAGAGAAGGAAAAAAAGGGATGTGATCCAAATATTTCAATACATGAAATGATTTAACAAAATACAAAAGCAAAGTATATTTCAATGTCTAAAACATGAGGGTCAGAAGCTTGGGTGTAATTTAAGGCAGTTTTAATTTACTGAGTGGATGGTAGATAAGTAAAGTAACCTCCCAGGAGAAGGGATATGGCTATCCTGAATAGAAGACAAGGTTAAGTATCACATAAGGTTTAAGGTCTAGAGAGCAGGAAAAATGTGTAGACTAGTTTTGCGAATAGTTCTTGCCTGTAGTCAAATTCTATATTTCTATGAGGAAATGGAAAGGACAAAATAGGTTGCCTGGTATTCCCAGACTTTACATGGCACCTATCTCCTCCAACTTGTGTTTGCAAGACGGAGTTATTATTGCAACAGATCTCTCTGTGTAACCCTAATATTGTTTTAGAACAAAAGTACTTACTGCTCCTCTTTCAAAATCATTGTAGAATGGTTTATCAAGCAGGTTCTTCTCACTGCAGCCTTTTGACCCAATAAGTGTAATGTAGATGTAATCATCTGTGCCTGCAAACCACTGGCTGCCTGTAGCCACAGTCACAATGTAGGAAGGCATTCTACCTTGGAGAGGTATATAATTTTATATTTTTCCTCAGAGACGCCGATCTCCAAAAGTAAATACAGTGCCTGGTCTGCGAGCTTTTTACTTTAGCTCCACCAACTGTGAAACCCTCCCCTTTTAATTTTGTTGCCTCTTCCATTGCAACTTGAGGTTTATATAGTTCCCCTTTTGAGTTTCTGCTTAGAAAACAAAGGGCTACGTTTAGCAAGGATATTTTCAACCAGGATGCTATCTGCATAATTACACAACAACCCAGAACTATTACAGTTGTTTTACTATTTAAACTATTTTCTTTTGTTTCTAGGAGACACAAAAATTAGACAACCGATATTTTAAGGACTTTTGGTAGTTTTATTTTTAGTATACATTATATGATACAAGAAGGAACAGCTTTTTCTTCACAAGCTCACAGTTGTCTTCAGACATCCAGGGTACACTTTCCTTAAGACATAAACCAAACCAAAAGCGAAGAAAAGCCTACTCTGTTTTAGGAGACAGGGTTAACAGGGTTAATTTGTACCCAACAGTACTGGCCATCTAGGCTGGTTCCCAGTCACACCAAAAAAACAACACTTTTACATAAACAGCTAAATACTTGTCTCTCCCCTCAGTTTCACGTAGAAACCTTGTCATTATTTATATATGTAGTTCATGCACTCACAAAAGCACATGGTAGCAAACTTGTATCCCGAGTACCATTGATAACCAAATATAGTTAGGCTTACATGTGTGTTTGACCAGGGAAGGTGCCATATTAGAACAAAACATACATCTAGCCTCTGTCACTTAAGTTTGCTTTATTAGTCGTTACAGAGACTTAGATAGGGTGACCACATTTTATTTCTGCCATTCAGGGACACGCTATGAAGTGCATGACATTAGAGCCCTGCGTGGGACGGCTTTTTTAAACCCACTCCCGCTGATTTGTTTGCCCGCTCCCGCAATGTGGGTGTTCCACTCCCGCCGCTCCCGCCACATTTGTGACCAATCACGCCCACCTCCTTACCTGAACTGCAGAGTTCCCGCGCAGTCCCGCAATGCTGCCTTCTCGCTGCTCCCTCACAGCGTCTCTTCTCTTGCGCTGCCCAGGAACAAGGCGGAGTCACGGGAAGTGACGTCACGTCACGTGACTCCATTTTGTTCCTGGGTGGAGCAATAGAGGAGACACTGAAAGGGAGCAGCAAGAAGGCAGCCGCGCGGGACTGCGCGGGATTACCGTGACCCGCAGGTACAGTGTCTGACCGCCCGTTCCCGCCCGCAGCACCAGCAAGACCGCTCGCAAGTTTTTTGCAGTCCTCTACATGACATTACACACACAAGACTGTTTGCAGTTTCCTGGTCTCCTGGGTGAATGGGTCCAGCATATTGGGAATTAAGTGGATAGTTTATTGGACATGTGTTTGTGTGACGGGGAGGGGGCAAAGAGGAGCACTTGCTTATCTCCTGGAGAATTTCTGACTTAAATGTCAACCATTGATTAAAAAAAAGACAGGGACATTTTGAATAATGCAATTGTCTGTCCTAAAAACAGGTATAGTTCTGGATAACCTGCACAACAGAATAAATCTATTTCAAACTCTCCTGCTGCCAATTTTATTTTAAAGCCAGGTCTGACACTACATGACTGCACTGGCAGATCTCATAATTTGGCTGAATATCAGAGATGAGCCACAACATGCGCGTAGACATCACACCACATGGGTGTGCTGGCACATGTTATCAGTGCACACGTCCCTTTCTGGTGGATCCTTACAGAGCAGTTCTGGATTCTCGCACAAGGATAGCCTTGGCAAGAATAATACATAAAATAGACAAGTGTCTGTGTACTGTCATACATTACAGTCCATATAATTCTGATGATGCCATGCCCCATTGGAATGTTATATAAGCCCCATGCTCTATTTTATCCTGCTAATGCCCCATTCCTTGGCCAGGTGAGCATTTTGCCCACCCCATGGAAAAATTATATGTAAGACAAGGACTTCCAAAGTAATAGAACCTGTACCGAGGGCTATACCAGGGAGGCAGCAGAAGATTATGGAGATTAATGTGTGGCTGCAAAGTGGTATAGGAAAGAGAGATTTCGGTTTTTAGAGATTTGGGCAGATTTTGCACTCAGCTACAGACTGTATATGTGCTGGGGTAAAGATAGTTAATGGGTTGAAGGAGATTTTAAACTAGGAAGTGGGAGTTAAAATAGAATTAACAGAGTAGCTAGAGCAGGTTCATGACATAACTTCGTTTTAGGAAATTGTGAAGTAAATAGTTGGATCAGCACAGACAAGGAACTAGCTAAACCACAACACGTTAAAAGTTGCTTAACACAAAGAAAATTAACAAAGACTTGTGACAGCCTGAAATGTCCGCTAGCAAAAGACACTTGTCAAACAAAATGGTTGAATTAGAGTTATTGGCAAGTGAAGAACAGTATAATCTAATTGGTATCACGGAAACATGGTTAGATGATTCTCATAGTTGGGAAGTAAATTAAAATAGGTATACACTTTTTATGATAGAGTAAATAGGAAAGGGGTGAAATGTGTTGGACCTGAACTAAGGCCTAGTATGAAAGAATAGATGCCGATACCAGTGATAATGTAGAAACCTTATGATTAGAAAATGTGCAGTATGTTAATTGTAGGTATAGGCTACAAACACCTAACTATTAGTTATAAGTAGAAACATGAGCTTTTGTACTGAAAAAGCTACACTGGGTCAGGATTTAATTATAGGGTATTTTAATCACTCAGTCATTGATTGGAACAAGTAGTTTAGCAGAAGGGACCATCTTTTGAACAGGCTAACATACTTCTTCATGTCACAATACGTGGTGACATCAGCTAAAAAGGACACCTGTCTGGTGATGAGTAACAGCATAGAACCTTTGTTGAATATACAAGAATATACATGTTTTTAGCTATCCAAGCCTCTTTGCACATTTCAAATGAGTGACAGTTTTTTTGGGGGGAGCTTAATGAGCTTAACGTACAAAAAAAGAACTTAATTAACAAATTACCTCCACAAGTCCATCTATTCAAACATATCCTAAAAATGTGAGCAATTTCATATAAAAGGATTTTAATGTACTATAATGTGCCCAAGTATCAATCAATTGCCTTGAAACTATTAAACATTTAAGGAGGGAAGGAAACACAGATACAGGCTGTTCACTCCCATCAGTCTCCCGGTACAGGTCCCACGGCCGGTCAACAATTTGGCACTCATGGAAGGTAGTGAAGGCAAAATTCTTCAAGTTAAGACATAGTTTTTATTAAATCAAAAGTAAAAAAAAAACCAACAAAACATGGGAATTTCAACTTTGCTGCCTTCCATAAACGCCAAATTGTTTAATCTGTGGCATTGCTGCTTTTTTGTGACCTGCCTTGAAACTATTGCCCAAACCTTTCATAGAAGTTTCATTTGGTACACCAAATTGCAAATTAATGACATTAAGCTCATCTTTTGGAGAGCTTAATGTGGCTTAACGTGAAAAAAAATCAGCTATTAATTGCTTTGCTTCAAATTTCCCACAATACAAGAGCCCGTGTATTCTAAACTATCCTAAAAAAATCAGGTAGTTTGGTAAAATATACCAAATGTTTTTCACAATTAAATACAACAAACATGTTAGTTTGAACAGCATAATGTAAAAAGGACTCAATGAACTATTATGTGCCCAAACATCAATCATTTGGCTTGAAACTTTACACGGCCTTAACATAGCCTTAACTTCCAAAACTTATCCTAGAGTAATCCTACATCTGTCTTCTCACGATAATTATGCTCTCTAATTGATGGTGGCTTGGTCCTGAATATTTTCTCTTCAAAAGTGGCAGATTTCTTAATTGTGGCGTTCTCTATTATGCCCACGTTGTATTATTACGTAGGTCTGTAAGATTAAGTGCAACCGACCAGGCAAATGTTACGTTCAGGGATACATTATCTAAGGAGACTAAGAATAAGCTTAGGGCCGAATGCCCACGGCCGATTGTTCCTGATGGAGTTTGTAAGACTCCCGAGGTAGACCCTCAGATCATCCAATTTCTTGGGAAGACTGGATGGAAACCCCGTAAGGGTCTTGAGTTTTCCCTCAAGAATTGCCAGGACAGGGTTTTGGATTCTCTAGGTCCTGTTATGAAGTTGTACGAACTTTTAGAGGCTGCCAAAATGGGTGATCAGCCTTTGGACGTTGATACCGCTCTGGGGTGGGTTCAACGTTTGGTGTGTCTGCTGGGGAACGCTAATTCCTCTCTGGCCATTCTCCTGAAGATAGAGCCTAAATTAGTTAATATGACTGATACTGAACCTGGTCCCTATGCCAAAGGTATGTTATTTGGTGATTCTTTTATCAAGAATCTGGGGTCTTTTGTGAAGACTTTCTCAGCTTTGGATAAGGCTCAAAGCTCTATGAAGCGCGTTTTTACGCCTAAGGTTTTTGGCGGGGCCGGCAGAGTTAGGGGCCGTCTGTCCGGCCGTGGATTTCGCGGTTCATTCCGCCAGAATCGAGGCTCCTTCCCCAGTAGATCGGTGTATGCGGAGCCCAAGACTACTCCGTTCTTCCCCTCCAGAGGACGACCATGGCAGTCTCGCGCTTCCAGAGGAACTTTTCCGGGGAAGAGACCCTACGGTAAGTACCTGGTTTCACCATTTTTCCCATGTAAAAGTGGGGGGCAGATTGGCTCTGTTTGCTCACGTATGGCATGTTGTGACAAAAGATGTTTGGGTTTTGGAAACTGTGCAGGCTTATCGTTTGGAATGGGCAACCATTCCTTTTCAGGTGGCTCCTGCACGGCCCTTCGTGTTTCCGACAAAGGATCAAGAGATGATCTCGGCAGAAGTTGCAGAGATGGTGGACAAAGGGGCCATTCAGGAGGTTCCTTGGGATACCCCAGGATTCGTCAGCAACCTCTTTCTTGTTCCCAAGAAAGGAGGTGAAGTACGTCCTGTAATCAATCTACGGCCTTTGAATTCCTTCCTAGTGTATCGTCACTTCAAGATGGAAGGTATCCATTGTCTTCGGGATCTGTTGCTCCCGTCAGATTGGATTGTCAAGTTGGATCTAAAGGACGCTTATTTGATGTGGTGGCTTCTTCATATGGACGCGTGGAACGGGAGAGCGATATGCGGACCGGTACCAGACCTCGTAATAGAGTCAGACGCAAGCTTACGCGGTTGGGGCGCGCGTTGCGGGAACGTCTCTACAGGTGGGCGATGGTCTCCAGACGAATCCTTCCTCCACATCAACTGCCTGGAATTGTTGGCGGGTTCATTTGCGGTACGCAGCCTATCTCCCGCTCAGGCTTCTTGTTCCATTCTCCTCAGGATGGACAACATCTCTGCGGTTTGTTACATCAACCATCTGGGAGGTACCAAATCGAGAGCCTTGGCGATTCTGGCACGGGATTTTTGGCACTTTTGCCTTCGCAACAACATCTCTGTTGTAGCCGAATATATTCCCGGCCTCTCCAATAACACGGCGGATTGGAATTCCAGGTATCTTCGGGATGCGAGCGATTGGCGTCTTCATCCGGATCTGTTCTATCGGATCAACGACATTTGGGGTCCCTTACATACCGATCTCTTTGCATCCCGTCTCAACGCTCAACTTCCTCGGTTCATCAGTTGGAGACCGGACCCGGACGCCCTGGCTACGGATGTTTTCCTTCAAGACTGGTCTCAGGGCAGGCATTATGCGTTTCTGCCTTTCAACATGATTGCCAGAACCCTTCTCCAGCTCCGGACCCGAGGGGACACTAGTGTTGATCACTCCGTTTTGGCAGTCTCAACCGTGGTTCCCTCAGTTGTTGGAGATGTCCATAGACATGCCTTGGTTGCTCCCGGACCGTCCGGACATTCTGACGGACCCGGAGGGGAATCTGCACGGCTTGGTGTGTTCCGGTTCTCTTCGTCTAATGGTTTGGCTCCTTTCCCGGGACCGTGGTCTTTCCCTGGCGTTCAACTCTCCGCCTCATGGCGAATACATGGGTGCCTGGTACCAGAAGAGCTTATTGTTCTGCATGGGGTTCCTGGTCTAAGTGGTGCATGGGGAGACACGTGGATCCCGTTTCTGCTCCTTTGAATGATATCCTCAGATTCTTCACCATGCTCTTTGAAGACGGGAAAGCATATCGTACAGTGAATGTGTTTCGATCGGCTATTTCGGCTGGTCATGTTCCTTTTGAGGGTGTTCCCGTTGGGCGTCACCCACTTATATGTCGTCTTCCTAAGGGTATTCGTTTTTCTCGTCCTCCTGCTTCACGCTATACTTCCTTCTGGGATGTTAATTTGGTCTTGGATTTCTTGGATCGGTGGGGTCCTGATGAAGATTTATCTTTGAAGCAGTTGTCGGCTAAGTTGGTTACTTTATTTTGTTTGATCTCTTGCAAGCGGGTTTCCGATGTTAGGGCATTTGATATTACTGCTCGTTCTTTCGTGCCGGAGGGTGTACGGTTTGATATTTCTCGCCGTACCAAGACCTCTATTTAGTCAGTTTTTTATCCGGCTTTTCCAGATCGACCCCAGCTTTGTCCAGTGAGGTGTCTCCGTGCTTATGAGGATCGTACTGCTTCACTTAGGGGTGTCGATGTTGCTCCTTTATTCTTATCGTTTCGTTCCCCTCATCTTCCGGTTTCTACTGTTTCTCTCGCTCGCTGGGTCAAGTGGTTACTGGCCCAGGCTGGTGTAGATGTTTCGGTTTTCGCACCTCATTCTGTCCGAGGTGATATGGCTTCTAAGGCTTCCTCCTTAGGGTGTCGCTTGGAAGATATTATGAAGGCGGCTGACTGGTCATCTGAATCTACATTCCGTAATTTTTATTTTCGGCCCGTTCAACATTTTGCTTTACGTGTAGTTCATCAGCTTTGAACTAGCATAATACGAAGCCTCCGTGTCTTAATAAAATTACCAGATTTTACTATTTCATGACGTAAAGTCATGATTTTATTAATGACACGGAGGCGAGTATTATTCCCTCCCTCCCATTCCCTTGTGTTTTTTCCAGGGGTTTTTGTGTTGTGTCTCTCAGGAGGTAAGTCTATTGTTTTACGGTAGTGGTTTTTTCTAATGATGTTTATTATTACCTTTATTGCGGTGTGTTATTATTTTTTTGCACTCTTTTCTTAGGCGCACATACAGATATTTATACACCAAAAATATAATTACCATACCACAGAACACAAAACTCAAACACTGCTCCCCATCTGGTCCTCCTATCAACTCAGGATAGCATACAATAGTATTTTTATAATCCAATTAGCCCCTGGTGCCTAACTCTAGGACACCCTGTATGGGAAGCATTAGACATGTTGTCCTAGATCCGACTTAATTATTGTCCTAATCTGGCCATGTGGCCCCGAGTGATACCTCTTTAACATTCCAGTGGGTTGCTGCAAAGTTCCTATACGCTTGACGGTTCCACAGAGTTTCTAGGTTTGTCCTGGTAAGGCGCATGAAGCCCTCATAGCGTGTTACGCTGTAGAAGTCTGAATTGGGCAGGCCAGACTGGGTTTCCCGGTCACTCTGTGCCCCCAAGGAGCTTCCACATGAATCTACCATGTCCCCTCTCCCAAACTGAAACCTACCCCCATATGTTGTCAGTCTCAGGAGGTGACCATGACACCCACACATCCCAACTGTAAGCCTGGATCCCTGTGTTTCCACTCCAGGGTAGTTCCTGCCACAACCAGATTCTTGAAGAGAGGTTATTCCATGAAGAGGGTTATGTCAGCCAAAAGGATAGTAGATAAAATGAGTAGAGATTCCCTGTTGGGCAATAACCCTTATTGAAGGAGGCCCGGTGCAACCCCTTCTTCCTGCCTCCTCATACCGTTTAAAAATGTTTATAAAGGTCACTTCTACCTGGACCACACTGCATGCAAGCAGCCAAAGTGAAAGCTGCAGGAGCGGTCAGAGGTAAGCGGGGGCGAGGCATGTGGGATGCATGTTTATGTGTATGTATATATATATTTTAGACTTGTGCATTCGTCTTCGGGCAAACATGAAAACGAACATGAAGAGTGCGTTTTCGTGTTCGTTCCGAAGACACGAAAAAGAGAAGACATCGGCGGGAAAACGTAGACGAAGACGAAGACATACAACATGAAGAATCTTCGTGATCGTCCTTGTCTACTAAACTCCCTGGTCCCTTCCCCATCTAGCCTACCTTATCTTCACGGCATCGCGGGAGTTGACGGATGCGGAACTCCGTAGGTTCACCGTCAGGGGTTACAGGGCAGTGCGAGTGAGCCTGTTGGTCGCCTACAGGGACCTCCTCTGGCATCAACCAATTGATAGAGCAGACCAAGTTACGGCACCAGGAGTTTAACCCCTTAATGAGAAAGCCCGTACATGTACAGACTCAAAATTGTTTTCAATGAGTTTAGGGACCGCCCATTGTCCTTAAGGGGTTAAAAGTCTATTAAAACTCTATTGGTCGCTCGTACAGACTTTTAAAATCATAATGCAGCAACTTGTCCAGCAGAGACCGCTGGTGTCCCTGCTCTATCAGTTAAATGTCCGTACAAGCGACTTTAACGGTCGTTCTCTCCCGGCCAAGTTACGGCACCAGGAGTTTAAAAGTCTGTACGAGCCCCCTGCTGGCGACCAATAGAGTTGCTCATACGGACATTTAAACTCCTGGTGCCAGAGCTGCTGTGGCACACGTTAACCCTGTATTTACCCCTTAAGAAAAACAGAAAAAAATCCAACACGAAGAATGTCCACGAATATTCGCCCGAAGAGAAGACAGGAACAGGCGAATACGAAGATTATTTTTTTTGCCAAAGACGAGCACGAACATGAAGAGCCCCCTGGTGCCCAAGTCTAGTATATATGTATGTATGTGAGCATGTATGGATGTGTAAGTGGGGTGAGATGGAGTGTGTGTTAGTGAGTATGAGTAAGTGTGTGTTACATGTTTTATGTTGGAAGGAGGAGAGGCAAGGGGCATAGAAGGCACTGACTAGCTGTTGAAGTTGGGGGCCCTTGCCTTGGAGACATGCATGCAGAAACAATGATGAGAACGTTTCCAAGCCTACTTTCTTTACAACCTGTAGCACTGAATTTAGTGGGATTTGTAGGATCATTAAGTCACATCTGCCGATGCTTTTGACACATACATACCTGGCATCGGTGGCAAATTTGAGGGTACATTTCTCAGCCAGATGGGCAAGAACACTTGGGAAGAGTATGCTTCAAACATCTAACAATTCTAATAGGGCTCCTCCCTAGCATAGAGACATTGATAACTATAGATGCTGACATAATGTCTGTATATGTTGTGATCTCATGGTGCTGCCACTGCCACAGCCACAAGGGATTCTGGGTAGGCGCATGCAAAAAAAGGTCAACAATGATCACCTTTTGCCTCTATATCCACTTTATGCATGGAACCCTTGAAAGTAATTGCCCGCTGTACAAGACAGCCTTTAGACAAAACTCGGGTAAGAGGTGCAGTAATGGTATGTTAATGGTAATTTTACAGTCACTGGTATGCAATATGATCTTTAATTCTACTTGAACTGTAACTCCAATGTTGTCATCTATGTCATTATGTGTGGTGTATGTATGCACATGTTGTCCTCTTAAACTTAGGATGAGGAAACATCTAAGGAGACTAAAACTTTGTGTTGTTTAGTTATAGAAAGTGTGAGAGTGCCATCTAGGGGAGGAGACAGACAATGTCAAAGTGAAGTCTTCTGGATTTTTCAATGGGGTACTAGAAAATCTGGTGGTTTAAATTTGGAATGGGATGTTGGGCATTATTTTCAATTTCCAATATTATTTTTGTTTAGATATTATATTAAGTCACACGGCAACCATATATAGGGGATATTTTTAGCTACTTATTATTTTCTTATTTTGAGTATTTACTATTATACTTTGTGGTTATCAACTGATTTAACTATTTATATATATAACTATATATGATTGCACACTGTATTTATTGTGGTATCCTGTGGTTAGCCCAAACATAGAAACATTTATACACCGATCAGCCATAACATTATAACCGCTGACAGTTGAAGTGAACAACACTGATAATCTTGTTATTATGGCACCTGTAAGGTGGTAGGATATATTAGGCGGCAAGTGAACATTTCATCCTCAAAGTTGATGTGTTAGAAGCAGGAAAAATGTGCAAGTGTAAGGATCAGAGGTCTAATGGAGTCCATGCCTCCAAGGGCAGGGCTTTTTTGGTGGTCATAATGTTATGGCTGATCGTGTATATGCCAATGAAACTTGAGGAATATATACTTATGATTAAGTCCACAGCATGCACGATGCTGTCTTTCAGGACTTATTTGTGGATTTTTTTGGCAGCTTATTATGGACTTTTAAACTTCTGGAAAAAAAGTTAGATTTTGTACTATGACCCTTTGCAATGTGACCTCCTACCAGGCAATCCCTGATATGTATGGGCTTTCTTTTTTGTTGTTTCGAATGAATGACATGAAGCGATTTTTTTTTTTTGACAGGGACAATTGGAGGAATGGTGGTTACAAAGAGGGAGCTCGTTCGGGAACCCTGATTTTATTACCAATCTTTAGGACCGGGGTTTACCCAGCCGTGGCTATGGAACTCTGGTCCAGCTACCGTGCGGACTATTCCCTGGGAAGTTTCAGATGCTGTTGCTCAGGGTCCTGACGTCAGATCACGCCGCTTTTTGGATCATAACATCTTCGGACCCTGAACTCTCCATTGGTACCCCGGGATTGACACAGAAATAGTGACTCTTTATTGGGTGGGCATTGCTGGCCATACAACTGTAGGGAGGCACCGGGTTGTCTGGTAGTTGATGGGATTAAACCCCCAATCCTATCATGTTTGTGTGTATAAATATCTGTGCTGTCTTCAATAAACTTGTTCTTTTTAACCCTATACTTGTGCTTGGAGAAATACGAAGGGTTAATCCCTTGAGCAATTAAGATTTCAGCTGCAAGGAAGATCTCTACGGCGGAACTACTCAGTCCGAGTATGTGTCTCCGTCACAGACTCTTCTGTATTCTGTATTAAAACTACCACTTCCACTAACCTTAATGCCTCTGACATTGCCACATAATAAAGCCGATACATTCAGGTATGAAATATCTGCACAGTCCCCCTTGACCTCGCCCTTCTGCTGAGGGGCTTATGCGCCCCTCCCATCCACTGAATTCTCCTTCCTCCTCCACATTAAATTAATTCTCTTTTGTCATTGAAGAGGAGGTTCATGCTCTTCTTCTTTCCTCTTGTCTAACCACATGTCCTCTAGACCTTATCATCTTACCCAGCCTATTTAAGATATACTTGTCGCTACTCTAGCTCATATCATCAACCCCTAACTCTGTCATGAACCACATGGATTCAAACCAGCAACTTTGTGGATTCCAGGAAAATCACCTATCCACTACACTATCAGGTGGATCTAGGGTTGTTCTTTTTACCTCCCCTTGGCCATGTTATTCCTGCGTACTCTTTACACACCTGCCCCTCATTCAGACAATCAAAGCCCAATATAACACAGGCTTGCTCCTAATCTCGAGGCTAGAGTATTCTGTTCCTGGCCATGTTGATAGCCTGTGGGTTTCTACCTCTGATCCGTTTCAAGTGTTTGGGTTTCTACCTCTGATCCGTTTCAAGTGTTTGACCTTTGGCTTTGGATCCAGACCTTGCTTGTGAGTTCCCCCCTTGGTACACAGCTGTTTGAGATATGGCTTGACCTTTGGCCTTCAACTGAGACTGTTTTAGGATTATGCTTTGGTACCGTGCCATGGTTTTGTCTAGCAGTTTCCTCCTGGCTACAGCCAGCAAACTCCCCCCCCCCCCACTGCGTCCTGTCCTGCCCTGCCAAGCTCCTGCCGTGTGCCCTGCCATGGGGGCTCCCAGCCATGCTCCTGTCATGTGCCCTGCTAAAGAGTTTCCAGTCGTGCTCCTGCCATGTGCCTTGTCAGAGGGCTCTCCTGCCTTGTTTCCTTGGCAGTGGGTTTTCAGTTCCCTACAGCCACTTATTATTGTTATCCCAAGCCTGTATCCTGCCTGTACTTAGCTGGTCACCCCACGTTTATATCCTGCTTGTGCCCAGATTACCTATAGATTGCACCCAATAGGAAGACTAGGACTAAAGTGGAGAGCAGCCCTGAACTGGATCCATCGTCAGTTTGCCTTCAGCCATGCTTTGAATGAGAGCCTGCCCCTGCATCGTGACTCCTATCTGATCTGGCACCCAGTGCCCTTACACCCTCTCTTCTGGATCTGTCCCATGCTGCTTCAAGCATGCTACAGTAATCTTGAAAAAGGCCTCCCTGGATCGGACTGATCTGTCCTATTACCGTCCCTTTTCTCTACTTTCTCTCCCCTCCAAGCTTCTTGAAAGCATTGTTTATACCCAACTAACTGCTCCACTACTTGCTTCTCTGCTCGGCCCATGTACACCTCAGCTGATGACTAACAAGCAGCCTTTCCCTCTTTGTCTCCACGGTTACTTGATAATCAGCCAGACCTTTCCTTGATGTGCTCTGGCTATTTAGCTACTAAGGCTTGGTATCTCTCTGCTGGGTCTCTGGCTGCTTTGTGCCTTCTCCTTTGGACTGGGGTTTCTCTATGTATGATCCTGACCTGGCTGACTTCCCTTTTGATCAATCCTACAGGGGATTGTCACTGAACACAAATCAAGACCTTTTTTGTTCTTTTACATTTCACATATTTATCCACTCAGAAAAATAAACTGCAACATGGATGTGAAAAATGTTTTCTTTTTGCTAGACTAACTTTGGAAGACACTAGTGTGGAATCAGCTGCATGGTACAGGTCAAACATGCCCCTAACAGATTCCCTGAGCTGTCTAGTTTTGGGAAATATATAGTTTTAGGGGGTTAAAATGAAATATGGGACCCCTACCGTGTCTCAAATGACACCTGGACCTAACAAACTGATCTGTCAAAATTCTGTGTTTGAAAACCGTAATGCACACACTCCAATTTTTAACCCACAGTCCCTAAAAGGACATGCCCTACCCATGCATATGGGGTATTCATGTACTTGGGGGTGTTTCTGAATATAAATCCAAAGTTGTTTCAGTAATTTCATGTATCCAAAGATATGTAACCAAATACTATGTCTGGATAGAATGGGTTTGTTAAAAATGGGGAAATCTTTAGAAAAGATTGGTGCTGAAATGGTTACATCAAAAGTGTTAAAATGTCTCTAGTAAAATACTTTGGTATGTCAAAAATATATACTTTTGGTTAGCAATTTTTCCCTTTTCTGGCACATACCAGCATACCACATTTAAAAAAAATCTTGTTTAGCAACAGCGATGCTCATGATTCATATTTAACCCTGTAAGTGCCAAAATAAATTAAAATGCCAGACATATGAGGTTTCCAAAAAACAGGAACAATTTGAGGTTGTCTTATAATCAAACCTCAAATAGAGGTCTGACTACAAGACTAAAATCCACATCTCCCACAGCGCTGCAGACATGCAAATGAGTACTAACCCACCCCTGACAAAGTGGAAGCCTCCTGGAGCATGAAATGCAGCATACAACATAAACATGTATATACAGAGGCCTCAATTGGTATCCCAATCTCTACAGCTTCAGAACAGCGACTAGGTGGGAGCTGCATGGGGGCCAGTGCTGGAACATTACAGACCTCCATTGATTTTACATCTCCATAGGCAGTTCAGGGGATCTAAGCAACTAGGTGGTACAGTCCCTGAAAATTGGGACTGTCATGGACAAAAAGGGCCAGTTGGGGGGTATGCTTTTGGACTACAAAACATTTCTACATGAGCATGGTTTCACTTATCCATTTGTTTAAAAACAATCATTCTCGGTTCTCCTTTCATATCCTCTTTCAACAGCAGATTATTTCAGTACAATCACATGCTTCCTCAGTGTCAAGAGAACAGTTCTGTATTTTCTTAAAAGATGTACCTTCCTGAATTTGGTGATATAAAATTATTATGTTATATACACGTATTATATTATATGAATTAAAAATAATTGAATTCTTTAGTACCATTTTACTTATGTATCCTACCACACAAAAAGACTTGCCAAGAAGTTTCTCAGTATGTTAAAACTAAAGACAAATTAATCTTAAATAAGGATAAAAGTCCCAGGTGTTATTACATGGATATTTGTCAATTCTTTATGTCACATACATCTAAAAGGTATATTCCACTCTTGATGGTTACTTGTTTTGATTCTGCATAGACTCCCGATTTCAAGTCCTAAAATAAAGCAGGCCTTAATCTGGTCATTAAAATGTATAAAGTTCCATTCGGCTGATGCAGCGAAGCCCTCTCATCCACCCCCTTGGCAACCACCATCCTCGCTGAAGAATGCTGAGAAATTATGTCAATGTGCATATCAGCCTCTAATAACACTAAGAAGAAGAGGTTAGCAATCCTTACCAAAAAAAATCACTGCCTTAAATACTATATACAATAAATATAATTAAGGTACATGGTCATGAGTTAGTTTGTGTTTTAGCATTTGGTGTTTGCATGTGTGTACAGTGTTATCATGTGTGTGTGTGTGTCAGATTATGATGCTGGGGTGTCAGTGGTGAGCCTAGGGATAGTAGCACCTGGGAGGAGAAAGAATATGTGTGTTTGTAAGTGTACAATGTTAGCATGAGTGCTATCTAGCATGTAGGCATGCTAGTATGAATCCATGTTAGTATTGTTGTGGAAATCAAAAGTGGGCAGTCCTGGTTGCATCCCACAAGTTCCCAAGTATGGTCATGTTTCTCAATTGTTTTGGGGTCACGATTGGAACGTGTGCATTTTAGTTTTCAAATTTGGGATTTTGACAGATTACTTTACTGTGCCCATGTCTCAATTGAGACAAAGTGGAAGTCCTATATCTAATTTAGCACCATATAACTATATATTCCCTAAAAGTGCACCAGGGTCGTGTTAATGAATGTTGATCATTGATCAGTGTCCTAAAGGGCCATTAATCAGTGGTCACATGGTATATATTGTAAATCTATTGTACTGACAAGTTTGGCTGATCAATATTCAGTGACCTAAAGTGTCCTCAAATAGAGGTCTGACTACAAGACTAAGATCCAGATTCCCCGCAGAGCTGCCTCTCTGGCAAGCCGGTGGAGGTCTGTGCAATGCGTGCAGACAACCTTCGCTGCTGCTGGCAATTCCGGGGCTTCTATGACGGAGCGCCGGCATCACATGACCTTCCGATGCTCATTCATAGAAGCCCGGCATCGCACAGACCTCCACCAGCTGCCACTACTAGACACCAGTGAATCTGAAGCACAGGGGACAAGTCTAGGAAGCACTGGTAAGTCGGGGGAGGTAAGGAGTGGCATATGGGGGTATAAGGGCTTTCTGGAGGCAGAGTAGCATATAGGGGGTTAAAAGGAATATCAGGAAGGCAGAGTGGCATATAGGAGGTTAAAAGGAATATCAGGGAGGCAGAGTGACATATAGGGGTGTATACGGCATATCTGGGGGGGCAGAGTGGCATATTTGGAGGTTAAAAGGCAAATAAGGGAGGCAGAGTGGCATATAATAGTGTATAAGGCATATCTGGGGGGAAGAGTGGCATATAGGGGGGTTAAAGGGCATATCTGGGAGGCAGAGTGGTATACAGGGAGTATAAGGCATAGCTGGCAGCAGAGTGGCATTTAGGGGGTATAAGGCATTTCTAGGCAGCAGAGTGGCATATAAAGGGGTATAAGGCATATCTGGAGGTGTGTGAATAACTGGGGGCAGGTTGGCAAATAAAAGGAAATAAAAACAAAAAATGCATTTTTCTCAATCATAGTTTTCATGAAATATGAAAAAAATGTTTACATTTGGATTAATATTTACCAGTAAAACTTTTTTCTTTTAGGGTAGTCTTATATTCATGCTTTTTTTCCCCCTAAATTAATATTTAAATTTTGGGGGTTGTCTTATAATCAGGGTTGTCTTATAATCGAGCAAATATGGCAATACAATTTTTTTTGGAGCCTTCCCATGCGGGACGCGGCCAGAACTGCCAACTGACATCGGTGGGCTGTCCCGATGACGTCAGTGGGAGGTCCAGCTGACGGGGGCGTTTCTGGTGACGTCAGGGGCGTTCCAGCCAATGTCACCGGGAAACACCCCCATTTAAATAGAAAATGGGCGGGGAGCAGGGCATGGCAAGACACGAATCCAGTGATCCAGAGGATTTGGGTCTTGACCCGGAGAAGAGGCTTCTCTTTAACTTCTCTTTAACTGCAGTCTGCGTGGCAGATACATTTTTTCCAGTGTGACTGGAGAAAACTCCAGTTTCCTGAGATCCAATTTCTTGATTCGATGTACTGCACCTCCAAAGAGCGTTGGCTATACAACTGTAAGTGACAGGACTCCAATTTTTTCATTAGTGACATGTAATATCACATCTATTTTGTCCACTTGTATGCATCATTCTTTACTGATCCCTGTCATCATTAGTCATCCATCTGTACATTTGTACATTTGACCGTCAATAATGGCATTTTAATTAGGACTAAAAGTCACATCAAGCCACTTAAATTAATTTCCTGCACCAATATTTTGCAATCTTTCCTTTCAAAATACCACTTACAACTCTTCCCTTTCTGCATCCTTAAACCTATTAGGTCGTGTACTGTGAAATAACTTGTGCCAGAATTGATGGAACAGAGCAGGCCATACTTGGCAAAGAGGTTTCAATTTGTTTTAGGGTTGAAACAAGGCACACCTGATGCTTTTGAGGGTAAAACTATACCTAAATATCAAAATAATCCCGTAAACTCTATATTCACCGAAACCACAAAGTCAGAGGACATCAAAGACACTCCACTTTTCTTTCTAAGTGGACCACAAAAAACACACATCTAATTGGAAAACAGGAGATTCTAAAAGAAATAGGAGGTTTTTTCTTCCACCTTTTTCACAGGTATCAAGATGAATATCTGGTTTGTAAGTGGTATTTTAAGGCGAGCACATTAAAACTATAGAGTGTTTCTACAGGGGAATGACATTGAATTGTGAGTCATGAAAAGGATGAGGTCCAATAACACATCTCTATTTGGGGAGCCCCTAATCCCCTTATACTTTTTTTGGATAAGCTGCTAAAAGCCACTGCTTTTATTAATGGGGAAAAACAGTTTTCTACATCCCTTAATAAATTAGTCTGAATCTTCATGGGGACTGTTCTCATGAAGCATATGATTTTGGGTAGACTTGGCCGTTGGCCAGCTCTTCGTGTCCGTCTTTGTGGGAAAAAAAATCTTCGTATTCCACGAATATTCACCCATTCCTGTGTTGGCTTCGGGCAAATATTCGTGTACATTCTTCGTGTTTGTTTATTCTTAGTTTTTTGCCGTTTTTTGTAGAAAGGGTTTTGGTGCCAAGATTTTAAAGGTCCGTACGAGCAACTCTATCGGGCGGCAGCAGGGGCCTCCTCTGCCATCAACCAATGAAGTGCATCTACACCTGTCACTGACATTATAAAGGGTACTAGAAGTTGAAAGTACATGTTTAAAATGTATTTAGGACATTTGCTACAGTTTCCTTCACCTTAGCATCCTTCTGTTCAGAGATTATATCATCTGCCCTGATGGTGGAAACAAAATCATTCTTGTGCTGACTACTTATTTCAGAAAGGCTAAAAAAATCTTGACATGGCTGTTTTGTTTAGAGCACATCCACTCCTAGTGATGCAAACAGGCGGCCTTTCCGCTCGCCCCCTCCCCTATTGAATCGCTATGGTTTTTTATGAGCTTGGTGGTGAATCACATTGCTGGCAGGAAGGAGATTCACCACGGGGCCCTGTTGAGCTGGTAAGGGAGATCCTTCGTCCGGCCCTGCTCTAGAAGGATATAGATGTTGGAGAAAGTTCAGGGAAGGGCTGCTAAAATGGTTCCTGGATTACAGGAAAGGTTAAAGGATCTTAACATGCACAGCCTGGAAGAAAGATGTGATGGGGAATGTGATAGAAAAATCTAAAAATACTTAAAAGGAGTCAATATAATAAAGGAAGAGGGCCCCGTAAGGCCCAGGCTGTTTTTATTTTTTGTACCCTTCATGATCAAGGCTGTTTTAACACTTTTGCGGTGCTCGTGTTTAGCTGTAAATTTCTCTTCTCCCATTTAGTGTACCCATACAAGTTATACATTGTTTTTCTATAAAAAAAAAACAAGTTAAAAAATATGATGAAAAATTTAAATAAAAGCACTTTTTCTCACTTTTATTTGAAAAAATATGATGGAGAGGAAAAATGTGAACCACCAGAAACTATTTTTGTCAATTTGTCATTTATAACATAAAATAGACTGAAAATGTGCATTCAATTTATTCTAAACTAATAACACATAGTTCTTAAATGTTACTAACTGGTGGTTTTATGGATTCATTACTGCTTCTGATACAGTTTAACAGCAACAGTCAACAAAGGTATGCAGGCATACACATTAACTCCCAGGATTTGATCCTAAGTCTTAGGGGTTTGTGCCAATGTCAGAGTCAAGGTCAGGCTCTCAGATTCAATGTCAGAGTGAATGGACAGATTCTTGAGGTTACACATTTAACTAACTTCTTCATATTCTACACTTATTTAATGATGATATCTGAGTGTCTCAACTGCTGCCTTTTTTTACCTAGTTTACCAAAGTTGAAACCCCTGCTTGAAGGCTGGTGGTATAATTGAAATAAGCTTTACCTCCTGATAGATTTTTAAAGACTTACCGTATTTGCTCGCTTATAAGACGACCCTGATTATAAGACGAACCCCCAAAATCTGAATATTAACTTAGGAAAAAAAGAAAAAGCCTGAATATAAGACGACCCGAAAGGAAAAAAGTTTTACCAGTAAATGTTAATTCATGTAAACTATTTTTTTTAATAAAAGCTATGATTGAGAAAAATATTTTTTTTGTTTTTATTTCTTGTATTTTCCACCCTGTCCCCCAGTTACGCACATCTGCCCCCAGGCTTGCCACTCCAATATGGCACTGTGGCCCACGATATGCCTTTTAACCCTCTATATGCCACTGTGCCCCATGATATGCCTTTTGACCCCCTATGTGCCACTCTGCCTCCAGAAATGCCTTATACCCCTATATCCCATTCTGGCATTTAGGGGTTAAAATGCATATTATGGGGCGGAGTGGCATATAGGGAGGTATAAGGCATTTCAGGAGGCAGAGTGGCATTAAGGGAGTTAAAAGGCATTGTATAGAGCACTCTGCCTCCAGAAATGCCTTATACCCCTATATGCCACTCTGGCATTTAGGGGGTTAAAAGGCATATTATGGGGCAGAGTGGCATATAGGGAGGTATAAGGCATTTCAGGAGGCAGAGTGCTCTATTAAATGCCCCCTTAATGCCACTCCAGAAATGCCCTATGCCCCCATTTAACACACACACACACACACACCCTATACCCCCATTTAACTAACACACACACACTCTCTCTCTCTCCCCCCCTCTCTGACCCCCCTTCCCCCTCTCTCCCCTCTCAGCCCTCTCTTACCGGTGCTTCCAGCCGGGGCAGCAGGTTGACGTCGCCTTCTGCTGCAGCCGGAAGGAGGTGGAGTTGGCAGCGGGGGTTTGTATGCGTCCGTCGCGTATACTTTCCCCGGCTGTCAGAGATCAGAGTTCTGATCTCTGACAGTCGGGGAAGGTCTACGCGACGGACGCAGACAACCCCCGCTGCTAGCCACACCTCCTTCCGGCTGCAGCGGACGTTGTCTACGCGGATCGCGTAGACGTCAACCCGCTGCCCCGGCAACACAGCAGGAAGCACCGGTAAGTGTGTGTATGATGGGGGGGGGTAAGACAGGAGGATCCAGGTCCCCTGCAGTGGTGCGGGGGATCTGGATCTTAGTCTCCTAATCAGACCTCTATTTGAGGTCTGATTAGAAGACGACCCCGATTAGAAGACGAGGGGTATTTTTCAGAGCATTTGCTCTGAAATAAACCTGGTCTTATAATCGAGCAAATACGGTATTATTAGAACCAATTGGTTTCCACTATTAGTGAGTAACTACAATAAAATATTTATGATGGACTATTAAATGTTTACATTTTGAAGAATGACACTTTCCAAATACAATAATATTCACCTAAAATATCACAGCAATTTTTCCTGTAATTTGCCTCTTCAAACTTCCTCTAGGCTGTGTTGCGTTTCTAGTTTATCTTGAAATGTTTAGGTATCAATTCAAACTACATGAGAAGCAATGTCATTTTCAGTCTTGACCAAAAACAGCAGGATATTTAAGATGTATATGAAGGAATTTATTAATACAAGTGATCACATAGAAGTCATAAGATGTACTATTCTCTCAAGGCCATACATGTTTTCAAAGTTCAAGACGTAATTATTATTATTATCTTCTATTTATATAGCCTGACAATTTAAGCAGCGCTTCTTACAATATATTCAAGAGTATGACAAGACTAGAATTGACAGACTAAGGAAAACCGATACACTTGGTGGAGAGAGCCCTGCTTTCAAACTTACAATCTTGAAGGAATGGGATAAGGACAAACATAAGGCACAGAGAAAGGTGAGAGGCAGTGTGGTGGTTGTATCAATGATAGGGAAGTTCTAGCAACTAAGATGGAATGCTTCTCTAAAGAAGTGGGTTTTGAAACTTTATATGAGGAAGTTGATAAGACTGAAGAAAAATATATTGCACATGGACTTGCGGAGGACATTCATTGTCTTAAACATGATCGCACTGCTAAATGCCAGATCTGACCTATAACTCTTTATGTGCCACCTACAGCATATGTCTACTACAAGGCCACCACCACCAAAGAGCAAAGGACAACTGCCACGTAGTACGCATTGCCACTGAGAGCTGATTGACTATCATTATGTAGCCTTGTTCTTGTCAGATGAGCTAATAAATTAATTCAGATGAATTAATTAATCAGAATACTGGGGCCAAGGCATTGTATTTCAAATGTTGGCAGAGTAATAAAGACAGTGGAAGAGTTTCATAAAAGTGTTGTATCTACACATACAAAAAATGTGTAAAAACACAACAGTTGCACCAACACAGAAAACCTGATTATTTCCATTTTTATCTTACACCATTAATGATAAAAAGTAAACTATATCTGAAATTTCAAGAATAAATGTGGTTTTACTTTCATAAATTGGACTAGTACATATTTAATAATGATGAAATATATCAAGTTATGTTTATTTGCGCTAAAATAAGGTGTTTAAGGAATTCTTCAAGGTAGCAGAATACAGCACAAATACTACCTCTAACCCACGTACATTGGAAAATCTGGCATACGTACTGTGGGAAAATGTTAGTGAAGTACTGTATGTAATCGTCTCTACGCCTGTACCAAAGGTCCTTCTAGTTTTTGATTGTGGTTACATTTCATAAATAATGACAAAGATGTCATGAGACCAGTCCAGGAACTAGATAAAACAGGATGAACAGGTTGGATACCTTTGCTACTGGCAAGATAAAAAAAAAACATTAATTTTTTTCGCTGTTTACATTACATTAATTTATATATAGCGATAGTAACCCCTTCAGGATCGTTTTTTTTTTTTTTTTACCATGTTTGCGCTAAAAGACCAGAGCTGTTTTTGCTATGTCTTTCTTCAACTGTAAAGTCTCTCTTCTCAATTAGTGCACCCACACAAATCATATATTGTTTTTTTCAGCACAAGTAGGGCTTTCTTTTGAAATAATAATTATATATATATATATATATATATATATGCCATAGTTTAGTATGAAAAATATCTAAAAATGTGGGGGAAATTAGGAAAAAGGAAATATTTTCACAGTTAAAAAAACTACATATAACCAGTGCAAATGAAAACAAAAAACTCCAAAAGTGTATTAAGGTATTTGTCCTGTTTTTGGAAAGACCTCATATGCGTGGTATTTTCATCTATTTTGGCACTTACAGGGTTAAATAAGAATGACGCATTTCACTGTTTCTAAACAAGATTTTTAAAAAATCTGATATGCCAATTATAAAAAAAGTAAAGGACAGAGCTAAAATTACTCAATGCCACAATATATTTATATAAAAATAAATTGTATTCAATACATATATAATAAATAAATGATTAATAAACACAATGGCGATATATACCGAAAATAAATACGATATGTCATTATATGGTATTAGGATATATAGATGTATTCATATATTGTAAAAATTACTACAATATTCTATGTGATATTGAAACAATAAAAATCAGGGAGAATTATTAATAACAATATTAATATTTTGTACAGCATGATATTACTGCAGACTGATTACTACATCTGGAGAATACACTTTGCTTATTTTTCTTTAACCATTTTGCGTTTGTATTCAATTTTCTTTATTTTAGTGGTGCTGTGTTTACAAATTTCAGATATGCTTATTGCCAGAGCAGCCAATTCCATAATAATAACCCTGAACTAGCTAACAAATGGGAGGCAAATGAGAGGAAATTGGGGAAAAAAAGGTACTCCAATAGGAAGCTCTTTGGATATTTAAATTAAAAACCCCATTGCCTTTAGGATTAAATGAAGACTTTTTAAATTATGCAACATTTAGCACATTTCATAAACTAATATTTGAATGTTTAACCATACATATTTATATTTTTTGGACACTGACCAAAGAATAAACTATAGTATGAAGGGATCACATCCCTCTGCTCTGATTTCATTATGATTGCTTGATATCAGTTTATTATATACGGGATATAAATGCATTAAATATGATAATTATGATTTAGGTCTTAATCTATTATTAAATAAATTGGAATGGAGAAAGCATCTAGATAAGGTCCCTATGTTAATGATGTGAGCATTTAAAGTAAATATAAAATTCACCTTAAAAAAAGAGATCGCTTTATACAACGACAACTACTGTGGCAGATGCTGGAGTCTGACAGATAATAGTCGGAAGCCCCTGGACATTACCGTCAGCTCTTACTCATAGGCATGTTCGAAACAAGCAGACATTTTAGCAGAAATGAGCAGAAAGGCTATGCAGGCCCCCCAGACTTGGCATGTATTGATTGTGCAACAAATAGAATAAAGGAAGAAGGTCTCGTGGCAAACCTGGACTCTCCCCATCCGAGTTCATTTATTACACTTGGGTCTGCGCCATTGTTTTCTTGCTGTTGTAGGGCCAAATCACTCCCTTACACAGTACCCTACTACCGAGTTGGTGTCGGTATAGTTTTTTTTTCTATTTTTCTAGTGGGGTGAATGTGTTTTCAAAATTTAAGCACATATAATGTTCCCCCTCAAATAATATGAACTACTTCAGGGAATTACGAACAACAAAAACAATCCCAAACCCCCCATCCAGAGGTCTCCGGAACTCTGAATCTTCGAGTGCTGGCCACACATCATCAGTGCCCCAGCATCTACAGAGGAGAGGGAAAACCTACAACCAACAACCCAATACAAAACAGACATTGAATCAACTTCTGTCCAAGCTTTTTTTTCCTGGTCCCCTTCATTACAGAGCTATTTAAAGATCTGAGCTATGTGCAAATCATATACATTTTATAACAGGAGGAAATGGCCCCTTAACGACAATGGGCGGTCCCTAAACCCATTGAAAACAATGCATTTTGAGCCCGTACGTGTACGGGCTTTGTCATTAAGGGGTTAAGGAATCCTAGCTTCAAATAAATTGTTTACTGTTGTTAGCATGGTCTCTCAATGTAAAATGCGTTACAAGACTCAGGATGAGTTTTTGTATTTTTGCATTTTAAGAAAATTGTCAATGCCTTATAGACATATGACATCAGGACTAAAGAACTCAAGCAACAGCACCATAATGCAAAATATATATATATATATATATATATATATATATATATATATATATATATATATACGGTATATGGAATAACAGAATCTGCCACTTGACTTTCCGTTGCTACATTGATAAGATCCTACAATCGTTAACAAGCATTGGTGGCTGCCACTTCTCCTTTTGGTCACCAACTGACCAAGGGTCAGTAACTGAGAAGTCATCACAGACTCACCAACTGATGAACCCTGAAAGAGGAAGAGGAAGCTACAAAATTAAACTGCTTACAGTGAAAGAAAGACTAATTTCTAGAGCTGGCGCACAATATATAATGTTTAATCAAAGAAAATGTTCTCCTTAATCACTTCCTAATGATATTGTTATATTTATAATGGCCAGAGGTGAACTTGTTCAAAGACCATGAACGTGTAAATGACATATGACTGTATATTAATGACACTGATAAGGATATAAGTAAAATTATACCATCTTAGTTGTCGATCTCACTGCTCAGTGCATAGTTAGGGCAGACAAAAATGATTTTTAGGCAATGTCCAGCAGTCTCACTGAGCATCACTGTCCCACTTTTGCAGGTGAAGAAGATCATGGTGTGTTTGACAGATCATCTGATCTCCCCTGGTCACACAGCTGAGCTGTGAAATCAATTGATGTTGTAGCACAAATTTCAATCAACTCTCCTTGTTGCCCCTTCGTGACATTGCGAAGGTGTGTGCCTGGATATGATATCATATCTTGGAGTTCAACTTCACTACACTATGAAGGGTAAGGTAGTTGTCCTTGGACCTGCCTTTAGCTGCACCCCCTCCCACCTATAGTACTGCCCCCCAACAGGGAATGTTGGAAGTACATAGAACAATGTAGTGTGTGTTGAAGAGTGGGAAATTTGTCAGATAAATGACAGCAAGGTTTTATATAAGTAAGTTGGGACCCTACAGCAGGCAGGTAAATTCATTTCATTTCTAAATTCCAATTTGGACTGGTGTCATTATTCTGTGTTTCACGTTGTGACTTGCATGGTTGAATGCAGTGCCTGCAATTAACCTGCAGAGTTCTCAGAAGGGTCTGGAGAGACTGTTTATGTTTTAATGGACACCACCATCGTGCAAAATTTACTGCAATGGCACTTGTGACCGCTTTCCGGAGAGGTCATAGTGCGCCTTGAGGTGGGTTTTCGTTTTTTTCTGAACGCCTCGATAGAGTCATTTCAGCAACATCATTTAAGCTTAGGAGGTGATCCTTGATGCCCAGAGGAGCTACATGGGGTTCCTGGAGCACATTTTGGTGTTGCAAAATGACTCGACATCAGCCTATGCAGAAATGACATGCGGAGAAAGAAAGGTCATACTAGCAGCTCCAGTCGCTAATAGGTTGCTTGAACTTTGCATGCAGGGTCGGGCTTATCTGTCTCCTGCGAGACTGCATAGAATGGATGTATTGCAGAGCAGTGAGTGTATTTTGTGTGGGCAGTCAAATTTTGATATTTGCATGGTCTATGGCTCTGCCATAATATCAGACTTTTTGGTGGAGACGTCAGCTGTTCTTGAAAAGGGCCAACATCTGCAAAATTGGTAATACCGGTGGCAAGGAAAACTATTCTGCAGGTCTGAACGAGGAGGGAGGATCTGACAATAGCACTCTTCCAGAGCAAAATATGCTTTTTATTTACAATTGACTGGACAGAGGCGCCAAGAAGGAGGCGGTAAGGGGATTCCTGGGCACGTGCGTAGCATATACTAATACACTGGATGGTGAGGTTCGATCACAGATTGTTCCTTAAGTTAGGTAGACAATGCAATATAACAGCAGGAGATGCTAGCAGAATGCTTGGTTATATAGGCAGATGTATTAGCAGAAGAAATAGGGAAGTGCCTGTGATGTTGTACAGAGCACTGGTGAGACCTCAACTGGAGTATTATGTACAGTACTGGAGACCATATCTCCAGAAGGATATAGATATGCTGGAGAAGGGCTACTAAACTGCTTCATGAATTGCAGGATAAAACTTACCAGGAAAGGTTAAAGGATCTTAACATATTCAAATACTTAAAGGGAATCAACATGATAAAGGAAGAGAGCTTATTTAAAAGAAGAAATACCGTATTTGCTCGATTATAAGACGAGGTTTTTTCCAGAGCAAATGCTCTGAAAAATACCCCTCGTCTTATAATCGGGGTCGTCTTCTCAGACCCCCCAAAAAATGTCTGCTGGGGCCATGCTGCTTACCGGTCGCGAGCAGCGTCTCTTCTGTTAGAAGCAGGAGGACAGGAAGCTTGCAGCGTCCTCACAGAGCTCTATCTCCCCCTCCCTCCTCTGGGGGCGGGGCCAGAGAAGTTGCTCTACAGCCGGTCCCCTGCAGAAGTCTTCGAGTGAGAGATCTGCAGTTCAGGTAAGGGGGTGGGGGAGGGTTTTTGGGTAAGTATGTGTGATTAATGTGTGTTTAATGTGTGAAGTATGTGTGATTAATGGAATGAATGAGTATTTAAATGTGTTTGTGTGTGATAGCATGGATGTGTAAGGGGGGTGGGGGTTGTAGCATGGCATAGGGAGGCTGTAATCCCACTACTATCATCCCCAGGTTCCAGCATGTACTGGCTGCCTTGGCTTGATAGGAGTGTGATTGCTGTTAGCAGTTTGATATATATATATATATATATATATATATCAAACTGCTAACAGCAATCACACTCCTATCAAGCCAAGGCAGCCAGTACATGCTGGGTTAAAAGGCATATCATGGGGCTGAGTGGCATATAGGGGGTTAAAATGCATTTCTGGACCTCCAGAAATGCATTTTAACCCCCTATATGCCACTCAGCCCCATGATATGCCTATATACCTCCAGAAATGCATTTTAACCCCCTATATGCCACTCAGCCCCATGATATGCCTTTTAACCCCCTATATGCCAGAGTGGCATATAGGGGTATAAGGCATATCATGGGGCAGAGTGGCAAATAGGGGGGTATAAAGCATTTCTGGGGGCAGAGTGGCATAACTGGGGGGGGGCAGGTTGGCAAATAAAAGGAAATTTAAAAAATATATTTTTCTCAATCATAGCTTTTATTAAACATGAAAAAATAATTTACATGAATTAATATTTACTGGTAAAACTTTTTTCCTATAGGGTCGTCTTATATTCAGGCTTTTTGTTTTTTTCCTAAATTAATATTTTGATTTTGGGGGGTCGTCTTATAATCGGGGTCGTCTTATAATCGAGCAAATACGGTAATACCAACAAGAGGACATAGTCTAGAGGGGTAAATGTTTAAAAGTACTATCAGAAAATATTACTTTACTGAAAGGGTAGTGGATGCATCGAAAAGCCTTCCAGCAGAGATTAATACAGTGAAGACATTTAAGCACGCATGGGATAGGCATAGGGTTAAGGCAGACATAAGGGACTAAGGAACGTATTCGCAGGTTGGCCAGATTAGACTAGCTGCCGTCACTTTCTATGCTTCTAATTTGTTCTTCTTGCCTGGATCTTCTAGGTTGGAAGAACTTATGCTTCTTCTTTCAGGTATGGACCCAACAGTCGAGGCCTTGTTGGAGGGAATCCGAGCAGCGACCAGGCAGAGAGGACAGCATGGCTTCAAGAACAGCTCTGTCTGCTTCTGGCATCGATCACGGCACCTGTGGAAGAGAGGCCAGTGAGGCGGTCCAGGCAGGGTTCAAGTCCGTATCTGAGAGGGGTGGTTGCTGAGAAGGAATGGGCCACTGGAGCTATCCAGGGGACAGAAGATGACTTGGGGAAGACACAGGAGCCCATCCAGAGTGGTAACAGAAGGTGCCAGATTCAGGTGGTCTCAAAGAGGCTGTGGATAAAGAAGACATGGTGCCCTCTGCTGGAAGTGTGCTAGTACGCTATCCTCCGGTAGGGGAAGAAGAGGCAGACAACATATCAGGCAACAGGGGCATATCAGGTAGTGGGGCCCAGAAGTGCTGTACCCAAGTTGGGTGGAGGCACTCCACATCCAGAATCCATAGTTTTCTGCTCCGGGTGCAGACACATCAAAAGGCACCGTGTCACAAACTGGGTCCATACAGACGACTAATGACCCAGAGTACCCAAAGATGATGTTCAGGAGTTATTGAGCAGTAGCGGAGATAGACAGGGCCTGTGCAATTGCACTCTCCAGGGTGTTGAGCACCTAGGGTTGTGCTGCCACATACCAGGGCCCTGACATAGCAGCAGATGTTGTCCAGAACAAAGCAGAACTTGGTGATATCCCGCAGGCACCCTGGAGCAGGCATGAGACATAGCACTAGAATAATGCGCAGGATGCTGCAGGCTGGGAGAATGGAAGCTAAGCAGAGTAACAGTTAAAACATAACAAGCAAGGGGGACAGAGTGAGCAAGGGACAGGGAGCAAGAAACATAGCCAGACAAGACATACATGTACAGGACACAACAGAGGAGAGGGAACAAGGCAAGAAACAGGGGATGGAGAGAGGAGCCGGGATCCTCGGACGCTTCTCCTTTAAGAAAGGATAGGACATCTTAACTGAGACATGGGGAGAGGAGAGAGGAACCAAAATCCTCAGATGATTCAGGGAAAAGAGGGCAAAACATACACAAGAGACAGACAAACATGAATACAGGAACCAGCCTGTATTCATGTGATATGTGATAACAATTGGAGATTCCGTCACATCATATGGCCATAGTATGCTTAGCCCACCACTACACCAAAGTAATCCAATATTCGGGGGTCCTAAACCCTGCCTACAGAATAATAATAAATTGAAACTAAACATTGAATCTGAACAGAGAAGGACATAGCTTTAGACTGCTGACTGAGATAAACATAACAAATGGGTGGGGCACACCTTATAAAGGAAACACAGCTGAAGCAAAGAGCAGAACTGGAATCAAGGAATCAGAAGCACAGAACAGAGCATATGGGTGCAGAGCATACAGTGTTAAGGGTGGCATGCTGTGATGCTGTGGAGGGGAGCATTCGGTCGGGAACCTAAGGTGGTTGGCAGTAAGAGGGTAATGCGGCCTTGCTGGCGGACGGGTTTGAAGTCATTTTTTATGGTATTTCTTGGGAGCAGGTTAGCAGGGGATGTTACAGGAACCTGAAATTCGTTTTGGTGTTCCCCGAGATAGTTAGAGAAAAAGTTATTTAAGGAGGTGCAGTTTGGGTAGCGGGGTCCTTCAATGTGGCGCTGTTGCCTAATCTGTGTATTTCGCTACTATGGGTAATTCACAAGAAAGTCCTGGGAAACTTTGAATGATCCACCATGGTCTTTTACTTATAGGTCTTCAGTTAATGATGACATTGACAGAAACGTGTGCTTCATTCCATCGAGGAGGCGGTAAAGAAACCATGTGCTGGTCGCATGTGCTGATGGCTAAGGCCAAAGGAATCAGCTTTTCAATTGCTACCAGATTGCCAACTAGGGTTTTTTTGGAGGGGCAGTATTCTCAATCTGTTCCTTCCGATGAGGTGTTCTATTTCGTGTTCATATTTTAAAAAGGTTAGTTCGTTTCAGGAATGAGTTGTTCAGAGGAAAGCGGGGAGACAGTTTGAAGTCCATTACTTGGATGATTTCTTACATGTACGGCTAGCTGGTTCAGATGAGTGTCGGTACTTGTTGAGGACATTGGAGGGTCCGTCTACCAGCCTTAGATTTTTGGGCCTAGAAATTGATTTGATAAAGGGGGAGTGTAGGCTCCCCCAGGAGAAGTTGAGGGTGCTGAACCAAGCTGTGGCCGAGGTCGGGGGAGTGAGAAAGGTCATACTAGCAGCTCCAGTCGCTAATAGGTCGCTTGAACTTTGCATGCAGTGTCATTCCCATGGGGCAGATTTAACTGATGTTGGACAGTTGGTTTTGGTGAGGTCCTATATTTATAGGACCCTTCATATTGTAATATTCACAATTCATTTGTTCTTCTTAGCTGTATCTTTCTACCCGTCCTCCCAATTGTTGTTGATAGGGAAGTCGGTTCTTCCAGCCAGAGTCACAGTGGCAGAGCTGGTGAGCGTAAGGGGGGGTGGAATGTTTTTTTTTAAGATTAGGAAATAGGTTGGTTGGTTTATGTTGGTATTGGTGGTTTTGAGATGGTCTGTGGTTTAGAACCTGATGTGGGACAGGGGCATCTCGGTATGCACCTTTCCTGGTTGATTATGGTATTGGGGTTATTGTGTTGTTATATGTATGGGGAGGGGTGTAATTGTCCGTGGGTAACCTGTGAATGAATGGGGGTGTGGTTATTGTATAACATTTGACTGTACTTCTGACAATGGCTTTCTTTAATTGTTACCACTTATTTAATTGTTCAATTAGTTTTCCCATCGTGGTCATTTGATTAAATTGGGCTCTACGATCAAACGATTAAAATTGGCTGCTATTCTGGATCTCACGCGTAAGCTTCACCACCTTGAACAATCCCATAAACTTATGCTTGCCCCGGAGGTTTTGACTCAATTACACACGTTGCGGGATCAACTGGCCTCTCTCCTAGACGATACCACGAAGCGACATTTTCTCCTGACCAAAAAATTGTTCTATGAATTGGGAAACAAACCGGGCAAACTGCTGGCTAGGGCTTTACGTGTACAAAGGGCCTCTTCTTATATTCCTAAAATTAGGTCTTCGGATGGCTCTATTTATTATGAATCTCACGGAATTGCTAAGTGCTTCCACTCTTATTACAACTCGCTTTACAATATTGACCCCCCGTCTGCTGGTTCCCCTGCCCACCTACAAAGTATCGATGATTATTTGCAGAAATTCCTGGCTCGGAGGCTAGACGGGGACGCGCTCGCTTTCTTAAATTCCCCCGTGACTGGGGAGGAGGTCCTGACTGCCCTTAAACTAACCCCCCGTGGCAAATGTCCCGGCCCAGATGGTTTCACCACTGGGTATTATCGTAAATTTTTTCCTGTTTTGGGTCCACATTTGGTTACTTTGTTCAACACCCTGGCCACTGGGGCACCACTTGATCACCAGTCCAACATCGCACACATTTCGGTCATACCCAAACCGGGTAAGGATCCTGAGTTGTGTGCTAGTTACCGTCCTATATCCTTGATAAATGCCGATATTAAACTATTGGCTAAGGTAATGGCACTGCGCCTACGTTATATCCCCTCCCTTATCCACAAAGATCAGGTCTGTTTCGTGCCTGGGAGGGAGGCCAGGGACAACTCCATTCGCGCACTTAACCTCATCACATACGCTCACACACATAACATTCCATACGCCTTGGTCTCTATGGACGCTGAAAAGGCGTTTGATAGGGTGTCCTGGCCCTTTCTATTCCGGGTCCTGACTAAATTGGGTATTCATGGTCCTTTCCTTAATTAGTTTTCCCATACATATTAAACTGTGGCCAATTGTTACCCATTAGCTTGGTGTCTGTGTGTTTTATTTCAGTTGGGGGATGATCATTAGGAACCGGCCCGCAAATCAATGATGCCACAGTCATGACGTGAGAGACATAAAAATGTGACCTGTGTCACATGACATGATTATCACCTATCTCGTCTCCAAAAAAGTTGCCCACTTTACAATCTATAAGGGACATCACTACCCAATTTACCATTATAATGTGACAATAATTCACCACTTTCATACATTATAACCAGATACCTTCTAAAATATTTTGATTCAGATAATGACCTATATCTGCCTGTCACATATTTTTCATCCCACAGAAGGTTCTCCTGGGCAAGTGGCCCATCTGCCCAGTCGTATGCCTGGCCCCGGGGGAAGGGTTGAAGCGTTGGCATTGGGGGCATCACTGTACAGGGGCCTAGGGCCTTAGTTACGCCAGTAATTTGAGTGCCAAGGTACGCATTGTAGTTAACCTAGTGCTCCCTATGCCCTGCGAAACACTAGGTGCCATGAAGTGGTTTTTTGTCGCTATGGAGCCTGGTGTTTGAACTTGTTCATATCACTATGCGTTATGAAGGGCCAATCCCAGTGAATTTTTTCTGCAGGACGAACCTGGCTTGTCCTGTATAATGTATAGTTAAATCAGCAATATTTCATCAGTCTCCTTACACATTGAAATATTTATTATACAGGGCAAGCTCAGGCCTTAAGATTAGGGAAACTTGCTAGTGTTCGTGATGCATGCCTCCCAACTGTCCTGCTTTGATCAGAACAGCCAGATATTGCCACTCTATCCTGCTGTCCCATCAAGCTCTGCCTCTGTCACACTTTTCCGAGAATATGCAAATGCAGAGCTGTGCCTAGGCTAGCGCCCAGGACCCCGGCACCTTATATAAACTCTGTTGAGTAAGAGTAAGCTAGAGCAGGAAAGAGGGTAAGGTCAGAGGAGAATGGGCAGACTGGTTCGAGATGACAGAAATGCAATAATAACTCAAATAACTCAATACAACCAAGGTATGCAGAATACCATCTCTGAAAGCACAATGTGTCGAACCTTGAAACAGATTGACTACAGCAACCGGGTGCCACTCCTGTCAGCTAAGAACAGGAAACTGAAGCTACAATTTGCACAGGCTCACCAAAATTGGACAATGGAAGACTGGAAAAAAGTTACCTGGTCTGCTGAGTCTCAACTCCAGCTGCGACAGATGGCAGGGTCAGACTTTGGCGTAAACTACATGAAATCATGGATCCATCCTGCCTTGTATCAAAGGTCCTGGCTGGTGGTGGTGTAATGGTGTGGGGGACATTTTCTTGGCACACTTTGGGCCCCTTACTACCAATTGAGCATCATTTAAATGTGACAGCCTACCTGAGTATTGTTGCTGACCATGTCCATCCCTTTATGACCACAGTGTACCCATCTTCTGATGGCTTCTTCCAGCAGGATAATGCACCATGCTCACATCATCTCAAACTGGTTTCTTGAACATGACAATGAGTTCGCTGTATTAGAATGGAACCCAAACTCACCAGATCTCAATCCAAAAGAGCACCTTAAGGGTGTGGTTGAACGGGAGATTTGCATCATGGATGTGCAGCCAAGAAATCTGCAGCAATTGTGTGATGCCATCATGTCCATATGGACCAAAATCTCTGAGGAATGTTTCCAGCACCTTGTACAAAGTATGCCATGGAGAATGAAGGCAAAAGGGGGCCCAACCTGGTAATAGCAAGGTGTACTTAATAAAGTGACCAGTGAGTGTATGCATAGTGTTAAACCGCTTTATGGAGTGGAAATAAAAAGGATATGGATGAATAACAAACCCCTCTATAGACCTTAATGACCATAATGTTTCATGCCCATCTACCATGTCAGCATGGAACAGATGTAAAGTAGTGCTGTGCACAGGTGTGCGGTTCCAAGTGGTTCTTCTGGAGCTGCCATTCATTCACCTCACCACTTATCTTGCAAGTCTTCCTTTATGAATGGCTCCATTCTTTTGTGTATGTATGTATGTATATATATATATATATATATATATATATATATATATGTGTGTGTATACATATATATATATATATATATATATATATACATATATATATATATATATATATATATGTGTGTGTGTAATGAAAAGTATTGCTGCCCCCACCGAAAGTTGAAAAAACAATATAAAAGTGACATCATTTTGCCAGGTGATCTATAGTTAGATCATCTGGCTGCCACACTGCAAACAGTGACTGATTCCCCGCTTGCGCAACCTCCTGCAAATAATAAAATCACCTTATGGCCTTGAGGGCAGGTAGAGCACATGGGTCCCTCATCGGCACATATGCACTGGCACAAATATTTATAAGCTTTTCAAGAATAAATGCTTAATTTCTAATAAATACCTCCTCTGACGTTTTGACAATAACCGCGTTACATTCAACTATTAACTATTTAATGTTAGTTCTATTAAACACTTCCTGGACCGCACTTCCTTTACGAAGCGAGTGTCGCACCCAGGTCACATGACTCCAACCTCCAGCCGCATTCAGTCTTGCTGAGTAAGTGTCAGCTGACTAGATGCGTTACGAGGCGTGGCTTCTCCCAGTTAGCTTTTAGATTCCGGCCGGTCAGGTGATTTCTCCATACTCATCGTCGCCATGAGTGTGTTGCTCGTACTTTCTTGCGTTCTTGCAGCTGGTAAGTAATAGCTATGTGAATATATTAGTCTATAGGGGGGAAGAGAGGTTTGAGGGTTATGCCAAGTTGTTTATATTATCATTAAATGTTGTAGTGTCCCCATGTTGAAGTAAAACCAAAATCGAACAAAATAGGTTTATATATATATATATATATATATATATATATATTTGCTTAAGTTATTGTAGCGCAGCGACCCTGTAATAGATATATCGCTATCTATCCTGCCTTCCCTCTGAGATGGTTACTTCCTTGTTTTGTTTTTCCCTGGGGCAGTTTGTGTTGTTTTTCCTGTTGGAGCCAAGGCTGGGTTATTTGCCCGGGTTATTTGCCCACACTGCTATACTTCTGGTATGTTACAGAGCTCTATGGTTACCCAATTTTCTGAGGTAATTGATCGAGCTCCTTTATACCTGTGTCTTGTCAAATGTGTTTACAAATGATCTGACTGGGTGTTATGACTGAACCATTTGTTTATCACAGGTTATTATTAGGTTTATTTACTAAAGGGTGAGTCAAAATGGCATTTGTAGGAGAGCTGTGTTTCAGCTCCTTGACCTCATTGTGCATTCTGAGCAGCCATCCCCAACGAGCTTCTTCTGAAGTGAGACATATAACGCTAGAACTCTCCCTTTATTTAAGAAGAGATTTAGTTCGTCAAAGGGGTAGATGTGGTTTCTGTGCCCTCTTGTCACTGTGCGTTGTGAATGGCCAACGCTGGCGGGCTTCTTGGCCAAGAACGGCCTGGTTGGGCTCTGCATAATGCATAGTTAAGTGGATAAAATGCAGAAGCCTGAAAATAATGGATTATGCAAAACAAAAAGACAAGCAGTTTTTTTTTGTAAAACGCAATATTTTTTAATAATCTGACGCTAGTTATAATAAAAAAGAAATTACCTAAATTTTTGTTTATTTTTTTTTAAAAAGTGTAAATTCTAAATACTAGAATTACCGTATTTGCTCGATTATAAGACGAGGTTTTTTCCAGAGCAAATGCTCTGAAAAATACCCCTCGTCTTATAATCAGGGTCGTCTTATAATCAGACCTCAAATAGGTCTGATTATGAGACTAAGATCCAGATCCCCCGCAGCGATGCAGAGGACCTGGATCCTCCTGTGTTAACCCCCACCCCAACTTACCGGTGCTTAGTCCGGGCTGCGTGTAGAGCTCTACGCGATATAATCTACGGTGCTATAGTCCGGGCAGCGTGTAGAGCTCTACGCGATTCGCGTGGAGCTCTACATGCTGCCCGGACTAAGCACCGGGGGCTCAGATGCAGGGGACCTGGACCCTCCTGTGTTATGCGCGCCCCCCCAACTCTGAAGCACCGGTAAGTTTGGAGGAGGGAGAGGGAGTGTTAAATGGGGGGTGTAAGGCATTTCTGGAGGCAGAGTGCTCTGTGAAATGCCTTTTAACCCCTTTAATGCCACTCTGCCTCCTGAAATGCCTTAAACCTCCCTATATGCCACTCTTCTGCATAATATGCCTTTTAACCCTCTAAGTGCCAGAGTGGCATATAGGGTTAAAAGGCATATCATGGGGCACAGTGGCATATAGGGTTAAAAGGCATATCATGGGGCACTGTGGCATTTAGAGGGTTAAAAGGCATATCATGGGGCACAGTGGCATATAGGGGGTATAAGGCACTTCTGGGGCAGATGTGCATAACTGGGGGGCAGGTTGGAAAATAGAAGGAAATAAAACCAAAATATTTCTCTCAAGCATACCTTTTATTAAAAAAAGTGTTTAAATGAATTAACATTTACTGGTAAAACTTTTTTCCTATAGGGTCGTCTTATATTCAGGCTTTTTCTTTTTTTCCTAAATTAATATTAAGATTTGGGGGGTCGTCTTATAATCAGGGTCGTCTTATAATCGAGCAAATACGGTATTTAAACTCATGGCACCCGTGGCTTGAGATGCTATAATCCCACCAGGAGCTGTCGACAAGCAAGTGATAACTTTACACATACGTCGAGATGTGTTCAGATGCCAAACAGGATAGGTAGATGTAGAGGTGGCCCACGGTGTATTCCGCTACTCCCTTTATAATATCGCCTTGCCGACCACTATAAAAGAAAATGTTCGAACAGATTATTATTAACTTTTACTTATATGGCGCCAGCAATTTGCAGAGTGCTTCTTGCACTACATACATCCAAAGACTATGACAAAACTAGAAGTGAGTTAGACCAACCAAGAAATTGGCTAAAGCCTACGTTCTAGATCGATGCCATCTTCTAGCAGACACCTAACGGGCACCGTGAAGTAAAGGCTGTTGAGGAACTGGGGTAGTTCTGGACCTCAGTCTGGTTGTCCCCACCTCAAGTCCACTTGTGCAACTAACATGTGACTTCACGGCATCTTGCTATGTGCATGACTGCTGTCGGGATTTGAGCAATAAATTATTCATTGTTAAGTTTGGGAGTTCCCCCATTGCGGCTTCTATCCTTTTGCAGTGTAAGCTCCACGCTGTGATCCAGTAATGTTTTATTTCATAGTAGAAACAAGTCTGCTCTCCCTTTAGTAACAATCAAACATTCTTCCGTCTACTTGCTTCTTATTGGATGCTAAAAACAAAAGCACATTGCAACATTTGTATCGTCTGCATCGTGATTGTGTTTGTGAGTGTTTGTTTTTTGTGTGTTGGGTTGCTCTCAAATTGACCTATGTACTGTGTGAACGACACTATTGTAAAATTGTATAAAACTGAATGGAAGGACCCATTTCAAGCTTATATTAGCAAGCTTAGTAATATGTATGACTCAGCCGTAAAGTGGGAGAAATGGCAAGTTGTTTTTGATATCGTATTACAGCTCACATGACATTTTCATTCCTTATGACTTTTACATGTCGGTCTTCATACAAAGTTGTTGTTGAGATCGGCATGACAAGTTGACTTTGTACTCTTTGCGGATGTATGTAAATAACCAGACGAGTCCTTGAATCTAACCAAGTGCTCTCCTTATGTGTTCTGACATGAAGGCTTGTTACAGTTCACCTTTACAGTAGTACTGGAGCAACTTCCCAGGATTTAAATAGCTCTGTCTGGTAGTAAAGTTATGCACTTTTTTTTAAAGGGGCAGTCAATGATTTATTTCACAGTCAAACTTATTTTGTGAGATTGATTGGTTATCTGTAACTCTTCCCTGGAAATTTTGAATTTAATGTGAAAACATATCCTTTTTTTTTTTTTTTTTTTTCTTCCCGTTGTGGCTGAGCATTATGGTGGGATAAGTAGAGTTAAGTTTGCACCGGTAAGTTACTAGCTGAAAAAAATGTGTGGGGTAGTGGCTGAGAAGACTCTTATAAAACAACTAAAACGTTTTTAGACACTTGGGAACTAAGCAAGGTTTGGGATTTTTAAAAAAATATATTTTTATTTTAAAACAAACAAAAAAAACGGGGGGGGGAGTGAGACTGATGCACTTAATGAAGAGAGAGAGCGAAGAAAAAGTTGTAAATGCTCTGAAAAATACCCCTCGTCTTATAATCGGGGTAGTCTTACAATCAGACCTCCAAATAGGTCAGACTATGAGACTAAGATCCAGATCCCCGCAGCGATGCAGGGGACCTGGATCCTCCTGTGCTACCCCCCCCAACTTACCTGTCCTTCTGTTATGCACCCCCCCCCCCAAACTTACCGGTGCTTCTGAGTCCCTGGTGCTTAGTCCGGGCAGCGTGTACAGCTCTACGCGCTGCCCGGACTAAGCAAAGGGGACTCAGAAGCACCGGTAAGTTTGGGGGAGGGAGTGTTAAATGGGGGGGGCATAAGGCATTTCTGGAGGCAGAGTGCTCTGTGAAATGCCTTTTAACCCTCTATACACCACTCTGCCTCCTGAAATGCCTTATACCTCCCTATATGCCACTCTGCCCCATAATATGCCTTTTAACCCCCTAAATGCCAGAGTGGCATATGGGGGTATAAGGCAATTCTGGAGGCAGAGTGGCACACAGGGTCAAAAGGCATATCATGGGGCACAGTGGCATTTAGAGGGTATAAGGCATTTCTGGGGCAGAGTGGCAAGCCTGGGGGCAGATGTGCATAACTGGGGGGGGCAGGTTGAATAAAAAGGAAATAAAAATAAAATATTTTTCTCAATCATAGCTTTTATTAACAAACAATTGTTCACATAGTTTACATGAATTAACATTTACCGGTAAAACTTTCTTCCTATAGGGTCATCTTATGTTCAGGTTTTTTCTTTTTTTCATTAATTAATCAGATTTTGGGGGGTCGTCTTATAATCGAGCAAATACGGTATTTCTGCCATTCCCTGTTTAGTGCCAAATGCTCAGAGAAGGTTACTTTTTAAGATTCCGATCACGCAGCCAGATGGTTAAGCCGTTACTCAAGTTCTTGCATCCGGATGAATTAGCATTTCTTTATTTGAAAGCCTCCTCGCTTTGCATTTCATTGTTCATTCAGCTTTTTTTTTATCTAAAATCGCAAATGAATGACATCTTCTGTTTCAGTTACTGCCTCTCCCTTGTTTGGGACTGAACAATGTGCCGGTGGCCCAGTTATCTGGTGTGAGAATGTCCAGACTGCTTCCCAGTGCGGGGCGGTGAAGCACTGCCAGCAGACCGTTTGGAACAAGCCCACCTTGGTATGATAGATTGGATATGTTAAGACTTGTATTAAAACTATGGAAACATTTCTACAATGCTTATCCAGATTTTGGCTTTAAAATACATCAAGTCTATGTCCTTATACTTTAGTATGCTTTTGCTATGTGTACGTGTCTATTACACGTTTCTTATGTATGTAAAATGTACAGGGTGGTATTAGTCCTTTGGACAAGAACTATTTTTATATTAGATACTGTATAGTTCTGTATTGCGAGCGCTGATCTACGCAAAATCAGTACAGCTCTTGCTTATTTCCAGTTGCTGTAAGCTCTTAAAGAAACAGAACAGGCTGTTTTTTCCACACATGATCTACAGAGCACTTCTAGGGTTCTGTGTAACTACTCATTAATGCACCTGTATGTTCTTTATTGAGTGAAAGGTCCTATTGTAAAAACTTGGTAAATTTGTAATTAACGTTTCCTTTTTCTAGAAATCTGTGCCATGTGACCTGTGTAAGGAGGTATTGACTATTTTAGGGGGCTTTTTGAAAGACAATGCTACAGAGGTAAGATTCATTCTTTGAGGTTGCATGTGTGACCTAAATGCTTATCGACAGACAGACTTCAAGCCACTCTTACGTATTGTTTGTATTTTCTTTAATGATGCATTATATTTGTCCATCATAATAAACCAGCATTAGTAACTTACAATTAGGACTGCAACTAACGATTATTTTAATAATTGATTAGTTGGCCGATTATTTTTTGATCGGATAAAAAATGCAAATTTTATTTAAAATAATGTAATAAAAACGTACAATTTACACTTCATTTCTTTATTGTGATGGCCTCTCGCTATTCACCTTCTTATTTTACTGACATAATAAAAGCTACAAGAACCCAAACAGTGTTTCTCAAACTAGGTTTAATACAAAGTTATTAGTAAATATTAATTCATACGTTAACTATTTTTCATATTTAATAAAAACTGAGAAAAAAGCCTTGTTTATATTTTCTTTTATTTACCAACTGCACCCAGTTATGCACATCTGACCCCCAGCTTGCCACTCTGCCCCATATCTGCCTTATACCTCTTATATGCCAGAGATTCCACTGTGCCCCCGATATGCCTTATACTCCTTATATGCCAGTGATAGCCAACTGAGCCCCCTGATATACCTTTTATCCCCAGATATGTCTTGTGCCCCCCTGATATGCCTTATAACTTCCAATATGCCACTCGCCCCCATTTATGCCTTATACCTCCCTATATGGCACTGTGCACCCTGATATGCCACTCCTCTCCCCATAAATGCCCTGCACCACCCTGAAATTCTCTTTGATTCACCACTCTGCCTCCCCCAGATATGCCACTCTGAAATTAATTATACCCCCCATACACAACTCTACCTCCCCTATACACCACTCTAACTCCCCCAGATATGCCATTCTGCCTCCCTGAAATTCGTTATACCCCCCCATACACCACTATAACTCTCCCATACGCCACTCTGGCTCCTCCCCCCTCCCATACGCCACTCTGGCTCCTCCCCCCTCCCATACGCCACTCTGGCTCCTCCCTCCTCAGAGTGGTGTATGGCAGGGTGGCTCCCATACACCCCTCTGACTCCTCCCTCCTCCCATACACCACTCTGCCTCTCTTCCGACTCCCTGGTGTTTTGTGAACCTCCGTTGCTGACAGGCACTTTCACTGCAGCTTCATAGAAGCCTCAGCGTAAGTGAAGGGCAGTAACGGAGGCTGTCTGTGCGATGCAGACCCCCACCGGCTGGCAGAGAGGATGATCCTCTGCAGGAGACCTCGATTCTCTGTCAGCCGGTGGGGGGTCTGCACGATGCGCACAGACAGCCTCCGTTACTCACCTTCACTTACGCTGAGGTTTCTATGAAGCTGCAGTGAAAGTGCCTGTCAGCAACGGAGGTTCACAAAATACCAGGGAGTCGGGAGAGAGGCAGAGCAGTGTAAGGGAGGGGGGAGGAGTCAGAGGGGTGTATGGGAGGGGGGAGAAAGACGGAAGTGAGAGACCGGCCGACAGTGAGGGGAATCCAGGTCCCCTGCAGCGTTGCGGGAGATCTGGATTCTAGTGTTATAATCCGATCTCTGTTTGAGGTCGGATTATATAAGGATAAAATCGATAAAAAGCGATTTGACTAATCGATAATGAAAATCATTTACAACGATTTTCATTATCTATTTTTATCGATTAGTTGTTTCAGCCCTACTTACAATGGAACTTCCTATTGAACTCTAGTGAGTGGCAAAATTATTAATTTCACAGGTTGTCTGGAAGAGCAAACCTTCTGTCTGCTACATTAAAACTCTTTACCAAACCTACAGTTACATTACCTGCATTAACCCCATTTTGAGCCCGTACATGTACGGGCTTTGTCATTAAGGGGTTAAGTTTTAGTACGGGTTGTTGACCAAAAGACAAAACACGAGAAATTAAGTGCAGCCCGGCCATCCGCCCAAGTGAATCTGTAATGAGGTCAGGCTAAGTCCTTGTTCAACTGTAATGTCTCTCATTTAGCATACCCACTTATATCTATTTTCTTCCAATCAGTGTATAGAATACATTTAGTATAAAAAATATATAAAGACATATTTTGAAAAAATGGCTTTGCAATTTTACTACTTATAAACTGTACACGGCTATAGCATAGACTTAGCATGTTGTGGGGAAGCTACAGGCCAAGACTGAAACATGTGCGTTACTTTAACACATTTTGTAGTGAGTGTTATGGCTGATTATTTTTGTGATTTTATTTTCCTGCCATACAGTGGCAGTACAATCGGGTAAAGCCTTCTTCCCGGACAAGAAGACCGCTACAGCAAAGAAAGGGTTAATAGAGCGTAGCCCTCCCCCTTTACCCATAAAGCCAGGCTTACCCGGAACGCGTCAGTTTTTCTTCTTGTCCCATACAGGGACGGACGGCTACAGCAGGGGATTTTTTTCCCCGAAGAATTCCTCTATGGTGAGGCGCACGGGTTGCTGCCTGGGGGTCGTTATCCTCCGATTGCTCCCCGGGTGGTGAGCAGAGCGAGGTCTCCTCCGTAGCATTGGTGTTACGGAGGAGTTCTGTTGGAGCAGCTTTATTTCCGGCTGTGCGCAGTGAGTGGAACGCACGCCCGGGTGGCGTTGCGTTCCACTGAAGATCCGATCGCGCTACTGCGCATGCGCGTATCGGATCTTCTGGAGGGCGCCAAATTCAAACCTTTAAAAGGTTTTGCAGTTCCTGTCTGTTCTGCAGGGCAGTTTTCAGCACAGGATACCGTGTCACCAGCCCCCCCACACGGTTCAGAGGATTTGGAGGTAAGATTTCTTTATCTTTCCCTTCATTTGTCTCTGCCTCCAGAAGACTATAAAAAAAAAAAAAAAAAAAAAAAAAAAAAAAACACCCTTTCCTGTTTAAGGGTTATTTTTCTTCACTCACTAATTTTTTGTTGTGTCTTGCCAGATGTCTAGTCCGGTTTCTCCAGGAGATAAAGATAAGAAACCTGCTCCCACTCCAAGGAAGGCCACTTTTAAGGCAAAGCATGCAGCTTGCTCTGAGTGTGCTACCCCTCTTCCTGACGGATGCAGGAAAAAGTTATGTAATGCCTGCTCGGCGGAGCAACTTTCTAAGGAAAAGCAGAAAGACTTGCAATCCTTCCTGGGATGGTTCCAGGAAAACCTTGCGCAGACCTTTGAGGCTTTTCAGGTTTCAGCAGCTCAAGCCCAGTCAAAGGTTCCGAGTAGGCCCTCCCGCAAGCGCAAAAGATCTCGGTCATCTTCCAGATCAGAGCTTTCATCTGGTGAAATTTCTCAGTCCTCAAGCTCTACAACTTCGAGTTCAGAGGAGGAGTCCGTTTTTCCTACCCAAGACCTTAGGAAGTTTACCAAAGAGGTGACTCGTCTGGTATCGGACGAAGAGGTCACCAAGATTAAGGGCTTCCCTGTTCTTCCCAAGCTAAAGCTGCTTATGGAAAGGGAATGGAAATACCCAGGGAAGAGGGTTTTTCTCTCCAAGCATTTCAAACATCTTTTCAAGCTCCAGAGTGATGAGCGTTGGGATGAGCCCCCGAAGGTGGACGTTCAAATAGCGCAATTGTCAAAAAAGACTACTATACCAATTGGAGGAGTCTCTGGGCTAAAAGACTCCATGGACAGGAGGATTGAAACTTCCTGCAGGCGTATTTTCCAGGCATCAGGTGCCCAATCTAAAGCAGCTGTGGTCAGTGCAGCGGTCTCCAGGGCTCAAAGCTATTGGTTACAGGCCTTAGAAGAGTGCTTGCCAGATGATCAAGACTCAGAAATTTCTCAACTTCTTAAGAATTTGAGATTGTCCAATAGCCTTCTGACAGATTCCTCTCAGGAGATGGTGAAGACTTCAGCCCGCAATATGGGCTTATCCTCTGTGGCCCGCAGAGCGTTATGGTTACGATCCTGGTCGGCGGACACAGCCTCTAAGGCGGCTCTTTGCGATTTACCCTTTGAGAAGAATAAATTGTTTGGTGCTCCGTTGGATGACTTAATTAAACAAATGTCTGAGACTAAGAGGGCTCTTCCTCAGGATAAGCGTTCCAGATGGAATAGACGGTACCCATTTAAAACCTCCAGGCCCTTTCAGGCTTCTTCCAGAGCGCAGAATTTTCGAAGTTCCTTTGGAGACAAGAAGTTCCAGGATCGTCCTAAGAAGCAAGATAAGAGGAAATTCTGACAGAGTAGGGGGAAGGCTGCAGCAGTTCGCTCATGTTTGGGAACAGACTACGCACAGCAAGTGGATTCGGGATCTAATTTCCGAGGGATACAAGATCAAGTTTTCATCACTCCCCAGAAGTCAATTTCTGATTTCCTCGTACCCTTCCCACTTAAAGAACGTGGCACTGCATTCAGCTTGCCTGTCTCTCCTGTCAAAGGGAGTAATAGAGAGGGTTCAGGCTCCTCTTCATTTTCAAGGAGTTTATTCCAGGCTTTTCCTAGTCCCAAAACCGGACGGATCATTTCGTCCCGTTTTGGATCTAAAGAGAGTGAACAGATGCATACCGTATCGCCATTTCCGGATGGAGAATTTATCTTCGGTCGCCCAGTTGCTCCAGCAGGGAGACGTCATGGCAACGTTAGACCTGAAGGACGCGTACCTTCACGTCCCGATTGCTCAGTCCTCCAGAAAATTTCTGAGATTTGCAATCCAAATTCGTGGGGTCGTTCATCATTTTCAATTCAAGGCTCTCCCGTTCGGTCTTTCCTCAGCCCCAAGGATCTTCACAAAGATTTTGTGTCCGTTGACTGCATCGCTTCGGGAAATGGGGATTTATATAGTTCCCTACCTCGACGACTGGCTCCTCAAGGCCGAGTCTCCATGGAAACTTCGGGCAGACCTTTCCACCACAGTACGGTTTCTGGAGAAGCACGGCTGGATTATAAACCTCAAGAAATCCAACCTCATTCCTTCCACCAGTATCCAGTTCCTTGGCTTAGGAGTGGATTCGATATCTCAAAGATTTTTTCTCCCATCATCAAAGATCAAGAAGATCAAAAAGGAGATCAGGTCCCTTCAGTTGAGCCCAACTTGTACTGTCAGGAAAGCCATGAGCATCCTTGGTCTCCTTACGGCATCCATCCCGGCGGTCAAGTGGGCAAAAGCCCAACTGCGGCCCCTGCAATGGGATATATTACGGAATTGGTCGAGACGAGAGGAAGACCTAGACCTAGATGTTACGATCTCAAGTCAAGTCTTATCCCACCTTACCTGGTGGAGGACGCCTTCGAACCTTTCCAGAGGCCTTTCTTTTCGTTCCCCCAGATGGGTGGTACTTACCACGGATGCTTCCGGCATAGGATGGGGCGCCCATTTAAATTGTCTATTCCGGCAAGGCGTATGGTCTCTAAGAGATTCGCGTCGTTCTTCCAATTTTCGGGAATTAAAGGCGGTTCTTCTTGCCCTCGTAGCCTTCAGGACCCTGCTGGAAGGTCGTGCAGTAAGGATTCAATCAGACAACGCCACGACGGTTGCATACATAAACCGGCAAGGGGGTACTCGGGTGAGGAGCCTTCAGATTCTCTGCTCTGTTCTGATGAGTTGGGCCCAGCAGCATCTGGCAGACATATCGGCCACACACATAAGGGGATGCGACAATTCCATTGCGGACGATCTCAGCCGTCTAAGATGGTCGCAGGCGGAGTGGTCTTTAACCGAGGGGACATTCGCCTCCCTGGTTTCGAGATTTGGCCTCCCGGAAATAGATCTGATGGCGTCCAGAAACAACAGGAAAGTTACAGTTTTCGCCTCTCTCAACAGGCGGGATTCTCCGGATTTCCTGGACGGTCTGTCCATGAAGTGGGATTTCCGTCTGGCTTATGTTTTTCCTCCAGTCGCATTGATTCCCCGCGTCCTCCAGAAGATGCGGGCAGACGGAGCACGGGTCCTCGCCGTCATCCCTTACTGGCCAAACCGCAGCTGGTTTTCCCTCCTGAAACATCTAAGCCTTTCGTGTTGGGAACTACCCCTCTCGGATCACTTGCTGGACGATGGGGCTCTGCATCTGGACCAGCTACAGATGTTCAAATTGACGGCTTGGCTACTGCAAGGATGATTCTGCGGGGTCAAGGTGTTGAGGAAGATTTATCTGACTTGCTGTTAAAATCTGTTAGAGGCTCGACGTCAAAAATTTATTTTCGGGTCTGGAAGAAGTTTCTTCTCTGGTATGCCTCAAGAGACCTTTCGGTTTTTCCTCCTACTATCAACTCCATTTTGCTGTTTTTGAAGGATGGGTTTTCCGCGGGCCTCAGTGTCTCTACCCTTAAGGGTCAGGTTTCGGCCCTTAGTCATTTTTTTCTGATAGACCTGGCTTCGCAGTTACTGGTCAGACGTTTTTTTAAGGCCATCACCATTCAACGTCCGCCACGGAGGGCTCACTTTCCAGCGTGGGATCTGACGGTGGTTCTTCGCGCACTCTGCTCACCTCCGTTTGAACCCTTGGAGGAAGTGTCATTGAAGATCTTATCGTTTAAGACTGTGTTTTTGGTGGCCATTACGTCTGCCAAGCGTGTGGGAGAAATACAAGCCCTTTCTTCGTCTGAGCAGTTTACCATCTTCCATCAGGATAAAGTGGTTCTCCACCTTCAACCTTCATTTTTGCCTAAGGTCTTATCCAAATCTGCTATTAGTCAACCTCTGGTTCTTCCATCGTTTTTTCCATCTCCCTCCTCTCCGGAAGAATCTACTTGGCACATGTTGGATGTCAAGAGAGCCCTTGAATTGTATATTTCTAGGACTGCCTCTGTCCGTTCCACTGACCAATTGTTCATTTCTTGGTCTGGTCGGTCGGCAGGGAAGGCTGCCTCAAAAGCTTCCCTAGCAAGGTGGATCACAGGAACTATTCGTATGGGCTATCAAGTCTCTGACGTTCCTCTGTTGTCTCCTATCACGGCCCACTCCACCAGGGCTGTGTCTGCTTCATGGGCTGAGAAGGCTTCTGCTTCACCGGAAGATATTTGCAAAGCAGCTACGTGGTCATCGTTCAATACCTTTGTTCGTCACTACCGGCTAGATGTCTTCTCATCCTCTGCAGCGGATTTCGGGCGTAAGGTGCTCCAGGCGGTTGTTACCTAGGAGTTGGTTTCCCTCCCGTTCTTTAGGGATCTTGGTACATCCCGATTGTACTGCCACTGTATGGCAGGAAAAATGGAAATTTTTTACTCACCGTAAATTCCTTTTTCCTTAATACAGTGGCAGTACGGATTTCCCTCCCTTAATAAATTATTTTTTGCATTCAGTTTTGGTGTTCTTGTTATTTACTGACGCGTTCCGGGTAAGCCTGGCTTTATGGGTAAAGGGGGAGGGCTACGCTCTATTAACCCTTTCTTTGCTGTAGCGGTCTTCTTGTCCGGGAAGAAGGCTTTACCCGATTGTACTGCCACTGTATTAAGGAAAAAGGAATTTACGGTGAGTAAAAAATTTCCATTTTTTTAATTGCACTTCTCAATCACCTTTGAGGCCAGTCAGGGTTTCTACAGACCCCAGTGAGTGTGGGAGTGAGGGGATCCCCCAGTGAGTGTCTGTGGGTATGAGGGGATCCCCCAGTGAGTGTCTGTGGGTATGAGGGGATCCCCCAGTCGGTGTCTGTGGAAAGGGAATGTCTGGATTGAAGTTTGGGTATTTTTATCTCCTGAATGCGAAAGTGCTTGCTTTCTGGAAGCATAAACCTACATAAGGTAGGCTTAAAGCTACCCTGAATCTGCGACAAGACCAAGCACTGAATAAGGTCTCAATCTTTATAGGAAACGATGCTAGACTAGGTGAGCCAAATGCTTCCTATCTGCCTTCATATTCTGTGTAATTACGATAGAGCCTTTGTGATACCGCACCTACAGTAGGTTTTGTCTCGCATTTATGTAAAATTCTGTTCTTTCCATTTCAGAATGAATTTGAGGGTTATTTGAAAAAAGTGTGCAGCTTAATACCTGACCCTAGCATTTCCTCTCCTTGTGAGCAGTTGGTTGATGAGTACTTCCCTATAATCTTTAACATATTAAAAGAAGAACTGGTAAGCAATATACTTATGCTGTTTGTCTGGCTGTGATCTAGCAAACTCTGAACTTGCATGTTTTTTTTGCATGTAACGTAAAAATGTATTTATTCTACTCCTTTCTGTTCAATAGGATAATCCATCCACCGTATGTTCTGCTCTTGGTCTCTGCAAAAGTCTTCAGCAGTACTTGGCCAGCTTCAAACAACATGAACAGATCCAGAGCAACGAGATTCCGGAAACGGACGCTCCTAAAATGGTTTACCCTTTCCTGACCAATATTCCTTTACTACTCTACCCTCAAGGCAAAACTACTCCAGAGCCTAAAGTAAGTTGGGTTACCCTTAAAGCAAACACAAGATATCAGTTTATACCAAAGCCTCACATTTACCTTTAGATGCAAAGGCTTGGACAGTGGATGCTCACTGACCAATTGTTGGTTTATTTGCTTTACAGAAATACTAACCTTTAAGTATAGCTGCTGATTTCCATGGTTACCAAACTTCACAATCTGCTTGCTGGCAGCTGATTTACGATTACGATATTTTGTCAGCGTGCAGAAACAATTGTCAGATCCCTGCTTAGATACATGAGTTGGACATTGTGACTTAACGGGTGCCCTACCACCCAAAAAAAATGCATTGGGCAACAAATGTCAAATCAGTTTCTCTGGTTTTTAAAAATATAATGGTTCTTCTTAGTCTGTCAATTCTAGCTCCCATACCCTCCTGTATGATAAGCGCTGTGTGAATGATTAGTGCTATATAAATAAAAGATAACACTCTGGATATAATTATTACACTTAACCTATTGACGGCACTATGAATTTACTATTGCATTAAAAAGTGCTAAAAATGATCATAAGGATATAAAAGTAAATGTGCGGTGCTGTCTCTCAGCGGGATCTCTGCATCAGTGCCAACACAATTTGTGTTTTTGAATACCTAAACAGAAGTTCAGTCATTTTCTGGCACCCTCTTGCATTTCATCACATATATTGTTAAGAATGCCCTGTTTCGTGATCATTTTGATTCAACCTTTTCTGTAATCTTACTGAAGCTCACCTTTTTTCTCACAAATTTAAAAACCTGTCAAAATCCTCAGGGAATATCGTGTTATAAGAGTGATATATGGACTCTGTAAATAACCTGACGGCTCTGTAGTTGTGTTAAGTAAATAGAAAATAAACCTAAAAGAAACAAACAAAAAATCTCTATGTATGTTCTATTGACAGTTTACTAAAATGGTAGAGGTATTTAAGAGATGCATTATTCAATTACTTTTGTATAGCTTGGTGTGTATATACAAGGACATTGTGAATTTTTAAATTATTTTTCAGAATGGGGATGTTTGCAAAGATTGTCTTCAGCTGATTAATGATGTGCAGGACTCCATCCGAAGCAATTCCTCTTTTTCCAAGCAGTTGGTGGACCAAGTATTGAAAGATTGCGATCAGCTTGGTGGTGGTCTCAGTGATATGGTATTTATTTATTTTTTTATTCCCAGCCCTTCTATATAAAAGCGTGTGTGTAAGCTGTGCCACTTATTATCCTTATATCATTATATATAATTATTATATATATCGTCCCCCCCAAACATTTCCTTATATTAAAATATTCATTTCTTTTTAGTGCAAGACCTATGTTAAACAGTATTCCGATATTGCAATCCAAGTACTGCTGCAAATGGTGAGTTTCTTTTTCTTTCCATTTATTAGTTTGAGATGGTTAATGGAGAGAAATATTAAGACTCCATTTTCACACACTTAATTTCTAGCTTTCATAAAAACGTAAATCCCGAGGTGACAAAATTCGACCACTGAACCTCTGTTCTGTTTGTATCCGTAATATTTCTTTTTAACTTGTTCTGCAGTAACTATAGTGAAGTAATATTTTTGGTATTCATATCCGCACTTATTCTTGTAATACTTAGTTGTGTGCATTTGAACACCTTGTAGCACCGCTGTATATATCCTTTTTATTTTGGCAAACAAGGTGACTAAATTGACAAACCCGAGCGATGTGGACAGTGTCGTGTCTTGTCAGCTGCAGTTATCTTTTATTGAGCCGGTTCCTCCGGCTTTGTGTAGGGCACGCTTCTTGATACATGATCCTAGAAAACGGAGCTCAAGTGGGTGATAGAAATGAACCCACGGTAGTTGGGTGCCAGGTCCTGGCTTCTGTAATTTTGCCCCTGCACATGGAGCAAATTTGCCAAGCTCTGCTTTAAGCGTCGTGGTGATCTTGACACAATGTGTGCACGTTTAAAGATGTTCTTACTGTGCATTTAAACTCTAAATTACTTTCTCAATTTTCCCTTTTAATCCTCAGAATCAGGTATGTAACTAGCAGTGGTGCGTGCCCCCCCCCCCCGATAGCTTGGTGTAGCTTTTTGATAGCTGTAATACAGTTCTGCAGGCTAAAATAGAACTCTTCAGAATTAGTGTTCACCACGTGGTACCCTGTATTAAAGCAAAATGATCACACACACTTGTGAAATTTATGAATTTAAAGAATCTACTGTGCACAAGCCATTCCGAAAACTTACGAGAAATGTTGGCTTAGAGAAAAGATAAATTAGTAGATGTTACATTTCTGTTGGACGCTTCACATCTGTCAAAAAGCTTTTACACGGACTCGTGCTTGTGGCTTTGCACCTCACACTGTACCTCGTTGGTAGCAGACTCCCCCCTGCGTGTGATCCATACTTGTGCACTGGTGATTTTTGCTAACCTTTTATCATCTAGGCATTGTTTTGGGCCCGTAACAACTTTCTGTATTTATGATTAACATACAGTGTATTTTGTTTGTGCAAGACTGACTGCTTTTAACATGCTGAATTGATCACTTTGTGTACACGCACGTACCCCTTGTTCCTTAGCTGGCTGGTGCCCCTTTGTTCTTTAGCTGGTGAAGTTACCCGATTTATTCCTGATATTGGTTATCAAACTTCATGATAGCTGTAGTTGCGCCATAAGACAAGAACTTTAATGAGCTGCTCCATCTGACTTTTTTTTTCTTCCTCTTGTATATAGAAACCAGAGCAGCTGTGTGCATTGGTGGGGTTTTGTGACCAGAAGTCTGCTCCTCTACAGACACTTACCCCAGCTAAAGAAATTATTCCTGCTGCCAAATTGCAGCCTGCAATCCAAGTATGTAAATATTTAAAAACAAAATGATTATTGTGAAGTTTAGTGGTTGGTGTGTCTCCATCTGCTGGTGTGGGAGATGTAATATTGCTCTGACCTGCATTTTGCTACTGAAACTACATTTAGCTTATGTGCTTTTAGGATAGAAAATATATACCGTGAGCTGTGCCACAGATCTCCTTTTATAAAAGCTAGCTCAACTTAAAGGGGGACTCCCACTGTTACTGGTGGCATCACTTCTGCTTGAAAGGAGACAACTTATGCTGACATACATACATACATACATACATACATACACTGTCAGTACATGACTTGTGCAAAGGCACTCTGATGCCATTTGTAGCATAAATATTTACAAGATGACATCACACTCTGTGGTATGTGTGATGCGGCCACTGCTGTGTTTGCTCTCCAAGATGCTTCCGGGTCAAGAACTTGCTTTTCAAATTTCAGAGGATCCTGGATAGGAGAGTGTTCAAATGAAACCCAGTAACGTTACTACTGTTTCTATTTATGAAACTCTGAAATATTTATACTTGCTTACAACCATAAAACAACAACTAAAAAATATAAATGTATGGTGCTTGTTCCCTTTTAACAGTAGGTGAAATCTAATATAATGAGGGATAGTAATCATGCAGATTATTGTGGAAGTTAAATTGTAAAAAAAAAATATATATATATATATATATATATATATAACAATAGATGTCTGTCTTAAACGCACCATGTAAATATACACAAGAACTGATGGCACTCATACTCAAAATCACACCATGAGCACAACTTGTGACCCACACTTGCAACTTTTTCCGCTCAGGCATATACTTGCACAGGTCAATACTCGGACAGGGATTGAGCCTGTGGACACAAGAACGTTGTGCATGGGCTAAATTTTCTTGCTAAAAGGCTCTCGACAGCAGTCGGCAAACGTTTATGTAGCATGGTGGGCTTCCCACCAGCTGCTGAGATGCATCCATGTGCAAGTCTTCTGTTAAAGTAGAAAGCCGCATTTTTAGCACAATTTATTGACTTTATTATGTGTTCCTTCTCTGCAATTGAATGTGCATGTAAATGTAGCTTTGTGTATATGTATATCTAAATATTTACTAAGATGTTAAAAATAAAAAAGGGACAGTAATCCCCTTACTCATGGTTTTTGTGACACTGAATTGAGTTATGTCAACTGTTAGATCAAACAGGAGGCCTCCTTTGAAACCAATCCAATTTGCGAATTGTGCCAAATCATGGTACAGGAACTTGAAAGCCTCCTGGAAGACGAACGGACAGAGGTACACTTTTAACCATTGCTCAAAATTAATGCGTTCAATAAAGTGTGTGTGGAAATGGGCTAGCTAGTCAGAACTAATCAGTGTCATAGTAACATTAGCAGTAGTGATTTTAGTGATGCTAATCGGCTCTTCTAACAAATTGACCACAGTGTCCTGCTATATGCAAATGCAAGGTGGCATGCAAACTTAAGGAATGGTCAGGCATTTGTTAGAAAATAGATCATCAATGCTATGTTGTGGTACTTATTCCTTGAATGATAGGATTAAACTCAATGACTTTAACATTAAAATTAGTTTTTGTGGTTAACCACCAAAGTGATAATGCGTCCGTTGTTGGGTATCTTAATTTATTAAAGCACCATGTATTTAGAACATTTATCCTTATGGGCCTACAGCTAAGTCTAACTAACAAGTTGTGGGTTTTCTTTTGTTCAAGGAGGGCTTTATTGCATCAGTTCACACTGGTTCCTACATTTCCATTTTGAGTTGAATCGGTGTTTATTCTCTTGTCTGCCATAGTGTGCTATATTCCGGGGTGCATGGGCAGGCAGTTCTGTGGGCCAGTCCAAAAGAGATGGGAACGCAGTCACATAATGCAATGTTACCTGACCCCTGCGGTAGTAGCGTGGCCGCTTGCACAGTATCTAAGCTGTTTAAATAAAAGATCTGAAAAGTATACCCATGCTAGAGAGGGTATGAGGAAAGATAGATTAGCCTGTGTAGAAATCGGTATGAGGCATATTCAAATGGATGCCTTAAACCCTTTCTAGTGAACCTAATAACAAACATCCCGCACCAAAAACCTTGTGCAATTAGTTTTACATTTACTCGCCTAAAACTACAACAAAGTCTCAAAATCCTCACACGTTCCTAGTCATTCTATTTTGTTTTTTTTGTTGAACAGGAGAGCATAGAGAAGGCTTTGGAGAAGGTCTGCAACATAATCCCTCACAAATATACCCAAAAATGCAAGGACTTTGTGGAGACTTACAGCAAAGCCATTATCAGCCTGTTGGAGCAAGAAGTTAATCCAAAGATGATTTGCTCAATACTGGGGGTTTGTTCTGCCAGAGAGCACGCAAAGATAGGTGAGGAGAAATCCTAGAAGCTTACATTTCTTAGATTTTGGTGTATTGGGAAATGCCACTATCAATCAACTTCAATTCATACATTTTTCTTTTTTCAAACCTATAAGTGAAACTCAACCCCGAGAAGGTGAAATCTGGTGGCAGTTGTCAAGTGTGCAAGATGATTGTGAAATATATTGATGAACTGTTGGAGAAAAATGCTACTGAATTAAAGATTCAGGATGCTCTCAAAAAAGTCTGCAACTTTCTGCCTGACAGTGTCCAAGATGAGGTACAGTCCAATAGGTTTTGCATAAACGTTCCTATGCGGCTAGTGATAAAGTTATGGCAACCTAGTACATCCTAACTTGTCCAACGTATCCCCCACTATAGTGTCGTGCATTGGTCGCAGAATATGAACCTATGTTTGTGCAAATCCTTTTGCAAGCGTTGGAACCAAGTTTTGTCTGCATGGTGAGTTAAAACCAGACGAGGTGGAACCTTCACCCCAATGTGTATATTTGTTTCTTCACTGTAATATTTTGCCTTTTAGAAAATGAATCTGTGTGACGGTGCCAAGATACCTCTGCTAGGAACAGAAAAATGCATGAGGGGCCCTAGCTACTGGTGTAAGGACGTGAATACTGCAACAGCTTGCAATGTAAGTTCCATGTATTTACAACTAATTGACTTATGACGGTATGGATATTATGTCTCTCTCTGGCTGACTGCCTTGGTCTACAATAGGGAATGCAGTCTGAAGAGAGCAAAGGTGGTTCAGCTGTGATGGCCAGGGTGCCTGACTTTGTTGGTCTACAATATTACTTAAGCATTACATTGAGTTTAAATGCGCTGTTCCATTTAGACTAAACACACATTGCACACTCTAATATGTTATGCAAAGAACGTAAACATTTTGACAGATCTGATAAAGCGTTTTTGGTTTATATGGCAGCAATGGTTTTTTTGGGGGGTTTTTTTTCCCTGGGAAAACTTCTAATTGTTTGTAAGCATTTGTACCTTGAAAGTCCTGGTATCTAAATCTGTTGCTACAAGTGTAGGAAACCTTGATGTGTTGGAATACATAAGCACCTAACTATATTCGTGATACCTTTACTAACCCCCCTTCTATCTCCTTAACAGGCCATAGAACACTGCAAGCGTCATGTTTGGAACTAGTCTTATCAAGAATGAAGTACTGGCCATATGAAAGTAAAATCTTCCCCCATCTCAGCATTTATATTCTTTTTGAACCTGTAAGCGTGCAGGTACTGCATCCAGTGTGAATTGTTAACGTGCTGTACATATTTGTTAATTTGTAATAGGTCTTTTAAATTTTAATAGCTTGATGATCACTACCAAGAGTTTGTAAAACAGGGTATCTATAGCTTTCTTCTTGCTCTGTTTAAAATGTGCGAACTTGAGGCTTTAAAATAGATTTGGTTTCCTTTAGCCAATGATGGTTATTTTTTGCCCCCTCCCCCATGTTTTTGCATGATCATTATGAATTAAGCCACTTCTTTGTGTTGCAGCCAGTTCAAATTAGGTGTTAATACTTGCTAGTTTAAAGCCAGTAGTTCAAAATAGGTTTTTTGACTAATATCTCCCAGTTAAAAATAAATAAATAACCAAAATGGCTGGCCTTTGCTAAATGCTAGTTGGTGTTGCCTTAATGTGTAGCTTTCATACTGTCTGATAAGATGATTAGATGTGTACAATGTTAACACCCCCCAAAAAGGCACAGCAGCTGCAATTGGTTTTACAGTCTCCTTTTTCATTGGGATGTTCAGTCACCCAGTTGTTACATTTTTGATGTAATGGATACAATCAAAATACACCTTTTCTTGCTTTTTGGTATGACTGCTGTTTGATGGAGAGATATATAATATTTTTTTCTTCCCTGTCTGTTAATTCAATGCAGTTAGGTTATTTAACATGTCTTGGCAAAGCTGCTGTGATTGATAATAAATTCCCTTACCAAAAAACAGTATTTAGATCTTGTTTTTAGAAATCGCTACACAATTATATCAGCGTGAGGTGGAGAAAACACCGAACTTTGTTTATGTATTGGTGTGTATGGGGGGAGTAAAATACTTTTTTTTGTATTGGACTGACATTGGGCCAATGCTTCAACTCCAGTATTGTAGCAGACTGGATGCCCAATCTGTGTGTTCAGGATTTAGTCCAGGACTTTGATGCTGACATCAGATACAGGTGCTGGGCATTTTGCATACCCCCCCCACCCCTGACAACTGGAGATACTGCTGTGGGGAAAGGCAGGTTCTCCCTGTACTCCCAGGGCAAGGAGATGCCCTAAAGAAGATTCCCCCGCCAAGTTTGGCAAACCTGCCTGCCTGAGCATGGTTTCCAAATCCTGGCTTTGCTTTATCTGGCAGGTACAGTGGATATAAAACTCTACACACCCCTGTTAAAATGCCAGGTTCTTGTAATGTTAAAGCATGAGACAAAGATAAATCATGTCAGAACTTCCACCTTTTTAATGTGACCTATAACGTGAACAACTCCATTGTAAAGCAAACTGAATTCTTTGCGGGAGAAAAAAAACTAAACTCACAATAACCTGGTTGCATAAGTGTGTATACCCTCTTATAACTCTTGAACTTATCATTCAAACTGATGTTAAATAGAAGTAATTACACACCTGCCATCATTTAAAGTGATTGATTAATCACACAGTTCAGCTGTTCTAGTAGGATTTACCCGGCATTTGCTTAGTTGCATCTCAGAGCAAAAGCCATGGTCCTCAGAGAGCTGCCAAAGTATCAGAGGGATCGCGTTGTTGAAAGATATCGGTCAGGAGAACGGTACAAAAGAATTACTAAAGCATTACATCAGAGCCGTAGCTAGATCCTTTTGCACCCGAGGCAAGAATGAAAGATTGCACCCACCCCAGCTGTTTTTTTTATTTTTACAGAGGTTTTTACACTGCCCTTACACACACCTGTCCATAAACACACATACACGCTGCCTTTACACATAGCTGCCCATAAACTTGCATATATGCATACGCTGCATTTACACACAACTGCATGTAGACACACAGTTAGCAATCACACTCCTATCATGCCAAGTCAGCCAGTACATGCCAGTACATGCTGATACAGGGTTGCTGTAAGTGATGTGCAGACCCCATACTGCTGGCAGCATCAATACACAAGGGGGAAGCTAGCCAGGTTTCAGCATGTACTGGCTGACTTGGCATGATAGGAGTGTGATTGCTAACAGCAATCACAGTCCCATCATGCCTAGGTTCCAGCACTTACACGTCCATGTTATCACACATGCACTCATCCATTCATATACTCATTCAATCACAGATTAATTCCCTCAATCACACATACTCATTCAAACAACCTCCCCCACCCCCTTACCTGCACTGCAGCTCTCTTGATGCCGCTCAGACTTCAGCAGGGGGGCGCGGCCTCACTCTACGTTCTTTTACTGCACAGAGGGAGCAGGACTGACAGAACAGCACCCTTGCATACTATATTCTATCTTTTTTTTTTACATCCCAAGTGCATTATGTTATTATGTCTACCTTGTTGCAGATCTTACTGTCTGCAAAAAGACTTACCTTGCTATTAAGATCCTTGAGATACCCCACTAGTAACAAGACCCTTCCTCTGAAAAAAACTACTACTTTGTCTCCTATCACTCAACCATTGCCTCATCCATTCGATCATTTTAACTTCCAAACATTGCAAGTCTTCCACGAGGGACTGTATCACATGCCATAGTGAAATATACTAGACCTGAAACAACGAATCGATAAAATCGATAATAATCGATAACGGGAATCGTTGTCGACGATTTCCGTTATCGATTAATCGAGTGATCGATTCGTCGTTGGAGCGCTCGGCTCCTTTCACTTACCTCCGCCGGCGTTCCCCCGTTTCTGCTGCAGAGCTCTGTAGTGTCCGTCTGCTTGAAGTTACGTAATGACGGATGTGACGCGCGTGTACGATGAAGATTTGAATAAAGTTTTGCGGTTGCACGTTGTAAGTGGAAGGATTCGGTAGCGGAGGTACGTATGGAGAGAGAGAGAGAGAGAGAGAGAGAGAGAGAGAGAGAGAATGATTGATTGCCGGGTGGGAAACTGATGGGGCAGAGTGTGGGTGGGTGCAGGGCATTTTATTAAATATTTTTTATCCGATTAATTGAAAAAATAATCGGCCGATTAATCGATTATTAAAATAATCGTTAGTTGCAGCCCTAAAATATACATCCACTGCTGCTCCCCTGTTTATTATTTTTGTTAACCATTAAAAAAATGAACCTAAGCTGTTTCTGATCTTGCAAACCATTTACATCCATTTAACATTTTTTCTTTACCATAGTTTCTATTAATTTCCCACCTACTGGTCTGCAGTTGGCTACATTTTTTTTTTTTGCAAAGTGATACTACAACTGCCAATGTCTAATCTTATGGAACTACTCCTACAATCGCAACAGGTTAAGTAAGTCTGTGGTTTTTCCAGGACAGTCTAAAGCTTTTTAATAGCTCTCCAGAACATTTCTAAATGCACTTAGAAAATGCTGCCATCGGTCAAATGCTGCCTAAACATATTAACTATTCTCTAATCTAACCGAATCAAGGGTTCATACTTGTCTATAACCAGAATGTCATAAGTAGAAGCTTACCTGTGGTAGAGAATAGGGAGAGATCAACAAAACTAGATATAATATTACTTCTCCATTTACCTCCAAATGTACTTAGAAAAATATACCAAATCCATTATACAACCAAACATAACATTATAGATGCAGAAAGAGTATGTATCATTCATTTGTTTTATTTTCCGCTCCTCATTGTAAGCAACACTGCAATTCACTAGGTATTGTACATTCTCTTAAATTTCATAAATAAAAACAAAATCACTCTTGTCAAGTTTTGTTGCATGTTGTCGTTATCTGATACTCATACCTTCCTCCTATCCGTCCCATCAAAACACACATAAAAAAAAAAAATCACAACGGACAAACCTTTAGGAGATGATTGAATTTGCACACTTTAAACTCATTCAGAGTTCCTAGTGATGCTTCCTTGGACTTGTGAACATTTGTTAAGCCAACACAACCAAAAGACATTTATGACAAGTTCAAAGATTTTAGAATTCGACCTCAATGGTCTGTGGCAGTGGTTAGTCCTGTGTTCATATCTTAGACAGGTTAAAACTGTAGACTGTAAAGTTCTCCCACCACCAGCAGAAAAGAAACTTGGTACCGAGCACTGTCCAGCCTTTTTTCCCAAATTGCTTTGCTCCATTTTAAGAAGGATACAAATACAATGTACCTGTGCCATGTCTCACATCTGTAAAGGTCAACAAAATAAACTTTGCAGGTGCAAAACCTTCCATTTTGTTTCCTTAGTAATTATGTAGGTGTTTCTTCTTAGCAGCAAACCTTTTGTACGCTGACCTGAGTCATTTGTGCTCTATAGGCTTCCGGCAGCCTAAACCGTGCTCTCGTACCTCCTCTTCTACATTGTGCAGCGATGTTTAAGTCCTTACTCAGTACATTATTCTTAACTGCTAGACCAATGAGGCCACCTCTAGTCATAATTCTGTTATCTCAAGTGGACTTTCCGCAATTGTATCTCTAAACTTGTGCATTGGTGTAGACTTGGCCGACTCTGTTCGAGCATTTTTGTCAATCAAAACGCCATTGTCTGTACTTAGAGTCTCTAAGGATCGTCCCAGACCTCTTTGGTCATCCTCTGGTAAACTGTTGATGTCAGAGGTCAACAATGTCCCAGTGCTGCCATGAACAACGTGAATCCCATCTGGTCCTTTTAGCTCAATTGGCTGCTTATGTTTAAAGCGGAGGGAGCCATGCCTGGGGCTATGGTCATCATCGTCGGCTAAATCATTCTGGATCAACTGTAATGTACAAAGATATACAAATTTAGAAGAAGAAGTAAGAAGTAGAATGTCTTTTTAGGATCTTTTTTTATTATCAAGCTGTTGTAGTGTGTACAATATCTGCTAGAATGCATTACACAGAGCCCTACTCTGCATTAAGTTTTTTAACAGTAGCATACTGTTGAACAATTTATTCACAATGGCCAAGTTGTCCGAAGATGGTCATCATGGGGTATTCTAGAAAACGGCAGGGTTCAATGCTCACGAAGACCTAGGCACATTTTGACTGTCTGTACCATATGCATAAAAAGCATTAAAGTCATCCTTGCTTATCCAGGCTGCCAAATATTTTGCAGGATTAATATGCACATGCATCGAGCGCATTTTGTAACCTGTAATTAGTACTACATTAGGTTTCATTTAAGGGGCCAAAGAATGCTTGTAATGCAAACATGATTAAAATTTTCATAAAGCTATTGATTGGACAGAAAAGTGTCAAACCCATTACTAGAACATACTTATCCTATTTTCTATCAATGTATTTGTGCTTTAAGTATACATTTAAATAGCTAAGTAAATGCACCATTATTTATCACTTGGAGCTCTATTCACTTGCCCTTTGCATCTAGATGCATCCATGGAGACTTTGGGGGTTGTGTTTAGCTTTGACCACTTGCTCACCACATTCCTACTACTTTCTACCTATTTTTCATCACATTTGGGTACAGCTGTGTCCCATAACTAGCCCTTATACGACAAAGGGTGATATCCATACCTGGGAACTCTCCAGGTTTTGCCTGGAGACTCCGGGGAAAGCGCCACTTCTCCAGGTGTCAGAGTCACCATGGAGAAACTCCAGGTCACGAGCGCAGTATTGCAAAATGCCCCACTCCCCAGCTTTTAGTGGGACTCCCCACTTACGTCGGCGGGAACATCTACATGTATTCTAAAAAGGGAGGCCTCCGGGTAGCCGGAGCCTGGATGTTCCCAGGTATGGTGATATCTTAACCTATATATAGGGGAAAGTTTCTAATTGAAGTCACCACAAATAACTAAATGTATTCCCTTTCTATGTGACTTTATAATAACTTTTCTCCAAAACCTCTAGAATGCCAGGTTTTCCTGTATTAAGGCCCAGTATGATTAAATTAGAATAATGTCACAAAGGAAAATATGACAGTTAGCCGGGATTTAAAAAAAAAAAAAACATTGAAAGTGACACAGAAAATGCTAATACAACATCCACTTTTCCAGTAGGGTAAACACTGAGGCAGCAAGAATGCATCTTAATAATAGTTGTCACTTACTTGATAATCTGTGAAATAAGGAAGTTAGGGAGTAAGCAAAATAATAATGACAGAAATTTAGCTAGATACCACTCCATGCCCACACTTTCTGCACCAGGCACAAATGCCTGCACACCATGACATGTTCTACCTCTGTAACCGAGGACTCATCCCCATTGCTGGTGGTGGCTTTATGAACCATCCTTTGAGCTAATAACTTTTTCAGTCTCATATAATCATCCAAAACCACTTTCAACAGTGAACCCTGTGTAAGCAATTGGAGGGTTAATATAATTAATCCACATTATCATAAACATATTCTAATGCATTTGCCAATATTTATTTAGCCAAATTAGTGCCAGTTCCTTCAGGGTCCTTAGGCATAACATCTGACTCCACTCCTCCTGTACACGGCTGGAGCTTCAGTCATTGTAGTACGTTGGATGCCTACCTCCCAAACATAACGTATAGATCCAGATTATTGATAGAGGCACCTGGTGCATCAGGGTTTGGGGCTCCTAAGAAGGTGACTAATTGATAAGCATGCACTAAGCCCAATTAACACTTTGGCAAATATGTGAAGATAAAATAACAAGCAAAAGGATTTATTGTTATGATACTTAAAACAGCTTAACCAAGCATATTGAACATACAGTGAAGGAAAAAAATATTTGATCCCCTGCTGATTTTGTACGTTTGCCCACTGACAGAGACATGATCAGTCTATAATTTTAATGGTAGGTTTATTTGAACAGTGAGAGACAGAATAACAACAAAAAAATCCTGAATAACGCATTTCAAAGACGTAATAAATTGATTTGCATTTTACTCAGAGAAATAAGTATTTGATCCCCTATCAATCAGCAAGATGTCTGGCTCCCGGGAGTCTTTTATACAGGTAACGAGCTGAGATTAGGAGCACTCTCTTAAAGGGAGTGCTCCTAACCTCAGCTTTTTACATTTATAAAAGACACCTGTCCACAGAAGCAATTAATCAGATTCCAAACTCTACTCCATGGCCAAGACCAGAGAGCTGTCCAAAGATGTCAGGATGTAGCCCTGCACAAGGCTGGAATGGGCAGCAGCTTGGTGAGAAGGTGACAACAGTTCTTCCCAAATGGAAGAAACACAAAATAACTGTGAATCTCCCTCGGTCTGGGGCTCAATGCAAGATCTCACCATGAGAACGGTGAGGAATCAGCCCAGAACTACACGGGAGGATCTTGTCAATGATCTCAAGGCAGCTGGGACCATAGTCACCAAGAAAACAATTGGTAATACCCTACGCCGTGAAGGACTGAAAGACTACAGCGCCCGCAAGGTCCCCCTGCTCAAGAAAGCACATGTGCAGGCCCGTCTGAAGTTTGCAAATGAACATCTGAATGATTCAGAGGAGAACTGGGAGAAAGTTTTGTGGTCAGATGAGACCAAAATCAATCTACTTGGCATCAACTCAATTTGCCAGGTTTGGAGGAGGAGGAATGCTGCCTATGACCCCAAGAACACCATCCCCACCATCAAACATGCTTTGGGGGTGATTTTCTGCTAAGGGGACAGGACATTTTCAATGCATCAAAGAGACGATGGATGGGGCCATTTACCATCAAATCTTGGGTGAGAACCTCCTTCTTTTAGCCAGGGCATTGAAAATGGGTCTTGGGTGGGTATTCTAGCATGACAATGACCCAAAACACACGGCCAAGGCAACAAAGGAGTGCCTCATGAAGAAGCACATTAAGGTTCTGGAGTGGCCTAGCCGGTCTCCAGGCCTTAATCCCATAGAAAATCTGTGGAGGGATCTGAAGGTTTGAGTTGCCAAACATCAGCCTCAAAACCTTAATGACTTGACGAGGATCTGCAAAGAGGAGCGGGACAAAATCCCTCCTGAGATGTGTGCAAACCTGGTGGCCAACTACAGGAAACCTCTGACCTCTGTGATTGCCAACAAGGGTTTTGCCACCAAGTACTAAGTCATGTTTTTAAAATACTTATTTCAATGGGTAAAATGCGAATCACTTTATAAATTATTCTGGATCTTTTTGTTGTTCTGTCTCTCACTGTGCAAATAAACCTACCATTAAAATTATAGACTGACCATGCAAACGTACAAAATCAGCAGGGGATCAAATAATTTTTTCCTTCACTGTATGCAACATATTCATTTTACATTGTTTTGGTACTTTTTTGTAGCCTTTTAAGTCACCTTAATCGGTCCTTCACGCATAATCTGACCAAGTTTGGCGATGTTGTCATACTCTTGTATTGCTGCACGAAGATAACGGTCATCTTCTGGTTTCGATGCAGTCGGCTCTCTGCCAAAAGTACCCTAAAATAAGAATGAAATATATTTATTTAATTCCATGTTACCTTCTGTTGTCCTATATGTGGGAGCTGGTATGTTGCTACTGGTTAAACTGTAACTTTTAAAAAGGTATCTCAATCTAACATGTCGTTGACATTAGCTTTGAAAATGAACTGCATGGCAGTAAACATGCAGATTATTTTATAGTTATACATGGTACTTAAATGGCAGATTTGTTGCAGTGCAATATTTGTGTGTGTCCCCCCCCACACACAGAAACATGGTGGACTCTGAATTGAAGTCTGAGATTTACAAGCTTTCTAACTCTCTACAAAATCAGCCGGTACCACTGCCTAGAAAAGACAAATGGACAACAGTCTGTTCTGGACGAGTAAGGATGCAACCTCGGTGCTGGTACATCTCCCAACACTGCTGTAGTGGTTTTTAAGACCCCATAACTATCTACTGATAAAAATGAGAAAACTCCTGTGAAAGGAAGGATTTGTTGTTGGATTTCTATGCTGAGAAATATGATTTTGGAGGAAGGTAGAAACGCATTTTAGAAATTGTTAAGCAAGACAGGATCAAAAGTTGAATGTGACAGAGCATTTAGGAACTAATGATTTGTCATAGAGCATTTAGGAACTAATGATTTGTCATGTAAAGAGGTCAGTGTAGTAACAGATATCTTCAATAAAGGTAAGGATCACCAGCAGGTTTCATCTACTGTATCTTTTTTTCACGGAGTCGGGCTCTGCATGAGGCTACCAAAATGGTTTGCAGGATAAAAATGATCCGAAAAAACTAAAGGAGCTCAACATGTTTAGCTTGAAGCAAACAAGATAGAGGGAAGATTTTAGAGAAACATTTAACATGCAGGAGGAGAAATGTTAGAACACGAGGTCATAACCAAATAGAAGGTCAGAGATTTAGATGACATGCCAGGATGCTTTACTTTATGGAACAATCTCCTATCAGAAGTGGTAAAGGCTAATATAGTGAGGGAATTTAAACATGCATGAGATAAGAATAAAGCTATCCTGAATCGAAGACAAGAGCATGGACTGATTAAGGTCCGAGTCCTTACATCAGGGAAAATGGGCTAGACTGAATGGTTTTTATCTGCTGTCAAATATTATGTGTCTAAAGAGATGTCAGAGATGGACAGGCTGAGCTGTGAACACAGACAGGATTCAGAGGTCCCACTGCAATGTGTTCAACAAGAAAATACAGTAAACTGGTATGTTATTTAAAAAAAAGGAATAAGCTCATTTAATATGCTTTCTATATTAGTACATGATAATACACAAATCTAGGGATGTTGTGGAAAAAACATCTGTGTGGAACAGAACCTTTAACACCTTCGGAAATGTCTAGTTATGAATACAAACCAAAGTTTAAAAAATATGTAATATAAAACAGTCACCTAATTAACGGATAGATTTTTAATGTGAGCGACATTAAGAACTTAGTTGCCATTAGTCACTGGATGATCTAGGCTATATGTAAAAGCAATTATGGGGCACTCGCAGAATAGAACAGGGAAACTATTATCAATGTAAAAACAAGTAGCATACTAGATCCAAAGGAGTAATGTGGAAAATATACTTAACATTAAGATATTTAGTATTAATTGGGCGGACAATAAAGAAGGTCTACATTACACTGATTTACACAAATAGTGCAGGATATCCCTGACTTACATGAGTCCTAGCAGGGCTGTTCCAGAGATCTGTAATGTCACTCAGGTTCTCTGGTAAATCATCTTCATGCTCTGCTTGAGCTGCTAACTCCATGTTCCTGCAGAAGGGATCGAGCCACACAGGATTTGCCCTATTATGAAAAAAACGCAGTCTTAGATTACCGTAGATTCTGACTGTGCACTTACAATGTGGCCTAACTTGTCACCATAGTCCAAAAACCGTTATCTTGTCTTTTGATTCAATACATATCCCCTATGAAAAGAGGTATGGAGAAAAAAGAAGACTGATAAAGATTTTGACACAGAGACAGTGATGTATAATGTTGACAAAATGTCTCTTCTACAGTCTTTGTATTTTCATTATCTATATCAGTACATCATGTTGTAATTTTTGTTGTAAGAATGTTTTCACAAATACACATGTTAATTGTTTATTTGTATCATTTGACAAAATTCAAAGTCAGTGAACAGAAGAAGAATCTAACTAAAACCAATATTCGGTGTGGCCATCCTTTGCCTTCAAAACAGCATCAATTATACCAAATAGGTGCTAATGATGATCAATGTAATATATAGGTTGGTACAAAATCATTAACTGAAACTGAATCAGCTGTGTAGGAGAACTAAAACTGTGATAGGCACAGCCAAATTCAAGGTGAGGTTGCTGAAGAAGGTTTAATGCCAAAAGTCATTCACCACAGCAAGACTGAGCACAGCAACAAGACACAAGGTAGTTATACTTCATCAGCAACGTCTCCTCCAGGCACAAATTTCTAGGCAGAAAAAGCTTTCCATGTGCTCTCTTTGCCTATTTTTGAAAGCATTCATACAGAATCTGCCGAAAACATTTGCATAGTGTTGTGTAAGCTCCCCAGTTGTTAAATATATATATATATTTTTAACTTACCCTTCAAATGAGTATTTATTTGTGTTAGGCATGTCAAGAATATCCATGAATCCTCTATTCCCTGAAAAGAAATCAGATAGGAATAATGAATTCATACACAACAAGCTCACGCTCAAATTCTTTATTCTAAAATAAAAATTTTAATTTCTAGGTAGACATGACTAAAGCACAACATTGTCATTCAATATGATGTATTAACCACCTGCACCACGCAAATCATTTATTATACATGTTGAAATTTACAAAATTCAGCAAGACAGGGTTATTTCAACCCTTTTTTTTGTACCTGGATTAGAAACTGGCTTAACTATAGAAAAGAAAGAAAATATAACAACACAGCGCTAAACCTATTCACCAATGTGTACCTATGTAACCCCTACTTACACTTCCCCCTGCTTGGCGCCTGACTGCCGAGATGCTCGCCCACATTGGAACAGTGTCGCTACGGACGCCCTTTGCCCCACCACGCTGCTCTTTTGAGGGTTTATTAAACAGGTGGTGGTTACAGAGAGGGAGCTCATTCAGGAACCCTGATTTTATTACCAATCTTTAGCTGTGGCTATGGAACTCTGGCCCGGCTACCACGCGGACTGTTCCCGGGGATGTTTCTGACGCTGTCGCTCAGGGTCCCGACATCGGATCATGTCACTTTTTAGATCATAACATCTTCAGACCACTGAGCTCTCCATTGGTCCCCCCGGGATTGATGCCGCTCCCTCGGGATCACCCCGAAATAGTGACTCTTTGTCAGATGGGCATTGGTGGCCATAGAACTGCACAGTGACGCCGGCTGTCTATTGGTTGATGGGATTATGCCTTATATTGAAAGCGAAGTCAGTGTTGGCAGATGACACAAAATAAAGTGAGGTAATACAGTCCAGTTGGAGGAGTGGACAAACAAATGCAAAGTTATGAATTTTGAGAAATGAAATAAATGCGTAATTTATATCTGAAATCAGGTTGTTTTAGGCAATTTAAACAGGTTATGGGATTTCCTTCAATCTGGGCTGTAGACAGATTCATTGATTTGTTTGATTTTGTGTATCGATAAGATATTGTCATGTCAAAAAGGGGTATTGATCAATTGGGGAAAATATAGTTTTTGTCAATGGCGAGACCCTGCCTTTATAATGCAGTCCAAGTCTAGGCAGCTGTTCTAAGAAGGACATTATGGGGCTTGTGCAATGGTGGCCTAAAATGCAAATAAGAGGTATGGGACACCTTAGTTATGAAAAAAGGCTAGATAAGTTGTTTACATAAGAAAAAGGGATCTTAGAGGGGATATGATATAAATATACAAATATATACAGGGACAATACCAGCCACTCTCACATGACCTGTTCATTAAAAGGATTGTGCAAAGAACAAGAAGCTACCCATTCAGGGTGAAGAAGGCCATTTTCGCTTAAAGCAGCAAAATGGTAGAAGAATAAAGATGTGGAATTCACTACCCATAGACATCATGCTTCAAATTCAATAAATGCCTGTAAATATCTACTAGGTGATTTTTAGCAAGGCAAAATATACCGTGATATAATTAGTCATAAAGATTAGTTATATTTTGTTCATCCAATGAGAAACCAGAAGGAATCCCCTCCCTTTCTGAGGGTAAACTGGACATTGCTTTAATGTATTTGACCCTCCACTCAATATACAGCATGGTTGACCTAAATCGACTCTTAATGGTGTCTTTTTCCAACCTAATTTACAATGTTACTAAGTTTCAGTCTTACGTACTGGCCTATAGAAGATTATTAAGGTTTGGCAGTTTCTCTAGTATTGGACAGCGACTCTCAAAAAAATTAAAATAAATAAAAGCACTAGAACTTACCAGTTGAGCCAGCAACAATAGCCTTCAATTTTCGTTTGTGTCTGTAAAATTCCAAATATTATTTTAGAAAACACTTCCTTAATTAGGTTATTTTTAATTGAAAAATACTTTAAAGGCAAGGAATCTACTTTGCTAGTGAGCTAAGGCCTCCTGAAACCAATACCCACTTATATAACTGTTGTGCTCATGAATGACAGTGGACATTTATATGGGATATTTAGGAGGTGTCTGAGTATGGGAAGTAAGGGAAGGGGAAAAGTTGGAAGATTTGGTTTGTGAGGCAATCCCCAGAAACAGCTTGCTCAGAACATAAGATAATGGTGTACTCGCAGCTGATCTAATCCGATGCAGTATGCATCATATGGGTGACACGAGCAAGAGTGATAAATCTTATGTTATAAATGTATAATTTATCTAAATTCAATTTAAAGACTTAGTGGTAATGGGTATATACCCATATTTTGTTAGACCTACCTGCCTTTGTATGGTTTTCCTTGCAGCTGTTTATATTAAGAATTCACCTTCACATATTTAAATAATCTCATGGTCATTGCCTCATTTGACTTCCACAGCTTATGTTTTTACAGTCTCATACGTATAGCAATAATTTTAGCAAATATTTAGATATATGGAGCCCCTTTTTTTTCACCGATCTAGAAGTGACAAAGCAGCACACATACCAATTGTGTTCATCATTCAGACTGCTTTTATAGATGGAAGCATTTCTAGATTTACTCACATAGTCCGGTAGTACCAGTTCATGAAAATAAACAGCATTGCAGCCAGAAAAAGTAGAATCGCCAAAATAATAATTGCCATCTGCAAAGATAAACACATTTCATTCTTTGTCATTGGTTCAACACCAACATCTTTTAATTGCTGTTAAAGAGAATGTATTATTTGGACATACGCACCAAATCTGCAGGCTGCTATTGGGAAGTGTCTGGTTTTATCAAGGGGGCCAAATGCCACTGGGCATTTACTGTTACTGCCACTTGTATGGCAAATCTAGTCTCTTGGTGAGCGGCCGCATATACTCGGTATATATTGAGCTGACTGATGCATATATGGTGTTTAATGTCCGCTAGCCTTAAAGTGCCAGGGCTGATTTTAATCCCTGGTCTGGCCCAGATTTCCAAAAACGACTCCAGATTTCCAGCAGAATGTGTTTTGTTCTTTAAAGTACTTCTTACGTACTGACATAGATTCAATACTGTATATGGCTCAAGACCTCAGTAAACTCTGTTTTGTTTTGTCAAGGAACGATGAGCAGCAAATATCGGTATACACATTGATCAATGGAACAAATGCAGCAAAACTAAGACCTGTGCAGTGAATGGGACAATAGCTTTACCTGTAAGGCAGATAGGTCCTCTGGAGCGCGGGCAGCTGCTGCAGGTTGGACATCCAGAACATTGTAGTTTCGGAAAAGATTTCGTAACTGCTCCTTATTTTCATCAATCATCTGAATAACCCTTAGTGGGCAAGAACACATTAGGTTATTAAATCTTTTAGACAAGTAACAGATCACTGCAGGGATCAAACACAAATAATACACAATTCACAAATGCTAGATAATAGAAATCAAAATACACCGTATGTTGCTAGTACCGGTTTTCCTGGTGTGCACAAAAATACAATTCTAAGACAAACTACAGGGTGCCGGTCTATATGTCACAGTTTTTAACCCCAGACAATGGCAACCCCGATCTCTGTGTCATGATCTCTATCTTGTATATCACATAAATTAAATATAAAAAATGTTTTATGAATAGGTGGATAAAGAAATTATTTTCAGAAAGTTAATTTATAAATAAAAACTAAGACAAAAAAGCATGTAGTATAGATGGCATAGATAAACAATATGATTCATTGCTGTCTCCTCGAAGGGTCTTGCACCTGATCTGGCCATAAAGATTCTGTTTTAAACCAAAAGAAAAAGCAGGAGTGGTTATGTTGTCTGTTAATGTCATGTGCAGGTTAATTAATTGGCAGCCTCATCCAGGGCTCCAAGTTTCATGGGGGACCAAAGCCAAATATATGCTGAAAGAACCCGGGTTTTGGTGTGTTGAAGGTATTGATGCCATAGTGTATGCATCACAAATTAGAATGCATTTCATCTAAGGATAAAGTCCTAATAATAGCATTTCTCAAACCATGCAGTAATACATTTTATCCATGTTCTTGTGGTGCTTACATCCTGCCCCAAGCCAGTAGGTTGTGAGAGGGAAAAAAAAGACAAAACGGGGAGTAACTGGTGGGAAATATAGGGCAAGGGGTGAAGAAAGAGCACAGCAGGAAGCCCTTTGAACTAGGTGACCATATTAGTTATAAATTGGTCCATGGCTTGCTTAAATATCTCTTCAAGCCTATGTTACACACCAACGTCAAAGCCTAAACTACTTACCGTTCCACGTCTAGAATTCTGTTGGTGTCTCGATTCACCACATGAATCAGCATATCAGTCTGTGCAAAGTTTACCCTGCCTTTTTTGTCAACGTGGAACTGTAGACAGTGAAGACAATTGTATATGTTTATTTTTTTATCTGCCACATTCATCTTATTCTCTAGTTATCTTTATAAATATAACATCCCTCACAAATAGCATAAATATAATGTTGCTATTACCTGGACATCATCTGTGTTCACAATTGCTCCTGTAATGTTGGACAACAGACGTATAAACTCCTCTTCAAACTCACGCACTCGGTCAGGTATCTCATTGATCACAATCTTTAAGCGCTGGTCATCCCTTAAGATATAAATTCCAACCACAGCTGTGTCATTGTGCCCTCCTAGGTCAGCAGCCATAATGTCCAGCACAAAGTACCCAGGATTGTACGCTGTAAACAGGTCAAAAGTCCTAATAATACCATCAACACTCCCTGTAAGGAAAACCAGAAAATGATCCTCATTTATGGAACTACATGCCTAAATCATGAAAACCTATGTCCAACACCATAGTCTAGAGTTATAATCTTGAAATTTTTTCAGATGTCATGACTTCAGATAATTTGCCTGCTGTGCTCCTCGGGTGCACTGCATACGTGTCACCAGTCACAGTAGACCTGCACACATCCAGCCATGAACATCCATGCATCATTCCCACCAGTGCATACCCAAAGACCAATGTAATGATGCAGATACAGGCTGACATGAACCAGAACTATGTGGTACTCAGTTGTTCTGGTTCCTTTGACATGGAGACATTCTAGGATTGAGTATTTGTTTTGCTTTTCTTGACTTTAGTCTGGGACAATGCATCATCATGGAATGAAAATGAAGGAGGTCTCAACTGTGTTTGTCTGCTTGTGTGTCTGTGTAATGTCTGGTAATGGGGGGGGGGTCATTTGTTGAATCTGTCTGGTAATAGAAGGTTTAATTATCTGAATCGGCTCATTTCTGGTAATGATTGAATGTATATTATAATATAAATTTATGATTACATCAGAAATCAACATGGTTCCCAAGGCTTCCTAATAATTAATATAAAATTAATTTTATGTGTATATGACAATGTGTATGTGTGACTAACTAAAACAAACTCTTACCAATAACAAATATATTTTTCACTGCTTCTGTATCATTGGAGTGCAGTTTAATGTAGTGAATACCCAGGATACTGTAGAAGACCAAGCTGTTGTTTCCGACATCAGCATCCAAGGCAAGAACCTTTATAAGTTCTGACCCCACCTTGGCATCAGTTGCAACACCTTAGATAATAAGCAAACAAACAGATAAATGTAGATATATTTCAATTTTTAAATAAAATCATGAAGCAGTTAAGTTGTCCGGAGATTGACAGAAAATCAATTACTTTATTGCTATTATAATAAAATAAGTTTATAATAAGTAAATAATATCTATATAAATATATTTTTTTAAGTTCTCTATTTTGCTAAATATATTTTTTCAGGCAGCTGCATTCTAGGCATTTATATGGTGTTGCAGGGTCTTGGCTGGGATGCACTGGACCAATAGCGGGGTGGTTAGGCAAAAAGGGCTCAGGCAAAGGCATAGTCGAGGACAATCCAGAAGGTAGGGTTAGGCAGCAGGGGAGCAATACGAGGAAGAGCGGAAGGTTCATTCACAGTTAGTGTCTTTTGTAATTCTCTTTTTCAAATGTATAATGCATAGATTTTAGTATAGCTTTAGATATTGTATATCATTATCATTTCCTACAGTGTGATATAATTGCAATTAGAATGTTCAAATACATTTACATTGTTGATGCCTCGTGCTCTTACCAGCTGTATACTCAGACTTTGTGAACCTGGGAGGTTGGTCATTGATGTCTTCCAAATAGATCCTCACTTCTTGCAGAGTTGAGTCTGTGCTGGGATCAAAGTTCTGGATCTCAGACGATCCCAGACTCCTCAGCGGAGTCCAGTTCTTGTTGCTGGAGGCTTTGACAATAATACTATAATAGGGTTCCTTCTCCCTGTCTAAGTTCTGAAGGACAGTCAGTTTTCCATCTGGACTCAGCTGGAAATTTCTATTCTCATTCCCAGCTTGAGAAGGAAAGAGAAAGTAATATATTGAACTTTTTAAAATGGGTTTTGTAGTTAAAAACCAAAAGCCACTACTAACTTTTTAATAGGCCTACAGAAGACATATAGTACATCAAATAAAATACTAGTGTGTTCTCTGAATAAAAGTATCTAACGATAATGGACTGGATTCTGATGGGTAAGAATCAACATTTTTTTTACTGCTTTTCTGTAAAGCCACATACTAAATACGACACTAATTCATGTCCATTTACTTGACAGATAGTTTATGATGGTCACCGAACTAGTGTTAAATATCATGGAAAGAAACAACTTGCTAGTCAATAGCAATCCAAAAATGACATTCAGTTACAGTACATTAAATGTATGCCTTTTGTAAATTAGTCTGTGGACAGGAGTTACCTGCTATGAAATAGTATACAATAGCATTGGAGCCCTCATCTGCATCCACACCGCCTGTGATGTTTCCCACTATTGTTCCAGGTTTCGAGTGTTCACGAACATTTAGTATTTGGTACTGTAGAGCCCCTCTCTGTGAAGACAGACAAAAACACAATTCTAGAGTCTTTTCATTTTCCATGTTCACGCCCTTGCTCATTTAATTATTATTTCTCTTATTTAAACGTAGACACATGGGGGCGTGTCCAACCGCCGAGGAAGATGGCCGATTAAACCTCTCGCTCCACCGCCGCTCGCCCCAATCTTTGGCAATTTTTCAGCAATTTCGCCAATGGGACGCAACAAGAAACCACCCGTGGAGCACCCCACCCCCGGTGGTCATTCCCGTGCAGCATCCACCTCTCTCCGGGAATATTTCCAGACTCCGGCTGACCTCGCCTCTCAGGCCTAGGAAGATCAAGAGGCAAGATCTCCCGCCAGCTTGTCTTCCCTAGATGACAGCGCGCCAGTGGTGATCTCCCTGCAACAGCCTCACATGCCAGAGGTGCTGCCAGAAGACCGACTTCTACACACTGATCCGCGAGCTCAAACAAGTTGTTAGATACAAGGTGTGCACCTGGGAGGACACCTCAGCAGTACAGCAACACACTGCCCTGATGGCTCAGCAGTCTAACGACCACCACCTGCTCTGCTTGGGGCGCCGAGGGGTCCCTGAGGCCGAGGCCTCTGAAGATGTTTCGGCGCTCCTCACGTCACCAACCTCATGGGCAGGCCTTCTTGATGCCTGCGGCCTAGAGGTAATCAGTTGAGCCCCCCAAGAGACATTATCTGTCACTTTGTTGATTTTAAAATCGAGAAGGCCATCATGGCACATGCGCGGGAAGTTGGTACGTGGCCCCTGCTGGGTCATTCTATCACCTTCTACCAAGAGCTATCTGACCTCACCCTGCAAGCGACCACTGACATCTGAATTGCAGAAGCTACGCATTACCTACCACTGGGGCAACCTGTTTGCCCTGCTGATCAAACACAGTAATGCCACTTTCACCCTACGCTACCATCCCCTCCTTCCATTCCTTTCGCCCCAGCTTTCTACCCTTAGCTCCCCCTTATAAATATAATTTTTTTTCTTCCTCCTCCTTTTCTCTCTTTTCCTATCTTTTCCTTCTCATTTCGCTTGTGGTACCTCTCCTCTACCTCTCTCTCGCCAGCTCTCTGAGGATACCCCCCTCGTGATATGACATCCCCTCCTCGCGGGAGGGCACTCACTGTACTCTCTCTCAATGCTCGAGGTTTAAATGCTCCAGAAAAACATTCACTCTTGATTCACTCATGATCTATAGAGGGACAAGGTTGATGGCTTTTGTACAGGAGACCCATTTCTGTACGGGATGTGCCCTCAGGCTTGCTGACCGATACTATCCCACAGGTTTCTTTAACTGTAACTCTATAGCGAAAACTAAAGACGTTGCCATCCTTATTTCAAGATATGTGTCCTTTCAGGAACCAGATGTTTGTCTTGACCCAGAGGGGAGATATGTATAGCTTAAAGGGCTTATTGCTAATGTATACCTTCGCAAACCTCTATTTACCTAATGTCACGGACCAGGTACACAGGTAGGGCAGGAGCCCAGATGCAGGGGATACTACAGACGGGCGGAAAGAAAAGAACAGCCTGATTATGATGACATGGTTTGTATTGCCTTAGAGAGTATAAACATATACAGATGGTAAGTCTCTTCGTTGGAAGCCCGCTGGCGGGGCACACGGATAGTAGCCCGCTGGATGGGGCGCACGCAACAGGAAGCCCTCCGGATGGGGCGCACACGACAGGAAGCCCTCCGGATGGGGCGCATACGACAGGAAGCCCTCCGGATGGGGCGCACGCGACAGGAAGCCCTCCGGATGGGGCGCATACGACAGGAAGCCCTCCGGATGGGGCGCACGCGACAGGAAGCCCTCCGGATGGGGCGCACGCGACAGGAAACCCTCTGGATGGGGCGCACGCAACAGGAAGCCCTCCGGATGGGGCGCACATGACAGGTTGGCCACTTGCAGGGCACACGGCAGATTGCCCACTTACAGAGTACTCAGCTTAGGAGTCTGCCTGCAGGGCACTCGGCTTGGGAGTCAGTTTGCAGGGCACTCGGCTTGGGAGTCCACTTGTGGGGCGCTGGCCGCAACTCAGGAACATGTACAGGATCAAAACAGGTAGTCCAGAAACATTAATGTCAAGGCCCAGACTGAAGGGCTGGGCAGGTTTATAAAGTTTGTGTACTACAGGTAATAAGGTGCAGCTGGATATGATAATCAGGTCTGAATGCTTCAGAGTGGCAAGGGTGGCCACTAGTGGTTGGTAAAGAAAATGAGCAGCAGAGTTTAAACAATTCCAGACAGCGAAGGGTGGAACGTTACACCTAATCGGGGACAGCTTGTCATGCTGAAAGATGATTCTGCAGTGCTTACAGGCATTCTATGAGGGAATACTGGTGTTGGGAGGGGACTTTAATGTGGCCCTGCATCCCGCAATGGACACCTCCATGGGCCAATCCCGCACTCCACAGCATGTTTTAAGAAAGATCTCCTCTCTACATATCGCCTGGTGGACTGCTGGAGAGCCCTTCACCCCACCGACAAGGATTACACTTTTTTTCGACATTACTCACGTATAGATTATTTCTTCCTCTCCTACCACCATACCTCTCTCCTGTGCCGGGCTACTATTGGTATACCTACATGGTCTGATCATGCCCCGCTCTGTCTGGACTCGCCCCTTGGAGCATTCATGGCATCTGAATGCATCAATCTTAGCAGACGCAGCAGTAGGCGCAGAAACGACACAGGTCCTGACCCCCTATTTTCAGGAGAACCTCTGTGCCTCTGCTGGCAGGTGTTTTCCAGTGCTATCTGGCTAATGGGCGGTTTTGGTCATGTTTCTTTTGTTTAGCACCATACATGACCTCATCCTCTGTTAGTGGTTGTTTCGATCACTTGTGCTCTGGGGTTCATTACCTTCCTTTCAATTGTTAGGGCTTTTTTTTCCTTTCTGTATCCCATTTATCTAAAATTCTAACAATAATCATTGATTTACCAAAAAAATAAACTTAGACATTAGAATTGTAGCCTCATGTATGTATTACTTTATTTCAAGCAACCTGATTTCTTCAACTTCCCTACCCATATTTTCCCCTGATTTTTTTCTAGTCTTTTTTCTAGTCAGGAAAAGTACTGGTGAGGACACGTGTCCCCTCCCTTCTTTGTCAGCAGAGGTCCATATTTAAAATAGCTCAATTATATGTAAACAACTATTTGTTTTAATTCCTCACTTATTTTCTAAGGGAAGGGGAGCATGGTGAGGAAGTTTTTTTATTTCTCACAAACTCTTTGATTTTGTTTCTTTTACAAAAAAGCTTTTTAAATTAATTTATTTTTACTATTTGCTGTATATTGCAAGGAATTGTCTTTAAAATTTAGCAGGTGAGTTTCAGGTGAGAAAATGCAAGTTTCACGCATGAAAAGATAGGGACATGGGAGTTTCAACTTGAATGTAAAGATGCCTGCACTTGTATTCACTAGTAAAAGACTCATGATATACGAGTTGTTTTGCGAGGGCTAGCAACATCCCTCAAGTTTGGCCACTCAAGTTAACCCTTAACTAAAACAATCAACTTTTTAGGGAATAGACCAAAGTGTGTAAGGTCAACTGCAATCTGGTTTAAGGAAGGAAGGAAGGAAACAAACATATTCAGATCCTTATAACACATTGATAAATATGAGGTTCAAAAATATTTTACAGTATATTTCACTTACCGGTGGTCTTACAAAGATGGGTTCATTGTCATCAATATCGTCTAGTGCAACTTGAAGAGGGAGCATTGCTTCATAAGGCACTGGCTGCCCCAAGTCATAGGCAACTATTATAAGCTACAACAAATAAAATTGCATTTCAGCAAAGTAACTCAGGCAGGCATGACAAATACTGTATGTTGTGCTCCTAGAGCGGTCAATAGACATTTATTATGATAGGAATTAGGCCTGTCCTTGGGGGTCCACTAGACAATGCAATTGAAAAGGCCCATTTGCTAATAAAGCACCACAAGAGGGAAAGGGTCATGATGGGTCATCCTTGTGTCAGCGCTTTTCCCCTTTTACACGTCTCATCTATTTTCGTACAAAGTATTTTTTGTCTTGGGCCAATATTCTACAGTACATGTCTGTTTACCAATTCTCCCAGTAGATTACATGTTGAAGGAAAAAAAAATATTACACACAAGACACAAAGTCACGTAAATCAACTTCTTATATGTACTGTATATGGCAATTCATTTTTTCAAAACTTCAACATGTTTCACCAAAAGCAGCCGTGAGTAAATACTTACTATTCAACCATTCTGTTCTACTAAGTGTGTAAAGTTGTGTAAGGATACTCAATGGCACCAACAAATGTATGGATATAGATATTTATACAGGTGGCTGCAAACAAGCAATACTTGAAGTACCTACATTGTACATGGATTGCTTCTCGCGGTCCAATCGCTGTGTTGTCTGAATGAGTCCACTAACTGGATCAATACTGAAATATTCCCAGTCTTTGTTTCCAGCTCCAGTTTTGAGCAGACGATAACGTACAGCTCCATTCAGGCCCTCATCATTATCAGTTGCATAAACTTCATATACAGTGGATTTCAGAGGTATTTCCTACGAAAAACAACCAAAAACAATGAGATTGCTCATAAGGGGTTGATTATGACTCTGTTTGTACTTGTTGCATCGCTGTTTCTTTCATGTTGCATAATAAGGCAATATGTATTACACATGGGGGGGGCTGGCACCTTATTGCCTGGGGGTGGGTACAGCTGCAGTACCTGCCCTCCAGCATACAGTAGATATATTGTAGGCAAAATATCATGGGAAAAAAGCCAATTTTTTTTTAAACATAAAGTGTGGCCCTTTCCACAGACTCATTGGTGCTACTTTAGCATGTTGTCTACCAGTAATCTGCAGTCTACCAGTGGCATATGATTAAACTGGTGGCATTCTGTCTAGCACAAGTACCAGTAAGAAAGTATGTATAACAGTATAACCATCCTATGATGTTGTTAAAAGATCGCTATAAAATATAATCTGCACAAAAGAGAAGGTAGTTGCATTTTTACTTGAACACAATCTTCTGAATGCGCCACAAAACGCAGAGCCATGTCATCGATGTGGCAGTGATATGCAAGAAACAAGAAAACGTGACAGAGGTGGGGAATACAGACATGTATTCGATGTGGTTGTAAAGGGTACCAAACTTCGAAAAGGAAACACATTTATCCATTACACAGATATGAACAACAAATTACACTGAGCTTGTGCGAAATTTCAGAACTGGTGTTCTTTTTGTAATGGAAATACACATGAACACAACAGTGCCTCTTACAGGAAAGTCTAGTAGTGCTGCAACTAACTGGTTTAATATGTGCCAACATTTAGCCATCATTTCTCATCGTGTATGAGGTAAGATGGTTGGCACAGCCATTAACCCCATCCAACTTGATAAGGCAAGATTTGCTGGTCGATGGAAATAAAATTGTAGAAGAATGCTAAATAGCGATAACCCTGTTCTTTCTGAAGATGATGATGCAGATTTAAAAAAAAAAAAAAATAGGAACCATGGACGTAGAATTGATTGGCCTTCATTCTTCGATCGACAAGGGATTGAATTGTCATGGTTGGATGCCAAAATACGTATTTTGAAGAAAAAGAGACGTTCCCAATGAGCTGTTTCAATCACACCTTGATCACCTTTGGTAGAAAGTGATAAGAATGCAGAAAATTTGTTTTTGCCATTTCTGAAGGACAATAGGCATGTATTTCGTTTAAAGGATTGAAAAGTAGGTAAATTGTATTTGTCATAAAATTAAATATAAATGATAAAACTGAATATAAAGCCATACCCGTTCATTGGGGTTTTTTTTATGATAAAGTTCAAGTAGACTGCAAGCTAAAGTAGAAAAGTTCAGGTAGACCGCACGGTAAAGTTGCACCGACTCATCAGTCAGAGGGTGATTAGGATTGAAACATTTACTATAATCTTTTATCACAAGGTTTTATTTTTAAGATGTGTTTGTCTAGTAGACCGGGATAGGATAACAGAGCTAGAACACATTTACAAATAAAATATACAGATGAAAAAAAAAAGTAAAAGCGAAACTAGCAATAAAAAAAAAAACATGGTGAGCGTTTCCATTTCAGAAATTGGTCAGCACTGCTTTAACCGATAGTCCTCATGTAAATCCATACTAAAAGACATCCCGTACATGTACAACTGGTAGGTACCTCTTTAATGTGAAGGATGGTGCCATTTGGAGGGCGTATGAACACTGGCCGATTGTCATTGACATCGATCACTTCTACCATTAACATAGTGGTTCCCCACAGAGGAGGTCTCCCTTTGTCCGTGGCCACAACAGTTAGGTTAAACCTCTCAAAGGACCTCAGAAGCCTTCGAGATGTTATTAGCCCAGAGTCCTTCTCAATGTTGAAAGCCTCTGAAAAAAGATTAGTAAAAGCATTTGTGACTTGAGTTCTTGTATACACTGCATATGTATTATAAAGCCAGAAAATTTGGCACATATATTTTATCTATTTTTGAGGTACATAAAAGATGATTAGGGTCCATAAGGTAATAGGAAAACATAATAAGGCTGTAGGGATCCATAAGTTAAATAGGCAATAAGTTGACACTATAGAATTTTAGACATTCAGACAATTTTATTTTTTCCTGTGAAGAGTGAATAGTAATTAGATTTAATCTATGCAACCGCCGGCTTACCTGCTCCAGGACCTTCCAGATTGTATGTGACGACACTATTGTCTCCTTCATCCAAATCAATGGCTGACATGGTGATGACAGAAGTACCCTCAGGTTCATTTTCATACACACTTGTGCTGAATTGGCTCCTTGAGAACTGTGGCCTACAGTCATTGACATCCAATACTGTGATAAGCACCTTTCAAAGAGCAAAAAAGAGGAAATACACACCGCAGCATAAGTTAAGAAGGGAACATCCTTTTTGTTTCACTAGGATGTTAAAGTGTAAACCGAGGGCAGGGGTAAAACAAGGACTTTCCAGCTGAACCTGAAAAAACCGCAGTGTTTGTTTCCCTATTCTAGTATTCGTCAAAGCAGTTCAATTATACAGAAAAGTGTCTTTATTCTAAAGGAGTAGAATAATATTTTTCAGCATAAAACAATATATGTGGACCTTTTATGGAGGTCATTTCAACAGAGCCTGCAATTATCTGGTTTTAAGATAGGATGAAAATGATCACCTGCACAGAGTTCTCGCGACGGTTACTAGCAACGTCCCCAGGGTTGTCTCTGGCAATAGCTGTGAGAGTGTAGTGATCCTTTTTTTCTCTGTCAAGAGGTGACAGGATATAGATATCCCCCTGTTTTAGAAGCAAAACAATATAAAAAATTAAGTCATATACCATTCTTTCTGCACAGAAAAAAAGCCAGAAAAACGTATTGCGTACAGCCTCAAAATATGCATCTACTTTTAATTTAACTGCAAAAAAATAAAGAAAACTCTTTTATTTGAAAAACTATTTTGGTTTCAGATTGCCCAACTGAAATTAAAAATAAATAAAAGCTTTCGGTAAAAAAAAAAAAAAAAAAATGATGTGATGTAAAAACAATAGGAATAACAGTGATACTAAATAATATTTCAAACAATAACCTGGGAAGGAAAATTTATTTTCTGGGTAATATAGTTACACACAAAAATGTTACTTTGTTGGCATCATGTTAGGCAGATCAGAGGATCTATCAACCCACTAAGCTGTAGAATTGATTGATGCAGCTCCCATGGTCACCTTGCAAAGTCTTGAAGCAGAGTGCTGGCATATGTCATATGTGCCATGCATGGTGGCTGAACGGGAAAAGGTAGGTGGATGGTCCTGCGCTCAGACTTGCCTTTAACCACATCCCGGCCCTGTCTCTAATCACGCACCCCAAAAAAAAGGTATCATACTTTGGACACCTGAAATGTTAAGGGATATGCATACCTCCCAACAGTTCTTGTTTTCGCAGTACAGTCTTGATTTCCCAGCACTGTCCCAATGTTCCATGTAGCTGGTCAGTTAGGGAGATCCTTCGATCTTCCCTAACCGGCCAAGGATGCTTTACAATCAATAGAGGTCTGTGCTGTTGCACAGAACATTGATCATTCTTCTTTCTTTTCATAACATTTTGCAGGCAGCTTATAGAACCTTTTCCACATTTAAATAAACAATATTTTCTCCAATATTACTAAGCCATTGATGCTGGCCATTAATTACAACAATGCTACATGGCAAACAAACGTAAACCTAAATGTCTTTAAGAATGTCGACGTGGGTGTTTGATACTCACTCAGTATTATCGGTAGTTATGTAGAAAAAAAACAGTTTGAAAAGTGGAATCAATGGAATCTATTGGCTACTATGGTGATAAAACCACTTTTTAACACCACAATAGTCTACTAATAAATACTATTTGATTCTCATTTTCCAATCAATGCATAAAGTATTGAAGTCATAGAAACCTTATGAGTTGATCCATTCTACTGAATGTTGCTCTAGAAACTCTTTCCATTGAAATGTGTACATTTTTTGTATATACTTTCTATATACAGTGCCATAAAAGTACAGAGGCAAATTTAAGGGGATTTAATAAGAGCACCACCTTTTAAACTGCAATAATTGCAAAGATTAAAATGGGTGATGGGGTTCTTTCACAAAAAGGGTGCCAATGGTGATAAATACTACTGAATTTTCACAATAGTATAATGGCTGAAAAAAACAGTTTACGCGAGGCCTGGCAGACCACTAAGCAACAGCTGTAGAATTTTTGTCGAAGACAAAGAATAATGTTCCATTTTTTTTTAAATATATTGCCATTAGACTGCATTATAGTAGACCAGCGAAAAGGATTTTATTGCTTAGGTGGTTTGCTTTCTACAGGAGTCAGTCACTAAATTGTCATAACGGGTTCTGACAAACACACAGAAATATGAATTCTTCATTTCATGCAAAAATTAATAAACCTTCTCCTACATTTGCTTCTTAATAGAATGCTTTTCTTTCACAGAGATGGTTGCCCTGTCTGAAGAACATAAGATGTACGGTATGTTCCACAGCCATGAAACAAAATGCATTTTTTGGAAACACCATTGAATGCACCAAAACCTTTCTAGATATATTTTTTTTCATCAAGTACAGTGTTGCCTTACCCAAAATGTTTTAGGGAACAACGAGTTATATGAGGCAGAAAATACAGTAGCATAATACAGCACCACTTAAAACAATAGTAGAAAAATTACAATATTTTTTTTTTTTTACAATATATGTGACTTTAGTATGGATTTTTTTGTTAATTTACATTGATGAATAGTAGATCTTACATTAGTGGCTACATTGTATTGCATTTATTTATATAGCGCCAGCAGATTCCATTGCGCTGTTACAGTTAGTGGAATAATTAAATAAAGCTAATGGACATCTAACAATATCCAGCTGTCTTCTGATATGGTATAGAACATACATTTTAGTAGTTTCATTGTATACATATTATACATTAATAATAATTGCACTATTTTCTCAGGTTGCCACAACTAGACAACTGCTATGTTACCTTCAGAAGACAAAGGACAAAATACATTGATGTAATGAAGTGCATGCACTCAAAAAGCAATATTATAATATCTCAACTGTGTATACTATTTAATGTAATTATTTGGTCTTTAGCAAATGCAGTAATGTGATTAATAGCTGTTAAAGGGTTAATTTCATGTTAGGTGTATGATTATCACAAGAGTGGTACTTAAGCAAATTACAATCATTACATTTCCGCAGGGGCCCGCTGTGCGAGCAACATCTCTTGTACCACCTCTGCGAGTGTTCTAGAGACATCTGAATGTATGTGGGTATGTGAGATTGAGCGAGTGAATGAATGAATATCTGAGTGAGGGAATGAATGAGTATGTGTGAAGGAGTGAATTAATATATGTAAATGGGTATCTGCATGAGGGAATTAATGAGTATCTCTGGGTAAATCAATATGTGTGTTATAGCATGGATGTGAAAGTGGGGGGCATGGCACCGGGAAGCTATTTGGGGGCAAAGATGCCACAGGGTGGCTGTCTTAGGGCAAAAATGCCACAGGCAGGCTGTGTTGTGGGCAAAAATGCCACAGGGAGGCTGATTGGGGGAAAATCTGCCATAGGGAGGCTGTTTGTGGGCAAAGATGACAAGTCCAATGCTTTCAATCTGGGTGCTTGGCAGGTCCTGTGGATGCAATCTGGGTGCCATTTTTGATACTAAAAGGGGGCTGGCTGGGTGGCATAAATACATAATGTGGGGCTGATTGGGGGTAATATGTAAGGGTGTGAGGGCATTAATTCACAAGGAAGTGCTGGCTGGGGCATCACATAAATCAATAGAAGGGGGGTGTCTGGTGGGATAAATACACAATGTGAGGCTGTCTGGTGGGATAAATATACTACGTAGGGCTGGCTGGAGGCATAATGGGGCCTCACTGGAGTGCACAAATACATGTGGGGGCTAGCGGCATAAATACATTAGGGGAACACCTGGGGTCATCACATAAATCAATAAAAAAAGGAGGGGCAGGCTGGGGGCATTAATACACGTAGGGCTGACTGGGGGCGATACACAAGAGTGTAAAAACACAAAAGAAATAAGCAGTGTGGAAAAAAATATATTGTTAGCTTATCCTGTCATGTCCATGTGGCAGTGCCTTCCTGGTGTGTGTGTTGGTGTGGCAGAGCCTGTCCCGGTATGTGTGTTTGGGTGTCAGTGTGGCAGAGCCTGTCCTCGTGTGTGTGTTTGGGTGTCAGTGTGGCACAGCCTATCCTGGTGTGTGTGTTTGGGTGTTGGTGTGGCTGGCAAATCCTGTCCTGGTGTGTGTATGTGTTTGGGTGTCGGTGTGGCAGAGCATGTCCTGGTGTGTATTTGGTCATCTGTTTCCTGGCACTTTACTTATTGTAGGAATAAATTTAACTTATACAGAGATTAAATGCCCTCTTGCAGTCACATCAGAGGACAAAACTTTCTAGGCTCAGAAATCAGTGAGAGGAAAAGTAAAGGTTTTGTGTTATTTAATGTATTCCAATCAGCATATTTTATTAAAAAGGATTAGCACTAAATTGTGACTTCAGGCATCCCGCTTATGACGACTCCCATTGTATAAGATTCTATCTTATACTATCTGCCTTGCACCAATGTTCTCCTTATTCAGTACACATGGATGCCGATGAGTAAAGATACTGTCTATTTTCTTTATTTCCATAAAAAGGCCCACCAAAATCCTCAGCACCAGGCCCATGATGCTTTAGCTACAGAACTATAAGAGGGCCCTGCTCTTGCACGTTTACATTCTATCTGGTGGTTGAGAATGAAGGGAGACAGTAGGAGAGGTCTACTTGAGTGAAGATGGGTAAAACATGAGAGATATGTAATGTTTTATATAATAGAGGGAGACACAAAGGAAGGGAATTATAAAAAAGACAAAATTGAGTAGTAAAGAAGTATAATAAGAAAAAAAGAAATAAGAGGAAAGTAAATTGGGGGAAGCAAAACGAGAAGGGGAAAGCAAAGGAGAAATTTAACAAAAAGTGATGTGGGAACACGTCAGGGAGGTGGTTAATAAGTATGGATGGTGAATAAAATTGTAGGTGAATTTCAAAACAGCTGAGAAAATCTTCAATTTAGCGGTTATTCCAACTCTGGTATGTTGGCCTCAATTTTGCAATTCTTTTGCACCGGGGCCCTTAGTTGATTAGTTCTGCCACTGAGCGTGCAATCACATAACAATAAGGTTCAAATATATACAAAGGCTTTACCGTTGTAGGATTGATGCCAAATTTGCCCTCTCCATCCACTAGGCTGTACTGAATAAGGGCAAATCGTCCAGAGTCTGCATCAGTGGCTTTTATTTGCAGCATTGTTGAACCCAACGGGATGTCCTCAAACACGGGTTTCTGAAAAATAAGGAACAACAAAGATAACAACGATAAGCAAGATTGTAACAGACATGAAGCAAGCGATTGATGTAGCGCTATTTAAAGAAAGACATTATATTTAGATAAATGTATTTACAAGTATAACTATAAAGGCAGTACAATAAGGCAATGACTAACAAATAAGAAGTCAAAGCTATATTTTGTTATGACGCTGCTTTCATAAGTTCAGCTCTTAGATAATATTATGATAATTATATAAAACACTCGTGATGAACATAATTCCTTTTTTGTTATTTTATAAGTGATTGCTAATGTCTGATTTTATGCATTTGATCTAATGCATAGAACATATATATATTTTCATAACAGGACATTTAAAACTAGAGGGTCAGATGTAATGTAAGGAAGTTTTACTTAAGTGAGAGGTTAGTACTTGGTAGATAAATGGAACAGCCTGTCATCATACGTGGTAAAGGCTGATACAGTAAGGATAATGCATGCATGCAAGACTAAGGAAAAACGGGCAGACTAGATGGGCCACATGGTTCTTATCTGCTGTTAAATTCTATGTTTTTATGTTTAACATTTATGTGTGACATTGAAAGACAATGATGAGCATGATTTGTCAATCTGTAGGGCTTCATGATTGTGAGAGGTGTTAAAAGATTGTACATATTTGGTATTCTCCCTTAACTAGCTCCTAGAATGCTATTAAAGTTTGGTAACCTTGGCCTTACAAGCTGTGCATTACACAAATTATAAGGAATTATACAGCAATTCTGGTGAAAACCCAACATGGAATGATGCATAATTAAACTTGGAATGTTAACTTTCATTAAAGGGACAATCCAGCCATCGTATGATAGCTTTGTGTAACTTTTTTGGTTCTCTTAAAAGGTAATTCATTTATATTTTAACAATTTAAATAATGGATATTAGTACAAAGTACTTTAATAAGATTAACTAAAGGAGTTGTGTTTCAGTTCCTTCATAACAGTAAACTCTACGAAGAGCCAACCCCGGTGAGCTTCTGCCACTGGAAAGGCTTGGCTGGCCCTGTATAATGTACAGCTAAATCAGTGAGTTTCCTTAAGCACTGGGTTGTGCATTATACAGGACCAGCTGGCCCTTCATAATAAATACTGAAGTTAAACCAGCTCTCCAGATTTCCCTCATAGAAACATTGAATTTGACGGCAGATAAGAACCATTCAGCCCTCCCTAGCCTGAGTATTTTTACTGATGTAAATATACAGTTTTAACCTATACCACTCCTGCTGGGAGGCTGTTCCACTTATTTACTGCCATCTCAGTAAAAGAACATTTCATAAGTTTACCTCTAAGCCTCTGGTTTCCAACGTGTTATTCTTCTTCTTCACTTCCCTCTTCTCATTAAATGTACTGTCTCGCCCTCCCCTTATAACTACCGCACTGCAAATCATCTCACCCTCAGTTCTCTCACCAGCCACTTCCTCACACACGTACTTTCCCTTCTTATAACTTTCCCTTCTCCACCTTATTCTATGTTCAGACAACATCAAACCCAACCACGGCCTCCCGATTCCTGCCTGCGCCCGACCTCAAACTTTTTTTAAAGACACTGACCAACTGCAACGCCTACAACTTCAAACCTGTTAATTGTAACCTGTTCTTGTCTTCTTAAATATCTTTCTATGTAGACCAAGGAACACAGTTGGTGCAGCTTTGAATGCACAAATATTTGCAGTGTCTTACCTGATAGGAAGACTGACTGAAGATGGGATTGTTGTCATTTATATCAACTATTTGTAGGTAAACCGGAATCTCAGCTGATCTCGAAGGAGAACCATTATCAGAGGCCCTAACTGTGAAATTTAACCACTGAACCTGTTCGTAGTCAACAGTTCGGTTTGCAACAATCTTTCCTGTTTCAAAAACAAACTAATTTAATTAACTGTGCAAGAATTTTAGAGAGGAATAACATTATTCTCTGGTTCCAGAACAGAACTGTACAGTACAAATTTCTTTACCGTGCAAGAACCTAGGTCTGGACAAATCGATGTAACATTAAGTAAAATTCAGCAGCCAAAACAGAAACGTTCCAGAACCAATGGATTTTTATTCTGTAAGCTAGGATGATCAATATAACAAAAGCAAATACGTTTAGGTGAAAGTAGGAAAACTTTAGGATCCCTGTCAACATTGTTTCTGGGATTTGTCCAGTCCGGCATGTTTACCAGCAGAGGGGGTATGGGACAACATTTTTAATGATAAAATAATTAAATTACATTTTTAAAAGGTCTCTCAACAAATGATGGGGAAACGTAGTTTTGCAGGGTGGAATTTCTCTTAAATGTATCCCATGATTTTTTAATGAATTCATAACTAGCTTAGAGGCAGTGATGGTTAAATACATTTGTATTATACACATTTGTATGACTAGTTAGTAAGGAGACACTAAGGAAGATTCATCTGTATATAGTACATCAAAACGGCACTGAGATCATTTTGGTCAAAATTAAACTATTTTGTAAAAGAAAAAAATATAACACCTATATGATAGCCTCAGCTCTAAAGCTTAATATTTAGACAGGTGAAGGTATATTACTTGGTTTTCCTCATACCTGCCATGTTATCTTCAAGTTGTACGTATCCTGCTGGCACTAGATTGTGAAGAGAGTAGGTGATCTGTCCATTTGGGCCTTTATCGGGGTCAACTGCAGATACAGATATCAGTGTGGTTCCTGGGGTGGCACCTTCTACTATCCTTTCCGTGAATACAGTGACTCCAAAGGGACGAAATCTGGGAGTGTTGTCATTAACATCCAGAATATTCACTTTTAGTTTTGCTGTGGAAAATAATAACGTAGATTATTTCCAAAAATACAATAATAATATACAATTCTAGAATTTATAGATGCAAACGAAACTGCTTTGTAGACTAAAAAGTACACTACACCACGGTTTCAGTTGTGACTCATTTATGATCTTTTTGTTTTAGAACAATCAAAATATTTTGTATTTAAACGCTTTCGTGTATTTGCTTACAGGCAGAAAATCCTTATTTCAAGCAACACTTTTTTAAAGGTATAAAATTTGCTAAAGGATCACTTACCATTAGGGATACTGACTGACCGGTCGACCACTTCACTAGCATTATCATAAACAGAAATTGAAATGTCATATGTAGCAACCAGCTCTCTGTTTAGACTGGACTTCACCATAACAGCACCTGAAAATGATCAAGACCGGACATGGTTTCACTTATCATATGATTTTAATATTTCTTGTTAGACACATCAAATAATTCTAGATAGTTGTACTTCTATAAATGTACTTTTTTTTATTTTTATTTATTTTTTAGGGAGTTCTTTATATTATTTGCAATTGAGCATTGTGAAAACCTTTAATTGTATACATGTTAACCCTTCCAGCAGAAAGTTGCCAATACCAATTATTGAATTAGTATTTCATTTTAAAGACTGAAATGTATTGCCTTCAAGCATGTAATCAATGGAAAATATCCTCCTTAAGGCTTGAATAACGCTGACTAAAGATAAAACTATCAGAGAAGGAAAAAAAATATTTTTTTATTTACTGTACATACTGTGTGCATTCTAAAAAAACATCAAGGTAAAACCAGTTCAGCCCACTCCCATCCATTACAGTTCATTACAGTCCCAATGTTTCAGTCTGCAAAGGCATAACAACAACCAATAAAGTGGCATGTCTTGCCCTTTAGGATGGTTTATTTTGTGTCCATGACAGCTGTAACTATGAGATTGACACAGCAGACAGTAATCGTGATGATGATCATGATGATGATGGAAGACGTGTTTGAGTCGGACAGAAAAGATTACAGAGAATACAGATCAAACCTTCAGGATTGTGAGCCATAAAAGAAAAAAAAAGAATCATTTAGTTAGTAGAATGATACATTAAATCAGAGGAAAACATTAAAAAAGAAGAAAAAGGAAAACTACCAAAGTGGAAAGTTATAAGCAAGCAAGAAAGCACAGTAAAGACAAAGATAGTGGAATGGTGGGGAAATAACCAAACTCCAAATAAATAGATAACAGAAGGCAAAGATTATATAGCCGTTATTCAGAGATTGTAATGAGAAAGTACCTGTTTTAAAATCAATGTGGAACGCTCCCTCTTGGTTAGGCACAAGAGCATCATTGTCATCTTTTGCCAACATTTCAACGATGTAATATTCCAGACGTGGGCTGAGGTCTCTGTCAATGGCAATGACCTCAGCTATGACAGTACCCACTGGAGCCGACTCTAAAACACTCACTGTTTGGATAGGTTTAATAAACTCTGGTCGGCAGTCATTGACATCATCAATAAGAATGCTAACTGTGGCACTTCCAGACAAAGGGGTTGTTCCATGGTCTATGGCCACTACTAATAGCCTATAGGCATCTTTCTCTTCCCTATCCACAGTGACATTGGCTACTCTTATTACCCCAGTGGAAGCATTAATGAGGAACCTATCTTGAGCACCACTTTCTATACGGTAGCTTAGATGTTGGTTTGGACCACTGTCTGCATCTGTTGCTGTAACCTGAACAACAGAAAAACCTAGAAAAAACAAGGTGAAAAAGAGAAACAATCAAGTCTTATACTACATGAAATTATTTCCAGAATTACTTCTGACATTCTGAGCAAGAAATTTACATAATCAGAAATTTTATTTATTAAGAAAACATGGACATTTAGTGTTTAAATGTGTATGTGCTCCTTGCAGCTTGGTTCCACAATAAATCCAGAGGCACTGGATAACTAACTAGACAGGCGGAGTGCTAAACAAAGGGGTTAGGTTTACAACCTCCAAAGGGGGTCTAGGGAGGCTAGAGCTAATTGTTTCTTTAATATGTTTCACAACCACACAAGTCTCTTTAGACCTTTCAAAAACTTAATTTATAGTTTATGAAGATAATTATGAAGACATCCACAAGAACACATATACATGCACACAAAGACAGAGGAAGGTTTTCTAAATACACCTTGCACAATATCACTGATCCCTGAAAAAATATTTGGAGCATGTTTTCTCCAGTATAAACGGTATGGTCAACGTGAAATGTAATCTTTGCTCTCATTCCATTCCATTGGCTCTGGATTTGAGGTAGAGAGAGAGAGGTTATTTGAATGTTCTATATAATTTGTTAAATAATAATTTACAGATAGGCACCGCATTTACGTTGCACCTACACTTTTTTAAACCAACACATCCCTCATTTGATATATATTTCAATATTACTTCAGCGTCGTCTTTGTACGTTCACACTTTCAAATTAATTTGACTTCAACAACTTCTGTCAAATGTATTTAATTGTGGAATTGTAACAGTTTACACTTTTGAAATTTAACATGCTTAAAACATCCCTAAATATAAAAAAATATATATCACACTGTTGTGTGATATAATTATCATGCGCCGTCTTTTTGCAGCTGAGGAAGTTTTCTACAAACGAAATGCGTCCTGCTTTTGGCGCCAGCCTGGCCAGACATAAATTGCTCTGTAGTGAGTTTTATATTTTACTTTTCCTTGAATTGAATTGTTTTTATTTTAACTATTCATTCTTTGGGTTTATTAACCCCAATATATATTTTTTTGTCTATTATTGTATGTTCTTAATGTCTAATTTGTTTTGTATGTACTTTTAATATATGTTTGTTTCTTTATTTATAATAAATTAATAAATTATATATATTTTATATTTACATCTTTTTGAGCGCTGTCTATTTTTAGTAAATTTTTTTAGTTAATCTGATATATTTATATAATTGAAAATATGTTACGTTGGGAGATCGTCCAGGCCCGCTCTTCAGCAGCCTCAGCCGCTGCGAAGAAGGGGGAGACCCCCCGCCTCCCCACTGCAGCCTCAGCTGCCGCAGGCAGGAGTCAGGTCCGGCTCTCCTGTCCAGATGAGGTCCCTCTTCACAGGTACTACCTCGCCTTATACTCACACGCCACACTCAAGATGGCCGTAGAGGAAGTGACATGACAGGACTTTGAAAATTTGGAGGGAAAACACTAAATGGACGCCAAAGCTTCTGTGCCTATTTAAGAGACTCTGGAACCCTCAGTCATTGCCTTCTAAAGGTCGTGTCTATCCTGAGTACGCATTCCTGTTTTATTCCTTACTTCTGGTATCCTGACCTCGGCTTGTTATACGACATTCCTGATTTCTGGTATCCTGACTTCGGCTTGTCTGACCTTGTACCCTTACTCCGGTCCTACCTGATATCGGTGTCTCCACCTACGTTGTGCATGGCAGAATCAGAAGGCCATTATGAGACCCGCATAGGTGGGACAACAAGGGTCCTGTGAGGTCCATCTGGATGAGATGGACCACCGGTTGGATCAACTTGTTCAAGCTCTCCAGACTTTATTACAGCGCACTGATCCAGCGCAGCGTTCACCTCAACCTTTAGTGGCTCCTACGTCCCCGCCTGTTCAGGTAACTTCTGTTCCAGCTCACCTACCTCTTCCTCAACGCTATGGTGGTGATCCTGCAGCATGCCGTCGATTTTTGAATCAATGCGAGATACATTTTTAACTTTCTCCGTATGCATTTCCCACTGAACGTGCTAAGGTGGGATACATCATCTCGCTCCTGACGGACAAGGCCTTGGCATGGGTTTCAGCAGTTTCGAATTCGCATCAAGTCTACGGTCTGTCTTTGATGTTCCAGGGAGGAGGGCCACCACATCATCATTATTTACCATCCGTCAAGGTTCCTGCTTGCTTCTGGAGTATGCCATTGAATGCCAAACCCTGATGGCAGAGGTCAACTGGACTAATGAGGCATTGGTCGCCGCCTTCCTTAATGGACTATCTGAAACCCTGACGGACGAGATTGCGGCCAGAGGTTTACCCATGGTACTGGATCCTTTCTCCCTCCATTCCCCTCATATTAGGATTCCCGTGGTTGCAAACTCACAATCCTACAATAGACTGGAGTATTAGACAGATTATAGACTGGAGTATTAGACAGATTACTGCATGGAGCAGTTCCTGTGTTGACCATTGCCTCAGACCTGTGAGTAATGCTTCAGTGACTTTCACCCCGGCCACCACCTCTCTTCTGCCTAAACCTTACCAGTGTTTTGCAGATGTTTTTGAAAAACTCCCTCCTCACAGGCCTTACAACTATCCAATTGACCTACTTCCAGGGACCATGCCACCCAGAGGCTGGGTCTACCCACTCTCCGTCCCGGAGACCAAGGCTATGGAATCATACATTGAGGAGAATCTCCGACGAGGGTTTAGACGCCGATCTACGTTGCCCACCGGAGCAGTGTTTTTCTTTGTTCGGAAAAAGGATGGAGAGTTGCGTCCCTGCATTAACTACAGGGGTCTCAATAACAGGGGCCTGCTGGGCCGGGGGGAAGGGGAGCAATTGTCCCCCAAGGCTGCCCTGAATCCGGGCCGGCGGGCTGGCCGGGTGGCCAGCAGACGAACATTCATGGCAGCCGCAAAGTTAAAAACTAAGCGGCTGCCACCGGGACTGGCCGCCGTGCCGGTAGCGTACCTGGCGGGGGCGGTCCGCCTGGAGTGCCGCTCACTGAGGGGTGCCGGCACGCCTCCAAAAACGATGTGCGCGGCAACTGTGGCTGGACTTGATGTCAAATGCCAGCGCACAACACTGAAGCCCTGCCCACCGTCTTCCGTGCTCAGTGTACCGGAAGGACGGGACACAGAAGAGGAAAAAGAAGAGGAAGAATGAAGAGGAGGAGGAAAAGTGACAGTGCCAGAGGAAAGGTAGGAAAATATTAGTAAGTGTGTGAGAGTGATGAGTGTTATGATGTAGTTTATGATGAATGTTTGTGAATTAAGGTTCGAGATTGCATGGAAGTGTGGGGGGATAGCATGGCATAGGGAGGCTGTCTAGGCATGATAGGAGTGTGATTGCTGTTATCAATTTTTTTTTTGTCCAACTGTGGTGTGTTAACAACACTTTTATTAAAAGTAAATTACATACCAAAATTGGACAGAAAAATTCAATAACAGTATTAATAGATATATATGATTGCAAACAGCAATCACACGCCTATCATGCTAAGTCAGCCAGTACATGCTAGAACCTGGGCATGATAGGATTGTGATTGCTGTTAATTATATATATATATATATATATATATATATATATATACATACCGTATTGGCTCGGATATAGGCCGCCCCCGTATATAGGCCACACCCTAAAAGTTTGGTGGTCTCCCGGGCGTCTTGCGGGGCCGGCGGGGGACATCTACGCAATACAACTTCCGGTGCCGGCACTGGATGTGCTGGCACCAGAAGTTGTATATGCGTATTGCGTAGATGTCCCCCGCCGGCCCCGCAAGACATCCTGTAGTCTGCTCCGGTAAGTCCGGGGGGGGGGCAGAGGTAAAACCGCTTAGACAACCTCCCGTGCCGGCACCCCACCCCCCCCAGTGGGAAATGCTGGAAGGGGAGGCTGTCTGAGCGTATCGGGGAGTAGGATGCAGGTCCCCTGCACCGCTGCGGGGGATCTGTATCCTAACCCCGCACCCCCACTTTAAAGACTTAAAGTGGGGGAAAAAAGTGCGTCCTATATTCAAGCCAATATATATTAATATTGCTATTGAAATTTTTTTTGTCTAATTTTGGTGTGTTACTGTTAATAAAGTATTTTAAAAGTTTTTTTTTTTTGGTTTTCGCCAAATGAATGCTGAATTTTCAGTTTCGGTCCAGAATTTTCATTTCGGTGCATCCCTACTATGTACTAAGCCAGTCACTGAAGTGTTAGGCCTACACCACATCAATGTTTGGCTTAGTATATAGTGATAGGGGTTGTACTGCAGCATTGTCAGTGTCTGGCTCAAAGTATAGGCACACAGTGACGGTGGTACAGCGTAATCCCTAAGTATATAATGATAACAGTTATGCTGTACCACCGTCAATGTGTGCCTCAGTATATAATGATAACAATTTTGCTGTACCCCTGTCAATGTTTGCCTAACCATAGAAACTATGCAGTTTTAAAGTGTGTGTGTGGGGGGGTGCCACATACAGGATCTGCCACAGGTGCCAAATACTCTAGGTACGCCCTTGCGTCGTGCGGCAGTCAGGCCCAATGGCCATTCCTCAGCTCTTCGTCCCACGTCTTAAAAGGGGTGGGATAAAGAGCTGAGGCACAGCTATTGGGCGGCGCGGTGCGTGCACGCCGGCCGCTTTAATTTCATTAGGCGCCGGTGGAGTGACTGCCGCACGACGGCCGCTTTCAGTGTCGCTCACAGCCGCTTTGGTGGCGCAATGGGCCACTTGACTAGACTTGCCCCCCAGGCCTTAGGCTGCCAGCCCTCCCCTGCTCAATAAGATCACCAGGCACAATATATACCCCATTCCACTAATCTCCGAACTTTTTGACAGGTTAACCGGAGCTACTATCTATACTAAGATGGATCTCTGGGGAGCGTATAACCTTGTCAGAATCCGAGCTAATGACGAATGGAAGACTGCTTTTAACACAACCGACCTGGACATTATGAGTATACAGTGATGCCATTCGGCTTGTGCAATGCTCCAGCGGTCTTCTAAGAATTCATCAAGAACGACTGTTTTAGGGATTTCCTCCAACAATTTGTCGTAGTATACCTGGATGACATTCTAATCTACTCTACTGACCTTCCGACACCGTACACATGTGGCTCGTGTCTTAGACCGACTTTGGCAACATGGACTGTGCGCCATGTTAGAGAAGTGTGTCTTTAACATCTGCAAGGTCACGTTCCTGGGATACGTCATAACCCCAGAGGGGTTTGAGATGGATCCTTCCAAGGTTCAAGCAATATAAGACTGGCCTCAACCTATAGGTTAAAAACCTCTGCAGCGTTTCTTGGGGTTCGCGAACTACTACAGACATTTTATCCGTGACTACTCCAAGACCGCTGTTCCTTTGACGGCCCTAACTAAGAAGGGGGCCAATACCCGAGGACATTTCTGCTTTCGCACGACTTAAAGATAAGTTAATCACGGCTCCTGACATCCAGATCCTTAACTACTGTTAAAGGTCAACGCATCGGAGTCCGGGGTTGGAGCTGTTTTTTCCCAAAGAGCCTCTTAGAGCCTGCGGTTATTTTTCAAGGAGGTTCTCTCCTGCCAAGAGAAATTATGACATAGGAAACAAGGAGCTCTTGGCCATCATCCTTGCCCTGGAAGAGTGGCAACATCTTCTGGAGGGCGTACAGGTTCCTACGTTGATTTTGACAGACCATAAGAACCTGCAGTACATAGAAACCGCCAAGTGCCTTAATCCACGGCAGGCCAGATGGGCTCTATTTCTCTCCCGGTTTCCATTCGTTTTGACCTACCATCCAGGTCCCAAGAATGTCAAGGCCAATGCCCTCTCTTGCATTCATACATTTCCAGGAGAGGAGAGTCATGAACTTGAGACTATTGTGTCATCAGCCAAAGTTTTAGCGGCTGTTCATTTTAGCTGTCGCACTCCCCTTCTGGGTCGCATCTCCGGACTGCAATCCCGGGCTCCAGCATCCCTGTGTTAACAGCCTATGTGACTTAATTTTGCACAAACTGATAGAGATACCATATACTAAATAAATATCTTCTAGTTATAGTTGTATATGCAGTTCCCTATACTTTTTCCTACAAGAACAGGTACTTCAGAGAAGGTTTGTAGGAAACAAATAAATATATATATATATTTTTAAAATTGCCTGTTTATGCATAAGTTTGCAGATTGTTAACAAACAAGTTGTTGTTTAATCAGCGAAATTATACAAAGCTACATTAAACCTACAAAAACAGAACTGAGTACACTACACTTGGGGTTTATTCTTCATCTTACCTGGTGGACTATTTTCCCGAAGATGTACAATAATACTTTGTGGATTAAACTGAGGTTGGTTGTCATTGGCATCTAGGATTGTTATCACAAGTCTGGTTGTGCTGTTTAGCTTTCCGGTGTCCTCTGCCACCAAGGTCAAGTTCAGTACAGGGACTAAAAATGCCTCTCTGTCTATTGCTTTGGAAGACCCTACAGCAACAACCCCTACAGCGGGAGAGACAATAAGATCCAAGTTTATCATTGTATAAATCATAACAATCGTATATGTGTTATTATTCAAAGGGGTCTATACTACTACATATTATGAAGGCCCATTCCCAGTAAACTTCTGCTGCAGTAAGAGTTTGGCTGGCCCTATGTAATGTATAGCTAAATCAGTGAGGTTTCTCCAAAAAGTCTATTTTCACATTGAATTATGCAAGGCCAGCTCAGTCATTCTAGCTGGAGAAACCTACTGGAGTTTGCACTTCATAATGAATGGTAAAGCAAGAGAGTAAACCGCCCCCCCCCCGACCTCTCCTGCAAACTCATATTCCAACTGTCCCTTTAGGGAACAGACCCCATAGATCCAAAGGTAATTCAAATAAATGAACGAACCAAGCTAAGTATTGGAAATTAATATATTCCATATACTCCATATCACACTTCTAAATGTTTCAAACAGTTCTTTCATACAGTAGTTATAGAACTGTGATGCTGAGACTATCCTGTCAAGTTTGCTCATGATTTTATAGACGTCCAGCACTTTGGAAATTTAAGCAAGATTAGATAGTGGTTAAAACACATTACCTTAACAGAAACAAAGGGGACCTTACCTGTGCTCCTATTTATGGTAAATAGATCCATCTGTGCCCCAAGAAATTTATATGACACCACTGCATTTGGTCCTAAGTCATTATCTAAAGCTAGAATTGGCCCATTCAGGACTGTGATAGATGTTCCTAGATGAAATATAAAAGTTAAAATCTTTTAAAAATACATTTTCTATTGGGTTTCAAACAACCCCCCTTCTGAATTGTTTCCCTTTATTTCCAAATGCCCTTGTGATTTGCCATGACACACATTAATAATGAATGGGGGTACAGGATGAGACATGTTATTGTGATGGCTCAGGCTGTTGCAGCCCTGGCAGACTGAATGAAGAAGACCCTCGTAGTTCCTATAATCCTGCTGGAGAAAATAAACAGATAAAATCAGTCCTGCCAGATGTAACCAAAACACATTTTAATGTAATCTTGGATTTTACACATTATACCAGTCAGGTATTTAAACTCTTTTATTACCCTTGAGCAGATTACATATGAATTAGCAAAATTTACGGTAATTTGCTGCACTGCATTTCCTTGAGTGCTACTGGACTTATTCTTTATATATAACTCCCATAGTGTTAAAAAAAAGAGACTCAATTTGGTCAAGTGTGTCTTCTAAATGCTATCATTATCAAATAGTTTATTAATATCAACAAATACATTTTTCCAAACATTAGACAGATATTAGTGAAATTAGTGAAAAGGGGTGTGCAACAGGACCGCAGTTCGGTGAACCATTGACAGTGTGGACTTTTACACCAGCAGATCGTTCATAGAGGTGGTGAAACTAAGGACTGCTTTTATGTAGGTATTTTTTCTGTGTTAGAATACATTTTATACTATTTGCATATATTCTGCTATATTCTGTTTTTATGTCTGTTTTTACATATGCTGAAAAAAGTCACCCACAGTATTCCCCACTTCAACCACTATTCACCATTTTCCTGTTTTTTTCTGAGACACCAGAACGTTGGATGCTGCTGTATTGTCATCTTACTGGGCACAGTGTAGATCAATTGTGTTTCACCTATGGATTTTTTTAGGTAAACTATTTTCTTCAAATAACCTTTAACATAGTTGTGGCTAAAGTATACCATACATAGACTTCTCAGCTGTTTTTAGACATAGTTTGAATACATATACAGTGTTGTGTTTGTTTTTTTCTAAGATGCCGTCCAACCACTGCTAAGAAAGCAACTTGATCAATGTTAATGAAGCTCCAAATCTCAGACTATCAGGTCAAAGATTCAATACCAGATGAGTATAAGTAAATCTCATCTAAGTAAAAGACTAATCCATTGAAGAACAATGTCAGCATGGCTAGAATTCAAACAAAGTTTTGTTGGGAATCAGAGATTTGGCTAGAAAGGGCATTTTATACCCTTTTGGGACTTCTAAAGGAACAGCTGCTGTATACTCTTGTGGCAATCCTTTGTAGGGCTTCTTATGGTGGATCTTTTACAATAATAGATTACCCTTGCTTAAAGTTTAAAAGCATGTGGATTTGTTCCCCACGGAAAAAGGTTTTCTACTTATATAGACAAACACTAGTGATTCAATTATGACTTGATTTGTCTTTTGTTGGAAACAGGAGATTGGGCATTTCCACAAACATGGGTTACTAATGGTGATTTAATTATTTATCTATTTATTTGAATGGGTTAAGGGAAGCTGAGAGAATGATATTTTTGCGCATAAATCAGAGATCATGGATATTCTAATCATGTAATGTATGTATTTCAGACCATTATTGTCTGCTATGGTGGATCAGTTATTAATAGTCTGAGATACTTAAATTGAATTGTTAGAGTTAAAAGAGAAAGTATTAAACAAAATGGCTCTGGAAAGATAACAACAATTTAAAAAGGGCTTGCTAGCTTTTTAAAATTATGATCTATTGCTCCAGGTATTATATGTTTTATGTTTGGATATTGTACTTGTTAAAAAGATATATGGTGGACTACTTACAGCCTCCCTGAGATTTCCACTATTCACACCGGCACAATTACTAGTCATTCGACTGCAAGGAAGAACAAAGGGAGGGAATCTTCTAAAGACTCCTTGCTATTCTAGAAGATGGAGTAATAAGTCAATGTCGATAGCTTTTTATTGAGCTATCATCTGAACAAAACTCCAGAAAATAGAACATGATTGTACATCTTTTTCTATGCTAGCCCAGTAAAAGTTACCACACTCAGCCAAAGAACCTTTTAGCCATATAATACACATTTTTCGTTGTGTGTCCAAATCATTTGTTAAGAATTCTAGAATGCCTACCTACTGTCATTACGTTGGACTAAAAAAAATGTACTCTGCAGCTACCTATTTAACAACTTCACCAATATACATTTATACATTTAATAAACACTCCAGGCTACCAAATTGTTTGTACTTATATGTTTCTAATATAAAGTCATCAGCTACATTGGCTATCCTACCCAAGTTACATAGTTTCAACTCTTTACTTACCCTTTTCACATTTTTTTATTTTTTATAATTTACTCAATGTATGTCTTCTATCACTTCTCATAAATAATGCATACAGTAAAAATAAGCAGGTCTCGAGACAAAGCCAGTGTTGGTGTGTTTTATAATTATAGTAATATGTACACATTTCCCAGCCTTGCATATCATGTTAGTTCGTTACATAGATGTAATGTTTGTTGCATTAATCTAGATTGGATCTAAAATATAATTATATAAAATATAACATATAAACAATTCCTATTTTATATTATTTTTGTTCTCTGACGGAATATACTACCTGCCGGTGAATTCTCCATTATTTCAGCTCCATAGGATCCCTGAGTGAACAGAGGGTGGTTGTCATTTTCATCAGATATGGTTACAACCAATAAGTCAAAATCCTGTACATAAATAAGAAGTACATGTTGAAAGATAAGAATATAAAAAACTGTTGACATGATGTAAAATCATTTTTGGGCAGCGTATTTTTGATTTACGATATTATCAATAAACTTACAAGGATATAGGTTGAATTTAGAACACCAATGTACAAATCTGATTGTCAATGACAAGTATATTAAAGTCATCTAGCTCCTACAGCCAAGTCAGTATCTAAATATGTGTAATTAAAGAGGACACAAGCATAATATTAAAACCTCAGTCTAGAGCCTGCAAGTCTGGTGAACTGGTCCACCTAGGGTACCTCATAAAACCTGCCATTTCTTCACCTTAATGATACCTGTCACTTAAAAACTTCATTAAAAAGTTGCTTTGAAATAGAGTCATATTCTCCAAAAGCTTTCTTATAGTAGTACCGTATTTGCTCGATTATAAGACGAGGTTTTTTCCAGAGCAAATGTTCTGAAAAATACCCCTCGTCTTATAATCGAGGTCGTCTTCTAATCAGACCTCATTCTGCTTCGGCCGTGCTGCTTACCGGGCTTTGATCACAAGCAGCGTCTCTGCTATTAGCAGCAGGAGAACAGGAAGCTAGCACAGTCCTCACATAATCTACCTCCCCCCTCCTTCCTCTGGGGGCGGGGCCAGAGAAGTTGCTCGCACAGCCGGGCCCCTGCAGAAGTCTGCGAGTGGGAGATCTCCAGTTCAGGTAAGGGGGTGGGGGGTTTGAGCGTGTGTGTATGTGTGATTAATGGAATGAATGAGTATTTAAATGTTTGTGAATGAGTGTGTGTGTGTGTTATAGCATGGATGTGTAAGGGGGTGGGGGTGGTAGCATGGCATAGGGAGGCTGTAATCACACTTCTATCATCCCCAGGTTCCAGCATGTACTGGCTGCCTTGGCTTGATAGGAGTGTGATTGCTGTTAGCAGTATATATATATATATATATATATATATATATATATATCCAGAAATGCATTTTAACCCCTTATATGCCACTCAGCCTCATGATATGCCGTTTAACCCCCTATTTGCCAGAGTGGCATATAAGGGTATAAGGCATATCATGGGGCAGAGGGGCATATAGGGGGTTAAAAGACATATCATAGGGCACAGTGGCATATAGGAGGGTATAATACATTTATGGAGGCAGAGTGGCATATAGAGGGTTAAAAGGCACATCATGGGGCAGAGTGGCATATAGAGGGTTAAAAGGCACATCATGGGGCAGAGTGGCAAGCCTGGGGGCAGATGTGCATAACTGGGGGGGGCAGGTTGGCAAATAAAAGGAAATAAAAAATATATTTTTCTCAATCATAGCTTTTATTAAATATGAAAATTTGTTTACATGAATTAATATTTACTAGTAAAACTTTTTTCCTATAGGGTAGTCTTATATTCAGGCTTTTTGTTTTTTTTCCTAAATTAATATTTTGATTTTGGGGGGTCGTCTTATAATCAGGGTCGTCTTATAATCGAGCAAATACGGTATTACGTTACCGCAGTCTAACCTCCCATAACGACTTCCAGTACCAGTCCCATTGAAACTAGAGGACAAATGCCCATTCTGTGATGTCTGATATCGGTAGGCAGAACAGAGCAGTCCACAGGGAACAGAGACACAGCTGAACAAACTGTGCAAGAGTCTACAGAAAATGGAACATTTCTACGGGAAGAAGAATGTATTCAACAGTTGTACATAATAATTTAGGTACTTAGGAAAATTGGGGAAAAAAACATCTAGGCTCGACTGTGTACACTTCATTTCAAGGGTCCTTATACTAATTCTAACTGCAATTATGTGTCAATAACCCAGGCTATAAATAATATAAACAGGCTATAAATAATAACAGAGGAGATCAACCCAGTGTATGCAGTAAACTGAGAACAAAAAGGACTTTGTGTACCTGGTAGATACTGTAAAGCAGTGCATTAACACTGAAAATGTGTGTATTTTAAGTTAGAAATAGTAATGCTTAAATAAAACAGTGCGGTTAGTTAAACTCAGTTATTGCTTTCTTCATGAAAACTGAGAATATCAGAGATAATTTGCCTGAACTCCTGGGAAACAAACCCGAACAGCAATCTTATTCATTAAAATGTATGATACTGTTTAATTATGTTTGGTGAGGTCTAATCAAAAATTTCAGATTCTCCCATCAAGGGTTGCTGTCAACAAAGGTTGTATGTTGGTTGAGCTGTCAAGTTGGTCAGTGGGCATGATTTTTGAAAGATGATCAGTGCTGAGTAAACTAGACTACTTTGAATTCTAGATGTATGGTGGTTAGCTGGAAGCTCAGTAGAAATACCGTATTTGCTCGAAAAATACCCCTCGTCTTATAATCGAGGTCGTCTTCTAATCAGACCTCAAAAAAATGTCCGCTGGGGCCAGGCTGCTTACCGGTTCTTTGGTCGCGAGCAGCGTCTCTTCTAGCAGCAGGAGAACAGGAAGCTAGCAAAGTGTCACATGACTCTGCCTCCCCCCCTCCTTCCTCTGAGGGCGGGGCCAGAGAAGGTTATATGAACTGCATTTTCATAGATCTATTAGCTTTTGTGTTTAAAGTAAATACTCTCTTTTATTTCATTTTAGAAAGAGAAGTGGTAACAAATTTAAGGTTCATACAAAATTGCATCTCTCAAAGAAACATTTTTTAAAAAAATCATATACACTACCATTTAAATGTTTGGGGTCACTTTAAAATGTCCTTGTTTTGAAAGAAAAGTGCACTTTTTTCATTAAAAATACATTGCAAGCATTGTCAATGTGGTGAATGACTACTGTAGCTGGAAACAGCTGGCTTTTAATGGAATATCTTCATAAGCGTAGAGAGACCACTTATCAGCAACCATCACTCCTGTGATCAAACAGTACAGTTTGTTAGCTAATCCAACTTTAAGTTTAAAAGGCTTCTTGATCATTAGAAAACCCTTTTGTAATTATGTTAGCACTGTTAGAAAACTCCCTATTTTCCATGAAAACAGCTAAGTGACCCCAAACTTTTGAACATAATATATATATATATATATATATATATATATATATATATATATATAGTATCTCACAAAAGTGAGTACACCATTCACATTTTTGTAAATATTTTATTATATCTTTTCATGTGACAACATTGAAGAAATGACTCTCTGCTACAATGTAAAGTAGTGAGTGTACAGCCTGTATAACAGTGTAAATTTACTGCCCCCTCAAAATAACTCAACACACAGCCATTAAAGTCTACACCTTGGCAACAAAAGAGAGTACACCCCTAAGTGGAAATGTCCAAATTGGGCCCAATTAGCCATTTCCCCTCCCTGGTGTCATGTGACTCATTAGTGTTACAAGGTCTCAGGTGTGAATGGGGAGGAGGTGTGTTAAATTTGGTGTTATCGCTCTCACACTCTCTCATACTGGTCACTGGAATTTCAACATGGCACCTCACGCCAAAGAACTCTCTGAGGATCTGAAAAAAAAGAATTGCTGGTCTACATAAAGATGGCCTAGGCTATAAGAAGATTACCAAGACCCTGAAACTGAGCTGCAGCCCGGTGGGCAAGACCATACAGCAGTTTCAAAGGACAGGTTCCACTCAGAACAGGCCTCGTAATGGCCGACCAAAGAAGCTGAGTGCACGTGCTCAGCGTCATATACAGAGGTTGTCTTTGGGAACAGTATGAGTTCTGACAGCATTGCTGCAGAGGTTGAAGGGGTGGGGGTCAGCCTGTCAGTGCTCAGATCATACGCAGCACACTGCATCAAATTGGTCTGCATGGCTGTTGTCCCAGAAGGAAGCCTCTTCTAAAGATGATGCACAAGAAAGCCCGCAAGCAGTTTGCTTAAGACAAGCAGACTAAGGACATGGATTACTGGAACCATGTCCTGTGGTACGATGAGACCAAGATAAACTTATTTGGTTCGGATAGTGTCAAGCGTGTGTGGTGGCAACCAGGTGAGGAGTACAAAGACAAGTGTGTCTTGCCTACAGTCAAGCATGGTGGTTGGAGTGTCATGTCTGGGCCTGAGTGATGCCGGCACATCCACCAGCTCCATGATGTTGTCATGGAGGAGTGGAAGAGGACTCCATTGGCAACCTGTGAAGCTCTGGTGAACTCCATGCCAAAGAGGGTTAAGGCAGCACTGGAAAATAATGGTGGCCACAAGAAATATTGACACTTTGGGCCCAATTTGGACATTTCCACTTAGGGGTGTACTCACTTTTGTTGCCAAGGTTTAGACATTAATGGCTGTGTGTTGAGTTATTTTGAGGGGACAGCAAATGTACACTGTTATACAGGCTGTACACTCACTACTTTACACTGTAGCAGAGTGTCATTTCTTCAGTGTTGTCACATGAAAAGATATATAAATATTTACAAAAATGAGAGGGTTGTACTCACTTTTGTGAGATACTGTATATATGGATTACAGAACATACCCGTCTGGAATTCCGGACATTTTCTGGATTGTCTCTCACAGTCACTGTTAGCTTATACTCGGCTACTTTCTCTCGGTCTAGCTGGCGATTCACGTAGACTACTCCAGTCTGAAAATAAAAGTACAGAAGGTTCATAACATGAAATTGATTAATAAACAGAATTAAAAACATGATAAATTACCTAGCTGCAGGCTACTTTAAATGATATCTGAGACTTGTCTTGGAACACTATAATTAGATATCAAAATTGCCCTAAAAATTAAACCATTAAGTATCATTCACGTACAGTCTGTGCCAGCATTCTATTTTGGGCTTGTTGTGAGCTTCTTTAGATTGATTTTGTATAATGAAAACATACATATATCTTAAACATGTACTGACATGCACAGGTAAAAATACATCAAATGAAAATACAGGAATAGTTATGTCAAACAAGCTACAAAGGACATGAGTAGGAAAATGGGTTCAGGTTTTCTGCCTTGGTAAGATTAATTGCTAGCACAACACCAATAAGAGTTCAGAGTAAGTCACGATGGCTTATGTCCCCCGTACAGAGAAGAGATTTGATTTTATCGCTGTTTTCTATTAGCTCCTACATTTTTTGCATCAACGTACGTTTTCATTTATGTAAAACGTGTTCTCAGTGTTCCCTGCAGTTATGTTGAAGGTCAGAAGAGCATTACGCCCAGCGTCTGCATCACTAGCGAGAATCCGGGTAACAGGCGTTGATACAGGGGTGTTCTCGCTGATGGTAATATTTTGTGGAAGATTAAGAAGAACTGGATCATTATCGTTGATATCTAGCACACGTACTTCAACAACAACCTGAAATGAGAATAGAAGAGCAAGATGAACACGTTTTGTGGGGGTTACATTTATGTAACTAAGCCCTTTAAAGAGCTTGTGACTTTAACTATGACAGACAGCACTGTTGGGGTCATGTCCCTGAGCTGGGTTTGTGGGTGTGTTTATTCCCAGAAAGAACTGGAAGCTGCCATTCCCATGGCTTAATAATGAAATCCAATTTAGTTAGGAAAAAAATGCATTTATTTTGGGTCACCTTTATGAACATTTTTATAACATTTATGATGTATGCTGAGTACTATATTCTGAACACACAGATCCATTGTTTCTACCAGGCTTTGGGATGTTTTATGTACCCAGCATTAATTATGGACATTGAACTAGATTGTAAATTTACTTAGATGTAAATCAAAAACACAATCTGATACTGAGGAAAGATCCCCATGACACAAAAAGCACACTAGATGGGCTGAATGGTTGCCACCTGCCATTAAAGTCCATGTTTCTTTGTTTCAGTCCATACTATGCTGAAAACAACCTTACCGTAGAGCTGAATGGTGGATTTCCACGGTCTTTTGCCATGATAGTAATGTTATAAAAAGCTATATTCTCTCTATCAAGTTCATAATCCTTTCGAACTCGTAAATCTCCCTCCACTGAAGACACCACAAATTCTCCTGTCATATGAAAAAAAGATACATATGTAATTAGAATATACATGTAATGTTAGGCAAAGTTGGTGATGTCAGACAAAGTTTGTGATTCTAATTTGCAAGCAGTTATATTAGTTGACGTGAAAATGGGCCAAAAACTATTTGGACAAATCTTTCAGTTTGTTTTTGGCTCATTAGCTTTCAGGCAACAAATTTTGTTTCTTGCCCATTCAGGTCGGCTGAAAATTCAGTTGGAATTTTAGCTTTGGAACAAAATTTGGTGCCCACATTTCCTCTCTCACATTATTATTCACTCTCTAACGTTCTCTAAATGTTTCCATATCTTCTCTGCTGACGACTTCCACTCTGCCGACCACTTCAGCTACCACACCTTCTTATTCATCTTCTACTTCTCTCTTCTCTTCTATCTTCAATCTGCTATCATTTGTCCTCTCCCCAATCCTCCACTTGAACTCGGGCAATATGATGACGCTTGTGGTGATGTCTTCTCCCTCGATAAGAGGATCGGGGACAGGACGTCACCGCAATTTTGGTGGAAGTTCTATTGCTGAGTTTTATTCAGAGATGTGGACAAAGATAGAAAATAGCAGACTGGAGATTGAAGAGAAAAGAGAAGAGTAGGGAGAAGATGTGGAAGCAGAAGTGGACAGTAGTGAAAGTGGTTAGCAGAGAAGGTAGGGAAACATTTAGAGGGCGCGAGAGAATTAGAGTGTGACTTTTTGTTATAACATTGCGCCTCCTTTCAAATAAGCTTGTCTTTTGTACTTTTTAAATCCCATAAGTACTTAAATGTTTCTCGTACATTTCCCATCACTCTTCTTTCATCCAAGCTATACATATTAAGATCCCCTAGTCTTTGCTGATAATTTTCATCTTGCACACCAATTAACATTTGTGTATATTAAAAAAATAATAAAATAAAAAATAAAATCTTGTGTATAAAATCTTTGTGTATATTAAAAAAAACGAACAAAATAAAATCTTCCCAAACACTATATAAATACGTACAGGGCCCATACAAAGTGCTCCCCAAATAGAGGACTGCATTGGGAGGCGCGGGCGGTCAGGCACTGTACCTGCTGGTCCCGGTAATCCCCTGCAGTCCTGCAAGACTGCCTTCACTCTGCTCCCAGTGTCTCCTCTCTTGCTCCGCCCAGGAACAAAACTGAGTCACGTGATGTGATGTCACTTCCCGTGACTCCGCCTTGTTCCTGGGCGGAGCAAGAGAAAAGACTCTGTGAGGGAGCAACTCTAGGGCAACCTTGCAGGACTGCGCGGGAAATCTGCAGTTCAGGTAAGGAGGTGGGCTTGATTGGCCAGTGGAGGGAGCTGGCGGGAGTGGAACAGCCACAATGCGGTAGCGGGCAAAAAATCAGCGGGAGCGGGATTAAAAAGCAGTCCTGCGCAGGGCTCTATCTCCAAAGACCTCTTCATTCATAGAACATTACAAAGGACAAGAGGTCACTCGCTAAGACTTGAAGAAAGGAGATTTTGTCTACGACAGCATAGGGGATTTTTTACAGTAAGGACAATAAAAGTATGGAATTCACTGCTTGAAAGTGGTGCTAGCAAATACATTAGATGCCTTTAAAAGGGACCTGGATATTTTTTTTAATGAAGCAGAACATAGAGGACTATGTATGATAGCATAGGAATTAATATTTATTTAGTGCTTGTTGATCCAAGGAGGAAAAGGGTTGAGCTTGATGGATGCTAGTCTTTTCTCAACCTAAGCTACTATACTATACTATCTTTATGAGTTATGCTTTTCAACCACATATACAGTTGTGACAACAAGAAAGTACACACTCTTTGAATTCTATGGATTTACATATCAGGACATAATACCAATCATCTGTTCCTTAGCAGGTCTAAAAATTAGGTACAACCTCAGATTAACAACAACACCACATTACTGGAATTTTGGCCCGCTGTAATAATGTTTATGCACAGCTCACTTAAGGTCACGCCACAGCATTTCAATCGGATTGAGGTCTGGACTTTAACTGGGCCATTGTAACAACTTAATTCTTTTCATTTTCTGCCATTCTGTTGTAGATTTGGTAGTGGTATTTGGATCATTGTCCTGTTGCATGACCCAATCTCAGCCAAGCTTTAGCTGTCGGACTAATGGCCTTACATTTGACTCTAGGATACTTTTGTATACAGAGGAGTTCATGGTTGACTGTAAGGTACCCAGGTTTTGTGGCTGGAAAACAAGCCCAAATCATCACCCCTCCACTACTGTGCTTGACAGTTGATATGAGGTGTATGTGCTGATATGCTGTATGCTCCATATGCCCTGTGCATTATGGAGACAAAGGACATTGTTGCAGGAGACTTGTTGTTTGTTGAAATGCGAGTTTGCAAACCTAAGCCATGCTGCTATGTTCTTTTTAGAGAGAAGAGGCTTTCTCCTGACAACCCTTCCAAACAAACCATACGTGTTCAGTCTTTTTCTAACTGTACTGTCACTCCACCTGGATCTGCAGATTGTGAACAAAAAAACTACTAGGACCATCATAATGTATAAAAATACTTATTAGAGGTAGGTCCAGGGGTATCTTTAAGGTTTTGATTATCGCAAGACTGGCAGAGACACAACACATTTCATAGTAAAACCATCATACTGATAGGCAGGCACATTTCAGTAGATAGGGACTGTAACATCTTCCACGTAGAGCCCTGCGCGGGATGGCTATTTTTAATCCCGCTCCTGCCCACTCCCACTGATTTTTTGCCCGGTCCCGCAACGTGGGTGTTCCACTCTCGCCATTTGTGGGCAATCACGCCCACCTCCTTACCTGAACTGCAGAGTTCCCGCGCAGTCCCGCAAGGCTGCCTTCTCGCTGCTCCCTCACAGTGTCTCTTCTCTTGCTCCACCCAGGAACAAGGCTGAGTCATGGGAAGTGACATCACATCATGTGACTCCATTTTGTTCCTGGGCAGAGCAAGATAGGAGACACCGTAAGGAAGCAGCAAGAAGGCAGCCTTGCACAGGATTATCGGGACCCACAGGTACAGTGCCTGACCGCCCACAGCACCAGCAAGACCACCCGCAAGTTTTTTTTCCAGTGGGACCCACCTTCCAATGCAGTCCTCTACTTCCATGCACTGATACACAAAAATGATGCGCTACTTTCTGTAACAACTCTTCCCTATTATTTAGCAATATGTATGTATTCAGTTTGTAGAATTTATAAGTTCCTGTTTCTACACAGTTTATGTTCTTAAAGCTATTTCTGAATAGTTTGCTACCTCTGACCATGAGACCATTAGGTTAACAATAGTTCATTTTACATTTTCTATTATCCAAGGCCAGCTGGTTGCAGCAGGAAAGTGCCAAAAGGCAAATTATCTTGGTATTAAGAAGTGTGCCTTAAAACATTCCTCCCACATATACAGAATGTACAAAACTGTATTTGTATTCTAAACAGATTTACAATTTAAGGGCATTCTTTGCTAAAAAAACATTGCCTGATTAGTGCTGAGATACCGCTCAAGTTTTTTGTACTCATGCGCTATATATATTGTAGCAGAATTGCCTGATTACAGACAAGAAACTCCAAACACCAGCAGATTAAAAGCAAAATGTGGTTTATTTTAGCTTTCTGTAAGGTCCACAGTGTTGCAGTATAAATAAACAAAACAAAATCCTACTCCATCTTGGAGACTATCTATACAAGATTCTTATCTCACTAACTAACCGGCCAGCTAATCCAGTCCCAGTCATCAAAGTAGTAGCAGCACAACACTAGTTTGTTTGGACCCTACCTTTTTATAAAGGTCTGAGGGCCTCTGGCTTGACTGCCTCTCTGCCTGTTTCAGACAACTAATGCCTCTAACAGCCGCCCTTTAAACCCCTCAGTGCAGGTTAATTAGTTCCACCTGCTGACTTCCAGCAATTAACCCCTTCATGCTGGGAATATTGAGCGTTCCAACCTGCCACTGATATAGACAGACTCCATTACCTTGCCACAATATATATATATTTAATGCAACTATACTATTTCTGTAACCCATGTTAAGCAACTTGTAACCTTAAGCAACATGTTAATAATAATAATAATATAAGAAACAATTTCACTGTGAGTATGGTGAATGAAGGGACATATTTAGGTCTAATAAGGCAAAATGTGTTGTCCTTTGGAAAGTGTACTTTTTACTGTCGTTAAATATATTTTAGAAATATTGGAATAGCTTTCCAGCTACTGTGCTTAAGGGAACTGACCGCAATGCTGAACATAAGATAAGAACCTAAGTTAAACTTACTGTAGGTTTGAAAAATGACCATATGGCCACCTTAGTAAAGTATGAGATACATTTTCAATAGCCAAAGGAGGACAATGTGCTGCTCAAATATGTCACTTTGCAACCTACTAATAGCTATTTAAGTTGCTAGGTAAGGAAGAATTGGAAGAATAATGCAACTTAACTTATTTATACAATTTAAAGGGACATGCATATGATAGGCTTGTGAATCCTTCACATTAACATTCGCTTTACTTTTCCTAAAGCTCCTTGGCTTGAAGGAGATGTGTTTGGCCAAATGTTCGCCAGTGTGCACATGCGCTATGCTCATCTCCAGCCAGCCCCAAGGTCTAATTAGACCCCTACATTCTTGTGTATAAGTGTCAGTGATTGGCAAAGGGGGGGGGGGGGTAAAAGCAATGCAGCTTCTCTCAAAGGAATGTGCTTTTTTCCCCTAATGTTCAGCTAACAAATGTTTATTAAATTACTTAATGTACTGGCGTGTAGCTTTAAGTATAAACAAGTTTTAGACTAAACACAGGTTTGCAGAACAGTCACAGTCAAATCCACTAAACCTTCTGAGCGCCTAGAAAACAGGGACATCAGTCCAAAAAAAAGGGAACTGTGATCCCAAATATAGACTGCCCCCATTAAAGAGAGCATAAGGGAACTATAAATAGCCACGAGTATAACTTCTCTCTTGTAATTTGCTATTTTCTGCACAAGGACATAATGTTCTTTTATTGCTTTGAATTACCTTAAAATACCTAGTACTTGTGGATAAGGTAAATACGGTAATATAACCAGCACTAGAAGAACAAAAGATGATCTAATTATACCAATGTATCCCCTCCTGTTGGGTATTCATCTTCTCCATAGGACAGGACAAAAGAAAAAACTACAAGGTAACGTCTTGTAGATGTCATTAAACATTTCAATAGTAATTATTTTATTACATTGCATGGCATGTAAAATATATGTTCAAATGAAGCACTGGTGGATTGTTACTGACAGCAAACCAGACATGCAGAAAAGTTGCATAAGTTCATGGTTGCATAAGTTGTTCCTTATTTATGTGCCTTCTCAAAAGATGTTGAAACCTACCAAGTTCCTGACAAAAAAATACAAAACGTGAAAGCAGAATGAACAGTACTCGCTAAAGTCAAATACTACATTTTTTCATGGTAACCAACCCACTCCCATGCATTGGGGCACCCTTTACCCAATTCTCAATGACACAGTATTTTTATTTTTTATGGTAAAAACAAAAGTTTTTGTGTCGAGGGATATCAGTTATGGGACTTGTCGTGTTGAAGATGCCTGTATACCTGTGAGACTAACTGTGGTCACATGCTGGAAATTACCAAGTAGCGCAGAATGTGCTATAAAAGTATATTTTACTAATTGTATGTAAAAAAAAACACTGCTGGGAAAAGATGTAGCAGTTTGATGACACTTGGGCTTTTGAATCAGACACCATAAACACCATAGACACCGAAGGATAAAAAAATACAGTAAACCAGGCAGTTATGAGTTAACAGAAATAGACACCTGTGTGGTTATTACAGGTATTAGGGAAAAAAATAACTTGTATGCTATTAAACACAACTGGTATGAGCAGGGGTTGCTGTAAATGTCTTTTTAACTATTGATGGACATACTGAGCAACTTTCAGCAATCACACCTTTCGCAATACCTTGGGATTATAGGAGAGAAGGTGGGATGTCTTTTAGTCTAGAGACAGCTTTATATCAATATTAATGTTTATCTTCAGTTGCAATGGAGATCATATAACATTTAAGTGTTGATTTAAAGATTACCAGGGTGATCAATTGTTTAGGGCCATGTTTAGGCTTGGACCTGAGAACTTGGTGCTTGCCCACACCTCTGTAGCTACAGGAACTTTCTGTTGTAGATAGGTGTAATGAAGACTTAGATACTACCTACTTGATCTCCAACAATCTAGGCACACCTGTCATTTCATTTGTGCTCTATTACTAATTAGTCATTAGGGGGCTGCCAATATAACCTTGCTGCTCCTGGCATTCAGCGACCCTGCCTTTCTTGTGATTCCTTCTTGCTGACCCAGCTTGTCTCTAATGCTTCATTTCTTGTGAAGTCTACAGTAGTGACCCAGCTTGTCTCCTTCTAAAGCTACCAAGGCCTCTCCTAGTTTCTACTCAAAGCTAGGGACTCATTCCCTGTTAGAGGGCATTGCCTAGTGCATGAATCCGTCCCTGCATCTGAAGTTCAACCTAATCCAACATCCAGAACCTTGACAAACCTGAAGCAAAGGGCATAGCAGCTCCAGCCCAGTCCTATCTTTGGGGCCCACAGCAGCTGTTCCTTGGGTCTTCTTAACAGATATACTGAACCTTTTAAGTATTTACAGGAGAGAGTGAAAAACAAAAGCTAACTTTTGTTATAACAACTAAAGTACCAAGACGATCTAACACTGCTAAAACTGGGAACAGGAGCAGTTGCTAATGATAGTATGTAATTTTAAAAATACAAGGTATACCTACTTACAACGTACATTCAACAAGATCCAGGGACAAGGTACAAAACAATCAGAACTGGTATAGTTAAAAATGAACTCTTGGCCATCTCTGTAACTACTGTACTGTGGTTGAGAGGAAGTAGTGCAGGAAATTACTGTAGTGGAGTAACAGGTTTTGAAATGACAGTGAATATCTTTATCTAAACAAATATTAATACATACATATCATAGTACTGTTCTATCTGAAACGCAGAATCCAGGGTTCCTTTTATACTCAAGCACTGATGAGTAGGAGAGATATTCAGTGATATTTACACTGACAGTAGGGGGCACCAGGGAGCCCACTAGGGATGGCTTTGGTGTGATAACTTAAAACTTTCACAATATATCATGAACATGTACCTGCTGATTATACATCATACTTTAAAATAAGAATGAAATAAAGAGACATCACCCAGCTGTCATGCTCACCCAAAAGGTCACCTCCAACAATGCTGTATTCCACCTGACCATTGAGACCAGCATCTAGATCAATAGCCTTAAATGTCGACACTCTGGGACCTGGTTGTCCTTCAGTGATCTGAAAGGGTCCCTCATACGCCTTTGGAAATGTAGGCCAATTGTCATTAATATCATTTACATTAACTATGACCTGTAATGATGAAACAACAATGTGGTATTATGAAACAGATAATATCTTTCAGGTTTAAAATATTACACAAAGAATCAGGAGGGGGATAAGTACTGCTTGCAAAAAAGAGTAGGGCTTTTTTTTGGCTGTGCTTGAGACATTAGTTTTTGGTAAAAAAAAAAAATCTGGTAAAATGATCCACCATTTCAATACACTGCAGATCCCGGAAACCAATTTTATTTTTTTCATTCAAGTAAAAGGTGCAAAACAACTGGTGGTGAGTTGACAACCTATTTTTAATAGACGTGGCCAACGGTAGCTAAACTACAAAACTCATGAGTCTCAGTCAGCCTTTGATGTTTTCGTGATAACTCTAGTAGCCTTGGTGTATTATTTATTTCACAAATTTATGTTGGAACAGAGTAATGAATGAGAAAAGGTTCTTCAGAAATTTGCCCTGTTTTAATAAAAATAAATAAGCCAACAAGTAAATAAAAATGGACAGGATCTAAATAGTATTCCCACATACCGTAGCTGTTGAAGTGAAACGGCGCAAAGGAAGAGGACATTGATCTGTAGCTGTCACTACCAGCGTGTAACGGCCCAGGCAAACCTCATAATCCAGCTCCTTTACTGCGCGGATCAAACCCTAGTTGTAAATAATATTTATTATTATATTTTAGGCACATCTATAACTTTACAACAATCACTCCATCCAGTATTGTGTTTTGGTGCTAGCATTTCGTAAATTCAAAGTAATTTAGCAACATAACAATACTGCGTTCACATATTGACACGTTTATGCATGGTTGAAAATTTGAACGCAAAGGCATTTAGTCGAAATAATTAGAAATTAAATGTTGTTTTGTGGCTAATAGCAAGTATTTGACGTTGTAGTATATTATTAGGATGGTAACATTGTTTCTGATTACTTTATAAGCCAGCATTTGTGGAATTATATAAAAGGCGTTTATGTGGAAAACAAGAACATATTTTCAAGATGTAGAATTTAAACCACAGGCCAGATGCTTTGGGAACTAAATATAGTGACTTTATGAAGCAATACGCTGAATAGTGACTATGCCCCATGACCCTTAACAAGACTTTTTATAGCTTTACTTGTAGTAGGATACAAAAACTTTTTGCAATTTTGGGGAAATAGCTTAAAGTAGTACAGTCCAAAAATTGCCTTTACTGCATTGATCAAAACCTAGTTATAAATAATAATTATTATAACACAACCCAAAAACTTAATATTAGATTTTTAAAAAAATCATAAGGGTAGAATAACATAACACTCAACTGCTATTTGTTTATTCTACTTGTTTTTGTTGTTGTTCTGAATTTCAATATTTTTCATGCACAATGCAGGTACTTCTCAGATGAGTAAATGTGGTTTTTAACCACAAATTACTCTTCAGAATTAGGAGAAAACGGGTTGCACTGTAGCTAAAGTCTGATGACAAATTTTGAGAACCAATGCTCTAACCAACAAAAAACAGGTAGTAAAATGAGAGAAAATAACAGAATTGTTCTTACTGTTGCCCTGTCAATGCTAAAGGTATTCTGGAGGTTGCCACTGATGATCGAGTAAGAAACAGTGCCATTGGGGCCCTCATCGTGGTCTATAGCTTTGATGGTGATTATGACAGAGTTAAGGGTAAGAGGACCCTCATCCAAAGTGACCTCATATGGCAGCCTTTGAAACTCAGGGGCATTGTCGTTTTCATCCAGAACAGTCACGTTTACCGTTGTTGTTGTCTGAAAATAAAATGAAAAGCTAATATAATTATTGTGTAAGTAGACAGAATTCAAAATGTACCTTAGTTTTTTATCTTGTGAGTAATGGAAGTGTCTAGTACAAGTTTTCTCATTTAAGGGGTTTTATTTTATTTAAAAAAAAAAAGAGCCGGGCAGATTGGATACTCCACTTTTATAAAACAGACTAAAAATTGCATTTCAGTATATCCCATTATGAAATATTGCAAGAACACAATCCACTGGGAGATGTACCCTGTCCAATAACAAATTGCTAACGCTCTCGTAATCCGAGAAACGGCATTCCTGAATAAAAATACATACGATATGTGGAAATCATGGAGGTGAAAACAGACAAACTTATTATGTATGAAATATCAGCACAGTTCCTTTATGTAAGTGCATTGTACTTTGAACATTTCTGCAGACATTTACGTGTGTTTTATTTTGGGGCTTGTGGGGCTTGTCATCATGCTAATAGTAAAAGTAAACCATGAGTGCAATGATTTATAACCGTGAGCTGATTTGTGCAGGGCCCTCCTCACCTTTGGTTTCTGTAATTCCAAATTGTGATATGAAGCATTACTTGTTATGTTTACCCACTGTACAGCATGACGGGATATGAAAGCACTATATAATACTAGCAACATACATGCTTTGAATGAATGAAGTATTTGATTTCTTTTCCAAGTAATATGCCTACTTTAAGTTGAATGAAGATCTGACCTTTAGTAGAAATGTAGATTTTTGTCATGTTTTTCGCACTTTTCTTGATGGGTCACCCCTGATTTATTCATTTCATTCCTGGGTAAGGGACATGGGTGAATGCTGCCCTTTATCAGCCTTAGTAGTCCAGCAGTAGTACATAACTCACCATTTTCTGCAGCCCTCCACATGACAGATGAATCAAGTAAGGACAAGTGAATCAACTAATTACTTATGAAAACACATTATATATTATTTCATAGGATACTCTGTTCTGACCTTCACTGATCTTTGCTACAACATATTTTTTCATGTTTTTTTTGGGGGGGGGGTTGGAGGTTATTGTAGGTTCCTGAGAAGAATGTATTTCAAGATATTTTTCTTACGTTCATTAATATTTGTATTTGTCAAAAATATAAATACGGTATCTGAAAAAAAGTGTTTTCTATCCAGCAAAAAAAGTCTATCATTTATATGGATGATTTGAATGATAATAATACATACATTGACAAATAGCCATAATATTTTGGATGGAAAGAGTCTAAAATCCTTGGATACAAAGGGGGTTAAGGCCGACTGTCTCACAAGGAAGCAAACAAAGACAATAACAAAGCCCTTAATTAGTTAATTGTGTAAGTGTGATCACAAATCAAGGCAAATATTCAGCATTCAACTGCAAATCAAAGAGTATCTTCTGTTATTAAACATAAATTAATTCACCATGAACAACAACAGAGCACATAAACATCAAGCCTAGAGAAGAACTGAAAGGAGAAATCACTACTTTGCATACCCAAAATCCAAGCTATTCAGCATACTGTGTGCCATGATACTGATACTTTGCTTACAATACATACGCCACATAGATTAACACATGATAAAACATGACACAAACAAATATACAAATATTATATATGCCATTTGCCACACAATTCATTAATACGTAATTAAATTAGCTGAGTTAATTATTTAAATGTTATACTATTAATGAAAGTGGGTACGCAAGTCAAAAGAAAGTCTACGCAAAGTCTCTCTTTTGACACTGGAGACAGACACTCATTTAACCCCTTAATGACAAAGCCCGTACGGGCTCAAAATGCATTGTTTTCAATGGGTTTAGGGACCGCTCATTGTCCTTAAGGGGTTAAGGAAATGTCTTACCAAATCTAATGTCTAACTGATTTTTTTGCACATCTTTAATAACTGTATTTAGTTCTCCACTTGTTCTTGACGCTTGTTAGATGTAACAGAGTATGTCTTGTTAGAACTGGATGGGGGGACATGGATATCACTACTTATTCAAATTCACCAAGGTCCCCTGTTTCTAATGGAACTATGCAAATGACCCTAACAAACAAAAAGCTTCCTATTAATCGCCTCTTAATATACTGCTGTCCTCAGACAGTGGATGACCTTTCAATCTAAAATAATATAAAGAGGTCCTTCATGATAGGGTTGAACAGCTTTATTTTTTTCCCGCAATAGATGCCAATAATGAAGTAGATAGTTCAGGGAACTTTTAACGAACTATTATTGTGAATATAGAAATAGCACTGTTATCATTAACCCCTTCACTGCTTGCAGACATCCGTTTCATTCATTGGAACAGTCATCTAAGTGAAAGAGCACTATCATTTATGTGCTGGCTATACGGATCTTTCATTAGTGAACCGTGAAGATTAAGACGTAATTTCTTTGCTATTAAATGTTTTGTTGGTAGCTGTACCATTTGTACATCTGGTAACATTGTGGCAGATTATTAAAAGTGATTACTTATCACTTATAAAGTAAATTGCATAACCTAGTGTAATATGCATATCACATGAGAGACATGATGTCTACATCTGCCTACCCTATAAGTGTTGGGTTTCTAAAACTCTCAGATTTTTGTGAACTGGTCAAAAAGAGGAACAACAACAATTTCTCAAGTTGTTTCACACAGAGACCCTCCAAGTTTCCGAATTGCTATTCATTCGTTTGTCCTCCAGGGGGCGCATGGTTCTGCTTTCTCGTATTGGAAAGAGAAATGACATTTCCTGTGTTGTTTAACTCTCTTGCAATGCTCTGTGCAACATCACTTGAAATGGAGCAACAGGCATGAGAAAGCTTGCTTTCCATCTGCAGCTTTGGCCAGCATGGATTTCTACAGGAAGGCTCGCCATCCAACCTGCAGTTTGTGGATATTTTGGGTATTTTTCGGTCTCTGCCAGCGGTGCCTGGCATCTTACCAAGGTAGGACAAAAATCCCCCTGTGCCTGCTCTGCCAATGCTACAAAAGAATATTCAAATTCTAGGTGTCCACTGTTCTCAGATCCGATCCTTACTCTGTGTAAGGGGGCTGGGGGTGCCCCAAAGTGGGCAAAAGTTACACAACTAGAAACTTAATAAAGTCACAGAGCTCTGCATTAAAAATATTCTAGATGATGAGTGCTGAGCCCGTGCCATTTAAATTCTTAGCACTTTATAATGATCAACTATAAGTCCACTAAACAACTTAATCTGCCCCCTCCCAAAAAAATGTGGACACTACTTTAAACAACATCTATACATGAAAATGAGGAGCAACGGCAGTGCAAAGTACTCAAACGGGAGCAATCACCATGGAAACAGCTGGACTATCTGTGTTCGTTGTTGGACATTAATCCCACTGCTCCAGAATAGGTCTAGAGTTGCTTTGTCACCGGGACCCTTTGTGTTGTACATCACTGTTTATCATAATCGATGAAATGTTATTATTTATGATAACAATAATAGATACCAGTTGGACATCGTAAATGATACATAGTTATGTGGTTGAGAAGCAATATATAACTTTAGATGTTCTTTTGCAATGGCAAAATAAATTGGTTGGTTGTGCCATCAAATTACTTTCAAACATGAATATACTTATTGATTTTTAAGCAAGTCTTTTGTATTTTGTATTTTAAGTGTATGCATGTAATACCCCTCCATCTATTGCTTATAATTTCTGTTTTTCATCCACTGTAGTAGTTTTGGAGATTTTTAGTTTAGAAGTTCCCCTCATGTGAAAGGTCCTCAAGTATTGTCAATGAGGAGGAAGCAACAGGGTTCCTCTGATCTAAAGATTTTAGGCCACTGTCACATGCTTTTGTGGACGTTTTACTTAATATCACACAACTAACTAACACTGGTGTCATATCTGGATACTTGGCTTCCATATAGTTCCTTTTGGTGGATGTGGGACACTTGTGGTAGTGTGTCTGTCACATGTATGTAATATGTCAAGCATTAGTCCACAATAAAGATCAGGAGCACATAAAGTGAGACATTTTCCTATTTAAATAAGGTCTATGTAAAATCTAATTCTAATGAAATGAGAACAACACTAAGGAGTTAGAACACTGCTTATTTCACAGCGCTCTTTTCACAACTTTTTATTGGTTGAAATGTATTAAGACTAATGGGTTACACTGGCCTAGTACACCTGTGCATAGCGTCATACATGAGCATGTTTAACACTGGCTGGATCAGGATTATTTTATTTTATGATGTGGTTCATGTGGCTGCCTTGCTCATCAATAGCTTTATAAGAGATCTACTCAGTTATAAACAAACTTTAATACGCTATAAATTGTAATGTCTGTAAGCGATTTTGGTTTTCAGTGGATGATTCGATTATTTTTTTTCTTAAATATGACAGTTCCCCTTTAATCTGGTCCTTGTAGGCGAGCTACTGTTGTTCCTGTTGACACTTCCAATACAATTTAAGACGTCATTTCATACATCACAATTTCAAGGTTTTGACATTTGGTGGTTGATTTCATCAGTTGCTGTTGCTGTTGCAGAATTTTGAAGGCCGGTGTGCTGACAACATCCATTTAAGTGTATCTTCTAAATTAAAAAAAGTAACCATTAGGCCTCCCTCCTTAGTCAATTGGAGGGGCAAAGATGAATATATAAAAGAAACCAGTCTTGAATCCTTATATAGGATCATATCTATGATACAAAGTACCAAAGCTCACTAGTCACATGTGTAGTTAGAAAGACTCCCTCCCGCAGCGCACTCAATTCTGGAGCTGACTGGAGGTGAGTTTATAAGATGTAGGTAGATATGTTCAGCTGAGGAAGGGGCAAATGTATATTGGGGGTTTCTGCAGAATCCTCCACGCATTTGCAAAAGGAACAACACAAAAGTGTAAAGGGCCACTCAGCTATCATATGTTATCATATGCTCATGATTGCCGGAGTGTCCCTTTAATAGCAAAATGTGAGTGGGGGCTTAACAACCTCCCCTCTAACTGGTAATTTACCATTTTTAAAGAGAAAAAACCCATCTTGGCCAGCCTGATTTCCTATAGGATATGATGAGTGTTATATGAGCCCTGTTGGGTCTTCCTCCCTATAAAAATTGTAATTGATGTCCAAGTCCAAACCCTTGCAAGACAAGAACCTGGTGATACTGGTACACATTTCGGACTCCACTCACAACCACCGACAAATTGGATGTTATCATCAATTCTGCCCTCTATACAACTTGCTATAATACGTTGAAAGCAAGCTTGATTGATCCCATAGAAAACACCCTGATGTAAAGAATGGGTATATACACTACAAATAAGAACAAGTTCTTATTTTGAAAAATGACATGATACACATTTAGCACACTGTATTCAAAGGATGATTTCAACCTATCTTAAGTATTTGTAGCTTACCTTGACAAGAATCTAGCATAGAACGATTTGTATTTTGCATTTCTTTATCTTTCTAAGTTTATAGATTTATGTAACACATTCTTAAAACCCTTTGGCACTGTGATGATTTTCTTACATACAACTATTTTCCAATGACCTTGGGACAACAGCTAAAATAATTTATATCTACAGACATTTAAGATTTAACAAAGTACTCAGGCTCTTCGCAGCAGTTGAAAACTGAAGCATGAGAAGAACTGACAGGAAAAGGGAGGAGGCAATAGAGCAAAATCAGATAATATTTTCAAATCCATAAAAAAATAAACAATTCGGTCAGTGCGAGTATAGCATTATTCGTTTTCTCCCAAAGCTCCTTTAACAGGTTTTTACCACCGGAGGCTATATAAAAGAATCTTTGTTTCTTTATATTGCATTGATGGATGGATGTTAAATATAACCAATTGGTGGCACGTGTCCCTGTTGAACTATAACACAATGCTTGAGATTGAAAATGAAATGCTTTCTGGTAGTTCTGAGGACTTATTATGCAAAAGTATCTTAGGCACCATTGAGGTTTTACATAGTACTTCTCCATTACTAGACTGAACAGCCCTGGAACAAACCCCTAGTTATTTTTGGTAAATGCAGCTGCTGGGTCAGTTTGCAATAATGCTAATAAGTAATACACGTGGGGCATAACTTATGAATAATGTTGTGTAATCCTTTTATTATATTATGTTGGATAGGCTACAGCAATGCTGTAGTACTGTTCAATTTGGCCATGCCAAGAGTAGAGTAGCCACAGTTGACCAATCTGATGGCCACGCCTCAATGCTTACACAATGTTTATCCCTTAATCCAAAAATAAAACACTTTAACACCATAGACATATGTACAATATGCATACACTAATATATACAGCGAAGACCTATGAGCTAGGACTATATCACTGCTTAGAAATGCCACTTCCTTATATACTTAAACGGTTTACGTTTTGTTATTGTGCTGCTTACTACAGCAATTTTAAACAGTCTTAAAGACTAAAATAACTAAATGCAACCTTACAAATCAGGGAACTGACACCATATTTTTCAATACCAGTCATCAGATTAAAAATACATTCTCAATAATATGATTTTTTAACACTTTTGGCATAATATGATGTTTTCAGGAGCTACGTGTTCTAGCTCTGTGATTTTAGCCCAATCTACTAGGCTTGTGCACAAGGCACAAAATCTTTTTGGACAAGTTGTTCATTTAGTTTTTTTGCTCATGCATTTTCTGTACCTTCCCTTTAGGTTTGGACATAATTTGGAGGGCTTTTTATTCGGAAGTTAAATTCGTTCTTCCCCAGTCCTGTCTATACCCAATGCATTATCCACCTAGGTCTCTATGTGCTCCTTGACCTTATACCTCTAGTCCTCTCACTACCTATTTCCCACAGCTTTCTCGGCTTTTCTTTGCCCTGTCTGCACCCCTGCCTCCGCCTTGTATCTGGCCGTCCCACCTGCTCACTCACCTCCAACCGTTATCTGGTCTCCACTGATCTCTCTGTAAAGGTGCAAAGTCAATACTGACAGGAGAGGTGGGAGGAGCAGGGAAGAGGGGCAGAAGGAGTCAGTGTGTGAGAGAGTGTGCAGCTGCAGAGAAGACACTGGCAGGATAAAGGGGAGGGTGCAGTATACACAGTGCCTACAATAGAAGCTGTAGAGGTAAATTAATGCACAGCTTATCTTACAGGTCCTGAAATGGTTAATTATGATTTGTATATTAATTATGTTCTGTTAGGTAGTTTTTAGAAGATACATCAGTTTGATAACATTTGTTCCACTACCCATACTCTAAGCTTGGTTGCAATACTTAGTATTATGGAAACATGTGCCTTCCTGGTGTCAAAGTGTCCCTGGAATTTTTCATTTTTCTTCTTTTTTTGTTGTAAAGAAACAAAACAAAGTATTTCACAACAGATAAGGCTCATTCAGCCCATCTAGGTTGCTGAAACACCAGTCCTCTGTCTTGTGTTTGATGCAGGAGCCATATGCCTAGCCAATCTATGTTCCCTCACTGTATTATAGCCTCTACCTCTACATTAAAGTAAAATTCTCAGGGGATCTGTGGACCCTTGAGGTACTAGTTTTGAAACTTTATTCTGTGCTACTGCTGTGGGACCAGCACAAGATTCCCCCCAACTGACTCATATAGAGTGTATATGTAGCGTTTTATAATTGGCCCCCCTACTTTGTGCCCCCCTATATATAAATGCTGTAGACGCCACTGCAAAAGTAAAGCATATAGTTCAAAAAGGCATGGGTGTGTCTATTATATATAATTAATGATACTTTTACTTTAACATCTTATCAATACACAGTAGTTTCCTTTGGTTGTGAACGTTGATTTGTGAATACGCACATGCTTTGTTATAACTAGATAAACTTGACATCAGAATCAGCATCGACATCTGCTGCACTCTTTCTTCCTCCCAGTTCAAGTTAATTTACAAAACTTATTAAAAAGGGACGTTTGAAACACTGCACATTTTGTGTTTATGTGAGCAGTTATTGAAACATTCCTCCTTTTTGAAAATCATATCATTTGACCTTCGACTTGCTTACAGGAAAAGGGAAGGTCAGGGGAAGGCAAGGCAAACTATATTTAAAATACATCATGGAAAATTTGTTACAAAATACAACTATTCAGTATAAGTCAATGTGTTGATTTCTACTTCTGAACAAAAATACATGAACAATCTTACCCTTTAGGCAGATTAACGTGTGCCCAGATGGAGTAAAATGTACAACCATATTCGTCATAATGTTTGTTCAAACGTTAAGATTTATTAGAGGAGGAATTATCGTTATACAATGATAAAACTGTAAACCATACTTTGTGTCTAAGAAAACAACACACAAAGCTCTCTAAAGCATTCTCGGAGGACATTTATGCTGACAACATAATACCAATCTAATTGCCAGTTCAACAATTGCCTCTGTGCATCTTTATATGAATTGTTAGCCCTATACATCTAGTTAGCCTGTGGCCCTCCAGGGTCAAACTGCAGGGTGCAAAACACATTCAGAAAAGCCCTATATGCTTAAAAAGAATCGGTTTAGCTCTGCTTGGAAGAGAAAGGCCATTGTTAATTAGGCTTTAGACGGAACACACAAAACCTAGACCATGGAAGTTACATTTTAAACATCTAATAGAGGAGGCATACTTTTTGCTGACGAACTGTATCATTTTAGGAAGCCTGTTCCATGTGGTGTAGTTTTATGCCTCATTAGGTCCAGCTGTGAAAACCATTCCCCTAGGGCAAACAACTTATCGAAATTTGCATGGGAAAGGTTTTGGTGCTGATTAAACCTGCGGGGTAAACAGTATGAAGTCAGAGAAGTGAGCAGACTCTACATTTAGACAATAGCTCTGATTTTGTTTTATTTTGTCCTATGTATGCCTTAAATGTATTGTACCACAATTAGTAGTTATTCTTTTATCACTTACTGAGCATGAAACTTAATTTGTAAACATTTTTCTAAGATTCCTTCTACTACTTATTTTGTTGCTTGGTATGCTGCACTAATAGAGACTGTTCACAAGAACTTACAAGAGAAAACACTAATTAAGAAATGCATGTGACGGCTCAAGACCGGAGAGGTGACACATCTCACCTTTTGTGATGAAAGGTTTTAAATTAAACATTTCTTAAACCATTGTGCTCTTCTGCAGATGCATGCATGGTGTTTGTGTGGCATTTAGAAACCACAGACAGAATCTGCATTGTGCACATACTTTGCATCAACTAATTATGATGGTGTAAGAGTTTGAATGAGTTAGTGATCCAAGAATCATAGAGGATGGGATCTATAATAAATTATTGGTTAATAATTTACAATACTGTTTACAGAGCAAAATACCCCAGAGAGATGTTTCTTTTAAAAAACTTAAGATTTGTTTTAAGAAATTTCAACTAGTTTTGCCCAGAATTACTTTTTTTGGACAAAAATGATAGCAGGCAAGTCCGAGTACTAGGGTCTAGCCACTTTGTCAGACGTGGATGAAAATGTCCTTAACCTAAGCAAACAGACAAACCATTGCATGCAGATTGTGGTAGTGTACTACGTATACCTGTTTTTCCCTGATACTTAAAATGAGTACACTGTGGTGACCGAGAAACGAGATCTTAATAAATGCTATATTCTCTATAGTGTGATATATTCTGCTTGTAAACAGGAAGCCAGATGAAAAGCAATAAGCTATCATCACACTTAGGAGAACAGGGACTTCCTAAACCAGTCCTGATAACTGTATTCTTGTATTCTGTACTGCATTCTTGTGAAATTAGAAAACTATTAATAAGTACACTTTTTATTAACGTTTGAGCTAAATAATTTACAATACTTTTACAATACAAGTGTTGAATGAAGCACTACTTCTTCTCTTCATCACCAAGGGACCTTTTGCTTTTGCCCTTTGGAAAGTATGGCATTGATACCATATGACCAAAACTATGTGGACACTTGACTATCACACCTACAGTATATGAGCTTGTTGGACATCCTATTCCAAAACCATGGGCATTAATGAGTCCCATCCCCCTTTTATGGCTATAACAGCCTCCACTATTCTGGGAAGGCTTCCCATAAGATTGGATTGTGTCTGTGGGAATATGTGCCTGTTCGGCCAAAAAAGCATTTGTGAGGTCAGACACTGGTGGTTGAGAAGAACTGCCTTACAATCGGTGTTCCAATTTATCCCAAAGGTGTTCAATGTGGAATGTGGTTAAAATCAGGGCTCTGTGTGGGCCATTTGAGTTCCTCAACACCGAACTCAGTTTTTGCCCCCCCCGCCTGTTGTTTCCATACTGATCAGGAAACAGGGTTTTGTAGTCTTGCTTTCCTGGTAACACTGTGGATCATCCACTGCAGGGGAGGCTTTAGAGAAAAAAATGCAGAGTGGTGTGTCATGGTGTGACCAGGGCCGACCTTAGGGGTGCGCGACCTGTGCGACTGCACAGGGCGCCATGGTAGCAGGGGCGCCTGCCCTGGACTTAACTTAAAACATTGTTTTTTCTTTTTGGTGTTTTTTTTTTAAACTTTATTTAACATCATTCATGTTAAATAAAGTTTAAAAAACAAACAAAAAAAACCCGATGCTTTAATCTAAGTCCCGGGCAGGGGCGCCGAGCGGTTGCTCGTGAAGTTCTCAGCAACCGCTCGGCGCCCCTTACTCTCCATGACTCCGTCGCGGTGCCGGCATCTCATGTTGAGCGCTGGACTATTCCAGCACCGCAGCAGAGCGAGAAGACGGATGCCTCCCGCTCTCACCGCAGGACTCAACAAGGTAAGGGGGGGGTGTAGTTTGAAGGGGCAGGGGGGGGTGTAGTTTGAAGGGGCAGAGGGGGAGTGTAGTTTGAAGGGGCAGAGGGGGGGGTGTAGTTTGAAGGGGCAGGGGGGGTGTAGTTTGAAGGGGCAGAGGGGGGGTGTAGTTTGAAGGGGCAGGGGGGGTGTAGTTTGAAGGGGCAGAGGGGAGGAGTAGTTTGGGGGGGTAGTTTGAAGGGGCAGAGGGGATGGGTAGTTTGAAGGGGCAGAGAGGGGGGTAGTGAGGGAGGGGGGTAGTGAGGGGGGGCGCCAGAGGAGTAGTCCGCACAGGGCGCCACAACGCCTAAGGCCGGCTCTGGGTGTGACAACTCAGCACCCACTTAGGCTGTAGGTGAGGACAGCAACAGGAGTCACAATAACTGTATGTGTTTGTGTTTTGTTTGCATGTGGTGAGTGTAGTGAGCTTGTGTGAGTATGTTTTGTTAGAGTATGTCTGCATTGTGCTTCTGCGTGTATGCGTATTTATGAAGAGAAATCATATAGATATACAGTTGTATTACGCCTTAACAAATATGTTTGCGTAATGTTGATTTTCTTCACTGCTTTGCCCTGCAGCTCTGGAAAACTGGTATTCAGTTTATGCGCCATACTCACAGTATGTTTGCCCTGTGGGACAGAATGTGAATCTCACCTGCACCATCACTGGATCTGCACCCTCCAAGCAAGAACATTTACATTCATTTTGGCGCTTTAGTAACAACAGGAACCCTGACTGTTCTCATAAAAGGCATGAGCAAAATGTGACCAACCACCACACACTTGTACACACGGTGCATAGCAGAGTATTTCATTTAAACCTACAGAATCTGTCACAAGTAGACAGTGGCGACTACTGCTGTTATGTTGTGGCCACCATGAACAAGCACCTTAGGCATGAAGCCCACAGTTACATTCAGTTACAAGTAAAAACAGGTAAGAAAAAGTTACCTACACTGAGCTTATTTATTTTATTTATAGTTAAAAGTGTATACGGACATGCTATTTTTTATGCATGGGATTCTGTAATCAAAATGTTATTAGCAGAAAAAAATATGAATAGGATGAAAGAATACTTCAGATGGGAAGAACTGGTCTTTCGGTCTTACAAACTATGCCACTATATGGTATTATTTAGACCTACTGGGTTTTAATGCATAATAAGGTGGGATTCGTATGCAATGTGCATCTGCTACTATTTCAAGCATGTATTCTTGCATGCTACCTATTTACTCACAGTAATTTGGTTACTGTTTATCAAGACTTTACATTTTTTACAGATTATAATTTATTCCTTCACTAAACTTATCAGTTTATTCAGCTAATGAGTAAAATAGGTATTCACAATAATGAGTTTAGTGAAGGAATTCTCTAATACACATAAGCGGTGACGTGATGAGGTTATGAGTTCTGGATCAGACTCGTAAAAGTGTTTGGCAAATGCATACTACTGCATTAATTAAGTGGTTTTTATATGTCCATGTCCAATACTCAGTAAGTACTCATGTAGTTTAGAGAAGATTCATCCAAGATCCACAAAATAAATTGATGAGTTTCATCTCAAGTTGAGAAAATCAGAAAATTGTTTAGATGTCCTAGGTTAGCTGAAGAAAATAACAAATCATCAAAGTGGGTAATTTTCAGTTGCTCGTCTGAATCTGATATTAGTTAAAGGTTTTGGTATAGTCCTCTGGTTGCCAATCTTTGCAAGTGCAAAGTGGGTCTTGTTTTCCTAATTTGTATTAATTACGTGTGTAATGCTTTATTTTATTTTGATTTCACCAAATTTGTTTTCATTTTTTTTAAAGATGATCCAAATCTTCAAACCTGCATATTTCAATCATCAGATGGAGACAACGGAAGTAAGAATACAGACATTATTACTTATTGTGTGAAGACATCTACAAATCTGTAATACCGACTGTTCCAACAGACCAAAATAGTACAGCACGTTTTGTGTTGCTTGGGCGCACGTTTATTTGTCATTCTTAATTTTAGGTTGTTAGACAAAGACTCCAATAAATTTTGATCATCCTAAAGAAAATGGGAATGTAGCGTATACCTAGCCTTATACCAAGAGTGGTATTTATTTGGCACATGACAAACCTAGAGTTGCATTGGGAATAAATACATATTCTACCTGGGAAACATTTGGCCAGTTAGTTCACCGCCTACATGTAATATCCCATATTAAATAAAATGCAATTGTTTACTTAACATCTACATACTAGACAAGGGCAAACAAGATGAAAGCTATATTTTGAATTCTCTCATGTAAAAGACATATTACATGAATACAGTACACTGAACGATGTCTTTGATAAACGCTTGTTTGTATGTAATAGAATTATTTGCTTATGTATTATAGAAAGTACAGCAGCAGCACTGGCGATTGTGTCTTGCATCATTGGTATCCTCTGCCTGCCACTCATACTATTCCTTGTTTACAAGCAAAGAAAGGCAGTCACCAACAGACGTAAGTATGACTTCCAAAACTATTAAAAGTACTGTTTACATTGATGACACAATTGATGTACTCCAAAAGAGAAATCTTTTGTTAGCATCTGATTGCTTAAATTTATCTTACTTGGTTCCTTTGTTAGTTAGTAGAAATATATTGTTAGTTAGCAAAATATATTGTTATGGTGGAGAGATTTTTCATTTCACAGGTAAACTATAAATCGCACAGGGCCATCTTTTATGAAAACTATTTGTGAAGGGTGCAGAAATGTCCAACCCCCTTGCAAACCTTACAGATCCCACTTAACCCTTACAATCTACCACCAGGGAGAACCTCCTCTTCTCTACAGAACTACTATAGAAATGGTTGGATTCAAGAAGAGGGGGTAAACCTCAACACAGGCTACTGGTCTGCTTCCTCTACTTAAGTATAGGAATAACTTCGAGCTATGAGCGTGCACTAAACTTGAATTATGTTTAAAACATTATCTTAAAGATGATTCAGGCCTATATTAAATGTTTTTTTTTTTCACAGGAGCACAGGAGCTTGTTAGAATGGACAGGTAAGTTTAATTGTTTAGTCTTGGAATATCATGCAAAAGTCTATTTTTACATTGCATTGTACACTACTCTGCTAAAAAACAACATTAAAAACAAAAATAAAAAGTAGTCAAACGCAAGCACCCAGGAGGGTCCTGCGCATATTACACATAGAGATGCTGCCACTGCCTGAAATTCAAACAACAAAGTCAGAGGGTGTCATCAGTTAACGTTAACTACATTTAGCAATAATTATGCCTGTGTGCAGCACCAGGGAAAGAAGACATGGCAGGACTAGGATTAATAGTAGAGTTCCTATAGCCAGGGCCGGCACCACCTATAGGCAAAGTAGGCGCCCGCTTGGGGTGGCAAAAATCCTTGCCCCAGCCCTGCCTATAGCACACTGTTACACATCAAAATGACTCACATCATATACATAAATGTGGCTATATTCCTTAGAATTACAAGGTGCATTAAATTGTTATGCAAGAGAGGAACTACCGGCAGATTACAGATATAATCCACCCGTCACCTTATATATTTTCTTTTATTTCAACTCTGTTAATGTCATCTTTTGTTTCAGATAAAAGACCTGATTTGTTAACATCCTCCATATTACTCCAGATTGCGTTCCCAGTAGATATATAGAAATCTGAAACTAAGTGTTAGAAGTAACACTTTCTAATTAGTTCTCAGGCAACATAAAAATGTTTTGCCCGTATGTGTAAATGTATCACATGAAGAAAAGAAGTGTAAAAATGTAAAACATTCCTTTTATTTTGCCTTGTTTACTAATCATGAGTGTATGCCTATGACTGCAGCTCGATCTGGAACCAGAGTTGATAATCAAGTTTCAGGTGCTGCGTTTGATCTCTGAGCAAGGGAAGCAGCGTTAGTTTTTGGATGCTCATTGCTTGGGTTCCATCCACTCCTTGTGGACGACCATGGGCGACCATCCTTAGGAAGCCTAGATATATATAACATAACAGAAAATATATGTATTTCCATTTACAGCAATGTAAATTAATATGGATGGTACTACTTACCAGAATGTATGAAACAAAGAAATCTAGATACTAGCATTTCCAAAAGAAATGCTAGAAAGGTTGTTACATTCTATTGAACTTGCCAACTAGTTTTCTTATATTTAAGTAGTATAATAAACATTTTGAAAACGCCTTTAAAACAATATCTATTGGAGGCATTTAATGTGAAATTAATTCAATGTACTCTATTCACTTTCTATTCAGTGAAGCCCAGGGCATTGAAAACCCTGTCTTTGATGACCCCCCTAGTGGGAATGTCACTGGAACTACCGAACAAAGGCCCAGGTTGAATTTTATGGCTGCTCGTCAGCAGTCAGAATCTGGCCGCCATCTGCTCTCTGAACCAAACACTCCACTCTCTCCACCGGGACCTAATGATGTTTTCTTCCCTGCTTTAGGTAAGTAGTCAAAAAAATTGTTATGGATCAGATTCATGGAATATCCCTTCTGTTCACCACCGTAAAACATTATAGACACTAATAATGCATCATATCCTAACTTTTAACCAGCAGCCTATGGCGGGATTAGCCAAGAGATTGGGTGGTGGCAGATCGTGTGCTTTATTACCTGAGGCATATTTCCCTATTGGTTGCCAGCACAGCTTTAGTAATGGATATCGTGTCCAAGGAATCAACATTAGTAGATCTGAAGACAGCAACCCTTATAATTATCCAACAGATACCTCTAACTTTTGTATTCTAAAGAGTCTATAGACAATAACATTTTATAAGTCTCTGTCTTCTGAAGCAGGTTTCCTCAAGACTGTGACATTATTATTATTATTATTATTATTATTATTATTACGCCAGCAATTAATGCAGCACTTCTCACAATAGATATATTCAAGGAGAATGGCGAGAGTAGAATAGACAGACTCAGATAAACCAAAAAATTAGGTAAAACTTATCAACACAATGTAAAATATCATCTCTAATACATAGCTTTTCCCTTTCTTGCTCACCTGAAGAGGAAGTGAGCAATATAACCAATTACAAAAAAATAACCAGTGTCATTTCTTTTCTGAAAAGTATGTCTATTATACTGTACATGACTGTTACACCATTATATGTTACACCCAATCTGGTTCTAACTTCTATATTACAAGTAAGAAAATACCACATTTTTTATTTTACGTTGGAAAAATAGACTGTATTTATCATTTATACAAATCTGTATTTATTTTTATCAGAACCAGTTCCAGATTCACCTGACCCCACCAGCGTCTAACCTGATTTGCCATTAACGGAGAGGAGTATTTGGAACCCTGCAGGTTATGCTAAATGGATTTTGGCATAACTCTTGCAGTCTAGAACAATTGCTTATGTAGAAAAAACACACATTAAGACATTTGGACACCCAGTTTCCTACGTTACAATCTAACAGAGAAAATACCCATCAAAAAGCGATTTTTAATGAGGGTCTTTTTATATCGTCAGATCAAGAACATAACTGGCCATGTTTCATTTTTGTATAAATATCTTTGGAAAATGCACTGAACCTTTTGTCAAAGAAAAGCAATGAATAACCAAAACAGATTTAGATCTTTATGGACACTATAAATCCCACTTGCGTACTAAATGGAAGTTGACTGGTAAAACCAACTCATGTGTTGCCCGTTTTATATTTATTTCGGCATGCATTTCTAATTCAGAAGTACATTTCTAAGCTAACATAACTTATCTGACTGAAACCAGTTACTGCCTTATCTGTATAAAATGTCCGCATTTTCTCTGCTTTTGTCAAGTATGTTTACCTACTTAAATAGAAATACGTGAGAACCTGTAGCCCCTGGCTAACCAAGGCAATACGTGCTTGGATATGCAAAACCTGACTTGACCTAAATATATGGACTATGCACCAAAAGTTCACCAAGTTGAATCTTTCCAAGCAGCTTTATCTCTTGATCCTGAAGGCCAAAAAATACCCCAATGAAAAATGTATCCAATATTGTCCCAAAGGGGTGAAACAAAAACCTTCTTGACTCCAAATGCACTCATGTTTTCTTCCCCGAATCAATATTACCTAAGTAAAAGATGGACTGTAATTCTCTGAATGGCTATATTCAGAAGTATCTGCCAAAGCCCATCAGTTGGATGTATATTTCAAATCATACCTGCCCTGACGTTTAATAAAACCTTTCCTTTGCTTAACATGAAATCTATTTCTGGTAACCTTCCATGATGCCCCGTTATTTTATCTCCACATATGCATCTTTTCTCCAAAGTAAACAAGCCCAAATGTGTACTTTGTTTATTTATTATACAGCCTGTCCTCTTAAAATATCTTCGAGATGTGCAATAATTGTATATCTTACCAAATTATCACATTCATTCCATGGATATTTCACTTGCTGCCAATACTTTTAATATTTTATTGAAAACTAATGAATGTGACACAAAAGTATAAAACAAGGAAGAGCGACTGCCAGGGGGTGATTTTATTAGACGCGCTATACGATGAAGCTGATCACGCCATCATGCCACCATACTAACTGCGTTTTTCGGCCAGCCAGATACTGGATGTTAAAACATTAATTTGCAAAACCTGTAGGTCTCATTTCAGCAATGCCGTCCTTCACTATAAACACTAAAGTATAAAATAGTTTACCAATATAGTCATTTTAATGAATATTATTGCAAGCTAGTGTTTGAAAAGACAGTATGGCACACAGGTGCGCTTACAAATAAAAACTGATTCAAGGATAAATTTTGAAAATAGGTCTTACCGCCAGAGCAACCAAAGTTGATTAACACCACTTGTTTTTGTGCTCAGACATATACAAATGAGATGTATAAAGCTGATTTTTTTTTTTTAACATTTTTTTTCTTTTGTGTACTGCTTTGTTCATGCAATGTTTGTCTTTGTTCATTAACAATTAAAGAGATTATAAGAGATGAAAAAACTATAAAGCAAAATTAAAATGTACCATTCTGGTTTTGATTTAAAGAGATCAGCCATGATAAATGTGTTAAGGGACAGATAGGCTGGCCAAATCTTTGGTAATTATATGTAATGTCTTCTTATTATGGAGATGTGATGAATATAATGTAAACAATTGAAGGTTACAACAAATAAAGGTAAAGTAAAATAGGAGGCTTTGTATGAATAGCAAGTCAGCCACAAAAGTGGAGAAATCACCATAGCAACAAAATATCTATTGATTGCACAACATTTATATTTTTATGCTCTTATGTATAAAGTAATGAGACAGAGAGCCTGTTTCCTTAATAAAAGACGTTTAAGGGAACATTTCCAACTGTCAACAGAACCAGGTTGGAAAGTGTCTACATCCACCATTAAGACAGTCCTACATCGCCATGGCCTGAAAGGCTGTCACGGCAGGAAGAAGCCCCTGCTCTATGACCACTATAACAAATCCAGAATTAAGTTTGTAGGTGATCACCAGGATGAAAACCTAGCATTTTGGAGAAGTGTTTTCTGGTCAGATGAATCAAAAATGTAACTGTTAGGCCATAATGACCAGCACTATGTATAGAGGAAAAAGGGTAAGGCTTTTAATCGAAAGAACACTATCCCAACTGTAAAGTATGAGGGTGGTGGCATTGTGATATGTGAAAGGTGCACTTTATGAGGAAAGATGATTATCTAGAATGAAGCAACACATCAAGACATCTGTATTATATGGGTTCTGGCAGGTCACATTAGAGGAGATATTGCTACAAAATCTTTGGAACTTCCTCAGCAACACAAGTGTTCAACAGTACCACACAGCAACTTATTGACTAAAAAAATGGGAAGAACTATACTACTTGATGACATCTTTATTTGGGCAAAACAAATCAAGAGCAGGCAACCACCTTTGTCTAATAGGAATAGATACACAAGGGAAACCAAAACTAATTTGAGATACTTAATGTGTGTAATAAAACTAATGGGATATTATGTTTAGCAAATAGATATTTCTTTCTTAGTACTCTGGGCTTAGTTATGCGTTGTATTTGATTCTGTGGTTTTGATCTTCGGCTTTTTCTTGTTTATCCTGCCTGCTCCTTCCCTTGACCTTGGCTTGTCTCTGAATACGCTACCTGTTTTGGTGTTTGCCCTACCTCTATTGCCTTTGTCTGGTTTGTGTCCTGGCTCTGCACCATGGATCCACCGTGCTGCCTATCTTCAGTCAGTTACAGTTTGACAGGCCCACTATGGATCCTGCAGACCTCAGTCGCGTATCATCTCGACAGGAACGACACGATTAGATTTTGGCTTCTCATGTGGCTCACCTTCTCTCCCTGGAACAGAAGTTGGATACTATGACCGATCTCCTTCAGGGTTTAACAATCCCCACCCGCTCCAGTTCCTGTTGCGGGTCCACAGAGGCCTCTCTTGCTGCTGGTTCTTCCGCTAATCCTCCCAAGATGCCGATGCCAGACAAATTCTCTGGTAATCCTCTTGAATGCAGAGGGTTCCTTAATCAATGTCTGTTGCACTTCAGGACTCAGCCTCAAGCTTTCTCCTCTCATGCCACCAAGGTTGCTTCATCATTAACCTATTAAGGGGAGAAGCCTTGGCACTGGCCTCTCGTCTACTAGAACAGAACTCTCCTTTGAGAAGCCTTGGCACTGGCCTCTCGTCTACTTGAACAGAACTCTCCTTTACTGGACAATGCTACCTCCTTTATTTCTGCCTTTCATGCTGTTTTTGACGCTCCAGGTCATCATGATAATAAAGTGTATTTATTATGGAGGTACAGCAAGGTAAAAGTTCTGTCGCCCAGTATGCAGTGGAATTCCATACTTTGGCATGCAAGATTAAGTGGAATAATGAGGCTCTGAGGGAGGCCTTTTGGAGGGGACTTAATGATCATCTCAAAGATGCCCTGACCTATCGTGATCTTCCTGAGAATTTTGAAGATCTCATACCTCTTTGTCTCAAACTGGATGCAAGTGAGAGTGAGAGAGAGAGAGAGAGAGAGAGAGAGAGAGAGTGAGAGAGAGAGAGAGAGAGAGTGAGAGTGAGAGAGAGAGAGAGAAAACGTCATCCTTTTTGGCCTTCTTTGCACACTCCTCTTCCTCCAGCTAACGCTGTTGCTGCTGGGGAACCCATGGAGATTGGACCCATTCTGCATCTGTAGGAGGAGGAGAAGAGACGCCGCAGGGTTCTTGGACTGTGCCTGTACTGTGGCCAAAAGGTCACAGAGTAATCTCGTGCCCTCGGAAGCAGGGAAATGCCAAAGCTAAGTGGAGGTGGTCTACTGAGCATTTTTTCTATCACACCACCTTTTCATGACAGATTTCTCATACCTGCTCCCCTTCAGTGGACATGTCAACAAGTGGCCACACTAGCTCTCACAGATTCAGGCGCTGCCGGGAATTTGACTCTACCTGTTCCAAGAGCATGGGTATTCCGCTTATTCCCTGTACCCGCTCCATTCCTATTTCTACGTTGAATGGCTCTCCTCTCGGGTCCGGAGTCGTGTCTCATTCCACTATTCAGATCCAAATAATGGTGGGGGTTCTACAAGTGGTATCAAATTTCTCTCAACGTTCTTCACAGTCCTCACAAACCGTTGATTTTAGGGCTACCATGGCTGTGTCGACATAACCTCAGCATTTATTGGAAAGAGAGACAAATTACTGCTTGGGGTGCCTCATGTCAAGTCTCATGTCTTCAGAGCTACCGTGCCGCTCACGCAATGCTCAGTCTCTGGTTGAGGATCCTCGTTTACTCGTCCCCCCATCAATATCATGCGTTTTGGGATGTATTCTCTAAACAAAAAGCTGAGAGACCGCCACCACATCGTCCTTACGGTTGTGCTATTCAACTTTTACTGGGAACTTCACCGCCCTCAGGGAGGATTTACCCTCTATCTGAACCTGAGAATCGTGCCCTCTCTCAATATATCGAGGGGAGTCTTCGTAAGGGCTTTATCGGGCCATCTTCCTCTCTAGCAGGTGCAGGATTTTTTTTTTGCAAAGAAGAAATACATCTCCCTTCATCCGTGTATTGATTACAAAGGCTTGAATAGAATCACCATAAAGAATAAATATCCCATTCCTCTAATTTCTGAATTATATGACCAATTTTAGGAATCCACCGTCTTTACCAAATTAGATTTTTGTGGAGTTTACAATTTAATCCAGATTCCTGAGGGAGACGAATAGATGACCGCCTTTAACACCCGTTACACGATCATTATGAAGATGTGGTATTGGATTATGTAAAAGCATCCGCTGTCTTCCAGAACTTTGTTGATATCATCCAAGAAATGTTGTTGTCCCACGTTATCGTCTATCTAGATGATATACTGATATATTCTAAGACTCCGAACGAACATTGTGCTCATGTCCGGTCGGTACTTCAACATTTTAGGGAGAACAACCTATTTGCCAAAGCAGAGAAAAGTGAGTTTGAGACTTCTCACACTAACTTTCTTGGTTATGCAATATCTGAAGCACATCTGGAGATGGATCCCAAGAAACCTGCTGCAGTTACACAATGGCCTATTCCATCCTATTCCATTTGATCGTAAAGGAATTAAGAGATTTATCTGCTTTGCTAATTACTACAGACAACTCATCAGACATTTCTCCCAAATCATAGCACCCATTACAACTTTAACAAAGAAAGGCTTTGATCCCTGGAATTGGTCTCCTGAAGCCTTTCCTGCCTTTGCGTCTACTCCTATTTTGAAATGTCCGGATCCTACCAAACTATTCATCTTAGAGGTGGACCAATCTGAACTAGGGGCTGGGCCTGTGCTCTCCCAGGGACAACCCAGTTCGAACAAGATTCACCCTCGCGCCATTTTTCTAAACGACTTACTCCAGCACAGTGCAGTTATGACATTGGCAACATTGTTAGCCATTAAAATGGCCTTTGAGGAGTGGTGTCACCTCTTTGAGGGCTCTGAAACTCTTATTTATGGTCTATACTGATAACAAGAACCTTACTTACATGGAGACAAGTCAGGTGGGCGTTATTGTTCACCAGATTCAGTTTCCGAATCACGTATCGTCCTGGATCGAAAACAAATTCTGACTTTGGATTTTCCAACGAACCATTCCAATTGGTTGTATTATATATTATTGGAACTATTAATACTAACATTGTTCAACTAATTGTCAGGTCTCTCCCAGTTCCCAGACGTTTATTTGTCCAACCCCCATTTTATTAAACCGTTACTGTCCTGGTTTCACAACAGACTTTTTGGTGGCCCAACATGCTGAAAGATGTCAAAGACTTTATCCAGGCGTGTTCGGTATGTGCTCGTCATAATATGGAGGTTTCTCACTGACACTCTCCAGGCTGAAGCTGGTGGTATCAATGCTGTGAAGAATGGCTGATAGAGCCTTTTTTATTTTTTATCTGAATTAGCTATATATTCTGGCTGTTCATTTGCCAACAATACACAAACTGCCTGCCCAATCATCTTTTGTAATTTAGCTAATACCGCAGCTGTATATACAAAACAATTGTTGCATCTAAAAATACATATTTAGTTACAAGTAACCTTATGTTTATTTCTCAGGAGTACTTCAACTTCCCTCTAACAGAACGTAGACAGCTGTAACGGTACAAAGCAATTAAGTAGAAAGCCTATTATTTGTTGTACATAACGCAGCTATATCTTAAGCTGCCTTTGGGTATATGCTTAATGAATTCATCATCCAATAAGCTTCCATGCATTGGTCTCTAATTACATGTGGAAGTTCTCCCATGCTGAGCAACTTTATGAAGATTTAAATGCTGTTAGAATTGACATCATCCAGCTCCAGCAATCTGACCCTCTTGAGTCATAAAACAGGCTGAGATTTCACCTAAAATGAGTTTAGAAAATAGTGATCAAATTTAGATCAATATAACAGACAGTAGTATATAGGGCTAAATACCCACCACAATAATGAGTGAAGCCAATACATAAAATATACAAAATCCTTATTTTGCAATTGGTGTATCATTTATCGTGTATCATATTGTTTCTATACCTAACAAGATAACAGCTAACTCTGACAAAAAAAACATTTAAAATATGTACAAGGTCAACATGTATACAGGCAGAGATCCAATAGCTATAATTAGCCATAATAATATTTTACCCCCTCATATAACCTCAACTCAAACTCTGCCGGCTCTACCAGAGGCACTGGCTGGGGAGATCAAAAGATCTTCCTTTACCAGTCCTCTGTTTGTGGGGCAGGCAGGCAGCGGGAGACCGGTTCAATGAGAGCTCTGAGTGAAGAATTCTCAGCTCTCCTTATTGCCTGAGAGGCATGTCAGGCAATAGTGTGTATGTGACTAGAACCTTTAAGTTGGGAGGTGGGGCCTCCATGGATGCATCCTGGTGCCATGAGTATACTTTCTTCAATTGCTAAGTGGCCCAGTTCTCATGCTCAAGTGCCCATTGGAGACACTTTCGCCAGTGAACAGGATTCAGCATGAGCACCCTTAATGTTCTGCGGTATTTGTGTGCATGTACTGCTCCTCGCTCCTCTACTTTTGTCTCTGTCCCCCTATGAGTCTCCTAAATATGATTGCTGGAGACACCACTGTGTATAACATAGTTATTAATAGTGAAATAAGAAAGTTAAAACTTCTAGTGCAACTTTTGTGAATTAAGCCTGCAGCGTATGAACAACGCCTAAGCACATGTCTATGAACAAACCATATACAGATACACCAGGACCATAACTGATGATAAAAACCAAGAGAATGCTTCAAATATGCATACAGCTTTCACAGACTACATTAACATAGTCCTTTTTCTCATGTGTGCCCTTTATCCTGATGATGGCCCTGACACGCCCACTCCTAGCTCATTTCCCTTTGAAATAGGTGTATTTCCCATTATGTCAGCAGGACTGCCCAACGACATCAGCGGGTAGTCCTGGCGGCGTCCTGCAAGAGTAGGCTCAGGGTAGCTGGAGCCCAAAAGCTCCCAGGTATGCTTACATAGTTTAGAGAAAACATTACCCTGTGTTAGAAGTGAAGCCACACTCCCTCAATGCTTATCATGAAATATTATGTTCAGGAAATTATAATAAATATATATGATATAGTTTAGTATTTAACTATATGAAACCACCGTACTAATTCAGAAGAAAAAAATTATAGTACGAATCACAATGTTTACTTAAAAAATATAATTTAGTTTTTAGTTCAGGCATAATTTAGTTACAACATTTAAGATTAGTTGCATGATTAACATCATCAAGTTCATAAAAGAGGAAATCAGATGTTGTATATTTCACGGCACAAAGAAGCTTGACTTCCTTACTAAGCACCCTTATTGTTCTTTTTTTCTGCTAAGGTTAGTGGTTTCCTGTTTTCTGTGGTTGAGCAGATTGTGAGTTGATCTCTTTAGCACCTTTACTTAGAGAAACAACAAATCTATTGTTCATACACGTTGACTAGCACAGAGTAGTTTAGACCCGCCAAACTACTGTATATATTGTATTCCTGTTTCTGTGGCTAATATATATAGGCACACAACTCCAAAACACTGACATCCCCATCTACTACATCTCCAAAGTGTCCCTCTTCCAAAATGGGCAATCCCGTATCTCTTCCTAGTTTTCAGAATGCTTGTGGGTGTCTATCTAGTTGCTATCACTCTAAAAGTACTCCCTAAAATGTCCTTTGGTTATTTTAATTTGCCATCACACACATACTCATCCAAACCAACAAATTTATGAATACACACTTCACACTTTTTGCATGCATTTCAAAGAAACCTGGTAGGCAAAACTAGTTGTCTGCAAACTTCTTCCCACAGTAAGTGCATTTATAAATGCATGAGTAAAAATGTTTGATGCTATTTGCTCCTCTTCTCTATGTCTCCCTCCTATGTTCTATTATCTCTGCATTTGATATCGAATGCAAAATTGTCTACTCCAGAAGAACCTGGGATCAATTCTAAACATACAAAGCCAGACCTTAAGGGTCTGAATTGTGTGTATAAATGTGATTTAAAGACACGGTTTTAAAAAAAAATATTTTCATCTTTTTTTTTTTAGTTTTGACATACTTTTAAAATCATCATACCATTTAAAGTATAATAGGGTTAAATAGGGTTAAATCTTCCGACCTATCCACTCAAAATAAAAGCATATATATAAGATATATATATTGTTGTTCTTGAGTCCACAGAAATAAATCATTTTCAATAACGTTACCAAGGTAACATCTAAAAGATAAGTTGTGAGGCACCATGTTTCCACATTGTTCTATTTACAATTGTTGTCAACTAACAATGTGATTATCTAATAAGCAGGAAATCTTAAATGGTTCATACTGAGAAGTTGGCCTGTTGGGAAATCATGAAAACTGAAACACTAAGTAACACAGTTTGTGAACACTAGATACCTAAAAATAGGTTACCACCTTTAAAAACCCACACATTTCATGAAACTAAGATGAGAAAGCACCCAATGAGTGTTGATGGTAATTTTTCAAACAGACCAACTGTGGTTTGTTAATGTGTTGTCAACAAGGGGTTATTTACATTTTCTTTCTATTATTCATAAATATAGATACTGGTATCTCAAACATGTTTTTTTTTTTTTTTTTTTATGATGTACCATAAAAAAGAACTTAATAAAGCTTAAGTCCCCCACCCCCAACAAACTATTGCATTGAATGAATTTCCACAAAAATGACCACAAACAAGGGCTCTAATCACTTTCTTTAAACTGGTAAATCCAAGTTGTAGATCTAGAGATATTTCCATTTAAAGTAAAAAAAAAAAACAAAAAAAAACAAAAAAAAACAAAGACTTTACCCCAATTAATTTGTTGGCCGAGCTAGAGTCTAGAAAGGTATATTCATCAAACAAGCTGTCAGAACCGCTACTGCTCTGACAACTTGTATGAGAAACTGGGTCCTTTTGAAACTGATCACCTGACATTCTTACATGTCTTCCAGTCAATTAGACTTTGTTCTTTTACTAATGACACCATCAATGACATAGTGATTACATCACAAATGATACATCCAATGTCTTTATCAATCAACTTATCTATGAAATCATTGGTTACAGCACAAATAACACAATCAAATACATCACAAATCACCAGCAACATCAAAGATCCAGCACAGGTACATTTACCTAGCACCGCTCCATCAGACCAATATACCTTGTCACCCAAAATAAAAAAGGACAAATATGACAAATACAAGCTGTTTGAGGACAAAGATGGCACACATTCTAATAAAATAACAGTTATCAAAATGCACTCTACCTTATCTGGAGCTTTTTCCATCACCTTACTGCCGCTCACTACCATCGGATCTGGTACCAATGTCCTCTGATGTCTCTACCAGCCAGGGCTCCTACAGCCCCCTTTAATTGGTAAATACTATTACATCCTTATCATAAGCCCGGCAGGGGCGCTGCCCAAACATTTTTTTGTTAAGACTAAACAGACTCCCCCAGGACAGTTGGGTCGCTTACAGCTGTAATGGCTGTACGCCTGATGGCAGAAAAAACTATGGCGATCCTCCTATAGTGGTAATAAAGAACGTACCTATGTTTGTAATACAAATCTCTTTAGGGACATGACTATTATCAGTGTTTACCCCACTTTTTAGGAAATGCATTCCTTAAATCCTACTTATTGAAATATAGTATCATATCATTTAACTTTCAAGCTTAACACCATTGATGATGCAATTTGTGATGTAATCACTATGTCATTGATGATGTCATTTTTATTGCACAACATGCCATTAATGATGTCATTTATAAAAGCACATGGGGGGAATCAACTTAATTTTAAAGAAATGTTTTTATTTCCTGGCTTTTATGCATTTAAGGGAGGAACTAAGTTTGCTCTCTCTCTATATGTGTATATATAATTATATAAACACAATATGACCAAAAGTATGACCCACAGACCTATATGAGCTTGTTGGACATCCCATTCTAAAACCATGGGCATTATGACAGAGTTGCCTCCCATTTTCTGGGTAAAAACCTCCACTCTTCTGGGAAGACTTTCCACAGGAACTCAGATCAAAATCTTCATCTCATGCACAACTGCTTGGCCATGGAAACCCATTTCATGAAGCTGAGTGATGCTTCAGAGAACAGGCAATTTTTTTTTATGTGCTTCACAGTTCGGCACTCGGCAGCCCCGCTCATGTGAGTGGTCTATCGCATCATGGCTAAGTTATTAGACTAAGATTCTTCCACTTCACAATAATAGCACTTAAATTTGACCAGGGCAGTAATGTCCTGAATTGACTTGTGTCAAAAGTTGCATCCTATGCATCACTGAGCTCTTCAGTACGCCCCTTCTACTGCCAAGGTTTGTCTATGGAGATGGCTTACCTATGTGCTTGATTATATATACCTGTTTAGAAACATCCAAACTCATTAATTAGGAGGTGTATCTGCAAATGTAATGTAATATCTTATATATAAATAAAAAAGAAAAATATAAATAGAAAGCCAGTTAGATACACAGATGTATACACCTATAATATCTATATTCTAGAATAATGCAATATCTTTCTCTATGGCTTTGAAAAAGTTCCCCATCTGTTGATATACTCACTGATAGAGCTGGGTTTCCTTCATCTTCCACAACAACCACAAGTCGATAGAAGCTCTGCCTTTCACGGTCAGGGGGAGATGGCCTTGTGGCAATTTCCCCGGTGAGGCGATCCATTCGAAAAGTAAGGTCTTCATTGCCTTGTGTGATGTAGTAGGACAGAACGCTGTTGAGCCCTTTGTCCTTATCTGTGGCTGTCACTTTAATAACAGACGTTCCCCCTCCAACATTCTGAAATGAGATACAAATCAGACTATGGCTTATCAAATGGTTATGTTCTAAGCTCATTGTGCATATAAAACAATAAATAAAAAAGCACACAACTCTAGCTCATTGACCAATCCTATTAAGTGATGCTTCCAAACAAGTTGTATCGCCACTGAAAAATGTAGGTTATTTCTCCATTCTTTTTTTAGGAACCTATGGGCAGAAGAGCTTTAGGTGATGTTTGCCATGCTAGTGTGACTGTGCTTCCCAAATTCTAACTAGAACATGTAAAAAAAATATTGGAATTGTCAATTCAAAGTATTGTATTGTACAATACAAGGTCTGAGGATCAAGGTTGTGTAATTTCATTATCCACCAATTATGATCTTTCCCCTTCTATAGGTTCTATTACAGCCATCCATTAAACACCTTTGTAACTAAATGCAGCATTAGAAACACTATTACTAGTACAGTTTAATGCCTAAACCCCTCCCAGAAATAATTATTTAATCTTGGGGAAAAAATGCTTAATTCATATTTATTCCAATAAAACATGCAATCCACGGCTTTTTCCATAGAAACAAAAAAAATTGTGATTAAACCTTTAGATGAAATAATGAGATGACAAATGGTTGTTTTACTTAACATACTAGACAGTGCCATCTTAATGTTCTTTTTCAACAGGGCCGGCCCAAGGCAAAATGCCGCCTGGGGCGAATTTTAAAGTGCCGTCCCCCCTTATCTACCCTTCCTCTCCCTCCGTCCCTGCTGCCGCCCCCATTATTTACCCTTTCTCTCCCTCCATCCCTGCCGCCCCCCCATTATCTACCCTTCCTCTCCCTCCGTCCCTGCCGCCCCCCCATTATCTACCCTTCCTCTCCCCCCCTTGTACTTACCTCCCTCCCTATTATCTACCCTTACCCCCCCCTTGTACTTACCTTTCAGCAGTCCTGCGGTGAGTCTCCCTGTTCGGTCTCGGTGCCGGCTTGTAATGCTGAGCGCCGGAAATGAGGTAATCTTCCGGCACTCAGAATTACAAGCCGGCACCGAGACCGAACAGGGAGACTCGCCGCAGAGGAGAGAGGGAGGGGCGCCGAGCGGGTACTGACAACTTGGTAAGCGAAAACCACTCGGTGCCCCTTTCTCTCTCATTCGCTTTAATAAAAAAAAAAAAAGGGTTTGGGGCGGCAAAGTGCCACCTGGAGCGGTTGCCCCACTCGGCTCCATTGTCGGGCCGGCCCTGTTTTTCAAAGTGAAACAGCACCTTTTACTGCACTTTACAGCCCTTTGATCTTTGTTTTACATTTAGGTTTCAGATGGGCTTCAAAGACATTTTCTTAGTTTTTATAATGAGGAAAACAACAACAATGGGCAACCATACCTCATACACACTGACATTGTAGCCGAATGGGGTATCAATGACAGGAGGGTTGTCATTAACATCTAGAACATTTATGGTCACCATATGATAAGATCTCCGAGGTGGAAAGCCATTGTCAGAAGCTTGGACCTGAAAAAAAAATGTTTGTTATATGTGTTATACACATTATAAATAATATATATATTATATGGCAGTTAAAAAGAGACTACCATGTGGCATCATTCTTAATTCCCTGCTTTTTAATTTGTATATGAATTGCCAGGAAGTATTGTTGATCTTAAAATTTCAATTTCTTATTAAACAGGGAGGATGGATGCTAACAGCTAACTGTGTCAGTTAAAAAAGAATTGTCACTTGAAAGGTTTTGGGAGTACTGGATGACTTTGAAGTAATTGCATGCAATTTTAAGTAGTAGCAGCCAAGACAAACAAATAACCACCATGCATTAGAAAATGTATCAATGCAAGATCAGAGAAGGGGATTATGCCACCATAAAAGCATTATTTATATCTCATTTGCAATATGCAACTTAATTTTGGGCAGTGAGTCACACTCTAGAATAACACTGTACAAATACTTTTGAGGTACAAATGAGGCCATTGCGTGTGAAATCTTCACCCCACGGAGATAGCAGATAATCAAGGGCCATTTAGTTTGATTCAGAGGAAGCGTAGTTCCAAGTTCAAATTCTTCTGAACAAAATTGACAAATGCTTAATAGTTGTTCTTTAGTCCTTATCCGGTTTAATACAACTGGAGATATCTTGCATTGGTTCACTGGATAGACTTATTATCATTTTCTACTTTCGACAGCCTTATCATAGCATAATAATAATAATAATAATAATAATAATAATAACTGGTTTCACGATGCAGTGTTGACTAGGCAGTGGTCACGTTACATACTCTGCTTATTCTGAGTCACTATCTGGGTCATGGATCAATAAATCCTATTCACATTTGAACGTTGTAATGAATAGCAGTGAGAATACCAACTATCTTTACTTTTTTTGCATACAATTATGGAATAATAATGTCATTAATAATTTTGCTTTGTGAAGGTGTAAGTGACCGCAAATTGTAATTTTGAGCAGTCACTTTCCAGCCATGCAATTTGTGGAATAACCATGTTTCCTTCTGTCAAAAACCCAAATAAAAACAAAATTCACAGTGTGTAATAAATAAATTAAACATCGTATTTACAGCACTTGTTGTATAAATGGAACATTTATATTACATTACATTATTTATATAACACCTTGCAAATTCCATATCTCTGTTTATTGGTAGGTGGTTCCTTTATTCACGTTCCTTTTATAAATCAACTGCATCATAAGCATCGTATGCAATTATGAGGTCCAAAACGGCAACATACATTCTAACCAATCCTTGTGTATACAAGATTAATGACAAATAAGGAAACCAGAGGTAAATAACACATATATTTCCTGTAAGACCAAACCAACTGATTACGTGACTAAACTCTACTATTATAAGAAACCAGGACTTGTAAAAATGTTTACTTAAATGTTAAGTGTCTTAATTACCTTCAGAAAATACTGCTCTTGCAACTCCCGGTCCAAACTTTTTGCCAAAAAAATTTCACCATAGGTGTCATTAGTAGTGCGAATCTCAAAAAGTCCATTTGTGTTTCCAGAAGTTAGTGAGAATGTCACCTGTAATATGAGATTAGGTATAGAAAAGACTATTAAATTGGTTGACAAAAAAGCTTCACTTATGTTGTATATACAGTAAATACTGCTTTCTGTGTATTCCTACTCGCCGTCATAACAAATCTATCCTCTTTCTTTTCTCATCTACATGTATTTTTTCTTTTGTATTTACTACAGTCTATCAGCATCATAGGAGGCTTTACTACTTAATGAAATTATTTATGTATTTCACTTCTAATTTAATCAAGTCTATTTCTATCATTCCAGGCTATACTGCGTATTATTTTTCTTTTTATCCTGTCTTTATTGAATTCTTCATAGCCATCATTCTCATTCCCCATCTATCTGTGACTTTTCCTCTGTGTGTCACTTTCCATGTACTACTTTTGTAAATGTAACTTTCACAGTGTTTACAATGGTAGTTGTTGGAAGTACTAACTCCAAAAGTGCCTCCATCAGAAAGTTTACAAAGGAAATTCAACAAGGATGGAACATGGAAGGATCCTGGAAGAACCCCAGGGGCGGGCTGACTAGTCCTTATTCTCCTAATTGGACCAACCAGAGGCTCAATTTGGACCGACCCCCTTGCAGAGGCGGGTTTAGTGGTGTTAAGTTATGGGGCATTACCAGTGAGAAAGCTTGCATCATGTGAGAGCTTCTCTGGAGACAACCTCAGGGTTGAAGGAGTTATGCGCGTGTTTAGAATGAGCAAGTGTGTTTGAGTGTGTATGTTAGAGTGTTTCTTTATGTGTGAGTGTGCACGTGTCTGTGTGTTCCAGGGGATGTAGTCGATGTATGTAGTAGTATGGGCATAAGTGTGTGAATGTGTACGTGTATTTATATAAATTCTGGGTTAGGGGGAGCACTTGGCTTTGGCTGCTACTCCTATTGTCATTCAACTGTGCTCTCTGGAATGACCATTCCATGTGAAATAATCATCTCTCATGCCTTGCACCTCTTTGCTGTAACGGAATTTAGACCATATGCCCATGGAACAGCCTAATGTGACACTCTCTCCTCCATCTGAATCACATTACCAGTTCTGGTGGCAAAAATGGTAGTGGTCCTCAACCTACACATTTCAACCGATTCTGCATTGCATATACTGGTCCAGCTAAACTTGTTCTAAACAATTCCTTGCCTCACTCCTAAACACTTCCTCTCCACTTATGACCTTTATGTCATATTTGATCACTTTAATATCCCCCATTAAGACCCCCATTATTACTTCTCCTCCACTCACAAGGATGGACATACCATTGAACATACTTTTGCATATCCTGTGCTCAATCTCTTATTTCTCTAGCACCTTGTCCTCCTATCTGATCACTACCTCTTACCTTGTCCTCTCACCTGGCTCCCTACTCCTTCCTGTGCCACTAAACTTTGCCAGCCAGAGACCATGGAAATGCATGCAGTGTAATGGAGAATGATGGAGGTGGGGCATTTATTAAGGGGGCTAGGTCCCCATAAATATGTGCCACACAATAATGGCACTATAGGGCTGGTTTCCACTTTTGCCAGGGCTGGGTTTTATTCCCGATGTGGGCCTTAAGCCTATGGTCTATCAAAGGTTATCACAGAACCAAGTCAAAGAACAGCTGGTTAGTCAAAAACTAATATTAAGAGATAAAATAATAATCAATTAAGTTAATATGCAAATAACCCAGAGCGATATTTGCAAATATTTTTTTTATTTACTAGTCCTGGAAGGTTTTGCTGGTATATACTTTGCATAATTAGATGTGTTCTAGAAAGAAATAGCATAGAATGCTTCAGCCAAGACATAAGTTCTTGCATACAAATCAAATTAAATTTGACTATTGCGTAAACTGTTACAATCTGAGAAATCTTACCAGACCATTATTTCCAGCATCAGGGTCCCTAGCCAAGACTAGAGCTATCCTCTTGTCCCTCGGGCAGTCCTCAGCAACGTTGACCACAGTATCAGATGTTAAGTCAAACTGTGGGGCATTATCATTCTCATCCAGAATAGTAATAGACACCTGTGGATAACAAAACAATTTTACCTTTACATGTGGAACCCAGTGGATCTTAAGGCCTAAAGAATCTTAACAGCAGAGTAGGATCTACCTTCTATATTTAGAGAGCAGGTGGGTATTCTTCAAGATTAATCGCACTGTTTTTTGTATGTTTAAAACTGTACAAAACATGAATATGGTTTATTTGCATATTATAGTAAAGACTAATTTTAGTGACTGTGAGGAAATTAAATTAATTATTAACCTAGCCATAACATAAGTCCTATAGTTTCCAGACAAAGACATTCTAAAAGACTTAACTGTTAGATGTATTATCATCTATCTATTGCCCCAGCTCAGATTCTCTTTTTGGTGTGCACAATTCCACTATTGTATGTCTACAATATGCATCTTGCTGATCATAAATGTGTCTTGCCTTTAAAATAACCATGTCCCATGAGGGTGGCATATAGGGGTTGGGAACTGGGAAAAAGCTGCTGTAAACTATGTTGGAGGTTAAGGTTTTGTGGTCTAAGTCCGCTAAGGATGATACCGTCATTGATGGATACTTTGATATTTGATGGCTAGTTTGATATTGTCACATGGATTCTAATTCAACAAAATTGGGGCTTGATTGTGCTTAAAAGGAAGGACACGTGATTTGGCGCCAGGCATGAGGCTAGCATGCGGCTGCCAGTGTTCCAATGATACACAGATTAGTCTTTACATTTAACTGCTAACTACTATCACATTAAGAGAGGCACAAGAAGTATGAACCAGTTTGACCTCACAGGTATCCTGTAGACCATTAATCAAATTTAACCCTGTATGCAAAAATACAGTAGCAACGTAAACCTTGGTTTCCTAGCCCTTATAACAGAGCTTGACTAACTCTTTACAGTTGCATTTCAATATATACCGGTATATATGAATGGATTTATCTATGCTTCTTTTTTTAACCAATGTATTACTATGTAACCAGCTTTTTCATCAGTCAAGGGATAACTTTTTTTCTGAAAAAATATGTACACTATACACTTAGGTAAATAATGAAGTAGATGATTGTTAGTAAATAATATACTGTATTTGCTCGATTAGAAGACGAGGTTTCATATTAGTCTTATATTCGAAGTCGTCTTCTAATCAGACCTCAAATAGAGGTCTGACTACAAGACTAAGATCCAGATCCCCTGCAGCGCTACAGGGGACCTGGATCCTCCTCTCTGGCAGCTGGTGGACGTGATGCGTGCAGACAACCTCTGCTGCAGCCGGCACTTCCTGTGGGGCTTCTATGACGGAGCTCCGGCATCACATGACTTTCCGGTGCTCATTCATAGAAGCCCCGGCGGAAGTGCTGGCAGCAGCAGTGGAGGTTGTCTGCGCGCAACGCACAGACCTCCACTGGCTGCCCTACTATTCACCAAGGAATCGAGCAAATATGGTATATATTTTAGTTGCCCATCCTGATACTATATATATAACATGCCAATAGAAAAGTTTTTTATGCTACATAGCAAAAACAGAACCCTAACCAGGTGCTAGTCATTAGCTTCAATAACCATTCAGTAATTCTGGAGATGCCTGTTGTTGTGTTAATAGCAGGAAATTCTGTCATAATTAACACATTATATAGGATAAGGGAGAAGCAATTGCAAAGCTTAAGGAAGGCCAGACCCTTAGAGAGGAAGGTGAGTCTGCGCTACTTATTATAACAACATCCTAAAGGAAGTGTGGAGTTCCTTAAGAAGGCATCAGTTGGACTGTTATTGTTTTCTATTAAATATAGTTCAAAGAAGGCTGATCGTGACTTTTTTCACACCAGCGTTCTTTTGTTACTGTTCTATGGTGAGTATTATTTAATATATCCCACCCTGATGACAAGCCCCAGTGGGATGAAATGGCCACATGTTGACCCTTGGAGGACAATGGACCAAATCTGGGCAGCATGAGAAATGTGGCTTCCCTTATTTTATTACTATAATATTAATTCCCATACAATCATGCAAAGTAAGTAGACTGTTAAGCAACAATGCTACTATTTATCCAGGCTCAATATGGCTACTACGTATCCATGCTTTTATTATAGACATTTATTATACACATTTTATGACATCTGAGACCTCTCAGTGTGCAAATGGACCAACTGCACCATATCCTTAAAATGGGTTGGCTACCTGGACAGCTGTGCTGACTACCTGCTTATCCCTTGTGTTTCTGTATGCAGTTGCAACAATAATCCTTTTCCAAATGTGTATCTTTCTGCATCAATCAATGTAGAGTTATTATACAGATGCTATCATAAGGGCAAAGTCTGTGAAAGAGGAAACCGATTGTGGCATCTTGTATGGGATCCATAGACATGGAAGCTGCAAAATCCACATGGATGTTCAGCAAAAAAGATACCTGTACTACTGGAGGTTCTGCTCCCTCCAAACTGACCACAACTGACTGCATTCTTAAAGCTTTCATTTACAGAAAGGGCAGATATGGAAAGAAGGATGCTGAAACCAGTGGTAGTTCAGCTGAAGTGTAGACCATAAGATACATGAACTCACCGTAGTAGATTCTTTCTTGGGCCCACCGTCATCTGCCAAAATGGTTAATAGATAATAGTCACCTTTTTCACGGTCCACTAATCCTTTCACTGTTATTGTACCCTGTTAAATGCATTTTAAAAGACAGGTTTCAGGTTATCATTTTAACAAACACAATGTGTGTGGATGCATCAACTTTTATACAAATTTCTCAGCTCCCATTTAAATTATATTCATTTTTGTGTTGAGATAACAAAAGCGAGGGGACATAACTAATGATCTCATCTCTACAACACTGGGTTGCTCAGACATCCACTGAAACAGTCTTATCAAGAAAGAAGAAAAAGCGCTGCAGTTTTTAACTGGACTGGACTGGTAAGTTAAATTGGTCCTAATTCTTCGAGGTGAGTGACTGATAAGCCACACACAGGGGACAGCACACTTTTACAGCATGTAGATGGGAGGTGGTGTTGGGCCCGATGTGCCAGACGGTTAATCCGGGCCAGGTCTATTACCGGTATATTCTTTTGCTGATCTGACTTGCCTTAGGACACTCCTTTTTTATCTGCACTTCCTATAGTTGGCCTTGACATTGAAATCTACTGGTCCCGTCCTGACATTTTGCCCTGACTAACATTTTAGTGTGTTAATACCATTTCACCTGAAAAAAGCTGAGAAGACTAGGTGCGCAGTGCAGGGTCCTAAGAGTATATCTTCCCTGAACATTATCTTTAGTCTAATCTAGTAGCCATTTAGAGCATTTATCTGCTGTAAAAGAGATCAAATAAAATAAACTAAAACAGCTAGAAAACTAAGCACATTTTGTAAAGTCTTAAAAACCACCAGAAAATGACTTCTCAGGTTTTCCAAGTAGATGTTCACCTCGCTAGTAAACTCATTAATTCAAGAGAAAGCTTCCAGATAAACTAAGAAATATGTCTACTTACTGTGATTTTATCTATTTTGAAGAGGGCAAGTGCCTGGACATTTGTGTTTTGACCGAAGCTATACGTTATTTGATTCAAGTTATCAATGGAACGTGCTTGTACTTGAACCACTTCCGTTCCTGTCGCAATGTTTTCGGTAATTACTGCTTCATAAGATGTGCTGGAGAACTGAACTTTTTCATCGGGTTCGTTCATCAATGTGACATATATTGTGCAGAAACCACGGTTGAAAGGTAAAGCCTGGTCTGTGGCTGACACATTCATATAGTAGGTAGTTTTAGTCTCAAAATCTAGGTAATCAATGGTAGTAAGAAGCCCAGTGCTTTCATCAATTTCAAACTTCCCATCGGAGCCAGAAATAATCTTATACATCACTAGGCCTCCATTTCCTGCAAGAGAATGGAAGTATTTTTAATGAGTTAACATATAAGACTGTAATAATTCTTAATATTAATACGACACAAATTTATACTTTCGCCTCTAAACTATGTGTTTTCTAAAAAGCTGTTAACTTAAATAAATGTTAACATAGAATATTTTTTCCGCTGGAAAGTATGCAACTGCTTTAATTAAGAGGCTCTAATTCCCTTTGTACCAGCACACAGGAGAAAACATGATTTAAATGGCGTTCATGTTAATAATAGCAAGACTATATTTTCCAGACCAGGCATGTACCTTTTTAAGATGTTAAGTGAGGCAAATGGACAGGGCTTGATGAAGACCCACTTGCTTTGACCTATTTTCTGTCCATTTTGATCTGGTCATGCCCACTTTCCACCCATGGCCATTGCCCATTATATGCCCATGCACTTGTTTTTAAAATAATAGTTGTGTTAGCAGTTTTATCACCCAGAAATTGGTTAACCTGTGGTATCAATGTAACATATAATACAACAAGGTCTATAATACAACAAGGTCTATATAACAATATGTATTTTTGCATTCAAAATCGGCATAGATGAAATTAACTTTAAAAGGTTTGGAGTTTGTGTATGGTGCTATGCAGTACCTGTGTCTCGATCTGTAGCCCGCACCACAGTAACAGAGGTCCCAATTCCCACAGTTTCTCGCAAGCCCAAACGGCTGTATTGCTGCTGTGTGAAAACTGGAATCTCATCATTAACATCTTCCACGTAAACAATGACCTGTTGGAATAACATAACACAAGAAGCGTTTGGTATTAATTTAGTATTTTGCTTGGAGGAGATGATGCTATAACAGAGGACAGCAGAGACATCAAGCCATCCATGTGGCAGCTTCACTGGAAATCACCAGTGCACACGTCTACTGAGGTTCTGGTTCAGAAGAACTATGCATGAAACAGGGAATATGTGGCAATACTTTCACAGAACAGTGCGTCATCTGCAGCAAATTGAAATCCACTTAGTGCCACACTAAACCCATTTTGTGTATGGCAGCTTAATCATAAGTAAGGATTAATTTCACCAAAATCCAAACGTCAGACCTACTATAAATCTGTCGTAATGTGTTCAGCATTTTTTTATACAAAAGGTACATAAAGAGGATGTTAAAAGAACCCATGGATTAGACAAACTGTCCAATTTGTTTTTATGGATCTGTAAAAAGAAATGTCATTCATTTCATCTTCTCTGCACGCTTGTTCTTATACTAGGTCCATGTGGAGAATATTTTATATCTCAATCTTAAGATATAGATATAGTGAGTCTTCCAAGATCAGTAGAGAGGTCCTTCTTTACCTTATTAAGTGATGCTTGGGGGCATGTTACAGTATTGAGATGGGGACTGAACACAACTCAATTCTATCATAACTTACTTTGGAGAATATTATTTCTTTCATGTTCCAAAAACTAAGCAAAGACATGATGTATGCTTCATATAATAGTAAATGTATGCTTTATATAATAGTAATGACAGTGAATCATTCTTGAAACATTTCAGAAATGCATAAGTGCTGAAATAAATCACTTAGAACAACAAACTGCTTGCGGTTCTTTCTTTTTAGTCAAAGTAGTAGTAATAATTATATAGCTACTTATCTTCTAAGGCACGGATTTATAGGGGGAACATGTAGTAGACAACCAAAGATTTATTTTATTATAAATGTGTGAAACATATTTCTACAACATTACTGATTAAAGACAATTACAGGAAAAAATGCTTATAGTACCATTCTATCAATGTGAGTGTATTCACTGTTATTTGAATAGTAAAGACTATGGACACCATCTGGGTTCACAGACAGAATAGTTTAATACATGAATGGCAATTATTTAAGGGAACAGGGAGATCACTTGCATTTACACCAGTTAGATGATGAGCCCTGAGTGCGGAATGTGAAACACCAAGGTCAAAGAAGGTAAAATATTATGAAAAACTGCTATTTATGTACTCCTTTGAAGATGAAAAAAATGTACATTTATGTGAGTCGAGAATTTAGATGGAAAATGATTCCACTATAATAACATGTTGGGAGTTTAAAATAATTGCTTAAACACACATTCTCTAGTGAGAAATGAAAAATGGTACGCTGGGTCATGTATTAACTGCTTAAATATTCTTTACTTGTACAGATTTTCCATCTTACCCTTACGGAACTTCTCATTGGACCTTGATCGCTGTTGTAAGCTTCAACCGTCAAAACATGAGATGAGTTGGTTTCTCTATCAAGAGGTTGAGGACCACGCATTAATAGCCCGGTGATGACATCAATTCGAAAATTGTTCCGGCTATTTCCTGGCATAAGATATATGAAAAGAAAAAAAAGCTTAAAACATTCGATTTCACGAACCCCAGCTTCCACAGGAATCATTGTGTTATTTTTCTGCCCATGCAGCAAATCTAACCATGTTTAGATTTAACCAATACATATTTTCCCACCAGCTTCAACATTGATCAGTCCTTCCTTAAGCTTTTTTTTCTGGAACTCACATAGAAAAACCTAGAACTTTCTAGCAAAGAACAGATCCAGTTTTGTGGCGATCTGGATGCACAAACATTGTTTCACGTAAGCCAGAAGGAAGCAGAAGCTGCAACTAGCATAGAGATTATACCTAAGTTCTCTATGAAAGCATTGTGGGCGCAGTGACCCAAATTAGGTATATCTCACAAACCCTAATGCCAGCTCTATGGTAAGCCCAGTATGCATCAGAAAACATGAAATGCATTTAAGTACAGTAGAGTTGAAGAGCCTCAATACCCAATGTCCAAAGTTCCAAGCTGCCCTCATACCCCTTAAAAAATACTCCAGTACGACTTGGTAAGCTTGGTTAAAACAATATAACACCACCTTTAGTCCATAAAATATAATTTTCTGATTCACACTTAGATGAATCCCAGATTTTGTTGTTTGTATGTGTTTTACTGACTACCCTATTTTGTAACTTCTCTATTTCTCTATTTCAATTCTATACACGATGATTCAATATTCTGGTTGTATGTCACAAAAGAAAAGAGAAGTGGCTAATGAACCTGAGCTCTAGTTTTAACATAGCTATCACAAAACCACATGAACAATGAAAGCACTCTTCCTGGAAGAGGAGGGGGAAGAACTTAACCTATTCAATGCCAAGAATTAGTGTTCCATATTGGAAAAACAAAAAGCGATATAACTCCCAGATAGCAATGGGTTAAATATGCCAAAAACATATTATCTTTAAGACTGGTGTTCTTAGAACAACAATGTAAAATGTACACTTCGCTAAATTATTTGTGAAAGCATCCAATAGCAAATGTTTCTTGAGAATTTATATTTTGTAGACAATGAACTCCTCCTCTATTAACAATAACATAAAACAATAATTAAACATCCAGAGACACAATCTACTTCTCAGTACAATTTCATACTAATCATATTAGCTATTGCTCATTGACGTCACTCTTAGAAATGTTCTGTAGTATATCGTAATATAAAATAGGTAAATTCGCTGGATGGGAATTTATGGGAGTTGTGGTAAACAGACATTAAATAAACAATAGATAAAACTATTGACAGCTCAAGAAAAAAAAAGCTGTCAATCATACTTTTGTTTCCAGACAAAGTTGAAAATGTACAAAAGAATTAGTTTATGGCATATTTAAGGTACCTTAAAATACATGATCTGTAAGCTTATCACATTACAGATGTAACTTATCTGTCAATGTTTGGAGCTATCGCTGTCAGTCTCTCTTGCCTCGGTTTCTCTATGGATGTCTCCCTGTGTGTCTGCCACATGATTTGTTTCTCTACGTGGTCCTGTATTTTTCTAGTTTTGCGTGTCTGTCTTTGTCTCAGTCACAACTTATATTATTCCACTCTCTCTGCTTGTCTGTCTTTTTATATAGCATCCAGACAGAACGAATAGGACAGAGATCACTGAGAACCTTTTCCAGTGAACTTTTTAGTTGTGTGTATTAATATTCCAAATGGAAGCTCCTAGCACCTGCTGTGATATCATTAAATGTGATACAATGCGAGGAGCAGTACAAATATCCTTAACTGTGCTTGTGTGCCAATGGCCGTTATTCGTTGTTTACTCACATATTTTTTCAAGAATAAGTCATAAGGCTGAAGCCCAATGTAAATAAATGGGTTTTCATTCTGTCCACTTATGCTCCTGGGTAATAATCTACTCTTGTCAACAACCCATTATACAGTGTTGGGAATATGATGGTGTATTGGAATCATTAAATAATAATAATAATAGAAGAGCTAATGATGCAATGATATTTTGTCATTCAAGCAGAAGAACAAGTGTTTGTAGTATAAAAGATTGCTTTCTTTAAGGCCAGCTATTACACAAACGTTTAGATATACAGTTAAGGATTTTAGGATGAAAGGAATTGCTCCTAAGATGTTTCTAGCATTCCTGTACTCACTTTCCTGAAGTAGGCTGTACAATCAGAAATCAATTATATAACTATCTTTACTTACCACTAACAATACGATACCACACTCTTCCATTCTCCCCCTCATCTTCATCAGTAGCTTCCAGCTGGTATTTAAAAATACATAAAAAATTAGTAATATTAATCTCATGTACATTTAGTGAAGAAGGTGTTTAAACATCGTAACCTTGAGGTTTATATAAATTGCAAATATAGACAGATTATTATTAAGTAAAAAGACCATTTCATTCTATTCATTGCCTTATTTTTTGTAAAAAAAACCCTCTTATTTAAAAGAAATTATGCTTTAATATTAGGATTAGTGGCGGTGAAAATACAAAATAATCTAAAAAAGGAAAAGTACTCTGTTATGAATCTGTTAAAGAGACTGTAGTACAATAAATAAATGTGTCAGCATGTGGATGTAGAGTTACTGGGCATTTTCAATGTCGTCTCTTTAGTTCAGGATAGTGCTGCCCTCCAGTGTCCTCTTTGCTTCACAGTAAATATAAAATGTATTTAGCAAAAATTCTGACTACACTGAGAAACCAAACCCCAGACTGCCACAAAGTGTCCAAGGAGAAGTTGACAGAAGTTGACAGATGTCCATCTCCAGATCATCTAGGGAATATGTGAGCGCTTTGGCACATTTTGCATTTGCAATCCCACCACAATAAGAAAAATGGATATAGTCCTGTTGCTCCAAATGAGGATGGAGTATTGTTTAGTTTAGGATCGTTTGTTTATTGAACAAACACAGAAAATAATGGCATCATATAAGCTTTACATATGATTCTGTGGTCTCTGAAAGCTTATATGACTATATCATTTTATACACTGGCTCAGCTTAAGGATTCATAAGCATGGCTTATACTCTATGAAACAGATATGGATCTCTCCTCCAGGCTCTAATACCTCTATGGACGATGATAATACTGTTTACAGGCAATATTTTAGTGTCAAGAACATTCAAAGTGCATAGGAATTATAATGTTACACTAAGTTACAAGTTAGTGTTACACTAAGTTACAAACCAACTTTTTTCTTTGACGTTTGCTTAACATTAAATAATCTACATTACTCCCATCTTACACTGATAAACAAAATATATGTTTATATTAAATGTAGATAAATGTATAGAGTTAAACTGCCTTTGCCATAGAAAGCGAGAAAGAAAATTTGGTAAATATATCTTTATTGGCTGACGTATAATAGATTGCAAGCTGTCGAGACGATCTAAGTCTCTTCTTCAGACATATTGTACATTTAAAGCAAAAATGGCTCATACTTTTATACAGTAGTAAACATGGAGACAGTCACAGCAAGGTACAGACGTTGTGAATATTCCTGTAGTGGTGTTAAAAGGAAAGGCAAGTGCTGTTAGTCATGGAAAAATTTACATCCTTAATTTAAGTTTAAATCGTGATAAAGAATTTATGTCACGCTACCCACACATCAATATTACGCATAGACCCGTAGTCTGTGGCAATCTACCACCAAAAGAGGCTGCTGGGGCCAAATGTTACATTTAATACCAACATACTAACAGCCCATTTGCATTTCCTTTTAACATCCCCAGAGGAATGTAATCTCGATTCACAATCTCTGTACCTTGCTGTGACTGTCTCCATGTTACCGTATAAACGTCCGAGCAATTCCTGCTTCAAATGTATAATATGCCTCCGATGTTTGCAATCCATTATATGTTAGTTAGCCAATAGATATAATATTTACCAAATATATCAAACGTAAAAATTAAGTTTCCATCTCTGTGATGAAAGTATATACCAAAGTAAGTTAGTTAGCCCTTCCATCTGTGTTTCCAATGTTGCTGGCGAGTAGGAATCCATGATAACTCACACACAAGTTCCTCGGTGGCATGAAGAAGCACGGTGTTTAAATGCATAGCAAGTAGAAATGACATTGGGAGTAAATGCTGAAGACCAAGAGATAATCCTGTTATATGGAAGGGTTTTATATATAAAATGTGTTATTCAGACACAGCATGGTGATATCCTAGGGATCATTCTTTTGTGTGAGGGGAAATTCACTCCTGTTAGTTTTCAGTAGCTAGGGTGGAAGCACATAGCTTCAAGCTTTTGTAATTGAATTTTACAATCTCCATTTAGAACTGGAATGACTCATTACTTGTCATTACTTGTCCTTTTATTTTTGTGAATAAAAACCATAGTGATAGTACGAAAATATTATCAAAATGTATCACAACTGGGTTAAAAAACAAAAGGATGGAGTGATTTTATAATCACCCTTAGTCCCTAGAAACAACGGACTTGACTACATAAAAGCAGTGGTGTATTCTGGTTTAGGCCAACTAGAGCAGCAGCCCTTTTGACGTAAAACATGGAGCCTATCATCCTCTCAGATTAGGGTCACTGTAGCACCACTGTAAATGGGAGATCACTGATCACCGCTGATCACCAGCACTATGGAGCTCTGCGCCTCCATAGTTGACTTTCATCCAGCAGAAGCACTTATACACATCCAAATGGGTGGCTGGTGCCACTGCCCTGGATTAAAATAGAAAAAGGCTCCAGGCACTCAAGGGTTCCATCAGGCAGATTTATTGAAGGAAACGGACACCAACGTTTCGACCTCACGATGAGGTCTTTATCATCGTGAGGTCGAAATGTTGGTGTCCCGTTTCCTACAATAAATCTGCCTGATGGAACCCTTGAGTGCCTGGAGCCTTTTTCTATTTTGATTTACTGGGGAGCTGGCCCTTCCTGGCACAACTAAGCACCTGAGTTCCTGTGGGGAGTGTGTGCAGATTCCTGATTTTGGTGACTGACCTGGATTAGGCCTGGAACAGCACTGAAGACAGATATGCTACAGCATAGAAGAACTGTTTAGTCTATTAACTTTGACTGTTTTACCCCAACTACTGTAAGAATGTAATCTTTACTTGGTTCTTGGTTTAGACAGTCTTCTGACTATCCGCTATATGTTTACATTTCCTTACCAAAGTAACATCTACCAACTAAGTATGACCGAGCCATGAAATTTTAGAGTTTATTTTTTATAATTTATAATTGTAAATCTGCTCAAAGTATCTTAATCATAGGCACAACAGAGACATTGCATGTACTGCCTCAAAAACACCTGCTACACCGGGGGTGGGGACGTCTATAAAACACTTGCTGCTTAATTTTATCCCATTTTGGATAAAAATCTCTAGTACAAAACATGACTTGGGACATGAAACTAACTGCATCTTCCTAGTCGTAATCCAGTCTCTGGGCAAAACCTTAATATTGAATATGCAAAAAAGGAGTAAAATAATAACAACAATAAAATAAAACTTAAAGCCAAGTCTGTAAGGAAATATGCTGTGAGAGAAGAATATAAAGACGTTTCTTTTATCGAAATGTTTGCCACACACTCCCCCTCCCCTTTCCTATTAAACCCATCTCAACTTCACAGCAACCTGAAGGCTGGCATTCACTGAACAAAATCCAGTCTCCAGACTGTACCATGTCAACATCCCACAGGGGGAAGTCTGTCCTTTTGGGAGACAAAGTTATTATTTGTGAAACATAAAAAACTATTGAGTCAAAAATTAATGAAAATGTATAAAGTGGCAACTAACACAATTATTAGTTGCAATATTTATCACCGTACCCTAAAGGACAGTGAATTTAAAGTTGTTGGCATATCTTTGTTAAAAAAAGGAAATCTCTTCTCCTTTGTCTGCTTTCCCAATTCCTCCGTCCTGCTACCCTGTATCTCCCCATCCCCCTTTCCCAGCAAAGGGCACCGTAGTTGGGAGCAAGCAGGCAAACAACAAGGGGTCACTGCAACATGGGAAGTCAGGAGATCGGATGAGAAAACCATACAAATCAGGTAATTCAGCCATTTATTGCAGATTTTTTTTTTTTTGAATGATCCCTTAGTCCTGTTTGTTACAAGTAGAATATCAAAAATGTATTTGTATCCCCTTTGCCATCTTCTCATGAAGACAAAAACATTTATTATGTAGCTAAACTGTTTACTTTGGCTGTATTATTCTGTATTATTTATTTACTTTTGAAGGGAAGTACGGGCAGCCGATACAGAACAACTGTCGGGCAAGAATGTATTTTTTTCCCAAATTACAGAGAAAAAGACTAAAAATCAAAGTGCACTTTCACGGGGATCGGTTAACAAGCACACACTATTATCAGTATATGATGAATGGCAAACACTTTCAGTAAGGCAAAAATTGCAGTTTATATCGATCTCATTCGTTCACGGTAGGTGTTCTTCTAAAATGATGATAGGCATCCCATGAGCAGGTGCTTCCTTGTTCACTGTGTCAGTCATTTGAGCCACCAAAAAAGATGCAGGTTTAACACTTCCAGCGTCTTTAGAAGTAGAACCTGCAACCTGTTGCTTCTGATTGCTAAAATGTTGCCTTATTTGATTTTTGCACATAAGCCTGATTTTTATTTTGGGAGGATATAACTCTCCTACTCATCACCATGGACAGTTAAAAGTGACTGTTAGATAGAATATCTTTAAAAAATACATAAATCAACAAATTGGAGGAGTGCATTGCAAAGTAATTAGTAAAATAAAGCCAGATTAAGAAGCCTGGGGTTCTGGAGCACAAAAAAAGGGTTCTTCAGGTGCGTCTCTTTTGAAGCTCATCACAAATATAACATAGTTAATGTAAAATGAAAAACAATTTATTGCAGATTCCTCCATGGTGTGACACACTGTTCATATTAATAATCAGAGTGACGCAACGTACAACATTCCTCAACGTACCTAAAGGAAGAAGAAAACTAGGCACTTAAGCTCCTCTAACCTGACCCAGAGTTGCTATCAGCCATTTCACTGCAGTCCTCCCACACATAGTTCCGATCAGGTTTTCTGGCAAATATGTTACAAAACTGATTTTTTAGTACTAATATATATATATATTTAAAAAAAAAATGTAATAATTAATACATTTTAAACATATTCCAAATTGCTGAACAATGTTGGTCCAGCAGATGGGGTTAATAGAGGTTGATAAGCTACTAAATTGAGAAGTGACTTCAACATTTGTGAACACTTCCTGACTGGAAAGATCCTTTCACAACATTTCTTGTAAATGATACAGATAAAGAGTCTTTTGCTTCCAAGATTGATTAAATTTACATTTTAAGTGACTGGCAGGGCTGGTCTTTCAGATTTAATTCATTGTGTGAGAGGAAGGAGAAACTCTAATAAAGAAGACACCTAAAAAAAAAACACATTAAAGATTGTTGTTTTTCTTTTTTAAATAGAGGCTATAAAAACCTTCTGCAATTCAAAGGGGGAAATTTTAAATTTCCTTTTTAAATGAAGGCCATGTTTTTTTAAACAAAGTACAGCAAAAATGTGGGTAAATGTGGCAAAATATACTGATATCATTGAGCGACTAAAAATTCTCTGATGGCAAATTAAGTTGTAATACACCGTGTGACAAAAGTACGTGGACAACCCTCCTAATTATTGAGATTGGGGTTTTCAGCCACCCTCGTTGCTAACAGGTGTATAAAATCAAGTACATAGGCATATCAACTCCACAGCCAAACATTGGCAGTAGCATGGGTCATACTGAAGAGATCAGTGAGAATGCCATGAAAACTCTACCGGAGCGCATCGTGCCTACTGCAAAGTTTGACTAGTTTGGTGTGGAGGAACTCAAGTAGTCTGCACAAAGCCCTGACCTTATACCATATAATATTGTGGAAGGATGACATTCTGTCTGTCTTGTACATTCAAGAGTTCCAGCAGTCCTTTTTGTAGAAATTATCTGCTCATAATGTTCCAGTTCAATTGTTCTGAGAAAGTTGCTTACCAGTAGTGAGAATTTTTTATGTGTCTGTTTCTATTAAAAAAAAACTAAAAAACTAAAGTCTCCTGCTTCTTCATATCTTGTAGAACACACACTGGGTGCACAGAATTCAATGCCACGGGACATAAAAAGATCCATCCTAGTCAATTGACACAACGCAAGGTAGAAGCCGAGTAAGTAAACAAGTAGAATTTCTTACTATAACACTGTTTTGATTTTTGTCAAAAAGTGATCAGTAAAGCAAACTCAGTTTGCTGCAATGCATCCTAAAGTTACTTATGTAACTATTCCGAATGAGTGACATATTACAGATGATTTCACCGAAACATATTTTCCAACCACAAAGCCTTCACTCTACTCAAAATGAAATGAAAAGGCACTGAGAACAGAAGTACGGAGCCTCACAAATCAAAGCATTGCCAGTGTTGCATTTATTTTCTTCTGTTCAGGACAAAAAGTATACACATAGTGCAGAAATTACAGCTATACTTACAGTATCTCACAAAAGTCAATACACCCCTCACATTTTTAAAAATATTTTATTGTTGCTCTACATAAAGATGGCCTAGGCTATAAGAAGATTGCCAAGACCCTGAAACTGAGCTGCAGCACAGTGGTGGTGGGAATGTCATGGTCTGGGCCTGCATGAGTGCCGGCCCAGGGGAGCTACAGTTCAATGAGGGAACCATGAATGCCAACATTTACTGTGACATACTGAAGCAGAGCATAATCCCCCCCCCCTTCGGAGACTGGGCCGCAGGGCAGTATTCCAAGATGATAACGACCCCAAACACACCTCCAAGACGACCACTGCCTTGCTAAAGAAGCTGAGGGTAAAAGATGATGGACTGGCCAAGCATGTCTCCAGACCTAAACCCTATTGAGCATCTGTGGGGCATCTCCAAACGGAAGGTGGGGGAGCGCAAGGTCTCTAACATCCACCAGCTCTGTGATGTTGCCAAGGTTTAGACATTAATGGCTGTGTGTTGAGTTATTTTGAGGGGACAGCAAATACAGGCTACTACTTTACATTGTAGCAGAGCGCCATTTCTTCAGTATTATCACATGAAAAGATGTCATAAAATATTTACAAAAATGTGAGGAGTGCACTCACTTTTGTGCGATACTGTATATACACACTATTCTTTGTCAGGAGCTATGCATGTTTGAAAAAGCAACCCTGCATATGAACAGTATTACAACTAACCTTTATTCCAAAAGGCCAGAATAGATACACATTTTTTTATGTACTTTTTGTGGAATTTTGATGTGCATTCATAAATAAACATTTTTGTTGTTATTATGTTTACTAGTGTCCAAGTTACTCTGCTTTATGAAGGTGTTTACAACTCACACTTTCTTCAAGTTGCATGTTTTGTCTTCTACTTAATCATATATAGCAGTGTTGTAATTAACAATTGTTCTTGGGGGAAAAAATATACCAAAATAACATTACTACTTTAAAGCATTGGGCACCTAGGGATATAACTTTGACTTCATAGTTTTTTAAATCGAATTAAAGACGGTCCCTCCAAGCAACCACATCACAAGGGTGTCTGCCAACTAGGCACCTTGTAATAATACTAACCAAAAAAGATGGTTTCAGTAATTTGTAACCAAGTCCACATATTTCACAGAACACATTGATAGCGGCAAATATGCACATGTTTGTTAAATGTATTTATTTGGAACGCTATGGTCCAAACCATGTATTAGTTCCCAAAACAGAGGGACACTAAGGGGGGGGGGGGATGAGGAAGTAAAGAAGAATTGTCTCTCGAATGGGAGTTTAGTATTAATATTAGAAATTTGGCATTATTTATAATGAGCAATGATGCAAATTGAAATTTGCAGTGAAGTGTTAGATTATATCATTATTGCTCTTAAAATCTGAATTCAAGTTGACAGCAATAAATGTGAGCATGACAAATGTATATTAATTACACACAGCTTAGGATTTTCATCTTTTTTGCTAAATGCTGCTTTGCTCTAACATTTTTTTCAGGTTGCATATTAAGGTGCAAAAGAAACTGAAATAAATGACTCAGGCTCTCAGTCTATAATGTCAGCTTAACTTACCATACCCAGACATTCCAACATGATCAGCTTCCTACCATGTACTCGAGATATAGTTTGCATTACCTGACAGGCCATTTCTAGGGCTTGTAGGCCTCTAGGTAAACTATAACATCGGTGTTCCTATTGAACTTGGTTAATAACACCACATATTATCAGTGCCCTAGAATGCCACTCTGGCCACCTTTATAGTTGTGCATTTGGCTGAGTATTGCCATATGTCTGACTCAGGGCAGCACCCCAACCCACCTCCGAGGCTCCATCATCTGTGCTGTGCTCCGGGATATTATGGCATATCCTGTCTCTTAAGGACACACAGTCTTACAGTTCCAAGTCGGATTAAGTGTTTATAGGCTGGTGGTCAGCCACCTAGTTGGCCTATGCCACAACACGCTTCCATGTATTCATGGATGGGCAGGACCCATGTGTTATTCCATTCCTAAAAATGCTAAAATACCCAAAATATGTATAGCTTCATTTTTTACTTGCCATGCATTTCAGAAAAGATTGGTAGGACTGCATGAAAAAGATGTTGGGTAACTTTCATCTTAAGGAGGGAAATAGTTATTCTTTAAGCACCTTAGGGCTAGTCAAACAATAACAATGTTTTATTTCATATGAAACACAATCCTCTCCTAGAAAAGGTGGGGTGCATGGACTAAATGCAGCAGGTGCACTACAAGGCAGCATGAACAGACTGCTTAATACAGAACAGGAAATACCATTGTTTATTCATTAGCTTTTCATTCATCCCCTGCTTTTGGCCTTAGCTTTTTCCTCCTCTGGTGATATCATCATTGTTATCTTAGAAATGGAAAGTAAGAATGTACATCTGTATGACACCATAACCAGTTTCCTTGGGAACCATAGAATAAGCAGTAAATATGCAGAGAAACAGGAATAGTTCCACCTTCAGGCATCCTACAGGCTATGGAATATCCCTGTCACCAAGACGTGTTTTTCCATTATGCAAGGAAACGTCTTAACTGGACAGTATAAGAGAATGTAAACCACTCTAAAATAGCCAATTTGTTCATAAAAAAGGCATTTGTTCAAAAGAATAGATTGTAATATATGAATAATACAGGGTAGAAAGAGTATGCACGCATTAGGAAAGGTAGTGCCTGTCCCATAAAGTTGGGTTTTAAGTATCTGAACTCCAGCTCCAAACCTTTTTACATTTCCTTAATTCTTTCTTCACATATTTTTACTCCTGCAATGATGTCTTAGCCCGTTCTTTGATACTATAATGTGAACTGAAAAATCTCAGATTAAGCATTAATTAAATTATATTAAATATAGGCATACTTATTATGGTACTTGATAATATTAAAGGCATCATCCTTACCCTTAACTTTCTTAATAAAAAGAAACTTAATGAATGTTACCAATAAAATGGAAGTTGGTGTCCAGATTAAATATTTATCAATGATAACATTGGTATATTTTAACACTGTTATATACATTATAAAGCATGTAGATTTTATTTATTTTACTTGAGTCTACCATCCTGACTAAAAGATTTACGTTTGAATAAAAATGTGGATTGATCAAAACAAAACAAAAATACAAACACCCAATGCAAGGATTTGTCATCTACTTAAAAGTGGAGACATTGACACCTCTATTATTTGTCACACAAACCTTGGTTTTAGCGTATATTTCACTAACATATGCTAATCGCAACCTTTCAAGACTCCCTGGTGAGTTTACTTCCGCTTGGTGCAAAATATATACATTTAAAAACTGATTTAAGTACCCCCACAGCAGTTTACTGGGACTACAAATGTTTTATACTTCGGCTTGAAAACTTGATCAAGTAGCTCCAGCAAATGTTATAAAACTAGCTACAGCCAACAGGTTTGTCTGTGTGACCAAGACATCAGCCAACACTTTGCAATATTTGCCCAAAAAGGAGCTGCCAACTAATCGGTGAGTTTATCAGGCATGTGATTCAACTACAGTAGCCAGGGGTTAAAAAAAGGTTTCAAGAAGCCATACAGAGTTGAGTTTCGGTTTTCTGTTTGCTTTATACATACAGAATTAACAGATATTCTGAATTTGCAGATGACTAAAATACTGTTTTCAAAAAATGTTTTTGTATGTTTCTCCCTGCTTCTATGTTTTTTTTTACTTTTAAAGTGCCAAGTGGCTGTACAATGCATTACTTGGCTACTGTATTATTAGCCACAAAGCCCTAATCTAGATCAGTTTATGTTCTTGGTAAGTAACCCCTGATAATGATCCACTCAATTGTGAGAGTTGTATTTAGTCCACTATGATGCATTGAAAGCAACTCTCAGTTCAACAATAAAACTGCACAATATTAGTGTTTGTATTATGGCGATATATATCATTATATATGTCTTTAACAGGTAGTGCGTTTATAATATTCTGTTGTAATGTGTTCTAGCAGTTGATATTTAAAGGAATGGTTATGAGCTATTACGATGGCTATTAGTGTGTTTTATTCACATTATTTAATATATAACAAACACATTTTTGTTGTTTCTAAAAATATTATTGTGATGCTCGAAAAGAAGGGCAGAGAGATTTGTCCTAAAGAATGACCAGTTGGGGAGCATGTTGTACTAGGAAAAGTCTTAAATAAATTGCAGATTTTCAGAATGTTGGTAAGGTCCACGTGTTCATAGTTCATATAACCTGCCTATATTTATAGTGAGAGTAACAAAACGAATGCTTTATAAATATCACAGTGCTTTATATTTGCGTTGATAAAACGTATGTAACGTGTTTAATGTGACCAAAAATTATAGCTTTATAGTGAATGAAAAGGCACATGTTTACGATACAACTCACCGTACCCTAAGCATGGTTATAGGGCTTGTGCTTACATTGCACTGGGAGTACCTTTATAAAATATATGTAACTTGTTACAGAAATCAGTAGCGTGGAAGATATATTCTCTACAGTATGAATAGGTCCCCTTCAAGAAAAATGAAAAAAGTATTTTAACTTACACTTTTTTTTTCCTTTCAAGAAACAAAATGAGCACAACGAATTCAGAACGACTTGGCAATGACACTGCTGGAGGCTCCCTTATTTTTGGACTTTTCAACACCACTATACATAATGTTGCTATAAATGCTACCGACATACCATCAGACATCACAAACACACTACCCATCATCATCTCTCTTGTCTGCATTTTCCTTCTTCTTGCAACCTGTCTTATTTTTGTGACACTTTGTAAACCTGCTGCACTAGATCAGTCCCTGTACGGTCCACACGAATGTATGCCATATCATGTAGAGGATGCCAGCGAGCCTCAACTAAGACTGTGGAAGAGACTTGGATCACTAAGACATTCAGTCAACAATTTCCGAAGGAGTCGACCAATTTCACAACATCAAAGGGCTTGCCCAAGACTGCCACCAACCAACCAGGACTGGTCATTTATGGAGTCCACCAAAATGTGACCTGGCAGAAGCAAGTTTAAGAGACTCTTTGGATTTAAAGAATGGGTATTTGTGCTGGTGATTGGGTTTAACATTAAACACTGTGTATTGTATATAGAATTAGTTATATTTAAGGTCAATATTTGCAGGACAACATGGCCATACTGATAAGTTCACAATGTTGAAATTTAAAGTTCTCAAGGAAATAATTGTTTGCACGAGGCAAGCACGTTTTTTTATTAGTGAAATTACTAAAGTACTGGTGTTACCAAGAAATACAATTTACAATTGTTTCCTGGACATTACTGATACTACTGATTTGGATCTTATCAGTAAAATTCATGCAAAAATAAAAACAATGTTCTCATTTTACGTTTGTGAAATATTTTATGCAAATGCTGTATTCCAAACTTTTTTTTATTGCCATACTGGTGTAATGCTGCACACTGGGGCAATGGCATGGCTACATTTGTACATTGAATTATTTTGTAAAAAAAGGTGAAAACATGGGCTAATGTCCACAGCTTTAAGGATGCCATTAAAGCTTTTGGTCACAAAGTGGTTAACACATATCTGCTATATCTTACAAAATAATTATACTGAAAATGTACAAAAGTATAAACTATAGTAAGTTTTAATACATTAATTTACTTGCATTGAAACCCATAAAGGTGACACTACTTCTTCTGTTGAACGTACAGTTACTGATAAATAGTCACATAAAGTAGTGAGGAAAAGTAAATAAAAGGTTTCCTAAGGAAAATGGTACATTTGGGGAAACATAGCGAGATTACCCTGGCCCCATGCTGTATCACATGCACACTGTGGAGCTACAAGCAAAGATCTGACCCATGAATAGTCACTAACAAGAAGCTTACAATCTCTGATTCTCAAAAACCACAGGACCAAAGCTTGATTTCACTTGAAGCAGTTGTGAAAAATCAGGAAACTACGTAAATCACCAATTGCTTCATTACATTTCATAATAATGGCAAAACCACATTTTAAGGACTCAGAACAGACAACCATGCAAAACAATATTTTCAAAGCAATAGGTTGATTACGTGCCACATCGCAGGAAAGCTGTGCTTCCATTTGTGCCCATTCATTCTCAAGTTTATGCTCTCTAGTCAGAGTGAAAAAAGACAAAGAAATTCCTTTATTTGTCCTGACTTCATTTTTATGCCTTGTTAAAGAAGCTGAGGGTAAAGGTGACAGACCGGCCAGGCATGTCTCCAGTCCTAAACCCTATTGAGCATCTGTGGGGCATCCTCAAACGAAAGGTGGGGGGGGGGCGTAAGGTCTCTAACATCCACCAGCTCCGTGATGTGGTCATGGAGGAGTGGAAGAGGAACCCAGTGGCAACCTGTGAAGCTCTGGTGAACTTCATGCCCAAGAGGGTTAAAGGCAGTGCTGGAAAATAATGGTGGCCACAGAAAATATTGACACTTCGGGCCCAATTTAGACATTTCCACTTAGGGATGTACTCACCTTTGTTGCCAAGGCTTAGACATTAATGGCTGTGTGTTAAGTTATATTTGAGGGGACAGCAAATTTACACTGTTATACAGGCTGTACACTCGCTAATTTACATTGTAGCAGAGAGTAATTTCTTCAGTGTTGTCACATGAAAAGATATAATAAAATCTATACTAAAATGTGAGGGGTGTACTGACTTTTGTGAGATACTGTACATCTTTTCACAGACAGCAACTATCTCCATTGAACTTATATGCACTGAAATGTATCAGCAATAAATATACATGCCTGTACAATACTCCCAGAGTTTGGAACATCCTCGGGAATGGTTGCTTCGTAGCTACTCTTCAGAAAGATGGGCCGGTTGTCATTGATATCCAAGACAGTGATCAGAACCGTGGCTGTTCCTGTTTTTCTGTTGCCTGCAGGTCCATTGTCTGTAAAGGACAGGGCTAATATTATAATTCCATAAAATGGTATGTGCCATTACATCATTGTCTTGTCTCATTTAAACTAACAAGTACAATATTTGATTTCAGAGGGTTTAATCTGCTCCTTTAAACTTTTATGTATAATTAAAATGAATCAGACTAAGGAACCCCAGTGTTCCAATATATATTGAAGCACTGCTAAAATGGAATGCATACGGTCTCTTTGAATACTTCATTAGAATATGGAACCTGGAATATTGGGGAGCATTCCTATTTTAAGTAGGACTCCAAATGAACAATGTAAATGACTCCTTACCTATTGCTTCCAAGACAAGGTGATAGGAAGGCATTGTTTCACGGTCAAGGTTCACTACTGTCCTTAAGACTCCATCCCGAAATCCCACCATGAACTTCCCATCTTGGTTCCCACCTACAATTGACATCATTGATAATGAGGATTTAATATTGGTCAAAGCCTCAATAACACATTGAGATGTTTACTAGGAAACTAAGGCACACACTTGTATTTATTGGTTTATGGGGAAGTATAATCATTGGGACATTCATTTAAATCACACTTGCTCAGGTAAGGTCACAGTGAAATCTGCTGAGTTGGAAGGTTAGAAAGGGCCATCTTACAAGCATAATTACATAGCCTTCACATTTGTTGAAAGCAAGTTCCTTGATTGCGAAATAAAACTGCCATTTTGAACAATTTTGCAGCTTAATAAAGTATTTATACAAATGTAACACAGTAGAAAGCAGATGGAATGCAATAAGTGAACTACTGTAGGTGTTTAAATAGGTGGGGGTTATGACAGGTACAAAAGTACTTAAGATACAGTAAGCGCTAAGACCCTGCCCCGAACAATGTATCTGCTCACACCTTGCATCCTACGAACTTCATATAATGAGGAACCCAACCCACCCAAGTATTAAATAGCCTTGATTGCACATTTTGGAGCAGTGACGCTATAATCTTTGCTACTGCAAGATATGTTTCCTGCCACTTGCAGCCTAGATATTAAAGAAGGTGTATCAGACATTCTACTCAAAGTCTTTGATCTTAACAGTCTTATTAGCACAATCTTAGAATTGTGCTAATAATAATAATAATAATAGGTGTTATGGGTTATATGTACAAAAACCTAAATGTGAAGTAGTCTACCGTATTTTCCAATCAAATAAAAATAGAAATGCTCTCTAGGAATTTGTTCCATTGTGGTTTTGTTTGAAAGTTACCATACTTTCTATACACAGACCCCAATGTATCGGTGAGCAACACACAATAATAAATGTCATCTTTAAAACGGCATGTTTGTAAAGACAGGCGTTTGACATCTGTAACCTATGGATTATATAGGATCTGACACGTTATTTGTTAAATATGCATAAATCCAACAATGCCAAACGCCTGCTCAGATAAGGATCATTAGGCTCCAAGCACTAAGTGAAAATGTGTGCTTATTGTAGCAGAAGGGATAGTATAATTGACATGGTGCTATGCACACTAATAATTATGTGTCTCTCACCTTAGAAACATTTAAATAGAGTTTTTCGAACAAAAGTAATTGGGAAATGAGTAGCAGTGTGCTGTCAAGGAAATTAAGAGCAAAGGTGTTAAGGAAACTACAGGTCTCGTTATTAGGGCACAAATCAGATTCCTGGCAAAGTCAACACCGATTCCATAATAAGTAAGATAAGGGCCTCTGTGACACATTTTGCAAAATACTGCGTACAAGCACATAGTTACTGTTGGAGAAATTAAATCAGAAGTTACCTAATCAGCATCGCATTAAATGTGCAAAGTGGCATCTTTTGTATGAGAATTTACTAGGATGGGTAGGATTTACTTAATTATAAATGCAATGATGAAATCACACGCGCCTAGGGGTTAGTGGCATCTGGGTGCAGTTTTCCTTCAGTGGTCCTCCCTCATCCAGTTAAAAACACACACTAACATGCACACACACTAACACCATATACATACACATACTCAATCTCCCTTCTCTTAGGGACACAATACACTCAAGGAACACAATACACTCACACACATGCTTATACCATATGCTCACACATACTCTTATACAATATTCTTGCATATACCAACTCTAAAACCATACACCTACACTAATATAAAAACTTACTCTACACGTACATACATACGCACTTTTTCTCACCCCCTTATTCTCTCTCTCTTACAACTTTTCCTCCTTTTCCTCTCCCTCTACTTCTCTCTTTTTTTCTCATCTCTACTCTTTTCATTTTCTTCGCCTTTTTGAATAGAGCCTTTACCTTTAGAGCGGCTCAGACCATCCATGTAACCTGCCTCTATTATAACCCTGTTGGGCACCTCTGTCATTGAAGTACTCATGGCACCCACCCTAGTGCACTCCTATATTCACTAGTATATATTTAAAGCAACTTAAAAGGTAATTTGTGAGAAAATGGCCAAATCCGTGTACAAACAATGGATATCCCCTGTATCAGGAGGAAAGAGGCTCCAATATTTACATTAGGAGTGCATATTAAGATAGTAGTTAGGTTATCGTGTATGATGGTTTGGGCAGGAGCCAAACTAGCCTTGTGGTTAAGCCCAGAATTTCCTAGCTTTTGCAATACATTAAAAGTGTGGTTTGTCATATCCTTTAATCTTTTAGAGTTGCCCATCCCCCATACATGTCAGATTAACTTGCAAACATGGACACCGTGCAATACAAATAAACAGTGAATTATAAAAATACGTTCATACACCTTTCATTCTTTTGAATACTACACAAGGAACATTCATGCCAGGGTTATTGAAGTACAGTAAAGGACACTCCTGCCATTATATATATATATATATATATATATATATATATATATATATATATATGTTTTTATACACAGTAGCTCAGTTATAAATAGCAATTAAAGTGCAAAGCTATAGAAGGGGTATTATCACCATAGTGGCCAATGTTGTTTAAGGTGAGTTGACCATGCCTTTAGACGTTTTGATGATAAGACCATTGTCAAGCATTTTTCTAAATAGTAATATGGTGTGAGATAATTCTTGGCTAAAAAATAAATCACTATTATATTTAGACCTTTTAGATCTAAAAATTGTTGTGGTTTTTGGTAGTTATCAGTTTAGCAAATATTATTTATACAAAGTGCAGTGCATTTGATGTAATTTTATCACCCATTATGAATCAGTTCAGATGCACTGATACGCAGTGGTGAAACTGTAATACCACAAACATATTCTAAAAGCCGCAGGAACAAAATGCAAAGATTAAAACAAGTACAGCTTATGAATGCTGAGGTCACAAGCTCAACTTGTATAAACTGCATTCAGCAAGCATTTCAAAGCCTACTATTTCCTGCAGCAAATAACAGATCATCATAACCAAAGAATGTTTAACAAGGATAATAAGTTTGGTTAGCTTAAAGTACCGGTATATATTTTGTCTGGTGACAACTACAAACAAAGTATACATGTTACCTGGAACCTGTTTCAGAAATATTTTCCTATGAACTAATCAGATTTTGAAGATATATAAACTGATGCTTTCTTCTTTGTTTCTGGTAATGGTTCCTTCCTTTGGTTTTATTGAGTGAAAAATGGATATATCTCAAGAATAAGGCAGGCTCACATATCACCGGCTGTAACTACTCATGTCCACCAGAGGGCGCTACCAATCAATTTACTTGGAACAAACTTTGCAATCACATAAATCAATGAAAACAACAACACACATTCTCTGTATCTTACATTTACCAAAATAACGTAACCATCTCAGAATGTTTCCTTCTAGACAGTGCCTTGCAAAATTATCCTGAACATTTATCAATGCTCTCATATTCATTTTATACAAAAGGTGAAATTTCTTTCTGTATATCTTATTTTAAAAAAGTTAAAACTCAAAATCAATTATAATTAGGACATTGGTTTTAGGTTGGAAATATGTTTGCATAAATTCCACACATTAACCCCATCATGACCAAAGCATGTTCTCTATAACTAGCTACGGGACTTGCTTGCAAGAGGGTTAACAAGTGGTCTAATAAGACCCCTGGTGTGCATGTACCAAGCAGCCCGAACTGGCACAAAAATCAAACAGAGGAGCTCTGCAGATTTTTCTAAATGTAAATGGTTTATTTTTCCTTAAATAATTCAGATTAAATTGGATTTAAAAAAAAAACAATCACTCATTTTTACACTAAAACAGCTCATTATTAATCATCCAGCCTGACACTTTGGGGTCTATTCACTAAATAGGGAGATGACAAGAGATGTGATCAATGTTCCCTCTAATTTTTCTTGGGTGATGTGCGCAGAAAATTTCTGTTGTGCAAAATTTTTCCCAGAGCCAAAATTTTGTGCGCACAATATGCTTCTACAATCACATTGCAAGGGGGTGGAGCTATATATTTCCAAACCTTTTGACTCCATGGTCTATTTTAAAGGTGAAATTCTCACTGCAAAAGTAATTATGAGCGAAACACAAGCGGGGGCTCCGGGCTGCATAAAGGATAATTTTTTTTTATTGGGAAAAACTGCATAGCTTCTGTCGTTAGGCAACCATTGACAGGGGTACAGCATAACACCTATCACTATATACTGAAGCAGACATTGACGGTGGTACAGCATAACTGCTATCATTATATACTGAGGCAAACATTGAGGGTGGGGCAGCATAACACCTATCACTATATACTGAGGCACACTTTGACGGTGGTACAGCATAACACCTATCACTATATTCTGAGGCACAGCACAACACCTATCACTATACATTGAGCCAGACATTGCCAATAATGTAGCATAACCCCTATCACTATATACTAAGCCAAACATTGATGTGGTGTAGGCCTACCGCTTCAGTGTCTGGCTTAGTATATAGGGATGCACTAAACTTAGGCTGCTAAATAAACAACATACATGTAAAACAAAAATAGAAACAACTTTGTTTAATTTTATTATTTAACAAATTTAACATTCAACAAATGTCTTAGGCAAAGAGAAAATCTGAATTACTGACAAAATCACTGCTTCAAGCATTGGGTTTAATATTTTGAACAAAGTGATTACCGTGATTAGCTAAACAGAGATCACATCTTTGTCACCCCAACTGAGAGAGGGAGGGGAGTGGAAGTGTTACTGGAAACGGAGACGCTGAAGGTACGATCAGAGAGGTAGGAACTGAACCAGGAGAGAGCAGTGTCACGGAGGCCGAGATCATGAAGTATTTGAGGGAGAAGCAGAACGATCCAGAAGGATTAGCTTGGAGTAGTGGCCCTTGGATTTAGCAGTGAGTAAGTCATTAGTAAATTTAGTGAGGGCGGTCTCAGTAGAGTGTCGAGGGCGAAAACCAGATTGAAGAGGGTCAAGCAGGGAGTTGGAATCCAGAAACGTAGTTAACTGGATATGAACGATTGTTTCCAGAAACTTGGAGGTGAAAGGAAGTAGAGAGATGGGACAGTAATTGGAGAGATCATTCGGGTCAAGGGAGGACTTTTTCAAGATAGGAGTAATGGTAGCATGCTTGAAGGAAGATGAGACAGATCCAGTAGTGAGGGAGAGGTTGAAGATATGAGCTAGAGTAGGGACAAGGGTAGATGAAAGAGACTGGGTGAGATGGAAAGGGATCGGGTCAAGAGGGCATGTGGTTGGGCAAGAGGAAAGAAGAAGATCATGTATATCATCTTCAGTGACAGCAGAGAAATTAGTTAATGTAGTGAAGGGATTAGAGGTCAGTGGGTAAGGGGGTGCATAGTCAGATATATAGTCACTATACATTGAGCCAGACATTGCCAATAATGTAGCATAACCCCTATCACTATATACCAAGCCAAACATTGATGTGGTGTAGGCCTACCGCTTCAGTGTCTGGCTTAGTATATAGGGATGCACCGAAATGAAAATTCTGGACCGAAACCGAAAATTCAGCATTCACTTGACCGAAACTGACAATGACCCCCCCTTTAAAAAAAAACAAAAACACTTTATTAAAAAAAAAATAAAAAAAAAAAATATATCTATATATATATATCTATATATAATATATAACAGCAATCACACTCCTATCATGCCCAGGCAGCCAGTACATGCTGGAACATGGGTATCATATGAATGTGATTACAGCCTCCCTATGCCATGCCATCCCCCCCCCACTTACACATCCATGCTATCACACACACACTCAAACATTCAGGATACACTACAGCATAACACCCATCACTATTACACACTTACTAATCCACTATCACTTAATGTTTTCCTACCTTTCCTCTGTTAGTTTTCATCCTCCTCTTCGTTCTTCCTCTTGACTCTTCTTCTTCTGTGTCCTGTCCTTCCGGTGCAGTGAAGGCGGTGGGCGTGGCTTCAGTGCTGTGCACCGGGATATGACAGCAAATCCCGACACGCAGCATCAGTTGCCGTACGCATCACAAGGGAGCAGGATCGGAGGTCTGCATTAACAGACCTCCCGCTCCCTTGATTGATTTTAAGCCGGTTGGAGGGAGATCCTTGATCTCCCCAACCAACCTTACTGTCCGTCTCTGGAGGAGTGCCAGCGTGGTGACACCCCCCTGATGAGCGGCACCCTGGACGGGCTGCCGGCCCTCCCAGCTCCCCGTTAGGTACTGTGCGCACAATTTTAGTGTGCGCTCTCTCTAAAAGTTATGTGTGCGCGCACAAGCGCACAGCTTAGAGGGAACACTTGTTGTGAGACAGGGAGGAGATGCGGGAGGTGAAGTAGGTTTCTTTAGCAAGGTTAAGAGCAGAGTAGTAGGAACGTAGCATAAATTTATAGTGCAGAAAGTCAGACATGGAATGAGTGAGTAGTAACTGGTGCTACATGTTCAAGAGCAGATGTGAGAGTGGAGTTATAGACAGAGGTAGCGTTGTTAGTGCACGTCATGTTTGAGATAGGAGAGAGGAGAGGGAGTAAATTGATGGAGAAGTTCTGAAGGTTAATAGAGCTGAGGTCTCTGGTTAGGCTGGGTTGGGGTGCAAGGGAGTGAGTAGGAGGCAAGGTTAGAGAGCAGGAAAGGAAGTGGTGGTCAGAGAAGGGGAAAAGGGAATTAGAAAGGTTAGTGAGAGAGCACATGCTAGAAAAATAAAGGTCCAGGGTGTGACCATCATCATGAGTAGGGGAGTTAATATGTTGTTGGAGATCAAAAGAGGAGGTAATAGAAATAAATTTTGATGTTGCCATTTCACTGTAATATAAGTCTGAAAGAAGTGGCCAATCTTTCAGAAATTTTCGATTGGAGGCAAGGCTAAGACTTAACAAAAGGTAAGTATTATTTAAGAGAAAATTCTGTTTAGCATATATGGATTTATTTAAGTTATTTATTTAATATAGGTAGGTTATTACATACCAGTTAGCCTGCTCTAACTCTCTCTTAAGTTTAGGGTCCCTTCTGACGCTTGACAGGTTAAGGAAAAATCAACATGGATTACAAGGTCCTGTCCCAATTGCACCCCTTAAGTCCTTGGAGGCCCAGCTCCTCTCTTTTCTTCATGGTCTCGTGAGGGTAACACAGCAATCCGTTTCTTTGTTTACATAAATCTCTTTTACCCAGTGCACTTCTTGTGGACATACAGTAAACAGCTCAGGGTTGTCAGAAGTGTCATACTATCCACAATCTCATATCTGTACAAGGGCTGACCAAAGGGGAGCAGCAGAAGGAAAATATGTGCTTTTCAGAAGAGATTACGTGTCACCATTAAAAACATCAAATTCCACAAAGCAAACTTATTACAAGTTATTGTGAGAAGTTTAGGGAAAGAGAGATGGCAAAATTTGATATCATACCTGTTATGAAATAACTTAGCTCAGCATTCAGTCCTGTGTCAGCATCTGTACAGTTCAGCCGTGCCACCACAAAATCTCGAGGAACATTCTCGGGGAGTGAGATATTGTAAAAAGTTGGGAAGAAAGTTGGGCTCTCGTCATTTATATCTATAACTATGGAAGAAAAACAAAGATGTGAAGAAAAGGTAACTCTCAGTAACTCTCAAGTGTACACAAATGCAATACATTATATTACAAAATTGTTATTCAAAATATTATATAATTCTATAATATTGTATACGGTTTATTCTGTATATTTAAATAAAATATTGCAATATATGCTATACAAACTATTTAAATATTGCTTCCCATTTACCGTATATTGTATACATAAAATAGTGTACAGCAAAAAAATATACAGAAGGAGTAATGCACAACCTAAAAAAGCATAAAAGGCATAAACACTCAAGTTCCCGGGTTCTTCTAGAATAATAATGGCCAATAAGTACATGAAACAAAGCAAGAATTCAGTGCATACCCAGTGAACAGCATTCAAAAAACACATATCTAAGTACGCTTGCTGAGGTCGGCCCTTCAAATGTCATATTGATGTCAGCAAGGTGAAATGTCAAACTCACCTGCAAACTCCATGTCAAATGAATACACTCCTGTGATTTCTGGAAGCATTTTGGGACAAATCACTAGATTGATTCTTGAATATAATACTGCTCAGCTTTTTATGTGAACACCATTATATAATAGTACACTGCCCTATTATATTCAACATGCAATGATTAGGGAAGATGGCGCTAGGGATATATCTGGTATTGGCAGATAGACAGGATAGGATATATGACACATTTCCCCGGCACCATGTCTACAATATCAAATGAAAATCTAATTACAAAGGGACTCTTAGTCATTACCCCGAACTGTAAGCGTGCTGGTGGAACTTTTGGATGGAGTTCCTGAGTCACTGGCTACCACGCGTAGATAATATTCTGCTGTCCTCTCCCTGTCCAATAAAGCTGTGGAGGTGACCAGTCCATTAGTGCTGTTTATAACAAAATCCAGGCGTGGCATGCCCACCTGCATGCGATATGTCACTAATCCGTTCAGACCTTCGTCAAGGTCAATAGCCACAACCTATCAAAAGAAAAACATTAAGGGCTGAATAAACATTAAAACATATCAATAAGCATCACTGACTAGACACACATTGAACAGATGGATGTAAAGTATACAAAGTAAAAAGTATATCTATTTGAATTCAGGGTAGGGGAGAGGATATCTAACATGATTACCATGGTATACGATTGCATGACCTAGAGTTAAGGCCTTTTCTTTGGATTACTAACTGTCTTTGTTGATCTGCAACAAGATCTACTCGTCACACAAAACAAAATCAGAAAAAATATCGATATTTTTCACTTCATTTTCATATTTATTGTTTGAAAATAAAGTTTAAGAAGAAATAAAAGTCTTTGTTGTGTATTTGTGCAGCATGGATGAAAACTATCTGAATGTGCAGTCATGCATGTAGTTGACTATTTACCTGGAATACAGATGTTCCCACTGGAGTTCCTTCTAAGATTTCAGCAACGAATGGTACGTTCTGAAATGTTGGATCATTGTCATTTAGATCCAACAAGTTCACCATAACTGTAGCACTGCTTGTAGCACGAAGAGGTGGTCTACCAACTGCCCAACAAAGAAATGAAAAAGAAAGGAAAACTCTAAAAACATATCCTAAATCTTTTTCTCAATATAAAATAAGCATAAGTATTGGCAATTCCACCACATTATATATGAGAATATATTGCTTAGCCCACTGTTATGTCAAAGTACTCTCTCTAATGCCAAAATAGCTCTTAACATAGCTCTATGGTAAGAAATACACGATTGTGGTATCTAAAGAAATCTAAGTCCCACACTCCAAGGTAAGTTGCTCAATTTAGTATTTTATTCTTTATAAAGTACCAGTGAATTGAGTAACTCACCTTGGAGTGCGTGACTTGGATTTCTTTAGATGCAGCTTTTGGGTGCTTGTAGTGCACCTGTCAGTGGGACTGCTGTGTGGGGGATGCTGGTGTGCAGTGCGGAAAGTACCTATGCTATTGTAGTACCTTAATTAGCACAACTCTGATAAACACAGGGTAATGCACCTGTACTCATCTGAGGAGAACCTGAAGACATGCACTTTAAGGGTGGTTATCCTCTGTGTCATATTAAGGGGGTGCTTTCCATATCATACTAGTTTAACACATTTTATTCAATACCCAGTAACAGCTCCTTGGGATCTTACAGAAGTCATTTTTTATTTTCTTATTCTCATGCTTTATTTTTTCTGGAAACAATATGCCGAAGCTGAGCCAAACGAGGAGTTTTGGAATAAGTGGAGGACAGGAACCTACGGTCTGTAACAGAGACTATGATCTTTCTCATCATTTCAGCATCTACTGGATTGGGGTTCTCTCGATCAAGCACAACTCCTGTTGTCCGAATTTTTCCTGTTGTGCTATTCAGGGTATAGAACTTGTTGGAAGGGTTGATGCTGTAGAGTAGTGTGCCATTTTCAGCCAGGTCTGGGTCAATTGCTACCACCTGTTAGAGAAAAATTGGATAGAAAGTGGTAATTCAAAATTCATCTTAATGTTTATTAGCCTCCGTTAGTCCCACAAACGATTATACCATAGGAGAAAATAATTTTGTTACGGAAAATAATCCATGAAAATTATCCTTTTGGAACATTGTGTATCCAATTAAGTTCTGATGCACATTGCACTCTTACAAAATCAAGCTACTACTTTATTGTAATGACATTCCCTGTGACCGGAATTTGAAGAACTTGTACACAAATAAATTCCAGACATAAAGAATTAACATTCCCAATTAAAAATGCCACTAAAGACTGCTTTGTTTGCAAATTTTATTACACCAAAGTAAACTGTGATGTAATAGAAAAAATACAGTATTTCATGAATAAAATGTGGAAGTCAGGTAAAATTCCAGACACAATTGGCTTGAAACCATATCTGGAAACTTGCATTCGGAACCTACAACCAAAGAGTCTCACATTGGTATTCAAACTCCTACAAATTCACAGGTGGTGGCCAACGGTTGCAAATGCCCATAAGCGCAGCGGGAGCTTCTAGAGAGTAGAGACTTCTGTAAGCAACGTACCTTTATGTATTTAATTTTTTTATGATAAAATATACAGGACTCATTTTCAATGTACCATTTGCAATGCAGTAATGTGAGCAAAAGAGGGATGGAAGGGGGAACAATGGGGGTGGTGGTTTGATTTAACTGTTTTGAGCCACTGATGCTTTTTGTGTTCAGCTTGCAATATTTAATTTTATTGGCATTTTATTCACTGGCTTTCTATGCATTCTGTCTTTGAGTGGACTGTATAGTACACATAACACGTGTTGTCTGACAGATATGTCTTGGGGTCAGGGCCGGCCCTGGAGCAGAGTGGGGCAATTGCCCCAGGCGGCACTTTTGAATAGGCGGCACTTTGCCGCCCCAAGCGCCTTTTATTTATTTATTTTTTTAAGTGGATGAGAGAGAGGGGTGCCGAGTGGTTTTCGCTTATCAAGTTTTCTCCTCTACGAGCCCTCTAGCTCGGTCTCCGTGCCGGCTTGTAATGCTGAGCGCCGGAATATGACGTCATTTCTGGCGCTCAGCAGTGAAGCAGCGCGCACCGCGGCAGAGCAGGGAGACTCCCGCCGCAGGACTGCTGGAAGGTAAGTGAAGTACAAAGGGGGGGGTATGGTAGATAATAGGGAGGGTAGGGAGAGGAAGGGTAGATAATGAGAAGGTAGTGAGAGGAAGGTTAGATAATGAGCGGGGGGGGCATTTCAAACTAAGCCCCAGGCGGCACTATGTCTTGGGCCTGCCCTGCTTGGGGTTTATCATTGCTAGGCCACTTGTGCAATGCATTGTATCTATGACCGCACAGCCTCCATAGTATCTATACCTGGTGGCAAGCATACTTGTGAGGCGGAGAGCTGGGATATGATGTTGTATCTTGTGCTCAATAGATATGACGGTGGCCACAGAGGTAGTTCCAGGGCACCTGCAGATGCTCAGAATTACTCTGTGGGCCAAAGGGTATTATGTCTAATTTAACCTCTCTAGGTAAATGGAAATAAGCTCATGGTCTAATTGTCTGAATCAGACTATTTTATAGTCTAACAAACAAGAGAAGAAAAAAATCCCAAAAAGGCTAGAGAAATATTCTTACTCTTATGAACAGTGAGAAAGACTATGTATACAATTAAAAACTGTTATCTATGTCCAGCAACATGGATGAAACACGTCGGTGACCACTACTATCGAGTTTTATATTTTTTTATTTTGGTTGTTTTTGTCCGGTGTCATGGAGAATTTACTACTGTTTGTACTATTGGAATTAGGCTAGGTTTCCACTTGGGTTTTTGTCCTGCGTTTTTTTCTTGATGAAAAACGCCAGGAAAAACGCCAAGAAAACTGCCACTGCATTTACCTGCGTTTTGGCGTTTTTTTCTGGAGTTTTTTCTGGCGTTTTAGCCTTTCTGTGGAAATTGCTTTTTTTGACCTTAGGCAGTTTTTCCAGCCTTTACAAGTTAGAATTTTCACCCAGCAAAAAGGGATTCGGATAAATGGCAAGTATCTGCCCTCTCCTGATGTCATTTACTTGGTAGAGTTCTACTTAAACTCGCCCTGGTGGACCCTTTTGTCTCTTTTCTGTGGTTTGTAAGGCATGCTTTATTCCGAATGTCTGCTCCTCTAGGAAGATTGGCCCCAAATGATGGTGCAAATTGTTTGCTGTTGCTTTTGGCACTCAGGATCCGGTTGGTTTGTTTGTTTGTAATGGCATGTTTGTTCCAAATGGTGTAAAATTCAATATGAACTTTGTTTTGTGTGAAACTGTTTGTTTCCAGCCTATTTCTTGTAGGACACACAGATACTGGGTCCATCCTCTGCATTGTAACTGTGGAAAAAACGCCATAAAAAACGCCAAGGCAAAAAACCCACATGGCTTTTTCATGGCGTTTTTTCTCTCCCATAGACTTCTATTGAAGAAAAACGCCAAGATTTCCTTGCAAAAAACGCCAGAGTGTCAACATGCTGCGATTTTGAAAAACTGCCACAGAGCCCAAAAAAGCAAAAAAACGCCAAAGAGGACTGAAAAAACGCCAAACAGAAAAACACCAAGTGGATATGGCATTCTGCGATTTCCTATTGAAGAACAGCTAACATCTGGCTGCAGCGTTTTTTCACTAAAAAAACGCCAGGTGGTGCTATTGGCGTTTTTATGGGCGTTTTTAGCAAAAAAAAACCAAGTGGAAACCTAGCCTTAAACAGTTTTTAATTGTATATTAAGTAAGAATACAGCCTTTCTGTTTTTTTTTCTGCTCTTAGTGGGGTTGCTGTACTCCATTATATAATTTATTTTCTACACTGATAATACAAAAAGCTCTCTAATAGGCTAGGTTTCCACTTGGGTTTTTGTCCGGCGTTTTTTTCTTGATGAAAAACGCCAGGAAAACTGCCAAGAAAACTGCCACTGCATTTACCTGCGTTTTGGCGTTTTTTCTGCAGTTTTTTCTGGCGTTTTAGCCTTTCTGTGGAAATTGCTTTTTTTGACCTTAGGCAGTTTTTCCAGCCTTTACAAGTTAGAAGTTTCACCCAGCTAAAAGGGATTAGGATAAATGGCAAGTATCTGCCCCCTCCTGATGTCATTTACTTGGTAGACCCTTTTGTCTCTTTTCTGTGGTTTGTAAGGCATGCTTTATTTCAAATGTCTGCTCCTCTGGGAAGATTGGCCCCAAATGATGGTGCAAATTGTTTGCTGTTGCTTTTGGCACGCAGGATCCGGTCGCGTATGTTTGTTTGTAATGGCATGTTTGTTCCAAATGGTGTAAAATTCAATATGAACCAGTCCAGGACTTTGTTTTGTGTGAAACTGTTTGTTTTCAGCCTATTTCTCGTAGGACACACAGATACTGGGTCCATCCTCTGCATTGTAACTGTGGAAAAAACGCCATAAAAAACGCCAAGGCAATAAACCCACATGGCTTTTTCATGGCGTTTTTTCTCTCCCATAGACTTCTATTGGAGAAAAAAAGCCAAGATTTCTTGCAAAAAACGCCAGAGTGTCAACATGCTGCAATTTTGAAAAACTGCCACAGAGCCCAAAAAAGCAGAAAAACGCAAAAGAGGACTGAAAAAACGCCAAACAGAAAAACGCCAAGTGGAAATGGCATTTTGCGATTTCCTATTGAATTACAGCTAACATCTGGCTGCAGCCGTTTTTCACAAAAAAAACGCCAGGTGGCGCTATTGGCGTTTTTATAGGCGTTTTTAGCAAAAAAAAAACAAATGGAAACCTTGCCTTAGCATGATTTTTACCTGAATTCCATACCTGAAAACCTGTACAGGCAAGTGGGCTAATTGGAACACTGAAATATAGAATCTGAAGGCAGATAAGAACCATTAATTCAACCCACCTTTATCAGACCTTGGTCTCATCTTAGATTCAGGATAGCTTTATGCCAACCCCGTGCATGTTTAACTCTCCTCACTGTATTAGCCTCTACCACGTCTGATTGGAGACTGTTCCATTTATCTTCTACCCTCTTAGTAAAGGAAATGTTTCTTACATTACATTTAAACCTCTGACCCCCCTCCAGTTTTAGATTATTGCCTCTTGTTCTAACATTTCTCCTCTGAAATAAACTTCCCATAAGTTAATATCACTTTTGCACATGCATAAGATACAGCTATTTAGATCTACAAATGGATACATACATGGGGAGCAGGGTCCCTTAACAGAGCATGCAAAGAGGGGCATTTAGGGTTAAATAACTGACTGGTTATTTAAGATTAAGCCCCACAGCTGACAAATTGCAGCATCATTGGTTACTCTTTTTTTGTAACTTTTTCTTGTAATGATCCCTATCCAAAATACTGAGCATTTAGTTAGTCTCTCTATTCTCGCTATTAAGTGTTTAACACTTAAATGGGTTGTTTATTTTATTTTATAGTAATTGATCAGGAAAAGTATCACTTTAATTAATTTCCAGACTCTGTATTATAAATCCTTTGCAAACAATTCAGGCTGGTGTGGGTTTTCAAACACTTAAAATGGCTCATTAACTTCACAGAGTAGGAATGCTATGTGTTTTACATGAGCGGTTTAATTTAGGAATGGATGCTGGTATGGTTTGACAAGACTACTGTATATAAGTGAACAGTTATGAAAAAAAGAAAATATTATAGTATAAAACTGAATAACAGGGATGGTCTTAACTGACTGCCCAGGAACATGACTGGGGCGCCTTAATTAGGGTGAGGGGTGCACTGCTAGAGGAGGATGGCCAGCTGGAGAGATCATGGATTTTCCTATAAGCCCAAAATGAAGGGACTTTGAGATCTATTCATATAGACCCCTGCTTCAGTGCTCCCTCACACTGTGTGCCGGCGATTGAAGCCGACCTCCAGGATGTTATGTCATTTCCAGCACGCAGCACTGAAGTCACATGCACTGTGAGGGATCACTGAAACAGAGGTCACAATGTTATGAAGAAAATAGCAGAGGGCGGAAGGTAAGAGATGGGGAGAAATGAGAGAGAAAATGAGGAGGAGAGATAAAAGGAAAAGACAGATATTGAGAAAAGGTAGAGATATTTATAAAAGATAATGAGAAAGGGCATAGACTGTGTGTTTGTGTATTGAAAGTAGGATGTTAGGATAAGTGTGTCGAAGGCTAAGTAAGTGTGTGACTGCAAAAGCAAGTCTAAGCCAGGATGTCTGTGCGTAAAGGTAAGCATAAATGTGTGTATGTATGTGTTTATGGGCAGGTGTGTGTCCTTTGCTGAGCCAGCAACTGTGACAATGGCTGACATGAACCATCTCCTATCTATCCCTGGAGAAAATGAGTGTTGTTGTGTCAGTATACAAGTTAAACTGTGTATTTGTCAGTGTATGGTGTTTCTGTGTGTGAAGGGAGTGTATGTGTGTTAGCATACAATACTAGACTGTGTGGGGTGTCAGTGTACAGTATTAGAATGATCATCTCTGTCTTTGGGGGTGTCAGTGTACAGTGTTAGACGGTGTTGGGTGTTTATTTTTTATGATGTTAGAATGAGAGTGTATAATAGTGTATGGTACAGTGTCTCAATGTATGGAGTTGTAATGTCAATTCATGAATTGGCATTTGGTATGCAATATAATGTGTTTTGTGTATGTTGTTATAGTCATTATTGTGGGATTTGATCAGGAAACCTCTGGTTTGTCTAACACCAGGCCTAAGCCATAAAATGTACTTAGAACAGAAGGATCACCAGACCTGAATGTGCGGGGTCGTAAAGTATATTGGGACATGTCCTCTGACAAAAAATTCAGAGCATAACCACATAAAATGAAATATTGAGAACATGTGTATGTATTGTGAGAGGGTCCAATATGAATGTATATTTGGATTGCCTAGGTCGTATCCTTTTTTGGGGGTACCAAACATGCCCAGCTGGTGTATTTATCCCCTGAGAGATGAGACTGGCTACTTTCCAAAATAGATAAACCTAGTGTGTTTGGTGTCTAAGGATTCACAAAGATATGAGGAATATGATCATATCAACATTATAATGGTATATTTTAAATTGCTGGTTTTGGGGAGACTACCATATTCTCAGGTAGAAGTCTGCACTGGGCTCTTGACAGGTATGATGGAGTGGACCATAAACTGTCAAGGCCAAACCCCTCATTTAGGGGTCATTTAGGAACAAGCAGAGTTCAATATAAGAAGATTGCAGATCTTGAGAGAAACTTTCTTTTTTCTTTTAAACAACTGCACGGAGAACAATTACCATCTGAATCTCCCACAAGGATTATATATATCGGTAATTATATATATATATATATATATATATATATATATATATATATATATATATACAGATTTCTTATGTTTTCTCCTATTTGATTTTATGGACTGTTTTGTAACTTGTACTCTGTATGTCATTTATTTCTGTATGTTTGTACACAGCACTGTGAAATCTTTTGTCAGATGAAACGTTTAATTAATCAGCTTGAGTCTTTGCTCTCTAATTAATATGAACTCGCTCTCCTGTGGGATAAGTTACCAAATTGTTAATTATATATATGTCTGATTAGTAAAGTAAGGTTAGTATACTATAATAGGTAATCTAAAACGCCGGGATATAAAGTCTTGGTGGTGGCAGCAAATTGTGTACTAGGGGTATAGTGTAGGTAGGATTGCTGGGGTAAATTTAGTGGTTGCTGGGACTAGCAACAGGTAACCAGGGATCTGATGTCATTAACCCTTTCACTTCTACACTCTCCCCACTGTCTCAGCCGGGCCAATAGCCCGTGTTTGTGACAGGAGTGAGTGTATGTGAATATGTCAGTATACAGTGTTTGACTGGGTGGAGTGTCCCTGCATAGTGCCGAGTGTGTGTGTTAGTGTACATTGTTTTAGTGCCAGTGTATGGTGTTAGAATGTGTGTTAATGTATGTTGTTAGACTGAGTGTGTGTGTGACAGCATATAGTGCCAGAATGTATGTTCCAGGAAGGTGGTGCACAGAGTGACATGCAGGAGGCAGTGAAGAAGCTGTACAGTGCAATGGTCAAAACAATTATTTTCTGTGCCTGGGTGTGATGCACACTGTCTACCTGGCTAAGTGGACCAGCCCTGCTTTATTATGTTAACTAATTATCAGGACACTCCATTTAAGTATCTGTTTCCTTCCTTAATGTCCCTATTTTCTTGGACCTCAGAACAGTTGGTAGATACATGGGCAGAGTAGTTGTATTAAGCAGTGATATTAGTCCTTATTTGTCTTATTAAATAACATATAGGATAGTTAAGCTCTAGTCTAATGGTTGCTCATGTTTTGTTAAAAGTGTCACTCACTATGAGTACTCAGGTCACAGTAGGGTTAAATAGTTTGCTATACTTTTTATACTTTGCAACAGAATCACTTTGTGTAGTGTAATCCCCAAATATTTCTATGCACAAGCTATTTATCAAAAAGGGAAACTGCCATATAGTGTGTGTGTGTGTGTGTGTGTGTGTGTGTGTGTGTGTGTGTGTGTGTGTGTGTGTGTGTGTGTGCTAATTGAAAACCATACATAGGCAACATTTCAACATGAAAACCATATGGATAGTCCAAACCAATAATGCAAGTACAAAATAAAAAAATCGGAATTGTGTTTTGCACAATTATTATTGTTGTTGATAAATCAAAAAGTTATTGTTGTGAACTACTTCTAAGGACATTTCAATTAAAAATGTTCTGCTCTAGCCTTGTTACTTATTAACCCAACCTTTATTATCTTTAAAAGAACATTGTTTTATAGTCAAAAGCCACTACGAATATGCACAGTACTAATATTGTAAATATTATTTTCAAGCAACTAAATGTATTTTAAATTTTAACTAATGACTTGTAATCAGATTCTAGTGAAACATAGAATGAAAACAAAATAAAATTGTACGCAATCATGTATTAAAATAGATATCATCAGGGCTTGTAGTAAACAACAATACATAATGAATTGGTTTTCAACAGTTAGCATGCTGATGGAAAAAATATGCCGCTCTGTATGCACTCGTCCGCTTACATGAGCATTGGTTGCAAATGTATTCTTATTAAAAGATTTATACTGCCAACAAATACATTCACCTAAATAGATTTTCCCGTAGCTGATAACTGCCAACAATAAAAAATATAGTGTTTTCCTCGTTTATGCAGAAAATAAAAAATAGTTATGTTACATGCCAAAATATTAAGTCTGTGGAAACAATTGTATCGAGTTAATGGTATTTAATTGTAATCCATTTTGGTTAGGAATTCCCAGCAGTGAATTTATGTAAGAAGCAAACAAGAAAGAAAAAAACAGGGCAAATGTTAGAATAAACATAAACTGCATAACCGTCTTCTGTTACATACAAAAGTAAACTATTCCCTGTTGTTAATATAAGAACATCTCTTGGGTGAGGTATGAAATTGCTAATAAGGTGTGCTGAATATTGCAGTGTACTATGCACCTGAGTGTAATCCGCTTCAAACTGTGAAAACACACTGCGTTCCTAACCATTGCATGGCCTTAAAATAGACAGAAGGCAAAAAAGCTAATTGTGCAGTTAATACTAGTTGTTCTGTAAAACCATAATTAGCAGGAGAATTAATGAGGTTTGATCAGAACAAAAATAAAAATTAATTTAATGCGTTATTAAACCCTTATTATGTCTGCAGTCTGATTTCAATAGGATAAACAAACAGATATTCAATCAATTTAGAAAGTGAAGAGGAAAGGAAGAGATGGCTACAGGATTTTGCTTTTTCTGCCACAATAAGAATAAAGATGTAAAATGTTAAATTATAGGGCAGATGATGCTATGTTACTTAGATTTAAAGCAGGCAGTGGTGACTCTAGAAACAATATATAGGGGGGGGCACATAAGATACCACAGTCAAAAGTGGTAGGGGGCATTAATAATTTCCACCATTAAATCATACCACTGAAAAAACACACACACACACACACACGTATATATATACATTCAACATGGGAAGCCTGAAGCCACAATTTATTGCGACAAATCCTTTAAATAAATATTATAGAGTAAATAACACAATACCTTAACTTTTCAACTAAATGATTTTGGGGCCCTAAAGTCACTTTTTTTTGTCCCCTCAAGTCACTACAAATTCGGGGGGGTTATCTCTGGATAAGTAAAAATGAAATAGTTCCTACTGTAAGTTAAGTGCCAGGAACAAACACCAGGACAGTCTCTGCCACACCAACATCCAGACACACACACCAGGAACGGCTCTGCCACACCAACATCCAGACACACACACCAGGACAGGCTCTGCCACACTGACACCCAAACACATGCCAGGACAGACTCTGCCACACTGACACTCAAACACACACAGGACAGGCTCTGTCACACTGACACCTGAACACAGACACAATAGGACAGGCTATGCCACACCGACACCCAGACACACACACCAGGAAAGGCTCTGCCACACCAGCACCCAAACACACACCCACCAGGACAGGCTCTGCTACTTAGACACCAAAACACACACACCAGGAAAGGCTCTGCCACACCGACACCCAAACACACACACCAGGACAGGCTCCACCCCACTGACACCCGAACACACACACACTAGGACAGGCCTGTGCCACACTGACACCCAGACACACACCAGGACAGGCTCTGCCACACGGACACACAGACACACACACATCAGGACAGGCTCTGCCACACCGACACCCAAACACACACACCAGGACAGGCACTGCCACACCAACACCCATACACACACACCAGGACAGGCTCTACCACACCAACACCAAAACACGCACACCAGGACAAGCTCTGCTCCACTAATAACCAAAAACACACAAACAGCAGGGCACTACTACAACACAGACATCTAAATCAGGATGGATTTTCCACACTGCATTGTCGTTTATACATCTTAGTGTTTTTGCCCTTGCGTATTGATGCCTCAGCCAGTACCCTTTTAGTATTGATTAATGTGGTGCCCGCGCACCCTTGTATGATCACCTCCAGCCACCACTATTTGTATTAATGCCCCCAGCAAGCCCCTTTATTATTGATTTTTGTGATGGCCCCATCACATATACGCGTTAGACGTGCATTTTTAACTACATAATAAGTACCGTATTGGCTCGATTATAGGCCGCACCCGAATATAGGCCGAACCCTTAAAGTTAGGTGCTTTTCTAAAGAAAAACATTTCTCTGCCCCCCCCCGAGATATGCTGCCACTCAGCCCTCCACCCGATACATACTGCCACTCTGCTCTCCCCGATATATACTGCCACTCGGCCCCCAAGATGTGCCCCCCCGACTTACCAAAGCAGACTCCCGTGTGTCTTGGGGCCAGCAGGGGACATCTACAAAATACGCGTAGACAACTTCAGGTGTCGGCACCTCCCCCGTGGGAATTCCCGGCAAGGGAGATTGTTAAACCACATCGAGCAGACGTGCCGGCAGCAGAGGTCTTTTACGCGCATCACTGCAGCCGGTGAACGTCTGCACGATGCGCTTTAACAATCTCCCGTACCGGCACTCCCTAGTGGGAAGAGCTGGGAGGGGAGGCTGTCTCAGCGTCTTGGAGAGTAGGATGCAGGTCCCTTGTAGCATTGCGGGGAACTGTATCCTAATCCTGCTGCCTGCCCGGCGCCCAGAACTGCATGTCCCGGGCGATACGAATTGCGCATTCCTGCGCTAGACCCCGAATATAGGCCGCACCCCCACTTTAAAGACATAAAGTGTGGGGGGGGAGTGCGGCCTATATTCGGGCAAATACGGTACTTCTTTTTGAAGTAAAGACTATGATTGAAATATGATTTGAAAATAACAGCTGAACTGGCAGTTTCTTTAATATTAGACCCTGCTGCCGATAGGAGGTATAGGTCAACACATTAACACACAAGCCCAGCATTGCGTGTATAGATCAATTTAAATTCACCTGTGAACTCAGCACTGAAGGTATAGATAAAAAAATCTGAATCAGACATACAAATTCTGTATTTGCAGGTATACGATAGTAATGTATGGAAACATAGCAGGTATAGATCAACTGGAAAGCACATGTAAACTCAGCACTGAGGGTATAGATCAAATACATGGAACAGCATTGCAGGTATTGATCAACTGAATAAGACATAAAAACCCTGTATTTGAAGGTATACATAAGTAATGTATGGAAACATAGCATAGCAGATATGGATCTACAGAATAACACAAAAACCCAGCTTTGCAGGTATAGATCAATTGGAATTCACATAAAAACATGGCATTAAAGGTAAAAGCCCCCTAAATTACAGGCATAGATCACAGGTTGCACACCCCAAAGCCAGCCCTGGCGTCCACACTGCTCACATAGAACCTGACCAGCACCCAGATAACACACATAGGATTTGCCATCTTTATGCCCAAACAGCCCAGCACAAGTCAACTTTGTCAACTTCACTGCTGAGCGCCGGTATATGATATGAAATGCCGGCTCCGCAACGGAGGTAGAGGCCTCGCGGAGCAGAGTGAGGGGCGCCGAGCGGTTGCTATGCGCCCCTCTCTCTCCTTTGCGTCAAAAAAAAAATATTTTAAAAAAAAGACAGCGCTTTCAATGAGGCTGCCCAGGATTTAAAGTCCCATTGCACGACTGTCCCGAGCAATCCGGACATACAGTGTCCATTGGGTGGTTCCATATTCGGCAGGTAGGGGAACAAGGGGAGGCAAGGAATAACCCCCCTTGAGCAATTGCCCCCCCTTGCCCCCCTGTAGTGACATCACTGATAGCAGGGGCAGATCCAGAGCTAAATCTAGGGAGGGGCAATTACACTTAAGACACTCACACAGCCTGTACTTATTACTTATAAAAGAAGATTTTAAGGCACTGTTCAGTATACCTGAACAGGTCTTTGACCTGATAGGTGATGGGATACCCTACTAGAGCATCTTTAGATTTCGCTACTTTTTTCACATACCGTTGTAACATCCGAACCTGGTGGTGTCATCTCTACCAGGTTAATCATGTACGGCTCATCCTTCCATTGGGGAGCGTTGTCATTAATGTCCAACAATGTAATATTGACCTAAAAGAAAGAATAGTACCAGTTACAATATTCAATGTATCTCATAAAAGCTGCCACATGGTAAAAATATTCAGGGAGATATAGATCACAACTGATTACTGTACATTGTAAGGAAAAAGTCGTTTCAGAATTCTTTTTAATATATTTATTAATGACCTTGTAGAGGGATTGTATAGTAAAGTATCAATCTTTGCAGACGATACTAAGCTCTGTAACGTGGTTAACACAATAGAGGACAGTGCACGATTACAAATGGATCTGCATAGGTTGGAGGCTTGGGCTGGGATGTGGCAGATGAGGTTCAACACAGATAAATGTAAGTTTATGCACATGGGGAAGAAGAATCCAGGCTGGGAATATGTATTAAATGGGAAAACACTGGGGACGACTGACATGGAAAAGGACTTAGGAGTTTTAGTTAACAGTAAATTTACCTGTAGCGACTAGTGTCAGGCAGCTGCTGCTAAGGCAAATTAAAATCATGGGGTGCATCAAAAGGGGCATAGATGCCCACGACAAGGAAATAATTCTACCACTGTACAAGTCACTAGTCAGACCACACATGGAATACTGTGTACAGTACTGGGCACCGGTGTACAAGAAAGATATAGTGGAGCTGGAGAGGGTTCAAAGACGGGCAACCAGAGTAATAAGGGGAATGGGAGGACTACAGTACCCAGAAAGATTATCAGAATTAGGGTTATTTAGTTTGGAAAAAAGACGGCTTAGGGGGGACTTAATAACTATGTATAAGTACATAAGGGGGCAGTACAGAGATCACTCCCAAGACCTATTTATACCCAGGACTGTATCTATAACAAGGGGACATCCTCTACGGCTGGAGGAAAGAAGGTTTCTACACCAGCACAGACGGGGGTTCTTTACAGTAAGAGCGGTGAGATTATGGAACTCTCTGCCAGAGGAAGTGGTAATGGTAAACTCAATAAAAGAGTTCAAAAGGAGCCTGGACGTGTTTCTTGAAAGCAATAATATTACAAGTTATGGATATTAGGGACAGAACGTTCATCCAGGGATTTATTCTGATTTAAAAGTATCAAGCTCTTACAGTTTTTATGTACATGTCTCACATTTGGTATGTCCTAATTATAACTGCTGGGTATGCAAATAATTGAATAAACCATGCACAGTAGGTTGAGTCGTCACTTGTACAAATTAAATGTCATTTTCCAATTAAAAGGTCTTTGCACATCTCTCTGGAGAACTGTTAAATGATTAGCATTATGTGAGGTCCAAAACTAGTATGCAACTGTTACAATTGTAGGATCGTGTTACAACATCCATATATATATTTTTGACACAGGGTTAAGAAGAGAATATGTAATTCTAGCAAATGCTACAATTTACTATGCTGTATCAACACTGGCATGCAAGCTGTGCAATGCAATCCAGTGCAAAATAAATTCTGGTGGAAGAAGGTAAAAGTGGTGCAGCACCATGGCAACTAATGGAATGTTCCTGCTGACTGCTCCACTTCTACTTCCTTTGTACCAATATTTCTCTCTAAAAATTACTTGATGGACCTTTCAAATCTGTACTCTACAATCAGTAACTTAGTGTGAGGTCATTGCCTTGGTGGTTTAGGGTCACTACTGGGGCAAACCGGTTCAGTTATTAAAAAGAGCCTAAAAAGTATATAGCTAAAGGCTAGACCTACATGACCTACACAGAATACATGCTTTGTCCAAATTGTCCCATGTTTGCCCTAATGCCTGCTGACTTTAGACCTATCCTCCCCACCCCACAAAGCCATTTTAATTTGTATTTTTCATTGTAGTGGACCTGGACCTTTGTGTATTGAAGTGCTTGGAATGTACATCTGATCATGTTCAATTGGTAAGCCTTTATTGTTTGGCATGAGTTATATGAAAATATAAAACATTTACATAGAAAATATTCACATCCTTGCAGGATCATTTTTGAATCAGTAATACTGATATAATAATAATGATAAATAATGTCATACAGGGCCCCAAGGTAGTCAGAGATGGCTCCAGCCTGGCTGTCAAACAGGCAGGAACTCTATTGTGTAAACTAATCCCATTAACAGGATGGCTGCCAGGAGGAGATTCAGTAGCTAAAGGGGATTAAAGGTTGGGTTGTCTACATGCACCTGTTTATCAATGTAAATTTATGTTAATAAGGTTCTGTGGGTATATCAGTCTATGTTTTACAAGAATAAACTGTTCATTCCTGCTGTACTCAATTCAAGGTAGTTGTGTCTACTTATTGGGTACACATAGCAGGGTTCCAAGGTGTGCATGCTGACAACAGGGGACAACAGGAGGATACATGTGGGTGATCTCTGGGAGTTACAACAGCTCACTTGGTGAATCCGTTACAAATAATATGTATCACTAATACTGAAATATTGGTGACTGCACACAGAAGGACTAAATCTGCTGCTGAAGTGGCAGTAAAGATAGGTATGTGTTGCTAAAAGCCATAGTCATATACAAGATGGCAGGTCCACGTCTGTCACCACACATAGGGCTGGTTGGGGTTCCTAGATCTCCCCTTTTAGGGATATGATATAATCTTCTGATGCTCAGCACACAGCATATGCCCCATTAAGAGGAGACCCTATCCATATTGGTCACTGTCTTGGACAGTTCTAAGACACTAACCACAATAAACGTACTTCACATTGGCTGACAGTCCAATTTATGTAACAGTTCATGAATTTGCTAGTCTGCAATTATAGGTTTAAGTACAACTTTAAGCACACATTAATATATAATGAATCAGTATGAATACACATTACATAAATATGTGTATTTGATCACATAGAAGATTCAAATTCTATTTAATAATTAAAATTCCTTTTAGTACACATACTGTATGTTTACTACATTATAAATATATTTGCTATTAAACAATTTGCAACCCATATGTACGTAAACAAAAGTGGACACTTCACAATACAAAAAGGAACTAACCGTAGTAATACCAATTTTTTGATTGGGTCCCACACCACCATCAACTGCCCTGATGATTAGGATGTACTCGGATTTAGCCTCTCGATCGAGAAGAGTTGTTGTTGTTATTTCCCCTGATGAAGAAGAGATCATGAATTACATCTCAGACAATGATATCATGAGCATCGCTTTACTGTTGGTAAGAGAACATAAATGTAACGCTTATCAGTGAAACCGTTTAATCTAACTGCTCAGCTCAATAAATTATTCAAGAAAACGTATGGGGCAGTAAAGCTTTAATTTTCCTCCATATGTATAAATGTTCCGTTTATAAACAGCACTAGGAGCAGGACTAGAAAAAAACTGGTGATTTTGAGGATCCATGTGAGGACAGATGTGCGTCCTATAATCTGCATTACTACACAATACATAATGTATTATTATTCATTTAAAGTATTTAATCTTATGAGCTTGTCTAAAATGTGCAGGTAACTAATCAAATAAAATTAAGAGACATAATGATATCTTTGTTTGGAACAGCAATGTTTGCAATTATCTTGAGACTTTTTCTAACACCTCAGATGAAAGGCTAATGCCTGTGGAAGAAGTCAATAAACTTTGAACATCCATTTGCTGACATTATGACCCACAATCAAACTTTATTTGCTATCACAAATGCTTCATGAGTTACAACATAAATTTCATGACCCACCACTACTCCTGCTGTCATTGTTTTTGTCTTAACAGTGCTTTGTCCTTTTCTGCCATTTATAATTAGGCTTGCCTTATCTAAAGGCGTTGTTCTTATCTTTGTTTATTCATACATGTTCCTTGCTGAGAGAAACCATTCTGTAAATGAAGCTAACCAGCTAGCAAGCTTGTAAAACTATGGTTTGTTAGGAATGAAAATGCAGAACTTGTTCTTTGCATGAGTACAACACTGGTGAAGGTTAAATGCAATGTCAATGATATTATATCACTTATAACTAAACAATAGACGTGCATTTGGATTTGTACAAATTGCAAATTTACAGAATTTTGGTAAATTCAGTGATTCGTGCGAAGCCCCGAAAACGAGGCCAGACTCCCCCAAATATTTTGGACGAAAATTCTGAGCTTTTTGCTTCCTTTTCATCCGAAATTCATTGGATCATATTCTCTCACACTGGCATTCTCGTTCACTTTCTATCTTTCACCCTCTCTGAGTGTTTCCCTACCTTGGAGAAGGGAGACGAGATCACTGAAAGCGCCGCCATATTGTCCTTAGTTTACGTGAGGGCAACATCGTGGCGATTGTAGTGACGTCCTCCTCCGATTGGTGGATCGGGAGACAACGTCACCACAAGCACTGTCATAAAAAACATGGATGATGACGTCACCTCAAGCACAGCCATATTGCCCTCAGTTGGTGTTTTTAATGACATCTTCTTCCGCAATTAGAAGATCACCATTTTGGATTGTAGATAGAAGAGAGAAAAGAGGGGAGAAGATAAAAGAAAGAAGATGAAGATGCAGAGGCAGAAGTGGTCTGCAGAGAAGGTAGGTGTCAGGGTCAGACACCCGCACTCACCTCGCCCCGAGATTCTTCGCATTGTGGGGCAGCTCGCGTTCAACAAGCCCCTCGTGGACCGTCCACATGGTAGGCCACATCCTAGGCCTCCATTCTGCGGCGTGTGCGTCTGGTTGTGAGAGGGGGTGGTCTCACACCCGGAGGTGTTACAACATGGGAGGAGCTCACACATTGGGAATAGAGGTGGAGTGTTCTCACAGCACCTCTCTCTCTCTGAGATACAAGGGTGGCGCCCAGGTGTGAGAGGGAGTGGTCTACACCTGCTACCACTATAAAAGAACTGCATTCTCTTCATTCAAATGCTTGTGAATTGAGCTACATACCTCATTGCTGTTACCTTTACCCTATCTCCGATTTGAATTGAGTGAATTTCTGGTTTTGACCATTTGGCTCCCATGCTTGGACTCTCTGAACTCTGCCTGCCTCAACTTTTGGATTGCCTTGACTACTCTTTTGGATTTGTCCTTTCCTATTATATTCTCTCTGACTCTCCCATCCCTGCGCTATGCTCCACAACGCTCTCCCTGACAGTAGGGACACATTTAGAGAGCATTAGAGAAAGACTGAAAGAACAAAATTTGTTGCCCAAAAATGAATGGATCAAAAACTAAACCAAAAAATATGTCAGAAATGTTTGTGGCCCATTTGCACGTCTACTAAACAGATATTTTAACCCCTTAACGTCAATTGACGGGTCAGTCGCGTCACACAAAAACAGTCAGGTGATGACCTATGACGTGCCTGGCACGTCATTTCATTAAGCAAGCTGAGAAAGTGATCTATGATCACTTTCTTCGCTTAAAGGGTGTTGCTGTAATGCCTCAATGTCGAGGCATTCAGCAACACCGAGACTGGCATCAGGGGCCATGACTGGCCCCTCCCCGGGGTGTCAACCTCCATTTTAAAAGAGCTTAGGAGGCAATAAACAATCGCTTCCTAAACCCCAGGACGCGCTGCGACCGCTCCGTGACCGCTTATTATGAGCTAGTGCTAAAATTAGCGCTGTATCTTCCCAAAAATCTTGACATGGAAAAAGTTAAATTAAGAGCATTTCAAATACCGAAGGGGTGTCTAATTTTTTTAAAAAATGAATAGTTTGATGGGGTAAATTTGAGTGGCTGGGCTCAAACATAGGGCATAAGCACAGACTGGCCAAAATGGGGGAAAACACTTCCCAAATGTGGCCTTTTAACCCTCAAACACCAGACAAACCCATTCATTGGTGGTATCACTGTACTGTATTGGGGTGTTGTTTAATAGAGACGTATACCTGGAGCTATAAATTTATACCTGAAGTACAATTTGTGTGAAAAAAAAATACAAAGATAATTTCTACCACAAACTTTGGCAAAGGCTGGTGGTAGAATCTCATGCAAAGAAAGGGTTACAATACTAGCATTTGAAATAACTTGGGGTGTCTAGTTTTCAAAAATATATGGTTTGATGGGGTAAATTGAATGTGGTGTTTTAGCTCCCAAACAGTTCGACAAACCCATGCATGGGGGGTATCAATGTACTCAGGAGATATTGCTGAACACATATTGTTGTCTTGTTTGAAAATATACCAGGAGCTGTAAATCCATACCTGGATCGCAATTTTAGTGATAAAAAAACACAAAATAAATTACTACCACAAAGTTTGACAAAGGGTGGTAGTAGAATTGGTGCATAGAAAGGGTTAAAATACCAGCATTTGAAATACCTTGAGCTGTCTAGTTTTCAAAAATATATGGTTTGGGGTAAATTGCATTGGCCAGCTTCCAAGGTACCCGAAATAGCACATGGGGGAAGAATGACCAGCTTTGGAAAAAAATGGTTTTGAAATAGCAAAACACTACTTGTACTTATTGCCCAATAACTTGCAGAAAAAAGCAAAAAAACATAAAAACATTGGGTATTTTTAAACTCAGGACAAATAGTAGAATCTATTTAGTAGGTTTTTTCATTGGCTTTTTTAGTAAAAGATTTTTCAAATAAAAGTGAGAAATAAAAGGTTTTTGTTTTTCAATTTTTCATATTTTTTATTTTTTTTTTATAGGAAAGTAGATAATATGATCACAAAATGGATTCTGAAGAAAGCCCTTCTTGTCCAATATATAACTTGTGCGGGTACACTAAATGAGTGAGGAGAAAACTAAACACGAGCACCGCAAAAGTGTTAAAACAGACTCGGGCCCAAAGGATACAAAAATTAAGATACAGCCTGGTCCTTAAGGGGTTAATGTACAATATATGAACAGGCTAAACATGTATGTAAGATGGAGTGATTTAACTTTTTATTGCGTGGGCAGAGTCAGCAGGCATGTATAACAAAGCATTTAGATGAACTCTGACACATAAGCAACAACTAAGCAGCCCTCTTGCTCAGTCAGAAACTCTACCAGCTGTATGCAGCAGCAGCAACAGTAGCACAGACATCCTAGTCCTAGTGGTGTAATCTTCTCCACCCCACCTACCAATGTAGGGGACACTTTCAGTTACTACTAAGACATGACTGATGGGTGTGTGGTGCCTTGGTGGAATAAAGGCAAAGATTGCCTCTAAACTATTCTATGGTGGAATAAAACTATTACAAGTGCCACCACAATCACTGTCTTGTGTTAACAATCAGTTATATATTCTGCCCACTACAGACTAACCACAATCTTAATTTGAACATGTCAGTAAGACAAAGTGGTACTACCAAGCTTATCCTTTAAAAATAACTTTAAAACTTGAAGGGGCATACTCGCTGTGTGAGTTCTTAGTTAAGTTGAGACACAGGAACCCAATCCCCCACACCCATGCAGAGCTAGATCCACCAGGGCAGCAGCCACTTGGGCAGAGGCTCTTGATTCTGATAAAAATGGTCATTTTTTTGTGGAAACTCAGTCCAATACCATGTACCTGTATGTTTCTTTCTGCCAGTGTCTGTCCATTGCCATGATGGATCAAAGCATAAAATGGTCAAATTTTGGGGGGAAATTCAATGCTACATGCCATGTGGCTTTAGATTCTAAACTCTCAAGCAGGACCCTCAAAAGCTCACCATGCTACTGGAACTTTGTATTAAAGTGCAATAAAGTTAGATGGCAAGCTCATGGGCAGGGTTCTTGTCCCCTGATGTGTCTGTATGTAGTAATATATATTAGTAATGTGTTTTAACTGCCCCCACTCACAGTTGTGATCAAAGGTTTGCATATCCTTGGAGAATTGGTAATATATGTACTATTTTTAAAGAAAACATGAGTAAGAAGACAAAACTAATTTCTTTCATTTCTTATGGGACCCATATTCAACTGTAGGTTATAACAGAATGGCACAATCATAAAACAAAACTTGGCAACAAAGAAAAAATTAAATGACCACTGTTCAAAAGTCTATATACCCTTAGTTCTTAATTCCCTCAATCCCCTTTAGCATCAATGACAGCGTGCAGTCTTGTGTAATACTTCTCTATGAGGCTCCAAATTCTTCCAGGTGGTATAGCTGTCCATTGGTCATGGCAAAATGCCTCCAGGTCATGCAAAGTTTTTGGTCGACTTGCATGAACAGCACGTTTGATATCTCCCCAGAGTAGCTTGATGATATTTAGGTCAGGAGACTGTGATGGCCACTCCAGAACCTTCACCTGGAGTGCAAATTGTTTGCCAGTATTTTCTGATAACATGCTGCATTCATCTTGCCATCAATTTTCACAAGATTCCTTGTGCCATTAGAGCCCCCTCCACAAAAAAATATCAATGAGCCAAAACCATGCTTCACAGTGGAGATGGTATTCTTTTCACTATAGGCCTTGTTGCCTCCTCTTCAAACATAGCAGTTATGGTTGTGACCATAAAGCTCTATTTTTGTCTCATCACAAATTAAAGTGTGCGAGAAGCTGTGAGGCATGTCAAGGTGTTGTCGGGCATATTGTAACTGGGCTTTTTTGTGGCATAGGCGCAGTAAAGTCTTCTTTCTGGCAACTCGACCACGCAGCTCATTTTTGTTCACGTATTGCCGTATTGTGCAACCAATATTTCTCCTGAGGTTACCTATGGGGTTTTCTTTGTATTTTAGACAATTATTTTGGCAGTTATGGCTGAAATCTTTCTTGGACTACCTGACATTGGCTTGGTATCAAGAGATCCCTGAATTTTCCACTTCTTAAGTGATTGAACAGTACTTTTATATCCTTTTCCATCTGTATAAAGTTCCTTTACCTCGTTACACAGGTCTTTTGACAATTCTTCTCTGCTTACCATGGCTCAGTATCTAGACTGCTCAGTGCATCCACGTGAGAGCTAACAAACTCATTGACTATTTATACACAGACAATAATTACAATTTAAAAACCCACAGGTGTGGGAAATTAACCTTTAATTGCTATTTTAACCTGTATGTGTCACCTTGTGTGTCTGTAACAAGGCCAAACATTCAAGGGTATGTAAACTTTTGATCAGGGCCATTTGGGTGATATCTGTTATCATTATGATTTAAAAAGAAGCCACAACTATGTGATAATAAATGGCAGTTTTTGGTTTTTAAAAATCTATGCCAACATTTCACAATTTCTGTCAGGGTATGCACACTTTTGAGCACAACTGTAAATAATAATAATAATAATAATACTAGTATTATATTAATGCCAGCTATTGTCCTAACTCAATCACCTTCATTACTCTGAGGAATCAATATATAAAAATGTTCCTATTTGGGGGGAAATTAAGTCCTATACCATGTGCCTGCACGTGTCTGCCAGTGCCTACCCATTGCCCTAATTCATAAAAATGGTCCAGTTTTGGGGGATTCAGTCCCATAACTGTCAGTGTATCTCCAACAACATTTTCCTTACTCTGAGGAATCAATTTCAATAATTAGTGTGATATTTGTTGAAATTCAGTCCCATAGCACGCTGCTGGATTTGTCTATCCATTGGTGTAATACTGCTGTTGCTGGTGGTGGTCCTGCAATGCAAAATCTAGTCTGGATGCCTTCCGCATTATTTCCAATTAAGAATAAGCCTCAATAGTGCAAATTCAACTAATTTAAATCTCTCACAAAACATACTTTTTGTGTCTTTTCAAAGTAGCAGCTAAAGAGGACAAAAAAAAAACATGCTATGGACCTGTCATGTTATATAGCGTGAGAAACAGCTGAAAAGATTTACACCAGTGCAAAGACGGCAAAATCAGTCGGTGTCCAGTTTGGCTTTTACATGCTGCCAACAATACTTTTTGGATCAAGGAGTCATTAAAATAATCATTTCTTGGCTCATATGCTTCCACGTCAGGATGCTCTTAAAGGCGTTTAATCACACTTTCTGCAAGTATTTTTCATCCTACTAGCTCACGTAATCCTGTAACGGTGTATAAATCTTTCACAAAACAAAGTGCCACTTTGTTCATTTATGTGTTTTTGTCTGTAGTTCCAGGTGTGTATTGATGTAATGCAAGCCCTCAAAGGTATGAGTGTCATATTTTAAAATATTACCGTATTTGCTCAATTATAAGATGACCCTGATTATAAGACGTGAATATTAATTTAGGAAAAAAAGAGACTGAATATAAGTTTTACTAGTAAATATAAAAAAAGTTTTACTAGTAAATAAATTAATTCATATGTAAACATTTTCTTCATATTTAATAAAAACTTTGATTGAGAAAAATGATTTTTTTGTTTTTATTTCCTTTTATTTGCCACTCTGCCCCAGTTATGCACATCTGCCCACCAGATATGTCATATACTCCTATATATGCCACTCTGCCTCACTGTCATGCCTTTTAACCCCTATATGCCACTCTTCCTCTAAAACCATTATACCCCCAAGCCAATCTTATCCACCCCCCCACCCCCGACTTACCAGTGCATCCCTAGACTTGTCCGCCGTGCTTCAGACTCCCTGGTGTCTAGTGGGGCAGTCGGTGAAGGTCTGTGCAACAACCTCCGCTGCTGCTGGCCGGTACTTCCGCCAGGGTTTCTATGAAGGTCAGGTCATGACGGTGCTCTGTCATAGAAGCCCCGGCGGAAGTGCCGGCAGCAGTGGAGGTTGTGTGTGCGCATCCCGCAAACGTTCACCGGCTGCGGGATGCGCACAGACAACCTCCGCTGCTGCCAGCACTTCCGCCGAGGCTTCTATGGTGGAGCACCGGAAAGGTCATGTGATGCCAGCACTCAATGAGAAAAGGCCCCAGAGGAAGTGCCGGCAGCAGCGGAGGTTGTCTGCGTTCATCGCACAGACGTCCACCGGCTGCCAAAGAGGAGGATGCAGGTCTCCTGCAGTGCTGCGGGGGATCTTGATCTTAGTCTTGTAGTCAGACCTCTATTTGAGGTCTGATTATAAGACGACCTTGTAATATAAGACGAGGGAGATTTTTCAGAGCATATGCATATTCGAGCAGAGTTTTAAATTATATATATATATATATATATATATATATATATTCCTATGACTCCTGTATTTTTCCTTATTCAAACAACATAATTATATGTTGAAGTTGTGCTGATTGCTTTTGGAAAGCTGACAAACTGATAAGTGTTCTTCTGTGGAACAATTGCTTATCACTCAGGATTGTAAGCTTGCGAGCAGGGCCCTCTCCACCTAATGTATTGGTTTGTCTTGTCATACCCCTTAAATATATGTATTCTATTAAGCACTGCCTAAATTGCTGGCGCTATATAAATAAAAGATAATAATAAACATAATAATAATCACTCCTTCTATTTACTATGCACAGGAAAGCCACTAGAGGGTGCCAGAGGCATGATCTGTGTTCAAAAAGGAACCTCTCTCTGCACCTTTGCAACTTGACTCATAGTGGTATAAGAAGGTACTTGGGATGGGCAGCATCACCAATAAACATCACTTACACCCTGCACATCAAAATGCCACCATAGCTTCTGCCAACAAAATCCTTTTGTGCCAACAAAATATTTTGTGAAAGTCTGTGGAGGTTGTCTGCACACTGTGCTGCAGGGGATCTGCATCCTCCTCTCTGGCAACCAGTGAACGCCTGTGCGATAGGTGCAGACAAATTCCGCTGCTGCCCCTGCATATCAGGGGGCTGAGTAGCATATCTAGGGAGCAGAGTGGCATATCTGGGGGGGGGGGGCATAAAGCATATTAGGTGGCAGAGTGGCACAGCAGGGGAGCAGAGTGGCATATCTGGGGGCATAAAGCATATCTGGGGGCAGAATGGCCCATTCCACTCATGTGTATGTTTTCTTTAAAAATATTTTTTTCTTTAAAATAGCACCAAACTTTAAGGGTGCAACCTATAATCGAGCCAATAGGGTATTTGCACATGCTCTCAATGAGCCAGAACAGGAGATGTTCATGACTGGAAAACATCTAGGTCATCATACATAAGTGCCAGGACAGTTGCTTGACTACAGCTTTGTGAACAGAAGTATTAATTTGTGACTGAAAATAAAACTGCAGATTTAACATAAGAGTGTTTCACCTGATCGGGCATTGATCCGAAATTGTGGTGAGCCATCCAAAGAATAAATAATTGAATCCTGGCCATATTCTCTAGACCGATCCAAATCAGTGGCATTTAAAAAAAGCACTGTGGCTCCTGAGTAATAATAAAAAAAAAAAATTAGACTTGGACTTTTTACATTTATGTGCAAGCTTCAATATATGCTGGTTTTCAGCACATTACCTGCCATAATGTTCTCCATAACTGTAATGATGTACGAAGGACGACTGAAGGTAGGAGGGTTGTCATTTTCATCCTGTAAATGAAAAAATACTGTTTTGAAAATAATTTACATTCCGATCATGCAATGCACATATATCTATTTGTTGTAGGCCTATTTTTTTGGAGACCATTTATAAAAGAGTAAAAAGATTGATGCAAAATAAACTTTACAAGATTAAGATGTTGCAAAATTACATTAAAACACACACACACTTGTTGATTCATCTAAGGTTTTTAGTAACCACTATTATATTTTATTAGTTGCCAATGGTCATTTCACAATATTTATGGAGGGGTATTTTAACAGGCAGGCAGGGACAAATGGGTTAACACCTGAGTTCACAAAATAAGATATTTTTTCTGTTTTTACTCAACTCCAATGGATATAAAAATAAAAATCTTTACTGTAGAAAACCCCTTTATCTGGCATTTTATCATATTATATTGTGCAAGATGCATAAATCTGGTACGTGAGCTCCCTGAAAAGCAACTGAGGCTAATGTATATAATGTGTATATGTATGTATGTATGTGTACATACATTTGTGCAGGACAAATTCCGCTCCGTTCCTGCTTTACCGGGCGGTACAAGAGAAGAACGCAGTTCAGGTAAGGGGGTGGGGAGGTTGTATGAATGAGTATGCGTGATTGAGGGAATGAATGAGTATCTGTCGATGAGTGAATGAATGAGCGCATGATTAGTATCTGTAAATAAGGAAATGAATATATGAATGAGTGAATGAATGTTTGTGAATAATAAATGACCAGCCCAGATAAAATGCTGCCCTGCAGTATGGGGAACGTATAGACTCATGGAAGAAACAAACTAGTCAGATATACATCCCCCATACTGAAGGGCAGCATTTTATCTATGCTGGCAGCATCAATACACAAAGGTAGCAACTGGGGCCATTCCACAAAAGGGGGCAAAAACACTAAAAGGTGGGTCAATGACAAAGCAGTGTGGAAAATACTTTTTTTTATTATTATTGGTGTGGTCAAAACAGATGAGCTGCTGTAGCTGAAAAACTGCTGAAAAAGTGACTGCTGGTTCTGATAGAAAGGTGTCAGAACAAATAGTGCATCGAATGCGGACTCCTGTCCACTGCCGAAACCGCCTACAATGAGCACGTGAGCATAACAACTGGACCACGGAGCAATGGAAGAAGGTAGCCTGGTCTGATAAATCACGTTTTCTTTTTACATCACGTGGATGACCAGGTACATGTGTACACATGGCACCAGGATACATTCATGGAGGCCCCACCTCCATTACACAATTTACAGGACTAAAAGGAAATTATAGAGGTGTAATAGGTATAGGGGACGTCCCGAAGTTCCAGTATAGATGCACAGGAGATATAAATACCACGCACAATCGAAAATTAAATTAGATAATTAAAATATTTATTTAATTTGCCAAAATCTAATTTAATGTTTGAGTGTGCATGGTATTTATATTCCATTATGCTATCGAGGACTGCCAAGCCTGCATAATCTCGATGCAGCATGCTGTACATGGTGCTGTGGTTCCTTCTGAGATACTGGGACATATCATCATTTCATGTGCACCTTCTTCTTGTACCTTTTGGCAAAAAGCCCTATCTGCAAATAGAGCCTGAGATTTCGTCATATAGCGACATGATTAGCGCTCATAAAGATGCAACATGTACACTACATGGCTGGGGGGAAAAAACTTACAGGGCTGCAAGCTAATAATGTCTCTAAAATTATTATTTACTGTACTCTGCTGAGATGCCATGTAGCAATATTAAGGGAACATGACAGAGGACCAAAAGAAAGGTGTCTCTTCCACCTCCACACTCTCCTACACAGTTTTATTTCACCTCTAAAGTAAATTTTTCTTAAATTTATTAAATCATTTTCCTAAGAAAGACTGATGAAAGTGACTTTGACAGCTACTTAAAAAAAAGAAACCCAGCATTCAGATTCAAAAGGAAGCCAGTGACCTTTTCAAGAAGGGTTTTCAGTCTGAAGTGATTATGCTCTTGAAAGAGCACATGAGGGAGGTAGTTAGAGACTTCCAAGCCTCCCACATCCCCTGCTTTATCTTCACCCACCCATTTTATTTCAATAATACAATGTTAATTTGTTTCATCAGAAGCAAGGTAAAAAAAAGTGTTTCCTTTGCAAAAGTTTCTGGCTATCTTAGTGAAATCTGTATTTTCTACTATAGGGTGTGCCTTGTATGCCCAGTTACGCAGTGTGTTGGAAAACTCTGGTTATGAAGGTCAAATGTGTCTATTCCCAGAGCCTTTGTCAAACCAAATTAATTACATCTGGTGAGAGGTCGGGAGAAGTGAAGCGATAGGTTGAGTGAATTGAATCGGATTTACGAGAAGGTTACTACCTGTATTATGAATACATTTCTTCCTGACACTATGGTGTGCTTTGCTTCCAGTACTTACATTAATCGCAATCTCTGTGCTGATAGAGGCCATTTGTATATATTTGTAGAACCTATCTTAGCCCATGTCTGTTCCAAGCCAGCACACATATATAGGACATTAATAATTGAACACATAAAACAGCTACTGTAAATATATAAACACTGTACAAGTGTATTACTGTATGCAGGTTTTGGTCAGGTGCACCAAGAGTGTTGGCATGCTAATCTGACCATTGTTCCCTCACACTCTAATTCACACTCTTTCACACTCTCTCTCTCTCTCAATGTGCCCCTACCTTCTCCACCAATCACTTCCTTGACTCCTTTACCACAGCTTCACTTCTTTTTTTGCCTCTTCTTCTTTCTCCATCCATTTCTCTCCATTTTATTTTTCATCAGCTCCTCTGTAAACCAGGCCTCCCTGAGCACTTCTGCGAAAGGGCAGAGCATCCAGGCACACCCTCTCTGCCTTTTTGCAGAAGTACTCTGAGAAGGCAGAATAATGCAGACAGTTTAGCAGAGAAATAGAGGTGCAGAAACACTTCTCTTTCTCTGTGAATCCGCTTTCATTATGCTGGCCTCTCAGAGTGCTTCTGCCAAAAGGGCAGAGCCATGGGGAAAGCCTCTCCCCCGTTCCTCCAGTTGAGGAGAAGTTGTGCCTGGAGGCTCTGTCCTTTTGCAGAAGTGCTCAGTGTGGCCTGATTCACGGAGAAGTGGATGAAGAAAGAAAAAACGTGGAGAAGTGGAGGAAGCAAGAAGACAACAGAACAAGAAAAGAAGTGAAGCTGTGAAAATGAGAAAGGGACACAGAAGTAGTCCGCAGAGAAGGTAGGGAGATTGAGAGAGAGCATGAGAGAGTGCGAACAAGAGTGTGAGAGAGTGAGAGCATGATAGAGAATGGGAGAGAGTGAATGAGGGTGAGTGACTGCGAATTTTGTTTCCAAACTGAAAGGGCAACAATTTTGATTTTTTTGGTCCAATTGCATAAGTCTATTTTATATTACTTAGGACAAACAGCATCATTGAAGGCCACAAATGCAACATATTTTCACACAGACACATGAATCAGGTTCTGTAAGATTTATGGTCCACAAGGACAATGTTGAGCACACCTGGGGTAGACATTATTAAATTTCATTTTTCTACAATGGTGTTGTATAATTTATGGTTTTGTATAATTCTTAATTTCATCCTAACAGTATCTTTGCCTTCTGACTGCTGTCCCAGGGATAAATATACTCAGCAAAGCTCTGACATTTCTTTTAACTGCAATTTATTGTACTTGACAGAAAATGTTCTATTCAATTAAATGTCTATATCTTTTACTTATATGTGAAATGTTGTTTTTTTCTCACAGAATATGATGCCCTTTCTGTGATTTCATTTAACATTTAGATCATGGAGCATAGATAACCAAATTATCTCATTATCCTAAAATGATGGTTGACAAACACAGAGATCATCTGAAAACTGCAAAGGAGTACAACCCAGGAAGTAGCTGCCAATTCATTCTTGCAAATATTTAATATAAATTCAGCTACAGTATATATATATATATAAAAAAATCCCAGCTACTTACAAACACTTCGATGGTGACAGGGACAGTGCTGTTCAAAGATGGAACACCTGCGTCTTTTGCCATAACAGTCAGGAATATAACTCCATTGGATATTTGTTCATAATCCAGGGGCCGAGTCACGGTTATTACTGATAACAAAAGACAAGGATTGGTCAGAAAAACAAACACATGGTGTGACTGTGAAAATAGTCACTATATGTTAGGATATAGATATATATCAATATCAAACAAACAAAAAAACTAACTCAGAAAATAAGAGGTTAATACAATAAGAGAACAAGATATATGGCTATCCTGGATCTGAAACAATACCAAATACTGATTAAGGAAAAGGATATCAGTCCCACCCCAGCTAGGCACTTTCCCAGAATGCTCTAGCTTCAGTACTTCTGCAGGACACAAAGATTAAATAGGAAGCCAATCAGTGGTATATTGTACAGGGATTCTAAGAGAGCAATTCTTAAATTCAGACTCCATTACCTCCATAACCTTCAGAGATAGAGATTTCAAAAAAGCTTTGAAAGGCGGAGGCCTGCAGAATGCTGTATGTAATCTGATTATTTGGTGGAGAATCTTCATCGGTTGCCTGTTCCAAGGATAAAAAAAAAATTGCATTTACCGGCAAACAAGACATTTCCCACGCCAAGACTTTAAAATTAGACGGAGGCAAAGGTGGCTTTAATGATTTCTTTATATGTATGGCTTTCTACTACACTACTTTCATGTGTAACTTCACTGGTTTGTTTGTACTTGTAACTTACTATACCCCTTCTCCTTCTAAATCAAAGTTGCTGGTAATAACTCCAACAGTCCCCACTAGGACCAAGAACTAATAAATGATTAAATTAGTTAAAATTCTTAGAGTTGGTTCAATGTATTTTAATGTCTTTTAAGCTGCCTCTTATGTTGCCTTAGCTTCCTGTTGTGGAAACTACTCTCATGTACTCATTATTATCTTTTATTTATATAGCGCCAACAATTTACGCAGCGCATGAGATTCTTCTTATGTCACCAAAATAAGGTTAGGTATTTTGTCTGCAGCTTAAGCCATCTGGGCTTTCCTTTTATAACAATATTATCTGATACACTAAATCTCAGCAGAATTTACCAAAACTGTTGATTTAGTTTGAAAAAATTATATAATTAAAAGCTGCACAGAAATTGTGTCTATGTAAGCTGTTGATTGGAATCAGTTTGCTGACACTAATCTTGTGTAATTCTTCACCACTTAGTATAACAGTTCATGGATATTAATTGGCAAAACAGTCAAAAAGTATGCTAAACAAACTGGTTTACAATTCAATAAATGCAGAAATTGAATACATATTTATTGTACTCTGATTGTGCCAGCTTTGCTTACCCTGAGCTTAATAACTGTGACCACAGATGGCTCATTTTCACGGATTGAGCCCAGATAGGAGTCTTTCTGAAAGATGGGGGTGTTGTCGTTAACATCTAAAACATTGATGCGGACGCGTCCAGTTGTCTCTTCACCACCCCCATCCCTGGCAATTACAGTGTGAGTGTATCGCTGAGTGTTCTCAAAATCTAGCCGGCCAATGAGGGTGATTACACCAGTGTCTTTGTCAAGAGAAAATCTATACAAAATAAACACAACAGCGTGAGAGGACAGGTTAATACATAAATAAAGGTAACATGTCAACGCAATTTGTGCAGCAATACCTTTACAAAAAGAGCTTAAAAATGTAATCACAAAACATAAATAAATTAATCTTACCTGTCAGGATCATCACTGAAAAAGTAGTTAACTTTTCCAAATGAGCCAACATCATTGTCTGTAGCCTATAAAGAAGGCACAATAAAGTTACTGATTCATATTAAAAATGAAACTTCCTCATAACAAAAAACAAAATTGCCTGTTCTATATACATTATTCCTTTTCCCTCCATAATCAAACATCTATAAATTAAAACCACATTTTTTTCTAAAACAAAACAACCTCAAGTGACCAACTGCTCCAAAAATGTTGGTTTAGGATTATTTAAAACAAGGAAAACGTATATTGTTCTTCTAGAAGTCAACCTAAAACAAGTAGGAGATATGGTAAATTCACAGAAAAAAGAGGCCATTATTTGCTAAAGTCATCAACAAATGATCATCAAAACTACATTTCTTCTACATTCAGCACTCATCTCTCACTAACTTTCTCACTGCCAAGAAGCTACAAGTCAACGATGAGGGGTTTTATTGACAGTATGGTGAAATACATTGCATTGCTGCCAACAGTCCCGACAACTAGGCTTATGTCCTGGCTGTGTTCAACAAGAGCTGCTGCCAGCGTGGGGCACTGTGTATGCTGCAAAAGGTAAAGAGAAACGGTGATAGATGGACCATCGTGTGACAGTGTTACCCTGTCCATTTATTGTGGGAGAAGTCGCATGTGATGTCATGTAGAAAGTTATGTCCCAATGTAATTTTAATGTTGGTATTGTATGCACACACATCAAAACCTTTACATTGCTCGCCAAATATGGAAATATCCGAAAATAATTTAAGTGGATAAAATCCAATACAGTTATCAACACAATATATTCCCAACCTAGAAACAACTAATTTAATTATTCATGCTGTAAAAACTTAAACCTTAATTAGTCTTTGGTCTTGTCTCAGGATAGTCGTATACCTATCCACTTGTCCCATGTAGGTCTATACTCTCTCACTGTATAATGTCTACCATTTCTGCCGGAATGTTTTTCCTCTTATCTTAAACCTTCTCAATAAAGTAAAACTTTCTTAATAAATTACCATTTTAATGCAACCACAAAATTAGCTTTTCACCAATTTCCCAAATAAATAAATAAGCCAACAAACAGAATATATATATATATATATATATAGATATGCCCCTTATTCAGTGTTATATTTCACAATATAGAGGGGGATGATTGAAATGGGGGTCTCTTCCACCCTTAGCACCAGATAAACATGAACAAAAGGAAGCAACCTAAAACCTATAATTTGTATTTCATTTACAAATATAGGGTGATAAAATGCATATCATCTTCCTGGGGTTAATCCAGTTTTCTTTTTGTGTTCTTTACAAATGTTTCAAAATAGAATATAATGCAGCCCGATACATATATATATATAAATACACATATACATTATAAGGACAAAAGTATTGGGGCACCTGACATTACACCAACAGGGACATTAATTACATAGTATTCTAAATACATAGACATTAATATGTAGTTGGTCCCCCCTTACAGCTTCCACAAGATTTTGGAGTGTTTCTGTGGTAATTTGCCCAGTCACCCAGTAGAGCATTTATGAGGTCAGACACTGATGTTGGATGAGAAGGCCTGGCTTGCAATCTCCATTCCAGTTTATCCTAAAGGCGTTCGGTGGGGTTGAGATTAGGGCTCTGTGAGGGCCAGTCAAATTCTGTCACACAAAAATCATCCAACTATGTCTTTGTGGCTGAATTAAAACAATTCTGCCAAGAAGAATGGGCCAAAAATCCTCCTCAGGGATGTAAAAGCCAGTTATCGCAACGTTTGATTGCAGTTTTTGCGACAAGGGTGGCTCAACCAGCTATTAGGTTTTGGAGGGAAATGAATTTTTCAAATGAATGATATAGGTTTTGATTAACTTTTTACCTTCAAAAAATGAAAAAATAATTTAAAAGCTGCATTTTGTGTTTACTCACACCGTCTTTAACTTATATTAAAATAGTTGGATGATTACAAAAATTAAATGTGACAAATAATCAAAATTAAAAGAAATTGGGAAGGAGCAAATACTTTTTTATAGCACTGTTAATATCTTCAAGTAAATTGTTGGCTTTCTGTCAGTTATTTAGTTTCCCTTCAACGAATTACTAAGTAGCAGCGCGTTTAATCAATTGTGTAATCGGCTTTTGGACTTGCCATTTAAAGTATACCGACTGAGCAATCAATTACTAATTTTATTTAAGCAATAATCACCATTGTATCAAGCACTGCTGCAGCACCAAAAGAGCACGACAATATACCGCAGTCATTCACAAGTACATATGATATCAATGTATTACACAACAAATGCGCTTTCTGTAGTTAAGCTCAATACAAAGCGCAACTTTCAGTAACGCATTATGTATCAGTGTAATAGTTTGCTTATAGAGGGTTTGGTTACTTTGGCCCACAAAGCTATGGTGGAATGATGTATAAAGCTGAATGCATACTGGAAACACGTTTTAATGGTGGGGTACTTTTAATTAGCACATTGCCTTGCTCTTTGTATGTACCAATGGAATGTCAGTGGTTCCCAAATAAGTGTGTGCAAAAGTTTTATTCTGGGAGTCCATAATCAGGAACATCTTTACCACAGGGAAAAAGAGAGATCTGCCCGGGGCACAAAACCAGCTGTCTTTTAGTGTCTTGAGAGAGCCATGCATATCAGTGCATGAAACTTCGGGGAAGGTTAGGTAAAACCAAGGCATTGGCTGATCCAGTGGGCGAATGAGGTTGACAGAAGCATTCTCTGGGAAATAAAGAGGCAAGTCCTGACACCTGGTCTTACCTATTGTTATTCCTAATTTCCAGGAGGAAGTGAGGTTATTTTTTTTATTATTATCTTTTATTTACATAGAATTTACCTATTCTTTTTTCTAGGGGCGAATCCTGTCTAGACAGTGAGCAAAGGTTGCGTCCCATGACAGGGTGTGTGTCTGGCTCATAGACATTTGTGATGTGATGAGAAGTGCATATGCCTTACTATTAATGATCTTGATGCATATCCAAGTTGGTATTGTCATTAAATATTAAATTTATCCTATTTGGAATGGTAACAGTAAATACAAATAATTCAAATTTCCCCACTGGTCAAAATGCAGAGATCTCATAAAAAATATTGCTTAATGTGCCTTTACTAGAAGCTGCAACTCTGCAGCTGCCCTCATCCTCAACTGAAACAACCAATCAGCAGTAGGAAAAAAGGCTCCAATGGGAGTACTTTTCACGAATGAGCACAAGAGTCTGAATGAATTACCACTTGCCTTGATCCTGAGCCAGAGCTAGAGCTGACTGGCAGTAAGTACATCACTTGCAAAGAGATGTGTTTCGCCGATCATGTCAAGTTCCGTGCATCCCTACTACTAAGCCAGACACTGAAGTGGTAGGCCTACACCACATCAATGTTTGGCTTAGTATATAGTGATAGGGGTTATGCTGCACTATTGTCAATGTCTGGCTCAATGTATAGTGATAGGTGTTATGCTGTACCCCTGTCAATGTCTGCCTCAGTATAAAGTGATAGGTGTAATGCTGTACCCCGTCATTGTCTGCCTCAATATATAGTGATAGGTGTAATGCTGTACCCCGTCAATGTCTGCCTCAGTATATAGTGATAGGTGTTAACATTTAACATCTAACATTTCCAACATGTTTGTTTCAGGTGGCTTCCTTCCCTTCTACAACCAATGATAAAGATATCAGTGTTCTAAATTAAAATGAAAATTTTAACAGTAATCTTGATTTGATTGGCTTTGACTGTTAATGTTTTGTAGAAGTTTTCTGCCACCTGGGCAAAGCCTGTGTTCTGCCCCATTAGGGAATGTTAAAAGAAATGCGATAAGCTCTGCTTATGCTTTCCAGTCTGACCCATTCTATGACCTGTATCTCTTTAGAATGCTTTGTGAGATAGGGATCATGAAGCAAATGTGGCTTTTGCATCTGTCCAAATGCATCCAGATTGTGCATGTGGCAGGATGCCCTCACTGCCAAGGGCTAAAGATCTGCCAACAATTTAATAGAAGGTGGGAACATTTTACTTCAATAAGGGCAGACCTCAGGAAAGGTGACACACAATCGCACAATGCTGCTCTTTACAGGCTAATAGTGATCCCCACTACACTGTGTGTTTATTTTTGTAGACTGGGGATAATATTTTAATTCATTGGTGGCATACTATACCATCACAAGTAGCTACTCTTCTGTACAAAAATAGTACACTGGCAAAAGAAGCAATGTTACAGTTAGGATGAAAGTTGTCCCTTTAACAATAATACACAGACTTGTGCTGTCTGAAGTATGTTTAAAGCGGCCAGCAAAGGTATAATATGTTTGCTAACATTAAATCATTTTTTTCTATTTTTTTTGGCATGAAGTACAAACAAATGTACACAATTAGTAAAAACTGAAGACATTTAATATGTTAAAAAAAATTTTTTAATGAGCAGTGGGGCCTTCAAGGTCTCAGATACAGAACATTTGAAGGCTATTGATAATAAACAGAGACTTTACTATATGCTTTCCTAAATGGACTGTTCAGCTTAGTGTATAAGAACTTTGGAAGCACAACATTATCTTGATAAAGGACCATGATGCGGTCTTATCTGTTGAATAAAGCATTATTTATAAAATAGACCTGTGAGTGCAAATCTTAGTTTCTGGACTTGCCAAATACATGCATTTCTTTTAATTACAACACATTAATGAATCATCCAAAAAATTTTTAAAAAATATGTTCAAATGGTAAAGCACAACAGTTGTAGTCATTTCTAAAACACCATTATTAGAAGGATAAACTGACTTTTCTTGTTGTCAAGACAAGTGAAAAATATTTAAATAACAAAAATGTTATGATCTTCTAGGCATAGTACTTATTACTTTACTTTTTATTACGATGCATTTGTGTTGGAAATTTCTACCATACACTCATAATAAGGTAGTATCATGAGATTAGACATAGGTATAATATTTACACCAAAGATAAATTAATAAATCAAATCTACAAAGGGATGTTGGTCCAGGAACTTGTTGTAATTTTTACAGAGAAGGCAATATAGTTTCAGTGTTGTAATAAAATTGGTTGTGGCTTCAACTGAGTTTTGCCAATGGCGGTATTCTTATAAAAATTCATTCAATAGGCATTGTGACAAACCCTATAGCATGAGGGCCATACATGTCACTTTTAGGGGTCCTAAGCACAGTCCTCTAGGGCAATCAGAGTCAGGAACAGCAGCTTTGAACAAAACAGCACTTTATTCTTAATTGCTGAAACCCCAAAAACCAAATCATAAAAATAAAACCTAGCTCCCAATTGGAGCCCTCTCTAACTTAACTATGCTGGTCTAGACTGACCAGCCTAATCACCCACTACCTCAACCTCCCAGCCAGACCCAGCTACGCCAGGCTCTGGAAAACCTCCCCCAGACAACACACAAAATGTCCAGGCAGGTATTGCCTCACTTGGCTCAGGGATGGTCTTCTTCAGGCCCTCTCCTTGCCCTGGGAGCACAGGGAACTTCCTCTTCCCCCAACAGTCTCCCTGAGTATCAGGCTCCAGGGGTTTTTAATGTCCAGCACCTGTGCCTGATGCCGGCCCCATAGGAATCCCGGACCGGATCCTGTGGACTTCTTGCCTCCTGGAAAACCCGGCATGGAATTTCCACAAAATGGGGAAATGGAGCATTGGCCCACCCTGCTCTCCAATTGCTCCACCCCAGGGACCCATATTTACGATCTGGATAGCACCTGTACCCAAATGCCACACTAAGCATCTCCCTGGGGTTTACACTGTCACAGCATATACAGTACCAAACACAAATTAACAATTGGGCAACCCCAATATAAATAATTCAGAGTAGAATTATATACTCTTAAGCTGAGAATGGCATACAAAAACATTGGGTAATGCCTGAAAGAGTAGTTGAATGACCTAATGCTTTATTGCCATCAGGAATTAACCATGTAAAATAATTGTCTTTGTTGTGTATTATTTCATAGTAGTAGTGCCCAAACTCAGTCTCAGAAGTTGCATTGGTGTACTGTACACTGTATATATATATATATATATATATATATATATATATATATATATATATTTGTATTCAGCAAAGCCTCTGTGTTTCCAAAAAGCCTATTTTCCTCACATGATCCAATGAACACAATGCCTAACAAGTGAACCATCAGCTAACGTAACTTGACAACAACATAGCATTACATGGCAAGTACTTTATCACCCAATACCTTGAGGCAAAGGATCAGCAAACCACGTATGTTTTCAAAGTATGCCTATGTTACTGCAGAAAAAGCATTATAAATGTAACCATGAAGCTATTTGTCTTGTGTGTGAAGTCTATATTCTGCAAGCTGGCAATGCCTTTGCTGATCATTCTTAAACACATGTTGGCACCGACAAGTCCTCAAGGGATCAGCTAAATAATTCAAACAATGCACTCCCTTGGGTTAGTAGAGACACATTAATGAATTTGTTAATTGTAAGACACGATTCTGAACACAAACAGTCCATATTAACCTAAATTTTTTACTCCCAGGACATTAGATCATGACAACTAATCACAGAAAAAAAGAAACATGGTCAACAACAGCTTTTGAACCTATCAATGGACCCAAGTCATTAAAATATACCCAAGATTATATCTGAACATGGTTTAATAGGATTGGTCTAGGGAACTAGATTTCAAGCACTGTATTATATATATATATATATATAATTCTAAAAGCGTGCATTTGCTTCTTTTTAAATTGTATCTGGATCCAATGATGTATTGTTCATTTAGCAGTGCAGCAGATTATTGACATAACCACCAAACTAATTCCCTCAATGCACAGTTTGTAATTGCATTTATAGGTACTTATTTCAGTGATGGAGAATGCTTAAGGAAAACAGATTTTTTGTTCTGTGCAGGCTAAAGTACACGGATAAAACTACAAGTTTTAAAGGAGAAGTTACATTTTAACATAAACTGCCCTTATATGTGAAGAGGACACATGAAAAACTAAACACCACTTTGTATCATTTGGGTCTCTCTCAATTTCTAATATGCTTCCTATTTAATATATAGGCAATATATGCTTAGGCATACATGTAAGAAATGTGTTCATATACAATATTTTGGGCCAGTCTAAAATTAGGCTTACAGACTGTAAACACCAAAGAGGAATAGTGTATAAATGCCCTTTATGAAGACCACTCTGCTCCCCTCCCACCATTTACTCTTGACTCCAAGGAAGGAGGAGATGGAAATTATTATGCATAAGTATCTGAGGTAATTCTTACAAGTTAGTGTTCGTTTACAAATGTCCTGCTCCCATATTAACCATTACAATGTAATTTGTAGCATATATAATAGTCTTCTATCATTTTAAAGCCAGACCTAGTGCATGTGTGGTGTTATGTGCTAAGATTTAAGCCCAAGATAAATAATATAAGACTTGATGAGACACCTCCATGGTATATTTTATGTATAAAAAGAGTACAAAACATGGCCAGTACCTGCCAGGAAAACTGATGTGTTGTTTATATGATAATCGTGAAACTACAGAAACACATTCTGGCATGGCACATAGGTGTATAAATCAAACTGCTGCCCTTGACTGCATAGGCCTGAAGACAGGAGACAGGAACCCTTCCAACACCCCAATCCTAGCCCTAAAACTACACAATACTATGGATTGTGGGCAAAGGTGATGACCAAAGCTTTACTAATATTAAAAATTAGCCAGCAACTAATTTTAGTAACCTGCAGGCCTACCAGATTCTCACAAGCTTCCAAACCAAAGTATACTTAGTTGCTGTCAAGCATTAACACTTTAGAATAGATTTGTGCATGACTTAAATTTTCTGATTGCTCATTTTGGATGAAATTCAGAGGACTTTTTTGATTTAAAAAAACAATATCTGGGGGTTCTCAAGGGAAAAGGTCCTTGACACCTTCTAGTCTGAAGGCCACGGGGGTCAGTATGGGCCAGAGTGGACCGTTGACTGGGTGCCGAGCAGGGATAGGCCTTGGCGGCATTTTTTGAATGTTGGGGGAGGGGTTAACGGTGGCGGTATTTAAGGGACTGGCGCCACTGGGGTAAGCACCATTTTTTCTGTCACCTACCATTCGCTGTTTGTCCCACCCTCCCTCCCTTTTTTACTTTTGGGTTTTTTGATGGCTTTGGTATGTTTGTTCTGTCACAGTCGTGCGTATGCTTACCAGGTATTCTAAGGGGTTAATGATGATAGGAGAGCATTGGTGGTGGGAGGTTTCCTGGCAGGTGGAGCTGGGGACCTCAGGTTTGGGTTTGGGCATCTCGGTATGTCCTTCCCTGTGTGGTACCTGGATAACCTGGTAAGCTTGGGGTGGTTTTGCATTAAATGGTTAATGTTTATTCATATTAATTTATGTTATTTATTGTTCAGTTTGTTGGTCATTGTCCTGTTAAAGCACCTATTTTTGGTTTTAGGTCTGCGTGGCAATGTCCGGCATTTAAATAAAATAGGCTGTGGCCTTTTCTACCCAAATTCATGTTGTCGTGTTTTTATTGGGGGGTGTGGTTATGTGTTGCATGGATGCCTAGCACGAAAGTCGAGGCTACTACAGTCATCACCTTTCACCTAGAGCAGCACCATCTGAAGTCTTAAGAAGAGATCCAGCACTACACCAATGGACACAAATCCAACAGCATACTACGAGACTGGATTTCTCAAACAATTGGACCATTTTGATGAATTGATTCCTCAGAATAAAAAAGATAAGACAGCAGCAGCAGTAGTAGGGCATTGTGTTTACACTGGCAGCCCCATGGTACAGGACACAGACGTTTCCTCAAAATATTTAAAGAATTGATCCCTAAGAATAAGGAAGGAGATTAAGCCATAGCAGCAAAATGCAGAAAAACTGAACCCCCCTATATTAAAAAAGTACAAGATTTTTCCCCCCTGAGTAAGAAAGGAAAATAAGGTGCAGGGTACAGGACAGGCACTGGTAGGCAGACACAATCAACCATACAATTCATTGCCATTACCCCATATCATGAAAAAAGAAGAAAAAAGACTGAGCTCAGCCAGCAAAGGCAGGACAGGGCAAGGTGCAAAGCAAGCTTGGTTTTGCTGGTGGTGTATTACACAACTTAGTAGGAAAATGGGGACACATTTAAATAACAGGCTCCTAAATGTAATGTCAATTATTAGATACAAATGTAAAAAAGAAAGCTGCTACAGTCCCTGTATAACAATACTGAACTATTACTATACGCTGCAGCTTCTCCACCCCAATACATTTTTTTGCCCTAGTATGCTAGATAAGCCTCAATCTCAGCTTCAACAATCTATGTAACTGTCACTGACACTGATGGTGACTGGCCAGAGTAAAAAAAAGGAAGGAAAAAAACTCCAAGCCAAAACCATCAACGAGACCATCCTCCAACTTTTGGGGGTAACACCTACCTATCAGTCAATTATCCTTCTAAACACTGTCCCTTCCATGTTTACCTCATCAAGGAGTGCCAAAACAGCTTGGAATGGAACAAAAATTGCTTGTATTGGTAGCAAATTGTGGCAAACAATAAATCTTAACAAAAGTTCAGAGATTATGTCATTTGTTTCAGCAGTCCTCATTGGCAAAGATTCATATGAATACACAAAATTGCCAAATTTTGTTAAAAATAAAGTCGTACGAATCAAAATGAAAAAGTCTACTCAAGAATGAACTTTAAGTTCCACTTGCTGGCAGAAGATTTTCTGGGAGAGTTGTGATCCAGCTTGACTTTACTATACATTATGAACAGTTTTGCTCTTCCTGTATAATGTATAGTTGGTTGGTGCAAACAGATGGTAATTGGGAGTTATTTCAACAGACTATTAATTATTATGCAGCCAACTAGACCATAAACCACACTCGGTAGAAGAGAGCACAGTTTTTGCACAGAAACTGTAGGCTAGGCTCTAGCAAATTATTCAGCAGAATTTTCAGAAAAATATGTTCACAGATCTGTATCCAAAATTCTTGAGCTTTTTTTTCTCTTGGTTCTAATATTTAAGAGAAAGAACCAGGATGCAAACATACTGTATATCCACATTTTGGCTGAATCTGAACCTAGACTGCCTAAAAGTACAGTAATTTAAAGAGTTTTTATTACTTCTTTTTTATTTGAAAGGACACTGGGCATGTGGTTTCCTATGGAAAAATACATATCTGGGTTATTTTTTTCTCAAAAGTATTGCCCAAACAAGGACTTATATAAAATTAGACATTCCAACGGAAACTCAAAAACATAACTTTTCCAGTACAAATGCTATTTATGTACCAGAAAGGTAAAGTGCAATTTGTTAAATCATTCGCTTTGCACATGTTCATTCTACAACTCATTCACCCTCTTTCCAATAATAAAATCTACAAGCACTGCTTTGCTTGTCCAACAGCAAATTAACAAATGATTTCAGACAGTGCTGTAACAAGATGATGTTTGGAAGACATTTAAAGAGCGTCTCTAGTAAGGACAAATAACCCTTGCGTTGATGGTTTCTGGAATATGCATTGTGGCCTCGGATGGAGACGTTCGCTCCATTTCACCCCCTCCTGCTGCTAGTCTTTCAGGTCTGTGAACCTTATACAGAACTGAGCAATTGCAATCACAATATTCATGCCATGCTTTTCCCTGCTGACATTTCATCATTTCATAATAAACATTGAGTTAAGCAACAGAAAATACAAACAGGAAGCCGGTCAATATAACTCATTCCACTTGCGCTCTATATATCATTACTCTGGTTTGCAAACAAAACATTTAAATGGTATTTTCATTTCAGGAGGTAGACCTCAGTTTATGATAAAAAAGCGGTGCCTTCTAAAACTGAAATAAGATATTTTGCAGCAATAATTAAATCCGATATAACAAGAAGATATATAATAAGTATAAATAATAACGCCCAGGGTACCGCAGACACAGTGGACAAGATGATAATTCTTACATATCAAAAATCTCTTTGTAAATAACTTTTGTTTGTACTCATTGCTAAACCTAAATGTACTGAAAATTGCCTTTGTTTCAAAATGAAAGGAAATCACTAAGGGTGCCAAATCAACATGTTACCAAATTGACAATGTCGCCAGGTTCTGTATCATGTCATTCTGTGACATTAGAAAAAAATGCACGGTATGTACTTAAACCACATTGTTTTCACCTAAAAGGCTCATTGCGATATAATGCCAGTAAAATTGGCTCAAGGATGTAAAGGCAAAATGCCATTTAAAAAAACCAACATTAAAAAAGTTAACTGCACACTCAACAACAGCAAGGAGTAATTCTCCCGTCTGAGTTACCTGGATAAGTATAGAAGGGATTGAGCTGCATCTGTTCTGACCTTTTTAAACCCATTTTTTCAATTAGTTTTGGTTGTGGTCCATTAACACTGCCTGACCTTATGTGTTGCCTGATGGGAAATATAGTTTGCTGCGTGAGACCTTGTATAAGGTACAGACTGTGCAGCATTCTAGGTCCAAATTCAATCCTCTGACACTGTCTATGTGTAACGAAGCAGAGACCCACTACCGGCAGCTAACGAGAAGCTAGCCGTACCGAGGTCTCTGCTCCACCGGCTTCCAGCACAGTCCGGTCAGGCTGCTGATGCACCTGAGATGCGCAAAAGGGGGCACGGCACCAGATTTAAAAAACAGGAAATGCTGATCTGATTTACCCTTGTGTGGTCCTGTATTACCTATGTGGTGAATTGATTCCTGAATATTATACGGTGACTCCTAATTTGATTCTCTGAATAGTGATTTTGTATATTTCATCCCAGATCTGTTTACTGTACCTGGATTGTCTCACTACCTGTTCTGTGTCCCGAACCCAGCTTTGGCTGACCATTCTGCATTTCTACCTGGTGTTACATGCCCTGGGCATTTAACTGGAACATTACCAATACAGGTATCTGGTTATTTCTACAATGCTTTGCCACACATACTCAGTGCCTATTTATACCTGCCTATGTCTGGGCCTCTACACTGTTGGGATCATCAGAGTCCCTGTTCTCTTATCTTGGGGCTCAACCCATTGATAGGTGTTTCAGGGTGAACTACTCCTGTGGTGTGTACTCCTGGGTGACGGCAGTCATGACATTACACCACAGTCATGGGCTCATCTAAGTTTGGCAAACTCTCTCTGCTCACGTTCAGATGCTGGGGTCAATGAGTCTCGGTTCAATAGCAAATAGTTTTTGATCGAGGAGTTGAATTTACATTTCTTTTATGGAGAAGTTCCTGTTCTGCTATTGGATCTTCTTGGCGTTCTCCTCTGCATACCACCCTCGAACTAATGGGATCAGTGAAATAACTAATCAGTTGTTAAAACAACATCGCTGGCTATTTGTGGTGGAGATATTAATCATCAGTTTCAGCAGTGGACCAATATGTTACCCGATTACTAGTCCTCTGGGATACAGTTCAGTAAACATTGTCTAAGGCCTTTAAGATATTTGAGCAATAGGCGAATCATCACTGAAGTTTTGCTCCTTCATACTCCAGGGGTGGCTAACTCAAAGTTCCTTCTATGAAGACTGCTCCTTGTTACATTGGTCCCTTACAAGTCCTTTGTAGAATCAATGTGGCATATGAATTGCTTCTTCCTCTTATTGTATTCCCTGAGTTCAAGCTCCATATCTGCAAAAAAACAGCCACCCCGTTTTAAACCAGTGAAGGTGTATTTACATCTTGAATATGAAGTACAGGCCATTCTACATTGCACATTGCCATCCGATATATTGTACACTGGAAGGGTTACGGCCAAGAAAAAGATTGTGGATCCCTTTGTGTGACTTACTTGCTCCTGCTTTGCTTTGTATGGTTCATAGGTTTCATGACAAACCTGGGAAATATTGGCCAGCCCTCCAGTAGGGGGTAATGTCAGGAAGAAGAGAGTGGCTATATACTGCATATACTGACAACTCTCCTTCACGTAAGAATAAATCCCTTTTTTTAAAAAAAACAAAACTATCAGATCTACAAAAGTGTGGCTCGGACATGGAAGGCTGGTTGTGGGGAGTGGGAAAAATATTTTTAGAAAGATGAGGAACACAAGGTATCTGGTGAAAATTAAATTAGTCAAAATTATATATAAGTAGAAGATTTTCTGCTTTTTACATATTGTTCACTGTTTCTAATGATTTATCCTGCCATAAATTTTGCAGGCTTATTTTTCATTACAGAACTGTGTTTCAAGCAAATGCTTCTAGGCACCTGATACAGCGAGGCACCAAAAGCAAGTATCGCTGCCTCCACTTCCTAACCGACAGGAACAAGACCTTAGCTCGCAGGAGCAGCTGCAAAGCAGCGTTACGACGCCATGAGGGGAACAAAAAGCCGCAGAGCTATTATGCTCTTGTGCACAAATCTGGAGACAAGGGCATGCCGAACAATTTGTTCAGGAAACAATAGCAATGCTTGATATGTCATAAGGATTGATGGAGCAGAAATTTACATGGGAGAATGCATTTTTAAAGTGCTCTGTCAAGCCCTAGAGAGGCTGTGGCAATATTTTTAACATTTATCATACTTTGAAGACCTGCTAAATAACCATGTAATGCACATAACATTAACTACACTCCCTACTAATAAAAGGTGGAGAAGGATGAAGTTATAATTATTTACTGTAAATGTATATTATATACACATACACAAAAAGGGACTTACAGGTGGCTAATACTTTCGTACGTTAGATCACCACCTTTTGATACAAAAAAATTTCAAGGTAGCATGTTATCCCCCAAATCTACTGCTTTCTCTTTTGCCCTTTCATCAGTCAGAGCAATTGTTCTAGGAAGATTTGAATGGAAAGTAAATTGGTGCATTAATTGGTATGTGGGGTAAAACCTACCTACCCAACTACTATCTGCAGAACCCCACCAGCATTTGCAAAATGGACACCAAATTATTCATACATTATTCGGTTTTCCACTCTATTAAGATATTCGTCCATTTTGTTAATGTAGGGATCGCCATAGCCACATAAGCTTTCAATAAGTATAAGGTTCCTTCATTAGACATCTGAGGTCTGCGTCCCTTTTGGAAAATTATTGCGACACTTTGATGTTAGTTGGCTGGTTATTGTAAACTTTGAGGTACAGTATCTCACAAAAGTGAGTACACCCCTCACATTTTGTAAATATTATATGTTTTCATGTGACAACACTGAAGAAATGACTCTCTGCTACAATGTAAAGTAGTGAGTGTACAGCCTGTATAACAGTGTACATTTGCCGTCCCCTCAAGATAACTCAACACACAACCATTAATGTCTAAACCTTGGCAACCAAAGTGAGTACACCCCTAAGTGGAAATAAATAAAATTAGGCCTTTGCAAAACAACTGAACATTTAAACCTTCTGAGTACATTATTTACTATGAAGAACACTTACTAGTGAGCTTCAGCTATAGGAAGGACAGGTTTAGACCGGCATACTTCATTTCTAAATCGTTAAGCGGACCTTAAAGAAAGCTATGCATTACATAGGGCCAACTTATCATGCACATTGAAGCTGGGAGATTGAAATGTCCAACTCATCGGCAAACACCCAGTTTAGTCTACTCAACTCTTTGAATGGGTAGGCTAAGGAGAATGATAGGAAAAAAATAGTTCTAAAGGGTCTTCTGTCAGGTATTGTTGCAATGAACCTAAAGGAGATGTGTCTCCAATACAAATAATTTAATTTTGATTAATAATTCGGTATAGATGAATTCAATGTCTGTTTTTTTTTTAAATCTAGTAATTCAATACTTTACCATGATTTATTTTTTGTTAGTAGGCTTTTTTCTAGTAGGGCATGTAGCACTTATTTTTATCACCAACATCTCACAGGAGAAACAATTTCAAGTGCTAGTAAATGTATAACACCGACAAAGATTGTTTTCCCTTTTTTTTGAAGGTTTGATGGTGCCCCCCCCCTTGCAACAGTTCTTTATTTATGAGCCTATCAGTTTCAGTTTAGTTACGGAATTGGTCTCAAATTCCATTACAAGCTAACTAATGGAACATTTACAACCTTCAACAATTACGGAAGCGTCAGGATCATGTGGCTGGTGATGCGTGTAGCTGCGTGTTTCAGGAGCACTAACAACACCTCTTTATAATGTATGCAATAAAGATTTAATGGCTGGCAGGTTTAGTTCCTTTTGCAATAGATTAAACATATTTTAATATGCCTTGCCTCTCACTTCAGAATGCTAACATTTTCTTTCAATTAGATACAGTCAAACAGATTTCAGGCTCAGAGTTAACACTTCCACTCAAAAGGAACTGAAAATCAAAGTGTTAAATAGAGTAATCTCACTGCCTATCTCTGAAAATATTGGTCTTAATAGACTTGTACATTTGGATTCGTACCAATTTCAAATGTAATGAAATTTGCCAATTCCGTTAATTCAAATACAATTTGAATCCGAAAACGAGGAGGGACCCTAACTGAATTCTTCAATTGTGTTTCGTTGTTCTTTTCACTCCTACTCTCTCTCACGCATAGTAAAAATAACAAAGCTGATAAGGGGACGAAGAAAGAAGAAGAAAAAGAGGCAAGAAGAAGCATAGCTGTAGAATAGGGACATGGAAACTATCAGTGGAGAAGGTAGCGCAACACTGACACACTGAGTGTGAGAGAGAGTGACTGGGAGAGTGAGCGTGTAAGAGCAAACACAACAAAAACAGTGTTTTCTCCCCATCTTATATTCAGGCCTTTTTTCATTTCATTAAGATCCAAAGTTTGTACAGTCATACCACAGATTCTCTATTGGATTGAGGTCTAGGCTTTGACTAGGCCATTTCAAGACAATGTTTCCGCTTAAACCACTCGAGTGTTGCTTTAGCAGTATGCTTAGGGACATTGTTCTGCTGGAAGGTGAACCTCTGCCCCAGTCTTAAATCTCTGAAACTGAAACAAGTTTGCTCAAGAATTTCCCTTTATTTAGCGCCATCATTCCTTTAATCCTGACCAGTTTTCCAGTCCCTGTTGATGGAAAACATCCCCACCGCATGATGCTGCCACCACCATGCTTCACTCTGGATGGTGCTCTCTTGTTGGGTTTGTGCCAGACATAGCGTTTTCCTTGATGGCAAAAAGCTAAATTTTTGTCTCATCTGACCAGAATACCTTCTTCCATATGTTCCATATGTGGGGAATCAATCACATGCCTTTTGGCGTGCAAACGTGTTTGCTCATTCTGTGGAGTTTTTAGAATTTTCTTTATTGCACTTTGGATTATTTTGTGTATGTTGATTACATAAAATCCAATTTAATTCTAGGTTATAATGCAACAAAATTAGGAAAAATGCCAAGGGAGTGAATACTTTTGCATGCGTTTCATGTGCAGTTAACCACAAATGGTCAATTCAGGCTAATACGGTTAAAACGACTTAGCAAGCAAAGGAAGAGAGCGTCTGTAATCATCTTTCTTCAAACAATGTTTTTTTGACATAGTCTTTGATTATTACATATATCAGCTTATATCATTTTATAGCATGTTATAGCTTATACATGTGCACCTCCTCTTTCCTTGTAATTGGTGAATGTGTTGGGATATTTCCTATACACTGCATTAAAACTTAAACACTTGCAAATGTAAATGGAACAATTAGAATCTTGTCTTTTGCACTTTTCCATGCATTTCCCTGCCAATGATTGGCTGTTTAGAGCAGGGTGTTATGCTACAAGTTTTTTTCCAAGTCAAGAAAACGTACAAGGTATTTTAATATGCATTTTTCCTTTGTCGTGCTGTATAACACAATTAACTATCTCTTTAAGTATATAGTGTTGTAGGCTTCTTAGTAATTGTGCAAAACTACATTGTATGCATTCTAAGATTTTGCGCTGACCCCTTTCGGTACAATGTAAATGCAATTTAGTCTAAATTTCTCAATGCAGTCTTAAAGAAAAAACTGCACTTTAAAAACCCAGTTAAAACTGTGCTGATGGAAATAAATTCATGTTTATGCACAGCCCTTTTTGTTGATTCTATCCTTCTTTCTGGATTTATCTACAGAACAAGTAAAAGCTGGAGACTGGAATTGATAGAAAACAAATTGCCTCGTCTAGAAATACAGTGACTAAAAGAGTAGTAGCGGCAAAAGCAATTACAGAATGTCAGAAATATGTCAAAGCATCCAAAGTGGCCTATGGTTATTATTATTATCCCAGTTGTCAGTAAAGATGAGCCCGATAATTGTCATATACAAGTGACCACCGGGAGGCAGTAGACCAATGTTTGAACAGTGACTGGACACCTATTTTCAACATGTACAAAAAAAGCAATGTATTTTACAAATACCTAAAAACATCTAGGCATCTGGACTGTTAGTTGCGTGCCATTTGGCCTCTAGCGGGATCCATTTCTGTCTTTTTCCTTTTTATGATTTGGGCTTTTGCACATTTATGACACAGACTTAGCCAAAAGTTTGGGAATCTGCTTTGGTTTGTTTTTAACTTTTGAAATTTCTGTTATTTGTCTTTACATGTCTTTTCTACTCTATCTTAGCAACTGGACAGGTGTAAACTCAATGTGTTCTGTAGACCTTATTAAGAATAGATAATAGGTACATATCTATACCTGTATGTCGTTTATCAGTCAGGTGTCCATGGAGAACATAACCATAACAAATAGTAAACAGACCTGGGCACCTTTTAAGTTATATACAAAATTTTGCCCATGTAATTTATGTTCAAGGTTTTCACAAATATGGCTGCTCTACATTTGCTTTCCATGGCAGTTATGTAAAAGGGACTTAGCCCAAAGTACGTATTAACTACATAATTATATACGCTAGAAAAACAGCTTCTCAGGGGGGATATGATAACATTATATAAATATATGCAGGGCCAATATAAAGAGCTCTTCAGTGACCTGTTCATTAACAGAAATATACAAAGAACAAGAGGTCACCCTCTGAGACCGGGAGAGCGGAGATTTCATAGACGACAAAGGAAGGGATTCTTTACAGTGAGGACAATAAAGGTATGGAATTCACTTCCAAGGGAGGTGGTGTTATCCAATACATTAGATGCCTTCAAAAGGGGCCTCGATATTTTCTTAGAAAGGCATGACATACAGGGATATAAATAGAATAACATTAATATTTTAGAGCTTCTTGATCCAAGGAGAAATCCGATTGCCTCTTGGAGTCGAGAAGGAATTTTTTTTCCCTGATGGCAGAATTCGAAGTAGCTTAATTAGGGGTTTTTTGCCTTCTTTTGGATCAAGAATAGGAAGCTTAGGTAGAAGGGTTGAACTTGATGGATTTAGGTCTTTTTTCAACCTTATGAACTTTGTAACTATATGTAACTATGTAACTACTGTATCCAGAAGCGGGCATTTTCTTAAATGAAATATGAAGTTTTGCAGCATAGCACAACTCAACATTTTTCTGGCTGACCTGTTCAAAATTGTTATTAAACTAGGGAGATTTTTTCATGCCACATAGTTCGATGCCAGTTCTGATAGCAATCAAAAATAAGGCTTTTACCTGGAGGTAAAAGTCCAGTGCTAGGCAGAGTCGACCTTTGTCGGCCCGGTTCTTTATCTCAGTAACATTCATAATGCATATTTATATGTGAATACAAATGTATCTGACAATCACATCTGCAGGGGACATTCTAACTTAAAATACGATTATATACTTTACAGAATAAGTAGATTTCAAGTAACATTTGGCATTTATTTATGGGAACTTGACATTTTAGATCATATCATTTTTAAATTGATGACATATTAAATTAAAGTTTGGGTTTATTGACAATAATCAACCATTAGCAACCATTAGCAAGTAGGGTTATCATAAGTCAGTGTAGAGGAGACTGTGGGGCATAAACACAGTATTTTCAGAACATCCAATACATTTTTTTAGTACCGCCTTAAACTCTGTTACCTTCCTTGTTGAAATCGGCCCATTATTTATGAAGGAATAATTCACAATAGATATTTTTCTGATAAAATGTAAAGCACAGAAACATGTTGGACTCCAATAACAACTGCTAACCAGCAGTCCTTCTCTTCTGAGAAGGGATACATTAACTTTAAATAAACATTTCATTGTCCTAAATGATCTCTCACTTTTGAGGAAAAGCCAGGGGTGTTGAAGCGCGTTACGATGTGAAAACACATTGGGTTTTTTTAAAAATAAAAGGTGAAGAATCCCAACTACCACCAGCAGGGAACGAAATTGCTTTGCAGTGAACTGAAAAGCTTTCAGTGGTAATTGAAATGAATAAGTGCTTTGAAATGTTTAACCCTTTGTAGTCTAACAACTGATTTGCCAACATGTGCCATGAATTTCTGCACAGGCACATATATGGCTGGCAAGTTTCCTTTTTAAGCTAAGCCAACTCCCTCTTTCAGACCCAAATATGATGTCCTCTTCCAGAGTCAGAATGTTTGGTGGATACGAGTGCATAAAATTGTTCTATAGCCGTAAAATTACAATAATATGTATATAAACATGCATTGCATTATGTAAATATGGGTCTAGGTCAAGGCCTATAAACCCACCCTCTACTGTACACCAAATGCAAATGTTCAGGCCATTAAATATGTTGGGAGGTGCATTTACCGGATGGTTCTCCTGTCCACAGTGGAGGTAAAAAACAAATTAACTCTATGGCCAGCTTTAATATAAAAAAAGAAAGATTTTTGTTTTGGTGTGTTAGTTACAGTATTGTCAAATACCAAGTAGGGGCATAAAAGAGGTTATAGCGCATTACATCAGTAGATGGAACATTTTTCAAGCATTGGCACTAAGAGTTTTCTCTGACGTGAAAATACACAGTGAACAACCTCTCTGACAACAAAAGTATAACTGTAAATTACACATTAGTTTTTCATAGTACAATGTTGTAACAACATATAAAAACAGAGACTAATGTCTGGATGGTCTAATCAAATCTATCGGTTTATTTAACAGAATCGCCCCTATATTCTGCTCATATTAATTGATAAAGTGACTGAACAGCTAAACAGCATAGAACAGTTTTGCCTATTGCCATTTTCAGAGCTATGACCCTTCCATTCCATAGCAATGCACGTAAGACTGTACTGTCCTTTCAAATAATGACTATTTGCCTATTTCCTTTCAGATTTCATTACTTAAATACTTCAGCTTCTCTCCCCGTATTGTTTTAAAGTAAGTTAATACAAAATAAATAATGTATAATCTTTATGTTCTGACATTTATTATATATCATAGTCATTCTTCAAGGTGACACCGAAGTAGGTAATCTACAGGTTTATTGATGCCCTATAAATTGGTCAGTGCACATCTCCCTCCAATTAACCATATTGATTTCATATCCTGACTTTGTTCACTTAAATGGCAAACTGTGCATCTCATAACCTAGATAACACTCACAATCACTTGGCCACCAACTCAATCACATATTTCTTTGGCCCTTAATGAATTTTATATCTTTACCAACATTGAAAATTAAGGTCAAGGTCTGTTCTGGGAAGCATATATTATCTGTCATGATGTTTTACGTATTTAAATACATACTGTATCATTTTTTAAAAAAAAAAACATATTCAGATGAACTACATTTCACTTTAAATAATATAAAATGCAATTATCTCTTGCAATAGAAGAAAATGCTGGATATATATGACCAATTATTTATAAGCTGAGAATTTTGTGCCGCAAAAATGCCCTATGTCCCACTATAAAATCTAGTAATTGTGTAAAACTTTACAGCTTTCATTAGCAGATGTATACATTTCTGAAAAGCTGGAGAGATTTAGGGTTTTATGAGGAACGTGGATGCAAAATATTTCTGGATCTTGACACTGGCAGCTATACCTTTAGCCCACTTGATTTATTTTACCACCTATAAGTCTTAGGGATATTAGGTGACATTATCCACATTCAGTACATACCTTGAATCAATGATTTCACGATCCTGCCAATTAATAGACCATTTAAACTTGTATTTGGGGTGTAAATGTTTCCTAACATCAAAGTTTCCCTAGGCATCTAGGTCCCTAACTGTAGAATGAGACATAAAATAAATAAAACACTTTATACATTATAATGCCCATACTTGGGAACTCTTCAGCTATGCTGGACTTTATGTTTTTCACTCCATGGTTGAATGATCAGTTGTGGTCAGTAGAAGACCATTTTCACTTATATCAAACCACAGTGTGATGGCATGATAAAAGGAAAAAAATCAACTCATCCAATGTCTTTGGAAGTCACTTTATTCTAGGTTCTAGGTTATACCCCCAAGGTCCTTTTTCATCGGTGTTGAAAAGAGATGAATTGATGATAATATTTAAACATAATAAGCAAACACAGAGGCCATTTACATTAAACTTTCCAGGCAATTTGGAATCTCGTCTGATTACTTTGCTATTTACAATCTTACAGGACTGTCTCTTGTTTCTCCTCCTTCCTCTGGTGATAACGAATTCAATTTTCTTTTAAACGCTAAAGAAATTGGAAAAAGATTTTGTTCTCCTTATGCACAGCTGGAGACTCCGGACCCTTGGGAGGGTATTGAACATGAAAATCAATTAAGATGCTAAAATCGGAATTCGGGAAGAAAACGTAAGAAATAACAACCATATAGCGACACTATTACCCCCTACAAAAAGTGGTTTGCCTTGACAACATCACTTTAAAGGGCAAAGTCAGTCAAAAAGGTGTTTAGTACCGCAGTGAAAAGTTCTTAGATTAATATCTGAGCAAGAATAACAATAGTGCTCACGCAACATATTCATGAAAATCACAACACACCGGGATTAATACGGTTTGTTCTAAGAACCACAAAGACTTTTTCTAGGAATTACAAATTTAGCTTGAGGCATCGTCGATCACACAAATCGTATGGCAGTCTCTGCGCCAATCTGCAATGGGTGTTCCCACGTCATCACTAACATTCTTCACGGCAAATGTCACTTGCCTGTCTATAAACTGCAACAATGGCACGTTGTGTTAGCTAATCCGTGCTTAAACTGAAAAAATGCAATTGATCATTAGAAACCCCTTTTTGCAATTATGTTAGCAAAAAACAAAAACTGACTGCGCTTCTTACCCTAATAAAGTTGGCAACAAATATATAAACATAATATAAATGAGAGGTTTTGGTTATATGAATTGGCCAAAGCATAATTAAGCTCACCCGCCACGTCAAGGCACACTCTCAATAGGGTGAGAACCTACTCTCACCTCCTACATAGTGGGCACACAAAGCAGTTTATACTGCTACCAAAACCTTATTAATGTGTTGGGGGAGGTGCAATTAAACCTCCTCCCTATTAGGGTAAGAAGCGCAGACAGTTTTTTGTTTTTTTGTATACATTGTACAGCCAATACACTGTTCTTGCAGCATGCTTACACCTGTTTGGTAGGCCTCATATTATACATTTGTATTATTTGAGCCTGTGACTAGCTTAGCGCACTGACATTTTTTCTTTTCCCTGTTTGCAATTATGTTAGCACAGCTACAAATTTCCTTGTTTTCCATGAAAACAGCTAAGTGACCCCAAACATTTGAACGGTAAGGTATGAATGCTGTAAAGGTCCACAAAATGCTTTGCAACAAGTGGGAACCTGCTTTGGCATTGAAAGGGTCATTTTTTTTTAAAAAATGAAAATGTTAGTTTAAGCTAAGTGATTTATCATTTTATGAGATAAAATAATTCCATGACACACTTTTTAATTACACTAAAATCAGTTTCTAATTTGCATTTGGCGTGACTGTGGAGGCAGGAGATGCGTTTCTGGTGGTCTGGTAGACTTTCCATACATGTACACATACATACACAAAAAGTGAAGGAGTAGTTGTATAGACGAGACTCCAGTAAAAACACAGCGGTGATACATATAAATGATTATGTTATATACAGAGTACAACATTATTACTTAAATTTTATTTTACGGCTCGTTGCTAAAGGATACGCAGGTCAAGCAGTTCATTTTTCTTGTCATGTTGTAAGATATTCAGGCAATGGATTAAGTTTATGCAAATGGTTTATCTACAGTTAACAGAGTACCACTGTCTGCTACTGTGCTGTGAAAGTCAGGCTTGAAATCCAGCTGAGATCAGTAAAACTAAACCATTGTGAAAAGTATTGCCTGAACTTTCTAGTTTTTTTTTTCTCTGCCACCATACGCCTCCCCAACCCAATATTAAATCTGCACATAGCTGGGGGGCTAAGTGTTCTATTCTATTAAACCATTGACCTTTAAAGACCCACAGCATGTTCTTTTGAGTCTGTTATATATAATCTGACATTACACACTGTGATTTCACGCCTAAAGTCATGGAGGGACTGTGATGCAGTCACACCCATTAAATCAAACATGGAGTTACAGCGCAATCAAGCACAACAGAAAAGTAATGTACTGGAGACACTATGTATCCGTGGCCCCGCAATACTGAATATAAGACACTATATCCAAAGTAAACAAGATTTTACAACTTGCCTACATATTGTATACTCGTCTGCATTTCTGGAATCGCATTCTCTTGCAAGGCTGCTTTTGATGGCATGCATTTTATACGTGGGGTAAATGTACATTATGGAAATCAGTAGGAATATTAAAACCCTTGTTACGGAACAGTAACAAATTACATGCACAAATTGGTACTATGATGATTGACATCACTGTAAGCTAAAATATCTTGCAAGTGAAAATATCTGGATAAGGGATCATTTAGAATCTGAGATAAAGGTAGCTTTAGAGTTACTTTTTAATATGTGAGTTACTTAATTTTACTACATCAACATGTAGCAACAGTATTGCAAACACTAATGAACATTATAAATACTATTATATAAATAGATCAGAGAGATTACTATATACAATTCTTAAAGGAGTGTTAGCGAGTCCAATACACCACCGGCTAGCATACTTCATATATGTGAAGGTAGCCTACTATTCAAGTTATATCCACTGATACAGTAAACATTCGCTTGTTTTGTTTTGTCAGTACTGGTTTTCAGCAAGATCACAACCTAGTTCCATTTACAGAGAACATGGCAACGATTTCAGCTGAAAGACGTCATCGCCTTCCTTACAACACAGCAGGAGTTCATAACCAACGCTGAGTAAAAGCCCAGAATGGGATGCCCTGGTAGCTTTTGTTTTATAAAATCAGGATCCCCCCATAAACCTTTGTTACATTGCAGAGATTAAACAACTTCTTCTCACAAGTTCATTCCTTTCACAATTTTGAAAAAGCAGAGAAAAATTACTTTCTGCAAAATAGACCTTCACTCAAGGCATGAACAAATTCACCAACAATGACCAAAGTAAAAAAACAGGTGAACACAACAGAGCCAAACCATCACAAAAACAGCACAAACAACCCGCTAGTGCCTCACTACTAGCCAATACAAATCAACAAAAACAGCAATAAAGTGAAAGTGTGCTAATGTTTACAGCATATAGTATAATCAGGTTGGAAACTACTTAGCTGAATAATACTGTCATGGGCAATCTCATGGGGTTATGTATATTATCGTCTGGATGATCCCAAGCCAGTGACATACCGTGAGGAAGCCCTACACTACTGTCAGTAGTTGGTGAAAAGCATTGCGTGAGGAGTTTGGAGGCAGTGTTTTTGGGACATTTGGTTTTCCAGTCTAGCGGACAGCCTTGCCAGCTCTTCTACTGAAGCAGGACCCCACTGAATCATACTGAGGCCTTTAGAGGTTTATTCTTCCTTAGTTTAATGTTAGATAATTTGACTAGTTTGTTATTAAATATTAACATTTTATTGATGCACTGCCTACTTTCCTTCTTGCTTGTTCCATGAGTATATCATTGGCTGTTTGGAGAAGCTACATCCACGTGACAAGGGACCCTGTTTTACCTAAGGTGTTTGAAGCATGCGCATCTAGAGCGAGTGTATTGTGGATATACTACTAAATATTGTTGTTGGTTTTTTTGTGTTTTATCTTCCTGGATCATAAACTGTATTATTAAACTAAGTATTTTCCTGTATGCTGGTGGGTATATATTAGTGCACTTTCACTTTATTGCTGTTTTTAATGAGCAAAGCGAGACTTGGGTTACGCTTTAAGAAATGAACAATCTTAAAAATCCCCAGGTCTAATAAACTTATTAGTATGTGACTCCGAACTGTCAGAGAGTTCAGAACAAAGAGTGATCCGGCAACATCCATACTTCTAGTTGAAGGAATGATAGCGACTGATGGATTTAGATTCAATGCATTTCGGAAAGCAAGCTGCGAACACACAAAGAAAGGTAACGCTGGAAAGTCATTCTGCTGCTATCGGCGCTTCAGACATTAAATTCAGCGTAAATAATAAAAGCCAGCACATGTTGTGATGCAGACAGGGCTGAATGTGTCAGCTTTCAATTAACCACAAGTAAAATTGGGCTGATCGTTTCCCTTTAACAAGCTCAATTTTTGCACCTTAACCCCTGTTGAAAGCATTTAATGTAAATACTGCAGAGATGATTAACTCCTTGCTGTACTCTCCGCTTCCGACACCTTTTGGTCAGCACTCAGAATTGAGCATCAAGAGAGTGACAGACCAGTTTGCATTTTAAATGACTATTGATTGATATATTCTAGTCTCTGCCCTGCCAAAGGGAAAATCTTATTTTTTCACAGTTCTTTGGCCTGACTAGTGTTTGCAGATGGTTGGGGAAGGAAAAAGAAAAATACATTAAAAATAGAAAGAAAGAGAGAGAAAGGAGATCGATATATTCAGGTCCCGTTAAGAAGTCGATGAGGCAAAAGAAAGGGAAACTAAAGGTTGAAGGGACAGCAGCAGAGAGACAGTGACTGCGCAAACCACATAAAAGGCGACCTAATAAATCCAGTTATGGGAGTTTAATTAGCAAATTGACCACATCAATGGACTGTTAAGCAGCGTATTCCCCAATGCAGCTGCCACAAATACCTTGGCATTTGGCATACATAGGTATGAACGTCAAGGAGACATGATTCTTGTACGTTTTACCAAGCAGTCTCCCTTTCAGAATAAAAATGACAAATGGCTTGCAACAAAATATCTTTATATATATATATATATATATATATATATATATATATATATATATAATCTGGTGTATTCACTGTAATGTGTCTGATCACTGCTTTTGTAATGTCTCAATGTATCATGTATTATAATTTGTATTAAAAAATGCAAAACTCTTATCAAATTCAGTTTCTGAATAAAAGTGATCTAAAATTTCAAGGGAACAATCCCAGACAACAGATATAGTACAATCAACCCTAATATATATATATATATATATATGGATGCAATTTGCAGCAATGCAGCAAAAAAAAAGTAGAAAGCAACAGAAAAAGTGTTGTCAGACCCTACACTGCAACAATATATATCATTGCCTGGACTTTACAATCCAGCTACTGTAATGAAAAGTGATTTGTAGATGTGCTTTTCACACACCCTAAACGCAAACTGCAACAGGACTTCTTAGTATCAAATATTTATTGTACAGAACATTCTCAAACAGCCGACGCAATATCATTTACAGTTGTGTCTCCCTATTCTTTCCAGCCAATGAAAGCCAAAAGGCACCACTCCATCTCCCATGAAGCTTGGTTAGCATTTGGCGAGGAAAAGGTTGACTGAGGATCAAAAAAGTTTTAGTTCTGCAAGACCTGTTTGCTAGATCTTCCCATCTATAGGAAAAACAAATTATTTTAATGTTTACATTCCAATTATGTACCAATATCCTGCAAAATATTATAAGTATTACACATGTTTATCATCTTATTTGGCATATTTGGGCATCAGACCAGCCCTGTTATTGCCTATCAAAAAATAAAGTAAAATCATTTAATTTAAAAAGAGTAACAAATATTGCACTTTTAATCACAGCGTGCCAATATTCCTGATTTTTTTTCAGCTTCTTTTTAGGGAAATTTAATTACTTAAGCTATCTTAATTTTCAAATCGGCTCACCAGAGCAGATGAGCTGCTTGAGAGATGTAAGACTAATTGTTTTCCCCTGGCTTCCCCTCTACAAGTGCCAGGCTGTGATCAGGTGCAGCCAGCCAGCCTCACATCACATGTACACAGAATAGTTCCTTACTGTGGCCCAAAGGGTTCCGCAAATGGCACCACTTGATCCTGGATGCTCTGACTACTAACATTTACGGGCAGTGAAATAACTTCCTAATGAAAATGCCAATGCCATCTCTGGAATTGCTACATCTTGGAATACGGAATACAGGAAAATCAGGAGTGATTCATTCCAACATTAATGTGATATATACTAGGGGTAAACCAGCTGTCAAGGAAAACTAGAAATTGTTTTTAAATGCCCCCTAAGAAATTCCGCTGGGCAATGGACACACACAAAAGAGATGGGGTGCTCTATGGAAGGGGTACGTTGTAATGTCATTCATGCCCCAAGTATTGTGTCACATGTTCTTTAGTAGAGGGAACCCAGATGTATAAAAGTAGAGGTTACAAATAACCTAAATCATTTTAAATCATTAGGGCATAAAAACAAGAAAAAATGCCATATACTTGCTGACAGTATTGCACATTGTAATTCTTAATATCTTCTACACAAAGGGTTGCTGCTGGTAGTAGGGATGAGTGAAATAAGCAGGAAATAGTAATGCCCGGTCGCAGTAATTCCTGTCATCTTAACAGTCATAACAAAAAACTGGATATTGCCGTATTAGCCAGAGAAAATCAATTCCTAAGTGAACATGGCCTACTTTATTGAGTCACATATGCTTAAAATGACAGTCTAATGTCCCTGACACCCCAAATATAGAAGAAGGCATAATAAAGTACTCTGATTATGCAAAATGGATGGCATTTAAAGGGACCACACAAAAGGTGCATATGATGGCTAGAATTTACCTTCTTTAGACTTCTTACTCTATAACGTGCCATCCATCTAGAGAAGAGATCTCCAAGGTCCTGAGAGTTTCTAACTTAACTCAAATTGTATATATTACCATCCTTGTTTACTCAGACTAGCCCTTCTCTGACATTTTGACTTTGTAAGACAGATATTGCTGGAACCCAAAGGGCAAATGAAAAGGCCATAAAACCCTCATTGTTTAGCGCTCCAAGGCCCGACTTGCTAAACATATGTTTGAAATATTAATATCTGTCAAACACAGAATGCTCAAGGCTCTCTGTAACGTCAGACCATCTGTTTGTAATCATACTTTCGCAAGGATACAATTGTTGTGTCATTCCCTTATCCAGCAATTTGTTCATGTGTATGCTCCTTATGTATGTTTTATGTGATCCTTTATGGATAGCTGGTTCTATAATGCCCAAGAAAACCTTTAGCAATTATATTAAAGGGTCTATGTACAAAGCCATCCTTGTGCATGAAGCACCTTTCTGATTTTAGTAAACCAAAGTATATTGATTCAGTAGTTAGTTCTTCCCATATATTATTTATTTGATTATTTAACAGATATTAGCAAACTAAATTATAGAGGAAATATTCATCATACTGAAATCATTGTAGGTTTAGTTGAGTGTTAAAAAAGAACCACTGTGTAGTGGTGTAGACAGTGTTTTAGAAGGAGATGGTGTGTGATTATTTAACAACTTTAACACTGGAGTGAAAAATCAAATGTATGATTGCCAGTATCTATGGAACTTTTACTATATTTAACAAGTGAAGGGTAATGCAACAGCTGATGCTGAATGTATATGTAGAATAGATCACAAGCCCATATGGCCTCAATCTACTCTTTATGTGTCTAGTCAGTAAAGGATACGAGTGCTTAAAATGTGATCAACATATTGAATAGAAAAGCATGCGAGGTGATGAATGTGTGATGGTGGTGGGGTATTTATACAAGTGGCCTGAATATTTTATTCCCAATCCAGGACTGGCTAAGGCATTTGATGGCACTAAAGTGGAATCCATTTTGAAAATGTACCTGTCAACACTGTTAATTCTCCCGTTCCAACTTCTAATATACAAAAGATCTAGGGCAACAGAGATAACTTCACTTCAGATATTGCTCATCACTTTAGACATCTGTAGGGTCTTCACTGTGTCATGCTTTCACAGGTGACATAGGTCTGCATAATTAACTCCATCTTTCAGTGTGAACACAAAAATCTGACAATCATTTTGATGAAGCTTCATACGCTTGGACAAGTACAGATGTGCCTTAGATGGAAATGTGTAAATTGCACAGTGAAAGAATGGGAAAGTGGGTAAGATGTGATAACACTGATTTACACCCACATGTCCTCTTACTTTTCCAAACTTATTAAAGCACATTTAGAAGAACGGCACATTCTAGTCAATGTTTTATAACAGCAAAAATGAGGGTAAAATAGTCTCTTTGCACCATTGGTATGCTACTGTACTTTACTAATCCAGAATATGTCCTGCTTATAATGCGCTGATTTGTACTATGTTCTGTCTTTTAATAAATTCATCAAGAACCAAGTGCTTCTAAAAAACACACAGGTATTTAAAGTAACAAAATTAATAATGTGATGTTTTCTCAAATTACTAAACATATATGTCTCTTCACAAAATGGGATCCAAAGCATACCATCTGTGGTCTCTACCATAAAACATGTATTGGATTGGATACTTCGTAATTTCAAGGCTCATTGTTCCCTTGTAACTGAAGGCAAAATAGATTTTCATAAACGGATAAATCTGTAGGTTTAGTGAACCAGACTGAACAGATCAAATCCATAAGGGTTTTCAAACATCAGAGTGGACAATGCAGAGCCAGTCCTAGATTAAATGCCAGGCAAAATACTCCCTGGTGCCCGCCCCCCTCCCCAACATGGAACTAAAGTGGAAGAGCTTATTGGCCAAAAAAGTGAAGTTTGCCATGCATGTAATAATAAAATATACAATTAAGGATATTAATAACTATTGTTATAATAAATAACAAAGAGATGCTGTATTGTAAATATCAAACAATACCTTTCATGTCTCTCTAGATAAAGTGTAAGATCTAAAATCTAAAATAACATAAGAAAGGGGGCGATGCGGTGACATCCTCCATGATCCTCCAATCGGGGGAGAGGACGTCCTTGCAAGCGCTGCTATATTGCTCTCAGTTGGTGCTTTCGGTGATGTCCTCTTCTCCGATTGGAGAGAACGTCAACGCAGTGCCTCAATTTTGGCGGAAGTTACTGGGTTATGTCCACGGAGATGTGAACAAAGAAAGAAGATTGAAGATAGAATAGAGAACAGAAGGGAGAAGATAGAACATAAAGAAGAAGAAGATGCGGAAGAAGCTGGGAAAGCATTTAGAGAGTGTAAGAGAGAAAGTGTAAGTCAATGTGGACACATGAATGTCGGACAAAAATTCTGAGCTTTTTGCTTTGTTTTAATTGGATTCATGGGGAGTCCGGCCTTGTTTTGGGGGATTTGTACGAATTGCCAAGGTTTCAAAAATTCTGTAAATAAGCAATTTGCATTAATCCGAATGCACAAGTCTTATAACTAAGCTATATCATTAACATAGTAAGATCAAATACTCTCAAAAACAGAGGCTAAGAAGCATTATGATGAGGTTATAACAAAGCAAACTCCCGAAAGAGTCTATTAACTAACACATACTTACCTCTTTAGGAACCTGTGAAAACTCTCCTTGCGCACAGTATGGCAGACACGTGACATTTATATCATGTGGGTAAAAAAGTAATTCATAAAGTCTATGAGAATACTACTTCAGACCAGAGCTAAAAGAATCTTTTTTTGTTTCTGTACTATACTCTGCACAGAAAAAGTTATTAGAGAGCTTTAATGCACATGGCTACTTTAATCACATTTTATTAATTCTCAAAATAATTATACCAATGAAAGGATCATAACTAAAAAATGTATCTATATCTGACATGTATGTGTAATCTTACACGCACATAGAGGGGAAACAGTTCAGGTTTATTATAATTTATTGAATTACATAGCGTCATCATATTCTGCAGCCCTGTAACACATACTTAAATTAGTTAATCATAAAATCACATTTCATTAAATATTTTATGCTTGTTTCTCAAGGCTACTTTGGCTGCTCACATGAGTTTTCCTCTCTTTCCCCTTTTCCCATTTCTTCATATGTTCTCCCTTTCCACCTGCACTTTTTTATGCTCCCTTTTTTTTATGTTCCCCATTCAAATTTTCTGCCATGACAACCAATGTGCAAGAGCTGGTATTAAGGGTGCATATTACCAGCTCTTGCTGCATATAATTCCCTTAAGGATAGTTGAACCAAGGGATGCCTTTTAGAAGTCAATTAACTACATACTGTCATTTGTTAAGGGGGTTACTAATCAAACACAACATGACTTCTAGTCACACAATTTTTACATTTTGATATATAATTTGTATAAAACCACATCACATGCATTCTTGCTGTCAGCCCTCAAGGAACTAAAACACGCAAGATAAAAGGACTTGTCTGTGAGACATGCACAAACTACCAAGTGGATATCTCACAGGCAGATGAGGAAAGCCAAAAAACCCTACATGGATTCATGACTTAGACAAATTATTAAGACTGATGACTTGTAAGCAAAGAGATGGAAGCAATACTTACTAAAATTCTTAGAACAGTGGTCCCAACAGTAGCGTTTTCAAACAAACTGATGTTGTAGAGTGATTGGCTGAAAATGGGGCGGTTATCATTCTCGTTGATAAGGTTAATCTTCATCCTAGAATAACCCACATGGTCCAAGACGCTCTCATTTGCAAACAGCTGTAAGTGTAAGGGAACTCATGTTTTGCATGGATTTTTAAATATTACAAATCTCAAACAATAAACATTTTCTTTTATTTGTCAAAGGTTATATAGGTGGCAGCACAAAGAAACCTCGATTTGCAGGCAAGTTACATCCACATAAAAAACACACATAGTGAAAAGATTAAATCATATGTTAAATGTTTTTGGAATATCAAATGTCACATAGACATTATGCTGGTCTTTCTAGATTGACAAAATAACCATACTGGTTTAAAGAAATACATTTGAAATACATTTCTCTAGCACATAAATAACACCACCTGATTTATTTTAAATACTGGACTTAAAAAGTTAAAACCAACAGGCCTTGACACGCTCTTTAAGATTCAATGATCACAGAAATAAGTTAGACTGTTTAAGTTACAATTCCAAATTTAGGAAATTCAAAAGAAACTTCTCCTCTTACAGTGCACCATGTTTTCTTTTCTTAAGGTCTTTATAATATAATATAATAATAGATTTTAAAAAAACACATATGTTACGCACACCAAGGTTTGGAAATCTGGGATTAACAAAGTAACAAAGAACGAGCCAAGGACCGGAATCCGGAGGTCAGAATAAATGAGGTCAAGCCGAGGTCAAACACTGGAGACTAATCAGAACACGTGAGGAACAGGCACTATGAAGCATGTGCACAGCCATCAGAGGGTCTTCTGAGGGTTTATAAAGCATAGGGAGTGAATAAACACCAAATAGGGGTTTGGGCGCCAAAATATTTAAAAAGTCTGACATCACTTCCTGTTCAGGGATTACGGCAGCCATCGTGTGTGCATGTTTGTAGTCTATAAGTACAGGAACCAGGATTCCCATGACTCGTCACCAGACGGTGGGTGGAGGAAGATGGAGGTCTTCCTCTTGACCATGGTGGCTAGGGTGGCTGCTGGCTAATGAGGGGATCTCTCTCTCCTCCATGGCAGCTGCTGGCTGATGGAGGGGGTTTCCCTCTCCTACATGGTGGCTGCTGTAGCTGCTAACGGAGGGGGGGTCTCCCTCTTCTCCATGGTGCCTGTTGCTAATGCGGGTAGATGACAGTACCCCCCTCAAAAGGGCGACCACCGCCAGGGTGTGTCGGCCTCCATAAGTAGAACTTGTGTATCAAGCACGGTTCATTGAGACATGCTACCGGGACCCAGGAGTGTTCCTCTGGTCCGTGCCCCCTTTAGTGGACAAGGTTCTGTAAACTCCCTTGCTGTCTCCAGGAGTCAAGGATGGCCTGGGCAACTTGCTCCACCTCCTTGAACCGAAACAGTTGTGGAAGTGGGTCACAGAACAGAGCATCCTGTTCTAATTCAGCTTTGACAGATAACCAGGTACAGCGGAGAGTCGTGAGACGTGTATTAAGAGTAGTAAGAGCATGGAATCGAGGATGTGGGTAAGAAGCTGGGAAACGTCTGCGGGCACAGGCCATATAGACATTAAATTGAGTTTTCCCAGTGGACTCCTGTATTGTGGGCAAACTCAGCAAAAGGTAGGAGATCCACCCAGTCGTCCTGATGATCGTTGACAAATAATCACAGGAACCGTTTGAGGTGCTCATTGCTCTCTCAGCTGCTCCATTGGTCTGAGGATGATAAGCTGAGGAGAAAGCAACGTTTATTCCAAGAGCTCTAGTAAACTCTTGCCAGAAACGTTCCTCAGAAACAATCTCTGTGGGCAACCCTTGTAGACACACTACCTCCCAGATGAAGTCCTTGGACAGAACTGCAGCCTTGGAGAGCTTTATCAAAGGTACTATGTGTGCCATTTTGGAGAAATGGTCTACTATCATAAGGATCACAGTATGACCCTTGGAATTGGGCAGATCAACAATGAAATCTATAGCTAGATAAGTCTATGGAGCAGAGGGGTCGAGGAAGAGGTTGTAGCAGACAGGCAGGTGGTCTTCTAGAAGATTTATTGGTGGCACAAACCATACAGGCTTTAATGTACTCAGCGGGATCCTGACTCCAATCTGGTCACCAGAATGTTCGAGAGACAAGATCCTTTGTGCGTGCCACCCCTGGATGTCCTCCAGTCTTGGGACAGGCTTGGGAGTCATGGGACAGGCTTAAAATCTCTGTCCTCAGATCTCTTAGTACATATAGTTTGCCTGGAGATAAGGAAGAGGGAGCCGCAGACAACATAGTTGCAGAGCTGCTACTTCATTGGCGGAAGGGATGATAGATTTCAAGACACAGTTCTTTTTTTACTCAGGTAAAGTGTACATGCGTGAGAGGGCATCTGCCTTGATGTTCTTAGTTCCTGGTGAATAGGTCAGAATGAAAGCAAATCAGGAAAGAAAGAGGGCCCATTTGACCTGGGAAGGATTGAGGCATTTAGTGGATTTCATGTATTTCAAATTCTTATGGTCAAGGATTAGGATTAGCGTGGGAACCTGGGTCTCTTTGTGATAGTACTGCTCCTACTCCAATCTTGGATGCGCCGACATCCAAGATAAAGGGTTGCAGTTGATCAGGGTGTCTGAGTACCAGAGTTGTAACTAATTTCTCCTTTAGACATGTGAAAGCTTGAATCACCTCAGGACTGAGTGTTGGAACCCTCCTTGGTTAGGGCCATGAGAGGTAGAGCAATTTTACAGTAATCCCGAATGAATTTTTGATAGTAATTGGCGAACCCCAGAAAGCATTGTAGTAAGGTACCTGCTAGGACACTTCTAGTGCTGTGGGGACAGTAGGAGACCCAATATGTTTCCAAGCTTTTATTGCACCAAATTAAAGAAACGCACACAAAAAACACTCTTATTTAGGTGTCTTCCCTGACTAACAAAGAACTGGCCAGCTAAGCTGGTTCCCAGTATGAAATAAAACAGAAATAGACTTTTAACAGATTCTCAAAGGTCGTCTCTCTTACCAGCCCACTTTGTAGCACAGGTACACCTCCTGTTCCTTCCAAGATATAGACAAAATACAGTGGGCTGTCAGAGAGAGAGGGTGTTTCCTCCACTCTGCATTTTATCTCACAGTGCAGATTTAAACCTGGGGCACCTGTGTTAATGGGACAAGCAGTTAACCGATTAGTCAACGGGATAAACTGCTCTTTCCAATCTCCTGCTTACATAAAAGCCATCTTTCACCCTGCCACAGCATGAAGGGATTTCAGCCCTACCAGTTGAGTAGTCTTTGATCCTTTGTACCTTAGTCAGGTCCATTTCGAATATAATTCTCCATGGCACGTGTCTCTGGAATGGGTAACGGCCTCTGGGAGGAATAGTTCCCAGTAATAAGTCAATGGAACAACCATACGGTCTGTGAGGTGGTAGCTTCTCTGCCTCCCTCTTGTTCAAAACATCGTCAAACTGTTTGTACGGTTCAGGCAAGAGAGTTAGAGGCCTAGGACTTGTAGCCAAGGAGGTGAGACGGACGTGGCAATGCTGGGCACATACTTTATCCCAAGCCTTTATTTGTCCGGACCTCTAGTCTATGGTGGGGTTGTAAGACTGTAACCACAGAAACACTAGGATAAGGGACATCGTGGGTGAAGGGGTAACGTCGCATGATAGTTGTTTCTCATATAATAGTCCAACAGACAGTGTAAGTTATGACGTAGTATGAGTCACTCTGGCAGGTCAGAGAGGTCTCCCATCAATGGCCTCTACAGTCAGAGGAACCGCTCTGGTAGTAATGCCTGCTTGTTGGCAAAAGATAGAGTCTATGAAATTACCCACTGCTCTGGAATCTAGAAAGGCCTCAGTAGTAATGTGTACATGTTGAAAAGAGAGGAGGATGCAGTGGTTCTTTTACCAGGAAGAACAAAGACAGATCAGAGATCTACCACAAATTTCGGAGTAGGAATGATAACAGGAGTGGCTCTCTGCCAGAGTTAAGAGGCCTAAGTCAAGGCCTTATCTGTGAGATGTAATATGACATATCCCACCATGGCCTGATCAGTAGGGAATGCATAGGGAGACAGTTTGAAATTAATCTCCCTCTCTTCCATTGTGTTCTGACTGATGGAGGGGAGTCATCCTCTGTTCCTCGAGGATGGCTACTGCTGGCTGGCAGAGGAGGTCTCCATCTCCTCCGTGGTGGCTGCTATTGCCTTTGGAATTTTGCTGATAGAACGTAAGAACCTTCCAGTCTGACCAATTTTTCAGCTTTAAGACTCAAACCTTAATCAGTCTTTGGTCTCAACTGCTTTCAGGAATCCCTTCAGGATACCGATGCCTAACTCATAAATGTTTCATTTTCCTACTACTACTTTAGCTAGGAGGCTGTTCCATTTATCAAGCACCCTCTTAGTAAAGTAACATCTGTATGGTGAAAGCTGAACGTAACTCACACATCTTGACTTGAATATTTTAAATGTTGCATAAAAGTACTTCTTAACCCTTTAACCCTAAGTTGTATGATCTCCTTAATTCTTCCAACCAAGTGACCAATCAGCACTTTTGATGATGTCATTCATTTATTTATGCGTTTATAGTGAGCCCATTTGTTTAGTGCTTACACTGCCTTTAAGTATATAATATAGTGTGCTATATTAACAAATGCTTCACGTTTTTACATTATGAATTTCTTCTTTTTAAGCATGGGATGTGAAGCCAACATCCTCTCTCTCTACAAATGTACATACTATTGAGCAGAAAGTGCCCTAAAGTCTGCCTTAGCAAGAAGAAACATTTTAAATCTTTATTTTTTATACTTGTTTGAAATATAGACTTATACTTAGCTCTCCTTATTCCACATACTATACCCTTAACCAGATGCCTAAAAACCCAGACTGGTAGGTAATACATTGTGATGTATTAGGATTCCATTCCTATATGTACAAAAAAGCATCAAAACCAGTACTTTTTCAGATCCGAATTCCTTTGAATTTAATGTTCGTGATGATTTCAATACAGATTGGAAAGATCAATCCCACTCTGTATCACTATTTAAAGCAAAAACATATTTATAATTTATCTAATAATTGGCCTTTTCTGAGCCCAAATAGCATTTGTCACTCCCCAATGTCTAAGCTGAAACCAATAATTCAGCACCACTTCTAACAGAACACATAACGCCACAGAGAAGAAAAAAAAAAACAGGTAGTACAGGTTTACTTTGCCATCAGTGTGCATAAAAACAGGACTAAAATAGAGCAGGCGATGGAGAAAATTCCAGCAGAGTAATTCTAAGTCAGAGGATTTATGACTAGAGAATATAAGTCACTAAAAAATATAGCCCAAGCAGATTGCAGGTAATGGTGCTGTTGGTTGAGAGGACAGTTTATGTTCTATAAAAGTTTTATCATCCTCTCATTCAGACAGCAAACACGACCCAAGTAACCTATTAATTGCCGTATACCATGAGCATTATCATGCGCTAAAGAAACTAAAAACCTCGGAAGAACATGGAAGAACATGGAAACTCCTATTAATATTCACAATTATCTAAGCTTGCTATAGTTTTTTTTACTTAATATTAGTTCAAAACTGTTAGGATTCAGTTTCCATCTCTATTATATCTCATGTATTAAATTGCTAAACTTCTTTAGTAAGCTTTATAGAAAACTAGAATGGTTTTTTTTCAGAGCAGCATAGAAAGTAATACTTCAGGGAAGAGGGAGATTTATCGTCTCTACGCGTTTCGCCAGTGGTTCGCTGGCTTCTTCAGGAGGAAAAAAACAAGTAGCTCTGTCTATGCAGTCAAAAGGATCAATGAATATGTTTTGTATCCGTATCTTGATTAAATATTGGTCTTCTTCCGGGTTTCGGCCGTCTCGTGACATCCCGCATCCAATCTAATTCACTTCAACAGTGGACTTGGGTTTGCACTGTGTTTTTGCACACTATTCATATATAGTTGTGCCTTGCTGAACTTTAAGTGTATCCAGATCTCCCTCTTCCCTGAATTGTGAAGATACTGCACCATTTGTGGTCTGTTTGTTCTTATAGATTTTACAAGATATTAAACCCTGCAAATCCTACTGAACCTGATGAGCCTTTTCTATTCAACCAGTTTGTGAGTGCAACTTACACCCCCTCTTTTTTATTTTTTTGTGTTTACTTGCTACACTATTAGTGTTGTTTTTGTTTCTCTCCATATATATGCGCTCCATGGTTATCGTGTCGTGTCTTTGAGCACCTGAGGAAGAGTGTTTTCTGGAAGCTGGTATCTTGGAGAGTATTCTTTTATTAGTATTATTTTGTTCACACGTGGATTTTGGATTTATCCCTGTTTTACCTATATCTAGAAAGTAATACTTACAGAAAATTCATAACGCGGTATGGTCTCAAAATCCAGTGGAATAGCCACACGAACTCGGATGTCTGCTTTTCCTTGGACAGAGGTCGGAGAGATAATAAAATGGTTGGAGTTGTTTCCCACCAAGTAAACCTCAAAGGCGCTGTTTACACCCTGCCAAAAAACAAAGACAAATCAGAAGATTCATGGAACATATGTCCCTATCATACATACAGATAATGAGTTATTCCTGAACCAAACAGGTTAAAGTTGTGCTGCGGAACCAAAAACATCTCTACAAAGACACATTTCCATTGTTGAACCAATTGGCAAGATTCCACTATATACTCTATATATAGTATTTGTAGGAAAACACGACACTGCCAATTAAACTGTTTACCTGTTCATTAGATATGCAAACTTTCTGCACCCTGACAGCACACAAAAATAAAAATCATATGCCATATCTTTCAAACACCTAATTTACAGCTCCAGAACTGACATATCTGTGGATGACAGCAATCTCATTCTCAAGCAATAACATGTATTGACAGTTGTGTTGCACATACTATAAGTATAATATATGTATATAGCACAGAAATTAGTTTATTGATTTCCATGTAAAAACCTTGTGTCTTAGACATCTCCGTATCAGGATAAGCATATTTTGCTTGTAATTAAAAATGAAATAGTTGATGCAGCGCACACAATATAGATATACTGCATATATTTTATTATAAACACATTTAAACAACTAAAATTCTAGCACTCCTGGATAAAAAGAACAATCAAAACCCAGCTGTGACCACGATCTGAAACAAAGAAAAATCATGTGGCTCAGTGTGGAATATAACCACAATGGCATACCTCCAACATTTCAGGGCATCTTTGTTTGGAGTTGCATGAAGGTGGGAATGAGCATTCGGGACTGCCCACGTACCTTACTCAAAAAGCCATGTAGGAGTTGAGTTGGAGGTCTAATGGTCTATGGTACAACAGCTTCCTGGGCTGGTCAGAGGTGATCAAAGGATCTCCCCAACTGCCCCACGATCCCCACTGTTCCACTTTTCAGTTCAGTAAGACAGCAGGACAGTGCCTAAAGACCTGAACTACTATATGAAAAAATGAGATGCCTGGGGGGGGGGGTATGCACTAGGCCATATTTGTAGAGAGCAATCCTGGGAAAAAGTGCTCAGTCTGGAGGACAAAAATTGATGTTAATATATATTGCTCCAAACTGAACTGTTTGCACCAAAATTGGTAATACAGAAATATGGGCTACTGAATTTAAGGAATATTTGCTAAAAATGCTGTAAAAAATATAAACGTAATCCCCAAACCAAGGAAAGTATAGTTAGACTGTAAGCATGCCAAAGGTCTTTTGCCAGTATATTAAAGCTTTACTTTTAATACATCCTTTACCTATTTTAGGGCACTTTTTGTGGGTGTACATATTATTTGTTGGTAGAAAATAACATGCTCTGTATATCAAGTTTTCCTGTAACTTTACTTCTAAATTAAGTGTACATGTTAGACAGAAGTGTGTAACATACTATGCTACTTATAGCATATATATGAATATATTTTGGTGAGATTTGACAGAGTCTCTGGGTAGAAGTCCCACTTCCCCAGCTCAGTTTCGTCAGAGGAGGCAGAAAAGAGGTACTGACCATACACACTCCATACCCACTTCCTGCCCAAGTTCTTCATACCAAAAGCTCGCTGGAACTAGTTCTACCCTTTCAAGGAGCCATTCTTCCAAAAGATGTAAAGTTCTGGGTAGTCTGCCTTGAGAAGTTTGCAGGTATGCAAATATGGGTGGCTGGGAAGACAGATAGGTAGATGGACTTAAATATCTAAAGGTCTTACAGAAGATGGTAAGAGCAAAATTATTTCCAGAACACAACTTCTAAAACAATGTCTACGGCCAAAGACTGTTAAGATCCCAACAACAAAGGATCACAAATACAAGTTAGAACAGGAAAGATGTTTGGAGGTCAGCATCTCCCAAAAGTCTCTTCTAAACAATACAAATATCTTTAAGACAGCTTTTTGAAAACCAAAACAGCAAGCCTGAAACTTACGACTGCCAGAAAACCTTTGGACCGGCACAGTTTGTTCCAATGGATTTAAACACACTGTACCTGCTAATATAACGGCAGGTTTTCCAATTTTCCCCCAGAACACACTTCTTTGAGGAGGATTGGTCAATTAAATGCCCGAGGAAGCGCTAATGGCTAAGAGTACCTGAGCATGACAGCAGGGAACAGGTGAGGAGGTCTGGATTTACTCTCAGCTATTCCATTTCACTTTACAGAAATGTACAAATACAGTTAATTCATTTCATGAACAGCTTTCACAAAAAACAAATGCTACCTTGGGGAAAGGTGTCTCTTGAAACACCTTTGACCTATAAAGGTGTGTCTAGATCATACATAGACACCATCATGGAAAAAGACACAATATATTTTTACTTTTAAATGTTTCTAAGCAGAATACATTTCTAAATGATGTCCACCCATCAAAAACATACCATTTTATACAAGATGACAAGTATCTACCCTAGTAAAAGGGTCATCTAACACTACTTACCATGTTAACAAAATTGTAATCATATCATTAGAAACTAATGCACATGTAAACACATCCACAGTAAACTAAGGCAGTTTGTTATTTAAAACTGACTCCAAATTCACAAACCTGGATCATATAAATATCAATTTATTGTTATAGTATAATATAGAATCTAAATATACACATAAACTGTAACATCACCTAACCTTTGTGGACTTGATGCATTGGGCTTTTAAACAATATAAGAAACACCTGGATTTTGAGCTGCCCCAAATCTGTGCCATTTAGTCCTACTTTAGTAGCTTTATAAAATAATTAAACTTATAAGGGAAACGCTAAGACAAAGACAAAGAGAGCATGGCGCTCAGTGAGATAACAAAACTGAAGAAACATTCTGCATGTGGAGTCCATGATCCATGATGTTGCCATCATTTAGTGGCACAACAAGTAAAGAAGAAGGACCTGCTTAGATTACATATAATTTTGAATGGAATGTTTTTGGAAACTGCTCGACCTGAATTTAAAAAAAACGGTGGACACCTTAACCACTTTTTAAGAGTTGACTGGCTGTATTCCATTTTACACACTTAAAAGACTTCACTGTTTGGGGATCTGATATCACCAGGGGGCAGACAAGATCTGGATCTAGATCAGTTGGACTACAGCAAAAGGCTGTGTGTTAAAAACACAGCATTGCTTAGACCTGATTCAAAATATGTTTAACACATCTGGCTATTGTTAAGCATTTTGATTTTTACATTTTAATAATACAAAATATTCCTCGTTTTGTGACTGACAACACTATCATTATTAATTTTTTTTATTTTTTTTGCCATAAGCTTCCACAGACTCATAAAAGAACAACAATATAGTAAGCATTATTTTCACGTGAAATGTGTCATAGGGTTGTGAGCTGATTGCATTTCCCTTGTATATAACTACTGGTCATATGAAAAGCACCCTGTAATATATCAGTAATATGGCTTCCAATATTAACACCAAAGAACCTTTGGCAATACTGAACAATTTAGCTGGCCCTTTTCTAATGCTAGAATCAGCATCATATCTCAAAATATGAAAACACAGAATTTCACAGGATTTAAGAACCATTAAGCCCATCCAAGTTTACCAATTTCTTCCTGTTTTAAAGACTCAGACCATAATCACTACTCGGTCGCACCTTAGATTAAGGAGACCTACTGCATGCCCCATATGCTATGCATGTTTAAATCCCCTTACTGTATTAATCTCTAGAACGTATATAGGGAGACAATTCCTTAAAAATGATGCCGCAAAATTCCAAATTCTTTGGGGGGTTTCATGGTGGCGATCATTTTACAGATTTAAGTTGTGTTGGAATCTCTCTACATTTCTCACGTTAAACATTTAATAAACTGTAATACAAAACACTGCCACATACCTACACATTTATCAAGCATTTAGACAATATATTCTGGTGATACGTGAACATGTTTGCTTTTTGTTTTAAGAAAAAAAAAAAAAAAAAAAAAAAAAAAAACTTGTTTACATGTAAGCCTAGAATATGTTAGCACCCAGAATTCTACTAATAACGCTAATGACTGCAATTCTTCTCACTTTTAATTTTGGCCCGGAGGAACATTTACATCCCAAACCATCTTTTATTTATTTACTGATCTCCCGCTGGTTTTATCCCAGCTCACAGAGATTGAACTGCTTAGGCTCCCTGCTGAAAATCTGAAAACGATTCCCTTATTTCAAAGTTTATCTGCCGCCCACAAAAAGAGCAAGGTTTGATGGGATTAGTATTTACTACTCATTCATCTTATCCCACCCTTTAGCACTGCATTGCCAGTTCTCTTTTTTTTATGCCTGAACAAGGAGGTCTAAGTCTCTGAGAAATTTGGGGATTGTTAAGCAGATAACATTTTACTTTAAGCTTCAAGAGCAAAGACGTTTTTATAAAGATTTTCATAAAATCCTTCAGGCCATCATTGTCAATTTATAATTTATATCACTATGCGAAATCCTATAACATGTCATGGGTGTTGCAAGGTAGAAAGTGATTTCAATGGGGACACAGTACAGCTGAACACGTGTTCATCATCTCAAGGAAGCTACAGATGCAGTTTCTTCGCTATAGCAAATTACCCTGTCAAGCTTACAGTCCAGCATTTGCAGTAAATAAATACCAAAAGGTCTAGTTACCACTTTGGCAAATCTTACTATAATTGTTGACTCTGCCCCACAGGACTGGACAAACAACAGTATTGTTTGCCTCTCATATACAGAGATAATTGTTCTTTTGGGGCTTATAATAGTTTTTTTCGGGACAAAAATGAAAAAATTACTTAAGTTTGTAATGTGCGTTACATCATAATTGATTGAGGACATAATTAATTGAGGACATAACTTCATCATGGTTTAATGGCTGCTGTACCATAGAAGCTTCATATGTCAATTATACCAATCTAGCTTTGTATGTATTGTTTAAAAGAGGAAAATTCAATTTTAATCAATGAGCAGATTTTTTAAACCAGAAAGAAACCAAAGCAATAAACCTTTATTCTGATTTTCCTACTTCAATCCCCTTATTTAATGTCACCATAGCCCATGCCACAGATGCATGTCCTTAAACTTCCATCCGAAGACCTGACTAACCAGAGGGTTAATGCTTATGGAGGTGGGGGGTAGGTAAATCTTAAAAAAAGAGAAGATGCACCAGGTCTGGGTGAAATATCTCCAGGTTATAAGATCTAGCAACTAAACCCTTACTGTGATCAGCAGAGCTTTACTACCCCGACACTCACCGACAAAAACAAATAAAAAAACACTATACGATACATGCAGTACAAGGCTTCCTCCCTACCATCCCTTAGCAAAACCACCGAATATTTCTAAACCTAGGTAGATACAACCAAATGATTCCTATCCTGCAAAACACTGCTTATCAACAAAATATGTACTGCAAAAATAATTCACGTTGGAGGTGAAGCGACAACAACTATAGCAAAATGACTTCATACAGAAAATCCATGTTTACATTCCACCTAATGGCTACTTTAAACTTTATAAAAATCCATTTAGTGTCCTTAAAAAGACAGGTTCTCATTTATTCGAGTGACTCTGTTTGTGCATGTTTATATGTGCTTATTTTGTGTTTTGTCTGATAAGCCCAAGTGACTTTAATCTATTGTACAATGTGACAGAAAATCAAACCAGATAGACTTGTGGCCCTTTTTATCACTCCCTGTTCCGCTCAGCTACCTTTTAATTAGTGGGCCGATCAAATATCTGTACGAGTAGAATGCCGTGCCTCTGCACTTATGCTGCCAATGAAGACATTATACACAAAAAAGATGTCATTAGGGCTGAGATCTAAAGACAAGTAAGAGAAAATGGCACTTTTATGACAGAGGGCTTACAAAGGAAGAACGCAGCAGGATGTTTTTACCTACAATTTCAGTAATTCACCTGTGTGCGGAACTTAATTTTGCTACTGCTCGCAGGCTACTTTACTCTACTGATGGGGCGTGAGTGAAATTTTTATTAGATTACATTCTCACTGAGCTTATTTTACAGACGCATGAAAGTGATACACAAAATAATGTATTAATACAATAGGAAACAACTTTTAAGGATCTTTAACCCCTTAATGACAAAGCACGTACATGTACGGGCTCAAAATGCATCGTTTTCAATGGGTTTAGGGACCGCCCATTGTCCTTAAGGGGTTAATGTTGTCGGGGGCAAAAAGTCCGTGTTAGCCATGGAACAGAGCTGCTGTTCCATTTGCAGTGTTCCCAATGCCCCTCTAAAATGTTGTAATAACTGGGCAATCACCATACAGTATGGGGACTATGGCCATCCTGTCATATATACGGTAGAAGTGAGTTAACCCTAGTATGTCTAATTGGTTTTCACCAAACTCTTTTTTGGTGAAGTTTACTTATCATAAAAACGCCCGTCAAGGTAATTTAGCATTCTGCACTGAACAACATTGAATGCGTCTTGGATCTAGAAAGTAAGCTTGAATACCAAAAAATGTACTGAAAGCGTAACAGTATTTTCTGAGGTCTTAAAGAAAAAATATACTGATATATTGATATCTTTCAACAGGGATTTTTTTTCCTTTCTTACAAATGTATAGTGTGAAGGCATTAAAGCAGAATACGCCACTCAAAAGGTGCACAGTGTTGACAGATACACAGCTGGACAGCACACCTTTTTTCTTTTAACGATCTTTTGCTATCTGTACTTTTTTTGCTTGTTGTCTCTGTGTCTTGATTCTTCTCGCTGTATTTTACATTTTCCTAGGAGTTATCTCCTCAATTCCATTTATGCTGGTATAGACAGGATCAATCTGAGAGTGACTAACCTCGGCTTATCTCTGCTTCGTGTGATTGATTTTTTTTCTCTTTATGGGCAATTTGCCGATGCATTCCATGTATTGCAAATTTTTTTCACGCCACCCTCCTCCCCACTGATATAAAATTATAATGCAGTTCAATGTGTCTCTGTGACATCTCTCTGAATGCTTTACTAACTGGTGTATGATGCAAGGTTTTGTGCTATTAGAAGCAATGATATACTGTTATGAGATATACAAATTGCAGAATGCAATATAATGAAATCACTGTTATTATTTTAACAAACAAACGTAGCATATCAGAGTGTAAATATGAAAATTACTATTAAGGTTCAGTGAGATGAATTGCCATAACTAGCAAAAGAAATCCTCAATTTTATCCCATTTGGATTCCCCATTTCTTGAGAGGTCATAATATTCGGGTGGGGAATCCCAACAAAGTGTTTGACATTCTAATTCACTTTAAGAGATTGTATTTTCGAGAGGGTAGGGCATAGTAACAACCCTCTAGTGTTTGTTTTGCCTGTGTTTGACCTTTTTTGTGTAAATGTGATATTAATTCTGTTGTTTTTAAATATCTGAGATAATGACTCCAGACAGAGCAATTCCACACAATATAGGAACATAAACATCTTTGTATTACCAGATGTCTAGATGTGACATGACATGGGCTTACATCAAGAGGGAGAAGCACCTAAGACTGCCTTAATCCACAGAAGAACTGTGGTTGGTTCTTCAAGATGGCATTAACCTCTTCAATACCAGGGGTTTTTGGTACCTCAAGTCCTGGAGGAATTTTGCCATTTTTGCGGTTCAGCGATTATTCTCTTTTCCAGTGAATAGTGTACCCATGTAAACTATATAGGAGAGATAGAGCTTTCTTTTGATAGACCCTAACCAACATCATTAATAGAAAGTGACGGCAGATAAGAGCCAGAAGGCCCATCCAGTCTGCCCAACCTCTGAGTACTCTCCTTTAGTACTTGCCCTTATCCTATATCTAGCTTGGCATTATGCCTATCCCATGCTTGCTTAAATTACTTTACTGTATTAACATCTACCACTTCCACTGGGAGGCTATTCCATGCGTCCACTACCCTTTCCGTAAAGTAATATTTTCTGATGTTACCATTAAACCTTTGCCCCTCTAGTTTATGCTTGTGTCCTCTTGTTGCGGTTTTATTTCTTCTTTTAAATAAACTTTCTTCCTTTACTTTGTTGATTCCCTTTAAGTATTTAAATGTTTCTATCATATCCCCCCTGTCCCGTCTTTTTTCCAGGCTATATAGGTTAAGATCCTTTAACCTGTCCTGGTAAGGTTTATTTTGTAATCCATAAACCATTTTAGTAGCCCTTCTCTGCACTTTCTCCAACATATCTATATCCTTCTGGAGATATGGTCTCCAGTACTGTACACAATACTCCAAGTGAGGTCTCACCAGTGATCTGTACAGCGGCATGAGCACTTCCCTCTTCCTACTGCTAATACCTCTCCCTATACAACCAAGCATTCTGCTAGCATTACCTGCTGCTCTACTGCATTGTCTACCTACCTTTAAATCCTCAGAAATAATTACCCCTAAATCCCTTTCCTCACACGTTGAGGTTAGGACAGTACCAAATATTCTATACTCTGCCCTTGGGTTTTTATGCCCCAGGTGCATTACTTTGCATTTATCCACGTTAAATGCCAATTGCCACAGCTCTGACCATTTTTCCAGCTTACCTAGATCGTTTGCCATTTGGCTTCTTCCTCCAGGAACATCAACCCTGTTGCAAATTTTTGTGTCGTCGGCAAATAAACATACCTTTCCATCAACACCATATGCAATATCACTAATGAAAATATTAAAGAGAATGGGTCCAAGTACAGATCCCTGAGGAATCCCACTGGTAACAAGACCTTGTTCTGAATATACGCCATTGACTACAACCCTCTGTTTTCTGTCATTAATATATCTCTTTTATCTGGCATATTCCTATCCTCATTTAAACATGCTATCATATCTTCCATTCTAAAGAAATCTTCCCATGATCCCACAACTCCATCACACTACCGTCCACTTTCCCTCTTCCTCTTGGCATCCAAACTGCTGAAATGATAAACGTATAATCAAATAACTAAGTTTCTTTCTACACAATCTCTCCTTGACCCTCTACAATCGTATTCAGTCCACAGCATTCCATGGAGACCGCATTCACTAAAATTATTAACTCACTAAAATTAACCACCTACTAAGCTAAAACAAAAGGCCACTTCTTACTACTTATACTCCTGGACCTCTATGCAGCCTTCAAGATAGTTGACCACCCCCTCCTTTTACAAACCCTTCATTCCCATGGTGTCCCCACTGCGGGGGATATGGATCTTAGTCTTATAGTCAGACCTCTATTTGAATATAAGACGAGGAGTATTTTTCAGAGCATTTGCATATACACACACACAGACATATTTATCTTCGCTGAGAACAGTTATTTCCTTTTGATAATTGAATTGTTACTTACATACTACGTTTGATTGTTCTCGATTTACTGACCATGACTGGATTTAGTCAGTTCCACTGATGTACTGTACTACCATTTTTTCTTCTTTGGAACTTGGTTTAAGTAAGCTTGATGTATGATTCAGCAAATTTAATTAAATGTGTTGAAGGTCCTAATCTGTTTTAATGGTAGAATGAGTATCAGCAGCTTGTACTGAACAGGCATTTTCATGTTCCTAAAGTGTTTCTAGTGGCAGAAGCACCCCTGAGATTATTAACTACACTTCAAAATCAGCTTTAGAGTTTTCAATTTTCAATGTGCTGCATTTTACAGACAATAAACTGACAATCTTAAATGCTGTTGTTAACTCAGCCACTTGTGTGAAGTTGATAAGCACAAAAGCATCTGGAATTACAAAAGGTGTCTGTCACTTATATGTGTTCACATTTTCTGGAATCTATGTAGTCTCCTACTTACAGAGCTTTTGGTCTTATAAACTCCATTTGTTGACAGTGTCACTTAGAGCGTTGAGGATGTGTAACGCAATACATTCATTGTTCAATTAACTTTGCAAAAATATTAGAACTAGCTATAATAGCACAAGAGGACGATTAGTGGGTTATTGTACTTGCAAACACTAGTAGTAGACAAAGGTAGGACCTACCAGTTTGCCCCCCCTAAGAACCTTCAGTGAAAGTTAGTGTTTTAAGCATCTGCATATGGTTAGTGATGTTAGTGATGTTAGAATACATTTTTGCAAGACTAACCATAGACAATAGGAGCTTTTGCTGAAAAAAAGTAGATATCCCTTGTCTTGTTTTAATGTGGTAATGAGTTCAGAACCAGTGGTTTGCTGTACTCAGCAAATGGGACACAGTAATCCTCTGGCACTCGCTGCAATAAAAACATGATCATGTGATTATGTATCATGTAATCCTATTGGGTGACCACAAAAACGTCCTCAGAATTAGTTCTAGTCAAGATTATTAAACGAATGCTCCAATCATCTGAAGGCAAAGCTGCACTGATATCTATTAATGTGAAAACCACCGTAATTTGCTTGTACATGGGTGCTATATGATGCACATATAGAAAAAAAACAATGCTGTGTGAGTGTATTAAAAAACATTCAACCCATACCTCATCTTTATCGTGCACTTGGATATACAGAGGTAGTGCAAATCCAACCTGTGCCAGCTCAGGTATACTGACACTATACTCTGAGCTATTAAACTGTGGGGCATTATCATTGATGTCAATCACCAAGATGTTGAATGTTGTAGTCACAGTGGCATCGGATGGGCTACGATCATCCAGCAGCTCAGTTCCCTAAAATAAAAATACACAGACAAATAGTATAATAATTTTTTTTAAAAAAAACATTATGCAAATCAAACATAACCATTGTTTCTTAATAAGAGGTTAATAAGAGTTGCAGTCCAACAACAGCAAAAAATATATTTTTAATACAGATTAATTACAGTATATGAATAAACTATTTCATGTTAGATAGTAATGTTCCTATGCACACTAAGCATGTTATATGTATTGCAGCAAAGTAGTTATTTGGCACAACATCTTCCCCATGCACACAGAGTTTGCCACAATTGAGTAAAAACAATCCCATATTGACTTCAAAATTGCAGCTTAAAACCCTTCTAGTGTCTAATATATTTTATATCAAGGTACTGAACACTTTAATATGGCTGATATAGGCCTAGGCCCAATGTCTGTATGCCAACTGTAGTGATGGCTTGGTAGCATCTCTGGTGATAAGCAATCTAATTGGTGTAGCTTGGTATCAAGAGACCAGGGGGACCTATCTTGTCTACTTTTCAGGTCAGCTTCCTTTAAAGGTTAGATCATTAAAAAAGTACCAGCATAAGCAACTTCATCAAGATGTACAGGCAGTTGTGCTCCCTGGGTGTAGTTGCAGATATCCTGAACAGGGGATGGCTCTACACATTTCTGAAAGAATCCTGCTGTCATCATGTCTTTCCAAACGGCATTCAACTAGAACAATTAATTACTAATAAGAAAACAACGAACGGCAAATAAACCAGGCAGGCCAACCGTCACCCTCTGTCTAGATGTATGACCAGATCCTTAAACCATTTTTAGAAACTGTTCCAAGTGGTTACTTCTGTTTATCCAATAATTCATAGGGGAGGGTGATGATGTATTAGGTTGTTTTGAAAAATATGCTTTTAAACTTTTAAACTGGTAAAAAAAAAACCCACATTGATTTCAGATAGAATGTTGTATTTTTATAATAGAATAAAGGATGTTTCATTGGTATCTTTAATTTTAAGGTATTGTCACCAATACCAGATAACTAAGTATACTATATAATTTTTGCCTTCCTTACTTGATTCAATGTTTATAAGCGGATATGAGAAAACCAAAAACGCATTTATGAGGCAAAAGTAAATAATAACAGCAAATGATATATTACAAACATCGATGATATATTTAATTACTTAGAATTGTTATTGATTTTTTTTCTTCAGGTGAAAGTATACAAACAATACAAGGGAAGAATGTCAAAATAGGTTAAATTACAAACCCACAAAACAAGTACTAAATGAAAAAAATATAATTCTCCCCATGCTCTTAGAGCATTAAAAACATAGGGGGGAATGATGCGGCTTCTTCCCTTGGCACATGTATAGCAGTGTGGGTCAGTGGGAATCCTTGAAGACATCAACTGCCCACAGGGTGGAACGCCTCAAAAGGCTGACTAGTCCTATGGGCATTTTTATTAGGGGTTCCAAGGGATGTTCATAAGAAGGGGCTTAACAGTATTCCCATCTTTCCTATTTTTCTCCATGCTCCACTATTTTGAGCATACAGTACCCTAAAGGGAAGACACCCGAAGTATAAGTCCATAGGTACTCGAAATATAAATCTGGTCCTGGATGACCTGAAAATTATGAAACTCAAAGTCACGAAGGTCAGCTTGTGGCTAAATAAACTCCCAATATAACCAGAGGAACGCAAGCTTCTTCCACTAGCAAAAGCAGGAAAGTGACCCGAAAGAAGCAATAAGGGCTGCGTTCTCCCTGTTATAAATGCTTACTTAAGCTACTTATGTATGTTCTTTTAATGTGCTTTTATTGCAGTTTACTTTAGATCTTTTTTCACATATCACAAATATTTTTCTCAAGATATTTTTCCATCCACAAAACACAGCTATAACATCACAATAAGCTAACAGAATCTGAAAAGCAAAGTCAAATAAAGGAATCCACAATACATCGGCTCTCGAAATACAATGTACACTACAGACATCCATTACCTTTCTTTAAGGGAAAAGTAAATTGAATAAAAAAAAGTAATGGGAATCAGCCGTTCTCTTCTTCTTGATCTGACAAACTGGTCATTGTGTAGACAAGACCTTGTCAAAGGTAACAACGACTTTATAAGAAAAAAGGCCTGTCACGATCACGATTCTCCGTGTTCTGTCCCAAGCATGAAGATGGAGTTCCTTCTGTTTTTTCTTCTCATTCCAATTAAAGAAAGAAATTGAAAGATCTGGCCACCTGGAGTACTTCTATGATGATAATAGTGTATCGAACGAGTGAAAGAGGCTAAAAAGATTCTTATAGGAGGTCAAGTGCTGTAATTATGTGTCACTCTCCAGGTCTGTAAGAACGGTGTATCGTTAAGGACTGACAAATGATCCATACACCTTTGGCATAGCCCGGGCGCTGTCCCAATCAATGAGGCCGCTAACCAGCAGCTGATCTGCAGCCAGCTCCACAATCCTATACCAGGAGCATTTCTGTATGTTCCCAACCAAAAGGCCAACTCCATATTGATTTTAATTAGAAGCCTGGGATCAGATAGAGAGGAGCAACAGTTCTAGCTGAACATCTGAAGTGGTGGCACATTCGTTTTACGCTTCAGTGCTGTTCCAGGATGCAGGACGGATACCGATCTGCAATAACCGTATCGCTACAAATACGTTAAATGCTTATAAATTATGACAATGAGATATCCTGTGATAGCTTAAAAAGAGATTACATGGTATGTGTGATTAAAGTAAACCAAGTAAAGAAATGTGGTGATGATGTTTAGCGAGAAAAGTCAATTAACAGAAATGCACAGCAAACCAGTGAAGTGTGTCAGTCTTTTTTAGAATAAATTCACGTAATGATTAATACCTCTAATTCATTTTTAAAATTAATAAAAAAAACCAAAACATTAAGTTATTTTAAACAAAGAAAATAAATGTAATGTAACATTAAAAAGGTGAACACATGTTTGTTTTTATTTAGATCATGTGCAGGGACAAAACCAGTTATCGTGGTGAGACAAGCAAGTTCAAGGTTGGCAGCAAGGTTCAGAATGGCAAAGCGGGCTAGGTCAAGTTTCCAGGAGATCAATCAGTTCAAAAAGCAAAGAATGCTAAGACTCTAATAATAGACTCTTCGTGTAGATACCGAAGCTCAGTAGAATAGCCGTACACTTGTATAGTAAACTGCAGGTGGAATTCTTAGGCAAGTACTACAGGGTGCTAGGGGTTAATGCAGGAAAAATGGTCAGACACAGCCGGGTACGGTTCACTAAGTGGGTAGTCACCACTGTATGGTACAATGGTACACAGGTAGGGCAAATCAGAAACAGAATCAATAGGCAGGAGAGTAGTCAGGCAAGCCAATGGTAAAAACAGCAAAACATGAATCCAATATATCAATATATTTTGGATTTTTAAACACACTGTTTGTTTGTTGCAGCGGCTTTAGATAAGGCCTGTTGAATGTTATCCCAGGGGACTGGTAGCTGGATCACATATTGGTCTACTGCAGGGACTGATGTTTCATTAAATGGGCACGACAAAGATAAAGATCAGCCAGTTTAGAAAAACAATCCACCGCAGCAAATATGACTGTATTTCCCTCTGAAGGGAGAAGGTCAACAGCAAAATCCATGGTCAAGCGGCTTCAGGGACAAGTAGGAACAGGGAGATACTGAAAGCGTTTGTCAGGTCAGGAATGGGAGGCTTTACCGGTGCATGCTACTATGAAATCTGTACAATCAGACTGTATTTCAGGCCACAAGTATCTGGAGATAACATCCTCAGTCTGTTGAGCACTAGGGTGTCCCAAGAAGTGTGATGAATGAGCCCATACCAGAACATTGCATCTCTCCATTTTGAAAGCAAACATAGTGCTAGCGGGCCAGTTACAGTGGACAGGAACTCTAGACTGGAACTTCTGAATTTGATTAAATAATGGAGATAACAACTGAGTGGAAACAGATGCAGCAATCTGCAAAGGAGGTCACATCAGGTTGGATCATAACCGGTGCTGTGGTACAGATTGTTTGAGCTGAGTGAAGGCTTGGACTGTCTCTTCAGACCAACATTTGGCATCCATCCACTTCTTAGTTATGGTGGTGAGGGGGCAGTGATCTTAGAATACTCTTGATTATTTTTCTATAATAATTGGGAAACCCTAGGAAGCGCTGGGAGGGTCTTAGAGCCTGGGTTTGAGGCAATTCCGTAATTTCAAAACCAAAAGCCAAAATTATGTGTCCAAGGAAAGGAACACGAATCATCCGATTAATCGAAAAAATAATCGGCCGACTAATTGATTATGAAAATAATCATTAGTTGCAACCCTAATAAAGAAATTCCAAGGGTCAATTACAGCAAAACATGAATCCAATAAAGCTAACAAGATAAGCAAGATCCCAATGTGCAGAGCACTTCTAGATTTTTAAATCCGGCACCCAGACTGCCCTGCGTCCTGCCGCGCGTCACTGGAGCTCCTCCGGTATCCCCTTGCAGACAGGACAACGTGGCCGGACATGAATGGCGCTCGTACACCTCTCTGGTGTGTTACTAATGGGAGAGCCATCGGCGTTAGATCCAAGAGAGATAATAAGGCTCATCTAAAAGAAATCATCTTAAATCATCTACTTCAAAATAAGCATTTCATAAATTGTAATTTTTTATTTTTTACTAATCCTAAACTACCTTGCGTGATGCACACTCCATACATCAACACCAAATGGTCCCCTAGAACATCTAGAGTATTAGTTAAAAAGTAAAGGTAATGTTTACTTGCTCCTCAGGCGCAGACAGAACACTTGTGGAGCAGAAAGAAGTAGCATACGCCACAGACTTACAGTGCCAGGCTCACAGAAAACGTACCTATTCAGATACGCATACAGCAAACTTTTCCAATACCATAACATATATATACTATGTACAGGGCAAATCAATTACAGTAATGAATAGCTGTTAAAAAGCGAGATTTGTAAGGTGTTCATGGATGATCACTTCTCAAAAGAATGCACTTACGTTTGCTCCTCATGTAAGACAGTTCGGTATTACAACTGTTTGTAACAATTAATTAGTATTTAAAATGACACTATCTCTCTCGTTCCCTCTGAATACTTTGTGTCTTTTTACAACCCATCCTCAGACTGTAAGATTGCAAGCAGACCATCCTTACCTAATGTATCAATTTGTCGTAGTTTGTCAATTCTGTTTTTTCAATTGTTGGCACTACTTAGTAATTAAAAGTGAATTGTTCCACTACATATCTTTATCTAATAGAGCCAATAAATCTCCTACATATTTGTTGCATTGTATCGTATGAATTTTATTACCTTAACAGTTAAAATAAATCCAGAAGTATATAGAGGGTTCTCTCTGTCAAGTTGTCCATTCAGTGTCAGGGCTCCATTGATATAACCCAAAGCAAAGATACTGTTGGTGTTACCTAAAATCAAGAAATTATACAAAAAATGTCAGAATCCAATACATGGTCACTGCATATGTATTAAAAGTACAGCCTGAGGTATAGATATAGTAACAGTGCCCTTGCTAGCTTTGATTAAATTACACATTTCAACAAATGTAGAGTTACAGAAGTTACACATATAATGTCGGACAGATGGAAAAAAGCAATTACCATACATAAATGACATAATACTGAAACAAGGTTAAACTGATATATTTATTGCTGCACTGCTGAGAAGTTAATGATTCATTAAAAACATTATGAAAAAGTACACGTGTTCCAATTCAGCACTTGACTTGCTGGACAGCAACACAACTATTCTGATGCAGGGAAAGAACAAGATTTCATCAAATGCCTTTACATGGATAAAGAAAAACATGAAATATAATAATTTAGAAACATGTCCCAGTGTAGCATACAATATCCACTTTTAATTATAAATCAGGATATTAATCTCTATGTGACGTGTATTGTATTTTATCATTGTCAATTATCTTTTTTATTATTTTTATCATGTTAAGAACCTAATGTCTCCACATTCCAACTCCCCTGTTAAAAAAATAAAGAAATTATATATATATATATATATATATATATACACTATATATTATATAGATATAGATATATAGATATATATATATATATATATATATATATATATATATATACTATATATATGCACTTGGGGCATAAGAATCCCAAAAACAGAATATAGCATTGGGGACACTATTCTGTCAGAGGACAACAGAAGAGTGGGACTTAGGAGTAATAGTGTCTGAGGCAGGCAATGCCATAAAGCAGAAGGAAAAGCAAGCAGTGGCGAGGGTTGTATAGCAAAAGGCATTACTAGCAGGAAGAAGACGGTGGTCATGCCATCTTCATCTTACAGATTTCAGGTCAGGCATTACCTAGAGTATTGTGTACAGTTCTGGAGATGCCATCTCAAGAAGATATACTTAAGAGAGTTCAGTGAAGGGCTACTAAGATGGTAAATGGTATGCAGGAAAACACTTATCACAAAGAAGATTTCAATTTGTATAGCGTGGAGGAAAGAAGAGAGAGGGAAGATAGTAACATTTAAATAGTTTTAACAAAGTACAATTTATTTCAAAGGAGGAGACGTTATAAAAAGAGATCAAAGTCTAAAACCAGGAGGTCAGTTGTTTAGATGCAATGCAATGGAGTTTAACTTTGTTGTTCTCATTTACTGCACCCACGCAAATTATATATTTTTTTCAGGACAAGAAGGGTTTTCTTGACATACTGTTATTTTGATCATCTCAAATAATGTACTATAAAACAAAACATGTTGAAAAACACTTTTTCTCACTTTTATATGAAAAAAATTGTTTACTCATCTACAAAAGCTAATGAAAAAAACTGCAAAACAGATCATTTTTTTTTTGCTCTTTCTGGCAAGCTATAGAGCAATAACTACATTTTTTTTCTAAAATTAGCAATAGTGACATTGTAACACTGATATCAGCCATGAATCCCTTAATTACTCCTCATGGGTACATTTCCAAAAGAAGACCACCAAGGGTATTTAACGTGGAGCATTTTGACACCGTTTTACCACCAATCCTTGCCAAAGTTTGCAGAAGTAGAAAAAATAAATTGGTGATTGTTTCAATCAACTTGCAATTCAAGTACAAATTTACTGAAAATGTAAAGGGTTAATGAGAAACAATATGTGTTCAGCAACATTAATTCATTACATTTAACCTTTCTTTATTTAATATATATATATATATATATATATATATATATATATATATATATATATATATATATATATATATACAGTACATACAGTACATACAGTGCCCTCCAGAGAGGAATCATACGGCGCCCTGGAACATTTTGTTGGTGTTGCTGAGGAAAGTAAGCTCCTAAGCTCTTTCCAGTAGCAGGACGCCCTCTCATATTGGAAAATGTGGGAAATGCGATTCCTCCGGAGGGCGCTCTTACATATTTTTTCCTATTGTTGATTGCTTCCTAAGCACATTTCACATCAATTGTCATTAACAGGATGTGTTTCTGTATGCCTGGCACGTCAATTGTTGCAATGGGTGTGAGTCTTTACATCAGGAAATATGGGCCAAATTGTTCAGATTCAATGTTTGTATGCAAAAAGTGAAAAAATGGCCAGAACACAGCATAGCATTAACCTTGTCCAGCATCTCAGCTATCACATATAGCTTTGTACTGCCCACACACATGGAAGTTTTGCACTGATGAGGTTAACAACACACAAAAGTTTTAGAGTACTAAAGGAATTAACTACACACACATATAAAAGTTGCACTTCAGCATTGAAGAGGTTAATTACAAACATATGAGAGTCTTGCACTGGTGATGTTAACATACACAAAGGTTTGCACTTCAGCGATTAACTATATACAGGAAAAGGATGAAAAGCCTGAGAGGTTAGTGGTTTGCTATGCTAAGAGCATTAGTTACAATATATTGGCTACATTGTATCCAGTCTCGTCTGACAGAGGAAAGCACTTGGTGCCAGCTGTTACATTGTATCTCACATTAAGGAGCCATCTATGCAGCTTTTACTGTCAGAGGGGGAGACCAGGCTGTTAGACAACAGCCCTTTTCCTCTCAAAACCAGCTCTCAATAGTGACAAACTATTCTAATTACTGTTCAGACACACTATTCTTGGTCTCTTAATAGGTATTCCATAAAATTCATCCACACTACCATAATGTAATGAATGACATGAAATCAATCAGAGACACATCATGTGTTTTGTTTTAATGTTACTCTTGCATCAACTTAGGCACTGACGACAGAGAGAGGGGAGGTAGCAAGAGAATGATTTTTATAAAAAAGGAAGAGAGAGTGAAAGACAGCGAGGGAATGAAAGAGAAAGAGCAGAGAAGAGAGAATGATAAGAGAACAAAATAAAGTTTGAGACAGAGGGGGTTAATTAAATAATCGCAGTGTTTTCAGGTTTTCAACTCTCACTCAACTATTCATTATGAAGGACCAAAACTGGAAAGTCTCTCTGGCATGACGTGTGAGCTAGCCCTGTATAGTGCATAACTCAATGCATACTGAGACTCTGAAGAAATCTCAGATTTTAACATTACGTTACACAGGGTCAGCCGAGCTCTTACTGCAGCAGAGGCTCACTTTGTATAGTGAAGCCAAAGAACTCAAAAGCAACTCTTCCACAAATGAACCTGTCAGTTTCCCTTAAGTGAATAAACACAAGAGATTGAGATAGCATGGAAAAGAATAACAAGGAGATGAAGGGGAATGAGAGAAAGTGGAGAGAACATTAGTATGGGGAGAGTAATAAATTAATAGTAATACATTAATCTTTAGTGGGGAAAAAAATAACGTTCTTGACTAGAAAAAAAAGGAGCCCATTCAATATTCTCTAAGGGTACTCTTTTAAATATTCAGTTTTCCTACCCGAATACTTCCAAGGAAATATTTGTTTTATCTTAACTTTACTGGAAACATTTAATATGACAAATACGCACTCAGCTCATTAATTTCCAGCAATTCAGTCTATGAAGTGGAATATTCCCTTGTTACAATCACATTTATTATACACAGGTTTAACCCCTTGGGAACCAAAAGGGTGGATAAGGCATTGGATTTCAACATGACGTAACTCCTCCTTGCAGTTACATGATTAACTGATAGAGTTAAGAAGCCACACTCATCGTTTACCTCATTGTTTTAAAGAAGTTACCACTCATGAAGCCAAGCGCCTTGTGTTTTGTATTGAGGATGGGTTGTCAAGTGTAACAAAAGATTTCATTTATAATAGATGGTTGCGTGACAGATTCCTTACTTGCCACCTGTATACTAGGTATTTCCAAATCAGGAACAGAAAAAGAACATGTGTCTTAAAGATCTTATATGTAATCAGTCTAGAGATACTGTATCTTGTAAAACAATCCTGCTAACACTAGATTATAGTTTACAAATGAACTATAAACAATATTACGTTACGGTATACACAGTATTTATAGAAAGGACGTTGAAGGGTGTGAAATTACAAGGTGACAACAGGATACATGGTGACATAATAATTTAGCTAGAAAGAAGGATTCAAGTCCATCAAACGTAACCTTGCTCTTGGTCCAGAAGGGGCAAAAAAAAAGAGGAAAAACACATTTTTTTACTCCAAATGACAATCTTATATCTCACTGGATAAACAAGTTATAGTGAATCCGGTCCTTGTGGCCAATTAGATCCCTGTGTTTTATTTTTTACTAAAAAGTCACCAAGACCATATTTCAAGGCATTTAGTGCAATGTCTGTGGGAAGTGAATTCCACATTCTTACTGTTCTAACTGAAAGAAAGCTTTTCACTGATTTAAGTAAATCAAATAAGTTCTTATCTACAGGTCTGAATGGATGACTTGTTCATTTCACATTGTCCCCATATGTATTTATATACTGTAATAATATCATATCCCCTCCAAGAAGTCCTTTTCTAATGTACACATATGTTATTTTTAGAAAATGATATTAATAAATGTATGTGAAAAAACACCCAGAAGTTGTTGGCATGCGTATATCTCAATTACAAGTGGCAGTTTTAAGCAGGAAATGCTGTGATATTTCTTAAAACATCAAAGTAAAAAATATACATCATAAGGATGTGTTCCAAAGTCTGCATTTCTGAAACCTTTAGCCTTTAAGACAGAGCAATTTGACAGGCCTAAGAAGGTTTACCCACATTTGCTGATAGATACCCATCACCAATCAAAAAGCCTTTCGTTTCTATTTGAAGAAAAGACATTTGAAAACTGGTGACCTGATGCATATTCTAGGCAGTAGGTAAAATTCTTATTTGGAGTAATACATTCTAAATTTCCATTCAACTAGTTTTCATCACATTCAAGCATTCATAATTAAACATGTCTACATATATCTATCTATATCTATCTGGTTCTTGTTTTCCCTTTTTGTATCCCCAGTGTATCACATGCCCTTTTGCCTGACCGGGTCCTGGCCATAATCCTCTGGTACTGTTTCTCGGCTAGAACCCGAGCAATTGCCCGCAGACTTTAACCCCCTCATAACCCAGACACCATTGACCCCACCAGAGCTCTCTTTCGTGGAGTTAACCCACAGGTGGTGGGGTACAGACCAGGGGTGATTTGGAGAGGGAGCCCCCGAAGAATCTCCAGTCTCTGTAACTTCCAGAAGAGCAGGGGTCAGCCGGCGCAGTTTACGGAACACACACCCTGCAATATCGCGGGGAAACTTGAAACTGCTACCGCTCGGGATCCCCACAGCGGATCGGGTCGCTTTTTGTATAGAATATTTCTTGAGAACTCAAGCTATCCATCAATACCCCCGGATCTCCGCCGCTACCTCGAGATCAGCACGAAAACAACGGGTTGGAGTTATACGGATATTGCTGAGCTTGGTGGCCTGAGTATGGCACCAGGCTGTCTGGGCAGGGCGGGGGTATGTTAATGAGATTTATGGCTCTTTCATTGTTAGAGTGGTGTATATAAGGCTGTGTGTTTCCCAATAAAGTGTTGTTATTCACCTGGACATTAGTCTCGTCTAATGCTTCAGGGGCTCGCTGTATCACTCAGCACCGTATTTGGCTACGTCTCAGCGGGCTACGGTGCTACTACATCGAGAATACAGAACCGGTTCATGATCCCTTCCTCGCAGTATTGTCTAGCGCTGGAAGCGGTTAACCCTTGCAGTTTCTGGGAGGAAGCAACGAACAACTGACGGGTGTACCCAGTCGGGGTACAGGGCGTCCCATCACACAAACCATTTTTTTTTTATTTCATCCATCATTTGTAAATTTTGCTAGTTTTATTAAAATTCCCATATAGCTCTTTATTGTGTCCTAAACCCTTTAAATATATTTTTGCTGCAAAGCAACATTTCAGAGAGTTGGGTAAATACCTCCACTAGTCCCTTCGACATTATTTGTGAATAACCTTTACAATTTTACTTGACATGTGTACACTGGGATTTGATTCTAAACATGGAACCCTGACAGTGACCTTTATTGGTGAAAGAGAGAGAAAATACTATCTACAGATTCTATAAAAGAGCTGCAAATTACCTATTACACATTAACTACTACAAGAAATGTAGGTTAAGTTTTATGCTAGTTCATCACCTGTGCATTCTCTGGTACTCAAATGATATAACTTCTCAATAGGCTACATGATTTAAATGACTGGAGTACAGACACCAGTTAAAAGCAGCAAAACTTAAATTGTAACATTATTTAGGACCAGTGCTTATAGCCACAATGATTGTTTCAAGACGTGAAGCTTTCAATGTTTAGTTTCCACTTTTTCTGAGTCTGAATAAATAAGACGTCTTATGTCGACATCATGGAATCAACTAAATTAATGGTTTTCTTCTAAAGTTTTACCTGGGCTATGCTTAATTGCTCTGCAGTAGCCAAATTAAAGCTACCTCAATCTGTATGACTTGTTCTTCTTTTCCATGGACAAAACAAGTGATACACAAACTATATAACCAACAAAAGGGGAAAAAAAACATCTGATAAGGCTGGCTGCTCACTTAATCTTATCAAGTAGCTGATTCACATATAGCTTAGATCAATAAGTTGCTTTGCTATTGATTTTTCCAAGAGCTTCATTCTGTGTTCTGATACATATATTCAAAGAAATTCTTACTTAGACAAATATTAAATGTATTTACACATTGAGAAGACAAGTTGACAGTAATGTGTAATAATAACCAATTTCCATGCACTCTTCATTACTGTGTGCCTTGGAAATATTTTGCAACTGATGCCTTATATATATATATATATATATATATATATATATATATATATATAGTTGCTGCAGAGTTGTCAGCTGCACATCCATGATGCAAATCTCCCATTCCACCGCATCCCAAAGGTGCTCTATTGGATTGAGATCTGTTGACTGTGGAGGCCGTTGGAGTACAGTGAACTCATGTCATGTTCAAGAAACCAGTTTGTGACATGGTACATTATCCTGCTGGAAGTAGCCATAAGAAGATGGGTACACTGTGGTTGTAAAGGGATGGACATGGTCAGCGACAATGCCCCTCACACCATTCCACCACTACCACCAGCCTGAGCTATTGACACAAGGCAGGGTGGATCCATGCATTCATGTTGTTTACGCCAAAGCCTGACCTTATTTGAGGGGCCTATGTTGCAGCTGGAATCGAGACTCATCGGACCAGGCAACGTTCTTCCAGTCTTCACTGGATTTAGTGATTTCTATACAAATCACTTTCAGCAATAATTGATTTGCCCAAACATGATGATGGTTATGAAAAAGTGTGTATTTGTTTTTTTAATAATATGTTTATATTCTCCTATTACTTGTTGTTGTGATACATGCTGCATGCACTTTGTGCAGACTGGGCTTACAAACTTTCTTTCAGAGCAACAGTAATTCTCAATTAACTGTTTTAATTTAAATTTTGTGTGATTGAAAATAATTTACACCCGCCTTTACCTTTTATAGTACAACAATAACATGCTTTAGATAGGATGTCCAGTTACCAGTTTGACGAGGAAGGCCCAGCATGTTTTTCTTTTCCATGCAACTTTTCACATAATGTATTTTTAGTCAATGAACCAACCTGGTCAATTTGCTGTGGCATGTATGAAGGCCATGGTCATGTATGTGCAAACAATAAGAGCTTACACATATTGCCACTGAAATCCTTTTTGGCAGCTGGGTTCATGGCAGAACCCAGATCCATTCTGTTATTTGTTGTTAAGAGTGGCCAGCTATAAGAAAGGCTAGAATGATAACTTTGTGGATTTGAGAGGATTTTAAATACCATGACGGGAATTCAACATACCAGCAAACAGTCTTTAAAGTCTTGTGGACAGCTTACTTTATCAACATAATCACATTTACATCAGAAAAACAAATACTTATATTCTCTGGTTCTCTACAATTTGAGATGCACTAGACTATTATAGAATGTTGCAAAACTTTTGGGGGACAGAAAGTGGTTAGGAAGCAATGAGTTAGGAGACAAGCCTCTGATGTGCCTAGGTGGGGATTATTTATGAATAAAAAGCTGTCCTGTCAGGGCTGCACTTCATTGAAATGAATCTGTTATGGTTGATGTGGTCTGTGGAATCTGCAACAGAGGCACTTTTCAGTGTATAAATATCCAATCAACCTCAGGAACTATTTCTCTCGCTTAACCTTGAGCTTAGTTTTTCTGCTCCCCTTAAACAAATACATAGATTTTCCTCAATCCAAACACAAGTTTGCAACTGCATTATTAACACAAAACTGTTGTTAACTCCCTGGAGCATCTAAAAGCACCTATATTTTTTTTTATACGTACCTGAATGATTTCTGCACCTTAAAAGAAGATTTTAAACTAATACAAAAATAAGATATCTGTAACATATATTCTATGGTCATTTGTTTAGTATAACTGCCTCGGCCTCTCTTATTCTCCTAGTTATTTTGGGGTGCGATGTTTACACCATCCATGCACTGTCTAGAATGTCTACTGGGAAAGCAGAATATGGACTGCTTGAGTTACAACCATTTGTATTTGTACATTTCCAACAGTACAATATCAAAAATGTTTTCAGGCTAAAAATGAAATTGAAGAACATTTAAGGCATTATTAGAGTAGGTCTGAGGCAAAGAGAAATTAGTTGGACATTCCACAATTTCTGTGCAAATTGAACACTCTATGCCAGAATTGTTCACATTTGAAAGAAAAGAAAACCTGCTGGTCTTTTCAAAGGAAATTAGATTTAATCAAAATTGATTATGGTAGGGAGTTGAACATTGGTGATATTATCACTTAGTGATTGCATAATAAATGTGCAATTAGTGACAACATAGGTTCCATAGAGATGGGCTCATAAAAGCCCTTAATAAGATTCAACGAGATTTGGAAGTGCAAGAGTAAGGACATTACTTTTTCATGAGGTATTTAGCAGACCCTTCATACTGCAAAGTTAACACAGCCAGTGTCAGATAAATCGCTCCTTACATTATTCTATCATTTGATACATAGCATTGTATACTGCTGTGGTAATGTTTAATCCCCAATATATACACATTTCTACCTGGAATTTAACGCAGTCTTTATGAAAGCATCTACAAAGCAATTTTCAAGGTCAATTTACTGCTATGTATTGGAGCATGCCTAAGCCTAAAGCTAAGTTTTCACTTTTCTAGATGTCCTATTTTCCTGTCCTAAACCCTCCATGCTGTACACTTCATGTTCTGTTCAGGTTTGTATGAAGAAAGCAAATTAATCTCTGTTAACCCAGAAAGCTGACCAAATGAAATGTATTTTCTGGAGCATGCCCCATTATAGAATAAGTCATTTGCTTAGCCTAGAAATGAGTGATGGGATGGCAAAGCCACTGCAGCTTCAGATTTTCTTCATAAATCTGCCAAAATGTTGTGTGGATTACGTCCCAGGATTAATTACAGTATGTGTCCTTCAAAGAAAGCCATGACCTCGATCATCTGCTGATTTTAGCTGTTTATACTTTATCAGGCAACTTGAAAACATCATACTTACACTCAAAGTGTATACAAACGACTGATCAAATAGCCAGAGTAACCTACTGTGAACAACAAGTACAAGCATTTAAAAATTACATACAGATAATAGGCAAAAGGCCTTTAGTTGGTCTAAACAGTGGAATAAAGCAAAATTCAGGGTTTATGCTAAAGATGAAGCTTATTTTAAGTGTGTGTGCTTTTTAAGGAAAGATTTCAGATGTAGACTATTTTTGAGCCACACAAAATCTCAATCTTTATCTGTTTGTAGAACACGATTACTAACATCATACTGGGATTGACTGGAGATCTCCCCTTCCAATTCATAAAGAGGCCATTAGTAGGCTAAGCAGGGCACATAGAGATGAGGTAGCAAGGAGAGAGGAATCCATGGATGGATAGTTTTGGAGAGATTGTTTGATCTATTCATCAAGGCATGACTGGACCCCAATAGACCTGCGACCCAGCATTTCCAGGGGCCATAACAGATAATCTGCCTTTGAAGTGGCCTTGACAATGAAAGTTAGGAATCACTATCTTAAACAATGGATATGATTTCCCATAGGCTGTACAAGTACACGCTTCTACATAAAAAAACATTCGACAAATGTAACATGTCATAATGTCTAATGCACAGATTAATGAAAAAAGAAACACCTAAAGGCATACTGACTGGTTAAATACATTTAATGCAGTACGTATAGGTGTTACTTAAACTATAACATGAGCTTAAATCCAAAATCAAAAAATACTACAGATGCCCTTAAAAGTAAATAAGTAAGATTTTACATTTTTGGTGCAAGGCATAGCGAGACAAAAACAATAAAAAATTAGTGGGATAGTATGTAGGGCCCTGTGCAACACCAAATCTACAGAAATGATGGCCTCTGCACAAACAATAATGTCACACACTGATCATAGGATCAGTCCTTCCCTGAAATTAACACCCAGTCCCTGCTCGCTTGTCATAGTGGCATCCATAGTAGCAGAAAAGTGACGCTCATATCGTAAATCACTAGTAGCCATGTCATCCAAAATGAAGTCATATAGATATTAACAGCATATTCTACTCTTAAAAACTAAAGGAGAGCTGGTAGAAAAACTGGTAGGCATATAGAGGTGGCACAAAACAATAGTGCTCTGATAGAATACATTTCATATGTTACGGTCTAGAATAGTTTGTTAGCCCTTTGCCTTCTATACAAGTAAGTCTGTTCAAATTGTCATTAGTACTGTATATTGTTGATTTTAATGGTTGCTAATTTAGTATTCTCTCCCTGTAAAAGGAGAAATCTACTGTAATACATGGGTTTATGAAATGTCTCTGTAACACAATATAAACAGCGGCCATGCTCAACATGTCTAATACTGCAGAAATTAAATGTGTTGGACTCTACAATTGGGTTATAAAATAGATCTTGTTATCACACTGGATGGCAACACAGTGACACTACCATCTCAGCAAAGCTTGCAATTAACTTTCCCAGCGGTCTCCGTACCAGATGAGCTGCAGCTGCAATAAATAGTTCCTAAAATATTTTTTTCTCTCCTCCCCAAAATTTAAGTGGAATCAAAGGCATGCTGTGCTCAGACTGTAAGGCAGGCTAATCACTGGCTCTTTTGATGTTTTCTGTGTGATTCTTTCCCATGATAGCTGTGCCCACAGAGCTGCACCCAGTGGTCAGGATTAATGGTTGCTTGCCATTCACGCTAATATATCTGGGTGGGAATGAGCAACTCTGGCTATGTTAGCAAAATGATATGAAATGTAAATTGGAAAACTTGCCAGGAGATAAATGAAAAAGGATGCCTAGAATGGAGAAACCTGATTAACGTGTATTTTTTTCTATTAGCCTTACTAACCATGTAAATACCTGCAAGACAATCTTAGATGACTGTGAGAAAATGCATATTTGATCAGTCCTATGGCTATTAAAATATCATTTGCAACATTTTTTACAGATCAATCAATAAAGAATGCATTTCTAGACTGCTAAGTGTAACATTCTAAATCACTTAAATGGAATAGTTTTATATTAATCCCAAACATGAAAACAATGTTCTGACATTGCAAAGTTCTACTTTAATATTCTAAGGTAAATTGCCTTAACTAGAAGTCTGTTGGGCAGCTTAATGCCTGATTCCTTTTTGAATTATGATGGATTAGCTACAGTGAGATAACCCTTTATAATTTATTGTTAGATCAGTGAGATGACGTTTCTGAAATCTTCCTCTGCAGGAGCACCCCATCCCTTCTTACAGTAGATGTTTACAGGGGGTTGACTCTTGATAATGCATAATACGGTATTGGAATGTTACACTCTACTGCAAACTCCCTTCTATGTAAATCTACCATAGCAGAGCATTAGCCATAATGCACACTATGCCAATGCCTGGTCGGTCTGTGCCCAATATACATAGGGCAATAAGTAGCATATTGCTAGATCAAATTTTTTTTTTTCAAATATGGTCATACTGTCCCCGTGTACTATTCGGGACATCTTTAAAGCCGGCCCCTTAATTTACTGCCATCAAATCATATATACTTTTAAACTAGATACCTCAAGGTATTTAAAATGCTAGTATTTTAACTCTTTCCATGCATCTTTTTTGTGTTTTTTTTACACACATTCTACTTTAGGTATGAAAATAGAGCTCCTGGTATGTGTCACTTCCAAACAACACATCAATATGTGTTTAGCAACATCTCTCGAGTACAGTGATACAGTAGCGTACCTAGGGGGGGGGGTTGCGGTCCGCACCGGGTGCCGCTCATCAGGGGGGTGCCAACTTGCCGACAGTAATGTCCGCCGCTGGAGGAGCAGGCTCGCAAGGGAGCAGTATCTGAGGTTTTTAACAGACCCCTGGCCCCCTTGAGTGATTTTAAGTCGGTTCAAGGAACTCCCTTGAACCCGGCTTAAAATCACTCAAGGGAGCCGGAGGTCTGTTAAAGACCTCCGATACCGCTCCCTTGCGATCCGCGCGGCAACAGCTGCTGTGCGCCGGGGTTTGTTGTCAGTTCCCGGCGCACAACACTGGAGCCGCACCCACCGCTGTACGTGCCCTCCGAACCGGAAGAAGACAGAAGAACTGAAGAAGAGGAGCGAAGAGGATGAAAAGGAGCTGTAAGGAGAAAAGAGGAAAGGTAGGAAAGCATGAGAGTGACAGTGAGAGTGAGAGTGGATTAGTGTATGTGTGGATTAGTATATGTGTGGATTGGTATATGTGTGGATTGGTATATGTGTGGATTGGTATATGTGTGGATTGGTATGTGTGTGGATTGGCATGTGTGTGGATTGGTATGTGTGTGGATTGGTATGTGTGTGGATTGTTAAGTATGTGAGAGTGATGGGTGTTTTCCATTTCCAATGTATTTTTCATTATATAATTATGCTTTAAAGTACATCATAACTCCCATCACTCTATACTGTTCCATACAGTGGCAGAGCTGGGAGATAGAGGCCTTGTACTCCCACCACAGGACTCCTGAAAGGTAAGTGAACTTCAAAGAGGGAGAGGGTAGATAGTTAGGAGGGGGTAGATAAGGAGAAGGGAGTGAGAAGGGGTAGATAGGGCAATCATACTTCTACCATGCCAAGTCTGCGAGTACATCCTGGAATCTGGGTATGCCTGGGCATGATAGGAATGTGATTGCTGTTAACAATATATATATATATATATATATATATATATATATTTAATTGTTTTGTCCTATTTTGGTGTGTTACTTACTTTAAATAAAAGTGTTAGATTTTTTTTATGGTATGGGGGGGTCATATTTGGTTTTGGCCAGGTAAATGCTGCATTTTCGGTTTCAGTCCAGAATTCGTTTCGGTGCATCCCTAAGCCAGACAATGAAGTGGTAGGCCTACACCACATCATTGTTTGGCTTAGTGTATAGTTATAGGAGTTATGTTGCACTATTGTCAATGTCTGGCTCAATGTATAGTGATAGGGATTACGCTGTACCACCGTCAATGTGTGCCTCAGTATATAGTGATAGGTGTTATGCTGTACAACCGTCAATGTCTGCCTCAGTATATAGTGATAGGTGTTATGCTGTACCACCGTCAATTTCTGCCTCAGTATATAGTGATAAGTGTTATGCTGTACCACGGTCAATGTCTGCCTCATTATATAATGATAACAGTAATGCTGTACCACCTTCAGTGTCTGCGCCGGTATATAACGGTAGAAGCTATAAAGTTTTAAAGTGTGTCTGAGGGGGGGTGCCACATATAGGATCCGCCTCAGGTGCCAAATACTCTAGGTACGCCCCTGCAGTGATACCACCCATGCATGGGTTTGTCGAGTTGTTTGGGGATAAAAAGGCCACATTAGGGAAGTGTGCATTTTTCAAATTAGAATACTGACATGTGGTCATTCTGCCCCATGTGTTATTTGGGACATCTTTTAAGATGGCCAATTCAATTTACCCCATCAAATCATATATATTTTTTAAAAAACTAGATACCCCAGGGTATATGAAATGCGTGTATATGAACTTTTTTCATTCACACATTTTATAACCAGCCTTTGTCAAAGTTTGCCGTAGTATTTTTGTGTGTGTGTTTTTTCCACACACATTCTATTTTATATATGAATTTACAGCTTCTGGTATATGTTACTGTCAAACAACCCTCCAATGTGTGTTTAGCAACATCTCCTGAGTACAGTGATACCCCCATGCATGTGTTTGTTTGGTTATCTGGGCGGTAAAAGGTCACCTTTGTGAGGTGTGTAGTTTTTTAAAATTTCAATATCTGGTCAGTCTGTGCCCATGTCCTATTTTTGGGACATCTTTGAACGTGGCCAATTTGATTTAACCCACCATGGGCATTTAAAAATTTTTTGTTAAGCTATAATGCATAACTTTAGGACTTGCTCACAAAAAAACGAGGACCCAGGAGGGTCTGGAGAGAACTTTTAAAGTCATGACATCCTAGATACGTCAATTGTCGCCAGCAGGATGTTTTTCCATGACATGCCTGGCACGTCATGTTAAGTGACTTTTTCGGTCAGTGAAATATTTATTTTAGGGTAAGGTTTGCATTAGTAACATCATTGTCCTTTTTGTGCAAGTACTGTGCATATCAACCAAGTGTCTTGTTTTTCCTAGGACAGTCTTCGGTTTTGCGGGCACTGGGATCATGGTTCAGCTGGGGAGATCCACTGATCTCCCCTGACTGTTCTAAGAAAGCTATACAATCAATTGAGGTCTGAGTTATTGCAGCACAGACATCCTTTATAGCTCTCACATGGCCACCTTGTGACACTCCAAAGCTGAGCGCTGCGGTACAGCTCTTACGGTATAGCGGGCAGGTTCTGTTCTCAACACACCCTTCTCGGTCTGTCAACTACATGCCACTGGATAAACCTCCCAACACAGATGTGCTGATTTGGACACCCGAAATGATGGCGGGTATTATTATACACAAAACAGCAGGGGTATCAAATACCCCTTTTTGTATAACAAGAAAGCAGGTAGCAGAAGAAACTTTACTAGGAAATATCTCATGTATATAGCTCACCTTATAAGTACTTTCCAACTTTCTTCCTGCAAATTAATTAATGCAGTCATATAGATATGACTATATTTTTAAATTAGATTATTTTAATTAATTTGAGGAAGGTGACAGGCCATTTCCTCCAGCATCCCCCATCGACTAAATATAACAATACTAAACATATTATGCATAGGTTTCTTATATTTTGCTAATTAAACTCAAATATTTAAAAACTGGGGACAATTGAGCACTCAACATATATTAATACTTAATTCACTAAAGTAGTTCAGATGCAACTAATTTGTCTCGTGTGGACATTTTGATAACAAAAATATTTTTATAAAAACAAGGCAATTAAACCCATCCACAAATGCAACTGACATGTCATTATTTATTTATTTTGGTTCCCCCAGGCATGACAGTCAGACATTTGTAATTCAAACACTCATAGTTACATAACTAAACATTTTAAGCTGTCACATACACATAGTGAAATACACATATATACGTGCAGAATTCCCCCAAATGTATGGCTGCAAATTGTGTGTCAGGCAAGTGTGTTTTTTTTTTTTTGGAAGAAGGCATATTCAAGTAATGCTAGAGTACTTTAATATGTATTCTTCTTTAGTATAAGTGTCACAGACATTAGACTGCCCTTTTAAGCAAAAGAATTCTGATGGTAAGTAAAAGTTTCAAACACTTAACAAAACTGTTTAGACGAACTATCACACATTTATTATGTAGGCCAGTCACAATGACATTACTGAGCTCACTGTACTGAATTTTAAATTTTATTTTAAATTTTTGTTTCTCTTGATAAAAAAAACTTTTTTTCTTTTTACATTGTCCCTCTGATTTCCACTGTGATCAGCAAGCAGGGCTCCATTGACTTGTCTCTCCTGTCCTCAGTGACCCTACGCTGGGCATCAGCCAATGTCCAACCACTTCTCATTTGATGCCAGGAGCTATCCCTGACAATGCTCCTAGGTATGCCATGTAGATACTATAAACACAAACTATTATTCCAATATACTACTTATTATTTATTTTAACATATAAACACTGCTACATAGGTTTAATGTACTGCATGTAATATTTGGAAAAAAATGACAGCTCTCCTTAAAGATGACCTGCATTTTTTAATTGCTTTACTGAACATTTATTCAATCATCTTCACTTATGGTCTTGGTTTAAATTGTTAAAAACAAATACTACTGGATTGTTCTGAGACATGCTTCACTTGACTTACCAGACACTATAGTATAGCCAATTCCTCTGGGACGACCTCTGTCTTGATCAATAGCAGTTATAATGCGTACTGTTGTACCCTGAAAACAAGAAACAGAATGGTAATTACCTGCGACAATTGCAGTGTGAGATTAGTTGCCATTCTGGAGAGGTTGCCTTGTTCAGTCAATATTTATCTCCTTAGATAATCGTTAGTACGGTTAATTGAATACTTGTACATATTGTAAGCTAGTTGAGTTTATATCTTCTCATACATTTTCTTCACAACAAGGCAATGCAGAGCATTGCAAAATTGAGAACATTTCAGTTTAAGTATCTCTAAGCAAATCAAAAGAGAGAGCAATGATAAATTTCTACCTTCTTAACTATTATTTGAATTGATATAGAAATGGCAAATATTTTCTAAAACAATGTACCAATATCTGCACCCTAGAAGAAGTAGATATAGTGTGTCTGCTCTTGTACAAGAGTGGGCAGTGAAGCGTCATTATTCATTTTGGTGGTAACAAAACAGTGCCCACTACCACCAGTTCTTATGATCTTCTTCCATGCATTTTGTTGGGGAGATTATCAATTATCGGTGATTACAAATGGTAGTATTTAATAATTCCGATTTCACCACGATAACAGGAAATAAATATGGCAAATAAAATAAGTTTATGGACAAAATCATTTTTATAATAACAGTGGCATGTTAAGACATATCCAGATATAGAATGAAAAAAAAAATATATATATATATATATATATTAAAAAAATAATTTAGCAGTTTTATATCCTTTATATATTTATTATTGCACTGTAAGTGCTCTTGCTGTTTCATTGCTGGCTCCGAAGTATGTTCTTCTTGCTTTGGTGTGGGAATTCACATACACTGTATGAATTTGCATAGACATTATAATCACCAGGAGGTTAAAGGAAGGCCATCTCCAGTCATAATATCCAGTGAGTTATTAGTCACCTGTCCAGAGGAAGGACAAACCAAAACTCTATATACCTGAAACTGCATTGCATGGTGATTGCATTGTATCAGCAGGTCACAAGGTCCTACAACCATATACTTGTTCAAACTGAAGGGTTATCAGGAAGGGAAAACAGTAAAATACTATAAATAATATTACGTGTGGAGATATATGAGAAAGCATATTTAAGTCAATAGCTTCTGTGTCATTCTAGTAACCTTGCCATTGTATCTGGACATAAACCAACCTTAACAGAAGCAAATTCACAGGACAGGAAAAATCAATACAATGGAATTTATAAATAAAGAAGTACCATTTTGTCTGTCAGAACTAAACCATGGAAAGGCCTTTATTGTGTTCTGAAAATGTTAGGCTAACATATATATCATAGACAGGCTCCATGAAGATATTGCAGTATATCTATATTTAACACACTATATTTTAATGGTCAGCACTAAAAGCTAGCTATAACAATCACGAGTATAAAGCATGTAAATGATACCCTTTATAAAGAAAACTCTGAAAAGTACATTGAGGAATCTGAGGCTCCCATAACAAAAACTTTAGCCATCTGCTTTTAATCTTTAGACTAAAATTCAGACTTCAGACTAGAGGACTGCATCAGGATGCGGGTCCCTCCAAAAAACTTGTGGGCGGTCTTGCTGGGCCTGCGGGCGGGAGCGGGCGGTCAGGCACTGTACCTGCGAGTCCCGGTAATCCCGCGCAGTCCCGCAAGACTGCCTTCGCGCTGCTCCCTCACAGTGTCTCTTCTCTTGTTCTGCCCAGGAATCCAGCGGTGTCACGTGATTTTACGTCACTTCCCGTGACTCTGCTGGGTTCCTGGGCGGAACAAGAGAAGAGACGCTGTGAGGGAGCAACGCAAAGGCAGCCTTGCAGGACTGCACAGGAAATCTGCAGTTCAGGTAAGGAGGTGGGCGTGACTGACCACATATGTGGCGGGAGTGGGCGGGATTGGACGCGTTGCAGGAGCTGGCGGGATTGGAACACACACATTGCGGGAGCAGGCAGTAATGGTCACAAAATCAGCGGGAGTGGGCAAGAGCGGCATTAAAAAAACAGTCCCACGCAAGGCTCTACTTCAGACTTTGAATTCCGATATACTGCTTGGTCACCCAAACTTAGTCTCTGGAATAATTCACATAGCTGGTTCCTGCCCACCCATGAATTTCTTCATGACACTTTGTCATGTCATTTTGTTCTAGATTTCTGCATCCCCACATGAATACCTTAATATACTGTCTAGTACTATGTGTTCTTCACACAAACTAGAGACAGTAACAGATATAGTGCTCTGCTTTAGTTTAGTTAGAAAAATATATAATGTTTTAGGACCTGAGGTCCCAAAAGACTTAACATCTTTTTATATATTAACCCAAAAAAGCATCATTGTAAACTAAATAATAAATTTTTGGCAATATTAGTTTTTCTCTTGTAAATGTGTATGCCATTTTGCTTTAAAACACTGAAACCCAAAATTATTTTAATGATTTTATTTCGCTAAAACATTATTAAAAATAATTTTAAAAACTTTCATATGTATTCAGACCGAATGTATTCATATTTGGTAGAACTACCTTCCTATGTCTTATCTTAATCCTGCCATCTCTGGGACTTGAACATTGTGACATCCAACCAACCTTAACAACATCAAGCAAATCTGCCACTGAGAATGGGCCAAAATCATTCTGTGTGCAAAGCTGGCTCATACTGACCCCAATACATAAAGGCTAAAATTATTGTAGCAAAGGGTGGTTCTACTAAATACTGTGGGGCATTAATACATTCACTCCTGCAATGGCACGAATCACAAAACAAATTACGATACTCAAAACTTTTTCCTGATAACAGGTCAACTACTCTTGATTTCATCTTCTTGGGGATTCTGGCAAAATTGAAAAATAGAATATATATTAGGAGGATAAACAAGAGAACTTCATTTATTATGTTGTCATTAATTAAATCCTGTGCTACTGCAGAGAACTAGTAAAATGTTTTCTGTTTACATCCTCTTAAACCTGAATGACCCACATCAAGGGGGCTATAGATACTCACAGACTAAGATTTCAACTCACACTGACAATAAGTGTGTTCTAGTTTGTTCTATAAAGAATACAAACTTCTCACTGCTTATTGCAAGGATCTTTTCTATAGACTCTTCAACGGAAAGCCTGCACACTTCATTTTGACAACATAGGCTATAAATCCTTGGTCACTGACCTTTGAACAGATCAGTGAAGCTGGGTCTCATATTCAGCAAAGGCCTTGTAAATCATTAGGGTGATGGCTTTCAGGAGCCTTCCCCGCACAGCTTAGAAAGGTAATTATAGGGAAAAGGAAGAAGCTTGGAATGAAAAATAAAGACAAAGCAGGGATATAAAGCAAAGGTGAAATAATCACAATTCAAGCTTCTTTTCTCAGAATTTATTGTGCTTTAATTCACTGTTTCAGCAGGGGATATAAGAACTCCAAATCCTTCATTGGCAAACAAGACTATTTCTACATTTAAGAAACTGGGTGAAGGTGTCGCACGATCTGACAGGTCACTGGTCACCTGTCAAACACAGGAGAGCAGCTCAGAATGATAAGTATTAGACAACTGTGCCCTAGATTGTAAAGGAGAATTTTTTAAATTGCCCTGATAGATGTAGAATATACTCATATACATGAAGTTAAAGGGCCATACAGTCTAAGGGAAATCAAATCTGATTTCTCAGATTGTGGTTACCGACTAGAGAAATTAAGATGGGATAGTTAATATGCACTGAATTGTAGATGACGCATCAATGTGTCGTTAAACTTGAACAATGAAACAATGAATGAAACAATAAACAATGAAATCAGAAGGGTAAATATTTTCAGCTTCATCTGTGAGATGAATAGGGTGTTGAATAATGTTGATATTTGGTGCAGTAGAGCTAATGAACAAGGTCAGAGAATCATCCTTGAGAAATTTTTTGGAAATTGAGATAATCCAAAAAGAAGACAATCTTCAACATTTTTGTGTAAAGATAATGCATAATTTAAACTTTGTCATAATAACTATTACTTAACATGTCTGAATGATCAATTCATGTTTTGCTTTGATCAAGGGTATTTATTTATAGTTCAGCAACATATATGTTACAATAACTAAACAAGGTGGAATAGCAATTTTTACTTTGAAGTTACTTGAGATGCACAGATTTTGTGTAACAGCCATTGTCATATAAGGTGGTTAGAGTCCCTCCACCATGTCAGTCACCAAAAGCACTGCCCCACATAGAACATAGTATGCCTCACCGCAAGATGCCCTGATATGTTGGAGGAGTGGGGATAGGTAAGTATCTCCTTTCTGTAGTTGGAGGGTACTAACAGTTTCCCAGTGGGAGTGCCAGTTGGGGCAGTGACTTGGACTTCTTGGAGGTGTCAGAGAAGGGGAGATGAAATAGTAACTGAAACTCTGTTTTCCCTTGGCATCAGCTTTAATATTCTTGGATCCTGGATGGTATGAAATTATGTAATTAAACCGTTACAAAAAAACAAGAGCAACAAGCTTGGCGGAGATTGCGTCTCTAAAGGCATCATTGATGTACTGGAGGTTTTTGTGGTCGGTAAGTAACAGGAATACAGGATCCTTCTAATAAATGTCACCATTCTATGCAGCAATTACCGCAAGTAGTCCAACTTTGTATTGCTTTGTATTGCTCTCTGTAGGTGTAAATTTCTCAGAAAAGAAGCCATATGGATGTAGTGGGCCATCATAAGACTCATTCTAAGATAACACTGCCCCTGCTCCAATTTCCGAAGCATCAACCTCTAGGACGAAAGTTTTTTAATATAACAAAGGCCTTGACAGCTCGTGGCTAAACCTTATTGGTGAGGGCAGTCATAGGAGCAATCACGTAGAAGAAATCCCTTATGAATCGCCGATAATAGTTAGCCAAAGGCTTGGAGTTTAACTGGGGCCAATTCGAAACCAGTCCCACTGATGACATTTTCTTAGTTTATGCTCCCCTAACTGGAGTAATACTCTTTTCACGTGTTCTTGATGGGTGAGTAAATCGGGGAATGGATCAGCAGTCGTATAGGTAGATGATAACAAATTGCTGCAAGTAATCTCGGAAACAAGCATTTATGATTTCTTGGGAGACTGCTGGGGCATTGCATGGTCTAAAAGGCATGACATTATACTCATAATAACCAGACTGAGTATTGAAAGCTGTCTTCCATTCATCCTTCTTTCCCTCTCCGTGTACGAGATTGTAGGCTCCTCGTAGATCTAATTTAGTAAAGACCTTAGATCCTTTGAGTCTTTCAAATAATTCCTATGTTAGAGGGAAGGGGTAGGTGATCTTTATGATTATAGGATCAGGACCTCTATAGTCTATACAAGGTCTAAGCCCACCATCCTTTTTGGAGACAAAAAAGAATCTGGCCCAGGCTACTGCTCTATGGTTAAGAAGGGAGATAATATATCCAACTTGAGCTCTATTGGAAGGAAACAAATGAGCAGATTTCTCAAAGTGAATGTAGCACTGGTTAAGGAATCCTCTGCAGCCAGACGGGTCACCCCCATACCGGGGAGGAAGAAGAAGTTGCAATGTCTGTTGGAACACCAGTTCAGGTGGTGCAGGAGTTGGTACTACTGCAGGAGGCCGGCCATGAAGGATCAGTACGTGTGAGAAGGCTCTACAAGGCTTGTGCAAACTGATCAATGCAATGGTCAAGGCTTTTAATCCGGTCTGCGCAGGCTGACATGTTCCGACCTACCTCTCAAGGATCCATAGGGGAACCTCTGTACTATAACAAAGCAGTAGGGGAGGATCCTATGAAGCAGAGTAGGTGAGGTTACTGGAGGCAAATAACCCGAATTAGCTGGAGTCTTGAATATGTTCTTGAATATGGAATCGTGCTCAAGTACCAGAAGAGCCAGAAGAGCAGAGAAACAAGCTGAATCAGGAGACTAGGAGCTAGGTCAGAACACGGCCAGGTCACAAATCAGTCCAAAGTATAACAGGAGCATTAACACAGTCTTAGACCAACCAAGGGTTCTTGAGTAATGAGGGTCCGTTAATGTTAATAGAGGCTGTAGGGGGTCACTTATAGTTAGGAATACGTGTCACTTGAATGAGCGAGTAGACGCTGAATCAAGTGACCGCGGGCTCCTTTCCAGAACCCCATAAGACTTACTGCTGGTTAGAGAACAGGTCCTGGCACAGTAGACCTCCAAAGGCAACAGGACCAGAGGGTCGCAAGAAATGGAAGCGGGTTATTACACAGAGTTACAAGTGAACTAGTTCAGACTTTCACCGGAGAACCTTCATTTTCATTTTGTGTGCCAAAATATTAAAATGTATAAATTTACTACTTGGCAGTAGTACATACATACAACATTAAAAAAGTATGATTGTCAAATTAATTTAGAGGTAAATTCTAAAAGTAGGTGTATATAAGATGAGTGGTTTAGTGGGGAAAAAGTAAATCATTACAGTCTTCAGTACTGTAATATGGATTAAAAGTGACCAGAAAGTGTAAAGTGGTGAGTATTAATTCTGAATAACAATTATGTTTACTTCACCTCATTTAAAACATTGCTGGGAGGTGTATAATTAAACTCTGGGTCAACTGCAGTTGTTAATTAGGTACTATCAGCACATGCACTAAACACCCAGCTAAATGCCTGAGGGAATCTCACAATGTATCCAATTCAAGTCAGCTAACCCAAGGTCAGGGAATCTCAGCACGTGCAAAAATATTCCTGTGATACAACACCGTTCACTGTCTGGCAACATTTAATATCAAAGTTCTTCAACGGTTAGACTTTGTATAGATGTTTTCACATAAGACAGCACTAAAAGGCAATCATACTCAAGCACCAGTGAGCATTCATGTGAGTCAGGCTCAAATAAATATACTCATTCACATGCTTAAAGATGCAAAGCCCTCTGAGGTGACACGTATCAATCAATGCAATGGAAATGGGAGGCCTTTAGATGACTAGCGATGACCAGTGTTTTGAAGAAGATTAGTTCTGGGATTTTAATGGCCCGTTAGGATGCAGTGATGAGGAAATCAGCAGGCACTCTGTGTGAGCTGGCAAGCAGGTTCTGATTAATTTCACACCATGAAGGTCCTCAAAGGCAGCGTCTTTGTGTAATGCAACCATAGCGAGTCAAAAGAACACCCTTCAATTGTCACTGTATGTAAAGGAGTGATGGAATTCCAAGAGCTTGCTCTTAGACTGAATGTTTAAAAGCTAAAGTGCAAACCATGGTATTGAATGGTCATGTTAGGAAGAATTGCAAGTACTGGATTATATTACGGCATAGATGGTAATGCAACCCCTTACATGCTAGTGGCGAAAGGAACAAAATCGCCTGTGGAATACTTTATAATAATAACAAAGCAATGACTATATATTTTTCCTGTTACTCTTGAGCTCTCTCCAACAAATATGTGGACTAACAAGTGACCAAACTGCAAAAAAATACATTTAAAATGATCATCTTAAGAAAACAAAAGAAAAAAAAAAAGATACTGATCGTTCTTATATTAAGAGTTTAGATTTTTTGGCTGAAATGATGTTTATTGACAAAGCTAAAACCATATCTGTTCAAATGTAAGACAAGGTTTTTTTCAGAGCAAATACTCTGAAAAATACCCCTCCTCTTATATTTGAGGTCTTATAATCGGACCTCAAATAGAGGTCTGACTATATACCTAAGATCCAGATCCCCCGAAGTGCTGCAGGGGACCTGGATCCTCCTCTCTGGCAACATCCACTGCTGCCGGCACTTCCTCTGGGGCTTCTATGACCGAGCGGTGGCATGACATGACCTTCTGGTGCTCCATCATAGATGGAGGACCTGCCTGCACAACCATTTTTAATAATAATTTAAAAGTTATTTAGACGGGGAGAAGTTTGCACTATTATGTGTACCTAAGGCCCTGAACATTCTAGACTATTACCAGAATTGTATATTAAATATTTTGCTAAGGCATCAAAACAAACCAGACCTTTGGTAGTGAGCTAAAAACAAGTTAATATCCTAGCATAATCTTTAAAAATGTTTACAATGTAATGTTTCTTTTAAAAAAAATTAAAATATGGTCTATAAAATACTAAAAGACCCTTTCAACTGAAAAATATACATGAGTGTAGTTGTGCATATTACCCAACTGCGTTACTTTATCATATTTGAATAAGTAATGCATAGTATAGAGTATGTGTATAATTTAGCTGCCCTCATAATACCTAATATCGATGCTTGTAATTATGCAAAGAAAGAAAGGTGAACGTCTGTTTCTAAAGAAACAGAATTAAGATTAATATAAAGTATCCTGTCCGTCTTGTGGAAGCAGTCTGCTACTAATCTGATCAAATCCTCTCTTCATTTTCCAAGGGAAATCCTATGATCCACATCATTGTGCTACATCTAATAAATACTTCAGCACTCAAGCAACTGTCAAAACTCATTCAAAAGAAATATACAATTTGATGAAAAAGAGAAGTAAATTATGTGATAATTGTTTTTATTTGTTTTTTTTGTCACAGATCTTGTGCCATAAACTGCAAAAAAAACCCTCGTTATTTTGTGAGCATAATTACCCTTGAGCTGAAACATTTAGGTAAAGGGAACTGTTACCTTCACAGAATTTATCATTACTAAATTTAATAAATGTGTTTCAATCAGTTTAACTGACATTGAATTTCATTCACAAAAGCAAGGCTTTGCAGAAGACTTGTTGAACTTACAGACATCATTATGAATTTTGAAGAGCTAGCCCCAGTGAGCTTTCCCTGCATGAAGGGCTGAGATCACATCCATCATACATAATTCAAAGGGTGTGGGGATTTTTAAGAAATCTTACTGATTTAACCATATTTCACACCGGCCCAACTCAGCTCGTTTGCAGGAGAAGCTCATTGTAGCTTGCCACTGGCAGTTTTAGTGCATAAACCCCATTTGGTTAAAAGAATAGGAGACTATAATACCCAATAAAAGCTGACATGTTTGGAAAATCTTGCATATCAATGAATTTCCTATTCAGAGGTTATTCACCTTTAGTATGGATGTCTGAAACCAATCACTTACTTCTCAATATGGCTGTTCTATTTGCAAGATGGGTTTCCAATATATGGAAAATTGTACAACCCCTGCTATTTTTTTACAGAGGTTATTTTATTTACACTGCCCTTACAAACCACTGCCCATACATACTGCCTTTACACACACCTGCCCATAAACACACATATACACATACACTACCCATACACACGAATGCCCATACACACTGACTTTACACGCACCTACAAATAAACACACATATACTGAAACACTGCCCTTACACATGAATGACCATAGATACATATGCACTCACTGGCCAGTTTATTATGTACTCCTTGCTAGTACCGGGTTGGACCCCCTTTTGCCTTCAGAACTGCCTTCATTCTTCGCGGCATACTTTCTACAAGGTGCTGAACATTTCTCAGAGATTTTGGTCCATACGGACATGATGGCATTACGTAGTTGCTGTAGATTTGTCGGCTGCACATCCATGATGCGAATCTCCCGTTCTACCACATCCCAAAGGTGCTCTATTTGATTTATATCTGGTGACTGTGGGGACCATTGGAGTGCAGTGAGCTCATTGTCATGTAAAGAAACCAGTTTGAGATTATGTAAGCTTTGTAACATGGTGCATTATCCTGCTGGAAGTAGCCATCAGAGGATGGGTACACTGTGGTCATAAAGGGATGGACATGGTCAGCAACAATACTCGGGTAGTCACATTTAAATGATGCTCAATTGGTACTAAGGGGCCCACAGAGTTCCAAGAAAATGTCCCCCACACCATTTCACCACCACCAGCCTGACCTTTGATATAAGGCAGGATGGATCCATGATTTCATGTTGTTTACACCAAAGTCTGACCTTGCCATCTGTCCCAGCTGGAGTTGAGACTCATCAGACCAGGTAACTTTTTTCCAGTCTTCCATTGTCCAATCTTAGTGAGCCTGTGCAAATTGTAGCCTCAGTTTCCTGTTCTAAGCTGACAGTAGTGGCACCTGGAGTGGTCTTCTGCTGCTGTAGCCCATCTGTTTCAAGGTTCAACGCATTGTGCTTTCAGAGATGGTATTCTGCATACCTTGATTGCCTTGAGTTATTTTAGTTATTATTGCATTTCTGTCATCTCGCACCAGTCTGTCCATTCTCCTCTGACCTCTAACATCAACAAGGCATTTTTGTCCACACAACTGCCGCTCACTGGATATTTTCTCTTTTTCAGACCATTCTCTGTAAACCCTAGAGATGGTTGTGTGTGAAAATCTGAGTAGATCAGCAGTTTCTGAAATACTCAGACCAGTCGGTCTGACACCAACAAGCATGTCACGTTCAAAGTCACTGAAATCCCCTTTCTTAACCATTCTGATGTTCGGTTTGAACTATCAGCAAGTTGTCTTGACCAGGTCTACATGCCTAAATGCATTGAGTTACTGCCATGTGATTGGCTGATTAGCTATTTGTGTTAACAAGCAGTTGAACATGCGTACCTAATAAAGTGTCCATATACACACCAGCCCATACACACACATGTTGGCTGGCAGCTTACAGCACTCCTTTCTCCCTATCATCTACCCCCTTTCTCCCCATCAGATACCCCCATCCTTACTATCCCCTACCCTTTTCCTCCCCATCTATTACCCTTTGCCTCTTCCTTTCTTGTCCTTCTCACCCTCTCCTTATTTCTTGTCATGATGTGAGGTCACTTTTGCAGCTCCCTGGCAGTGCGCACATCAATTGATGCTAAGCAGCGGGATATCCTGGCGCTCAGTAATAGCTGTCGCCAAACAGTGATTGGGAGCACAAAAGCCAAGGTGTGACGTGATAGACCTCCCTCTCCCTTTAATTGCCTACAGTATCTCACATGGCTAATTTGGACATTTCCACTTAGGGGTGTACTCACTTTTGTTGCCAAGCTTTAGACTTTAATGGCTGTGTGTTGAGTTATTTTGAGGGGGCAGCAAATTTACACTGTTATACAGGCTGTACACTCACTACTTTACATTGTAGCAAAGTGTTATTTCTTCAGTATATGAAAAAATATAATAAAATATTTACAAAAATGTAAGGGGTGTACTCACTTTTGTGATATACTGTATGTCCAAGGTAAGCAATTTATGGTAGTAAAACAGTGCCATTGGATTAACTGGTTACAATAAAAAAGATGGCAGCTTAACATGTTATGCTCACTGGTATGCTTGCATGGTGAAGAAAGCTGGCGTGTAGCCTGTAAAATACTTTTTTTTTTCTCTTTTAAAACAGGGTTAGCCCAAATAATATCCCAAAAATGTTTTTTATAGTTATCACGTATAAAGCATTCCAGAGCCAATCATTGAGAGCACGCAAAATTAGATGCCAATGATAAATCCAAAACGTTACAGGCTGAGAACAAGAGAAGAAACACGGAGGCCTCTATAAATTTTGAGTTGAGGTGCAATAATGACTTTGATTCTATGAACATATGGATGTCAGACATCCAGGCAACCATTAATAGCTATGTCTTTTACTTATTCAACTATTTTTGAATTATATGGAATCCTTATATATTTGGTGCAAGAGTATGAAAACTATGCACAAATATGAATGATTTTTTTGTAAAGCCTGGAGCCTGTTTGATGTTTCATGATTTGTAATTTTGTCTTTGTAATGTTTATGGAACATCAAACATACTTCAATAAACATGAAAGTTTAAAAAATAAGTAGAGGGTATCTGCCTCCTTAGATATTTAACACAGAAGGTTGCCGCAAGAACGTTTTTGCATATGCACTAAACTTATATTTCACTCCTTTTTTCCAAGAACCATTCACATCTGCACTGGGGCCAGAAACCTTGGTGAATGTCTCATCATACAACCAAAATCCATATGAAGCAAGACGTCTCCAGAGTTTACAGAGGGAATGGAGTTAACAATGGGAAAAATACCAGAATTATCTATAGATGAGAAGGAGAGAATAACACACTCCACCTAGCAAGCTCACATGGTCTGGTAAAGCCATGTTTCTATTTATTCCTTCTGTGGTTCAAGCACACAACAAGGGCATGGATGATGCACAGGAGAGCAATGATAATACAGCAATTCCCTGTGTAGCTCCGCATCTATATTACATCTTTCTATTCAGCTAAACTGAATCACTTATAAAAATAATAAACACTCACCAACAACTCTACCCTGTTCTCTTTTAACCATAGTTTTGAATGGAGATGTGGACATGTCAGGTTAGGGAATATAGAAAAAACATTACATTCTTGTCTACAACAGGATTAAGGTCTTACTTGAAAGTTAAATCCCAGGCTCGAGTCATCAGAGGGAACCCATAAGTGGAAATATAGCCTCTGCAAAGCTTCCGTGTTAAATTTCAAACGTGAAAATCGTATTTCTCACATCTCCTATCTAGTCAATGAGCTGACAGTTACCCATTTGTAGTAATTTGTTTGAGTTTATATAGCCCTTTCACCTTCTACAGCTCTTTACTGACAGCCAGCTTCACATGTTGTTACTTAGAGGAGTACATTAAGATTTGATAGAATAATCTCAAACAAGGAGAATTTTATTAGGTAACATACAATAAATATAATAGATATTCCCAACATGGGCATTCTGCATGCCAAGCAGTATATAAAAAATAAATACTACAGCATACAAAGGGTAATGAAAACTAGATAAACAGTAGTAATAATGAAAAGTAGTAATACAAACATATAATTAACACACACTAAAAAACCTAATGTACCCAGGAGACAAGACATTTTACTGAGCTAAAGGAGGGAAAGTAAAGAAAGGGAAATAATGGTCAGTGGATATTGACACTGTGTCATTACAACTTATATCATAGAACAATCATTGGGCGCCTGCACGGTAATTAGCCTTAAAAAAAAAAAAAAAAAGCAAAAAAAATAAACAGGTGCGCATCAAGTCTGTTATTTAAAGCAATGCATGCATTTATGGGGCTTGAAAAAGAGTTTAAGTAAGGATGTTAGTGAGTAAGAAACTATTTTGAAAAGGAGATATGACGAAAGATATGGTATAGAGAAGAAACATGTATTGATTAGAGTCAGAAAAATGTGATATATAACAATACAATGTATAATTGCACAGTAGAAGGTTTATCGGTGGTGAAAAGGTTTTTCTATTTTTTTACAGCTGTGACAGATAAATGTGATAGTATATCTGATTATTTGGTGTTAGGGATACAATTATGAAAACAAAACTTGAATGTATATTTAACTACTAATTGAAACATTTTGAAAATGTAAAAATACTAAATAAATGCAAATCTGGAACACCATCATGCTGCTCTGTATCTTGTTTAATTCTCAGAATTAGTGGTAAACTTACCGGTGGTGAATTCTCATAGATGTTGGTGCTGTAGGGTAAGTTGATGAAAATTGGATCCATGTCTTGTATGTCAGTAATTGTGATTGCCAAGTTGGCTAATGTTGATAAGGGGTTTGTCTTGTCTTGATCCTATAAAAAGGTATGTATTAGTAAAGAGGCACTTTGTAAGCTAAGTAGCAGCAAATTCGTAAGACCGCGCCAAGATTTAAGGGTCTGAGACAACCGCTCTGCGACAACTGCTCTGAGCAACTTGGCCTGGGAGGAACAGGCATCTTAGTCCCCCTGGCAAAGGGAAAGGCAAGGCACACCTCGAAGCAACTTGGCCTGGGGAGACCAATGGCCTTTACGCCAGGATTTAAAGGTCCGTAAGAGCAACTCTATTGGTCGCTGGCAGGGGCTCGTCTGGCATTAACCAATTAAGGGCGCTCTTCATTTTGAAAACTTAATATTTGTGTTTTTTATTTTCTCCCGAATACAAATGCACATAGAAAATATACTTGTAAATGTAAGATATGCATTAAATGAACTGTCAAAGATCTGCAAAGAAGTTTCAATTAACTGTTCTTAATTTTACTATGAAAATGCACAGTTACATATTCTGTAACACCTCATAAATATTACACTTTATGCTCGATCTACCTAAACAGTATTAAACAGTTAACGTGTTGCTGCCCTTTGTTAGTGATGCATTGCAGTAACATCTTTTTTACATGCACCTATCAAGGTCTCTGATTATAAGAACACATTTAATTCTATAATCAAGCAAACTTAACAGTGTTTTCAATAGCATTTAATGTTTTTTTTTTCTAGCATGTTGTGACAAAAATAATTCTGTGGTTAAAGCATATAATAGTTGTAATTTTATTCATAAAGAGCCAGCACATTTCACAGTGTGGCATATGACATATAATCTATGACACAATTAAAAAAAAATATTGCTCTGTGAATAGACTTGTGAATTTGTGTGGGTTAGCCAAAAGAAGTATAACAGGCTCAAAGATTCAGCCACAATAACACTGTCGGATATCGCCATAAGTACAAGATTTCAGGGTTAGTCGCTAGGGAAAGATGCCAAATAAAAGAGGACCAGCAAAATCTATGCTGTCTGGGATCCCCCACTGTGTACATCAATAAATATGTACAGATGCAGAATGTTTCTTGTAATAATTCCTGATAAATTTAGTCTTAATTAATTAATGGTAAACACATTTGGAGGAACAGCTATCATAAATGAATAGGTTAATTGAAATTAAAATCTTTTAATTCTCGGGAAAGAAAATGCTGCTATTAACGAGATGCATTCTATTGTTAAAGGAAATATCTTGTCAATGTAAAAGCTATTCTTCTGAACCATACAATATCAGTAAATATATAATGCATGTTGCTATGCGAGGAGTATAACTAGCGCTCTGCTTTGATGGCAGATTGTCTCTAATATCTGTGCTGTTTTGTCAGTTAATGACAATAAATTTGTGTTCTGTATTGCTATTTAATGATAGGCTTCAGAACTGAAAATCTGCTTGACAAAGCTCAAATTACTTAGAGACATCATCCGCTTGTACTTAATTTTCAAATTTGGGACTTTTACATTATGAAGGGCCAACCCTTCTGCTCCAAGAAGGACTTACTGACTAAACCGCACTATACTGGACCTGTTCAGCCCTTCTTGCAGGAGAAACGTACAACAAATGGCCCTCAGAATTCATAAGTTCAGTGGATTCCTGCAAATTCTCCTGACAACTTCGACTTTAGTGAATATACCCCTTCTGAGAATATCACTGATCCACTGAGAAGAAATGCACTTTAATACGCACAATTTTCCCCAAAAGTATGTCATGATGTTTTACTTTACGTTGGGGGCTCACTTCTGAAGCACAATTCTAGAGAAAAAAAGTCCAGAAATTGCAGTTTACTGTTTGATTGGACACTTTATATTTAGCTTAAGTCATCTTTGTCCTGGTAAGTTTTTCTCCCGAGCACGACCAGAAAACTTTGAGAAAATCTGGAAATGTAAATTCTTTGTGGTAAACATTTCTGTGTTAATCTCAGGTCATTTGAGACAATTACCTGAGGTAAACCATATTAGATCAACCCTTACTAGGGTCGGAAATTCCTTTCCATAATACACTGTGCAAAAAAGCACAGTATGTGAAATTTGGTTTTCCATTTTTTTTTTACATCTTGTCTAATTGTTTTCAGTTCACGATGTACCACCTAAAAAAAGTAAGAATTGGGATTGTCCTCTGATCGGCAGAAGCCTAGCATTACCTTGTACAGTACTTTAAGTGTTAAGACTTTGCATACACATTAATATGGAGAAGATTACTGCCAAATTGCATGATAGCATGCCTAAGTTCGAGGCTATATGGGAGCCGTGGCTCTCTACGTTCCCTGGTCCTAGACCAGTTCATTCACTGCTCCACCTATAACCCGGCAAAGGAGGCTTTCCGACTTGTCTTTAACTTTCCTTTCTCTTCTTCTCTCTTTTCTTTTCTCTTCTCTTTCCCTACCCCCTCTCCCTTCTCCCCTACATGTGAAGTGTTTGCTAGTAGGTTGTTTACTTACCATGCTTATTTTTTTTTTCTGAGCGAAAGCAGAGACCATTCGGGCTTTGATGTATATGACACTAATCACTGCTGTGCCCTTGTTGCGATTTCATGACAATGTTCGCAGTTTTGTCTTGTTTATGCTGTGGTATGTATTCATGTCAATGTATCATGCTATGTACTGATGCAACACTTTGGATCCGGCAACTGTTGCTTTTTCTTATGTTAAAATGCAAATAAACTACTTTAAACAAAAAAAAGACTTTGCATACAAGCATGTAAACAACTCAGGGCACAATCCCTCATAGCAAAAACATGCAGGACCTGGTTTTGACTGACAGAATGAAAGGGTGTTATAGGAAGCATTAACAAGAGTTTGTGACTGTATCAAGAGCTGATTATGGGGGATTAATGCTCATTTAATCTGCATTCAATAACCCAGCATGAACATTATCTTCAAAATAACCCAAGGCTTTGCTGTTTATGGCCATGCTGGATGTCTTTTTTTCTGATTTGTGATTTTCCCAGTTATTAGTGGTAAATTCGGTGTTAAAAATGCTGGTAGATTATTTTTATACAAGTACACATCATTATTCAGTGTTTCTTTTTATTACATGTGTTTTTTTTTGTTCTGTATTATTCATGTGCACTTTCTTCAATAGCATGGCATAATTGCATTTTAAAAGAGCAATAATAAACCCCCACGATTTGTATTTTAAATACTAGATCATCCCGTAACATTGTTGAATCCCGATGCAAACTTCTAAAAAACTAGATTTACCTGGAAGTATTATGCAACATATTGCCACTGTCATCAACAACCGAAAGCAATGATCATTTTCTACCACCACTCACGTGGGGACTGGCAACATTCAGCCCTGGGAACAACTTCAGCCAAGTGGCCTAGTAAAAAAATCTATCTGGTACACGGTTCGTGTACATTATCCAGTTGTAATAATACATTCAAAACCTCTTGTAATTTGCTTGCCGGTTGTCCCCTGTTGACTCCCTAATGTTACTTTACTGCCTCAAATGCCACAAGTAAAGGAAACTACGATGCAGATACTTATAGAAAGAATAAAACAACAAAAAAAAGTGATTAAAAAACGATATTCAGAAAATTACGATCTAAGTAAAGTACTTCTAAGCGTTATCTGCAAGAAAATAAGGATGAATGCCCCTCGCGGCCTCCTTTTGGTAAAAGGTTCATATCAAGAACATAACTGGTACAGGTTGCAGATGAAAGGCATTCCTATAACATATCTAACTATCTGTGTGCTCCTTACCAGAACATATGGGACATATCTCATATTCATTCATGCATTCATAAATCAACCTTGTAACTGTATATGCATATAATATTTTCTTTAAATATTCTTTTCTAAAGTGAAGTGTCAGCACTGCCCGTTTTAAAGGCATGTTGGAACCTGTGGTTGAAGCTACGAAGGTGCAACATTCATGGCTTGGGGGTCCTTAGATTGTGAACCTGGCATTGTAAGTACCGGAAACAACCAGCAGGAAAACAGAAGAGGATAGGTGGCTTACCGTTGCGTTAACTTGTAATTGGTACGCAGTAGTGACCTCATAATCTAGTTCAGATATCACGGTTACAATACCACGAGACTTGTCTATGGTAAAAAATTTGGAAGGCGGCTGGATAGAGTATAAAACACTGCCGCCTGTACCCTGATCAGGATCTGTTGCGTTCACAATGAAAATCGGTGTCCCCACGGGTGTATTCTGAAATAGAGAAAACACATACAGTGTGAAATGATACACCAAGATATCAACAACCCTATTACATTTATGACTATAAGTAAACTGACTCTGTTACTCCTACACAAATTTGAGATACTTTAAAAGTCTTTTCTCACAGCAAATTTATTGTTTGAGATGCTTATGCTAAACACTGGAAGACTGATAAAACTGTTCTTATCTTAAAGCAGAATGTAAGTGTTCATGGATGCATTAATCAAAAGAAAACCTTAAAAAACACTTCATTGGCACTTTATGTCTTACAGAGGCCATCCAACTTATGAGACCTCTTCCCACCTGTGTTTCAGAGACTGGCAAAACAAGTCTACACCATAGATGGTGGAAGTGCCTATGATAAACCATGTAAGCAGACAGTATACACATCAATTAACTCTTGTTTTGGAACTCAATAATCATGGACATCCTTTTGAAAAACTGCCTCTAGTAGTAATACTGTATATCTGCCATGGGTAAGATGTTGATGGAGAAGACATTAAATGTAAGATTAGGGGGACTGTAAAGATTGAAAAGCTCACAGCCATATGGAATGACGCGGGTAACAAATGGTCTGGGACTCTTTGGTTGACGCTGTCTGATCCCGTCCCTTCAGCCTAGGTTTAAGTCCCTTTTAGTCACCAACCCGACTTCAAAGCATTTGCTACTTTGCAGTATTAGACTTTGTTATGTAACAGCATTTGTTACGTTTACTTGATTAATAATTCAAGCACATTAAATAATTTTTTTTAAAATTACATTTTCAGCACATACGAGATAACACAAGCATGCAGTTGCATATAGTTCATACCATATAATTATGTAATACTATATAATCTAACTGCTATATCCTAGGAAATATTTAAATGTGTAAAAAGCATTACAGAAAAGTATAGAGAGAAAAAAATACAAATTAAAGTAATTTTATAAGGACTGGTTCTCTGTTAGTGCCTCTCTGATGTGTCTGTATGTGTTGTATGTATTAATTTATATTTGTTGACAAATTGTAAATTTGTTGGGGCTTAATAAATAAAAGATAATAATAATAAATAATATTTAGATTCAGCAGCTCTTACATTTGAGGCCACGAGATTGAATACTGCACATAAGAGTATTCGGTAACATGGAGAGCAGCAGAAGGACAAGTCTGATTGTCAATGTTTTTATTTTATTTTATAAAGTAAAATGTTAATAGTAAAGTAATACATTAAATAATACAATAACTCACGGTGCCTCAATAAATCAGATCAACCTGCAGATTATAATTACAGTTGGATTTTGGGAATGAACTGGTGCTAAACCATGAAAGTACGACATTTACCAAATTATACAATGGATATGAGTTCTGATTTTTTGTGGTCATTTTAGTCTTTTGTGTTACCTATACATACAATGAACATATCTTCAGATGCTTCCGTAAGAATCATTTTTATTGATGATTTAGCCATCTTTAAGCAACCACAATTTGTGGACTTTATATCAATGAATGGGGGAAATGTTTACCGCCCATCATAAGACAAAACTAAGTATACTTGTCTTTGTAATAAATAAATGTTTCCCAATTGCCCTAGATACATTTGTATTCAACTAGCCTGAGGTCCGGTATTCATGAATATTTCATTACATTCATTTTCAAGCTGAGAAAAAAATACTTTTCGTAGTTGTCACCAAGATAAATTAATAGAGATATTTCCAAAAGATCTGTTAAAAGCTCAGGATTTAATTGATGCACTATAGTCTATGTGGCAGACACTAGCATTTCTGAACTTTAAAGTTGCCTTTTCATACATAGTCTCTTGCATACCCTCAACACATATAAGGTCCCCTGCCTAAAAAAACGAATGCATTTCTTGACCAAGCCTATAAATAGCTAATACTTGCAGAGGCACAGTCATTATTGATTGTAAGGGCTCTTCAGCCCTCAAGCAGATCGGCTCAGCTGTTAAAATGGCTAATGGAGACATCAGATTGTGGGTTACTGCTGTGTTCCACAAACATCCAGTCCAGCAAAGTTAATAAGACATTGATTCTTCATGCTATCAAAATCAGGACTAGAGAGAGCACTAGCAGAAGATAAAAGCTCTCTGATTTCAGTTGAGCCCACCGGCTTTTTGGATTACTCACTAGAAACTAAATGATTCTGCAATGATCGCGTAAAATAACACAGCATAGGAAAATTAGCAAAATTAGCCTTTTGTAAAATCTACTTTGCTCAATGAACAAGGCAGAACTTGAGAGAAGACCATCAATGGGATTGGGCCAAAAATGCGCATTCACCATGAAAATGCGTACGTCCCACACCGGACTGAAAACATACCTATCTAGATTTAAAAGATATTCACATTTAATTTTACACGGATGGCTTGTTCTCAGTGTTCTTCATTGTTCCTACCATCTAAGTTAAGTTTAATGTGGGCCCACTGAATTCTGGTTTGGGCAAGATACCCTTGGACACGTTACGCCTGATACAAGAACACAAGACAGACACCTCCTCACCTTTTGTATTTGAGGTTTTTCTGCGCAACCAGAGGAATTTCTTTAAAACAGCAAGCAAGCCTGGCTCAGCGAACCAGTCCGATCTGAAGTGGGCCTAACTTGGCTATACTACTGGCTGGATTATCTGCCTCTTTAATTTAAATTATGTCATAAAAATTTTTTTTGTAAACTATACATCACTTAAAATTAATAGCAATAATGCAAATAAGATACAATATTAATATTGGCCCTTCTGGAACAAAGTCATGATGCACGGAACGTTTATATAAAGGTTTTTATGTATTGTTACATTAGGGGCATTGGAGTTTATCAGTTAAAAGCTGATTGGAATTCTAACTCCCCACCATTCACATACCCCTACCAATTAGATTACCATAGCATATTCCTAATAGGACTATTGGGTGACAAATGACTTAACATTTTCTAACTCTCCTATGTGCTCACCTTCAGAGTTCAAATGACAGGCCTTCCTTAGAAAACTGCAGACCTTGTGAAGCTGACAGTGAGCAAATTCCTCTTTTCAAGCAGTAAAATGATTAGAATGCAAATACATATGTGCAGCAACAATGCATATAACGTGCAAAAAGTGACAGGCAATCTGGCCAAACAGCTGCTTGAAGGTCACTGAATAAAAAGGCAGTGACATAAAAAGGGGACATGCTAATGCACGGAATGTGGTCAGGCTCATTTAGTACCAGAATTATTTAGTACTAGAATGTCATAATCTGAAGATGTACTGAGTCAACGGCAAAGCTTCTGCTCATATGCTAATCTGAAATCTTGTTAAACAATTTAAATTAAATAATCCCAAATGGACATCTCTGAGGATTCTTCTATGGAATGGAACTTGACAAACTATGGACATACAAATGTGCAACGTTTAGGGAAATGATTTGGATCTTAAGAGATGCGTACGTGTAACCAAGTGCTTGGGTTACGGGTGATCAATCAAAGGATGGAGAGAAGAGTATTTGTACATTTTACACTGTCCAATGGATTAAAATAAGGACAGAGGTAAATTGAACTTGAGTTTAGAGGTAGCTGGAATTTAAAGAAGCTGTCTGCCACATATACTGGTACAGCATTTCTTTTTAAAATGATTAGCTTCGGACCCTCAATCTCTTTAGTCATGTCAAAACGTGGAATCTACTTTGTAGTGGTTCCTGTGGAAAGGGCATGCAGGCTTAACCTACACTGCCCAGTACTGACAAGCTATAGACTGGCTTATATTGACATTACAGATTTTCATCTGGACTGGTAATTTAGCCTGGTAATTTCTTTGAAATCCCTGCAACACACCCTTCAAGAGCCATTAGTAGTAGAAAGAAGGAGGTGGTTATGCCGCTCTACAGATCTCACCTAGAGGGCTGTTTATAGCTCTGGAGACCCCATCTCTGGATGCTTATACAGCCTCACAGCAGAAGTGGTAGAAGTTAATACAGTGAGGGAGTTTATACATGCATCAGATAGGCATATGCATCTTCTCAATATAAGAAAAGACCAATTATGAATTAAAATTTAACTCTTTACAGCAAGACTAATGTCTTTACTTTACAGTCCTTTCTCTTAACATCCAGTGTGTCAGAGAAAGGACTGAAAAGTGGTCAGTGTATGGTAAGGGCTAAATTGTCAGTGCACTTGTTTCAATAATGTCTTGGGAATCCAGGATTTTCACCAAACTAGAGGCTGTCAGCTGGTCTAATCTAAATTCAACTTTACAGAGAGTCATACAAAATGGCAATGTGCTCTACCAAGTATGGTTAGCAAAATCTAACTTTTCTATCATGTAAAGTTGGAGACATCTTTAGGAATGCAATTAACACTTTTTTTTACCAGATGTCTGTTTAATTGAATGAATCAACTTTATCATTACATTGCACCAAAAGCAGCTATGCTGTAACTCGAATCCACAAAAGGATGGCACACAATCAACCACATCCTCGGCAGCCACCCTACTGAGTTAATGCCTACAACCTAGGACCTCAACCTTAATTTGTAAACCTAACAATTTTATTAGTATTGTCTATAAAACCAAATCTAACCATAACCATAAGGCAGGAAGGAAATAAATAATTTGTTGCTGTGAACTTGAGCCATAGACAGGCTTGGACTGGCACATCAGGCAAATGCTAGGTGCAATGCTGGCTACTAGCACTTACTCGATCCGGATATGTGTGGACTCATATAAAAAAAGTTACATGCAGCCGCACATATTAAGATAGTGTAGGGCCATGATTTGTTGGTTGATATCTTTAAAGTGATGCCTGGGTCATCCCCAATCCTGCCCTGGTAATAGACACACAGAACATAGAAGTTGACTGACGATAAAAACCACCCAGCCTGGCTAGATTCAGAAGCACAAGGACAGGACGTGATCCCCATAATAGGTCACTCAGTGTAAAGAAACTAAGAACGATCTTCCCTATGATGAGATACATCTTTAATGCATGCTGCTGGAAAATATTTTTGGAAATTCATCTGCAATTTCAGTGTGTGGCAGAGAGACAGATAGGGAAGAATATACATTATGAGAAAAGGCCTTTCCTGCCCTTCTCCTCTCCTGTGATTTTCCTGGAGATCAACTCGCTTTTAGTATTGTCACAGCAATTTTGTGCCATTCATGCGCTCTTGAGCAATGAGTATATATTCTGGATATAAAGAATATTTTGTTAAATGGAAATATATGCTAATACACGTGGGGCGAATGTGTTGAAATGGCATCTATAGATTTTTTCACTCCTGTTCTGAGCCATCCTGATTTTTTGTAACGGACAGCCTTCAAAAATAATTATCATTTGATCATTAATCAGCAACACACATGTGACAATCAAGTACAAGTACAGTCCACAGGCAAGCAAATACACAATTAACAAAATTATTAGTGTTGGAGTCAGTTAATTGCACTTTGTCTGGTTTGTTTATTGTCTATTTTTATTGTCATGCTCATGACATAAGCAAAGGCAAATTTGCTGACTGCTTGAGCTGTACTTATGATTCATATTCCAATATTAGATGCAAGTATTGACTATAATTTGTGGCATTGACATTTATCCATTAAATATTCTAAAAAGTGTTTCTTCTGGTATGCTGGTCTGCCCTTGCCTGAAAAAAAAATATTTCACCGGGTCTTTGATGGGCAATTTCTCTGTTAGTCTTTGAGAGTCAGAGAAATAAGATAAGGAAAAAACCAAACAAAAATAAAGATAAGTCATAATCAGGGGATATCATGTGCTATGATCTGATAGCAAGGACATAAATGCTGATCAAGAAAGGAAACTGTTTATGCTCTTAAGCACCACAGGTCAGACCCTGGAACTCTGACACAGATGAAATGTATCCCGACTTGCTAAAACACAAGCTTTTCACTCAATTTCCATATTCAAAGTCAACTATTAGCTCTGTGGTGGGGTTCCAGCTCCTGAGCCTCTCAGCTGCCTGTTGACTGTGCCGCACATATCCCTTTAACACAACCACTGAAAAAATATCATGAAATAACATTTTTCCTACTTAGATGTTCTGTACAAACTACACACTGACATTTACTGTTGATAGATTTGAAGTTATTGTTACTGTTGTCATTGTGGATGTTTCACAAGAAGTCATGTGAGCTATAAATTGTTTAAATAGTTCAGTGTGAAATGCTGCCAATAAATCTCTCATCAAAGTAGCATTTGTAGAGAAGGAGCAAAACTGTTTCATTCTACAAAACTTTTTAAAGTTAATAATGTATTAGGAGCTGGTATATTAGCTCTTTCATCACAGGGACCCCAAAGCCACAAGGGAATTAGACCAGATCTGTCCCCTACAATAAAACTTTTTTAACAACTGTTTTGCAGTTTTTTAGATCTCTGAAACAATGCATATGGGGTCTATTTCTAAACCCTTGAGATAAATACCATTTTATTTCAAAGGGGATTCAAATCCGGAACTTGATTCAGTGCACAGGTCTAACATAAAAATGCTGTACCTTTCCTGTGGAAACTCGCTGGGGTCTGTAGTAACAGGTTTTCCTAACATCTTAAGCCCTATGGTAAAATGCAAATGCCTCTACATAAGGGATATAAGGGTGAACTCATTTACTGCTATCCTGCTTAGACGTCGTATATTACCTGTGTTTTGTATTGTTTAAATCAGTTAAGAACACAACACATCTGGGGCACCAGGATGTTAGCAGCAGATCCTTTAAGTTCTATAAGTTGCGAGGTGGAGACTTGTTTGTCCAGCACATCCCACAGATGCTTAATTCTGGGGAATTTGGAGGCCATGTCAACACCTTGAACTCGTTGTTGTGTTCCTTAAACCATTCTAGAACTAGGGTGCATTATCCTGCTAAAGAGGCCAAATGCCATCATGGAATACTGTGTCCACAAAAGAGTGTGCATGGTCTGCAACAATGCTTAGATGGTGGTACGTGCCAAAGTAACATCCACATGAATGGCAGGATCCAAGGTTTCCCAGCAGAATATTTGTCCAAAGCATCACACTGCCTCTGCCAGCTTGTCTTCTTCTCATAGTGCATCCTGGTGCCATGTGTTCTCCAGGTAAGGAATGCATCCACACTCGACTATCCATGTGATGTAAAAGAAAATGTCATTCACCAGACCAAACCACCTTTTTCCATTGCTCTGTGGTTCTTATGCTCATGTGCCCAAGTAGGCGCTTTCGGGAGTGGACAGGGGTCTACATGGGCACCTTGACTGGGGTCCCACCTACTGGCAGGTGCCATGATAACAACATGATCAGTGTTATTTGCTTCACCTGTCAGTGGTCATAATGTTATGGCTCATCGGTGTATCTATATATCTATAGATATACAGCTATATATATAACATTTAACTACAGCCATACATCTTTTCACTCAAGTTTTAATGCAGACTGCAACACTGTGGTACCTCCTGTATTTCATAAATATTTAAATGCCACAGATACCAACAGATACCACAGAAAAACATGAAGAACTAGAATGGTTTGTCTGAAGCCCAGAATCCCCAGAAGCTTAAATGAATTCATTATGTTCAATACACATACATAGAGCTATGAGCAGCTCTCTGATGGCAGTGTGTTATAGCACCTCAAGCTTGATATTAATTGGGTGACACTTTATTTTAATGGCACATTAATTAATGCCTTATTCCAAGGCAATTTGTATAGGCGTTCCAGTGACATATACATATTAATACAAATGAATTTCACCAATGTTTTAACAAGGAAAGCAAAACCAATTTGTAGCTATGGGAACTCTTTAAATGGTAATCACACATAATTAGAATTTCAATCTGCTAAATCAATCTCTGTCATATGTACAATTCTGTCTACAGAAAGAACCAATATTTCACTTGTGTTAAATTAGGTATCCGATATGGAGATAGTAGCTGTAATCTCCCTCATTTACTCCACTAATCACTCAACTCCAGTATCTCTTTACTTTTCTCTCATCCTCAGTTCTCCTTTCTCTTTATCAGCGTTCTACTGTATGCTTTACTTTGTTTTTCATTACACCTCTCACATACCTGTCTCTTCCCTCAATTTATTCTTCCTCTATCCCTCTTTTCAGCCCTTTTACCCTACTATCCACTTTTTTCACATACAGTCTACTAACCTGCCGCAATTTTCATTCAGCCATCCACACTTAATCCTCTATTCCTGATCTAACCTCTAAGCTTTTGTAACGTTGGCCCTTTCCTAGCTTTTTGTCCCACTTGTCCCAATGAATAAGGGAAAACTATGAGACTTCTTGCCTACATACTTTCTTGACATGTGAGTTAGGCCCTTGGGAGGGAGGTAACTGGGGAAATAAAGGGCTCTGCGTTGTACTTCAGTTCAGTAAGGAAGATTACTGCTACAGTAAACTGGCAAAAAGCTTCAAAACATCATCTGTTTTAAGGTGGTCCTTTATACAATGAAATTATTCTTCCATTCATGGCCAACGTTTGGCACTTCCCCATTACAAAATACTGAACTTAACAGTTCTTGTTTCTTCCCAGGACCAGACCAAATTAGAACCAGCACAATTAAACAGAGTAGCTTATCATAACCTTATCTTTCATTAAGCGGCTTCATGCATCCAGGTTCCCATTTGTGAATTCCCAGTTTTAAAACGTTTGAATTTCAATTTGCCAATTTGAATGAGCTTTAAAATCCCCACTGATTGATTTTATGTGTCTATAACTGTGCTCTTAACAGCTCAGCTGGATTGGATTTCAAAGTGCCTGTTAACTATATCAGTATGATATCCATATTTCAATAAAATCAACCAGTGGAATTACTAGTTTTATGGGATAATGGTGATATTCAAGTTAAAATATCTGACTAGTTGAACTTGTAAAGCCAAAAATCACTTTGATGGCAGCAATGTGATTCACCACAGGGCCCCCAGAATTCTGGGTCCTTATGCAACTGCCCAGTGTGCCCATATGTTTAGATGGCACTGAGGTAAGTGTCACTGTAACCCCCTGAGGCTGAAGACACATGGGGGTATGTTTGAGTTTGGTGTATTCCTGGGGTGAGTCCGTACCTGCCTGCCCAGTCTCCTCTGTCTAAGTGCTCATTGTGGGGCACAAGGTGAACGGGAAATCCCGTCTGGTCTGCCCTAACCAGATTCCCATGAACTAGCCGGCTACGGGGGCTCCTCAAGCTGGGAAGTGCTCAATGTGCCTTACCTGGACCTAGCAGCAAATTCATGGAACTGTACGCCAGCTAGAAGCCATGGCGATGCCTGCCAACAATTGGAACTGTGTGGCTATGGACACCCTTTATCCCAGCACATCGATCTTTTGAGATTACATTAAGCTTGTGGTGGGCAACACTCGTGGTGGTTACAGAGAGGGAGCTCTTCTGGGAATCCTGGTTGTATTACCAATCTTTATGACCAAGGTTTACCCAGCCACAGCTATAGAACTCTGGCTTGGCTACCACATGGACTATTCTCTGGGAAGTTTCTGACGCTGTCGCTCAGGGTCCTGACATTGGATCAAGTCGCTTTTTGGACCATAAGATCCTCGGAGCCTGAGCTCTCCATTGGTACCCCAGGACTGACACCACTTCCTTGAGATCACCCCCAAAATAGTGACTCTTTGTCAGGTGGGCATTGCTGGCCATAGAACTGTATGGAGGCACTGGGCTGCCTGGAAATTGATGGGATTATCCCCCTAAACCTATTATGTTTTGTGTATAAATATCTGTGCTGTCCTCAATAAAGACAGTTCTGTTTTACCCCTACACTAGGTCTCCACTAGTGCTTGGAGGGAGAATTACAGAGGATTACCCCTTGAGGAACTGAGCATTCATGGCAAGGAAGATTTCTATGGCGAAGTTACTCAGTCTGAGTACAGGTCTCTGTCACAGTAAGTAACGATTATTAGGTAAGCAAAGGTAATGAGAAGGTGTGTACTTTGAAAGTGGATTTTTGAGACCTATTCTATGGATGTTCTAATGTTTTTGCGGCATTACTTCTTTCCTATAAAGAAGCAATAATCTTATGCCTACAGGAAATCATTAACATTCAATGTGGTTTGAGAATGTACCTCCACCATTTTTTGTTCTTTTTCCTCACTTGTGGATTATTTTCTTTAATTGACATAATAAATGTTGATTAAACAAAAAAAAAATAAAAAGGAGAAAGATTGGAAAAAAACACTTTTTTCTCACTTTTATTTGAAAAAATCTTTTACTCATCTAAAAAGCTAATAAAAAAACCTGCTAAACAGATTCTACTTTCTGTCCTGAGATTAGAAATACTCAATGTTTTTTTGCTTTTTTATGAAAGTTATTTGGCAATATATAACAAGTAGCGTTTTGCTATTTCAAAACCATCTTTTTCCAAATCTGGTCATTCTGCCCCACGTCATATTTTGGGTATGCTTGAAGCCGACAATTCAATTACCCCATCAAACCATATATTTTTGAAAACCAGAAACCAGAGGGAATGTTAACCCTTTCCATGCACCAATTCTACTACCAGCATTTGTCAAGCTCTGTGGTAGTAATTTATTTTGTGTTTTTTATAACACATTATAATACTTCAGGTATGGATGTACAGCTCACTGTCAAAAAACACCCCAATATGTGTTCAGCAACATACCCCTCATGCATGGGTTTGTTGGGTTGTTTGGGAGGTAAAATGCCAGATTTGGAAAGTGTGCATTTTTTAACCTGGTCCTACTGCCCCCATGTCCTAAGTGGGCCATCTTCGAAGCTGACTAATTCAATTTTTCCCCATCAAACTATATATGTACCCCAGGGTATTTCAGATGGTAGTATTTTAACCCTTTCCTTGCAATCATTTTACCACCAGCGCAAATAAGAGGTTACAGTGCTAATTTAAGCACTTGCTCATTACAATAAACTTTATTTTATTTTTGTATTTTTGTTTTACATTTTGCTGAAACTGGATGGTTCCCCTGATGGTGACATTACTGCATAATTATTTTTAAATGTTACCACATTTTTTTCTAGATATGTTTTACTTTTTTCCATATTTTTTTAATTATTTTTTAAAATATTTTACTAATCACATTGCGAGTAGAAAGCTGGGCTCCACTAACTTCAGCCTGCAAGAGTTCTCAGGAGGGTCTGGAGAGACCCTCTTGGAAACTTTGGCAACTTGGTTATTTTTTTAAAGCATGAGCCGCCATCTTGCGAGTGGCAAAGTCTCTCACAGTGGTGTCTGTAATCGCTCTCCAGAGCGGCCACAGTCAAATCTGAGAAGGTGTTTGAGCACCTCTGCTTAAATATGAATTCATCAGGTATATACAATTTTTCTATGTTACCACCACTAAGCCACTGTAGGAATGCTCTATGACCCCAAGGGGCCTTTGCGATCTTTATGTGAGCAAAACAGATGCCCAGTGCAGTCATCTTGTAACAGACAGTGCTTAGAGTCATTACCTACCAGTCTGCTGCACGAAAAATAAATTATACCTAAAAACAGTAAGTAAAGCCTAAACATAATCTCTCTCTTTTTCTCAGATTAGGGCTGATTATTGTACATTCTAAGGCTTTTACATTGTTGATTCTTATTTGTAGGTTAATTTATTACATAATATCCAACAACTCTTATAGAATACACTCCTAAGTAGGTGAAGACACAAATGCCAGTGACTGAATAATTACTTTAACCGGTGAATACAAACCTCCAGCATTCTACCTCTGTCAATCAGCAAAATGAAACCAAAGTGCTGTTCAATCTAGTGCTGCTATGAGCAAGAAAATGATTGGCTAATGGCTTTGTAGCCCTGGTTATCATTAATACTTCTTTGCCCATTTCACTCTGGACTGATGGCATCTACCTTGTACAGAGAAAGCAGATAAACGGTTTTAAGTGCATGTCAACTTCTTACTGCATAAATGAACTAAATCATTTTTATAGCTAATCCACTCAAACTGCCAAGACTGAGGACACAATGAACTCTGAAATGAGAATTACTATTGTTCATATTAGTTCTGTCATGTATTATTTAGTCTTTGCATCATTCTGTAGAAAATTGTTACACTTCAACAGTCTCATGGGCAGCAACTATGCCAGAGGTAGCTTTTATTACCAAAACATGTACCATGTGTAACGCCATTTCGCTGTTTATGCAGGTGATAAAATTCTTCTAAAAGAATATTTTGACGTGCTTATTATTTATTTTCTTATTAGACGTGCAGCAGTTTTCAAAAATAAACCCTATATGGCTTTTATTTTTGTTAAAAACATTCTCAACAAGCTTTTCCCATACTTGCAAAATAGATCCTAATAAGAACAACTTTAATGTGAAATTTATTTTTATGACTCTTGTTGTCCTTTAAACCTTTATTTTTCTATTTCTCTTAAATATAAAGAAAACGTTACAAGGGCCAAGTTTGGCCAGAATCGCCGCTTGTTTTCTTTAGCTAAAAAATGTAAAATATTCTTCTACAATTAAATGAAAACCCACTTTCTTCTATCTCATTTGAGTGCGCCTTAAACTCCCTTGCCGCGCTTTAATGTGTCTGCTTGCTGATGCACTAGGAAGGGGCTGCAGACATCAAGGTGACATTTCAAATCAAAATAGATGGTCCAGTACAAGATGTGAAATTATCATCAGCAGGCATCATAAGTACAGAAACAGGTTATTTTAGATTAATATATGATGTTATTTTAAAGAATCTCAAACACGCACTATAACATTTATTCACTTTGGTATTTTAAGCAGTTATTTTCATAGGACTAATAGGACTAAGCAATAAGAAATGATAACTTATTAATGGTGATCTAGACAAACCTATAATATCCCAAGATATCCATAGTGAAATATGCAGACATTAACCTGAACCGCACCTATTATGAAAAAAATAGTGAGTTTTATAGTGGGTTGTAAGTTTTAAATGGAACGATCACATTCCAGGTTACCTCCAGTTACAATTCTTAAACCAATATACGATATAATATTTGTTTTCGTATATATTTTAAGTATTTTTAAGTATTTTTTTAAAAAATGTACCTCATATTCTGTTGTGTTAAATGAAAGACCTGCCACTCTTACTACCATGTTACTTATTATAAATGACTGCCTTACCCCAAGATATTTGTTGCTTAGCGCTAAACAATTGCACAGAAAGAAATATTTGAGTCCAAAGGGGGTTTTCCAAATTCCAATGCACTAATGGCTCATGGAAGCAGAGGATGATTTACTTGAAATGTTCTGGCTATTCCTTTAGTTGAGAAAAAATATGACGACAGATCTGGAAAACATCCGTCTGAATAACTTAAAATAATTAAGATATAATTATTATTTAATAAAGTAGTTTCAGTACTATTATGTGTTCTACAGGGAGCAAAACAGAGTCACACTCAGTAGGCCACTACCCCTCAAAACGTTCCAGGTATCTGCCTAATATATCTTTTGCTAAATCTCACTCTATCTGCTTATGAACTATTCTACTACCTGCCAAAGCGGACACGAAAAAATATATACTTATTTACCCTACTTAGCTCTTGAAACCCCTCCTATATTCAAAAAAAAACTTTGCAACCTAGCTTGTATGACTTCTACAAATATCTGTTTGGGACACGAAACCCAACAGGCGGTTGTCTTTCTGTCCTCTCACTACCAGGAATTATTATGCAATAAAGCTTATTTACAATTGGATAAATAGTATCATGATATCCCTGGACTAGGTATGTTGATGGCTGATTCTTTCTCTGGATTTTCCCTTTGCATCCAGAAGAAATAAACATTGTATACCTTGCATCATACTAGCACCCATGATTTGAGGTGGTTCAATAAGTATGTCTTGGAGGCTGGATGACGGGCAACATGGAGCAGCCAGCCAAGTGTTAAGCAGGGGTTAGAAGACTCTGGAAAACAACTCAGGACTTCCCATTAAACAGATATTATTGAACTAACAGAATATTTAGTGTAAAGCAGTACTTTTCAGATTATCTGTAATGCTGTTGGAGGCTATTAACCATGCTTATATAGTTGCAGTGACCACTATTACCAGTAGGTGGTGCTTTGACATTCATGTCACATAACGCTGCTGTACAAGTGCCACATTTAAACACCTTCCGGAGTTTTTGAAAAGGTCAATGTTAATTCTAACTAAACTTCTGCTTAACATGACTGAATTTGCAATTTAGCAGACCTTTGTGGAGTGCTGAACCAGCCCAAAGGGTGTACCACCGAGCCAGTCTGAGAAATGCTAGCAAATGCTAAGAGCAAAACTCATTATTTACAGAACAAAATTTCCACACGACTAAAATGTAATACAGCACTCTTCTGGACATTTACAGACTTAGGTTATGTTATGCTACAGTGATTCTGAAATGTGTTGCACGCCAACAAATTAGTTAATGTAGATTGTATAAGATGCTATTTTAACAAATTCCACGACTTTTCGTCGTGCGAGCCTGCTCCAAATCCTTACTTGCATCTATAGGGATATGTTCAATGTGACTCTCCTTATGCAGTAAGTCAAGCTAGACTCGCATAGAGGTCATCGTGCTCATTGACATTGGCACCACCGACTGGCTTGCCAGCATCAACCATGTAAACACAATAAGATATGACAATTCTCCCTCTTGCAACCAAAATCTTATCCTTCTACCCTATTCTAGAAAGCCCCATTGCATTATATCTGACCACATTGTGTTTTAAAAAAAATCTGTATAAATTAGTCTTAAAAAAAAACAGATTATTCCACCTTGGGTCTATTGAGAAATTTGTCACAAAGGGGGCAGGGTCCTAGGACATAACTTCATTCCGTTGGACCTACAGCCATAGATATGACTTAGTAGCAGAGAAGCCTGATCAATCCTATGATCTGAGAAATGTAGTTTTTTTCATTGTTGTTTTTTTAAATAATGACATTCAGAACCTTTTGTAAATACACTTGTATTAGTGGGTATTGATTCTCGCCTGTAATACACCATCGTGCCTCAAGAAACTAATTTTGTAAACATTAGTTGAAATCATTGATTTCTCTGTCAGAGTATCTTATTATTGTATTATTTATGAATTCCCGTAAAGCAAACCATAACAGCAAGGCCATCATGTGGATTCACCCCTTTGGCAAGCTACGGTGGGGGGGCAATAACCCAACAGATAGGTTATCACCTTATGCTGGAATTTCTTATGACTGCCAACTTAGAGCCTGCACAAAAGAGAGAAAAAAGCCCCTTTGTGCTATGAATTGATCTTGTTTCTTTGTCACTGCCTTTGGCTAAAATAAATGCGAGAATAATATTACAAAAATAAAATGTAAAATTTGATTGACTGCTAATTTACTGAATGAAAAAAAACAGACATTGTGGAAATGGAGGTACTGACAGAACCAGCGGTGTATGCCATTTCTATCTTTATATAAGCTGCTAATTGAACCCACATAACTCTGACAATACATTTGTGCCTGCTCTGTTAGCAATGTGGTTAGCATTTAGTAACTTTTTATGAACTTGCTAATAATTGTACTTCTTTAGAAAAAAAATGTCAAAAGAACAGATTTTAAAACGAAGGTCATTATTGTAGAGGGTGCATTTAAAACAATGACATTAATGGCCTTGAGTCCTACCATGCAAACTTCACAATAGGGATTCCCTTGTGTGAATCTAAGTGGGATAATCTTGTGTCGGTCTTCAATAGAGTTCTTTATCAAAATTTTCTTTTGTTGCGTGTTAAAAAGAAATTGTTTTGCCAAAAAATATGGTCATTTAGTTATAACAAAATATTCTCTTTTCACCAAGTTTTCCTATTTTTCTCTTTTAAAGCTTGGAACTAACTAAAAACTAAAATGGATTTATGAGCCAGAAAATGTATGATAGAAAAATGGACGAATAATGGACGAATTCAGCCCTTTCAATGTGTTACTAAAACCTACATTGCCCATCGCTACCCTGTTTGCGGCTGAATCGATTCGGTACTTTGCTTAAGCATGGGAACAATGTGCCTCAACATTGCTTGTGGCTCCGGCACACCAATTTAAAATTAAAGGTCACTGCTCCTATGCCACTGGGGAAAAGCTTACTTTAAGCATTATAGTACTGATCTATGTTCAAGCACGTATCCTAAATATAAGAATTACTACTGCTCAAAACACTTGAGAGTGTTGAGAACCAGAAGGAACTATCCAAAGGTTAAACTGTGCAGCTTCTCAAGTATGCCCAGCAAGGCCAGACTGGGGATAGTAAGGTGGCCCTGGCACATGAAGGCCAGTGGTAGTCTGATGACGTAAGTGCAGGTGACGGCTGGATATGTGCAGTGACTGAGCATATCCGGCCACTGGCCGCAGGCTGCAGCACCCGATCTGCCGCTAGAGCACTGGGAGTTGACATTTTATCCCTGCACACTGTAGTGAGTATGGTGGCTGTAGAGAGGGAAGGGGGCACTGCCCTGGGTAAGGTTGAAGGCAGAACCAAAGGTATACATGCCTCTAATGCCCAATAAATTATAACTCCTCATATGAGCAGTAGTGTACCTAAGGGGGCGGGGGAAGCTGCTGCGACCCCTGTAGTTACACCAGTGTTTATAATTTAATAACTTATATTTTCAGATTCCTATTTTTTTTCCAGTTGACATACTGTTTACACATTTGTGAAACAAATATTCTTGCTAAGATTAATTTTTCTTGTGTCTGTGTAGGGGGGTGCCACATACAGGATCGGCCCCGGGTGCCAAATACTCTAGGTATGCCTCTGTATATCAGCATAGGCGGATCAATCATTATCTGGTTTTTAAAATGAAAAAAAAAACATATATTCTATCCTGTTTTAGAAATCTTCTAAATGCTTGCATGTAAGCTATATAAAAAGTCCTTAATTTTTATGACATTGTGTTTCTTAATAAAACCATCAGGAACAGGCAATTTGTGGAAGTAATAAAATATCTTTATAGAACGTTTCATTGCTTGGATTTTTCTGAGCCATGAAATGCAATATTGGTCCCATTCCCCCATGTCTTTTGTGAATTTAACCAACAAGGGAAATCAAGGTAGTATTTTTTTTTACTTTTTTCATTTTAAACATAATCCATCTAAGTAAAAATTATATATAGTTAGGACGTTGTGACAAATCAGGCAACGCAAAGAAAGTTTAAAAAAAAAACATTTCAAACAAGAAGTCCATAATCAATAGGCCCTAACGGTCACAAAGGACCAAACTACGGTTTGAAGGTATAAATAAATGGAAGTAATAGGGTGATAAGTATAGTTTTCTTCTGCCCAATATTATCTCAAAATTATAAATCTTAGTACTAAATATTCATCTCATTATTCTGATGGTTGTGATCTGTTTTATCAAGTTTGCCAGACACCTTAAGGAAATAATGCATCTTCAGCTCTTATTGACATGTTTTAACTAAATTACCTGAGGTCATATTTTAACTAAGATGCCCTTGTCCTCCTTCACTAGGGTAATCCACCTTGTTCACACTACTTGATTAGCCTTCTAATTTATTTCTTTATATATAGTTGCAGTTCATAATTTACCAAGGTAAACAAAACAACCAAGCACCTAATTATTGCCAATCACAGTACATGTGAAGATTAAGTGTTTGGTGGGTAAAACAACCGGTGACATCACAAGGTTGAACAGTATTATGCCTTCATGTGTCGATTGTGGGCAAAACATCATGTGAAGTCAACAATCCTGGCAGTGTCTAAGCACCAAAGTTGAAAAGTTCTTTCACTGATTTCATTCACTAATGTTTATTCAGCAAGTCTGGTTGCTGGCAGGTCAGAGTGGTGGACAATTGTGGTAGATGTAGCCTATCCACAGGTACAAAATAACCTCCTTGAGTAATAGTTAGTGGTTTTCACCAAAGACAAATTAACAGCCTGTACTCCAGTTCACACATGGTTTCGGCAATGTCCATGAATCCTTTGGTGAATATGACATTCAACCTTTGACCCAGGAAGCAATCCCAGCCAAACAGCAAGCAAACTACCAACCATCTTGTCCTATACATATTATAGGGTTGACTACCTCACAGCTCCCTTGTTAGACTGTCAGAACCAGAGACGGAGCGTAGCGCAGGATCAGGTAACCAAAAGGCTTTAATGAATAAGGTAGATTTAAACACACAGTTCAAAAGACACCAAGCACAGTACCGTAGTCTAGCAAACAATTCCAGGTTCAACAGGTAAGCAGCACAGTTCTCAAAGCCGGAGGCGCAGTTCCAATTAAAGGGGCAAAGGCAGGTAGAGGAATCCAATAAAGGGTAGCCAAAGTTCAATCACCAGAAAGTCAAGCAGGGAACATCCAAAATCTTCAAGCAGAAGGTCGTAGGGTATCCACAAGGAACACGGCTCAACTAGCAAGCAACTAGTGTAGGATTTGCAGGGTCTTTATAGTGTTTCTGATTGGAGATCCCTCCCTTGCGCACCTGATCCCCCTCAGAGCAAACCTGGTCTCCTCCCCTGCACACCTGATCCCCTTCAGAGTAGACCTGGTCTCCTCCCTTGCACACCTGATCTCCTTCAGAGTAGACCTGGTCTCCTCCCCTGCACACCTGATCCCCTTCAGAGTAGACCTGGTCTCCTCCCCTGCACACCTGATCCCCTTCAAAGCATACCTGATCTCCTCCTCTGCACACCTGATTCCCTTCAGAGTAGGCCCGGTCTCCGCCCCTGCACACCTGATCATCTCTCATGGGCATGGCAATGAGTATGGGAGCGGGAGGCAAGCTCCTCCCCCTCCCTTCCTGATTAGCATCTTCCCTCTGTCCATCTCTCGCCTCCGGGGTGTAACCACGCCCCCCCGCCACGAGGAAAGCGCGCGCTTTGGCTAAGCGCGGTACGCGGCGGAATCGAGGCCGGGGATACGGCCTGCCCCGCGGACGGGCGATCGCGCCGCGAGGCATCTGACGCCCGGGATCCGCTCCCCGCGACGACGACTCCCGCCGCGAGGTAGGTAACGGACCCCGGTCCTGACATAGACCTTGTGTCTATTCACATATTATAAGAAAAGAAAACAGTTCCCAACATTAAAGTTTTTTTTACAAACTTTGCAATGTTTATTTTTAAACCAGTTAACTGTGCTAGCTAACAGGGACTTTCCTTATTTGCCAGCAGAACTGTGTTTTAATCTTCATTGGTAAGAACTAAAGGGAATCCTATTGCTTATCTCGGAAGAAGTTGCTTTTTCTACCGACCCCATTGAATCACTTGGGTGCAGACCAGAGGTGTATCTAGTAAAAATAGCGCCTATGGCAAGCACTGAAATTGTGCCCCTGTCCAAACTTCCACACATTAATTCACACTCTTTACTACTCCCTCTCCCTCCCTTGTCACTTTCTAACCCCTTTCCCTCCCCTTTCCCTACTACCCTCTTCCTCTCCCCCTTTGTAGTTCCTTCACCTTGAGGTCCAGCGACGGGAGTCTTCTGTCTTCCTGCACTGCTGCGGTGCCTGCTGCTTCACTGCTGAGCGCCGTAATATGACGTCATATTTTGGCGCTCAGCAGTGAAGCAGCGGGCACCAGCGAGCGGCTTTTAAACGCTGTCTTTTTTTTTTTTAATGCGGGGGAGAACGAGGGGCGCCAAGCCGTTGCTAGGCGTCCCTCTCTCTCCTCCGCAGCAAAAAAAAAAAAAGACAGCGTTTAAAAGCCGCTGGCTGGTGCCCGCTGCTTCACTGCTGAGCGCCGAAATATAACGTCATATTAGGGCGCTCAGCATGAAATGGCGGCACCGAGACGGAGGTAGAGGCAGTGGCGAAACAATATATTGGGGGGGCACACAAGATACCACAGTCAAACTGGGGGGGCATTCATAATTTCCAAAAGTAATGTGCTATGGAATTATACTTTTGTTATTGGGCTAAAATAATACTTGATCATTCAACATGGGAAGCCTGAAGCCACAATTGAGTGCGACTAATCCTTGAAATAAATATTATAACACAATAAATAACTTTTCCACTAAATGATTTCAGGGCCTTGAACATTTTGTCCCCTGAAGTCACTACAACTTCAGGAGGGCATTTTATCTCTGGATAAATATAAATTAAATCATTCCTACTGTAAGTTAAGTGCCAGGAAACAGATGACCAAACACACACACCAACACAGGCTCTGTCACACCAACACCCAGACACACACATCAGGACAGGCTCTGCCACACCGACAACCAAACACACACACACACACCAGGACAGGCTCTGCCACACAGACACCCACACACATCAGGACAGGCTCTGCCACACCCACATCCAAACACACACACACCAGGACAGGCTCTGACACACTGACACCCAAACACACACCCTAGGACAGGCTCTGCCACACTGACACCCAAACACACACCCTAGGACAGGCTCTGCCACACTGACAACCAAACACACACACCAGGACAGGCTCTGCCACACCAACACCTATACACACACCCGAGGACAGGCTCTGCTACACTGATAACCAAAAACACACAAACAGCAGGACACAATCTATGTCACAGACGTCTACATCAGGATGGATTTTTCACACTGCATTGTTGTTTATACCCCCCTTAGTGTTTTTGCCCCTTGTGTATTGATGCCCCTGCTGCCCATATTTATTAATATTAGCCCCAGTTGCCGATAGCAGGTATAGATCAACACATTAACACACAAACCAAGCTTTGCACGTATAGATCAACTGAAATTCACTTGTGATCTCAGCACTGGAGGTATATATCAAATAAACAGAATCAGACATACAAATCCTGTATTTGCAGGCATACAATAGTATATGAAACGTAGCACTGCAGGTATAGATCAAAAAAATACATGGAAACAGCATTGCAGGTATTAATCAACTGAATAAGACATACAAACACTGTATTTGCAGGTATACATAAATAATGTATGGAAATATATAGATATGGATCTACAGAATAACGCAAAAACCCAGCTTTGCAGGTATAGATCAATTGGAATTCACATAAAAACACGTCATTAAAAGGTATATTTAAAACCCCCTAAATTACAGGCATAGATCACAGGTTGCACACCCCAAAGCCAGCCCTGGCGTCCACACTGCCCACACAGCAATCACACTCCTATCATACCCAGGCAACAAGTAAATGCTGGTACCTAGGCATGATGGGACTGTGCTTGCTGTGATTGCTGTTAGCAATCACACTCCTATCATGACTCCTGGTCAGCCAGTACATGCTAGTACAGGGTGGCTGTAAGTGATGTGTAGACCCCATACTGCTGGCAGCATCAATACATAAGGGGGCAGCTAGCTAGGTTTCAGCATGTACTGGCTGACTTGGCATGATAGGAGTGTGATTGCTAACAGCAATCAAAGCCCCATCATGCCTAGGTTCCAGCACTTACACATCCAACCAGTAAATGCTGGAACCTAGACATGATGGGACTGTGATTGCTGTTAGCAATCACACTCCTATCATGCCAAGTCAGCCAGTACATGCTGGTACAGGGTGGCTGTAAGTGATGTGCAGACCCCATACTGCTGGCAGCATCAGTACACAAGGGGGGCAGCTAGCTAGGTTTCAGCATGTACTGGCTGACTTGGCATGATAGGAGTGTGATTGGTAACAGCAATCAAAGCCCCATCATGCCTAGGTTCCAGCACTTACACATCCAACCAGTAAATGCTGGAACCTAGACATGATGGGACTGTGATTGCTGTTAGCAATCACACTCCTATCATGCCAAGTCAGCCAGTACATGCTGGTACAGGGTGGCTGTAAGTGATGTGCAGACCCCATACTGCTGGCAGCATCAATACACAAGGGGGGCAGCTAGCTAGGTTTCAGCATGTACTGGATGACTTGGCATGATAGGAGTCCCATCATGCTTAGGTTCCAGCACTTACACATCCATGCTATCACACACACACATTCATTCATATACTCATTCCCTCATTCAAACACCCTCCCCACCCCCTTACCTGCACTGCAGCTCCTCGATGCCGCTCACAGACTTCAGCAGAGGGCGCGGCCTCCCTCTGCGTTCTCTGGTACTGCACAGAGGAAGCAGGACTGGAGCAGAGTCATGTGATGTCACATGAACTCTGCTAGGTTCCGCTTCCTCTATGCAGTACAGAAGACCCTCCCACAGGTAAGTAGAAGGGCTCGAGGTGCGGCCCGCATAAGATCGGTTGCCCTGGCTGCCGATCTTACGCGGGCCGCACCCTCTCTCTCCTCTGCATTGCGACTTTATTCCAAATTCGCCAGGGGGGCAACAGGGGGGGCAAGGATTAACCTAGGGGGCAAGGATTAGCCTAGGGGGGGCCCCCTGTAGCAACGCCACTGGGTAGAGGGCTTGTGGAGGAGAATGAGGGGCGCCGAGCTGCTGCGTTTAAAAGCCGCTCACTTGCGCCCCCTTTCTCAAACCTTTTATAATAAAAAAATATGAAACATGGGCTTTTGAATGTTTATTTGGAAGCACAACCTGAGTGATAAACCAGTCACTAAAAGTAGTTATTAGCTTGTCTGTTCACAGGACATTATGGCAAAGATGTTGCAATCTTTCCACAGCAGACTGAAAACAATGTTACATCTCAGTGGGTGATTCTAGTCTGTATTTTAAAATCTGTATTATGTTGCTTCAGAAATTCAGAGCTGTGACGTGAAACAAATCATAAATTGCATTCCCCATGGCATTAAAAAGACCACCTGCATCCTAAATGATATTCCTATTTCAGCTTTACAGGAATGTCTCTGCTTGGCCACACAACCAATATGATGTAAAATATGTTTTAATATCTGAACAGAAGATGGTATTTCTACCTTTGAAATAAGAGACAGGAGATATTTTGTACTGTGATGGCAGATATATCCCAAGCAAGAGTATATCCCTGAAAAAGCAGCATTGCAGTAAACCAGGAGGCAGGTGATTTGGCTGGTGGTGAGGCAAGCTGAACAAGGCAAGCTGAACATGGCAAGCTGAACATGGCAAGCTGAACAAGGCAAGCTGAACCCTGGCTCCAACACATGAGAAAACATTGGGAAAGAACAATGTACAGCCACACTGATGCACGGACCAAATTATTGGGATGCATCACTATGCACTATGAAAGCCAAACCTTAGTGGGCTTTTTATGGGAGAAGGGCTGAGCTGGCCCAAATAAACAGTGTGCAGAGTTTTTTAAAATCTCTTACATATGGAGATGTGGAAGCTCACTGGGGTTACCATGTTAATGCATAGTGATTCCAGAGTGTTGAATGTAGAACTCTCTGCCAAACTCCCAAACTTCAATAGACAGTTTTCAATAATAAAAAAAAATGTAACCGAGGAAGGCATTGAGCCAATATTTAAGTGACATGACAAATAAATGTAAACATTTCTTAATAACATGAAACAAGAAGCTCACAGGCCCATAGTTAATGTATAGTGACTTTGCTTTTGTTTTTTTGTCACTGAAATATGGGGCTGTTAATGGCTGCATTAGTGGGCTGGAGTTGATAAGTATGTTTATTTTCACATAAATGATTCTACCAGCATAAGCCTTAACACTGAGCTCTAACCTTCACTCGACTCAAAGCACTCCCACTTCTATGACTTCAATAAGTGAAATCCTGAATCAAACAGCATGTAACCCAGGCTTAAGATGTACACCGTCTTGCAAATCCTAAATGTCACTTCAATTGTCCTAAACAAATAACACATTTCTTGTTCCATTCTTGTCAAATTATCATGTTTCCCCCCATAAGATCTTTACATGCATATTAAACGTGTATTGATTCCTGGAGAAAAGTTTCCAGAAGACAAACGGAGTAGTACTCAAGTTGTCTATTTACCATAATGTTTTTACTATACAGTGAGAAAGTGTCTAATTTGTCACTTGCATTTATGAGTTCTACTCATTAACCACAAACCTCTAAAACGCAGTTGCCATTATCTTTTGAAAGCTCCAAGACTATTAAGGTAATATTGGTCCATTTATAAATGAAAGCGGACTGCAGCGGAAATAGTAAAATAGTACATACCATACTTAGAAACATAGGCGTTATTGGCTTGATCTTTAATAAATAGCAAGATGGTAGGAGAAGAAACAAAAATTATATATTGGTTTGGAAAAATTCATGTTTCATAAAGAAACTCATTGGTTTTTGAGATACAAGATTTAAGGGGCGTCTGAATAAGTAGGACCCATATACATAGGGAGGTTCTCTTTGTGTTTGATTGCCATTTGGGATGCTGGCATTCCTCACCTTCTCTAAGATTATCCTCCCACCCAGACGTCCACACCACTTTTCCCTTTCTGTGCAATATATTTCAGCTCTCATCAAGTCCAGTGCTTCAAGGAACCTTAATCACTCCTATCTCGCTCCAAGCAGAGGAAGAGAATGGCTTTCAGCTCAATTACCCTTCACATTCCAATTCCATAACGCCTGAGTGAGGCTTTTTAAGCAAAAACAAAACAAAACAAAAAAAAGAACAGGTCTCTCGTAGTCCGAGCCAAAGCGCAGACGTGCAGAAGGGACCTAACTAAATGCTATTGCTTTTTCTTCACTTCTCACCCCACTTTTGTTTTCTCTGTTATTATTATTCAGACCTGTGCTCTTTTTTTTTCTTCGGTGACACAATGTACAGCAAACACAATACTATTAAAAAAAAATCTTCATAGCCTAAGCTTTGTACTTCCCCTTTGCCCCATCCTTTACAAAGGCCTTTTCTGTGAGGGCATGATCTTGCATAACATCAGAGTTCTTGGATCTAGCCATCCTTGGCATGTCCTTTAATTGCTTTACTCCAGTGAACACATAAAACAGCCAAATAAAAAAGCCTAAATTCTGAAACTACTATGTTAGTCAGGTTTTAGGCATGCAACTTGTCACTAATGATACCCACACAAAATTGGTGTTTTTATTTTTGGTGATTCATAAATAAAAATATCTTTATGTTCTGAGGCGTTTCACTTTTTTACACTTATTACTGTTTGTAACAAAGAAACAGAATTTGACACCAAAATATGTTAATTCAGCTCACTACTTTTTCTGATGAAAAGACTCATAGTTTAATCAGTCCTTGGCCTTGTTAGATTCAGGATAGCTTTATGCCTATCCAATTCATTTTTACTTCATTTCCTCGGTGTATGAGCTTCTACCATCCCCGGGAGGCTGTTACACTTTTCTACCACTCTCTCAGTAAAGTAAAACTTATATTACATCTAAACCTCTGACCCTCTTGTTTTAGACCCTGTGATCTCTTATGCTAACATTTCTCCTCCTTTGAAATCTAACCACAATAGAATATTATGGTGGGCTATAAAAGGGTTAATATTTCCAGAATCCCATGATCAGCTTGGTAAGCGTGTAGGTTTGTTTCTATGCCATTCCTGTTGTGGCAAAATAAAAGCTATCTAGTTATTGAGCTATCTTGGCTTGTCTTTATACATGCATGCTTAAGATTTAGTAAAAGTGAATACAAGGCCCCTGGGAATCAGTGTAGCTAAATGGACAGGGAGCATGTATGTGTGTGGGTGAGTGCATGCTTAGGGCATGTGTGTTTTTGATTGGGGTATGTAAATGTAGGGGCGGGAGACCCTAGGGGATAAAGGGTGCCCTCTGGGTGACCCCGGTCACTGTCACTTTTCCAGAGACGGCCAACAGACTTACCTGCTTCCCACCCTCCCTCCCTAATTTTATGTACTAACTTTCTTTTGTCACAGCGGGCGGTTTGTGTGTCCTTGCCAGTCTGGTTTTGGTAAGTGATGGAGTTTGGATGCTGGTGTGAAGGAAGGCTCAATCCTCCCCTGGCCTCGTGTGTTTTTTATTGGACGTGCCCACCGAGCTTATGGTCGGCTGGTGGTTAGCATTAGTTCTGGGACAGCGGAAGTTAGCTGTCATTTTTGTTTGGACAAGGGGGGAGGTGAGTACCTGTGGTCTGGATTGTATAATGTTGAGCGGCCGGCAAGGACGGGGTAAATTCAGTTCCTGTGTTGGTTATGTTTGAATGTATTATGGATTATGTGTTAGGCATATTTGTATATTTGTATTTAGTATTTATTGTGTGGTTTATTGTGTATTTATGTTTATTGGTTTATGGTGCTTAGGCCAACACAGTGTTTGTGGTTATTGTTAATAAAATATGCTGTGGCCTGTTTTATCCAATTTCAGTCTCCGTGTCGTTAATTGGTGGGGTTTAGGTGGTAGTTGGTTTGTGGTGCATGGTACACACTACCTACATACATGATAATTTCTGTCCCTGAGTGATAAACACTCAACTTATTATAAGAGACTATACACAGTAATGTTCATGGTACATGTTGGCTCTTTATAAATTGTAGAAAGTGAGTACCGTTGGATTTCAAGCTTTCAAGACAACTTAGGTTTTTTCTTGAAGCATCTTAACATATTTCATATAGCCATTGCAGCACCTTCACTCAAACTATTTATTTCCATGGCTAACACAGACTTAATATCTGTGGGGAATGGACTGTGCTGGTGGACAAGGCATGCACTTAAAGTTTCAATTTATTTGTAGTGTTCCTGCAGGAAAAGAAGAGGGAAGGGGCTTTCATATTTTAAGCACACTGTCTAATTTTGAGTAGAGAGTACCGGTAATACGTTGCTTCATTTAACAGTTGAGATGTCAAGATGTACAATCGGGTCAACATTCATGAAAACCCAAGCACTAATGGACAGCTGTCCTGCCTACAGTGTGGAAGAAATATGCAGGTTCCCAGATGACATCTCAAGGGTACATAACAACAGACGTTTGTGAAGGGTATTCGACCAAAGGCCCTTCCTGCATCATGGGCTATCACAAGTCTTGTCATGGATGCTGGTGTACTGGGACTTTGCCTACCCACACGTCATGACGTTACAGAATTATTATTTATCTAAATATAAATGTTAATATAGATCACATTGATCTCCCTATTATTTTATAATGCATTCAGTTTTTTGGCTTTGAAGCATGACATATCATAGAAGTGATTGTTAAGAACAATATTAATCCTCAGTATCTTGTCAGGCCTCAATCATACCACCAGGCGTCTTTAAATGTGTCTTTTGGTCTCATAGAATCATCAAGGTATCTCTTAAGATTCCAATCAGAAGCCCCCTGTGTGCACAAATTACTTCTATTGATCTTCTACTCAGTTGGTATGAAATAAGTACTTTGACAGTCTTTGCCAACCACACAATATATCCTACCTGAACAACTGCCTCACTAGAAATCTTTTATTTATGCTATGTACTCTTTGGTCATCAAAAGAATGGGGAATGTGTAATACAATTAGAAAGATAAGGTTCATGGTCTTGCTACATCTAGTCTTAAAAAATAACCTGGACAAAAGTGTGCTTATGAAAGAATAAATGAGCAGTTACCTGCAGTAAAATATGTGAATGAAATCAAAAGTAAAATGATGTGTTAATTTTACCTCTTGTAACTAAACTGTACCACTGATAATGACATTGTGGCTGTCCCCTTAAACAATTATATTTAGATTTTAAATGATGGTAAAGGGAGAAAACCCACTTCTGAATATAACTTCCTTAAAGGGTGTACTATTGTGCCTTGCATCCTCAATGGAATAATAGCAAGAAGTGCAACTTAACTATTCATGAAATCGGTTTTAACTATGCATCTACTCAACCCAGGAAACATTTAGCTTCTGGAAAACAGGGACAATCTGAAGAGCATATTTGGAGTGGCAATGTTTTTTAGACCTAAATGAGACATATATAAGCAGTGGTGTGTCTATCTTCGGTGCTTACTCAGGCCACCAGCCACCTCTCTGCACTGCCTATGACATCAAATGCCGGCACACTGCTGCTTAAGGACGAGCAGCACAGGGCAAAAGTGAACGATGAAGGCTGTGCAAACTTGGTAGTCACCCATTCACATTTATGCTAATATACAAATACACATTCATGCTAGCACACATACACATTCATGCTCTCACACACGCGCGCACACACAGACTAATACATACATTCTCGCTCACACATATACACATACTCACTCACTCCATCCTCCCTACTCTTTCTCTCACTCATTCACTCATTTGCCCTCTCTCACCCCCTTACCTTACCTGCAGCTTTTTTGTTGTTGTACGCACTCTGCGGGGAGAGCCTTGCTATTGCGTTTCATGACCCCACTGCTTTCCTGCTTCTCTGGGATGATCCATTTTTTTTAGAAAAAGAAGTCTAATCACCCAAGAGGGAAAGCAGGCTGCCTTTTTCGCAGGAGAAGGGATGATGCCCCTCTGGACCTGCCGTCATAGGTCTAGTTGACCTAGGCCAGAATATACCACTGTATAAAAGTATCAAAGTACAAGATTAATTTACTTTCAAGACCACCCTCAAAGATATGATTGTTTTTTAAGGGGGGGGGGGTAAATCAGAGCTGCCATATGTTTTTAAGGGCATGAACATTGCAAATAGAGCAGGTATGACACACAAATGCCTGTTTGATTTAAAGATAAAATTGTGTATATATACTGCTCATTCTTAAATGACAAGAAACGGGGAAAACAGAGAAAAGTTTTTACTTGTGCATTCTTAGTGATTACTTGTGGTTTGAGATTTCTTATGCACGTTTACGCAATACTGTTCTGAGTTTGCTGACAATGTAATACTGATTTTTGACTACCAAAGCATAGCATATTGGAAAGTAATCACATGTGTACACTTAAGATATTATTTCCACATCATTTATAGTTTTCTGCCCTAGTAATCTCATGTTTGAGAACAAGGAGTAGGATTTGTGCTTAGGTGACAATGCAGCATGTACCCATCAACCATAAATAAAAGCCAATGCTAGCCGTCTGTGAGCTGTGGATCTTACAGAATTCTCACAGGAGTCAAAATAATTTAACCTCTGTGCCACTCAGGGGAAATTCAGAACACTCCATTGCAACCAAATCCAACCATTTAGAGAAAAACTTTTTTGCTCTTTTATATTTTTACATGCAACATACCACAAGACAATTGATTTTGGACCAATTTTTTTTTTTGGAACATACAGATTTGTTAATAATGTAATTCATTTAATTGTAAAGGAGTTTGATCATAATGCCCCTCTCCCTCTGACAGCTGTGGTTTTAAAACATTTATAAACGCTGGGTGAGGTGTATAAGAGCTACAGGCACTGCCAATGTTTTTAATACCTTCTGTGACAGAGACCCATACTCGGACTGAGTAGCTCAGCCGTAGAGATTTTCCTTGCCACTGAAAGCTTAATTGCCCAAGGGATTAACCCTTCATATTACCCCAAGCACTAGCTTGGGTAAAACAGAACCTTCTTTATTGAGGGCAACACAGATATTTATACAGCAAACATGATAGGATTAAAGGTATAATCCCATTAACCACCAGACAGCCGGCGCCGCCATACAGTTCTATGGCCAGCAATGCCCACCTGACAAAGAGTCATCATTTCGGGGTGATTCCGAGGGAGCAGCGTCAATCCCGGGGTACCAATGGAGAGGTCAGGGTCCGAAGATGTTATGATCCAAAAAGCGATGTGTTCCGACTTTGGGATCCTGAGCGCCAAAAACACTACCCAGGAGGAGTCCCCATGGTAGCCGGTCCAGTGTTCCATAGCCGCAGCTGGGTTATCCCCGGTCCTAAAGATTCCCGAGCAAGCTACCTCTCTGTAATCACCACAGTGTGTTGCCCACCACAAGCTTAATGTATCCTCAAAAGAGAGATGTGGTGGGGCAAAGGGCACCTGTAGTGAGCGTTTCCTGGCTTGTAGAGCCATGGGAGTCTGGTTCCGGCAGACCTGAAGGGGTTTCCCGGTCACCCTGTGCCCCCCTATGAGCACAAGGTTACTTAGGCATAAGAAGGGACTGGGCAGGCAGGTATGGAGTGTCCTTAGAAATCCAACAGTCTTCGGCCTTAAAGGATAACGTGACACCTTCCTTCATCAGTTGGGTAACACAAATCATACATTATCTTACAGTATTGCACAGACTTCCCCGCAGCGCTGCAGGAGACCTGGATCCTCCTCTCTGACAGCCGGTGAACGTTTGCGCAGTGCACGCAGACAACCTCCGCTGCTACCCAACACTTGACGTGACCTTCCGGTGCTCAGTGAAAGAAGCCCCGGCGGAAGTCCCACGTAGCAACGCAGGTTGTCTGTGTGGCAGAGTAGCAAGCCATGGGGCAGATGTGCATAACTGGGGGACAGGTTGGCAAATAAAAGGAAATAAAAACAAAAAAATTCATTTTTCTCAATCATAGTTTTTACTTAATATGCAAAAATACTTTACATGTGAATTAATATTTACTAATAAAACTTTTTTCATATAAGGTAGTCTTATATTCAGGCTTTTTCTTTTTTTCTAAATTAATATTAAAATTTTGGGGGTTTTCTCATAATCAGGGTCGTTTTATAATCGAGCAAATACTGTAATACATTACATTTGTTGATTAATTCATGTATTTTATTCTATTAACACCCAAATCCTCCGGGTCAAGGGAGTGGGGTCTTGACACGCCCCACTCCCCACCCATTTCTCCTTTAACTGGGGTTGTTTACCGAGACATCAGTGGGACCGCCCATTGATGTCAGTGGGCAGCCCTGGCTGCATTCTACATGGGTAGCCTCCAGCTAGCCGAAGCCCACAAGATCCCAGGTGTGGTCATAAATCAGATAGCTCTGCTGTACTAATACTAACATAAATGCAGAAAAAAAAATAGTTTGGAACATATTGTTTTACAACTACCTTAACTGTACCATTAGCACTGTACATTTAATTATATCAGTATTATAGGGCCAACTGAAGCATGAAAAAATCTTGTCTTTAAAAGTCAAATATTAATTAATTTGTCTCTGTGATTTTCAAGTTGATAAAGGCAATACTAATGAAAGAATCTTAAATCGTCATAAGGAAAATGAAAAGTGCACAAATTGGATTTAATGATGAATGCATGGGCTGTGGGGGTTAGTCAAGTTCTCTGCAATTTTAAGGAAATTAGACTTTGTGACTATTGCATAAGTAAAATCACTCAGCAACATTATCTGGTCCAACAGAGACTGGTTTTAATGGGAGGGCACCAGGCAGCCACTTAAGGTTATTAAATACTATACACAAGAACATACTTCAGGAAGGAGGATCAAACTTCTGTTTTTTTTTTCACTCATACTCTATAATTATAGGCTGCTGTCAGAACACAAATTATTTTAAATCCTTAAGCTATGGCTTATTCATTTTTGAAAATTATAGGAAAAAAAGGCATGTAGGGGTAATGTTTTTAAATTAACTATTTTATAATACGCCTGGGGCTGTATTAAACTAATATATATATATATATATATAGAGAGAGAGAGAGAGAGAGAGAGAGAGAGAGAGAGAGAGAGAGAGAGAGATAGTATTGTATTGTAGCCGACTTGATGCCCAAACTGGGTTTGCAAGATCCAGTCCAGTCCATGGAGTGTTTGAGGGGCAGAGCTAGCTGCATAACACAGGACGTTATGCCCACAAGCCCTCTAAAGCCCCAGTGCCTTATTACCGATGCTCAGGGGTTCTGATGCTTCCTCCTTGCTCAAGTGTCTTTTTTGCCCTTATTGCCTACATACCACTGCCTCCCATGACCCTTCAATTGTCTGCCTTTTTATGCTACTGATCGCTGCCTGCCTTGACTGTTGGAATATTTACCGTATTATTCTATTGATTGCTGCCTGCCTTGACTCTTGAATTGTTTACCGGATTACTCTATTGACCACTGCCTGCACATTTGACACCTGGATTGTTTACTGGATTATTCTACTGAACGGCGCCTGCCCAATGACCTCTGATGTATGGACTGTCTATTTGCTGCAGATCTACTGCCAGAATTAATCTTTGATGAATTCCTTTACCTTTTTTTTCCGTTCCAAATAGCCAGATGGGTTCCTACATAGCCTCATATTAAAAAATAAATAAATTAAAATAATAAGTAACTACATTTTCTGCCGATGCCTTGTTTTTTTTTATCCTATATGGGTGCCAAAAGTTTTAGAATGTCAATAGCCAACAGGAGTGTTAACATTTTGGAATGTTTTGCAACTGGCACAGAAATAGTTACATTTGCAGCTTAAGTAGGATATTATAAATATATTTTTAAAATTAATTTTAACTAATATATCAGAAGTACTCTGGCATACGCCTGGGGAAGGGGGCTTGTCCAGCTTGCATCAACTTGGGTCAGGTCTAGGGAAGCCCCCATAAAATACATCATTTTTTAACTGAAATAAGTTTTGTATATGTCCTGGCAATATATATGTAATGCAAACATCTAATTATTTCCTTGTACCTGTTGTCTTTTGTCCGTTATTAGCCCAAAACATTGTCTAGTTGTTCTAAGCATGGTTTATATACAAGAGGACAATACTTTTTGCTGCAAATTGTGCATAGTGATATAAAAGTCTAACAATAACAAAGTTGAGAGCACAGAGAAGGGGATATCTGTAAAATCTCTGCAATGAAAGAGAACAGATCACAGGCGAAAGGAGCTATAGAGACCTCACAATGGATAAAGTAAGGCTTTTGTGTTAATTAAACAACTAATGCCACTGAGCAGAGAGATCACACTTCTACTGCCTGCTTGGTATGCACATCTCAAACACATTGCAATAGAATTATACGAGCCCCCAAAGACTCTGCCACAGAACAGACTTGGAAACCAGTGCAATTAACTATAACATTATCATTAAAACAATATCTTAATTTTAATTACATTCATCGAAATGAAGTCTGACACGTGCAGAAGGTCCCCCGGTCTTTAAAGCCTTGGAGGGATATGGTGACCCTTCTGTGCTCTGACCCAGGAGAAAAGGGCTTCTGCCATAATATAAAAAGACAATGTAAAGCCTGCAGTTTTTGTGTATTAAAATGTAAATGGAGAGATGCACTGTCAGGTTCTATTATGGAAGACTGTTACCTGCCCAGAAGACTACCATAAAAGATGGGGCAGCCTCCCCAACCAACATCAGCCATTAAAATAAATTGGATATTTAAAAAAACAGTTACAGAATGATAAAAATAACATTACGTGTGAACTGTAAAATGGCCTAAACAAAGACATAGTCAGGGTTTTAAAAGTGTAAACATGTCAAGTGGCACAGCTGTGTGAAAGTGATGATATAAAAACAATACTAGTGTCTACTGGCACTAGTAAATAGACAATATAATCACAATCTAATAAAACAGTAGTTTCTTGGACTATGTACCATGTACCCATTTCTATTTGCCATATGGTATTGGGCAATGCTAACCGACTTCAGACTTACTAGGGTCCTGGGAGTATAAACACTATGATATTTATGATAGAGCTTGATAACTAAATACAAGAAAGGAGTCCACTGTTATTAGATATTGACATGGCAAGGAGCAGCAGGTAGCCCATGGGCCACAGAATTGGTAAATTTTACAATACGTATCTATGCTAAGATTGCATTAATAAGCAACATTTTAATACATTTCTCAACACTATACTTCTCACCCTTTATCATCATAGACCAGGCAAATGAACACAAGTTGATCAGTGTTGTTCAGGGCTGTGCTATATAAAGATTCCTTAATGCTCAATAAATCATCCATTCTTGACAACAGCATCCAATCGTCACCTACTTTACACCAAACATGAATACAGAAATCAGGAAACTCATATTACTTATTACAAGGCAGTAACACTAACCAGAGTAAAAAAAAAATGTTTTTATCATGTCATAGGTTATGGATTACGCCAGAGCAGGGTACTCTTCAGATTCCATTGCAGTAGCAATACGGATCTCCCACTAGAAAGGGCCTAGAGCTAGCTATGAAGAGTCCACAAAGTCACATAAAAATTATAGGTTGAGCCCACATACCTAAAACAAACTTTTCCTCTTCTGAATCCTGCTCATTGGAGTTCATGAGGTAACAGTACAACATGTTGGACTGTCAGGAATGGACGGAGCCCAGGGCAGATAGACACCTTAAATAGGGAATAGCCAGACAAGGAAACAATTCTCCCGGAAGGGTATTTTTTCCGATAAAACAAGCCGAGATCAAGGCTTGGAGAGTGTCACAAAAGTCCAGTAGTATAGCTGTGGTCAAGGATTGGAGAGTATCACAATAGTCCAGTAGCAAAGCTGAGGTCAAATAGGTTAGGTAAAACAGGGAACTTCCATAACAGGGATAAAGGCACACAAGGCAACAGCTTGAAAACAAGCAAGTACTGAATGAACAGTGCTGGGGGCTTAAGTAGCCCACTCTAAAAGTTATGGGTACACTTGAGGAATCTTCACCCTGTTTCTCTTTCTGCTGTCTGGAGAGCACAGTTTTGATTGTTTATTCTTTTTTTGGTATCCAACTGCTTCCAAATCTGCCCAAACAACCGGACTGTCACATAAAATATGGGGCTGTTGGGAGGTATATATTATAAATACAGGAATAACCACCAGCACAGGTTTGGCCTCTGCCCTGGCCCCAAATAACATTATTAATAGTACTATGAGTGTGGAGAAAATGTGAGGCTTTGACACAAAATTAGGCCGGGTAATTCAGACGAATCTTGATGTTTCTTCTTTGCAGGAGGATTTAGACAGAATTGGGGACTGGGCGGGCAAGTGGCAGATGAGGTTCAACATAGATAAATGCAAAGTTATGCATTATGGTAATAATGCAACATATGCTATGAATGAAATATCCCTGGGGAAAACTACCTATGAAAGGGACATAGGAATAATAAACCTAAATTCTGGACTCATAGTTGATACATAATTATGGTTAAGGGAACTCTTCACAATACCAATTACAGAAATAATGCAAAAATAATATTAACCAAGCACTGACTCCCCAAAGTATATCATTGCTTTTCCAATTTAAGTCTGGTCTAAATAATAGTTCGGTATTCTTGGCCACGCTTAAATTACCTGTACTTAAACTTTTTAAAACTACACTTACAAGCATGGAGTAGTTCACTCTTGCATTAAGCAATGTATACATCAGTCTGCAATGTATGGAAAAGGAAGATGAATAATTGTACAACATCTGTTTTGATTAGATGACTTTCTTTACACCTCGAAGACAGTTCAAGAAAATTACATGCAATGCATTCAGAAACTAATAGAGAAATCCCTCAAGTCCACAGTCTGGGAAAAGAAAAGGAAGATCAAAGGGCCGTGGCAGGAGGGTGCAAGCCGACAGCATATTAAAGAGCATTTTTCTTTTGTAGTGCTGAATTAGCAAAGACAACTTGATTTCATAGGAAGACACAAATGTATACTCTCCCATTCACTCATTAACTAGAATAACCAGAATCATGCTAACCTTCAAGTCTGACCTTACAAGCTAATCATTCTCATGTGCCCGCATCACAAATTAACCTGATCATGCCAGAAGGTAATACTTGTGCACAGCACAATATGACATTGCCCATTGTGAATCTAAATAAATAAGTGGTCCATATAGACCCTTCTTTATAGTAAAGAGAGATGGGAGAAGGATTCATGATGTGAAAGGGTATGTTATAGGCATAATTATTGCCACTCTCAGTGGCCTGTTGGTCATCTGTATTATGGTCTAGCCGGGTACTCTGGGGCAAATATAGCTGTGGTGGGGCATGAGGGTTTGCCCCTCATTGACCATGGAATTTATACTCCTGCTTAGTGCTCATTGCTACAGATTTGGGGCACCAGGGTTTGATGTCATATCCCACCTCCTGAGCTCACTGCAAGGAGATAACTGGTGAGCAGTGATAGAAAATGATCTGTGCCAAATGAAGCACAAATCTCACAGCCCCAAGGAACTTTAACTCTACACATGGACATAAAGAGATAAGAAGCAGTAAGGGCAACCATGGAACACAGATTTCCTCATTCCTTAGTGAGACCTCCCGTGGAATGTGTCCTTAAGCCAATGAATGTACACAATCTGACACAGGACCGCTTGTACAGTACTACACCAAGCTTAAATATATTTACTCACAAAGTCCATTGCACACCATTCCAAATATTCCAAACCTGATGCTAGTAACCAGCAGTTTCCATACAAAGCACTCCAGGTCTTCACGTTAACAACTTTTCTTGACAAAGTCAAGTCGACGTTTCAGTCATTGCTGACTTTCATCAGTTGTGTGTGATCATAAATGTGGACTGCGTGTGTGATCGTAGATGTGGACTTGTGTGTGTGTGAAAGCATGGATGTGTAATTGTGCCTGTGTGTGTGAGCATGGATGTGTACATGTGAGTGTGTGTAAGCATGGATGTGTTTTTGTATGATCATGGATGTGTAATTATGTGTGTGTTAGTAAGTATGAGTAAGTGTGTGTAATTTGTGTGTGTTTACATATGTTGTATGTAGGAAGGGGGCAAGGGGCAAAGAAGGCACAGACCAGTTGTGTGGGGGCATTGATGGCACAGACAAGCTGTTGGAGTTGGGCGGCTCGGGGCAATTTTTTTCACACCAGTGCCAGGTGGTTTCTAGGACAGGTTCTGCCACACCGACACCCAAAAAGACCACCAGGACAGGCTCTGCCACACTGACACCCAGACATACACACACCAGGACATCCTCTGCCACACCAACACCCAATATTCAGGTAGGAGCCTGGAGCTGCAGCTTCATCAGCCCCTAACAATAGCAACAAATTAATTGCCCCAGCTGAATGAAAAGTTCGATTGGTTGCTATTGCAATAAGAAATCTTTTCAAACTCTGCACCAGAATAACTTTTTATACACTATTTTGGTCATTTCTTCACAAAGTACAGTTAAAGAAGCAGCTTTACATTTTTCATCGCACAACTGACTGGTTACAAAATAAAACATTTTGTGTGTCAACTAACTGGAAGCTCTGTCAACACCCATGATGCTTAATCAAATTTGGAAGAGCACATGTTGGCTGAAGGTAATGAGATTTGCAAGTGCTACTTGTTGGTTTCCTCTATTTTAAAGTTGTATTGATCAGGAATGCTGCACTTAGAAACCATTTGTTATTGTGTAATAATATGTCTTCCGTTCAACCTGTAGATATCGTTGCTCCATATCTATTCCCTTTTCAACTGAGTGCAGGTCATTTACTAAAACACAAAGATCAACAAAAATACATCCTAAACCCTATCAGCTAATTTGGCAATACCACAGCCATCATACTGCACAAATCAGCCCAATCACAAATGTTTTGAAGAGGCTCCTGAGCAAAATCAGCCAGAGAACATTACTGGTATATATACTAAAAACAATTAACATATTAGTAAAATGACCAACATCTATGAGCAACATAAAGAGGATCAGTGCACATCCACGTGACACTGAATGGAAACTGTATACGGGTTGTTTAAAACACCTATTATAAATATATATATATATATATATATATATATATATATATATATATATATACATATATATATGTGTTTACAAATATAAAAATAATATATATATATATATATATATATATATATATATATATATATATATATATATATATATATATATATATATATATAGATATGTCCTGAGGAAAGTCAGTAATGACTGAAACGTCGACTTTGTTTGAATAAAGAGAAATTGTTAATTTAAAGACCTGGAGTGCTGACCATCTTTTGAAAGTGCTTTATATATATCTATATATATATATATATATATATATATATATATAGATAGATAGATATGTATAGTGTGTTCAATGTAGAACATATGGCATTATATCAGAGTACAAGTTTTTTTGTTTAAGGAGTTTTTTCATAGAATAAAAGTTTGTACACAGCCATGCAAGGGTGGCAAGTAAGAATAACTACTAACTGCCCAGAAGTCCACTTCTTTCCCAATGTCGCACATTTACAAAGGGTGCAAGAGCCAGTCAGACCACTCTTAGTAGGCAGGAAAAATCATTCAAATCCAGAGAAGTGCTTGATTTGATGTGTAAGCATCATTACATTGGTGTATATAGTAAACTAAATGTAGGATTTAGAAATTCCATCATTAAACACTTTGTATAGAAATCCATAAATAACTCATTAGCAATACCTAGTTTGTGAATCATTCCATACCACTCTGTTGATCTGTAAAATAAATGTACTAACATGCATCACATATTCCAGCATATGTCAAAGCCTTATGACACGTACCTCAGCGATGCGCACTGTATACGGCTGGTTGTGAAAAGTTGGGGCATTATCATTGACATCACCAACTTGAATATTTACTTTGCCTTTGATAACCTAGGGGAATGCAAAACACAATGTAACTATGTTTCTAGAAGGGCAATACACCAACATAGGTTATTATTTTTAATGGAGGCACATAAACAAATGCTATCAAGGTGTTGTGTGGTGAAGTAAACGTAAAGCAAAAGTAATCTACTAGATGGATTAATTATAATGAGATGCGTATGCTTATGGTATACAAGCTGGCAAATCAACTGATATTCATGAAATTACTGCTCCTATGTCAGAGACCTGCTTTGATCACAGGATCAATTTGGATCAAGGTAGTACACGTAAAACACTTGTCTAATATAGATACAGCAATTAAAATAGATAAATGAAAACTTTTATTATTAAAAGCAGGGACATTAATGCCACTGACAATTCTAAATCACACGTCCATATTAGTGGGATGTGAATAAAGATGTGAATAAAATGACGAAGCAATAATTGTTTCCTGTGTAGTTAACTGACTTGGCTATTCGATAGACACAATACTTGAGTACGACGGTTACTTTCACCAATAATAATAAGAAAATCACTTTTACAACAGACTTTGCCACATTTTATATTTTCCCAGGATCCCTGGACCAATGTTTATGGAATGAGATGTAGCGTCACATAAGCTTTCAAGACCTCGGAGGTCTAATATCTGAAGAGACCTGTGAAGTCTTGACAGTTCATATGATCAGCTCCCCCTGTAAATGGTTTGCATATTGCAATTTCCAAATTTATAAAATTAAAGGAAGAAACTCAAATTTGGGACATCTGGCCTGTCTGTTTTCTCCTGCTAAACATCCATCCTTATTTGTTCCTTGGTCATAGATTCGGGATAGTCATATGCCTATACCATATACTGTAAGTTTAAATGTCCTCACTGTACTGGCATCAATGGCTTTAGCTAGGAAGCTGTTCCACTTATCTACCACCCTGTGGGTTACGTAGAAACCTCCTTACATCAGAGCTACAAGGTATACAATTTGAGTCATCAGTAATACATTCCCAATCAACAAGTCTTCCATTTATGTGTACTTGCATATATGTGAATACAGAATGATAATCTTCCAAAGGGAAAGTTCCTTAGATGAAATCAGAGGTAGATAGCCACAAGTTATAGAACCATGATTGAAAAAATGTTTCCCCCATTTTGACTATATGTATATCTAGCTATACATGCCATACATATGTTTTGAGCCATTTACATATGTATGGTATGTATTGATACATCAGTGACTCCTGCTGGCAGTACCTACACGACATTCTCCCACCCTATCATCATTTCTTCATTTAGCTCGTCCTGTTTAACGCTCACTGATTTATCTTTTTTTTCATGTCATGAAAAAAGTCATACGTACCCCTTGGCTGTCACTGACAGAAAATTCAACTGTGAATTCCGATTTAGTCTGAAATGAAAAAAGACAATATAATACGATTAGAAATAGTGTTTTATCTTCTGACACCAGTGCTTCAGATTTTAGCTAAAAGCATAATTACATGCAAAATACCATTGGGAACAGAGCAAAAGTGTGCCATCACAAATATGTTTCTTTAACATAACTGTGTATGAATATCAATAAGAAACAGCCTTGAAAAAATGTTAACTTAAAAAAAGGCAAAATTGTAGAAAAAAGTATTATGGGCCACGTGTATACAATATGGCTGAAATCACACTTGTGACATAATTATATATCCACCGTATGGACAAAAGTATTGGGTCATCTGACCATTACACCAACAGTTTATTTTATGCATTCTAAATACAGAGACATTAGATGTAGTTGCCCCCCCCCTTTTTTTGGAGTTTCCCACTAGATTTTGGGGGGTTTCTGTGGCAAGTTTAGCACATTCATCCATTAGAGCATTTGTGACATCAGGCCTTGATGTTGGATGAGAAGGCCTAGCTCACAATCTCCATTCCAGTTCATCCCAAAGGTGTTCAATCGGGTTGAGGTCAGAGCCCTGTGCACTTGGGACATGAAGTTGGAAGAATAGCATCCTAGAAAATGTCTTGGTATGCTGAAGGGGACATACCAAGACATTTTAAGCAGTTCTATGCTTTCAACTTTGTGGGAAAAGTTTGGGAAGGCCATGTTCTATTCCAGCATGACTGTGCCCCAGTGTACAAAGCAATTCACACTAAAATACTCCAAAAAAATATTGTAGAAAGCCTTCCCAGAAGAGTGGAAGCTGCTATAGCTGCAATGGGAGGACCAACTATGTAGTAATATGCTAACGTATTTAGACTAGAATGTCATAAAAGTCCCTGTTGGTGTACTTTTGTCCAAATAGTGTATAAATGGAATTACCAGCCTTTATACATATTTTTTGTTTTTTCATATATGATAGTCTGCAGATGCACCAGTTAGTTCATTTTGTCATTTTTGGGGGGGACACAAAAAGTCAACCAATATTTATACATGAGTGGTGCCACTTATTATTCTCTTTTTCAAACCCTTTTTTTAACACTCTTATTAATAACTCCCTGTGTATATGTGAGCAATACATACCTATATAACCATGCCTACAGACCACAAGAGAAATGTATGAGATCATTCTATTGTTATATTTGTTTTCAGGAAAATTACTAACTTTCAATGAAAGTGGTATGAAAAAGTGATATCTTAGAATGGCTATCTGGGGCAAGGTCTTTTATCTTGACTGATTGGATACTGAGGGTAAAAACTCAGCAAGTTGTCCTGGAAGAGAATGTACCAGGTTTATATCTCCGTTCTAATTATTGATCCTTATCTTCGGCTGTAAATTACAGGCCTGAGAGCACCGGTGCTTATGTTTCATGTAACCCATATACTAGAGTACAATCCCAGGCAAGCACCATGGAGTTTATTTAGAAGTTTAACGATTTTCTGACACTGTTTAAGATCTGTGGCTGCAAGGAAAACAAACGCATTATAAATTTAATAAACTTTTTATTTATTTAAAAATAAAACACGCTCTTGCTAATTGTTTTAGTGCGGATAGTAAAAAAACAAAACAGGATGCAGTAGGCATGTCAGAGGGTAATGAAATGGTTAAGTAATTATTAATAAATCAACTTTTGGGCCCAGAATGTTTAAATTCACAAGTCGCTTATTCTCGTAATGATGGTTAACCAAAAGGCAGATATTATTAAACCATAAGGGCTTAAATTTGCTGTTTTAGTCACAACTCTGGCATGCCTTTTTAACCTGTTGTAGGAATGACGGATCTGGAGGTAAGAAGAAATAGAGATTTACTCATAACATGCACTTGATGATGTTACAGGTTATCCATGGGTTAATTAGTAGCTATGAGCTCCAAAGCACTGAAATTGTTAAAATATAAGCTATGTTTATGTATGAATTAACCACAGACTAAACCGGCAGATAAACTGATTAGCTCTAAGCAGCAAAATACTCATCATTTTCATTAGCTAATTTATTGCCCTAAAGGAAGTTGCTGAGTGATTTAGAGAAGCCTCCTCACAGGTGCTGCTATCTGACAACAGCAGCACAGCTCAGTTAGAACATTGTGAATCCATCTCTGGCCCCCAGGCACTGCTTGCAGATTTCGCCAGCAGTAACAAGAAATACACACAGCGCCTGTTAGCCCACAACGGATAAACACATAATAAACCAGAGGGAACCACAATGTCTTTTTGGACAGTATTTTTTATCACTTCATGTTTTCTCCCTTTAGTTTCCTCCACATGAAAAATGATCGCGTAAGTCCCATTGCTTGCCAAGGGGACAATAAGCAGGCAATTGCTATAATATTACCAATAAAGTAAATTATGCCTCATTAGGTACAAACAGAGCATTCAAGTATGGTACATGCCAGCCCCACAAAATCTGCAGAGCTAAAGGAGGCGCAGGGTTTACAGCAAACACCAAAACAGTTTTTTATGGGTAATATTTGCACCACTCAAATGTGAAGTGATTTAAATTTTATTAAAATATGCAGAGGCCTTTGTCATATTATGTCTTGTGTGAAGATGCTCAATTGTAGAGGATAGAAACACAAGAAAGGAAAAATGCATACCTGATGAAGCATTTTACAGGTGCATCTTTATGTGTCCCAAATTAGTTTTTCTAGGAAATGTACTGTATATCAGTATAAGCACCTATACAGTAAAGGAACAGTAATAGTTTCCATCTCAAGGAGAGAACTTTACCTCTCGATCTAAAGGTTGTCTCAGCCAAACTACGCCAGTTTCACTTTCCACAGCAAAAAATCTTCTGGCCTCATCCCCAACAACTCCAAACACCAGTCTGTCCTCATCAAAGTCCCGGGCAAGTAGTTGTGTGACTGATGTGCCTGAAGAAAGATACAAAAAAATACATTATAAAATGACAATGTTCAAGAAGCTGTCTTGTATCATTAGTCTGCACAAATATTGTTCCTGATCACTTCAGGAGAGACCAACCATTAATGCTGCAACTTGAGCAGAAATGCAGGCGAAGATTACTACTGTGTAAGCAGATAATACAAAAATAGCATTTTTAGCCAAAGAAAGAAACCTCAGTCAAATAACACAATATTATGATGGTCAAAATAAATTTCCATACTAACCAAGGACAACAAAAAATATACAAAAATAGAGTAGCACAACCTAAAAGGCATACAAATTCAGATTCCCAGGCTGCTGCTAGAATAATAATGAGTAATAAATACACAAAACAAAGCAAGAATTCAGCACATTCCCGGTAAATAAATACCATTAAAAAATACTATCTATTATATAAGGCAGTGATGAATGTTTTTTGGGTCCGAGTGCCCAATTTTCTTCATCAAACCAAGTTGCAGACCTCAAAGTGCCGACACTACATATTAAACACGCAGATGATGTTTTTTCGGTACAAAATTACTATACACAACAGTGTGCATCAATTTGCCCATATAAATTATGTTTGTTTTTAAGCATATAAACATAAAATGTGGCAGCAGATAATAACTATTTGGTCCATCTATCCGCCCAAGCAGAGAAACACACGAAAAGAGGGTCTATTCATGAAAAGGATTTTATTAAATAACATTAGCATTTGCACTGAAATAATATCAGTGTATAATAAAAATAAATGGAGCCACTCACGCAATCATTAATTCTCTCAAATCATGTACACATATTTATGAATGCATTTTCAAAAATCATTCAAGCCATTCATCCACACATAACTTCACTCTCTCATTCAGACACACTTTATTCACACATTAATTCATTAATTCTCTCAGTCATTTACACAATTCATCCACACATTCATAATCTCACTCATTCACACAATTTACCCACTCATTAATTTATTCATTCTCTCACTCATTCACATAATTCACCCACACATTAAGTTATTCTCTCACTCATTATGTCAATATTTTTACTATCCCCCTTCTCACTATCTATCTAACCCTCCTTTGTAGTTCACTTACCCTGCTGAAGTCCTGCGGTTGTGGCGCGAGGCCTCTCCCAGCACCGCGACCAAGATAGAGGCCTCGCACTCCCACCACTGCAGTCAGAGCAGGACAAAGGCGGGTGGCAGCAGGGAGCGGAAGGGCGCTGAGTGGTTGCTGAACAGAAGGGCTCCGAGCGATTGCTGAAAACTTTTTCATGAGCTACCGCTTTGCGCCCCCTCTCTCCTCCTACACACCCCAAAGGCCGGCCCCGTCAGTGAGGAACCTGGCCGCGTGCCACAATGGAAGGCTTTGTGTGCCCGTTGCGCGTGCCATAGGTTCGCTATCGCGACATAAATATCGGCAATTCTATCACACTATTTGGCCACATGCAACGCTAATGTAAACAAAGCTTACTATATATATATATATATATATATATATATATATATATATAAATATATATATACACACAATTTTACACATAATATACACACAGGCATTTAATAAAAGTAAAATGCATTTATACAGGTGCCACATAATGTCTCTTGCATTTTTACTAATGCCAGTATCTGGCGTAAAATTCCGCATTTCCGGAACCACAACAAGGAATCAGAAGCATCCAGATTCTTACATGTCAGGGGCGGGCTGTTAAAAAACGCTGTGCGAGCATCGTCTCTTGTTCCACCCAGGACAAGCAGGAAACCAGTGGAGTCACGTGACTTTACGTCACATCACACGACTCCGCTCCGTTCCTGCTTTCCCAGGCGGCACAAGAGAAGAACACAGAGGGATGCAGCGGCTCCTGCAAAAGTCTGCGAGTGGCATCTGCAGTTCACATAAATCAATACTAAAGTGGGGGCTGGGCGGTGGGATAAATATACAATATACAATTTTCTAGGCCCAGAAATCAGCGAGCAGAAAAGTGAGGGTTTTGTGTTATTTAATCTATTTCAATCTGCATATTTTATTAAAAGGGATTAGTTGTGTTAAATTGTGGCTTCAAGAGTCCTGTGTATGATTACTTTTTTTTAGTGTACCGACGTACTCCCAATCCCATCACATTACATCAACATGAGTTAGAAAATCAGGAAAAGATGGGCATGGATGGTGGGCTGATTTGGTGGTGCAATGGGCCACTTGACTAGACTTGCCCCCCACGCCGTAGGCAGCCAGCCCTCCCCTGTTACATATTATGTGAACATGGCACTAAGGACAACAGAGAGGCAAATATCTTTAGTATTATGATATTAAGGTTTCAGCACCATGGACAGAGCTAGGAAAAACTTATTTGCAATATACATAAACCCAAGCTGTGAGCCTTTGTACTCAACCAGAATTCTAGCTCCTTAGTGCAAGAATGTAAGTATCCTTTATGATTAAGAGGGTGTTGCTCCCATAATCTATGACTACATTATAACATTAACTGCCAGATCCTTCCTTCTAATGATGGTTCCCTGGCACTATAGCCTTGAATGCTGATATTTATGTGTATGTATGTTTAAGAGAGCCACTTAAATTCAGAGTCAGAATACTGCATTATAATATCTGTTTGCTTCTTTACCTATGAATCTTAGATTATTTTTTAGAAGGTTAATTTAAAGACATTATGTAAATAAAATGATTAGTTGTAGGAAATTCTTATATTTTGCAAACTTAAAATAACTGGTTACTAACATGCCTCTAGATTTGTCTTGACAGTTTTCAAAAAATGATTGCAGGTTTTTTCTGATTGTCTTCTAAGCTTTCATTTCAGTCATCTTTCTTTTCCCTTGTGTAAGTGAAAATAACCTTTCTACCAAGGCATTAATTAAATGAATAACTACATTGTCATTGTCTAAAGGCGAGATATTTACAATTATCACCTTTGAATAACTTGCCTACTGTGAGGACCTGCTGACTTCTGGCACTAACAGATATCATGGTCAGCAACGGTGTTGGAATCCTGCCATAACCCCATCAATTTAATCTTCTGTATGCTTTAAGGCCAAACAATCAAGATTGCATTTTGTTGCTCAATATTCTTATACCTCTGACTTCTGATAAGTCCTTTTGTAAAGTGTCGGCTCCATGAGTACAAGTCATATCAATGGGAAAAAAACTGGGCCATCCTATCCTGGTTACTAATCAATAGAAATAATCAAGAAAAACACCTATTTTTGCATTGCTTGTTTAAAGTGTTCAACTGCAGAAATATGTGTGATTCTACTACAAAAAAGTGTTCTTTTCAATGTACCAACCAATGGAATGCTTTTGATCATTCTATTGGTTGCTTTAGTGATAACAACCACTTTTTAAACAATATATATAATATAAAAAATCCTCTTTCTGGATGCAAGTGTCATGTGGGGTGCTAAGATCCACCAAATTCATGTATTAGGCCAACAAGTTAAGATATAGTCCAGGATCAGACACTGTGAAACTATTCATAGTAATAAAAAGGCTATATTTTCTTCTGTTTAAGCAAGTATCATCATTAAGTCTTATCTTGAAGAAGTTTAACTTTCCTACATTTAAAGGGGCACACTGCCCATCATAAGCACTTTAATAGATACAGCTGCATGGTCTCTTTAAATGTACGAGGTGTTCAGCTGAACATATTTCCCTATACATTACATACTTACCTCCAGTCAGCTCCAATACTGACTCAGTGATCACATAAGTGGAATGTGCTCCCATTGATTTTAAAGGGAGCGCTTTCCCGCCACTTTTAATTATCATGCAGCCAATTGGTGGCAAGAATTATCGGACCAGAGAAGAGGATAGCTGCAGAGCTGCAGTTTATACCTCAGGTAAGTTGGTGTTTATTTTATTTCATTAGAATGCATAGTAAAGTATTTTATTATGCATTTGTCCCTTTGCATGCTAACAAGATGAGCCTCTGTGACTCTGTATCAGACCTATTTTTCCTCCTTAAGGTTTCCTGCAGACCAGTAAAGTGTACTGATTCCCCTAGATAATATTCATTTACCTTGCCTCTGCTATCCCCTTTTTTTCATCAATGCCATCATCATTTGTTCTCGTTCGGTTTGTGAACAGAGTTTGACCTCTAGAAAGTTTATTGTTTTTTTTGTTGTTTTCTGTTTCCCTTGGTATTTCTTTTCACAATGCAAAGTTGTTGTGTATTAGCACGTCTATGATCTCATAACCTGGAAGGACAAATGCAATTAGCCTCAGAGCTGCAGCCTTGTCAAGAACCTTTGCCTACCTCTTACACCTGCCTTTTCTTTACCAAGATTAGATCTGACCAGGAGCCTGTTGGGAATGGCTGGAGGAGTTTAAGATGAACCTTTTCAACAGGATTCCTGCAGCAATTAATTGTCCTGCTCTGTGTACTTTTACACATGTACACATTCTACAAAGGCATAGCCCAAAATTATTTACTATTAATATTTTATATAAGATATTCTTTTAGACACATATGAAATATCATAAACATAGGTTAATTTACCCTATGAGAAATCTGAATGCTATTCAGACATATTGCAAGATGCAAAAAACTGATTAGCTTTTAGCGTAAATAAATTCAAACTAGCCATACCACATGTTTTTTTTTAATTTTTAAATATCAGAAAATATGTTTACTTAGTATAAAGAGACGAGGCACGATGGATTCTGAAAAAGTGACAGGTTTGCTATAATAAATAATTGAAGTAAGTGATAAAACTGCATATGAAGATGAGTAGGAAGAGAGGGTTGTAATTATGTTATGACTCATCACTGTGTATATATATGACAAAACAGCAAAAACTGCTTCTATTGTTTGACCTAAACCCAGTTTAAACGTTAAGAGGACTGGATTAAGCATCATCTCCTTCTCAAAGATTTTCTAGGAACAGTACCCGCAATATGAAGGATCTTCACTGACTCTGTATTATGTATTACTTCCGAGACAACCAAAAGCCTACAACCCACTGTTCACATTGTAAGTGTTTTGCAGCCTTATGAACCTTTTTTTATGGATACATGTTCCCAGTTCTAAGTTGTTATTAAATGTGTGACCCCCTAAATAAATATCACCTCATTTTTTTATGTACAAGTGTGATGTATAGTCATTATTAGCATAAATATGATATAAACATGATCCCTTAAAAACATAAAGTCAACAAGATCCATTAGCATCCCTCTTGGGTCTCATCTGAAGGACAAGCAGTATGACCGAGTAGCTCTCCAGTTGTTGCGGCACTACAATTCCCACAATTCCCAGCACACTTTAAGCTACAAAGGATAAGGGTTACTATAGCTGGCTTAGAACTACCCAGGACATATGGCTTGTAAAATATATTAGACTCATTAGATCACAAACAATGGACTGACCAGATGGTCCGAATGGTTCTTATATGCCATCAAATTCTACCTGTATACCATAAACCTGTAGGCTTACCATGGTAGCTTGTTACATTTTGTGTCGGGAAATACATGTACATTCCCAGTAGGACCTGTACTGAATTAAATATATACCTGTTTTATTAATAGAAGGATTGGAATTGTATCTCTGCAGCATCTGGAACAGAGGTGGTTACCGGTCTATGCCAGGTAGTGCTGGTAGAAATCCTAAATGAACAAACTTTTATGTGTGTGTACTATATAAATGCTGGCAGCAGGGGTGTCTTAAAGTCCACCATTAATTAAGTTTCTAAATTGTATTCAGCATAACAGAGGGATTCCATGAAATTCTCCAAAAAGAAATTGTAAAGTAGTTGACCTGTACAAATCTGAAATGAGATACATTGTGTTTAAACATAATCCCGTATTTGCTCTCTGAAAAAAAAACCCTAGTCTTATATTGGAGGTCATCTTATAATCGGACCTCAAATAGAGGTCTGACTATAAGAGGCCAGATCCTGGATCCTCCTCTCTGGCAACCTCTGCTGCTGCCAGCACTTCCTCTGGGGCTTCTATGACGGAGCGCTGGCATGACTTGGCCTTCTGGTGCTCCACCATAGAAGCCCCAACGGAAGTGCTGACAGAAGCAATGCTGCCTCACTGGCTGCCCCCACTAGACACCAGGGAGTCTGAAGCACGGAGGACAAGTCTGGGGATGCATTGGTAAGTCTGGGGAAGGGCAGAGTGGCATATAGGGGGGTATAAGTCACTTCTTGGGGGCAGAGTGGCATATAGGGGGTATAAGGCATATCTGGGGGCAGAGTGGCATATGGGGGGTATAAGGCATATCTGGGGGCAGAGTGGCATATAAGGGGGTATAAGGCATACCTGGGGGGGGCAGAGTGGCAAGCCTGGGGGCAGATGTGCATAACTGGGGGCAGGTTGGCAAATAAAAAGAAATAAAAACAAAAGGTGCATTTTTCTCAATCATAGCTATGAAAAAATCATAAATATGAAAAAAGAGCTTACATGTGAATTAATATTTACCAGTAAAACTTTTTTCCTCTAGTATCGTCAGGCTTTTTTTTCCCTACATTAATATTCAAATTTTGGGGGGGTCGTCTTATAATCAACTGGCTCTGAAAATGTTACTGGATACAGCATTTCTCACAATAAGAAAGTAATTCTGAACTAACTATATATGTGACCAGACTGACCAGATCCTAGTATGCTGAAAATATATATATCTGACTAGCTAGGTGTGCTATATCATAAATCACTATCTATACTTAGAAGTACCCAATGGGGAAGAGAGATCAGATGCTTCCACATCATACTACCAGTGTTGACATGAACCCACCTTCCCACAATGCATTAAAAAGGATCACAAGGGCACCATCAAAAAAGGGAATTCAACAACAACTATATTATTCTTCACACTGTCTGACACCCTCTTGGTCAAATCTTTAACTTCATGGAGTGTCTTGAGTCACATGATACCCACAATAGGCAACTTTCCTAGCAATACTGGGCCAAAAGTATTTCCCGCCATTTTGCTTTTGTTGCCAAGGTGTTAAACATTAATGGCAAATTTACACTAATTTAAATTGTAGCAGAGTGTCATTTCTTCAGTGTTGTCACATGAAAAGATATTATAAAATATATACAAAAATGTTAGGGGTGTACTCAATTTTGTGAGATACTGTATATATTATGCCTTCTAAGAGAATACATGCTAGTTTGCTCAGTAAAACCGTAAACAAGTAAAGTGACCAATTAACAGATTGCCACCTTATGGAAACGTTTAAGTCACTAAGAAAATTCTAACTAAAACATGGCTCTTCAGCAACCGAAATGCATTTACCATATTTTAAAAATGTTTTTTGAGCCAGCATATTGCACTATAAATGTACGTTCATAGAGTATGTTATGGCAGTTTTTCCCCTCATTTAAATAGATATCGTGCTGTTTTATGTGCGCTTACATTTCCTGGAAAACACAATGTTGAAAAACTGCTTTGTCCAAGGTACATTGGCTATATCCCGATACGTTTCATTGCTTGTCAAGCATTGAAGGTTTTAGGTTATCACCTAGGTAAATCACTTAATAACAACAGAGCTTGAACACTGTATATGATTTTGTGAGTACATTATTTCTATTATATGCTGCTAATTTTAACGTTTAACCATATAGTTTAGTAGATATGACCTTGTCTGTCCTATCATTTATATTAAAAAGACCATATATATCTCTGTGACCTTTTTTTGAGGCAATCCGGCCCTAACCTGAATACGATGAAAGAAGCAGTGGCAACAAAAAAAAATCCTAAGGAAGAAAGAAAAATACTTATGAATACCTCATGAAATCATGGCTGATCAAAAACACACTAATTTTCGGTATAAAGTTTCTCCAATAATTTTAAAGGTTACGTCTCCATTTCTTTCCCAGATTTCATGAAAAATGTTGATGTTAAGACAAAATAATCTTTTGTACTTCACTCATTTCCTTTCTGCATTGCCTCTAACCATCATAATTATCTACAATGATCGCAGTACAATTATTTGTATCCAAAAAAATTAATACGTTACACTTCAAATGATGTCATATTCATCTATCAAAAGATTTATGAGACTTCTGCTCCTTTTTAATGAGATTTATGCAAATGAATATTATAACGACGACAATATGGTATACATTGCATAAGATAAGAAGAATTCCACATATGTAATCGATGTTATCTCCTCATAACTATATATATATAGTATATATAGTATCACAACCTCATGCTGACGAGTCCCATTAAGGACGAAACAGCTGTCCATGACTGGTGATCTGGCTATTGCACCTCTTCCCGAGTTTTGTCTAAAGGCTGTCTTGTAGAGCGGGCAATTACTTTCAAGGGATCCATGTATAAAGTGGATATAGAGGCAAAGGTGATAATTGTTAACCTTATTTACATGCGCCTACCCAGAATCCCCTGCGGTTGTGGCAGCACCATGAGATTTCTGAGGGAAAAACAAGCCTTCTGGCGCGTCTGGTGTCTGTAGATGAGTGCTTAATAATGCTTCTACTACCCTATATACATATATACATATTTCTACTGTTTATCGAGGACAAACTAAAAATAGTTATTCGTTATTAGAAAAGCCTTTTCTTTTTTCATTGGAGACAAACTAAAAGATACTAAATACTTAAATTATCCAGCTGATTATTTTTGGCATGCCAACATTTTTTGTGGAGATGCGCAATCTGCATATGCAGAAAATGTCTCCCTTTACCTTGCAGCTGGCTTGGTATACATGAGCAGCACCTGCCAATCGAGGTCACTTAGATGTTTGCATGGAAAACAAGGACATTTCTAGCTGTGCTAACATAATTGCAAAAGGGTTTTCTAATAATCGATTACTGTTTTAAACTTTAACTTGGATTAGCTAACACGACGTGCCACTGGAACACAATAGTGATGGTTGCTGATAAAGGGCCTTTGTATGACTGTGAAGATATGCCATTAAAAATCAGCTGTTCTCAGCTACAATAGTCATTTAGAACATTAACAATCTCTACACTGTATTTCTGATTCATTTGATGTTATTTTAATGGACAAAATCTGCTTTTCTTTCAAAAACAAGGATATTTGTTGGCAAACCTTTGAAAGGTAGTGTATATCTCTAAAGACCATGGCATGGACTCATTACACAGTCAAAAACGTGTTCACTAGCAGTCAATAAACACCATACTGTCTGGATAAACTGAAAATAGGAATTTGGGAGGAGTAAATACACTGTATCCGCATATATAAAATATATACATGTTATTTCCAGGTTATCCTATCTAAGGTACATCATGTGCCCACAAGCTAAATCTGTGTCCTACCAACAGGAACTGAACGTTGGAAGTTATCTTCTAGTTTATAGAGCATCACTCTTTAAGAAGCGGAAGTATAATCTCCCCTCTGTTCCCTAAATTACTAACTTAATATCAAGTTTCATATTGAAAAAGGAACATGAGAACTCTGGTCTTTCTGCAGAATCATGTACAACTAACTTTATCAGATTCTTAAGTTTTGCAATTATTGAGGTGCACACATTTACCAGTCGAGACACAAAGGTCTGATAAGGATTCTTGTGTGATTGTACAATTAATGGGCCATGGCTGCCTAATGAGGTAAAGCAAGGCTTACAACAAATATAGGACAATTTGGGAAACAGAAAAAGGCTGTTAAGCAAGTGAAAATGCCCCATTAATACATATGCACAACGGTCTAACATAATATATCTGCAAAATACAATGTTAACCTTTAAATTAATTAGTCTTTGAGTTTTGTTTTGTTACAGAATTTACACATTTTAAGAGATAAAATGATTAGCATAAAGAAAACCAATAAGGAAAAACTTGCAAGAGTTTCCTGGCAGCCGAGAGTTGTAAAATAACCTTACTTTAGTCTAGAATCAAAGTAAACATATTATAAAATTAATCCTGGGTTGCAAGTATTTATATATATGATATCTGGAAAGGAGAGTATTATGGGTATACTTAAAAGACTTAACATAATAATATCAACATTTGTCTTCTTTATAAAAACCATGTTACTGTATATCTATAGATTCACATCAAGTGAACAAAATATTAAGTTCAAAGTGTATATTGTGTTCACGTAAATAGTCTAACATATTTTATTTTCATAAATACAAGTTGTCCGTTGACATAAAATGATCTTTCCCCAGTCATATAATTATTACCTAAACATAATGCTAAATAGGATTTTTCTCAGACATTACAATCAAAACTACCTATAAAGCAGCTGCAGTATATTATGACCTCATAGGAATTGTGTTCACTTTTTCCAAATCTCCCCTAATGCCAGAAGCTTGATACAAAATATTACCCCTGTATGCTATTCCTACCCAAAACTCTAAATATCCCTTTTACTAAAAAGAATTATTTATGTAGTCTTTCTGTTGGTATTATTTTGAGTTTTGTTTCATGACACCAGACATAATAAGCCACTGTACATATATCCTGTTGTGGTGCCCATGTGCAAAATATGCTTTATCTTTACTGGTCCATTTACTAAGACTGTCTTGGGCTTTAGACTACCATGTTACCTCTATATTTTAAGCTTGTTTGAGCAGGGCCCTCCTTACCTGTTGTTTCTGTAAGTCAAATTGTTATGTTATATACTATTTGTTATGTCCTGTTTACACATTGTACTGTGCTGCGGAATATAAAAAATATATAAAATAATAAATAATAATAATAATACCAATGGTCCCTAGATACATGGGCAGAAAACACCACAATGAGCCTCTTGAAGAGCCATATTTCACTATTAAGTCCTTCATCCCTATGCACACTAACTAATAATGAAAGCTGACTATCACAGATGGTACTTACCTTGGTATATTGCGAGAGGACCCAAATAATGCTTTGTCGGCAGTCCTGTACCAAGCAGCAACAGTGTCTGGGTCCTTTCTGCCTGCTCAAATGGGACAGCTTTCTACCTGTGTGTTTAGGCAAGTCATTTTAAAATGCAACGAAACCTACTTTGGCACACAGTGTTTTGGTTACATAAACCACTGTCACCTGGTCCAGGTGTTCACTTGTGTCAGTGCAAGCACTAAAACTTAGTATTACTCTGCTGTGAACCTCTTGTACCCCAGTTGAACTCTCTTCTGTATGAGGACCTCAGACACCATCCATCTAAATCTAAGGCTAATAAACTCAATTTACTCGCATGGATGGACAAGGAACCCAGCTGGGGTTTAGATAACAATGAAATGAATGAGCAGTGTGACCACCACAGCGCCCAGTCCATAAATCATTTAAATAACTGCGGCTTGAACTAAATAGTACATAACGGACATATTTAATTTACACTCACCTTTCCCCATTTAAAACCCCCTTGTTCTACTTTAAAAGCTAATCAGTATATAAAATGGTTTCTTAAGTATTATGACATCACTACCTCCTGATGACTCCACTTTTACCAGTGCCAACCACTGGCCACCAGGGTTGGCTTAAAATGAATAAACTATGAGAGTCTAGCAGTGGGAGATACCCAGTATGTAAGCTAGCATTTCCAGGAGCTTTCCAAGAAGGAGGCTAGGGTATAATGAAGCGGTAAAATTTCATACTGAAACCCTACTGAATTCCTGGAGATTTAAGGAGACACAAGTGCATAAGGCTTTTAATAAAATGTGTAACTACATCACTAAGCATCCAGCATAAAGTTGCTAGGAAAATGGCTAATTAGTATTTAATTATCATTAGCAGCTGGCTGCTGTGTTAATTTAGAGACTTGGAGCTGCATCCTTTAGCTTACTCCACAAACGGTTGAGTTTGTAGCAAGGTACAGATCTAATGAGGACCATATTTGGAACAGATAAGTAATGCATGTTTGACTTTCCAAGCTACAGCAAACATGGATTCATTTAAAATGTTAACGAGATAGAAACCACAAACATGTTATTGCCAAGAAAACGTTGGGCTTTTTTAATGCATATTCTTTACACTACACCAGGAAAGACTAGGCTGGCCCTGCGTGATGTAAATTCAATGTATAAGGAGACTAAACAAATCTCACTGATTTAACAGCAGTAGCTGAGGTTGGCCCTTGATAACACAAAATAAAGTCAAAGAGTTGAAACCAAACTCTCCTGCAAACTCCTCTATAAGCTCTCTTTTTTAGTGAATACATTTCATTGAGCTTTTTATCTCACTGTAATTTATTGCTGCTTAGTAAATAAACACCACATTTAAGAGAAAGAAAAAAACATCATTGTGCTATGTCAATTATATAGTACCATATCTTACCGATTGCAGGATTTAGGGTTTCCCCGCAGGGGGTTGTCCCCAAACGGGAGGCAGGTAAGTTTAGGCTTATCCATCATTTGTCGTATCAGAAAGGGGGTTCAGTTAATTATTAACCCACATGGTGTTTTGTGTGTTTATTTGTGGGGTTATTGGGCATTGTATAGCCCAGAAGTCGAGGCTACATCTGTCACGATGCCCACGGGGTCAGCAAAGAACAGTGGGGGCCCTGAGAGGGCTGCAGAGCAGGGCTAGACGACGGGGTCAGGTAAAGTTCAAAAGGGGAGGGGGAGGTAGGGGGTTATTTAAGGCTGTTAGAAAAGTGCTGTTTTTTTATGTCAGTGTGTTTGTCCCACCCTCTCTCCCTTTTATTATTATGCTTCTTTGCTGTTATATTTATTGTATATGATGTTATGTTTATTTTGCTATGTTTTCTCTAATTTTTCCGTTATAGGCACTTTGTCACAGCTGGTTGGCGGTAGCTTGCCAGGTTGCTGGGGGTTGGTATCTGGTGTTACAGCTATTGGTGGTAAAGTGTTGGTGGGAGGTTCCTGGCTGGGCGTGGTTGCTGAAACTGAGTGTGTGGGTGGGGCATCACAGTATGCCCTCCCATAGGTGTCATCCATGGTTTGGCCCCAGTGGTCCCTGGCAAGCTTTGGGGTGGTACAGTTTATGGGGTTTTTGGCATGGCAAAGAATGGAAGTCGAGGCTACACTTGTCATTAGTATGCACATTCCATGTTAATTAATGTCTGTTCGAATTTTAAGAATTTAATTGATTTTAAGGAAGATCTCTTTTTTCCTAGTAAACTCAAAAAACTTTGAACCTTCTACCAAGATTGTGTCAGGTTAACAACCCAGATTCTTTTAGGAACCTGACAAGTGTTTCAGTTGAATGATATTATTGTTTCTTAACCAAGCTAGAAATCAATAGTATGCATTAGACCTTAATGACCATGGGACATGATTGAGTAAGCAGGGAACGCTAGTGACATCCCAAAATTTGGTAACATGTTAACTGTTGGCTTCCACCTACAAATATAAAGAAAAAAATCCTTACCTTGGAACCTTTGAAAATATATGTTTTGCATTGATGAACAACAGGACACAATATTCAAATTATCTTAATGTGTTCTGTCACTAATAAACTGTTGTCTCTTGTAAACCTCCTAAGACAATCATTCCCTGGTGTCATTTAATCAAACAAAAATAAATAGCTTATTCTTTTTTTGGAATGAATATTTAGTTTCCCATGATCTTGATTGGCTAACTGGCCCCTCCTTTAGCATAGGAAAACAGCACTGTCAGGTAGAAAATAGGTACCATGTCACGTCTGGTTATCTGCCTCCCTGCCACAACTGCCCGCTAAATTGCTTGTTGATAAATTAGGCTATTTAAGAACGAGTGATGCTGGCATTACAGTTATTAATGAAGTTGGAGTACAAAGACATTAAAAAGTAGCCTGGCTGTTAGATTTGTGTGTGAGTAATGTTCAGTTCATTTTAGGACTTAGAAATAGGCTCTAGAACAAGAAGAGGAAATACAGAACAACAAGAAACATAGTCAAGGTTAAATGGATAATCACAAAGAACCTTAAAAATTATTCCTTCTTTTGTGTTATATTTAATTGAACGCAATTTAGAATGCCTGCTTGAACTCCCACACTGAATTAAACTTTTTTTTAATTTTTGCTGGAAAAGAATTTCACCTTTCACTCTCTCTATCATGCTTAAGTCTCTGACTCGCTAATTTCTAACTATGCCCTTTTGTTTTATATTTCTAATTCAATTTATTATACTCGCATGTGCTTTACCCTCTTGATTTATTGAAATGTTTATATTATATGCACTTATCCTGTCTTTTGTCCAGTCTGCATATGTTGAGATTATTTAGGTCCTTCCTAAAAAAAATGTTATTCTTTAAACAGTGAGTCATTTGGTAGCCCTTTCTGTACTCATCACAGGACACCATTATAATGTTTATTAATGGTATTAGGTTCAGATATTTTTTCTTGCACATTATCCATCAACTATGCAATTTCCTTACTGCTCATTAATATTCTCATTTTATTTAATGATTGTAAAAAGTCACTTAAAATATAATTGTTTCTAGTACGGTATCTTGCATTAACTTATAATTCATTAATACAATTTCTCTTTTGGGACTGGCTTGGTTAATTTTGCCTGCATCTTTATTTGGCACCCTTAAACATGTTGCAGGAGCAAATAAGACTGGCTACATGTTTTGCCACACATGTTGAAATGTAGAAACAGAAAAACAACAGACAGAAACAAAATCACATTCACTGGAAAAAGTGCATCTGTTGCACTGATAGATGAGAATTTAACCCCAGGTAAAACCAGACGGGCAAAGGTTTAGCTCAGAGTCAGACAGATGTTAGGAGATGAGGAAGAAATCAATGAACGGCATGTTTGCTGCTCCCCGGTGGCCTATTCAGAGTAGTTTTACTGATGCTGTTACAAGCTCTCCCCAATGCTAGTGTTCAATAGAATTCACATAAAAGGACTTTGGTGTGATGTAGTGAGAAGGTTTAACAATCAACCTCAGGCTTAGCCAGACTGAGACAGAAGAGGGAAATCAAGATGTTATTTCTGATAAAGACAGCCAGGCATGGTTGAGATATGAATCCAAAAAATTAGGACAACAGTTGTTTAGTTTTAGCTTAGTATGGATTGCACAGAAGATGATAATTCCATTTTAGGCACGAGGCAGAATTAAGGGGGAAATATCAGCAAAGCTAAATCATCAGTTCTTGCTTTTCCAGCAAAAAATACAGAATTATAAAATAATGAGAGAATCAGAAGTGAAAAGGGCTATCTTTCCTTTTTCCACTGAGTGTGTTTTTTAAGCTATGTGTAGCGTCCTTTGGGCATTGGCTTCATGATAGATATTTATTTTCAACTCAATTATGTATCTTGCTTTCTGGAACATCTCAAATAAGTGACCCAACACAGCACCCAATAAGATGTCAATCAAGGTCTTTAAACCTTTGGTAGATTTTTTGTCGCATTAATATGCTTACATTTCACAGATTAAATTCAAACACTGTAACTCTGGGATGAACAAAGTGTGAGCTGAGCCAAAATACTTCCCTAACTCCAAAGTCAATACGGAATCATTAATTTTAAACAGTAAATATTAGTTTTATGCATTTGGATTTGTACACATTTGCAGAATTTTGGTGAATTCAGCAATTCATACTAAGCCCCCGAAAACGAGGTCAAACCCTTCCCCACGTATCAGACAAAAACAAAGCAAAATAAAGCTCATGATTTTCATCCAAACTTCATGGGTCTACATTCACTCCCACTCTGACTCCCACTTTCATTCACTCTCTCACGCTCTCTGCATGTGTACCTACCTACAGTTCTGCATCTTCTTCTTCTCTTCTCTCTTCACTCTTCAATCCTTAATCTGCTATCTTCTTTTTTGTCTGCATCTCCACTGACATAACCCCGCAGCAAATTGAGGCAGCAAAAATGATGGCAAAATGATGGCGCTTGCGGTGTCGTCCTCTCCCACGATTGGAGGATTGGGGGATGTCACTGCAGAGCCACCATTTTGGTGGAAGTTGCTGCTGGGCTATGTCTGCAGAGATGCAGACGAAGAAAGAAGATAGCAGAGAGAAGAAAAGTGAGAAGATAGAAGATGAAGATGCGGAAGAGGAAGTGGTCAGCAGAAGCAGAAATTGTTAGTTGAGAAGGTAGGGAAACATTTAGAGAGCGTGAAAGAGAGGGTGAATGAGAGAAAGTGAGTTAGAGTGAATGTGGTTAACGGGCATTGATTTCATTCTCAAATTAAAAATGGCCCCAAATGGGCCAAAAGCGAACCAAAAAATGTGTCTGAAACATCCTTGGTCAATTGGTCTGTTCATTGGCTACCAACTTTGACCATTGTATAAAACAATGTAAAAGCTACTACCTAGCACTGTGACTTCCAGTTTACTGCTATAAGGACAATATTGTGTGATTTAAGATAAAATCCAATGTGAAGAATACTGCTTTGTGTTTTGGTTAATCAATAGCCACTGCACAAAAGGACATACAACTGAGTGGGATTTGGACAGACAGTGAGCAAGGACCAAAACCAAGGCCATATTTGTCAACTCTCTGTACTGTACTGTATCTAAAAATAATATATTTCACAATGTAGCTATACATTTAAAATGTACCAAGCAGGATTAACTACTTATATGCTAAAGAAAATGATTACCTGGCAGGTTTTTAAAGGATCATAAATATGGTAATTAGCTTGGATTCTGCCTTAATCATATTCATGAACTCATTAGGGCTGAATATATATATTCAAAAAAAGAGACACTAGGGGGCGCTTGTGTATACCGGTTTGGGATAATGAAAAATAAAAGCAAAAAGAGAAAAACACTAATTGCGTAATATTGTATGTGAAAGATGACACTATGTGTCCAAGTAATGCACTCACACTTTGTGTGGATTTTCAGGCTTCAAAAAAACATCCAGTCCTCCGGGTGAATATACGGTGTAAATATGTAAAGGAAGCAGAAGATACGTGGAAAAACACAATGGTGCAGTATCTAACAGTCGTGTAAACCCGCAAGCGTAGACAGACACTTACACTTACTGCAAGGGTATCACACCCCTTAGATGTTTTGTTCCCGGTGTTTCTCCTCCGTGATGTTTAGCCTTTCTCTGTATTCCCCGGATCTATGCTGGTGCTTTGTATTTGAAATGGAAGTATATCCACACTAGACTTCCATTAAAACAAATTTATTTATAGGCTATAAGCCAAAATAAAAATATATAAAAGGTAAAAGGTAACCAATATCCACACAGGGATATTCTTTAAAATACATAAATAAATGAAAAAGTTCAAATAAAAGAGCTCTAAAAAGTCTTTAAATTCCTCAACGCGTTTCGTCCATAAGACTTCATCAGGAGTGTTCATCTTTCGCTATGTGCTTGTCTTTTTAAATGTTCCCGGGCGTCCTCATGGTATGTCGGCGTCTGACGTCAATCCGTTCGGCGTCATCGGCGTTTCGTCCATCCTCCGTGCGTGCCTTGTAAATCGGACGTCTAGGAAGAGATCTGGAGCCTCGCACATCACAGTGTCCTAAGTGTTATACCGGAAATGTGGGCAGAGACAGGACAGCGGTTATGTCCACGAAGGTAAGTGTCTTTTTTCCTCCCTCTCCCCCCCCTAAGAGTGTGGGTCATACACTGCAGTAGAGACATCTCTGCGATGTCCATGCACAAAAGTTCAGAAATGTATTAATCCCTATCATTCTTTTTTTCTTTCCATAGGTACCCAGTCAAATTTCGAGGATCGTATCTTGATACTAGGGATGTCGGGAGGTAAAATTATGAATAAAGACAGAAGGAGTACAAAAGGATGTAATATAAATATGTCCTACATATTATTGTAAAAAGGTGTATGGTGCTGTGCATATGAATATCAGTACAATCGATCCTGGGGAAAAAAATGTAAAACATATAGTGCATCGTGTTAATAGTATTTATTATGTATATAGTGTGTGGTGTGTGGTGTGATAATTGTAATAAATATGTTATATGTATAATGTGTTGATTGTAATATGAATTGAAATGTTTATTCTTATCATGTGAAGAAAATTAATCATTTTGGTTGTTTATTATATAAAGGTGTTTATTTCATCATGTGAGAAATGTAACATGTTTAGCTAAATTATATGATGTGGTGATTATGATGATATAAATTGATGTCAGATGTGTTTGATATGTGGAAAAAAAAAAAAAAAAAAAAAAAAAAAAAAAAAAAAAAAAAAAAAAAAAAAAATAAATGAATTTATAATTAAAAGGTTTTAAAAGTGAATGGTGTTAATTAAATATGTCATGAATGAAAGGTTATAATGAAAATATTGTGAAAGACTTGAATAAAAAGTTAATAAAAAGTGAAATATAAAAAGGGGACCTGTGTACGTGTGAAATGACTAGTTACATGTATGTCAAAATATCTAGTTCCATGTTCAAACCTCCCTTCTTGAAGGTTTTTAATTTAAAAATCCACTCAGTTTCCCGTCTTGATAAGTTGTCAATAGTACTGCCCCCTCTCCAGTTAGGGGGGACCCAATCTATCCCAATGATTTTTAAGGTCTCTATAGAAAATTTGGGGCACATGTTACAATGTCGAGGGACACTATGTTTAATATCCTTATTTTTTATATTTCCAAGATGTTCTAGAATACGTTCTTTCATAGGCCTTATTGTTCTCCCTACATACTGTAATCCGCACCCACACTCTAGTAAGTACACTACATTCTTGGTTACACAATTTATAAAATGCTTAATAGTATATATTTGACCAGTGGATGTGCCTATGAACTGATTTGTTTTTCTGGGGAGTGATGTACACATTTTACAATGCCCGCATTTATGAAACCCATTTGGTTTTTTGCCTATAAACATATTGGGATTTTGAGCCATTATTTGTTTTGGAAGGACACTAGGGGCCAATGTTGTTTTCAGTGATCCTGTCTTTTTAAAGATTATTTGTGGTTTCTCTGGTAATGTTTTACCTAAAATTTCGTCGCTTTTCAATATATGCCAATGTTTGTTAATGATTTGCTTGATTTTATTGGCTTGGGTGTTATATTGTGTGAGAAACGAAAAACTAAAATCTCTCCCCTTTGGTGTATCAGCGGATTTGTTTTTATTTCCCAGTAGTCTCCCTCTGTCTATTTTCTCTACCTCACGGAGACTGCTTTCCAATTTGTCTTCTGGGTAATTTTTCTCTAGAAATTTTTGTTTAATCTCCTTAGCTTTTTGTTCAAACTCCTCCCTTTTTGTACAATTTCTTTTTACTCTCAAGAGTTGGCCCTTTGGAATATTGTTTAGCCATTGGGGGTGATGGCAACTGTTATAGTTAATATACCCATTTCTATCAGTGGGTTTACTGTAATTTCTGGAACATATTTGGTTATCATCCGCGTACAGTTCCACATCTAAAAATTCAATTTGCTGTTCCTGTATATTTGAGGTGAATTTCAAGTTGAAATTATTATTATTAGTATATTTTATGAATTCATTTAGATTCTCTTTTGGTCCCTTCCAAATGATAAGGATATCATCGATATATCTTTTCCAGAGCACCAGGTTTGCACCGAATGGGTTGTTATTCCATATATATTGATGTTCCCATTCTGCTACAAATAAGTTAGCGTAGCTAGGTGCAAACCTGGTGCCCATCGCAGTTCCACATAGTTGGAGGAAGAATTCGTCCTCAAACCAAAAATAATTATGTTTCAGTATATAGTTGATACATTTCAAAATGAAAGATTTTTGTAATGGGTTCATCTCTAAGTCTCTAGATAAAGTACTGTTTATTGCTTCTAGACCCTGTTCATGGTCTATTATTGTGTATAGGGAAGAGACGTCCATTGTGGCCCAAAGATATCCTGAGGACCATGTGATTTTTTCTAATATATTTAAAAGGTGAGTAGTGTCCTTAAGATATGCCGGAATTTTAGGAACATATTTTTGGAGAAAATGATCTACATACTCCGATGTATTACATGTAACTGAATCAATCCCACTGATAATGGGTCTCCCCGGTGGCTCCTTAAGATCTTTATGAATTTTTGGAAGGAAATAGAAGACAGGAAGTTTGGGGTGTTCTTTTTTTAAATAATTGAACTCCTTTTTATTTAGGATGCCCTGTTCAAGGCCTTCCTCCAAGATATTATACAGAATAACGCTAAAATCCTTTGTAGGGTTCTTCCCTAATTTTTTATAAGTGATAGTGTCATCCAGAATCCTTCTTGATTCCTTGATATAATAATGACGGTCCATTATTACTGTAGCTCCCCCTTTGTCGGCCTGTTTGATCACTATGTCATGCTTTTCTTTCAATACTTTCAAAGCCTCTTGTTCTTTTTTATTTAAATTATATGATTTGGTTTTTTGGCCCAACTTTTCTAGGTCTCTTAATATTAGGTCTGTGAATACTTCTATGTGTTGACTCTTTTCATTCTGTGGAAAAAATTTTGATTTCGGTTTAAGATCTGTGTGTGAGAACTGTTCTACTATGATTTCTCTATTGGTGTCTAGTCTTTCTGGTCTACAAAAAAACCTTTTAACAGTTAATTTTCTCAGGAATTTTTGGGCATCTAGGAACAAGTGGAATTGGTTCGGGCCTTTTGCTGGTGCGAATTTTAAACCCTTACTTAAAAGACTTATTTCATTTTGTGTTAAGATTGCAGATGAAATGTTGATAATGCCTTCTTTTTCTGGATTTAATACCTGTTCCTCTGATAACCCCTTTCCTCCCCCTCTCTGACCTCTTGTTCTTTTGTATACTTTCTTTTTTTCCACGGGCTCTGTTCTAAGGGTATGTACCTGTTTCTTAATTCTATCGCTTCTCTCCTTGGTGGTGTTTCCTTTCTTTTTGTACCACCCTTTCGGGATGGCTCCCTGTCTAAAAAAGCCTGCTCCCGTTCCAACTCCGTGTCTGTGTTATCTATATCATTCATCCCATTTTGTTCCCTAGGTGAGTGAGATAGTTTAGGTGGTGGGGATATTTGTCTGGGTGAAAACGATTGCACTCTAGACAGTGTGCGTGTGGATGGGATCCTAGACCGTGTGTATGAAGGATAGCCTCTATTTTGTTGTTGAAAATGGGTGGCCCTAAAGGGGATGATTCCTCTGTCCTGTCTGGGACCATTCCTAAAGGTTTGATATTTGTGCGTATTGTAACTATGTTGATATGTCGGTCTTGATTCATGAATCCCTTTTTCCATATCCTCTTTATCTCTATAGAATTTTCTTCTTTTATTACCCACCAAATCCTCCTCTATTTTTTTAAGCTTATTTTCTATATGGTTTTTGTTGGTTATGATAGTTTTTTTATCTATTTTCATAACAATCTCCTCCTCTACCTGTTTGATTTCTTCCTCAATATGATTAAGCTGTTCTTTTTGTTGTCTAACTATTAACTGCATCAACCTATATGAACAGTCATCAAGTATATTATTCCAGTCTTGCATAAAGTTCTGGTTGTCTGCACCAAAAGCGGGACTTTTTTGAACTCTTAACCCTCTTGGGATAGTTTTAGTTTTTATATATTGTTCAATGAATGTTATTTCCCACCATCTTTTAATTTCTTTTTCCATTAGTCTCTCCATTTTGATGAATAGACCTGTATCAGGTGTGGTTTCTTTATATGTTTGTGAGAAGATATCGTTTAATTTCTTATTTCTTTCTTCTCTGCTAGAGAGAAATGATTCTGCGCTATGTGCCATAATTTTAAGTATTCTCCTATTCTTTCAGTTGTACCTCCAAGTGGAGAACAGAAAACAATGTATGAAAACGCAAGATAATGAAGGACAAACTGAGAAGATTTTATGGAGAAGAATGATAATAATAGGTGTACTTCCCTGTTTCCTCTGTACACAGATTCCGGATACCCAGCTGCAGCCCGTACAAAAACACTCTCCAGGTGTTTTTCTTGAACAGAAAAAGAGACACTAGGGGGCGCTTGTGTATACCGGTTTGGGATAATGAAAAATAAAAGCAAAAAGAGAAAAACACTAATTGCGTAATATTGTATGTGAAAGATGACACTATGTGTCCAAGTAATGCACTCACACTTTGTGTGGATTTTCAGGCTTCAAAAAAACATCCAGTCCTCCGGGTGAATATACGGTGTAAATATGTAAAGGAAGCAGAAGATACGTGGAAAAACACAATGGTGCAGTATCTAACAGTCGTGTAAACCCGCAAGCGTAGACAGACACTTACACTTACTGCAAGGGTATCACACCCCTTAGATGTTTTGTTCCCGGTGTTTCTCCTCCGTGATGTTTAGCCTTTCTCTGTATTCCCCGGATCTATGCTGGTGCTTTGTATTTGAAATGGAAGTATATCCACACTAGACTTCCATTAAAACAAATTTATTTATAGGCTATAAGCCAAAATAAAAATATATAAAAGGTAAAAGGTAACCAATATCCACACAGGGATATTCTTTAAAATACATAAATAAATGAAAAAGTTCAAATAAAAGAGCTCTAAAAAGTCTTTAAATTCCTCAACGCGTTTCGTCCATAAGACTTCATCAGGAGTGTTCATCTTTCGCTATGTGCTTGTCTTTTTAAATGTTCCCGGGCGTCCTCATGGTATGTCGGCGTCTGACGTCAATCCGTTCGGCGTCATCGGCGTTTCGTCCATCCTCCGTGCGTGCCTTGTAAATCGGACGTCTAGGAAGAGATCTGGAGCCTCGCACATCACAGTGTCCTAAGTGTTATACCGGAAATGTGGGCAGAGACAGGACAGCGGTTATGTCCACGAAGGTAAGTGTCTTTTTTCCTCCCTCTCCCCCCCCTAAGAGTGTGGGTCATACACTGCAGTAGAGACATCTCTGCGATGTCCATGCACAAAAGTTCAGAAATGTATTAATCCCTATCATTCTTTTTTTCTTTCCATAGGTACCCAGTCAAATTTCGAGGATCGTATCTTGATACTAGGGATGTCGGGAGGTAAAATTATGAATAAAGACAGAAGGAGTACAAAAGGATGTAATATAAATATGTCCTACATATTATTGTAAAAAGGTGTATGGTGCTGTGCATATGAATATCAGTACAATCGATCCTGGGGAAAAAAATGTAAAACATATAGTGCATCGTGTTAATAGTATTTATTATGTATATAGTGTGTGGTGTGTGGTGTGATAATTGTAATAAATATGTTATATGTATAATGTGTTGATTGTAATATGAATTGAAATGTTTATTCTTATCATGTGAAGAAAATTAATCATTTTGATTGTTTATTATATAAAGGTGTTTATTTCATCATGTGAGAAATGTAACATGTTTAGCTAAATTATATGATGTGGTGATTATGATGATATAAATTGATGTCAGATGTGTTTGATATGTGGAAAAAAAAAAAAAAAAAAAAAAAAAAAAAAAAAAAAAAGAAAAAAAAAAAAAAAAATAAATGAATTTATAATTAAAAGGTTTTAAAAGTGAATGGTGTTAATTAAATATGTCATGAATGAAAGGTTATAATGAAAATATTGTGAAAGACTTGAATAAAAAGTTAATAAAAAGTGAAATATAAAAAGGGGACCTGTGTACGTGTGAAATGACTAGTTACATGTATGTCAAAATATCTAGTTCCATGTTCAAACCTCCCTTCTTGAAGGTTTTTAATTTAAAAATCCACTCAGTTTCCCGTCTTGATAAGTTGTCAATAGTACTGCCCCCTCTCCAGTTAGGGGGGACCCAATCTATCCCAATGATTTTTAAGGTCTCTATAGAAAATTTGGGGCACATGTTACAATGTCGAGGGACACTATGTTTAATATCCTTATTTTTTATATTTCCAAGATGTTCTAGAATACGTTCTTTCATAGGCCTTATTGTTCTCCCTACATACTGTAATCCGCACCCACACTCTAGTAAGTACACTACATTCTTGGTTACACAATTTATAAAATGCTTAATAGTATATATTTGACCAGTGGATGTGCCTATGAACTGATTTGTTTTTCTGGGGAGTGATGTACACATTTTACAATGCCCGCATTTATGAAACCCATTTGGTTTTTTGCCTATAAACATATTGGGATTTTGAGCCATTATTTGTTTTGGAAGGACACTAGGGGCCAATGTTGTTTTCAGTGATCCTGTCTTTTTAAAGATTATTTGTGGTTTCTCTGGTAATGTTTTACCTAAAATTTCGTCGCTTTTCAATATATGCCAATGTTTGTTAATGATTTGCTTGATTTTATTGGCTTGGGTGTTATATTGTGTGAGAAACGAAAAACTAAAATCTCTCCCCTTTGGTGTATCAGCGGATTTGTTTTTATTTCCCAGTAGTCTCCCTCTGTCTATTTTCTCTACCTCACGGAGACTGCTTTCCAATTTGTCTTCTGGGTAATTTTTCTCTAGAAATTTTTGTTTAATCTCCTTAGCTTTTTGTTCAAACTCCTCCCTTTTTGTACAATTTCTTTTTACTCTCAAGAGTTGGCCCTTTGGAATATTGTTTAGCCATTGGGGGTGATGGCAACTGTTATAGTTAATATACCCATTTCTATCAGTGGGTTTACTGTAATTTCTGGAACATATTTGGTTATCATCCGCGTACAGTTCCACATCTAAAAATTCAATTTGCTGTTCCTGTATATTTGAGGTGAATTTCAAGTTGAAATTATTATTATTAGTATATTTTATGAATTCATTTAGATTCTCTTTTGGTCCCTTCCAAATGATAAGGATATCATCGATATATCTTTTCCAGAGCACCAGGTTTGCACCGAATGGGTTGTTATTCCATATATATTGATGTTCCCATTCTGCTACAAATAAGTTAGCGTAGCTAGGTGCAAACCTGGTGCCCATCGCAGTTCCACATAGTTGGAGGAAGAATTCGTCCTCAAACCAAAAATAATTATGTTTCAGTATATAGTTGATACATTTCAAAATGAAAGATTTTTGTAATGGGTTCATCTCTAAGTCTCTAGATAAAGTACTGTTTATTGCTTCTAGACCCTGTTCATGGTCTATTATTGTGTATAGGGAAGAGACGTCCATTGTGGCCCAAAGATATCCTGAGGACCATGTGATTTTTTCTAATATATTTAAAAGGTGAGTAGTGTCCTTAAGATATGCCGGAATTTTAGGAACATATTTTTGGAGAAAATGATCTACATGCAGTTAATAGTTAGACAACAAAAAGAACAGCTTAATCATATTGAGGAAGAAATCAAACAGGTAGAGGAGGAGATTGTTATGAAAATAGATAAAAAAACTATCATAACCAACAAAAACCATATAGAAAATAAGCTTAAAAAAATAGAGGAGGATTTGGTGGGTAATAAAAGAAGAAAATTCTATAGAGATAAAGAGGATATGGAAAAAGGGATTCATGAATCAAGACCGACATATCAACATAGTTACAATACGCACAAATATCAAACCTTTAGGAATGGTCCCAGACAGGACAGAGGAATCATCCCCTTTAGGGCCACCCATTTTCAACAACAAAATAGAGGCTATCCTTCATACACACGGTCTAGGATCCCATCCACACGCACACTGTCTAGAGTGCAATCGTTTTCACCCAGACAAATATCCCCACCACCTAAACTATCTCACTCACCTAGGGAACAAAATGGGATGAATGATATAGATAACACAGACACGGAGTTGGAACGGGAGCAGGCTTTTTTAGACAGGGAGCCATCCCGAAAGGGTGGTACAAAAAGAAAGGAAACACCACCAAGGAGAGAAGCGATAGAATTAAGAAACAGGTACATACCCTTAGAACAGAGCCCGTGGAAAAAAAGAAAGTATACAAAAGAACAAGAGGTCAGAGAGGGGGAGGAAAGGGGTTATCAGAGGAACAGGTATTAAATCCAGAAAAAGAAGGCATTATCAACATTTCATCTGCAATCTTAACACAAAATGAAATAAGTCTTTTAAGTAAGGGTTTAAAATTCGCACCAGCAAAAGGCCCGAACCAATTCCACTTGTTCCTAGATGCCCAAAAATTCCTGAGAAAATTAACTGTTAAAAGGTTTTTTTGTAGACCAGAAAGACTAGACACCAATAGAGAAATCATAGTAGAACAGTTCTCACACACAGATCTTAAACCGAAATCAAAATTTTTTCCACAGAATGAAAAGAGTCAACACATAGAAGTATTCACAGACCTAATATTAAGAGACCTAGAAAAGTTGGGCCAAAAAACCAAATCATATAATTTAAATAAAAAAGAACAAGAGGCTTTGAAAGTATTGAAAGAAAAGCATGACATAGTGATCAAACAGGCCGACAAAGGGGGAGCTACAGTAATAATGGACCGTCATTATTATATCAAGGAATCAAGAAGGATTCTGGATGACACTATCACTTATAAAAAATTAGGGAAGAACCCTACAAAGGATTTTAGCGTTATTCTGTATAATATCTTGGAGGAAGGCCTTGAACAGGGCATCCTAAATAAAAAGGAGTTCAATTATTTAAAAAAAGAACACCCCAAACTTCCTGTCTTCTATTTCCTTCCAAAAATTCATAAAGATCTTAAGGAGCCACCGGGGAGACCCATTATCAGTGGGATTGATTCAGTTACATGTAATACATCGGAGTATGTAGATCATTTTCTCCAAAAATATGTTCCTAAAATTCCGGCATATCTTAAGGACACTACTCACCTTTTAAATATATTAGAAAAAATCACATGGTCCTCAGGATATCTTTGGGCCACAATGGACGTCTCTTCCCTATACACAATAATAGACCATGAACAGGGTCTAGAAGCAATAAACAGTACTTTATCTAGAGACTTAGAGATGAACCCATTACAAAAATCTTTCATTTTGAAATGTATCAACTATATACTGAAACATAATTATTTTTGGTTTGAGGACGAATTCTTCCTCCAACTATGTGGAACTGCGATGGGCACCAGGTTTGCACCTAGCTACGCTAACTTATTTGTAGCAGAATGGGAACATCAATATATATGGAATAACAACCCATTCGGTGCAAACCTGGTGCTCTGGAAAAGATATATCGATGATATCCTTATCATTTGGAAGGGACCAAAAGAGAATCTAAATGAATTCATAAAATATACTAATAATAATAATTTCAACTTGAAATTCACCTCAAATATACAGGAACAGCAAATTGAATTTTTAGATGTGGAACTGTACGCGGATGATAACCAAATATGTTCCAGAAATTACAGTAAACCCACTGATAGAAATGGGTATATTAACTATAACAGTTGCCATCACCCCCAATGGCTAAACAATATTCCAAAGGGCCAACTCTTGAGAGTAAAAAGAAATTGTACAAAAAGGGAGGAGTTTGAACAAAAAGCTAAGGAGATTAAACAAAAATTTCTAGAGAAAAATTACCCAGAAGACAAATTGGAAAGCAGTCTCCGTGAGGTAGAGAAAATAGACAGAGGGAGACTACTGGGAAATAAAAACAAATCCGCTGATACACCAAAGGGGAGAGATTTTAGTTTTTCGTTTCTCACACAATATAACACCCAAGCCAATAAAATCAAGCAAATCATTAACAAACATTGGCATATATTGAAAAGCGACGAAATTTTAGGTAAAACATTACCAGAGAAACCACAAATAATCTTTAAAAAGACAGGATCACTGAAAACAACATTGGCCCCTAGTGTCCTTCCAAAACAAATAATGGCTCAAAATCCCAATATGTTTATAGGCAAAAAACCAAATGGGTTTCATAAATGCGGGCATTGTAAAATGTGTACATCACTCCCCAGAAAAACAAATCAGTTCATAGGCACATCCACTGGTCAAATATATACTATTAAGCATTTTATAAATTGTGTAACCAAGAATGTAGTGTACTTACTAGAGTGTGGGTGCGGATTACAGTATGTAGGGAGAACAATAAGGCCTATGAAAGAACGTATTCTAGAACATCTTGGAAATATAAAAAATAAGGATATTAAACATAGTGTCCCTCGACATTGTAACATGTGCCCCAAATTTTCTATAGAGACCTTAAAAATCATTGGGATAGATTGGGTCCCCCCTAACTGGAGAGGGGGCAGTACTATTGACAACTTATCAAGACGGGAAACTGAGTGGATTTTTAAATTAAAAACCTTCAAGAAGGGAGGTTTGAACATGGAACTAGATATTTTGACATACATGTAACTAGTCATTTCACACGTACACAGGTCCCCTTTTTATATTTCACTTTTTATTAACTTTTTATTCAAGTCTTTCACAATATTTTCATTATAACCTTTCATTCATGACATATTTAATTAACACCATTCACTTTTAAAACCTTTTAATTATAAATTCATTTATTTTTTTTTTTTTTTTTCTTTTTTTTTTTTCCACATATCAAACACATCTGACATCAATTTATATCATCATAATCACCACATCATATAATTTAGCTAAACATGTTACATTTCTCACATGATGAAATAAACACCTTTATATAATAAACAATCAAAATGATTAATTTTCTTCACATGATAAGAATAAACATTTCAATTCATATTACAATCAACACATTATACATATAACATATTTATTACAATTATCACACCACACACCACACACTATATACATAATAAATACTATTAACACGATGCACTATATGTTTTACATTTTTTTCCCCAGGATCGATTGTACTGATATTCATATGCACAGCACCATACACCTTTTTACAATAATATGTAGGACATATTTATATTACATCCTTTTGTACTCCTTCTGTCTTTATTCATAATTTTACCTCCCGACATCCCTAGTATCAAGATACGATCCTCGAAATTTGACTGGGTACCTATGGAAAGAAAAAAAGAATGATAGGGATTAATACATTTCTGAACTTTTGTGCATGGACATCGCAGAGATGTCTCTACTGCAGTGTATGACCCACACTCTTAGGGGGGGGAGAGGGAGGAAAAAAGACACTTACCTTCGTGGACATAACCGCTGTCCTGTCTCTGCCCACATTTCCGGTATAACACTTAGGACACTGTGATGTGCGAGGCTCCAGATCTCTTCCTAGACGTCCGATTTACAAGGCACGCACGGAGGATGGACGAAACGCCGATGACGCCGAACGGATTGACGTCAGACGCCGACATACCATGAGGACGCCCGGGAACATTTAAAAAGACAAGCACATAGCGAAAGATGAACACTCCTGATGAAGTCTTATGGACGAAACGCGTTGAGGAATTTAAAGACTTTTTAGAGCTCTTTTATTTGAACTTTTTCATTTATTTATGTATTTTAAAGAATATCCCTGTGTGGATATTGGTTACCTTTTACCTTTTATATATTTTTATTTTGGCTTATAGCCTATAAATAAATTTGTTTTAATGGAAGTCTAGTGTGGATATACTTCCATTTCAAATACAAAGCACCAGCATAGATCCGGGGAATACAGAGAAAGGCTAAACATCACGGAGGAGAAACACCGGGAACAAAACATCTAAGGGGTGTGATACCCTTGCAGTAAGTGTAAGTGTCTGTCTACGCTTGCGGGTTTACACGACTGTTAGATACTGCACCATTGTGTTTTTCCACGTATCTTCTGCTTCCTTTACATATTTACACCGTATATTCACCCGGAGGACTGGATGTTTTTTTGAAGCCTGAAAATCCACACAAAGTGTGAGTGCATTACTTGGACACATAGTGTCATCTTTCACATACAATATTACGCAATTAGTGTTTTTCTCTTTTTGCTTTTATTTTTCATTATCCCAAACCGGTATACACAAGCGCCCCCTAGTGTCTCTTTTTCTGTTCAAGAAAAACACCTGGAGAGTGTTTTTGTACGGGCTGCAGCTGGGTATCCGGAATCTGTGTACAGAGGAAACAGGGAAGTACACCTATTATTATCATTCTTCTCCATAAAATCTTCTCAGTTTGTCCTTCATTATCTTGCGTATATATATTCAAATGAAGGTCCAATTATATAGCACTGATTTACTGCCTTTGTTCTTCCATATCTTTGCCCCACAATTTATAGACATTAAAAGATATAATATAATCAAGGTTCAGATGCTCCAACAACTAGTTCAGAATCCATCAAAAGTGCAAAACCATGTATCACACCAAGGTTGTCATTACATCACTCCCTGCACCTCTTGTTTTTACACTTTATAATAAAAGTAAACAATCAGCTCTGGTAAGACGGAAAGAAAAATCCTGCAACAATGTCTTAATCATCTTTTGATGATATTTGACCAATTTTTGTGTAGACTTTTTTCGTGTACATTCCTAAAAAGCACACATACAATTTGTAGAATTCCATTCAATGCCTGTCTTTTCTTCTGCTAATAATGATTTTAATGTCACTTTTTAGAAAACATGAATTTACCAAAAAGAGTAGGTAAGGCAGATATTGTCAATAATGATAGGTAAAATAGCATTAAACGTGTTAAGTTAACAAGCAACTTGCTCTTACCTAAAACATTAGTGGAATGTATATAATTTGCTGTCTATCAGCTTTTCTGTTGTGAACAACCAATTTTAGGAAATAGTCGTGAAAATAAAGTCATTGGAGTATCACACACCAGCAATTTGAATCAATGTACATACGGCAACTGTTGTGACTGTGTAATGGGTCAGAATGGTACTGATCCATTAGAAAAAACATTGAATGTTTTCCTGTTCTACCTATTAGTGTATATATTGCAGTTACTTTTGAAGCTGGTCGGTGGATAGTATATAGGATTGAAACGTATTTTTCCTTGGTTTCTTAACAGTTATATATCAAAAAAGGGTTGGATTGGTAGTCTATGGATGTATAAAGCTATTCTAAAGAGTCAATCAAAAAAAGTAAGCTAGGTTGACCACTTGGCTATGCCACCACTAGCTATGTATCTATGTGACCAGTCCAAGGTGATGTGTAACTGGTGTTACCCCAACATGACATCCTAGTGGAGGCAGTCTGCACTCCTTTAAACATGAAGGCTCTACAGTGCACACTGGTGACTGCCCAAATAGGGAGCTGTAGTGGGGAACCCCAACAGCTAAAACACAGGGAGACCTGGGGTGTAGTTGCACTGTTGTTCTCAAGCCAACACCGCCCAATAAGTTGCATCAGTCACTTCTATTACAATCTGTGTTAGACTGGCCACTAGTCAAATTGTAAAGACCACTTAGCCTGCCTCATATAAACTTCTGCAAAGGATTTTGGAGCAGTGTCTGTATCTTAGTGTTAAAGTAAAGAAAAGAAGTCCTGTTTTAATTTAAAAAATAATTATTTATTTCACTCTAAAGTGTTTTATGGATATTTAACTATAATTTTCACTATCGCACTGGCTGTTCTTATAGGAGCCTATTTATATTGTCACATTCTGATAAGCAATTATTCTACACAGTACAGCCAAGGAAAACACAAAAAATGGCAATTATGTTTCGTATTGTAATTTCTAAATAGTTAGTTGTCATGTTTAGCCAGAAGCAACACTGACAATAATGCACATTTGACAATGGGTATCGTTACAGTATTGTGTTCCTATTAAATATAATACATTTCAGCTATTTATCTATATTGTCCCTATTGTAACAGAATAATCGGCTATGCTGAGCATTACTGCATACTCATTTTACTATCTTCATCCTGCTTTCCTTATCTTTAATGCATATTTATCTAACAATAAACTTGACTAAAATTCTTATCACTTTTCTGGGATAATAACAGGGAATTTTTGGGGGAAAAAAGTGTTCTAGGTATTGCAGTTTCATTTAAAAATAATAAATATATATATTTTTGTCTTACTATATGAAGTTGTTCTGAGGGCTCTAAAATCTAGATTGCATTCTAAATCAAAACACAGACTTTCTGGTCCAACAGTCTCCATGTGAAGGGCACTACTTAGGAGAACTCAAGTTATCTTATACATTTTAGTTTATCATGTAGGGCCTGGGGAGACAGAAATGAGGTTTATAAAATTTGACTGCAAACGTTAATTCAGAATACTTTGTACTCTGCAACATCATACTTGCAATGAATTCTTCCTCCTCAATTCTGACACTTAACTCTAGCTGTGACATGTACACTCGCACAACGAAAGTTCTTCTGTGTAAGCCAACGGCTGAAGATGGTGAACCTTAACTGGTATGATCTTGGTATTTAAGGTTTCATTTGCAGGCAGAAGCTACCAAACATTACACAGATTTCACAGTGGGGAAAGAAGTCGGTGGGTTAACCCCCAAAGAACATGATAAGAGGCTTTTTATATTATTAACATCTATGTTATTATATTGTCTTCTACGCCTAGGAGAAATTACACTACAATTAGAAATGTCGTCAAACTTACCACTTGACAGTCAGGGTGTAAGAAATACGCACAAATACATGACTTCCCTAAGTGTTTTGTTTTTAAATTCACATATTTTGTTTTTAAATATTCAAAACTAAAAAGTGAGTTGTGATTTTATTCAAACTTGTGTTTTTTTTGCCAGTAAATAGAAAAACAATACATTTTACATCTCTTGCCATACTTCAAAACTATTAAGAGCTATAAATTAGCAACAGCATAATGATTGGATAGAGTTTATTAGTGCATTTCTAACCTGATCTCAAAAAGAAACTATACCAGAGCAAATGAAAATAAACTGCCCGTTACATACCTCCAGAGAACTTAATGACCGGGTTTTTACGATCACTTCAATAGCATTTGCACAACAGAAAAAAAAGTCAAAAGCATAGGTGCATAAATGTCTTAAAATATTTGTGTTAAAATTAGTAGCGGTAATGACAATACTGTATTTAATCATTTCTATTTGGTCTAGTGGTTTAATGAGGTTAATGAAAATTACTATTGATTGGTATCGAGTACTGTTTAATTCAATTGAATAAAGACCAGCATTTGGTTCCTGTGTCTTTTGTTTCCCGGAGTTAACGGGTATCTAAACCTTAATTCAAAATAATCCTGGTAAATTGGATGTCTCAAAGCATAAAGAGATAAATTGTCTGCTATCAGTTATATGTAGATATCACAGCAGTGCGTAATACAATTAAAGCATACAACACACTATTCAGTCTCTATTCAACTGAGGCTGGAGATCTTGGCTGTAAACGAGTTCAGCTCTTTCAGTTCTCAGTTGGTTAAACATTTAGTACCTATTAGCACATAGTAATTCTTATGTAACACGACAGCCCACATTTCTTCAGACTAAATAATATTTCTCCTAAACAGTGAGATGGTAATATATCATTGACCCCAGGGTACAGAACCACATACCAAGATTTATAGCATCACTGTGGTTTAAACAAATAAGCTGGAACCTTTATAACATTTCTACCACATTCCCTCCATCATGCTCACAGTAAAGGTTTATTTCATAACAAAAGAGAGAATTCTGAATATTACAGTGTCACATATTACAGTCATATAAATAAAATGTTCAAATACAATTTACCAATAATGGAGCATTGTATTAATATTAGATTAACCTCAGAGCTAGCCACCCTCTGCAGACATATATATATATATATATATATCTATATCTATATCTATATATATATAGATATAGATATAGATATATATATATATATATACATATTATTTAGACCACACAGTAGCCAGGACCTCAAACAACGTGGCCCACATGAGCAGAGTGGTGTAACAAGTGCAGTAGGCCAGTAGCTGGTTATAAAATAATTATAACACAGGGCCATCTGAAGATATTTTTCATGCTATGCTGGTATATCATATGTGTGCACTAGTGCGAAGGTGTGTGTAAGACGTGTAGCTAGGGGCCTATAAATAGCTATTTAGCAAAGTTGGCACTTTAGAGAATAATCTTTTACACAATTAAACATAATACAATCTCCACTGCTTATATACACATTATGCACTGCAGAACAGTGTCTCACTAAATATTAATTCATTCTAAGTATTTTGTGATACTAGAAAAGAGGGAGACGAGTGGAAGAACTAAGGAGAGATAGATAAAGATCCCAAAGAATGAGTAGAATCTGAAGAGGTATGGAGTATATCTCATTAGCTCAACATTTGCTTCCTAATTGTTCATATTAAATGTGGGTTAAAAACAATGCCATTTGTATATGTTTGTATTTCTAATAACAATCCTTCTGATTTTAAGTGGATGATGTACTCCCTAAGTCGATGTTCTAATAAACCTATAAGGATCCATGCAATTTGCTACCCATCACCTTTTATAAATATCATATTTATATGCACAGTAGATGATTAGTTCATTAAATGTCTGACAGCCTATTTTTCATGTAGATGCGGATGTTCTAGTAAAAAAGTAATTTAACTACACACATTTTCCGAACCATCATACCCTTTATAAAATGTAAGCATAAAATATAGAACAAACAATTTACACATTACTTTCTACAGTACATACATTTAAAGGGTATGACAAAACTAGAATTGATAGACCAAGACGAACCAGCACATTTGATAAAGAAAGCCTTGCTCTCAAACGTACAATCTAGAGATAGATATCTATATATTCTGTGTTTGAGTAACACAGGTAGTGCATCAACAATAGCCCTGCAGCCTGCCAGCTGTCACCTCTCTAGAATCTTGCCATACAGGTGCTCTGTCCAAATCAAGTTCATCATGTTGCCTTTCAGAAGCTTCCCTTGGCTTACTCCACCACACAGCTGTCATGTTATCATGAGCTTGGACACCTCTCACTTTCATGCAAATACCTGTTTATTCCATCACATTGACCTGAAAACCACTTAACTATGAATTTGCATGCAAGTTTGTGATGCAAGTAAAGCCTTGAAAGGTTGGGAAAAGGGAGCTAAATATTCAAGTGGAAAGCACATTGGATCCATTCTATCCAATGAAAAAGGTGTGTACCTAAAACCGTCTATTCAGGTATCTCTAAAATTGTGCATTTGGATTTCATACCAATTTGCAAATTAACCAGATTTTGGCAAATTCAGTTATTATTATAAAGCCATGAAAACTAGGCCAGACCCCCCCCCCTCCATGCAGCGGATGCAAATGGAGCAAAAAGCGCAAATCAGGATCCCTTAAGAAGTGGTATAAAGTTAAAGCCGAGTCTCTACATCAGAAAAAAATGGGAAGACAGTGCCAAATCTGTCTTCAAATGAAATGTTTTGAAGGAACGATAGGTTAGAGTAGGAACAGTAGGTTAGAGTAATATCTTACGTAATACTGGGTGCTTCTATGAATTATACAAGAGTTGCACATTAGGATTCATACAAATTTTAATTTGCCAGTTGTATCCAGGGCCGGCCCTATAATGGGGCAGACTGGGGCAATTGCCCCAGGCGGCACTTTAGAAGGGGCGGCACTTTGCCGCCCCAAGCGCTTTTTTTTTTTTTTTTTTGAAGCGGAGGAGAGAGAAAGGGGCACCGAGTGGTTTTCGCTTACCCGCTCGGCGCCCCTCTCTCTCTCTCCTCTGCGGCGAGTCTCCCTATTCGGTCCCGGTGCAGGCTTGTAATGCAGAGCGCCGGAAGTGACGTCAATTTCCGGCGCTCAGCATTACAAGCCGGCACCGTGGCAGAGCAGGGAGACTCGCCGCAGGACTGTTTAAAGGTAAGTACCGGGGGGGGGGATTGTAGATTATGGCGTCGGCGAAGTTTAAAATGCCCCCCCCGGCGTCGGCGGGGGGGGGCGGCGTTTTAAACTTCGCCCCAGGCGGCGTTAAGTCTTCGGCCGGCCCTGGTTGTATCAATTTGTACAAATGTCTGAAAATGAGAATGGACCCCAGCAAAACAAACAAAAAACGAAGCAGAAGGTTTTGAATTTTCATTTGCATTTTATTGGTTTTTTTCCACTCTTGACTTTCTCCGCTGTGAGCTTCCATGTCTCCTTTCCTGCAGCTCTGCTTCATTTCTTGCCTTTTTTTGTTTTTCTGTCGTCTTTCTTAGTCCGCTTCTTTCAGCGTCTTTTTTCTTCACCTCTTCTCCAGGGCTCTCGGCGCACTTCCGCAAAAGGGGCAGAGCCTCCGATTGGAGGAACGGAGGAGAAGCTATCCCCGTGGCTGTTCTGCAGAAGAATTGCCAGAGTAATGCAGACAGATTCTTGGAGAAAGAGATGTGCAGAGACTCTTTGCTTTCTCCAGGAACATGAAATCATAACGGAAAGATGTAAGATCTAACCAAGACACAGCAAATGTTGGCATTACTGTTACACCTACCTGTCCGGCCGGGGTCCCACGGCGTTCCTCGCGCACGTCCCCCTCGTGTACTGACGTGCACTCTACACGCACACGAGGGGGCGTGCGTATAGAGCAGGCACGCCTCCCGGTCACTGACAGCTCTGGTCGGGCTGCCGCAGCATATCAGCGGCGATCGGAGAAACGATCCACCGCTACATGCTCGCGGCACCCGACCAGTACCTCTTCTGCCTGTGTGGCGCTGCCGCGTCGTTCGCGGCGGCAACACAGGCTGAGAGGACCTTGTAGTTAGCCTCCGCAGGCATGCCGGCGGCGACCAAGTGTTTGATCGCCGCTGCATGTCCACGGAGGTTGTTCGCATTACCTCCCCTGCCTGTGTGGCTCTTCCGCGTCTTTCGCGGAGGTAACACAGGCAGGAAGTTTTGTTCTGACGTCATCGTACCTGCTCTCCCGCCATTGGTTCTACTTAAACCTTCCTGTTTCCTTGCTTCCTTGCCCGTTCAACGAGTCCATGTTAGTGTTCTCTGGGTGTTCTTGCTTATTGATTGATCTCCACGTGTACCAGACCTCGGCTTTAGTTCTTCTGACCTCGATCCTGCGCTGCCCGTCCCGACCTCGGCTTTTGTTGTTTGACCTTGATCTTGTGCTGCCTGCCCCGACCCCGGCTATTGTATTGACTACGCTCCTGTTCTGCCTGCCTCGATCCCGGCTTGTTTATCGAATATTCTCGCCATTCCTGCATCGTGGGTCCATCACCTGTGATGCCTGATCCGGCGTAAAAATTACCATAAAACACAGAGAGTACATACTGCCGTTACATCAATAAAATAATTTTCAAAGGGATCATTTATTGTTCCATTAAGCATGCCTTTGCTAATTTAGCAAGCAGAGGACTCTCTACTAACCTTTTCGTAACCTTCTTCTTTATGGCCATACACAGTTACTTGTTTCAGGTTTACCACTATAATCACTTCAACTTCTGTAGTTCTTTATTTTACCACGTTTACTACATCCATCTTTTAATAATGCAGAGTAAAACAAGTAGTAGTTAAAGGCAGAAGAGAGGATGCTGGGATAAATTACTGGTGGCGTGTTCTAATAATTTCAGCCTGTATTCCTACATGTAGCTGTGCTTAAATGTTTCAATTAAACCTCCAGGTGTGCTCTAGAATAATCATACTCCATATGGGTATTTTAAGCTTAACTTTTTCTAGCTGACAGCTTCTCTGCTATATTGCTATAATCTTAACACTTCTACGGGAATCTCCCTGCAGCACTGTAGCTTCTTTCCCCCTTATGTATGCATTCCTTATAAAAGTTTACAGCTCGCTTGCAAAAGATACTTGTCATTTCATAAAAGCAGATGTAATACTATAAGGCAAAGAGAGCACTAAAAATGCACGAGAGCATTGTGTGTCCTCTATCACTGTCATACAACAGGATCCCTGTTTCTAATGCCTTGCTTACCAATTGGTCAATTGGCAGGCAGAATTTATTGAGTAGCAAGACAACAAAACAAACAATAGTGTGGTAATCAAAACATTTACACAGTGTTGTATTTTTTTCTAAACCGACTAGACCTAGACTAGAAACTGGTCATTTATACTATGATAGTCCTTGCAGACTAGCATCTTCTGCACATAAACTAATGTGAAGCATTATTTGGCACCATATGCCAGAGCTTTGCCGGAGGAGGACACACAGTGGAGGAGTGGACCTCCCTCACCATTGTAAGTATGGGTGAGGGGGTTTGGGCATTTCCCTGGATCAGACCTCCATAGATACACCAATGAATCCACAAAATTATAAATAGGTAAAAAACTATCATTATACATGATCCACATGGTTTAATTCTGAGCAAATAGGATGTAACACATCTGAAATGTAGATATATAACAAAACAAAATGCGCAATATTATGTATGTTTGCATAAGTGGAATAGCTTGTATCTACATTTCTCTTATCTTACTCAGTATAGAGCCTACCACCAAAGGTAATAACCAATATCTCCTTCATAAGTAAATTACCATTTGTGGCATTTATGTACTTTGGAGATATTTCTGCAGACTAAAACAAAAACGTTAGCTGTAATCGGATGTGTTTTTCAACAGCTAACTTGGAAAATCAATATCTTTGATATTCTAAAGGCAAACAGAGTCAGTCCAATCTTTTTTTTCTGATTGACAAAACTTGAAGTTGGTGTGCCTTTGTATTAAGTAGACAATTATACTAAATACAAAAATATTATAGTTTCCAAGACCTTGTATTTTGTACATTTAAAACAGAGATGACGGCCCACTATATACTCTTTCCAGAGGCAGAATGTACTGCCTGTCCCTGGAGGAGCTGGGCTGATTGGGTAGATTTACTCAGGCCAAAATAAAGGTAGTGCAAGGTCTGTATGTCTATTCATACATACCTCTATTTCACTACTCCTTGACAAAGCGAGCTGGCTATTGATGCTGAGCGCCGGGATATGATGTTGTGGAGCAGTGAAACAGACCTTGTGCTTCCACCACAGGTGTTCAGAAAGGTAAGTGATAGGGAAAAAGGTAGTAAGAAAATGGACATATAAATAGAAAGATATAGGGTAGAGATAATATGGAGTAGAGAGAAAGAAGAGAGAAAGAGAGATGGGGAAATGAGAAATATGAGATATGGGAAGAAAAGGGGAGAGATCATGACAAAGATGAGAGATAGAGAAAATTGAGAGATAATGAGAATGAAGAGAGATAGGAAAAAGTGGAGAGAAAAGGAGAAGGATATAAATAAAGAAGAGGAGCGATAGGGAAAGAAGACAGATGAAAAGAAAATGGAGATATGAGATACGGAGAAAGGAGAGATATAATGGGAAATGAGGAGAATGGAGAGAGAATAGGAGAAAGGGAGAGGTAATGAGAAGAGGGAGAGATAATGAGGAAAATGGGGATAAAGAAAAATGGGAGAGATAAAGTTAAATAGGAAGATCGATAACATGAAATATAAGGAGAGCTAGTGAAATTGGAGAGATGGGATAAAGAAAAAAAAGGAGAGAAAGAGGGATCAAAGAAGGGAAAGATATATAAGAGAAAATGGAGGGGTAGGGGGAAATGGAGAGATAAAGATACATGGGACAGATAGGGAGGATAATGAGAAAACGGATAGATGGAGAAAAGTGGAAATATAATGAATAAGGGGAGACATAATGAATAAAGAGAGAGGGAAGAGATAATGAGAATTCTCAACATTTATTTTCTGTAGGAGTGACAGCGGCAGCAGCAGCACATGGGTTCCATCTGAGAAGCCACCAAACACTTTGCACCCATATATTTGTATACATTCAGATTAAACAAGATGGGTTGTAAACAGATGGAGCCCATGTGCTGCTGTTGCCCTTTTGTTCATTAAGATATGAGAAAAGAAATGGTGAACATTCTCTTTATCACTCCCCTCATTCATTATCTCCCCTTTCTCACTATGTCTCCCCTCTGAGGTCTGCAACTTGGTCCCATGCAGAAAATTGGACAACAAAAATGTTCACCATTGCTGATTTAAACAACACGTGACACAGGCACTAACTGTTATTCAGTGTTGTACCTTAATGAAGTGCATTGTCATCACTATATATGTATTAAAAAGCAATTGGTTTGTATACTTAAATACGAGTGAAGTATGCTAGTTCTAAACATTTTTAGAAGTATATCTAAAGATGTAGCTACCAGCTTAGTCACATATTGATTGGCAGACCAGAGTGGATGTTCAGGTCATGTCCCATGGGCTGCTACAATGCACTGGCAGGAGGATAAAAAGATGAGGCACATCTGTTGTTCCAATGTCTCATGCATGATGAACCACTAAGTAGCAAAAGGGATGTCTTAAGCTGTCAAAAATTTCTATAGCACAGATTTATCACAATCCCGTGCTCTGTGTGGCATCTAATAATGGGCACCAGGATATGGCATATGAGGTAAAGAGCTGTGTTGGTGGAGGAACATATATTCTACTACTTCCAAAAAGGCACTATGATCTACAATTCATGTTTATCAAAGGTGAAGAACCTAGAAAGCCCTGGAACAGCATCTACCAAATACCAAAAGTAATTTTTGCTAAGTTAAATCACACAAATATGACTTTAACTACAAAAATGTGATTCCTAGCAAAACGGCAAGCTTTGTGTGGTACATTTTCTCAAGTTTGACAGTGTTGCGAGTGAATTGTTCTGATAGACAGTTTGATTGTCTGAACATACCAGGTGCCATTCACCAAAGTGCAAAACGGATAATATTTACTTAAATGTACAAATATATTCACATTTATACATGTGAACACTATGTGGCTCCAATTTCATAGTAGGATAAGATCAAGGCCAGATGATTTGGGCCCTAGAGCAATTATACAGAAGGAGCCTCTTCTTTGGATTTTCTGACTTTAGCAACATATTTTTCTATGCTTTGTTTTAACTTCTTGCTTTCTTTTAACTTCTGTTCTTTTCTTTTCCCACTATTTGACAATTTCTGTTGCCTTATCTGTTTTTTTACATATCATATGCCGACATATTTTTCTCACTTATTACTTCTTTCCCTGTTTTTTTTCTTTTTATCTTGCTTGCATTCCATTTACATTTTTCATCCTGTTTTTAACTTCTATTCTGCCCCTCAACAGTACAGTACATATACTCACACATATATACACATCCATAAACATACACATATAAATGTACACATACAAATTCACACATATATATATATATTTGCTCATATATTATGAGACACTCTGAAAAATATCCCTCATCTTATATTCGAGGTCATCTTCTACTAAAATCCAGATCCCCCGCAGCGCTACACGGGACCCGGATCCCTCTCTCACTAACTCTGGGGGCTTCTATGATGGAGCGCCGGCATCACATGACCTTCTGGTGCTCCACCATAGAAGCTCCGGCGGAAGTGCCGACAGCAGCGGAGTTTTTCTGTGCGCATCCCGCAGCCAGTGAACGTTTGCGGGATTCACACAGACAACCTCCGCTGGGGCTTCTATGGTGGAGCACCGGAAGGTCATGTGATGCCGTCGCTCCATCATAGAAGCCCCGGCGGAAGTACTGTCCACGAGCAGCAGAGGTCTACATCGCACAGACCTCCACTGGCTGCCCCACTAGACACCAGGGAGTCTGAAGCACGGGTCACAAGTAAAGGTATGCATTGGTAAGTCGGGGGGTTAAGTGGCAATGGGGGGTTCAATGGTTTTCTGGAGGAAGAGAGGCGTATAGGGGTTAAAAGGCCTATCAGTGAGGCAGAGTGGCATATATGGGTGGAAATATAGGGGTGTGTAAGGCATATCTGGGAGGAAAAATGGCAAATAGGGGTATAAAAGGCATTTCTGGGGGCAGATTGGTATATATGGGTGCATAAGGCATATCCAGGAGGAAGAGTTGCATATAGGGGGTATAAGGCACTTCTGGGGGGCAGGGTGGCATATAAGGCATATCTGGGGGGCAGATGTGCATAACTGGGGGCAGGTTGGCAAATAAAAGGAAATAAAAACAAAAACATTTTTTTCAATCATAGTTTGTATTAAATATGAAAAAATGGTTTACATGTGAATTAATATTTACTAGTAAAACGTTTTTCCTATAGGGTAGTCTTATATTCAGGCTTTTGCTTTTTTTCCTAAATTAATATTCAAATTTTGGGGGGTCGTCCTATAATTGAGCAAATATGGTATATATACATATCCGATGTCAAAAAAATTGCAGTATGCAATAGTTAAGGTTTGAAAGCAGTGTGGCTCAATTGTCTAATCTTTATATTATCCACTCTACTGGTTGAGGGGTCTACAAAGAGACATGTTGCTCCCAGCATTGGGCAGCCCTAATGCAGCCAGTGAAAGTTTCATGATTCAAGGATGACAGATGAGCTTTTAAAGTGTATTCAAGATACTTAAGGCTCTGCTGCACGCAAAATGACAGACCTTGGGATCCTGTGCATTAATACTAGAGATTTATAGTCATATCTGTCACGGATGAAGAATTTTTTTTTCCCTAGGAGTTCATAGCTTGAAGGTCACATAACCTGGGTGACAGGAAAAAAAATTCTGTCCGCTTCTTTCACTGTATGCTATATCCTGGCAGTGAGTAAGTAAAAACAGCAAATTATAATGAAGGAAACTACTGTTGCTTGCTGGTAACACAAGCATAGGTCGTAGGGTGAAATATATGTTTACGACAGAAGCACACTTCATTTGAACAGGAAGATTTTTTTAAAGTCACTGTTATTACCTGCATCTCCTAATTTGTTCCTTGACAATTCCTGAACCATAACAGAATTATAAGTATACAACTCAGAGTATTACAGCTGATTACTAGGCTTTCCACCACTGATCTCTGGGTGGCAAGAGTGGCATTTGGTTCCACCCATTTCCAATCTAGCTGTGCCCACCCCCTACCCTTGTTTGATACAATATGGGTTAAATACTGTAGTCAGTGCATCCTTCCTCCCCAACCAATGAAGCTATACTCCCTTCCTGCTCCCATATGTAATAGGAGATGTGGACTTCTGAAGGACCTTAAAATGGAAGTTCTTAAGTATAACAATGCCTGTACTGAACAGCACACAAGCCAAGTTAACAATAGCTTTTGGCTACCCCGCTAAAGGTCCAGTTAAATGACAAGCCATGGCATGAACCAAGTCAGAAAACAAGGGGTTTGTCCATCCTCTAAAGGAACATGAATTAAGTGTGACTACATGCCCCTTCTTCACCCAAAGAATAAAAGGCTGCCCTTCTGCACCAGGTTCCACACTTAGAGCCTACATGTCAGATCCAGAAAGTCCCTAAGTACACAAATAACAGTTTTGGAAAATAGATCAAAAGGTTTATGATTTATGGAATACATGTAAGTCTACATGGAGATGTATATTTTACTCACCAACTCTGTGTAGTGTATATTCACAACATTGCCTGTTTTCCATAAAAACAGAGGCACATATTGCTACTTATTGCTACTTACGTATTATGGTTCAGTGGAGAGAAGAAACGAAAGAGAGACATTAGTAAATGAATAAAAGCAACAGATGGGAGGAGGGTATGAATAATAAATGCGTTCAGAGGGTGGATGTAAAAGTGTTATAATTAAAAAATGAATGCACTTATTTAGTTACTTATCCAATGGCTGATTTTACAAAAACTATTACTTTGTTATTTAAAATAAAGCCCTTTCGGTCAAACTAGCCCATACATATTTTTATAGAGAAATGGACAAACTAACAAAAAAACATGTTTTTAGGCTCCTGGTCAGATCTATGATTTTGAAATTACTTTCAAGTTTAAATTTTACGACCTTGTTTAGAAAACATGCATGCCATATCACAGGTATTCACTGTAAAAATGGCTTACAATTGCTGCACAGTTAAAATTACGGTCTGGAAACTCTTTGCAGAATGAATGCAGGGTTGATAAAAAAAAAACCCACAAACATTAATGTTCCTTTATCCAAGATAAACTTATATTTCAGACACAGACTGGTTTCAGGAATTATATAGCGTATGGTGTTCATGGTCTCAGCACAGCAGCTGAGACAACCATAAATAAAAATGATTTCTCAACCAAAACAGGTGCTATCCTCTAGAAGGTTTAAATGACGAGGCGTAAAAGAGATCTATCACAAAAACCAGGTCAGCGTTCAGAGAAAGATGGTTGCACTGTAAATTTGAAAACATAAAAAAAAACAAAAAACATTGTTTTTATCTTGTGGCCTGGAGGGCAACAAGCCACCAGTTTTCTACTCATGATCTTGCTTGAGGAAAGAAGACCAAGCTACAGCAGCTCTGGTTTTATTACAAGGAGAACAGATGGTCCTTTAACAGGGGATGCCTTGGAAGAAAAAAAGCAGCACACAGAGAAGCATTTATGTAAATGCCTCCTTGCATTTCGCTTTTTCCATACGCATCCTCTGAGTAAATGGGAAATCTGAGCAACTCACTGTATTAATTCCTTGAACACTAGGAAAAAGTGATAGCCCCATTACGTAAATGATCGATAAAAAACACCTTTACTTACTTGGTTGCTGTCTTTTAAAGTTTGATAGCTTTAAACCAAATAATTTAAGTTGGGTCAGAAGTCAGGGAGCAAGGGAGATCATTAATCAAACGACGAAATAAGTAACCAAAACATACAACTATAAGGAACTACATATTTCAGCATAATGATACCATACCTCCCAACATTTCAAAATGTGAAAGAGGGACACTTTTTTTTTTATCTTGCGGAACTCACCAATACAAGCAATTGCACTTTAAAATGTTGCGCGTGCATCGCCACTTAAAACGCACTTCATTTTTGTCAGCACATTCATGCATATTAAAAATAACCAACACATTGAATTGAATTTCCATAAGGCTCAGCCAGACATACTACTTCCATGATGCTGGCTGAGTGTCATGGGAAGTGCAGCAACAGTAAAGCTGCAAATGCTAGCTGTGAACTAAAATTACTATGATTCTCAGCCAGCCAGGTGTCCACCATAATGCTGGCTGAGCATCATTGGAAGAGTAGTCCACAGCAGCAGAGATTTTTTTTTAATTAAAAAAGGCTAATGTTAGCCTCCCTCCCAGGACCCCTACACACGGCCTTTACACACACCTGCCCATAAACACACATATTCACGGATACTGCCCTTACACACACACATACATGTACACTGCCCTTATACACACATACATGTACACTGCCCTTGTACACACACATATACTTGTACACTGCCCTTACACACACATGTACACTGACCTTATACACACACACATACATGTACACTGCTCTTATACACACACATATAATTGTACACTGCTCTTACACACACACATATAAACTGCCCTTACACACACACATATACATGTACACTGCCCTTTGATTTTTTAATCAAAACATTTGCTACTGCAAAAAATTTGATATGAAAAAGTTCAATTTTATTCAGTGGAACAAAACAGTGATCACATTATTCTTCATGATATTCTTGTAAGAATTTTTTATTTCTTTATTAATTCATGTAAACTATTTTTTTTTCATATTTAATAAAAGCTATGATTGAGAAATCCTTTTATTTGCCAACCTGCCCCCCCAGTTATGCCCCCAGGCTTGTCACTCTGCCTCCCTGATATGCCTTATACTCTCCTATATGCCACTCTGCCAGATGATATGCCTTTTAACCACCTATATGCCATTTTGCCTCCAGAGTGCCTTAAAAGGCATATCATGGGACAGAGTGGCATATAGGCGGGTATAAGGCATTTCTGGAGGCAGAGTGGCATATAGGGGGTTAAAAGGCATTTCTAGAGGCAGCGTGACATATAGGGGGTTAAAAGGCATTTCTGGAGGCAGAGTGGCATAAAGGGGGTTGAAAGGCATATCATATTATGCTCCCATTATAACACCCCCCCCCCCTCGACTTACCACTGCTTCTGACTCCCTGGTGTCTGGTGGGGGCAGCGGGTGGAGGACAGCATTCATGAAATTAAAGGGGCTGGCGTGCACGCACCGCGTTGCCCAATGGCCGTGCCTCAGCACTTCGTCCCACGTCTTAAAAGGGGTGGCCGGAAGAGGCTTTCAATCCCAGGCGCAGCCGCTCAGCGGCTGTTTGGAATGTTCGTCTGCCGGCCGCCCGGCCCACGGACCTGCTGGCCCACGTGGTAAATATCCAGGTATCCCGGTGGGCCCAAATAGCCTTATTTATAGCACAAATAATTCTTATTGCAGTGTTTTGTGTTTGTCTTTACAATAAATGTCTCTTGTAGTCCATCATGACAGCTTATCCCTTTTTCAAACTTGGAATTCACTGTTACCAGCCCTTATATCTTAAAAAAAAAACAGAGATAAGTAATCTCTTAATTGAGGAACTGCTTGCAGTTTATAGCAATAAATTAAACAGGCCTTAAACATTTATGTGTTTACAATCAAAGGAAGACCATCCTCTCCTGGGTTATAAATTAAGTCATCATCTGAGAGACTCATTAGCTTCAAGTCCAAATTAGTGAAAATGAATATTGGTCTTGATGAAGACACTGAAATTGCACACACACACAGCTGATCTTGTCATTTTATTAAACAAATATTAAACATGAGACTTTCATTGGAATCAGTGTCAATAATCTCCCCTCTGTCTCAGTGCGTGACTCCAGATGTCTGGAAATCAAAGATGAAACATTGTTTTGAGATGTCACAGAAAATACTTTGTGTTCTCCAGATGGGCTAGTGCCTGCCAACCTACTTTCTTTTCATTGGTTAATCACTTTGTACACAAAAACAGATGTCCAGGCCAATTGTTTTCCTTTGTTTATTTTTTTTATTCTGACACCAAATGTCATCATGTCAGGTTATGTGTTCTGAGGCAAAGCTGAGGATGTTGAATATTATTAGAGGTACTCCTGCCCATTAGGATATCGTGATTTATGAAATGTGACCAAACCTTTCAATTGCATGTCAGTCTCCTAGGGTTAAAAATGCAATGTAGTACCTTTGATTCAGCTTCTTGGCTTAGTATAGCCATGAAAAATTAGATAGGACTAGCCAAATTTGGGGTACTGTGACGTATTGGCGGGCTAAGCAATATATGACCATATAGCGTTACAGAATCTCCAATATTTATGCATTAGATACATTAGGAGTTACTTGTATGATATTCATTGGCTATATGGTGAATTATTTCTTTATTCTGTCTATTTTCTTGTCTTGTATGAATCTTACTGCATGTAAATCAGTGCAGGGATTGTTTAGTTATTGAAGAAAAATTTACTTCTGTCCACAAAGTAAATGTTCATCAAAAGACGCTAGGTAGAACCAAGCTCCCATTGAAATCAACTAGTCTTGTAGTAGCCAATTACATGCATGCTATCTGAAGTACGATGTTTGATAGCATACATCTGATTCACTGATGTCAATAATAGTGCTACTGAGTATGGTGCAAAGAATGTATATACTAATTCTTCCTGATTTCAGTAGAGGCAGCAGATGACTTAAATAAGACATAAGTCTCAAAAGGTAGATATTCTCCAACATATATTAAAAATAAAAATACAAATTTGGAGACTAGGCTCTTACTAAAACTTGCAACTTGTAAAAATGTGCCTGATCATGTGTACTTGTGGTGCATATTGATACATAGGAACTCTCTGGGTTTGACCTGAAGTGTCATAGTGAGATGCTGATTCCCTCGGTGTCCAGGCCACTCCCCTTTTTCTCTGAGGCAGGCGAGTGATGCTTACCCACACCCACTCCGTACCTATTTAATGCTGTTAGGGGCTGGCCCTCCCCTTGTCTACAGCTAGCCCCACCCCTTATACTGCTAACCACACCCCTTGCACAGCTAGCCCTGACCCGTACAAAGACACTCTTTTGGAAGAGTGAAAGCTCCAGGTCACCTACCCTGGAAAGTTCTCAGCTATGTATATATTATACATTAGTCTGCTGTTCCTCACCCAGTTTTATTGCTCCTATCTTTTATACTCACCATTTAGTACAAAATATTAGGTGCTAAGTGTTTACCTAAAAACATAGTTAGTATGTGGTCATTAACCGACTCCAACTGTTCTTTGAGTACTTGTTTCATTTCAGTATTTCTGAGTTATATGTAGGCTTAGGTATCATGAACCCTTGTTTTATTTCTTCCACTTTAAAAAAGAAAGAAACATTCAAACACAAAAAACACATTTACCTTTCATGTTGGAATTTCAACAACAAATTAGATAAAGTAAGAAAGAATCAAGTGCTTCTATTTATTTCAAAAGGGAAAATATTTTCAACTATTAAGTCCATAAGAAAATAACGTTGCATTATTCACACATTAATAACAATAAAGATGTCAAGCTGTCAGATAAGAGGTGAATCTCTTTGGAAGCACAATTAAATATGCCATTATGCAGCCACCTGGGGCCAATTTGGCTTTTCACAATACAACGGGTTTCGCAGATAAAAGGGACAGGAACATGATTGGACTAGAGGACTGCACAGATCCCATTAGCTGGAATGATCACTTTTACTTGTAATTGAAGCTCTTCAAACATTGACGGCAAAACATTTCACTGCCATGTCTACGGTAACAGGATTGTGGGAGACATGCGTTACTCTTTGACTAAGGCGCTTGATGGGATACAGGATAATGGGTTCTGCAAGCACGATAAAAGACAACAATACGGAGCAAATAGAGTTCTGTAATTTGCATACACTATACACTTATACTGTCATATTTATTTAGGACTTATATCCAAATGAAGGACCTAACATTATGAATTAACTCTGAACAGATTAGCCAATAACTAATGAATGTGAAATGACAAGTGGTGGGGGGAAATGGTAGCCTAATTTATAAATGCATTTAGGATGTTCTTTATTTTCCTAATGCACATTGCCACAACTTTAAAATACAGTCTGTGAAGATATGTCACAATGGTGCTTTGTGTACAAGAAACTCCCATCAAAAGCAAAGCTAGCATACTTCAGCTTCACAGAAATATATTTTCATTATTTACTTGAATATGATAAGATGATACCTAAGCATGCAGACAATACAACATAAAAATATAACAGGAAACTACAATAGCAATTGTTAATTGTTCCTCAGGGCTAGGAAAAAAGGGAGTGGGGTAAAGAAAAAAAAGGGAGCGGGTGAGAAGGCATGTTAGGGATAAAGATGAATATATAAGAAGTAGGTGGGTAGTAAAGACATCTCCCGAGGAACTGGAGGTTTGGATAAGTGATGTAAAAGTGATATCAATAACAAATGACATCACTGAAGAGAGGTTCCCCCCAAAAACATCCTTCCTAAAAATCAAAGACAGTCTCCTCCAGCTTTGGGAAAAAACAGTTGTACAGAATGAGAATGTTATACTCTCAAAACTTATTTACCTTACTTTACCACAGTTTGAATAATATTTAGCCAGTATATAAGTCAGACCATGCACGATGTAAGAGACTCCACTTGTTACTATTACTAGATTTAAAATACATCTTCTAAGTGTCAAAGTGAACACAGCATCTTTGGTCTAGATCATTCTGTGAATATTTTGTATTGATTCAGTCAGTGGTCATTTCCTCACCGCCATAAGCAGATTGTAAACAGAAGGCTACAAGCACCAGTGACATACCTATTAGATCATAAACTGCCCATTTCTATTAGGCCTACTCACTAAAGGGAGAGTAGACAAAAGAGTTTGCAAGGGTGGTTTGATTTCAGCTCCCTCGTTTCACTATTAATTATAATAGTCCAACCCCAGTGAGCTTCTGCTGCCGAAAAAGCTTGGGTGGCCCTGTAAAATACATATCTTCAAAATGTCCTTACCGATTGAATTATGTTTTCTCAGACCTTCTTGCCAGGGGTAAGTAAGCACCAACATTGCTCATGGTGAACATTTACTGGGGTCTGTCGTACCTTGCCTATCCTTGCTTCTTGCGCAAGAAACTGTTTCATGTAAAGAAATCAAGACACAGTAAGCTGTTGGTTTGAGGAATAATGTTGAACTGCATAACTGCATCCAGGTCAGAGGTTGGAACAGGAAACAGGAAGTACAAGGCAATGCAATATTACCATAAACAAATAGTCACAGTATTTGCATAATAACTCCATAACATCTCCCCTTTTTTGCATTCAATACAGAATTTGCAAGCAATTAACCAAAAACAGATCCTGAACAGTCTAAAACATAACATACTGTGTTACTGGTAGATACACTACAGATTGAGTCTATCTGGTGGTCTTGAAACTCGACCGCTACGCAGGGCCACAGGGATTTTGCCTGGGGGAAGCTGTTCAGCTCCAAAAGGCGTTGATAAGGGGCTACCATTGTTCCTGGCTGGTGTGTTTGGCACAGAAGAACATACTGGTACATGCGGCTGCATTATGTCATCCTCGTATCCTTCTGATATGACAGCAGTATTGTCTCTGCCTTGCTTGCGTGGTCCAGTAGGACTAGGGGCATTGAGCGCCTCGGTAGGGTCCCGTGCAGGATGTTCATAGGTTTGTTCGGTGAGTTGTTCAGCCACTCGCAGGTCAATTCGATTGCGGCGGTAGAGACTGCCTTCCACATCCACAAGATATGAGCGAGGAGCAACCCTCTGAACACAGGTACCCAGTCTCCAGCGACCAGTCCTGTCACCAGGGAGTGGCTTCATACGGATTGGTTCTCCAACACTTAATTCAGGTAAGTCTTTGGCAGAGACATCATATGTCAGTTTGGAGAGCTGTTTCCTCCGTTGCAGTTTCTCCAGTACACCTGTTACCACACAAGGTTCAAGTAATTTGTTGGCCACTGGCAGTGAAGTCTTCAGTCTCCTTGACATCAAGCGCTGTGCAGGACTACTGTCCATGCCTTCGGTTGGGGTGTTCCTCCAATGTAGAATGGCTTTCCATGGGTCATTTCCATCATACTTGGCCTTCTTGCAAAGATTCTTTACTATCTTTACAGCTGATTCCGCTTTGCCGTTAGCTTGCGGGTGCCGTGGGGAAGAGGTAAGATGCTCAAACCCCCAATCTGTAGATAACGGTCTAAATTGCTCACATGCAAATTGAGGTCCATTATCCGAGATTACCCTGTCCGGCTGTCCATGACGTGCAAACTGTGCTTTACAACGCTTGATCGTAGTTTCAGCAGACAGATCGGGAAGGAGCTCAATCTCACAAAAGTCAGAATAGTGATCAACAATTACTAGAAGATCTTGCCCTGCATAATTCAATAAATCCATGCTTACAATTTGCCAAGGTCGGGTGGGCAGCACATGCGACATCATGGGTTCTTTCAAAGTCTCTAATCTCATTCTGCATGTTGGCCCAGTATAAGGTATCTCGTGCCTGCCTATAGCATGCTTCTCCACCAATGTGACTGGCATGTATACGTGTCAGCATCTCCTATCTTAATGATCTTGGAATGATGACCCTTGACCCTTTGTACAGTACGCCATCCTGAATGCCGATTTCATCTCGGAAAGTCCAGTATTGTCTCACAATTAATGGCACCTCTGCTTTTGAATCTGGCCAACCATAAAGAACACAAATATGACTTCTGTCTTAGGGGCGCTTGCAAACACACGATTCAGAATAACTCATATAAAAAATAAACAGGAAAAAGAAAAAATAGTGTGATACAGTAAAAAGTAAGTGGTTCCGGCACGCAGCTTCAATGAATACACTCACAATGTGAATGGATCTTTGGCACGTATATCAAAATCCCTCCTTGGTATGTATGTTGCTTCCTTGGCTCCACGTGTATGTAAGACAAGAGATATCTAATCGGGTGATACCTTTACACTCTATATGTATGCTAAAAGGTAATGCACTCACATTTAGTTAAAAGATATCAAGCCCATATTAAATTATACACCTATATGGTGTAGTTGCCCACCAGGGTCTAGTAAGGGCTTGGTCCCAGATTAAATTATTCATTTATTTATTCTACCTGGTATTTTTTATCTATTTAAGGCACACACTATTAGTTCATAAACTACTGAACATACATTATTTATATATAGCACTTGCACTTTATTAACACCCACACTGGATCTTTGAAGACATCTTCTCGTGGAATCCAAGCAAAGCCTCCCCAGGAACTTCATCAAGAGACCGGCTCCACTCCAGGACAACAAACCAGATGGGCTTGATATCTTTTAACTAAATGTGAGTGCATTACCTTTTAGCATACATATAGAGTGTAAAGGTATCACCCGATTAGATATCTCTTGTCTTACATACACGTGGAGCCAAGGAAGCAACATACATACCAAGGAGGGATTTTGATATACGTGCCAAAGATCCATTCACATTGTGAGTGTATTCATTGAAGCTGCGTGCCGGAACCACTTACTTTTTACTGTATCACACTATTTTTTCTTTTTCCTGTTTATTTTTTATATGAGTTATTCTGGATCGTGTGTTTGCAAGCGCCCCTAAGACAGAAGTCATATTTGTGTTCCCTTTTTCTACATTCCGTGGAGAGTGTATATAGGGTTGCAGCTAAAAACCCGATCTCAAGAAAGGAAAGTAATTCTTTTTCTTTCTTCATTCTCACTTTTTGACACTTGGTTTCACATTTTTCACGTTCTACAACCATAAAGAACAAAAGACTTAAGTGCTTGCAAGCTCTCGTCGATTTCTGTGTGCTGTCTTATCTGAAGCAATCGTTGGTCTGTGACATTTAAATAGTCTGAATGATTAATCTGCGACAGGTCATCCAGGTGCAGCTGAACATTGCAAACTGTGTGTTGTGCACACTCAGGTGTACCACCCGCTGCTGTAGCTCTGCTAAGAGTGTCACTAATGTACATTTCAGGTCCAGGTTTATAGACAACATTTAGGCAATAGTTTTGTAATGTGAGCAACATGCTCTGTAAGCGTTTGGGTGCACACAAAAGTGGTTTCTTGAAGATTGATATCAGAGGCTTATGGTCAGTTTCTGCTGTGATCTTGTCACGACCATAGAGGTAGTGATGAAAGCGCTGGCAGGCAAACACAATACTCAGACATTCCTTTTCGATCTGTGCGTAGTTTTGCTCAGTAAGGGTCAGTGCCCTTGAAGCAAAAGCGATAGGCTGGTCAGCTTGCAATAGGCAACACCCAAGTCCACTTTTGCTTGCGTCACTTTGAATAGTTACAGGTTTTGTAACGTCATAGTACTTCAGGACAGGCGTATCCGTGACCAAACGTTTGATCTCCTGCACCGCATTATCATGCTTAGGAAGCCAACGCCAAACTGCATCCTTGTCCAGAAGCCTTCTCAACGGCTCGCAAACCTCTGAGAGATGCGGCAGGAATTTTGCTAGGTAGGTAACAAACCCTATGAAGCGCTGCAGGGATTTCACATTCGCCGGCTGAGGCATATCCAGTATGGCTCTGATTTTTTCCGGGTCAGCCTTCAAACCCTCCAAGGATAGTATGTGTCCATAGAAGCGGACCTCTTTGACCTTGAACTGCAGTTTTTTCACGCCAAGTTTTAGTTTCACCTGTCTACAACGATTCATCAGGTCAAGCAGTTTGCCATCATGATCTTGCTCTGCTTCCTCATCTGTATCCCCACAACCAACCACAAGGATGTCATCAGCTATTGGTTCAATACCACTGAGTCCAGCCAATAGTTCATGTTGTTTTCGTTGATACACCTCTGATGCAACGGATACTCCAAAAGGCAATTTGAGCCATCTTTTCCTGCCCCAGGGAGTCCAGAAGGTTGTCATGTAGCTACTTGCATTATCCAATTTACATTGTAAAAATGCATCCCGGGCATCAACAAGTGTGAACAGACATGCCTTAGGCAGCTTGTACAAAACATCCTCAAGAGTTGGCATGATGTAGTGGGATCGCCTCAGTGCCAGATTCAAGAATTTGGGATCGATACATATTCTTAGCTTATCAGGCTTCTTTACAATCACCATGTTACTTATCCAATCAGTCGGTTCAGTCACTAGTGCAATATGTTCATCAGCTTCATACTGGTCGAGTTGTGCCTTAACTGCCTGCTTAATGGCTACTGGCACATTGCGTGGTGCACATTGGACTGGAGGGACACTCACGTCAAGGTCAAAATGAACTTCCCCTGGTACAGATTCTACAGGTCCAGTAAAAACATCACTAAATTCCTGTAATAGAAGTTGTTTTGTCAAGGGCCCTTTGAATTGATTGTCCATCACGTTGAGCTCTGCAGGGATGGAGAAATGTATCAGCCCTAGACGCTCACAGGTTGAGCCGGATAACAGTGGCTTTTGGCAGGCTTCCACAATTTCAAACTCTAGCTTGTGCCTTAGTCCACGTATGACACATTCAGTCTTGAAGAGTCCTAAAGATTTCATAAGGTCACCTGAGTATAACTTTAGTCTGCTGTCACTTGGCAGTAGACGTGCTTCTGGTGCTAACTTCATTTTGTCTCTCAAGCACATCACATCACATGTTGCTCCTGAATCAAGCTGGCAGGATTGGGGCTTATTATTTAAATTTAAAGTGACAAACCATTTCTTTCCTCTGGTTTGCACAGCGCCGATCAATTCACTGCTGTATATCATTTCAGCGGTGTGTGGTTCTTCCTCATATGCAGATGCATTCTCCATGGTGTGTAACTTTCCCATTGATGTCTTTTACTTGACAAACATACTTTAGCAAAATGATTTGTTCTGCCACAAGACCTACAAGACTTCCCATAAGCTGGACACTGCTCTTTAATTCTTTGATGCAGAGTCCCACAATATTTACACGCTGTAGGGTCGGCAGCATTTGTGCTAAACAGGCGGCGTTGTTGCTGCGGTTTGCTTATGTGGTGTCGCTGTATTGCAATATTTATGCTGTCGGTCTGCTGTCTGTCCTGGTCCATAACTTTCATACGCCTGTCAGTGAGCTCCGCTGTACGGCACGTTTCAATGGCTGTGTTTAAAGTTAAGTCACGTTCTCTTAGGAGACGCCTGCGTGTGCTCTCACTAGCTATACCGAGAACAATTTTGTCCCTTATTAATTCATCCCTTTGTGTGCCATATTCACAAGTTGCTGCCTTTTCTCTCAAGCGTGTAACAAAGTTATCAAGAGATTCTCCCTCTTCTTGTTTGCAGCATCCAAACACATATCTTTCATATATGACATTTTTAGCAGGTTTGAAATAAACTTCCAGTGCATCTAAAATTGCTGTAACATTCTCTTGCTGCCCTACTGTGAGGTTCAGATTGTGCTTATACACATGCCTACATTCACTGCCCATTATTCTCCTCAGAGTTGCTGCTTGCACTGCTGCAGATTTCTCAGTCAACCCTGTAGCCAGGGAATAATCTTCAAATTCAGCTCTGAAAGTATCCCAATTGCTGCTCCAATCCCCACTGATTCTCATGCCCTCAGGGGGAGGTATGCAATTTGTGGCTGCCATGTTTAAGCCACTGAGCTCTCAAATGTCAGAAAATCCACAAAGCACAGTCTTAGGTTGTAATTCACAAACCTGTGCAGTATCCCAAAGCTGCTGTGCTCCAAACAAGAGGCTCAGTTCTGAATCTAGCCACTTCTGACACCATGTTTCATGTAAAGAAATCAAGACACAGTAAGCTGTTGGTTTGAGGAATCATGTTGAACTGCATAACTGCATCCAGGTCAGAGGTTGGAACAGGAAACAGGAAGTACAAGGCAATGCAATATTACCATAAACAAACAGTCACAGTATTTGCATTATAACTCCATAACAGAAACCTACCCATGTTGGCCCTTCATACTGAACAGTGAAGTGAGGAAGTTGAAAACCAAATCTACCTTGCAAACTTCCAAATGCCAATTTCCCCTGAAGTGAAAAGGCCTTGCTGTTCAATTAACAGGTTTGTTAGTGTGAATAAAATATAAGAAAGAACCCAATTTGCTGCTGGTACAATAAAGTGAAATTAGAAATGTATGGGGACAAGCACAAAAATCTCACTAAATCATAACAGCAGAACAATACTATTATGGTGGTTAGATATATTAATTGACTACACAAAACTAGGATGACAATATATAGGGCCGTGTGTGTAAAACATAAAGTAGTGTTCAGTGTATTCAAGAAAGGATAAGTAACAGGTAAACAAATGGACCAAAACAGAAATTGGTCCAAATACTAAAAAAATTTTTTAAGAAAGGTAAAAATTTACTAATTGAAACAAAGATACTTCTGTACATAAATTGACTATTCAAATTTCCTTTTTTTGTACTGAATTGCAAATTTTGTGTTAATGGTTGATATTGATCTAATGGGTTTGCAGTCGAGTATTGTACATTCTACACTTGTGCATTCGGATTCCAGTGAGGACATTGCCGAAAGTGCCACGGTTTTGGTGGATGCTAAAGTAAACCAGAGCCACTTTAGTTACATATTTAGGCTAAAAAAAACCACAGTTAATTAAGCTCAACCATTCCACAAACCCATATTAGTTGATCCAAAAGAAGGGGAAAAACCCACTAATGTCATCTCATAGTGAAAAAATCCTGGAGTCAACAACATAAACGTACTCACCCTGGATCAGCATTATCTTATCTACTTCATACCAGAAAAGTTTTCTTAATATCCTTAACTATTCAGAACACAACTTTCAAGGTTTTTATTTATTCTGTATGGACTCAAAGCAAAGAAATCATGGAAACTTTTAAGGGCACATACTTAAATTTATTATATGTAAATATACAAATGGGCCAGGCAAGAACCTGGAACCCAGGCCTTCTTTGTTTTCCCTGTAACACTGGCATGCACATTAATACTAAACTGAATCACAAGCCCAAATTCTTGTGTTTATAGTTATCACTATAAGCCAAATTGCTACTGTCTGCGACCCCTTTCTTGGCTTTTTGGGCCGGCACGGTAATGGAAATGTCTTGCCAAGGCCGTAATGACAATTGAAGCATGTGCCTTGAAAATTATTGGATTTTGTCAACACTATGAGCAAAAAAGTTGTTACTGACTTAAAACAGAGATGCAAAAAATCATCTTTGATATTTGACAGCTCACCTACCTACTTATATACCTAATAAATTCTGATAAGGTTTACCAGCATAAAAAGCTAGTCAAGTGGAAAATGGTACTAGCCCACCTACTGATTTTCACACACAATTATTAAAGAAATTATTTAATCATGCAAACATTGCCTCATTCATAAATTTTGCTGGGGACACTTAGTTGTCATACAACACAAAAAACATATACAAAATGCTCCCTGTGCTAGAAACTGAAACAGCTTCTTTAAAAATGTATTTTATGTTCCATATGACTAATAGTATTTAGCATTGCACCAAGTAAAATATTTGTATAGGGGACATTTCATTATGCTCTTGATCTTTAAAGATCACGTTTATGACATTTAAAGTCATGACGGTCCTGGCACGTCAATTGTCGTTAACCGTTCGTTTTCGGGTGACGTGCCCGGACCGTCAATTGTCATTAAGGGGTTAAATAATGAAAAGTACGTTTTGAAATATATAATTTAGCTTTATGACAAGGTTCAGGAGAGGATATCTTAACCAGGGACTGAATCCAACCGCATGAAAACAGGGATACTTATCAAGTTTTGGGGTCTCAGCAGTAAACACCTGAATTTAAGAAATAATCTGCATACAACAAATTCTGGCAAAACATATTTGTTATATTCCCAATAATCTATATGACAATATTTTACTTGATTATAGGAATTGCTATTATGATAAAAATATTTGAGACTTTCACAAACTTCTACTGGGAATACATAGTGGAAAGAAAATGAAATTTAATGTGATGAAGAATACTGGATAAAGCAATGAGTGTTTATGAGCCCATTAGACCTTGAAGCCTGTAATATGGTTAGAAGCCAGTTGAAACCTAAGGAATTGTTAGAGGAAGAGAATTTCTCTGAAGCCACTATAAAATATTACACTATCTATGAGCTCCTTGGGATGAAAGTTCATTATTTGCCTTGGAAACATGTGCATATTTGATGGCTCGGCTATATGACAGGTGGATTAAAGCTTTACCCTAAAATTTATGTACAGATAAAAAGATGATGTGCCTCATAAAGGGGTGTATTAAAGGCTTTGAGGACACAATTGTTTGGGTCTATTAAAAATCTATATTTTATTTAAACAGCAAAAAAGCATTTTTGAATAATCATACAGATCTGACAAGCTGAATAAATGAAATAAATAAATAAATTAGAACAGTCAGACAAGAGACCTTAGATTTACTATTTTTAAAGGTTGAAATAGGAGTAGGATACAATCATGTAGAATGTCATACTCAATAATGTCAAGAAGCAGCGATGATCATATGGGATTACATCTGGTATCTTGCAAACAAAGAAGGAAGGACATACTTAGGCCAGTTAGGGGTAGGCATGTGCAAGAGAACAAAAATCTGCATGCTCTCATACTAATAAGGAGGTACTCACTGGAAGAAACATCATCTCTTCAAGCCGTTAAGTGCTGTGAAGCAGGTCCTTAATGGGGTGGGATGCACATTGGGCAGATGCCATGGGCCAGTAACCTAGAAACACCTCACCTAGTATTACTATTGATTCACACATTGCACTTGCGTTTTTTTCTTCATTGCATTTACTACAGCCAGTTGCCACCTTATCACCAAAATATATTTATTGTTCTTTGCTATGCGGATGCTTTGGTTACATAACCTATGGCAGGAAAAAGTAACCGAGAATCATGTTAGTTGTGCCCAACAATAATTAGAGACATACTTGTTATCTGCCCATGCCTTAAGGTAACCGCATACCTGCATGTTGCATAGCATCCCTGATTACCTATATGTCAGCTGTGAAATAGCACACACAATTAAAAAAAATATTTAAACAAATCCATTTAATTAGTGGATCGTACTACAGCTTTTTAGTTAAGGAAAACACTGGTGATCAGTAAAATATCAGTATAAACTAACAGGTTGGGAAGATCCAGCACTACAATACAAGATACAAGAGGCTTGTAAAAAAAGGCAGCGCAGTGATTGCCTTGGTTTTAATGCCAATGATTTGTCTACTCAAGCATTCTATAGATCCAGATGTGAAAAACGCAAAATGGGCAATGGGATGCAAATTAACTAATTAAGCCCTTTCAAACAATGTTGTGTTTAGCTTTTTTTGGCTCGTGAAATCACACCTCACCCAGTTCCTGTTTTAATAAGCCTCTGCCTTATTTGCACTTCCAAAGGGCCTCATCTGGAAAATGGAAATCAAGTCAACTTCACAATATTTAAAACAAAAGTGTCTCTGCATTTAGATTTACTTAAGACAAAATCAAGTATATTGGGTTTATTTAAAGTGTTTTTTTATTATTTTGTTTCCAAAGAGATTGTTAAACAACAAGTGTTGCGTCTCCACTTACTTCCACTCAGGGCCGGCCAAAGACTTAACGCCGCCTGGGGCGAAGTTTAAAATGCCGCCCCCTCCCGGGTACTTACCTTTAAACAGTCCTGCGGCGAGTCTCCCTGCTCTGCCACGGTGCCGGCTTGTAATGCTGAGCGCCGGAAATTGACGTCACTTCCGGCGCTCTGCATTACAAGCCGGCACCGGGACCGAACAGGGAGACTCGCCGCAGAGGAGAGAGAGAGGGGCGCCGAGCGGGTAAGCGAAAACCACTCGGCGCCCCTCTCTCTCCTCCGCTTCAAAAAAAAACAAAAAAAAAAACGCTTGGGGCGGCAAAGCGCCGCCCCTTCTAAAGTGCCGCCTGGGGCAATTGCCCCAGTCGGCTCCATTGTAGGTCCGGCCCTGCTTCCACTTAAAAGATTTAACATCATTATTAAAATAAACATCTTAAAATGATGTGCTAGTATGTTAAATGCTTTAAATCGTCATCATCGCTTTCTTTTTTTATACTTTCTGGAGTACGTAAAATAATTATCCGAAATGCTTTAAAGCTGATCCACTTTATACAGACTAAAAACTTGACACATTTTTATAGACTGACTACAATGAAATCCTTAGGCACTTTGCTTTGATTGCAAGTGAATCAATACAATTTCTATAGCTCAGCTAATAAGGGGATTGAGACAACACATTTCTAAATATTACTCTCTGGTAAGGTAACTTGAGAATAAGTTTACACCCAAGCATTATGGACCTAATGAGACAGATGGGCAATGCCTATGCTTCATGAGATGTTAATCAGGACGGACTTGTGGCCAAGCCAAGAGCTTTCATTGCCCCTATTTATCCTAATGAAATCCAAGCAACCAGAATAGCTCCTGACAAGTTTAATTTACTTCTTTAAGTGATTCTAATGGGAACGGTCTACTTAATTGTACAATATAATCCTAAAATCAATAACGGTGCTTAGAGAAATAACCACCCATGCATTACAAACAGCTGGAGACAGGGTGTACTAAAAATATAATAAAGATTCACAAAATGATAGTAAATATAACTGGATGCGCCCAGTTAAATGTTGGAAGAGTCTGTTTCACCCCCCCAAAAAAAATGTCAGTCATCAAGAAAGTCTTACTCTATGGAGTCAATTCAGTCTGCGAGTCGGGATGAATATTTTAAATCAAAGACTTCATTAGTCATTAGGAAAGGAAAATAACTTGCAAGAAGATGTCCTGTCATGGATGGGGCTAGCCTCCAAGGGGCAGAAAATAAGTGGAGAATGGGTAGATATGGAGTAGAAAGTGGGCAATGCCACACACTGCCCTCCCAATACAGAGATTAAATGAGACCTTGAAAGTTTTGATGCTTGTAAGCCAGCCGTTTTTTCCCCCAATAAAAAAACATCTTTAAATGCCCTACAGTTTTGTAGCACGAACTGCTAAAGACGTGTTTTCAACAAGGTATTTGAAAGAGGTCTGTATTTATGTAACAATATTAGTTCTCAGCCTGTTACTTCAATTACATTGCTTGACTTTTATGTGTCGAAACATACAGCTTTTCATTTGTAAGAATACTACCTGAATATTTTCCCTTATAGAGGAGCATGCATTAACCCGCAGATGTCTTCTATAAAAAGAAAATAAATAAAAAACTTTGCAGAACGTACTCCAAGCAAAGCAGATCTGATGTTCCTTTACCAATATCTTTTTTTTTTAAGTGACCGTTATGCACATATAAAATAATTTCTCAATCGAGGGATTAAGGATATGTTTGAAACATTTTGTTACAGTTTTTTAAGAATTTCAAGATTTTGATATTCCAATTTGTGCAAAAGATATTTTATGTGTTGTTTTTGTTGAAAATTTAGCATAATGCCAGGTTTGACAAATTTAGTGACATTACTGCAAGAGGCAAAGGAATGAATGCGAAGAAAACCAATAACATACGTAGTAAATGGGAGAAGGGGTCTTTGTAACCACCCAGCAGAAGAATAACAGGAAATGCTTTACAAAATAAAGGGGTTCATTCAGGAAAGAGGTTTATTACGGTGGGATATAGAATAGCATCAACAATATTACCTAGGGAGGCCTGTCATAGTGAGCTGTTAATGCAGCATTACGGAAATCATTTAGCGAATTAACCCAGACTCTTGGTTACAAATACAGGGTTTATTTATAAAGAGCAATTTCAGTAGGAAGTCTGAAAGGTGATCTTATAACAAATGCACCAACAGAAAAGTCCTGATGATAGGATCATCACATGGGTTGCCATAGCAATAAGATCACTTTCTTTCACTTTGAACTAAAATTCCTGATCATAAATTAGACCCGTATACATTTTGCTAACCAAAAAAAACACGTTATTTTTCTATACACTGAATGTTGAAATGAATGTTGAAATGCCATTAACGCTGTAAACTGCATTGATTTTCAAACACACAATCTATGTCTTATGGCAATCTAATTAGACTGTTCTAGATCTCCTGCGGCTTGTGTACTTGTTTGACCTTTGTGTACATGCAATAACTGTTCACATAAGAATTATATTGCACATTTATGAAGCTGCAATTCTTTATTTAAGCTAATCACGGCAACAAATGATTTACAAGCAGGACAAGCGCCTCAGTGAAATAAGTCAACTGTTCTGCAACTGCAAAATCAAAAATAAGCATCCTATAACAGAATTACAGCATCAAATATGGTGCGAGAGATATCTGGGAGCTACAGTAAGTTAGAAGTCAGTTAACCAGAACAATAAGATTTAAATGAACAATATACCTAAAAAATGAATACTGCTCTGCGCATTATGCCTTTACGGCAATGTTACTATCAGTCATAAACCACAGTATATTTCTCTAAGCCTTTTAATAATTTAGTACTTCTAAGTGCAATTTAGCAGTCTGTAAGCACAGACTAAATAAAAGATTTCACTGGAATTCACAAATAAATTGAAATGGCAAAATTCTGTTTTATCCTTAAAATCATGCTTCTCAACATGATCAAAATATTAAGGTTAATATTAAAATATTATTAAGAGATATCAATAGTTTAGCCTATAATGCTTACACAAAAGCCATTATTTAAGTGTTTACAGTATTCTTGTTAACAAATCTCCAGGGAAACACAAGTTGTAGCAAAAATAAATATTATCATTTATTTATTAACACATAGTCTGGACTGCTTGTTTTTTTTCTGCCATATACCTTCCTTGTCCTCATACAAGCACGCTATATAGCTTAGGTAGATAAAGCTATTATGACCTTCTATTACTGTAGTAATAACAGAATTCCTGAAATTAATACTTTTTAGGACCACTTGGCTAATGATAACTTCATATGATGTCTCAAAGAAACACAAATGAAGCAACATTATTGCTTAAGACACTTTTTTCATTTAACGTTCTTTCACTCTCTTCCTTGGAATCCAAAACCCTCTATCCTACTTCTACTGATGACTCTCTTCTAGGAACTTAGAATGTATGAGTATTCTACATCCCTAAAATACACATATGTATACTGTATTGATGGCATAACTGTATTTACAATTAAAATTATTTAAATATTATATACCATTACTCAATGGTATACTCAGTTACATCGATAGTTATTGATAACTCACAAACGCACATGAAATCTCTTTGTTAAAACCTTTTCCCTACAGAGTGGAGATATGGATAATGGATACTTACATAAAATAAATATCTTGTACTTAATACATGTAAGTAGTTGGTAAATAAATCAGTCTTAATGTAGTTTAATCACATTCACAGCCATGATACTAAAGGCACGACTTTTGAGAAAATATACGCAATGTAATCCCTAAAAGGCATCTCACCAGAAAACCCACAAAGCTTGTTTTTAACTTTATATCCATACTGCAAAATTACTCAAAAATACTTTATAGAGTACAATATATAAATATATATTCTGGACTGCATGTTTAAAATATATGAACCAAGACATACGGCCAGCTTGTCATGGTTTGTTAATATTCACAAATTCTCTTCCACATAAGAGAAGTTTTCATTCAACATCAACATAATAATAACAATAATTCATTTCACAAAAATAATGCTATTGCAAAAGGCAAAAATTGCTTCAGAGACCATCTGGGTCCAATAATCTAGCTACTAAATTGATGTTTTGTGCATATCAAAATGATACAAATCATTACATTACAATCTGAATCACGGCAAAATGGTTTTGTACTAATTGGTAAATATGGGCTATAAATGATAAATGTGGCCTCTAATATGGGCAATAATTTAACTAACGAATGATGACAAGAATCAAGAATCATTAGCAATCGCAAATTCTAAGAACTCTGATAAGAAAAAGGTCTTTAGTTGTCTAATTCATTTTTTTTGGTTGAGTAAACTGACCACAAAATCAACCTGTGTGATGAGATTTATGTAGATGCAAAAATGTTCTTTGTCACATCTATGGCAATGTCTGTATATATATATATGTATATATATATATATATATATATATATACATATATATATATATACACACACACACCTATTGCCCTTACTGTACCCATCCACACCTGTGTATATACCTACTGCCCTTCCTGTAACAGTCTGTTCTTATGTCAATAGACTTCATGCATTTACTGCATATCCTCTATTCAATATCCAACACATTTTGCTTGTATTGTATTTTGTCCGTTACAATGCCTGCCAGTCTTTGTCTATGTCACTCATATCTGCAGCTATATCACCAACTATATTACAAAAAAATTTCTGTTGGTTCTATTTAAAACAATTCCTACGGGTAAATCAGCATATTGTTTTTGCCTGCCGTCCCACAACTACTGGCTATCCTTTTAATGACATTCTATGGAACTTGTTTTAAATATATGCAGCTGGCTAATGTGTTTGTACCTAGCCAGTCTGTAAAATGTGCAGCATGTGACTAGGCATCCAATTCTTAGCCAGTAGACTTTTTCACAGGGCTGAGATTTGCCAGTCGGCCCATAACTGAAGACCCATGGTCTACTCTGTTTTCCAAGATTCGGAACACATCAGCAAGATAGATGAACACTAAGCAAAATAGTAGTATGCAAACTGCTTTGAAAAATACTTTATAAAGACGCTTGACTCACCAACAGGAGTGTCTTCATTAATCAGCAAGTATGAGTCAAAGAAGTAGTTTACAAAAAACGGTAGTCTGTTATAGCCAAACCCTAAAACAGAAAAGACAAAAGGACAAAAAATTATATTAGCAGCACTTGTATTATGTCGCTAGAAATTTATATCACCATACAATACTTTTTATTTATGGAGAGCCGAGGGATTCCGTAATGCGGGTTGTCTTTTAAAGTTGATCTTCCACACATACATCTTTTAGTACAATTAAATGAATGTATTATAACTACCAATGTGCTTGCTTGTTTTTGACTTGTGTAAGTGTAAGCAAAGTATACTTTGTGTCAATGTTAAGGTCTCTTAGACCTCGGCAGAGGTGAGTTCTTTGTAATGTCTGGCAAAACCCACACCAGTGTGTTTAGCTTCTGCAATGACAGGGTAGTGCCAGCTGGATGGACTGGCTTCTTATAAGGACAGGCCTATGCAATGTATGTCTGCAGCAGGTAATATAATACAGATTATGTATATAAAGTGATTCTAGTAAAATGGCCTTTTATCCATAGCAACGTACAGAAGGGTCTGCCTTATTGGGCTACCTCCTTGGTTGCTGTGGTGATAATGCCACTTCTTAACCTTGCTACTATCATCACTAGGTAGTAGTCACTTTAGTCATACCCTTCCTGTCCTCAACGATGTCCTCTAGCCATGTCCCACACCACACAAAAATAAGTAAAACGTTTTATTTAATTCCTGTTTCTTTCTGATGCCGTGACTTTACTCATCATGTGTGAGTGAGCACAGATGCTCAGACCAGCAGCTGCCATAAAGTACATGTAGTGGAACGGCAAAGGCAGCCCCTCCCCCCCACCGATAGGGTTGCCACCATTTTTTAAGGGTTGCTCAGGAGTGGTCGGGAGTATGACTGGGGACATAGTTTTCTAAACTTCTAGTTTAGATTATAACCTCTTGTTGTAACATTTCTCCTCCTATGAAATAATCTTTCCTCTCTCTTCTTCATTCTTCCAGAGAGCAAAGAGGACTTTATTTTGGGTTTTGCTTTTACACTGCAAATTTTGCCTAGATCGCTTACCAAAGAGGAAAAATGAAAAGGACAGAGCATACATCCTTAAATATAAACTATTAATGTTTTCACGGTGGAAGCTCAGCAGCAAGAGAATACAATTATTGTTTTAACACATGATTAATACCTTGAGATCTCTGCATGGATGAGTGTGTTTTGCTTATTCAGCCCGTGCCGTGGCCACTGTTTCTCGCACACAATCAAATCAAATCTCCTTGTAATTGCCTTCACTTTGCTATCCCTACTTGTTTATGTAATCTCATATTTATTTAGCAAATGTAAGGCCTGAATAGTTGCCCTTTTCAAGGAAACCGCTGGGTGATTTTTACATAACTAAGAATTGTGGTAATTCTCTCGCCCCAACACACTCAGTTACCCATTTTCCCATTGTAGGTTCTCTTATTGGAAAATTCCGAACCAAAAGCACATTAGGCAGAGATTGCAATTAAGAGTTATATTTACTAACAGAAGCAGAACATGGTTCTGTTTGCTAGTTTTTTTTTATTGGTAAAGGATACAAGTATGGGATGGGATGTGCTAATGTGTGATGCAGAGAGAATGTTGCATGATTCGATAACGCCAGCATCACTGAATGTGCTAAGAGAGTTATAGCTGAATATTCTCTATCATTACTCCAACGTGATTCACGCTGCCCATCCCGCAAACAAGGCATCTAAGGTGCAAAGTATTCAATTATGTATGTATGCATAGTTAATCCCATGCTAATGAGCAGTAGTAAAATGATTCACTATGCACTAAAGTTGGGGAGAGAATAATTGTTGAATTTTAAAACTAAGCGCACAAAATCACACTAGGCATAGGGCAGATTATACAGGAGATAAAGTGGTAGAGTAATACTACAACAATGTTAACATATTATGAACTATGAAAAGTATAGCTCACTAACTATATATATATACATATATGTATATATATATAAATTCCAATGATAGTTACCTGCACTCCTGGGACTTGTATTAAATGATTGCACATAACTCCGATTTTCTGGTAAACGTTTCAGTCTCTTTTATTTATAGACTTTCATCAGGACATGACAGAAAAAGTGTGCGTGTAGTACAGGGGTTCTCAAACTGCGGCCCTCCAGCTGCTGCAGGACTACATCTCCCATACTCCTCAGCCAGCCCCTTAGCTGAAGGAGCATTATGGGAGATGTAGTCCTGCAGCAGTTGGAGGGCCGCAGTTTGAGAACCCCTGGTGTAGTATTTATACTATATACCATAAAAAAATTATTAGCAGAACTTACCACACCTGTAGTGCTCGAGGTAACCAGACTCGGCGTGTATAGCTCTCAAGTTTAATACAAGTCCCAGGAGTGCCGGTAACTATCATTGGAATTTATATGAATTATTGCTACAGCTGCTTGGCAGAGAAATTTAAATTGGTGTGCAATTGTAATCTTTGGACTTTGTATATATATATATATATATATATATATATATATATATATATATATAATGTGCTGTGAGGCACAGTGGTTTGGTTTGCCATGATCACACAAATGTTGACCCTTACCGACTTAAGGGACAACTATGTGTTTCCACAAGAGCTGTATTACACAGACTGCTGGATATTAAGTGCCTGATTTAATTGCTTATTTAAAAACTGTAAGAAGCACTGTACCTCAGATGAGATTAAAGAAAATATAGCTCAATGTGGCGGGCGCGGGCGGTCTTGCTGGTGTTGCGGGCGGGAGCGGGCAGCCTTCACGCTGCTCCCTCACAGTGTCTATTCTCTTGCTCCGCCCACGAACACAGCAGAGTCACGTGATACGATGTCACTTCCCATGACTCCGCTGGGTTCCTGGGCGGAGCAAGAGAAGAGACGCTGTGAGGGAGCAACTCGAAGGCAGCCTTGTGGCACTGCGCGGGAAATCTGCAATTCAGGTAAGGAGATGGGCGTGATTGGCCACATTTGTGGCGAGAGTGGGCGGGATTGATGACAAATGTGGCGGGAGCGGGCGGGATTGGGCACACATGTTGCGGGAGTGGTCGGGAGTGGAACACCCACATTGAGGGAGCGGACGGGATTGGACAAAAAATCTGCAGGAGCGGGATTAAAAAACGCAGGGCTCTACTTTTCTGTATATCCTTATATTCATAAACACGATTTCAGAAAATTAAAGTATTTTTAAACTACAAATAGGTAACATTGTTAAATTATACATTATTAACAGTTTATAAGCAGAAGTAAACCCAAGGACCAGATAAGGTAAACTAAGCTGTGTTTGTTTATTTCTAGACTATTTCTTGTGCTTCACATTAATATTTTCTTAATCAGTTGTTTTTAGTTACTTCAAGAAATACAGTTCCGGGATACTATGTACATCAAAATCATTGTTTTGCTTTTATTGTTTTGCTGTTTTTTCTTAAAATTAAATTAAAATGTATATGTTTATTCAGCAAGTACTTTTTTCCTACCAAATGCACCAAGAAAATTCCTGACGATCTCTATGGGCGTTTGAAAAATTAGAAATATCGATCCTCTCAAGCAAAATAAGATACGTTTTCAGAAAAAGGAATTGTAATAATGGAAAAAAATACTTGAAATATGCTATTAAATTGCTTATTCAAATTGTCTAAATATTGAAGAATTGCTTTAAAAACTAAAGAAATATTGTTGCAGATTGCTTTACGATTGCTTGTTCCTAGTTCCTCCAGCTCTTCTGCAGCCATGATAATCAAAGCCTAACAAGGTCTACTAATACACTAACAACCTGCAATTCTGTTGATTCAGGCATGTGGGAATTGTTTGTCTGAAAAATACTTATCTAGAGTAAAAATGCAAAAGTGTCCTAGGTTCATAAAAAGTTCATCCAATCTTGCAAATATATGCCAAGTGATTTTTTTATGGCAACTTCCATTGGACAAATAAGAAGAAAGTATTAAATTAACTCCATTAACTTAAACATCATCCATCTGTCTGCCACCTTCAAAAACTATATTTCCACAGTTCAGTAGCGTACCTAGCGGGGGGTGGGGGGGGAGGTCCACACCGGGTGCCACTCATCAGGGGGGTGCCAACTTGCCAGCACCCGGCACCCCTCCAGAGACGGACAGTAATGTCTGCTGCTGGAGGAGCAGGCTCGCAAGGGAGCGGTATCGGAGGTCTTTAACAGACCTCCGGCTCCCTTGAGTGATTTTAAGCCGGTTCCCTTGAACCGGCTTAAAATCACTCAAGGGAGCAGGAGGTCTGTTAAAGACCTCAGATACCGCACCCTTGCGATCCACGCGGCAACTGCTGCTGTGCGCCGGGGTTTGTTGTCAGATCCCGGCGCAGAACACAGAAGCCGCGCCCACCGATGTCCGTGCCCTCTGAACCCGGAAGAAGACAGAAGAAGCGGAGCGAAGAGGAAGAAAAGTAGCTGACTGCTGTAAGAAGAAAAGAGGAAAGGTAGGAAATCATTCAGTGAGAGTGAGAGTGGATTGGTATGTGTGGAATCTGTGGATTGGTATGTGTGGATTGGTATGTGTGGAATCTGTGGATTGGTATGTGTGGATTGGTATGTGTGGAATCTGTAGATTGGAATCTGTGGATTGGTATGTGTGGAATCTGTGGATTGGTATGTGTGGAATCTGTGGATTGGTAAGTGTGGATTGGTAAATGTGGATTGGTAAATGTGTGAGAGTTATGCTGTACCATTTCCAATGTCTTTTTCATTATATAATTATGCTCTAAAGTACATCATAACTCCCATCACTCCTTGCAGGCCTTGCACCCCCACCGCAGGACTGAAAGGTAAGTGAACTTCAAAGGGGGGAAAGGGTAGATAGGAGGGGGTAGATAGGGAGAAGGGAGTGAGACGGGGGGATAGTGGGGAGAAGGGAGTGAGAACGGGTAGCTAGGGCAGAAGGGGGTGAGAATGGGTAGATAGGGAGAAAGGAGGGTAGCAAGAATATTGAAATAAAGAGTCAGAATAAGAGAGAGAAAATGAATGGATTAATGTGTGGATGAATTGTGTGAATGGGTGAGAGAATTAATGAATTTGTGAGAATGCATCAATTAATATGTGTAAATAATTTGTGTGAAAGAATAAATGGTTGTGTGAATGAATTGTGTGAATGAAAGTGAATTAGTGAGTAACTGTAAAAGTGTTTGTGTTAATCATAGGTGTATAGTTGATTTGCCAAAAAGGCAAAGATGGTATAAGCAGGGTGTTTATGGGACAAAAATGGCAAAGGCAGGGTGTTTATGGGACAAAGATGGCACAGGTAGCGTGTTTATGGGACAAAGATGGCGTACACTCGGCTGTTTGGGAACAATGCAGACTCATGTTGGGCTGTTTGGGGGCAAAGATGGCACGTCCTATGTGTGTGTGTAATTTGGGTGCCGGTCAGGTTCTATGTGGGCAATGTGGACGCCCGCTTTGGGGTGTGCAATCTGTGATATATGCCTGTAATTTAGGGGGTTTTATCTATACCTTTTATTGCTGAGTTTTTATGTGATTTCTAGTTGATCTATACCTGCAATGCTGTTTCCGTACATTATTATTGTATATCTGCAAATACGTGATTTGTATGTCTTATTCTATGCCTCCAGTGCTGAGTTCACATGTGAACAATAATAATAACAATATTAATATATATATATGATTGCTAACAGCAGTCACACTCCTATCATGCCCAGGCAACCAGTACATGCTAGAACCTGGGTATGCATGGGCATGATAGCTGTTAACAATTATATATATATATATATATATATATATATTTCTATTTTATTTTTTTGTCCAATTTTGATGTGTTACTTACTTTTAATAAAAGTAGAATTTTTGGTTTAGGTCCAGAATTTTCATTTTGGTGCATCCCTACTAAGCCAGACACTGAAGTGGTAGGCCTATACAACATCAATGTTTGGCTTACTATATAGTGATAGGGGTTATGCTGCACTATTGTCAATGTCTGGCTCAGTGTATAGTGATAGGGATTACGCTGTACCACTGTCAATGTCTGCCTCAGTATATAGTGATAGGTGATATGCTGTACCACTGTCATTGTCTGCCTCAGTAGATAGTGATAGGTGTTATGCTCTACCCCGTGAATGTCTGCCTCAGTATATAGTGATAGGTGTAATGCTGTACCCGTCAATGTCTGCCTCAGTATATAGTGATAGGGGTTATGCTGTACCCTCGTCAATGTCTGCCTCAGTATATAATGATAGGTGTTATGCTGTACCACCTTCAATGTCTGTGCCAGTATATAACGATAGCAGCTATGCAGTTTTAAAGTGTGTGTGTGCCACATACAGGATCCGCCCCAGGTGCCAAATACTCTAGGTACGCCTCTACCACAGTTCCCAGGGTTTCTTGGGATTTCTTCACACAAGCTGAGGTGACTCTATCGTAAGAAAAGGAGCATCTATCAGAATGGATGATGCACCCTTGCATTCCACAACCTTTGGTGCAAAGTTGCTGCTATAGTTTAGCCTGCTCCATCACGCACATGATCACAGTGACATTCCATGACTTCATTCACAACTTTCAGCAAAGACTAAGTTCAGTGCTTACGTATATACTAGACTTGTGCATTCGTATTCGGGCGAACATGAAAACGAACACAAAGGGTGAATTTTCGTTGTTCAGCCCCAATTACCGAAGAAACGAACATGACCGCGGCAAAACGTACACAAAGACACACAACGTTAAGAATCTTCATGTTCGTCTTCGTTAGTATCTCCTAACTAATCTCCCTGATCCCTTCCCCTTCTAGCCTATCTTGTCTACTCAGCGTTGCAGGGGTTAACGGGAGCGGGAATCCATAGGATCATGCAAGGAGTTAAAGGTTTGTGCTAGTGACTCTAATGGTCGCCTGCAGGGGCCTGCTCTGGCATCAACTAATTGGCTGATGCTAGAGGAGGCCCATGTTGGTGACCAATAGAGTCGCTCTTATTGACCTCCTGTTCCCTCCCCAGGCCAAGTTTCGGCGTCAGGAGTTAAAGGTCGGTGCGAGCGACTCTATTGGTCCACACCAAGTTTCGGCGCCAGGATTTTAAAAGTCCATACGACTTTTGCAGCTGCACTTCATTAGTTAATGGCAGTGTAGGCTGCTGGCGACCAATAGAGTTGCTTGTACGGACCTTTAAAATCCTGGCGCTAAAGCTGCTGCGTACCTCGTTAACCCTGTATCAACCCCTTCAAAAAAAGAAAAAAAAACGAACATGAAGAATGTACTCTAATATTTGCCTGAACCGAACACAGGAGTGGGCAAATATTCGTGGAATACAAAGAATTTTTTTCCCCACGAAGACACACACAAACCAATAAAGTTACTTGTACGGACCTTTAACTTCTGGAGCCAGGCCAAATTCCTCTGTGGTGTACCTTGCCCTGGCCTTTCCCACAGATAATGAATGAAGATGAACACGAAGACTTGACCGGTGCCAGTCTAGTTTTCATCCCTTCATTACTAATCTCCAGGCCAGGTTTGCCAAGGTTTATACCCCCCATGAATATATTTGTATAGATTAGACAAAGTGCCAGGGTTGAAGAAGGACCATAGACCAGGATGTACTATAATTTGACAGACACTATCAGGTGGTCTGCAGTTGCAGATAAGCAGGATCCCCTAGGCAGAAGCCGAGGCACGAGGGTGCAAAATAAGAGTTGAGCAATGGACATAATTGGGAACAGTCCAAAAGGTTGAGGTAGGCGGCAACGAATTTGCTACAGGGGCAAATGGCTTTAGTTGGTGGCTTCAGGCTACTTTGCCATCATGATTTGTGGCCCCGGAGCTAGGAGCTGATGAAGGGGACTCCTGACTATGACTGGTAAGGGGAAGTAAGGGGAAGTGAGAAGTAGCTTCCTCAAATCATGAGAAAGGTATCCATCCATTGTCTTCCAATAATTAAAGGGTCTCTTGGACAATAATAGCTATATCAATTTGAGAAATACAAAGCAACCATGAAAAGCTCTCAAAACCACACACTTTTTTGTTAGCTGGAATTTATGAAGGTGTTGGAAGTGAAACGTCTTTGGTAAAAGTGTCAAAGCACCACTAATAATAATATTTTTATTTATGAAAATGTGTTTTTTATTCATTACATGTATTCATATAGCACCATCAGATTCCTACCACTGTCATAATAACAGACAGTGTAAATGTTTATCCAAGACAATGTAAAATAGCAATAAAATTAACACACATTAAAACATACTGGTACAGAAGTAGAAGAGAGCCCTGCTAAAAGAAAAACCCTACAAACTGTAATATAACCAAATATACTGTGCGTGGGTTGCTTTTGTATAACGTAAATAACTTATTATAAGTTTATGTATAGCTAGGATATTGTTGTGGGTTTCTAGTTTTAATATTACATACATTTGCAGAAAATACCTTAAAATATCATCCTCAAGGCTTGGAATGCCTCATTTAAAATAACAATACCACAGCATTCTAAAAACTTGTTTACTTTGTATGTAAATTTTGATTATTAATAATTATAGTCAGGGAATTTATTTCAGGCCAAGATGTATTGAGTCACAAGGTGCTATGCCAACGTATATGTTAATTTCTCAGATTATTAAGAAAACCCCATGAGTCACTGAATATCATTGTATTAAATTGACACATTACTGTTGAAGACAGAAAAGGCAAAATGTTTCTTAAAAAGGTCAGTGATGGGGAAAAAATACAATATATATCTTCTAAATATTAATGGCCTACCTGGTTTTCTTTAAGGCTGATATTTTCTATGTCTGTCAGCACTTTCAACAGTGTTTACAGCATTCAGAGATAATGTAAATCCATATAAATGTAAAATCATAATTTCCTAACTCTTCTTTACAGTCTTCTGGATGTGGGCTCTAGGGTATACTTGTAAACAAAGTAGAGTAGAGTACCATATTACTATGGTCTATTAATTAAATTATTAATAATTTAAAAATATTATATACATTTAAAAGCAATAAAAATCACAAATAACTGTATTCTTTGATTACTGCATATTTTATTGATGTATGTATTTTACTACTATTACCTTGCTCAATGTACACAAGTTATACAGAATGCCCATGTCCGTATCTCCCAATGAAACCATGAAAGTCTATAGGTAGAGCCTTAAAACAAACCTATTACTTTTCCCAATCCCTATATTTCACAGTTCTATGTACTCAATAAACTTGTAGATATATTTTGAAAATTTGCATCCAAATCAGCATGACTATTCATCCCTATTATCATCTTTCCCATTCAACGATGAGCCTGGGTTCAGTGAAGTCTGGGCACAGTATTTCTTCTGAGCCTCCTGCCTATAGGTAAAACACATGCACGTACACACACACTCACTCCAACACCATATATATTCATATATATTTTTTAAAACACTCTTGACTCTCCAATCATCAGCTTGCATAGATTTCTCTCCCTTCTGCCCCCTTTCCTTACCTCACATAGAGTCACTATGTGCAAGTTTTGTGACCCCGCTTGGGCGCCTTAGTAAATGGGGAGCCTGGGGGCCTTGCATCTGCTTTAGCGCACCCCTGGGCCCATCATGTTAAGGTAACTGTTTCTGACTAATTCAGCCAGCCCTTGCCTGGGTGTTGAGAAAAAGACTGATAACAGGAAATTGAATATAGCACTTATGCCACTGGCTGTCATAGATCTCAGATAACAAGAGGCTAATTTTTAAACTAAATATCTCTGAAAACAGTTACACTAATTGACAAAGAAACAGCACACCCTATAGGCTATTTCAGTAAATGACTTTATTTATTCTAAAAGCTGTGACTGAGATAGAGTATACATTCAGTGAGAACTCCCCAATGCTACACTGCTTTGCTGTCTGATATGTTCTATTTCTCCTTCACCACAAAGAGTATTCATATATTTGGAATACTCACATTAATGTTAGCACGGTTACTAAGGTATTAATGATCTTGCAGTTTATACAATGGCTGCTTATATTAACATAAAATAGGCAGCCAATGTGTAAACCCCAAAAACATTGATATGACATTCCCCTAGTAGCAGACCCTCAGTGACCTGCTTATTAGCTGTCGCTGGCATGATGATGGCCCCTGTGAAAATATTTTATACACTTTGTTCATTTTTAATGAAGACATTAATAATGTGCAAACAAAAACAAGGCTAGTGTGAGAAACTATAAATATCACATTGAATATAGCCTAACTAGTTTCTACGAAAACGTTCCTTTAAGCAACCAATGCTCATCAAATAGTAACTAGTGCGTTGAATTCTATTATTTAGGTGAATTGTAACAAATTTGAGAAAAGGAATTAGGATTTCTAAAAGTTAACCAAAACCGAGCAATGCAGAGCTGTGCCTGCTGTCTGCTATTCAACATTAAATATTTTGAAAATCATTTCATACAAAACCGATGTGTATTCTGCAGAAAAAGTAATTACCAATAATAGAAAAAAGTGGTTGTCTGAAAATTGTTATCCTGTTAGTAAGCTAGCACATCTCTCTGTGAATGTCATCAAGGCACAATGACAATCCTCCAGTTGCTTTCGCTTGCACAGAGAGGCATGACTTTTGTGTGACACACATCCATCATCTGAATTGAGGAGGAGATGTTATAATTGTGACATATGACATGGATCACTGGTGCTGTGCGCAGCACCGAACCACCAATAATTCTAAATAATAAATAGTGTATCGAAGGGAAGATTCTCAACGTTCTCTATGACAGGTTTATAGACACCAGGTAATGCAACACTCATGTAACAGCGAATAATGAGGGGAAAAAACGCAGGCATAATAGAATAAAACAACATTTGTTTTCCTTTTCAGGCAGAGACATGTTGTATGTTGGCTGGATAACTAGAAGAGAGAAAATGTATGTAGTTTAAGTTTTAACCAGTGTGAATGGACCATGTCATCATTATTTTAGAAAACTGCCACTAATAGGAAGGGCTGCTTAATACCAGTTTTATATGTGGTTTAACAGAGCTAAAAAAAAAGAGTATCCAGTAGACTGCATTCGGATTCATACAAACTGTAAATTTACCAAATTTTGGTAAATTCAGTGATTAGTACAAAGCCCCGAAAACCAAGGCCAGACCCCCCCCCACAAAAAGCTAAGAATTTTCCGAAATTCGTGGGGCCACATTTACCACACTCTCTCACACTCTCACTCATTCTATCACACTTGCATTCTCGTTCACTCTCTCTCTTATGGTCTGTAAATGTTTCCTTTTTTCTCTGCCGACCACCTCCACTTTTGCCAACCACTTCCCCTTCCGCATTTTCTACTATCTTCTCCCTTCTCTTCTCTCCATTCCATCTTCAATCTTCAGTCTGGTATCTTCTTTTTTCGTCCACTTCTCCGGGGACATAACCTGGTGGAAACTTCCTCCAACATGGTGGTGCTTGCACTGACTTCCTTCCAATCCTCTAAACAGGAGACAGGATGTCACTGAAAGCTCCAACTTAGGGCAATATGGCGGCGCTTGCGGTGACGTCCTCTCCCGATCCTCAAATCAGGGGGGGCGTCACCGCAAGCACCGCCACATTACCATCAGTTCACGTGAGGACAAAATGATGGCACTTGCAGTGATGTCCTCTACCCGGATGGTAGGATCGGAGAGATGATGTCACGGTTATGTCAGGTTATGTCCGCGGAGATGCGGATGAAGAAAGAAGATAGAAGATTGAAGATAGAAGAGAACGGAGAAGACAGAAGTCACAGAAGAAGATGCAGAAGTGGTCAGCAGAGAAGGTAGGGAAACATTTAGAGAGTGTGATACATGCTCCTCAGCTAAGGACTAACAGGCAGCCTTTTTCTTCAGGCTGACTCAGTTGTTACTTAAGAAGCTGTGCTACTTCTCTGTTACCACAGTTACTCACCTGATTGTTATCAGCCAACCCCGTCCAGGCTATTTTAGCAGCTAGGCCCATTTTCTCCTTGCTCTTGTGTTTGTTTCCTGTTACCAAGTGCATTCCATTGTTCTTGTGTTCCCGTATATTACCTGGCTTTGTATGACTACTCTCCAGGGTCCTGGTTTCTTGACTTCGCTGACCACCGTATTCCTGACCCGGCTCATCTGATTACTCGCTCTGGTTATTGACTCTGGCTTGTTTTTTGGACTTCACTTTTGGTTCACAATTCTGCCTGGTATCTTAATAAAGGTGTTTTGCATTTTACCTTTTTGTGCCTGGTTCCTGGTCCCTTGCATTAAACAAGGGCCATGAATCCAGAGCGCACAGGCAACCCCCCTATTACAAACATTTTCCCTAGATTGTATCAGGTGAACCACTGCATAGACCAGTTTGTGATAGCCCTTCTGGCTCCACCACCTCAACCACCCATGGCTCAGGCCGCTCCTGTTAATGTTGCCTTTGCACTGATTCAGTCACCCTCAACGCATTGGGCAAGAGGGGCAGACCTAGTCATACCTCTGGTGGTACCGGAGTGGAAGCAGTAGCAGCAATGGAGCCCCGAGGCAGGGCAGACGTGGTCAGGCAAGCCAGGTCAGAACCAGGAGATCATAGGAAAAAGGGGAACAAGGAGACTATGAACTGGGTCAGAGCAACTCAGGTCAATATCAGGAGATCATGAAATAAGAGTCAGATCGGGAGCAGAAAACAAAGTCAGGCTAAGCAGTGTCAAAATGGGTAGAATCCACAGAAAATTGCTAGCAGTAGCACAGGACCAAAAGACAGAGCAACAGCAATAGGCTGTACACACTGCAATGCAAAGGCCCGGAATGATGGAATCAACAGGTAATTAGGGAGGAGGGTTACAGGAGGGTTATGCAGATGCAGCTGGTTAGGTCATTGGTATATAAGGTACTTATGATCTGACAGGGGGCCTCTAGAGGCTGCAACACACATGACGCCTGAATGAATACAGAGTACAGGCTGACAAGAGTGGAATCCTGACAGCGTGGGAAAGAGAGTGAATGAGAATGAGAGTTTGAGTGAGTGAGAGTGACTGTGGGCAACGGCAACAAATGTAGTTCCTGAATTAAAAATGCCTCTGAATGTTCTGCTGAACCAAATGGGCAGGGAACAAAATTTGTTGCCTGAAACAAATGGGCCAAAAACAAAATGAAAAATTTGTCCAAATCATTTATGGCTCATATGCACGTCTAGTAGCCAGTGAGTAAAATTGTTGAAATCAATTATAAAATAATATCAATATACACCGATATTTTCAAATATTAAGAGGAACTGGTACATAAAGAAAATAAGAAATTACCCAAAAACTGATGTTTATTGACTTTTGGAACAACTTACCCAAGGAGAAGAAATTTAGAAGCATCAAAGTAAAGAAGGAGTCTGCGTGCTTTGTATGGCGCTTCATGGTTCCTAAAAGACAGGAAAATACAGTTAGTATACCCTAAAGAAGTTTCAAAATAAACCTGGTATTGTTAAAGCAGACTCGAGGAACACTGCACAAGGAAGAGCAATCATTCACTGTCTATATAAATGCACCATTTCACTTGCATGTATTAGGTTATATCTTTCTATCAGGATTGGTGAATATCAGTTGTATTTAAATACATGGCTAAAATCTGATAAAGGTAGTTAATTGCTCCCTATCCATAATATGCAGCATGACATATATCGCCTAAAGCCATAAAAACCTCACAGACATCTCAAATAGCAACTGATCATATGAGGTTGCCTCTCAAACCTTACAATTTCTGACATAACAGCCCCATTAAATCCACCAAATAACTGCCAAATCTTTTGGCTCTATTGGTCACCGGCAGGGAGTTCCTCTGGCATCATCCAATAAAGTAGCTCCCTGCCGGCGACCAATTGAGTCGCTCGTACGGACCTTTAACTCCCGATGCCAAAACTAGGCCTGGGGAGACCATTGTTCTGCCCTTCATTGGTTGATGCCAAAGGAGCTTCCTGACGATGACCAATAGAGTCGCCCGCACCAACCTTTAACTCCTGACGCCGAAATTTGGCCTGGGGAGGGAACAGGAGTTAATGGTCCAAAAGAGCGACTCTATTGGTCGCTCGCATGGACCTTTAACTCCTTGCACGATCCTGCGTAGACAAGGTAGGCTAGAAGGGGAAGGGACCAGGGAGATTAGTTAGGAGATACTAACGAAGACGAACACGAAGATTGCCGCCGTCATGTTCGTTTCTTCGGGGTGAACAACAGAAACGCACCCTTCGTGTTCGTTTTCAAGTTCGCTCGAATACGAATGTACAAGTCTAATAAAAATCCAGACAATGGGGTCTCTGTCCAATATAGCACCAGAAACATTTTAAAGTACTCACAAATTGGAAAGCTACAGGTATTCCCATGAGAATCAGAATCTCATTAAGTCCTTGTGACCTGTGCATATTTAGGTTTTAGGTTTGTTCCACTGTGGAACATTTACAGGTTATAAATTTTAGTGATTTGACCTGGGAAGTAGCCCCAGGGGCTCTCTTCTTTTAACTCATCTGAATAAAGAGAACAGAAGAATTTGTTTAAAATGTTTATCGGAGGAGTAAGATACTTAAACTCAATTATCAGCTCTCAGGAAATGGATCATGCACTACGACAAAGTGGTACCCTACCAGGTAAGCAAACATTTAAAAGGAAACTGCTATTGTTTATAGACAATTTTGGTCAAAATGTTGAAAAAAGCAGTTTATTAGTGAGAATGGTTTATTTATTTTTTATTACATTTCAGTAACAGACCCCCGATGGCCGTGTGCATATAATTATATCATCACATAGTCCAGGCTGGCAGGGTGGAACCCTGACAGTACCCCCTCCTCAGGGAGCGGCCTCCAGGCGCTCCTAAGGCTAGATTTCCATTTGGTTTTTTTTTGCTAAAAACGCCTATAAAAACGCCAATAGCGCCACCTGGCGTTTTTTTGTGAAAAACGGCTGCAGCCAGATGTTAGCTGTTCTTCAATAGGAAATCGCAAAATGCCATTTCCACTTGGCGTTTTTCTGTTTGGCGTTTTTTCAGTCCTCTTTGGCGTTTTTCTGCTTTTTTGGGCTCTGTGGCAGTTTTTCAAAATCGCAGCATGTTGACACTCTGGCGTTTTTTGCAAGAAATCTTGGCTTTTTTTCTCCAATAGAAGTCTATGGGAGAGAAAAAACGCCATGAGGCTAGGTTTCCACTTGGGTTTTTTTTGCTAAAAACGCCTATAAAATCGCCAATAGCGCCACCTGGCGTTTTTTTGTGAAAAACGCATGCAGCCAGATGTTAGCTGTAATTCAATGGGAAATCGCAAAATGCCATTTCCACTTGGCGTTTTTCTGTTTGGCGTTTTTTCAGTCCTCTTTGGCGTTTTTCTGCTTTTTTGGGCTCTGTGGCAGTTTTTCAAAACTGCAGCATGTTGACACTCTGGCGTTTTTTGCAATAAATCTTGGCTTTTTTTCTCCAATAGAAGTCTATGGGAGAGAAAAAACGCCATGAAAAAGCCATGTGGGTTTATTGCCTTGGCGTTTTTTATGGCGTTTTTTCCACAGTTACAATGCAGAGGATGGACCCAGTATCTGTGTGTCCTACGAGAAATAGGCTGAAAACAAACAGTTTCACACAAAACAAAGTCCTGGACTGGTTCATATTGAATTTTACACCATTTGGAACAAACATGCCATTACAAACAAACATACGCGACCGGATCCTGCCTGCCAAAAGCAACAGCAAACAATTTGCACCATCATTTGGGGCCAATCTTCCCAGAGGAGCAGACATTCGGAATAAAGCATGCCTTACAAACCACAGAAAAGAGACAAAAGGGTCTACCAAGTAAATGACATCAGGAGAGGGCAGATACTTGCCATTTATCCTAATCCCTTTTAGCTGGGTGAAACTTCTAACTTGTAAAGGCTGGAAAAACTGCCTAAGGTCAAAAAAAGCAATTTCCACAGAAAGGCTAAAACGCCAGAAAAAACTGCAGAAAAAACGCCAAAACGCAGCTAAATGCAGTGGCAGTTTTCTTGGCAGTTTTCCTGGCGTTTTTCATCAAGAAAAAAACGCCGGACAAAAACCCAAGTGGAAACCTAGCCTGAAAAAGCCATGTGGGTTTATTGCCTTGGCGTTTTTTATGGCGTTTTTTCCACAGTTACAATGCAGAGGATGGACCCAGTATCTGTGTGTCCTACGAGAAATAGGCTGAAAACAAACAGTTTCACACAAAACAAAGTCCTGGACTGGTTCATATTGAATTTTACACCATTTGGAACAAACATGCCATTACAAACAAACATACGCGACCGGATCCTGCGTGCCAAAAGCAACAGCAAACAATTTGCACCATCATTTGGGGCCAATCTTCCCAGAGGAGCAGACATTCGAAATAAAGCATGCCTTACAAACCACAGAAAAGAGACAAAAGGGTCTACCAAGTAAATGACATCAGGAGGGGGCAGATACTTGCCATTTATCCTAATCCCTTTTAGCTGGGTGAAACTTCTAACTTGTAAAGGCTGGAAAAACTGCCTAAGGTCAAAAAAAGCAATTTCCACAGAAAGGCTAAAACGCCAGAAAAAACTGCAGAAAAAACGCCAAAACGCAGGTAAATGCAGTGGCAGTTTTCTTGGCAGTTTTCCTGGCGTTTTTCATCAAGAAAAAAAACGCCGGACAAAAACCCAAGTGGAAACCTAGCCTAAGACTGTTGAGAGGCAGTATCCAGATCTGTGACCAGGGCCGGACTGGGAATGAAAAGCAGCCCTGAAAACATTTGGAGACCAGCCCCATATAGTATCTCGCGGTCTAGCTCTTATACCCACACGCACCCCTAATACAAATCCGAGTCACACTATTTGCCATACAAATTTACTTGCCAACCTGCCCCAGTTATGCACATCTGCCCCCAGGCTTGCGACTCTGCCCCCAGAAATGCCTTATACCCCTCTATATGCCACTCTGCCTCCCTGATATGACTTTTAACCCCCTATATGCCACTCTGCACCATGATATGCCTTTTAACCCCCTTTATGCCACTCTGCCTCCAGAAATGCCTTATACCCCTATATGCCACTCTGGCATATAGAGGTTAAAAGGCATATTATGGGACAGAGTGGCATATAGGGGGTTAAAAGGCATTTCTGGAGGCAGAGTGGCATATAGCGGGTTAAAAGGCATTTCTAGAAAAGCCTTAAGTCCCCATATAACAACCCCCTGACTTACCACTGCTTCTCGTGTCTGGTGAGAGCAGTGGGTGGAGGCCGGCATTCATGAAGTTAAAGGGGCCGGTGTTCACGCACTGCGCCGCCCAATGGTCGTGCCTCAGCTCTTCATCCCACGTATTTAATGCTGAGACTCTGCCATTGGGCGGCGAGGTATGTTCACACCGCCCCCCTTAACTTCATTAGGCGCCGGCGGCGGGAGGAGGCAGCCTGGGTGCCGCTTTCAATACCGCTCGCGGCCGTTTTGAAGGTTGGTCTTCCGCCATATCATTAAGATATCAATTTTGAAAATACAAAGCACACAGGAAAAGATGATTTGGTCTTCCGCCGACCAGCCCACGGAGTGACCGGCCCACCAGAAAATTTCTGTGACAAGTGCTCTTAGCCCTCCTGGAGCAATTCATATTCTATGAGTAAAAGACAACTTTTCAAATTTGCACCGGAATGACTTTCTACGTAACCCCCATAGTGCTTATTACCGGCTTTATCTAACTTTTATCTCCTTCAGACCCCAGGAAACAGGGAAACTTACTCCATCATTATACTTAGTGCATAGCACAATTTGCACATGTTAAATTTATGTTAGCAATATATAAAAAATGAGTCTAGCAAATTTCATGCATGTTCTGCTAAATGTCTCGTAAATTGTGATTAAGAAAATGAGTATAATAATTAGAATAATATCAGAGTGCAAATAATTGTAATTCAAACAGCTTACTTTCAAATTGATTAAAACACATTTCAGTTAAGATGAAACAAATGTTCCAGATGGCACTTTAATTCTTTCACTTTTAAAAAGGCAGGCAAAGCAATATAGTATAATGCATGTTAACCAGCAAAGCTATTAAAAGGAGCGCAAGGTGAAGTGACCTTCCTTTATAGGTTAAAAGAGGGTAAACATTGCATGAGCGTTTAAAGAAGCGTATGTTTTACACAATAAATCTAATATGCATTTTCATGTTTTATTTTCATAATTTTGATTTTATTTATTTTATTATTATGATTAGGGCTGCAACAACTAATCGATAAAATCGATAATAATCCATAATGAAATTCGTTGCCAACGAATTTCATTATCGATTAATTGAATCGATTATTATCGATTATAAAATGAGGGTTTTTTCAAAGCAAACGCTCTGAAAAATACCCCTCATTATATAATCCGTTTGAGTGACTCACAGCAGCAGCTCCTACTTACCAGTCCCTCCCTCCCTATAATCACTATGACAACTGGCCCCGCCCCCTTCCTTCTCCCAGAAGGCCAGAACCACATGGCTGTGACACTCATCTAACTGTAAGTATAAAATTAATATTTGGGCTACTGAAAGTTAGGGGAGGTGGGGGTTAATTTAGGGGCAGTTATGGTTAATGGGGTGTTTAGGGTTAATTTAGGGGCAGTTATGGTTAATGTGGTGTTTAGGGTTAATTTAGGGGCAGTTATGGTTAATGGGGTGTTTAGGGTTAATTAAGGGGATGCTGTGGTTAATGGGGTGTTTAGGCTTATATGTGGGAGGCAGCGTGGAGTGGTATATGTGGGAGGCAGCGTGGCGTGGTATATGTGGGAGGCAGCGTGGCGTGGTATATGTGGGAGGCAGCGTGGAGTGGTATATGTGGGAGGCAGCGTGGAATGGTATATGTGGGAGGCAGCGTGGAGTGGCATGTCTGGGAGGCAGCGTGGCAAGCCTGGGCTCAAATGTGCATCAATTGGGGGGCCTGGTTGGGAAATAAAGACAAGAAATGCATTTTATCAAAGTTTTTTTTTATTCTGCTGTTTGTATTTAACATCATTTGTTTATTAAATTATTTTAAATAAATGAAAAATTTACATTCATTTTTTTTATCCGATTAATCGAAAAAAAAAATCGGCCAACTAATCGATTATGAAAATAATCGTTAGTTGCAGCCCTAATTATGATTTATTAGTATGATTATTATGATTTTTTTTACAATCCTGCTGTGCTCACATTTATATAATAAGACCCTTTTCATGTGTCCTTCTCTAAGACGGACCTTCTCTTTAGAACCCAAATCCCTCTGTAACTCTTCACTGCCCCGATGTGGAGTTTTCATGAGTATGAGTACAAGCAATTATTTTTGTAGATACTGTAAAAGTCAATCCAGAGCTCCTGAATTTATCCTGGAAATAAAAGGTGATTATGTTCTTTTTCACATTATCTGAGTTGGCAAACACTTGTGTCAAGTTGATAACATATACAATAATAGCTGTTTCACTGTGCATGATTCAGTTATCTGAACACAAAATACTGGACCTCTCTATAGAGTATGCGCAACTTCGGCATGCTCGTGAGGTCATCTTTGAAGCTTAGGGATTCACATCCTGTTAAATAAAGCTTCCTCGATGGATGTCACATACAACCTCAAAGCTGACTTTTGTAATCTAAAATACCATTGAATGCCTAAACTCTTCACAGAAACAACTATTTAATAATGTAAAGTGTAGCCTTGTTAATAATTTTGGGCAGGACACTTGTCAACTGATATTATTGTCTTAGAATCTGAGAAAAAGCTTTGTTGAGTGTTTCTGTGTTGATTTCACATGATTAACCCTTAAAAGGAAGTAATAAAATGACAGATCTGCTAGGGTTTATTTTTTTTGCTTAGCATGCTAGATTGATACAAATTCGTTTTTTTAATTGGAATTTGTAAAATTAAATTGCAGTCTCATTTTCTCTTGCCTTCTTCTACCGAAACAGACAACACACCTACTACATTATTTGAATAAAAACACAACTGGAAAAAACACATCTGATCTACTGTGGCCTGACACACTTCATACTTGAATTACTGTGCCAAGAGATAGTGATACAACAAACAGAATAATACATCATTACAATTTGGCAACTTTAAAGTTACCTGAAAGTTTTATCAAAAATAACCTCATCATGAAAACAAAACCACTGAATATTATTTGTATAAACAAAGATGTCAATAACTGAAAACAAAGATGTATTACCAAAAATACATCAATATAGATCAAATATTTGGTGTACTTCATTGGTTGATGGCAGAGGAGGCCCCTGCGGGGCGACCAATAGAGTTGCTCGTACCGCATTAACCCCATATTAACCCCTTCTACAAAAAAAGGCAAAAAATTAAGAATTAAAAACTGAACATGATGAATGTACACAAATACTCCCCCGAAACGAACACAGGAACGGGCGAATATTCGTGGAATACAAAGATTTTTTCCCCCACAAAGACGAACACGAAGAGTTGGCAGGCGCCCAAGTCTACTATCGACCAAATAATATTAGTGATTAGGAAGGTGAAGTAGGAATTATAAAAGTTTGGTTGAACTAAATATGATGAATTCAGTCCACAATTGAGCTGCCTGGCTGATAATGATATTCTGATTATTATTTAACTAAAGTTAGGTGTGCTCTACTCTGCAAATACATGGGAGGATTCTGCAGAATCCCCCCTAAATAAATTTGCCCCTTTCCCCACTGCCCAGCTAAATGCCCTGCAGGAGATGCATTCTGCCAAATGTATTTCCCTGCATATGATATCCTCACTTCCATTCAGCTCCAGTGCTGGCTCTGCTGAACGCTGTGTTTAGACCCCAGTGCACATATGTTAAGTCGTTCCATTGATTTCAATGGAAGTACTTTTCTGCCGTTGATTGACAGCTTCAAGCAGTCAATCGGTGACAAGAAATGTTGGATCATGGAGAAAGAGGAAAGGATTTGCAGCATGGCTGAACATTCTGAGTAATGTCAGTGTATCATTTTTATTGTATTTTTTTTTCATTTTTAGAAGAATGCAGAGTACTTTAATATGCATTCCTCTATAGTAGGGGTATCTGGTGCATTAGAGTGTCCCTTTAATCTTGGTATATTTAACATTATCATGTAGGTTCTAAAAAGTATTTAAAGGTAGCATCTCGAAAATGCACAGGATAAAAGTATAATTTATAATGACAAGCACAATTAGTTAATAATGTCACTGATGTCTATTGCACTGCATGTGGCATTTCACTGCCTGATGCTAATTGAATATAACTATACAAAATTAACAGTTCAATAATCTCAGGAACAAAAAATTACAGTCCCTAATGGACTTCAATCTAGACAATCACTAACAGTAGATGAAACTAAGGAGCTAGCTCTATAACCTGATTTATAATGTGATTTTCCCTCGGTACAGATATCTGTGCGTTTATACACAACATTGCCTTCATTTGGATTGTCAATGTCTGTGAACGTCTACAAATTATTTTGGGATCGTTTTTATGTAAATAGGGACAAGGACTTTTTAAAAATCCCGAAAGTCTACCGTTTTATAAGACAGAGTCGCCTGTTTTGCCCAAGGTCTTCAATAGAGGTTGAGTAACCAGTTGACGTTGATCTACTAAATCAGTTGTTTCCACATTAAGGTAAAAAAAAACAGCTAACCTTCTTTGAATTACATCTTTGTACTGATTTTTTTTTAAGATACCCTTTTAACAGAAAAATAGCTTGTTGCATTATTTGAATTGAAAATTGCATCTGATTTTTTTTTCTAAAAATGCACCTTAGCTTAATCTCCTAATAACTAGCACACTTAAAAACAAAAGGCATATATATAGGTTAGTTGAACACATTTACTGCACAAATTCTGGTTCCGCATTTGGAAGATTCAAATGTCATGAACAGACAGAATGGATATTACGAAATTCCACACAAAATATTGAATTTTCCATAAGAAAGTATAATATTATTTAGATATCAGGAAACTTTATCTAGATTGAGAAGTTTCCATACCTGTTATATGCCACCACAAATGTGTCTCTTTTAATATGGCTTTAAAAAGTCTAATGACTGTACAGAACAAAATTTAAAACTTCAAGCAAAATCATATTTTCCAGATGAAACGCTAGGAATTAAGTAGAGTCCAGTTCATGGGGAAGGGCAAGGACAAGGTCAAATTATATGATGACCTTGCTACACACAGTTGAAGCATTATAAGTGACAGCCACATTCTATCCTGTTGGTATCTTTTAAATAACTTATATAAATAACTTATTGTCTGTTTTTCATTAGTATATATGTACTGGTTTTGATTTCTGTAATTGCTATAGATGCCCAGCAAGATCACTTATAGCTTATAGAACAGGGATGCTCTATATATGCTGAAATAAATATATATATAACAGGGTCAATGGGAAGTGACTGGTTACATTTCAACACACAGCTCGCAGACACTGCTGCCAAACCTCTAGGATTTAGTTATTCATTTTATGCACAACTAAATAAAGAATGTAGCTACCTTGAAGAACTACTGTTCACATGTAAGACAAAGTTGTTAAGAGGACGTATTAACAATCCAGTAAAGTTAGGTGGTACATTTTGATTTGCATTTCATTTGACACATTCAAATGTGGTAGAATGTGGCCAACTGAAGCATGGAGCTGTGGAAGAGCATACTATACAAATATAAAATATATTGTTTTTAAATAAAAAGCAATGCGTCTCAACAGTTAGGAGATTAGAGAGTAAGACGGAAAGTGTTCTGCAGCTAGGAGATCAGAAAAAAAGCATGACAAATTTCAGTATATTGAGATCAATAAAAAAAAAATCCTATTTTAACTATTTTAACTCTTGCACTATACTCCCCATGAGAGCTAGAGGGTTATCAAGCAGCTGCAGGGGTCTTCTGTTTAATGGACTCCCAAGATATGGTGTACAAGAAAGTACTAGAGCCAATGTTATTTATACCCCCCTTTGTCAAAGTAGACCTTATAGTGTGTTATAGTGACTTAGTGTTTCCTCCTTCAAAATGGACCAAACGTATAATGTACAAGATAAAAGCAAACTATGCATTTTAATGCCATTTTCCATTTTCAACCTACAACTTTGGGTAGTTCTTTTTTATAGTGCTGGCTCGAAAGTAAAATTAAAAGGAAGTATTCTGGGATGCACTAAAAGGAGTCGACTAACGTAAATTTATAACACCTGCTAAACTAGACGTTTCATTGTTTCCTTGTGTGCTAAGGAGCCTCTCTGCATAGAAACGGATTCTCCTAATCATAGTATTCAGTTTCCTTTCCTGCACAGTTTTCCAACAGTAAGCTTATTTTGTCAAAATATTTTACTATATTTCTGAATAGGGGGAATATATATCACACATAAAATGATGACCACTGACAGGTGAAGAGAATAACCTTGTTATCATGACACCTGTCAGTGGGTGGGATATATGAGGCACCAAGTGAACATTTCATCCTCAAAGTTGATGTGTTAGAAGCAGGGAAAATGGGCAACTGTAAGAATCTGAGTGACTTTGCCAAGGGCCAAATTACGATGGCTAGGGGAAGGTAGGGTAAGAGGTCTGCAGTGGTCAGTACCTGTCAAAAGTGGCCCAAGGAAGGAAAAGCGGTAAACCAGCGACATGGTCATGGGCGGCCAAGGCTCATTGCATGTGGGGGTGAAAGCTGGCCCGTCATATCATATGAGCTACTGTAGTTCCAATTGCTGAAAAGTGTAATGCTGGTTCTGATAAAAGGATGTCAGAACACACAGTGCATTGCAGTTTGTTGCGTTTGCCTCTGAGGTTTGAGAGTCTAAGCGTGTGTTAGCATTGAAAGAATTCAATATTCCCACCAGCTACATTGACAAAACATCTTGAAACGTACGATAATTACCATTACGGGAAGTCTTATTTGCCTCCAGCATCTTTTCTAAGGTCCTGTGTTTTAGGTGTTGAAGTGGAGGTAAGGTTGTATAAATAATGTATAAATAATAAGTAATGTGCAATTTCTGAAATTGTGTACTTTATTGTTTCCATCGCTAATTTACACAAAACAGTGTAAAATTTGTATAAACCTTAAATTTTGTTAAAAATATTAATATTGTTTTCACATTACTATGTATAATATATACTGTACTCATAAAATCACAAAATCACAAAAGGTTAACATACACTGCCACCACCAAGTTATATTTTAAGCTGACTACAGTTTATGGACGCTTTGGTAAAACCCGGTACCACACCGAACCGATCAAAAATGTATACAACCCAATTTAGGTAAAACAATTAAGTAACGTGGTTTATTCCGGCTTTCTCGGAAGGTAGAGTTCGGTTAGAGCACAGAGACAGAAACTGGATTAATATATAGTTTAAACTGACGAATGTCACAGTGCTTATGTACAAAAATTTGAACAAAGGTGATAACAATTTAGATACACAGTATATAATACAGTTTGTAAAAATAAAACAAGGAGAAACACAGAAAAACCATCTGCGGGAACCTCAATGTCCTTGTTAAATTTGAGGATTTTCAGTGATGTTCCAAATCGACAGAAAGTTTCAGGAGAGATTCTAAAAGAAGTTCTCAGAGAGGTTCTCGGAAAGGTTCACTGGTTTTCCATAAAACAGTAAATTTTATCCCCTGGTGAGATGTTCCGCCCCTCCTATGTCACAGTTATATGTCCCAGGCCTAGCCCATAGTATCACACACACATATACTCTTAACATACATCTGTTAAGATTGATAGATCCCATGGAGTCCTCAAGATGACCCAGACCAAGCATAGAAGACCATCACCCTAAATTCCATACCATAGGGGAGGCACCACCAATGGTCACTGAGGCTGAACCTGAATGAATCTGTGGCAGGGCTCTGGTATGTAAAAGGTGTCGGTCAGTCTGAGTGGCTTAAGAGGGCAAGTTGTTGGCTGTAAAACACATCTGGCTAACACATCTGGTTAACCCTTCCAATGCCAAACCCTTGCGTTAGCCAAGGCAGGATCTGCATGACAAACGCAGATAGATTTGTGGTGAAAGAGAGATGCAGAAAACCTCCTCTTTTTCAGCTAATCTGTCTTCATTATTCTAGCCACCCAGAGAACTTCTGGAAAAGGACGCAGCCTCCGGACACACCCTCCCCCACGTTCCCCCAATCGGGAAGGAGTATGTGCCTGGAAGCCCCACCCTTTTCTTTTAGGTTTCCATATGCTGCCAATTGATAAAACTATACGATGGCCTGGTAGCTACTGTAGATTTTCATGGATCTTTGGCAGAGTATATAAAGCTGGATACCTCAGATGTTCATCCAGTAAAAATCTATGTATTTCTCCATATTGATATAACCACATTATAAGCCCACTTGTAGAAGATATTTTTTTTAAATGGTCTCAACATGTTATTGTCTCTGTCTTTGATTTATAAAATCAACTGACAGGGTGGGTTGTGTATGCCTGGTCATATCTTGTTCTAAATATGATTTCCCCAAACTGTTGTCTACCGTGCGTGAATTGGGACATCTTATTTTTGCCATATTTGTCATGTTGTTGAAGCACCAGATATCTATAGCCCCAATGTGAAGTACAGTCTTCATTAACTTTATTTAGTTTCCGATATTAAGAGTGTGCTTATATTTAATCTCTCGCTCATCCACTTTGTTGAGTGGATGGAGGCTTGACATTCCTTATTTTTCCTGAATTTTTCCTGAATTTGGCCTCTAACCAATAACGGCTCCTTCCGTAGTAATTCAATTTATTATCAATAAATCCAGTGAGCATTTAGTCGATATCCCTATCTATTTGCAGTCGAATTTGGGGTTAGTTTTCCCAATTGTTAGGGATATTACAAACGTGTGCACACAAAAAAGTGCATCTGTCAATGTGCAATTACTACTATATCCAAGTCCCTGCAGAGGTACAACTAGTGATTGGTGCCTTGATAGACCTAATCGGGGCTCTGAACACCTCAAACTTCCATGCTTTTCAACTACTTAATCCATACTCACACTACAAAAAGGAAGATAGATGAAGACTCTAATTTATCTCCCTTATTATTTTGCGTGTGTATGTGTGTGTATCCTTCTCCCTTACCATAACTTCTAATTTGCCAACTCACATCAGATATTTCAGCATATGGCAACATCCCTCTCCCAACATTTTAATAGCCAAAAAGCCTGTTTAAAAAGCCATATAACATCAGTCACCGTTCAGATTTGTTGATAAATTGTCACATAAAAGGGAACTTTTTAAAGTTTCTTTTCAAGACTGATAGTTCCGCATACCAACTAGGGAAAATATAATTTTCCATTTTTTATGGGGATTAGTTTGAGATTTTTTTGTTGTGAGATGTTGAGCTTTGCTTGCTGGAAGTCACCTCCAAGCCCTGCTGAATGCAAGGAAATATTGATTTTGGGTTGAGCTCTCACTATAGTTCAATTTGGTTGGAGTATGTTAAGGTATATCAGTTGAGGCAGTTTTGGTAAATACACAGACAGGACAGTAGGATGATTAAGGACATCAGCGTATTCCGGAGATCCAGTATGTTACAACAAGGTGACAGATAATCATTACAAATGGTAAAGGACAACCGAGAAAGACAAAAAGTAACAATGAGCAATTGGTTCTACACAGACATTCTGCTCACGCGCAGGTGCTCCAAATCTATATGTGAATTACTTAGTCGTGTCGTTTCTGCTGACAGCAATATAAAAGCTCTATATTTTTGCGGCTGTCATTTTTATATCTATCAAATACCTCAATTTACCTTCCACCTGGTGCCTTCCACATTTTACAGTCTCTGTCCTTTGCCCCTTTTCCATTTTCTACAATGTCTCCATAAATTTACAATGCCACGCAGGTTTTAGTTTTTCGCTTGAAAACCGTTCCACAACAGAGAGGAACGAACATTTAAATCATTTTGTAGCCAAATGTCTCATGCATGCACATAATGGCTTGTTTGAAAACGTCTGCCCCATTCACGTAATTCCCTTGGGCTCATGCCGAGCAATTAATATCCACCTACCTTCTGCCTCCTGTTAACCACTCCACACATCATAATTACACATGGTGAGGAACAGCTGGGGCCAACCAGTAGTCTTTTTCTTTGAAAAAATTACTTATTTATACATTAAAAGTCACTTAAAATCACAAGGCCAGAAAACTTTATTTATGGCTAACTAGTTATGTCTACAGGGCCACCTGCCCATATCTTAATAATTCTAAAGTGTCTTGGCCTATTCAAAACGGGGTTACAGGCCATTAAAGGGAAGACTGCTATCTGCGGAGGTGGTACTATCACATAAGAAGATTAAGCCTTTGCATTGGGTCCACGCTGGTCTAAAGAGCCCCCTTACAGTTTGGGAAAAGGGTAAGATATGGGTTTCCTACAAGTTATATCACTAAAAGAAACACGACTACAAGAATCATGTTACATACGGTAATATATATATATATATGTATATATATATATATATATATATATATATATATATATATATATACATATTGTATCCTATTCAGTATTTGCATTACAGAAGGGGTTCCCCATAAATATTTTTTATTGTCGCTTCTTTTTATAATCAGACTGCTTTCTAATTTGAGGGTACATCTGTGGTCCATCATCAGGTCTGACCTTATGACACCAAACAAAACCATTTACCTTTCCCCTGTCACTTATAGTCATCGAATTTTGCCTGTACACTTAAACTTGAGTTTAACAAAATTTGCACAATTATAAATTGTTGATTGTGGAGAAAATGCCTTGGTGCTCGAATCTCCAGAAAGACAATTATACAAGGGAATAAATTATTTGTTTAATGACTATGTGAATCCATTTTTCAGCTATAACCGGAAACGAAACAGTAAGAAAATAAGCATGTCAGGAACATCCTACATACAAATACAAAGTTCAAGAAGTGATTTCAATTAATTTTTCATCGGTCTGTTCATGTACTGCATATCTGCTTGGATTTCCCAATAAAGTTAATTTTTTTATGACAAACTAAGCATATCAGTGTTTGCCAAATATTGCATCTCTGGCTACTTTAATTTTAAAGTTGAGCAGATGTAAACACTAAACAAATGCACCATTTTCCAGGGTGGATGCACATGGAATCATATATATTGTCCGTACATGGCTATTGATTTTCTTTCTGTGTATTGTCCCATTTTTTACCACTAAATATTTACAAGCTTGTGGAAGCAGCCCAACGTTTAACATCCCTCCTATGGGCCCAAGTGTCTTCCTGACATAATTATATAACCACATTACATTTCTCTGCATCTGCTTTGTCCTGGGTCTAATTATATATATAGCAGTTAATGTGACTCCAAAACAGTTCTTGAAATATTTATTTATTTCAATTTCCAATTTTCTATATTCAATTTCCATTGAAGTTTAATCATTTCTTAAAACTTTTGAAGCTATGTTTACAAGCTGCATATAAAATGACGCTTGCCCTTAATTTTATTTAACAAATCTTAGTACAAACTCTAAACGATAAAGATATATTAAATACTTCCATGATTTCAAGCACCTTTTTTTCTCTGAATGCCAGATGTGTCATGCTTCTAGTCATGGTATGAAGAAAGTGCTGGTGCTATTTGTCACAGTGTTCATGATAGTCACAGTGGAGCAGAGGCCCAAGTCTTCTTCTTCTGAGACCCCACTACCCCCCCCCAGTAATATATGTTTTTTTCTTCCCTCCATAGTGGAACCACTAAAGTCTTTATGGGGGTGGTGTCCAAAGCACTGCCCTCCTTCTTCCAGGAGCAAAGTATTCATGCAACATTTCTGCTGCAAAAGCATTAAAACACAAAAAAAACATGTGAACACAATCTGTCAACGTGCAATTACTACTATATCCGAGTATGTGCATGTGTACCCTCCACAGAGGGACAACTAGTGATTAGTGCCTTGATAGATCAAATCAGGGGCTCTGAACACCTCAAATGTCCATGCTTTTCAACTACTTACTTTAATCCATACTCACAATACAAAAAGAAAGGTAGATTAAGACTAAATTCTCCCCCTTATTATATTGTGTGTGTATCCTTCTCTCTTACCATTACTTCTCATTAGCCAACTCACATCAGATATGGCAGACTATGGCAACATACCTCCCCAACATTTTTAATAGTCATTCACCTTTCAGATTTGTTGATAAATTGTGACATAAAAGGGAATGTTTCCTTTCGAGCCTGTGATTGTTCCACATACCGACTAGGGAAAATATTTATACAATATGTGTTTTGTTAATAATAAATTAATTACAAAAATTGACATCCTGGAATGGTTGTGTAATTAATATTACTAAATATACTTTGTCCTCACAGCAGGGACCTTATCATCAAATGATGTCTTTTCCCGTGTGCTTTGTATTTTCAAAATTGATATCTTAATGAGGAAACGCAAATACACTATACATTGTGGTGTTGAAAAAGATTGCCATTACATGGTTCATTTTGTTTAGGAATATTAGAGTACTTAGCTAATATGAGTAAAAGACAAGTTTCATTATTGTAAGACACAGATATGAAACCATAAAATGGATGATGGGCTTAGGCAGGGGTCAAAGATATACAAAGTAAAAGTTTCAGCCCCGCACTCTTACCACACCCTGTAAAACAAAATGGCCTATTAGGCCATATATGTTACTATTAGAAAATAATATCAAATAAAACATTACATTCATAAGATAAACCTAATTTAGTGAATATATTTTAGCAGGACCAGACTGGGAATGATTTGGCAGCCTTGGCACTTTAAGGCCAGTGGCCACCATATGGCCTAAATGCTGCCACTGGCTTGATATGAGTGAGTGAGATTAGGTTGATATGGACTGTTTGCCAGGTAGCCAGTATGCGCCTGTATTTTAAGTTCAATAATTAAAAATCTAATTACTTATAATTATTTGTGCCACTGACATTAACCAGTTTTGGAATGTGCTTGTTTAGTTAGCAGCATTATATAACAAATATCTAAATCTAAACATGATAACTAATCCATAAAGCTTGCAATCTAAGATTAGATGGCACCCTTTATATTAAAGTGAGCACGCCTAACTGCAAGTCTGTTCCCTACTAAGAAAAAATATTCTCAGAGTTATGACAGGTAAGTTTTTGCCGCAAATACAGCAGTATGTGGCACCAGTAGCAAAGCCATTAGTTCAAATGCTCTATAGGCAGAGCCATCCCTATAATGGTGCTGGCCCTGAGTGACTTGACTTTTGCTTAGTCCCCACTGCCGTGAGAGCTCAGTTTTTTCTTGATGACTAACCAGCAACCAAGGGTGTTGCTAGGTTATGAAAGTATCTGGAGTAAAGCCCAACAATAAAAAAAAATTTGCACCAAAATTTGAACCTACCTGTTCTGTAATTGCAATCCCTTTACACATGCATGTACATATACATAGTACAGTCAGCCGGCCCGACAATGAAGCCGAGTGGGGCAACTGCTCCAGGCGGCACTTTTGAAGGGGCCGAGAAGAGAGAGAGAGAGGGCGCCGAGTGGTTTTATCTTACCAAGTTGTCAGTACCTGCGGCAGGGAGAGGAAGGGTAGATAATGGGGGGGGGGCATTTTAAACTTCGCCCCAGGCGGCATTTTGTCTTGGGCCGGCCCTGAGTACAGTACATATCACTTAATAAATATTGTATTAATATTTTGTGTAAAAAAGCTGCTTTTCTGCTTGTAGCTTCCCTCCTCATTTAAAATTGTCACTTTTATCACTGGCAAGAGTACCCAGGTGTCGCTTTCTCTGCAGTGTCCTGCGCAGATAGACAGGGCAGTGAAATATGTTCCCCCTACAGAATGGTGTCCAAAGTTTTTCTAACATCCACTCACTCTTACACCATATACTAACACACATACTTTCACTATAACACCATACACTTATGCATATATACATACACACACACATTTTCTCTTTATCTCACACTCTCCCAGGCTTAACTTTAGCCTCATCCCTGACACTCAAACGCCATGCATTGACACCCCCACACACAAATATTAAAACAAACACTCTGCTGTGTAATTTGGATGCGTATATAAACATTTCATGAAAAACATCACATCTATAATTATTATAGTTTTTAACAGTCTCTATACCAAACAAAATAGTTCACAAAAACCCCTTAAAGACAATGGGCGGTCCCTAAATCCATTGAAAACAATGCATTTTGAGCCTGTACATGTACAGGCTTTGTCATTAAGGGGTTAAGAATAAGGAGTACAGTTTCCCAACTATACAAATACAAAATACCAAGAACAAAAGATACAAAACAAAATAAGACCAGAGTAGTCTGGTCTGTCTGTGTGTCAGTAAATAGGACAAGATCATGGCAGAACAGAACAAGAGATATTTGGTACTTTGAAATATGATGTACAATAGGTATTAAGGGTAAGCTTCACAAGAATGAAATACAACCTTGGTATCAACCAAAAACAGGGTTGTTTTAAAAATAGAGGGCTTTTTTTGTCACCACCAGTTACATTATTTCAGTTTGCAGAAATCGAAATAATGGAACGTAAAAAGAAAGTTTAAATACTATTGGAGGGAGCTTTTGGGGTCACTATTTGACAGATGTCTTATGATACAAGCTACCTTATTGTCATGCAGCATATGGGGAAATTCAGCATAAAAGGAAAAAGGTTATCTGATATATTACTCACATTCATCAGTGGATGATGGTGGACACTAAAAAAGTTAGACGGGAACTGTTCTACAAGACATTTTTAACCCGGGTGAAAGAAATAAACCATGTCTATGCCATTGCATCGAGGTACAACACATTGTTTGTCCAGAGCTCTTACATATGGCTGTATATTGGAAACACCACGGGGATTATCCATGAAAGTTATTTAATTAGAATCACTTCATACTTAACCTCCAAACAGCCAATTATTCCTTCCTCTCCAATGAGAGATAAAGTAATGAAAAGTGATTGTATTGCAAAGAAAAGTGATTTTATTACCACAGAGGTCACTCAAAATTCAATTTTCTTTTTATACATAACACCCTTCCCTCCAAAGACATAAATAAGTTGCAATTACAAGTCCGCAAATTAAAAAACACGCATTGACATAACAAAGTCAGGAGAGCGCAGTTTAGGAGGTCAGAGCGGTAACTGTACTCAATAACTTGAAATTGAACTATTTTTGAATATAGAATTTGCTTTTTCTCGAAATTGTATTAAACTATATGTTTGTTATTATTTTTTCCCTAAATATAAACACTGTCAGAAGTCTCAATAAGTTTGAAATTTACTGGGAATGGCAAATGAGCTGTCCCGGCAAATTTGGTACTATTGACAGGTACGGATAAATTTATGGGAAAAAAAACATTGCTCCTTCATTTGGCACGACAAAACATTAACAGAATCTACTTTAACAGTTATAGTTTAACACAAAGATTATTTCGTAATAATCAACTCAGGCTACTAGGACCATTCACCCTACAGTCTTTAGAGAAAAGAGGTCAGTAAACCAATGGCCATTGATGATCAAATTCTTGGCCTCTCCTCAGCTGTCAGATGATCTTTGGAAATTGAACCCGTTATTACAAGATATCAATTAACTACAAACACATTTTGATCCCCCCCCCCCAAAATACCAGGAAAGGCAAAGGTTTTTCAATGCTGATGGAACCCCAACATGAAGGAATACTACTGGCCTAGACAACTGTATCATGTCTAGGAAGATGGCAGGTATGAGTACTGTTTTTTACTGACTGCAGCGGAAGACATAACACTATCAAGAAGTCTGGTGGCGGATTTGAGCTTACTAATGCAAATTATTCTTATCTTAAGTCAAGAGACATCAAGCTAAACTGGGACTGCTCCAACTCAATTTAGTCCATAGATGTTGGTCAACCATCGTCTTTAGATGCATAGGACTGATTTAGCAAAAACTATTTTACCGTTATCCAGAACAGACGCATAATTCTTACCAGAAAAACACTTTTCAGTTACTGCAGTGGCCACTAAAGCATGTTACAGATTTTTCTGATTCCGGTATCATAAAAAGTAAAAATTAAGAAAATGCACACATTATGATTAATTATATAATATTAAAGTGATTGTGCACAGTCCCTTATCTTCCTCACTTCACTTTCATTCACTTTGATTTTCACAGTATTTTCCAGCACATTAGTTCCATTTATGACAACAATTTTGTGGGACATTACCTTTCTTTATGGCAAGTGCAAGCAATCAGATTAAGATAAAATATAGAAAATGAATATCTAAGTCTAATTGTGCCAGAAATGTGTTTCATTTGCAAAGTAGAGCAAAGTAAGGTATAATGAAAATACAATCATACAGCACAGTTGTTTGGAACTGTATGAGCGGTGACACTTTGTTAGATAGATATTATCATGGCATAGATACACTTGTCGGGGCAGCATAATGCAACCTCTGTATGGTTAGGTAAATTTTCTGTGAATTCAGAATGACAAATCTGGAAGGATAATAGAATGCTGAGGTTAAAATACTATACAGCATTTGGCGTAACCAAAGTTGTCTGTGCCTAAGGACTTCACTGATTCACAGAGGGAATTACCAGCACAGTTCAGGTGCTGAATCAAGACCACCAGTTTATTTAGTTCTTTTTATTGAAGCTCAAGGTCTATGCTCTAAGCTTTATGAATAGCATGAGGTCTCCTGTGGCAACCTTAGGCACAAAAATCTATGCCGCATGATGAGGTCTGGCACCTTCTGGACAAGTGCCTCCCCCCGCTCTGGTATTTAATATACTCACAAGTACACACAGTCACTCTAATGTACAATTACACACATACAACTTTTAACACACACACTAAAATATATGTACACATCACATCATCACTTTGCCTGGAGCCTTTCTTTGCAGCTGCTCTGATATACTCTGTGTGAGCAGCTGCGCTATTACCGTGGGGTCATGTAACATTACTTGTGCTCACTGTGCTCCTACCTACGCAAGTTGTAGGCCAAGTCAAACAGACCCTGTTTGAAGAATTTGAACCGGCATGGGGCAATTGCCACTTGCTTTCCAGGTAAGCCCATACCTTTAGGCACCAAATCTGTTTCCCACCATTCCCTCTTCTAGAGAGGATTCAAGTCAGAAAGCTTGTGAACCTTGAGGGTTCAGCAGACCCACTGTCCCTCCCTTCTCTGACAAAAATGGCAGACTGCAGGGCAGTGTCACTTGGCTGATGATCTGTTCCTTTAAAGAAAGACATATAGTATTAATAGTCAAGGGGGATAATAGTTTTTTTCTATGAACATTACGATTTACCTCAGAGAGCGCATAGAGTGGAACAACCTCGTTATTTTTTTCTTTTCAGGAAAGCATTACTTAAAGTGTTGAACTACAAAAATAAAGCTTAAAGTACAACACTACGTACTATTTATGATTCACACAGCTTTACTTCCATTCCTTTTAATTAGGGTTCTCTAATGGCCTTGCCTAAAAATTTTATATCCTGGAGCGTACTGGAGATTAAACTTGTATAAAGGCAGTTTCTTCATCATTTTTAGCTACTTCATGAAGAAAGAACATAAGATGTTTCGAAAGCCAATATTAATGGGTAAAAATGACTTTATATTGCAACTGTAACTTTGCACTTTAAAAACACACAAGCATCCTAAATTATTTAACGTAACCAAGCATGCTACCAAACTGCAACTAACGGGCTCGCCCAAACAGTCTTATCATGATGGATCTCATAGATAAAACTACACATTTCGTCTCGGTTACACTGAATGTCTGCTTTATATGGTATTCAACCAAGGACTCGCCACCTTAATACACATATGTACATAATAAACCAGGGGCGTCCAACCTGCGGCCCTCCAGCTACTGCAGGACTACATCTCCCATAATGCTAAGGGGATGGCTGAGGTGGATGGAAGATGTAGTCCTGCAGCAGCTGGAGGGCCGCAGGCTGGACGCCCCTGTAATAAACCCACTAAGCTGCAGCCCGCCCCCACACAGTGACGTGTTTTTTTAAACACAGTGACGCGTTTTTTTAACAAACTACCTTATTTTAACAACAAAATGTCCTTGTTAAATGTGAAAAATTGTCTTAATACCGCGAATAATGGAAAAAAAGATGACATATACATGAACTTCACTTAAAACACAATAAACTGTAAATTGTACTAACATTTCTTATTAGCATTTTTTATCCTCCAGTTGATATATTATAATTTTACAGGTATAGTGCTCAATACCGACAGATATTACATAATGTGAGACTTACATAACAATCCAGAAAATATTGTAATAAGGTGAGGTAATTATTTTTTGGCCATATGAAACGATCAAACTACAGTGGCTTTAAATAAATAGGGTTATGTTAAAGTGTAAAGTCTATCTATAAAATGACTATATAAATGATGTTTAATCAACTATATTAAAGGATATGAGGGCGCTTTAGTACAGCGTACTGTTATCTAAAGCATACTATTTCCAAACGACAGTGAACCATGACTAAACTATATATTTTATGGAGCATGTTCTTAGTAAAGTCGTGTAGCGTAGCGTTTAAATGAAAAGGGTCATGGAGCAGTTTGACATTTTGTGGTAAAAGGAACCTAATATTGAGGACGCAATGTATGCCACCATTCTTGAAATGAGTTAAAACAGTTCATGATAGCGAAATAGTGAATAGCTAAAACGTACGTTGATGTAAAACAAGGAACGGCTGTACACCAATAAACTTCAATACAAGAAGCATCTAGAAAGATCCCAAGGGAAATTTCTTGATGCTGGTACGTTCAGATGCACCATATTTATATAGAATATATATTCATATCAATACTTGATCCCCTTGCTTTATTATACCACTTTACACAAGCTTGTCTGGTAGGGGTTAAAAAGAACATTCTGCTTTGCATTTCCTCCGAGAATACGCCAAACATTGCCTGTTTAAATTCACATCTGAATCCTATTGTAAAGAACTGAATAGGTCGCAAAAAAGTCTACAGTTGCTCATAAAACACAGCAAAACAATGAACCAAGACGTGTGAAAAGACACAATCTGGTTGAAGCCGCAGAATAGGATAAAAACGAAAATACACACAGAGAATATTTAGACACGTCTAGATAACGCAGTAATCGTTATTTAATAAATATGTCAGTGTGAGCAATAGTCACCGGTGTTAAAAAAACACACGTGTTGGCCTGAGTTTTACGCAGCCTTGTATTTGATTAAATTGTATTGAATGTGAAGAAATCTACAGACGCTAGAGAAAACTGTCAAATGTTTTCTTTCTTTTTTTTTGCAGAAAAGCTTTAAAAACAAAAACAGTAATATGAGAAATATAAATCAGAAAGTACAGGCGTTTTGGAAAAAATCTGAAATGTATAAATACTACTCAATTTTAAAATGTAGTTAATAAATGTAAGGCTTAAGTGTTTTTTCTGCATCCTTCCTTTACCAATTGCCTGTTTATACATACATTCATAAAATGTTGGTCAACGTTTCGTCTTACCTTTATCAAGATGTATTATATAGCTATGATTGACTTTCTTTAATATAGTAAAATTAAAAAGGGAGAGTGAAACCTTTAAGAGCCCGACTTGGTCTAAACATAATTATTCTTCTAGTGAATATTGATACAAATTTTGTTTTAAGCCAACTGACATCCCTGCAAATACCTGGCTTATTGGTGCTAATGCAGTTCTCTGTCTGTAAATCAAGAAATACAAAAATAAGGAGGGTTTTTTTCATCCCTATCCAATACATATTTCTCTGAATTGATCATACAGCTCATATCATAGTAAGCTCGTTTGAGCACGGCCCCTTCACCTGTTGTTTCTGTAAGTCAAATTGTTATGTTATATACTACTTGTTCTGTCCTGTCTACCCATTGTACAGCACTACGGAATTTGATGGCACTATATAAAACAATAAATAATAACAATAATATAATTAATTACTTAATGGCTGGCCTTAATCGACGCTTTTATTGCAGAATACCAGTTGATGTTTACCCTTCATGTGTAGTTCATTTAAAATATAACCACATCAAAATAATGGGTATTTAAGACCCATTATACTTGGTGTGAGCTACATTTACAGGAGTGCAAAGAAACACCCAGAGTGTTTAGAAATGAAATATTAACATATGATGTGCTGTAGGCCAGACTGACATAAGTTAGCCATAAAGAGACCAATTTTATAGCAAGACAGGAGGCTTCATATTTGCATAACTTCTTTACTACAAAACCTCCAGCAGCAAAGAAACAGTTAACATGTAATAAAAAGTGACCAATAGGAAAACAGGAAAAGTTCATAAATATCACTCCAAAACAATCCCACTTCCTCTTCTTTGCTGCTGGCCTCCAGGTGAGCACTCTCCATGCTAGACGTGCTACTCTGTACGGCTAGTTTTGACATACATACATATATATATTTATATATTTGGTGTTCATTTATTTCATCTGTATATTTATTTTCAATATATGTGTGTGTTTTTCGTTATTTCTATACTTGGGTTTATTCCCTTGGTTGTTTTACCCATCTCCTCTTTTTTGCCTTTCAAGGCAAGGTTTTCTTTACCTTCGCGCGGCCCGTGTTTTGTTCCGGCGGCGAGGTATATTTATACCTCTGCCGTCGGTTTGTTTATTGCGTTTGAGCGCGGGGTTTTGTTTCGATAACGATAAAACCCCGCTCTCTCCGTTCTTCGTTTGTCGCACACTCCTGGTACCCGCGTTGCAGCCTCTGATAAGGCTGTTCCGTGCGGTGGGAGGTTGACCACCTCCTGTTGTGAGGGTATTCCCCTCTGTATGTGTTCGGCACCGCGTTGCCGTTTGTTTGCTGGACCACACACAGGCTTATTAAAGTGATAGCACATTTATTTAAAAAAAAAAAAAAAAAAAAAAAAAGGAAATAAATAATTACGTTGAATTTCAACCAATATTATTATTTTATGTGACATCTATGTGCATATGCAGGGACTGATTTTATTTAAGTTTTATGTCCCAATTACAATGGTTATATGGCTGTTAACCCTGGTGGGTAAGCCTTAATGCCTGATGTGATTCTATGTATATCATAGACTGTTTATAGGGGCTGTTGCTCCATCTGATTGCAGTACTTTGGTCACTGCTCTGTATTTGGGTTTTACCCTATAAAATATCTCAATATATATATATACAAAAAAAAAAAAAAAATTCCAAGCCCTTTGACTGAATTTCTCTGGGCTTAGCGGATGACCCCCGCTTTTATGTGCTGGTGTCCAACATATGTTCCTTTTGTTTTTTCTCTTCAGATAATTGGTCGCTATGTCTGACTCAGAGCTTCCTCAAATGCCCGCTGCTCTCAAAGCATGGCTTAAGGCCGCCTTGATGGATTCCTTGCCATCTGCATTGGCCTCTATTGATAGGGCCCCTGTGCCTCAGTCACTACCGCCTACTGGCGGATCTCCTCATGCTGAGGTTTCGGAATCTGATGACTCCCATTTACCTGTTGAGGAGATAGATCGTCCACGCAAACGTCTTTGGACCGAAGGTGAAGTCTCCCTCAAGGGCAAGGCTCCCCTTAAGCGTCAAAAAGGTCCACGATCGGATCCCTCCGGTCCATCTGCAACCACTCTGGATCCTTCTGTGATGTGGTGGATGAATGTTTACCTGTAGTCTCCAGATCAACTTCACCTCCGATTCTATCACAGTCTAAAGATGTGACGACTGACCTGCAGCCTTCTACCTCGGCTGCCGCGCTGACGACTGAGATTCTGGATGCGGCCGGACTTCCCATGTTCGACCCTCGGGTTTTACGTCACCCAAGATCTTCAGAATGGGCTCCTTCTGCGCATGTGGCCGAATTCTTACGATTTTGGCTGCGGCGCCCACTGGAGAAAGAAGCACGTCAAAAACTTCGTGCTGAATGCCCGAGACCTACGATCCCCGACAAGGTGGCTCAGACGCCCGAATTCGACAGTACGTTCGTGTCCTTCATGACGCGTAGTGGTCGTGATCCACGCAAAGGCATTGAACAAGGCCTTCGGACGGCACAAGACAAGTTGCTGGATGTTTCGGGCCCTCTGACCCAGGTGCTGTCTATCGCTGACGACGCTTTGAATGATGGCTCTCAATTGGATCCCTATTTAGTTAGAGAATGGGCCCAACGTGCAGTTTGCCTTCTGGGGAATGCCAACGCTGCTATTTCAGCCGAGCGCAGGAAGGCGGCATTGTTTAAGCTGGACACTAAGTTATCTGAGCTGGCGCCCAAGGAACTGGGCCCTGAGGCCAAGGGCCTTCTTTTCGGTGATAAGTTTTTAAAAGAACTTAACCAACACGTTCATATATTTACCTCGCTGAATAAGGCGCAGACGTCTCTACGCAGGGTTTTCAGGAGCGAGAACCGTTTTTTGTCCAGAGCTGGTCGACAGAGGGGGCGGGTCACCAGCAGAGCTGCCTATCAAGGCAACAGGCCCAGATTTCAATATGATGCGACACGTCGCTTTCAATACCGGAACCCGCTCACCAGAGGTTCTACTAGAGGAAGAGGCACATCTTCATCCTTCAGAGGGAGATTTCCATCAGGTAAGGACCTCTATTTTTCTTCCGCATATTCCTGTGGCGGGGAGACTCGTACATTTCACCCACTGTTGGGAAGGTCTTACACGGGATCCTTGGGTACTTCAATGTGTCAGGGGTTTTCGCATAAATTTCCTTTCCCCTCCTTGTCAGTCTCGGGCCCCTCTCCCTATTCATATGTCACGGGATTCTCTAAGGTTGGTTCATGCAGAACTCTCTTCCCTTCGAGAGAAGGGCGCAATCGAACGCGCTCGTGGACGTCCGGTGTTTGTGAGCAACATTTTTCTGGTGAAGAAGAAGACTGGGGAATTCCGTCCTGTCATCAATTTGCGAGCATTGAACGTCCACGTGACCTATCAACATTTCAAGATGGAAGGGATCCATCTGCTGCGCGATCTACTACGTCAAGGGGACTGGTTCACTCGCTTGGATCTAAAGGACGCTTACCTTACCGTGCCGGTCCACGCAGAAGACAGACGGTTCCTTCAGTTTTGGTGGGAGGACGTTCTCTGGCAATTCACTTGCCTTCCCTTTGGCCTCAGTTCCGCTCCATGGTGCTTCACGAAACTGCTGAAACCAGTCATGGAGTTTTTGCGGGAACGCGGCGTCAGATCCATCATCTACCTCGACGACGTTCTCCTGATGGCACAGGACCGGGATACTCTTCTCAAGGATACTCAGATGGCTGTCCAACTGTTCCAGTCCCTGGGTTTCATCATCAACGACAAGAAGTCGGACCTTTCTCCTTCCCAGTCGGTCCTGTTCCTCGGATTTCTTGTGGATTCCGTGGAGGCTGTTTTGAAACTTCCATCGGGAAAACTGATTGCTATACGGAAGAATATACGCCGTATCCTTCGCTCCCAGTGTGTTTCCCTACGGGACCTTGCGCGCACCCTGGGGTTACTTTCGGCCTCCATTCAGGCTATTTTCCCTGGCCCTTTACACTATCGCGCTATGCAACGTCTCAAAACGGCTTATCTACGTCGGTCAGATTCATACGACCAACCGATTCAGCTGACGGACGAGGTTCGGATAGAACTGCATTGGTGGCTACGTCACATGGATGCCTGGAATGGTCGGGCTATCTTCGGTCACGCTCCAGATTTTTATCTGGAGTCGGATGCCAGCCTCCTTGGTTGGGGGGCGGCCTGCGAAAACTCGGCCACCGGCGGACTCTGGACGGAAGAAGAACGAGGGTTCCATATAAACTGCCTGGAACTGATCGCCGGCTCATTTGCCATTCGAAGTTTCACCAAGAACATAACACATTGTTCTTTGGTCCTCAGGATGGACAATGTTTCGGCCGTCCGCTACATCAATCATTTAGGGGGCTCCAAGTCCAAGCTTCTGTCGGATCTCACCAGGGATCTGTATCAATATTGCCTGGACAATCACCTTGCCATCAGGGCGGAGTATATCCCAGGGAAAGAAAATATGGTAGCGGATTGGTTTTCCAGGCATTGGAGGGATGTCAGCGACTGGCGTCTTCTTCCAGAGGTTTTCGAATCTCTAGATCGACTTCGGGGTCCACTATCTCTGGATCTTTTCGCGTCCAGGACCAACCATCAGCTGCCAGTTTTCTTCAGCTGGCTTCCGGATCCCCTTTCGCGGGCAGTGGATGCCTTTCTTCAAGTCTGGCCTCCTGCGGGAGCGTACGCTTTGCCGCCCTTCTCCATGATTCTCCGGACCCTCCATCAGGTGGGCAGACAACAGATCACGTTATTGCTGATCACGCCCTTCTGGAAAATGCAACCGTGGTTTCCCCTGTTGCTGGAGATGTCATGTGCAGACCCTCTCTTGCTTCCTCAGTTGCGAGACCTTCTCCTGAATCAGGACGGCAACCCTCATCCACTGATTCTCCAAGGCCAGTTGTCCTTAGTGGCCTGGATGGTTTCCGGGGTTCCTGGAGTTCCTCAGGCTTATCACAAGAAGCTAGAAATCTTCTCTGGGATTCATGGGCTCCGGGTACTAGACGATCCTATCTACAAGCGTGGCAATCCTGGCAACGCTGGTGTGTGGAACAACAGGTGGATCCCTTTACGGCCCCTGTGGTGATGATCTTGAATTTTCTGGCTCATCTTTTTTCTTTGGGTAAGTCATATCGTTACCTCAACGTGGTTCGGTCGGCCATCTCCGCTGCCCATGTTCCTGTGGATGGGACGAGCGTAGGTAAGGATCCTACTGTTTGCCGTCTACTTAGAGGGATTCGCCTCGCGAGACCCCCTTCTTCCAGGTATTCCACTTTTTGGGACGTTTCGCTTGTCCTTGACTTTCTGGAATCGTGGCCGGTTAACAACGCTCTGTCTTTGCGTCAACTTTCAGCTAAGTTGGCCCTTCTTTTTTGTTTGATCTCTTTTCGTAGGGTCTCAGACATTAGAGCTTTTGACACTACCTCCTTCTCGTTTTCTCCGGAGGGTGTTTTGGTGTCTATCTCTCGTAGAACGAAGTCTTTTTCTTCTTCGGTCGTTTACCCCTATTTTTCTGACCACCCTAAACTGTGTGTGGCGGATTGTGTTCGTGTTTATCTTGCTTCTACTTTATCTCTTCGATCCTCAGTTTCGGGACCTTTGTTTATTAGTTATGTATCTCCTTTTAAGCCGGTCTCTTCTCCTACACTAGCCAGATGGATTAAATGGATTCTCCGTTTGGCGGGTGTCGATAGTTGTTTTGGCGCACACTGCGTTCGAGGCGCTGCTGCCTCCGCTGCGTTTGATTTGGGAGGTTCCCTTTCTGATATTCTGTCTGCGGCGGATTGGTCTAGGGAAACTACTTTTCGCTGTTTTTATTATCGCCCTCGTCCTCACGTTTCCTCTAGATTATTGGTGTCGCTTTAAAATTGCAAATATGAAGCCTCCTGTCTTGCTATAAAATTGGGGATTACTCTAGCCTTGGTGTAGAGATAATCTAAATTTTATTAAAGACAGGAGGCGAATATTTCCCACCCATTATGTTTTTCTCCCTCCCTGGGTTTATTTGTCTGGTATTATTTATATCTTGTCATATTTTATTATTATATTGTATGAATATTATTTATTTACATTATTTATGTTCTGACTGATGTTTCGTTTTATTTACTAAAACTATTTTCATGAACTGTGTACTTTCACGATGTCTCTCTGTTTCTTGCAGTTTGATTCTCCTCTTGATACATACCTTTTCGTTGGATGGTCGGTTTTCCCGTTGTCCAGGTTTCTTCTCCTTTGAGTACTATGACATTCCTGTGCTTCACGTTTCGGCACACCATCAAAGAAGAGGAAGTGGGATTGTTTTGGAGTGATATTTATGAACTTTTCCTGTTTTCCTATTGGTCACTTTTTATTACATGTTAACTGTTTCTTTGCTGCTGGAGGTTTTGTAGTAAAGAAGTTATGCAAATATTCGCCTCCTGTCTTTAATAAAATTTAGATTATCTCTACACCAAGGCTAGAGTAATCCCCAATTCCATTCTATATTAAGGCTCCCCTTGTAGTCCAGTTCAACTGTAAAACCAATTTATATGCAAATTAACCTGTTTGCATTTATAATTTACTCTATTATCAATCACTGAGTGTCCAGATTGATGTATGTACATGTGCGGACGACTCCTGACACGTTGATGGAGCTTAACGAAGCCTCCTCTTTCCTTTTCCCTATGGGCTAACGAAATATCTGCACCAGGAGAAGAAAACTGAGGACGTTAGATCACTGTGATTGTTTTATTGTGTCTCTGCGAAAGGTCATTTTTGGCCTTAATTTGGAGTGATCCTAGGTGGCTAATGGGGTAAGTTGGGTGTGTGGCCATGCCCCCACTCAGTCCACTTCTGGGGGCAGCTCCTCCTAGCCTCTTGTAAACGTTGGAGGGTGTGCGCATAGCTTTAGATTCAGAGCCATGAGTAGATGAGACAACCCAGGGCCAATAACACTGTATGGATCCGGCTTAATCATAATTTTCACCCTTTAGCGATTGCCCTGTATAATTTTTATACTGTATATATATATATATATATATATATATATATATATATTCTTTTAGCACAAGAATTTCATGGCCAGTTTTGTTTTTGTCCTGAGGACGTGTATAACTTGCAATGCATTTTAATATACAGACAACAGACTCTCAAAGTACTGAATGCAGGGAAGCTGAAAATTGATTTCACTTGAATTGTAACAAAAAGATAGGAAAAACTGAATTTCGGACACAACAAGAAAAGACCCTAGTACAGGTAGACACTTCTGTTGTATCATTTGCAGAGGGAATTACATGCCTCATCAAAGTAGCAGCTGTGGTTGTTTCAGGAGCAGCCAGCAGGACAAAGTCAATAAAATAATGGGGATTACCAGGAAATAAAAATCCACATTAGACTTTGCGACTGGAATGAGTCATGACGGATAATGTATATTTTTGTTTGCAAAATAGATAACATGACAAGAAAGTTTTTCACTAACAAGCAAGAGGGTTTTTTTTTCTGTTTAAGTATCATTGATATATTCCATACATTAGCAAGTCTTTCAACTGTTCCTTTCAATTTAAGATCCGAATTTCTCTGACCTTCTTTTCACATAAGAAGAGCATTTTATGAAACTAACTAACCAACACTAACCCCAATTGATGTACATTCAAACATATAAATCATTTTCAGCCAAGCTCACATATGTTCCATCCAGCTTACTTCTAGAAGGTGCCTAGCTTATGGAATACCCAAAAATGCTTGAAGTATGGCAGGGAAGTGGCACGCCACATGGTCCAACCACTGTAAATAACATTGCTGGCTATGGATTCAAACTTTATAATCTATATTGATGATGATGATGCTAGTTTTGCTGAATCACAGAACACACCTACAATCCAGATATTGATGGCAGAATGATCAGATAACTTACCCATTCATATCCAGGGCTTGCACCTTAATACTTTCCTATCAGCCAGACTGATGGCAGAACGGAGATTCTCTAAAATATGGCACAATATAAGTCCCTGTTTTATTTAGCTATACTGATTTTATATATATTTATGCCATGTGTTCTCCATGTAAGCAACGCACATAGACACGGCTATCCACGTGATGTAAAACAAAAAGTGATTCAGGCCACCTTCTTACATTGCTCCGTGGTCCAGTTCTTATGCTCACGTGTCCATTGTAGGCATGGACTTGGGTCAGCATGGACACCCTGACTAATCTGCAGTGCCCCATATGTGACAAACTACGAGACACTGTGTGTTCTGACACCTTTCTATCCGAACCAGCATTAACTTTTTCAGCAATTTAAACTACAGTAATCTGTTGGATTTGACCACACGGGCCAGCCTTCGCCCCTCGCCTCACGTGCATCATTGAGGCTTGGCGGTCCATGACCCTGTCATCGGTTCACCACTTTTCCTTCCACTTTTGACAGGTACTGACCACTGCAGCCCGGGAACACCCCACAAGAGCTGCAGTTTTGGAGATGCTCTGACCCACTCATCTAGCCATCACAATTTGACCATTGTCAAATATATATATCCTCAGGCGTTTGCCCATTTTTCCTGCTTCTAACACATCAACTTTGAGGATAAAATGTTGACTTGCTGCCTAATATATCCCACCCACTGACAGGTGCCATGATAATAAGATCATTGTAATGGGTTGCTTAGTTAGAGTTATAGATACCCTATGAATCCTTCGCCTGTCCCTCCAGGATAGTCTCCAGCCTCAAAAGGCTAATAGATGGATCTTTGTCTTAGATCACAAAAGTAGTCACGACCACCATGATTGTGAAGAACAAATGGAACATTTTATTGTTGTAAAACATAGCCTTATATATCCACATAATTGAATTAACATTAATAAACAGGTAAAAGTAGACAACCCAACCTTTAATTCCCTTTGGCTACTGAATATCCTCCTGGCAGTAATACTGTTAATGGGATTTGTTAACACACTACTGGTGTAGGTAGCACCCATTATATCACAAAAACACTTTAATAAAACATATTCCTGGTGGGCATGGGCACAATCGTTCCAGGTGGGAATCCAACCCCCATATCCATTAGTCTGCCATGTAACCCCTAAAACAAAATACTATTTAAGACAGGAATGCTTATGTAGCCTTTGGTGTAATAGACATAAGGAGAAAAGCAATGCATTGTTTCGGAACATAAGTAGTAGTGTCTTCCACGCCTCTATAATGGGGATAGGCAATGCTGATTGTTAGCCTTAAGGGTGTTCCCTGCCAGTACCACGGACAGCAGCCAGGATTTGCAGGCCATCATGAGACCTGCGCCAGAAAGGCTTTATGAAGAAGGAACGCAGTAAGGCAATAACACAGAAAGAATTTCTGAAAATCAGGCCCCACTAATCTTTCGGTGGCTTAATAATTAAAGTTAAGCAACTGTCCCAAATCCATTGGTAACTGCACTGCGTTTACTGTTATTTATGTAACAGGCTATAAAAAAGGCACACAAAAAAGGTTAAAGACTTATTGCACTTTTAATTATTTAAGCCAGTGTTCTCCGACAATATATGCACTGGAGTTATGGTGTAATTAACAGAATTTTGCTAGACAAAACAGAGCCATCTGCAGCTTTAAATTAAAGCTGTATGTGAAAACATAGTAATGCTGTACATATTCCGAGACTTTTTTTCCCAGAGCAAGGCTAATTATATCATAGTTCTCTACTTGAAAAGATCAGTAGCATTTTTAGTAATACTTTGTCACCTGCTTGTAGCCGGAGGGTTGTAAATATCTGAGTGATGGATATCGTGTTCAGGGAGAGCAAGCTATTACAAGCAAAGGTCTTTTTGATAGGAGGTAGCAGCTTATACCAAAAGCACATCAAGAAGCTGGTTCACGCGTGTTAACCAAATAGGTTAAAGAACCATTGTGAGTGTAAGCAGTGTATAAATAGTCATAGCCATCACTTGACCATGTCATTCAGCATGCATGTTGAAATGCCCTGATTGTATTCTCTGCCACCTCTGTCATTTATCTACCACCCTCTTGGAAAAAGTAACATTTCCTTACATTCCTTACATCTAAACATTTCACCCTCTTGTTTTAGTTTGTGACCTCTTGTTCTAACATTTCTTGGCGCAACTAACCTGTTCACGTGCCATGTTATAAAATCTGCTATTACACTGTCCCATTTATTTACCACCCTTGTAGTAAAGTCAATACATCTTGCGTTACATCTAAGACTGACCCTCCAGTTTTAGTTTGAATCACTTATTTGGCTAATATACTTCCATCTTACACTTTGCAAATGAGAAATATCATACTCGGTTGGTATGACCACAATTTCATATCACCTTGATTACTATAAACCAGGCTTCCAAATCCAAATTCTGCCAAGAACCAAAGATGGCTGGGTTTGGGTGGTTTCTAGCTAACCATAAACCAATGACCATACTTGTTTGACCCGAGTCTCAGCATTTTTTGCCCTAATCTCAAGATCTCAGTGTAAAGGAGCAGATTTTTAATTTCACACAGTCTTTAACTGGCTCTTTCCTATCCAGACCATATATAAAACTTTGAATAGTTGCTTCTGCCACCAGTGTGTTATGGCTAATATGCCTGCTTCAACGCAGGTGACTCGATTTAGTGATCTTAAACGGCGACAAGTTTCTGTAGTAGAGCCGTTTGGTTAAAGTGTTTGCTGATCCACTACAACAAATCTTCATAATGCGGTAATTGAAGAGTTAATAGTTCAAGAATCCTAGGGACAGCTCATTTAGAAATACTCTAAAAATGTAAACTGGTAAATAATCCCTTTCGCATTTTGTGCAGACTCCTGAGGACCAAAAAAAAAGAAGTTTAAAATACTCTCTCCTCTCTAGTTTACGCCTCACCGGCTTCTAAGTTTGTAAGCATGAGATCAAACAAAGCTGCTTTGTTTCTCAAGCAATAGATCAGAGACACACAGAGTGGGTTAATAGTACATAGAGGTGAGGCTGTCAAATGCTTCAGTTTTATGAGTAATTTACACTCCGCAGGTAAAAGAACAAGTGGAGGAGTTTGGAGAAGGGATTTGCTTTTCTTCTCACGCCTTCCACGACACTTGCCGATTTTAATCTACCAGCCAGAGATTTGTAAAACAAATCCTGCTAATTAACACACATTAGCGGGCCATCAACCCACAAGCAAGACCTGTGGGGAAGAGAAGAGTCTGAGGTATCCGGATGCAAAACGCTTTGTCCTGTAATCTGTCCTGCGAACGTCGCATCCCCACAAGACCGTTTCTGTGCAGCAGCATCAGGTTGTTTAATAATTAAATTTTGCTGCCTTTCAATCGGATTTATCATGTAACGTTTCGCGAGCCCAAGATTCTGCTGGGACTTAATACGAAGAACTCTATAGAGAAATATGTTACATTGTGTCAACCATGAGCGTAAACACACACATATATATATTTATATATATATATTTAACAAAAGCCACATATTTGGCTTGGGAACATAGAAGTACATGACTATTATTAACACAAATACCATAAAAAAGAATCCTCTGCTACTACGTTATCACCTCATTAACTGCTATTTTCTAAATGAACACATTATGTGCATCCAACTGTGATTCATTCACACTTACAAATAAATATTTATTCACTGCGGAGTGCCGAGTAGCTGTAAAGTAAAAACACACAACGTCTTCAAAATGCTTTTTCACCGGCCTCTTCCGACTTTGAAAGGGTTAAGAGACAAAGGAGGCTGTAAAAACAGGACACAACACAAAAGAATTCCCAATGGCACACAGATGCCTCCTATAATGCGATCTGTGCTATTGATCAGGACAGACGCTCGCAATTAAATGGATAGAATTAAGGAGTTACTGACTCTGTCTACGCATTACTAGAAGTATAAGGTGTTTATCTGAATATCAACACTAAAGGGCATACCAATCATGGATGACTGAAAACAAATCAAATCTAGATAAGCGTCATGTGCAAAATTCCAGCGTACACATTTTTGTTTTAAGGCCGTACACAATCAAATCCTTTTTTTTTATGAGTCGATGGAATATTCAACACCCACTCACTTGCCTCTCTAATAATGACTGGGAATAAAGCTCCGCACAGTGATAATATTCACTAAACAAGGTGCCAGAATAAAAACAGTGTAGGGTGAAAGATAGTGTAAACAGAAAAAGAACCAATATTCCACGTGTAATAAAAAAAAAATAACCAATAATAGGTTTTTTTATCCGATTTTATCATTTGTTGTTAATTGTCTCCTGAAGAAGCCGACGTGCTATCGGCGAAACGCGTCGAGACTAATAAATTGAAGATTTTTATGGCTGTTTACCGGAGTATCCATTCGATTTAGCATTTGCACATTACTCTTTGAGTTGTGCTACTTCATCTCTGTAAGTGCAATCTGATTTACTTTTTTTGGTTTTGAAGATACTGCGCCATTTTGGTTCTCCTTGGTCTTTACAGCTTTCAAGATCTTTTACATCTGAGTCCGTTTGATGAGCCTTTTGTATCCAGCCCGTTTGTGAGTGGATCTTACACCCTATTTAACTATTTTTTATTTTACACATTACACTATTGGTATTTGTTTTTGTTCCCCCATGTATATGCGCTCCATATTTTGATGTAGGGTGAAAGATAAGCAAGAGTTTATTTCCACCCAGAACTAAGAATTGTCTGCAGTATTTGAGCCGAGGTTATACATCTGATTCCATAAATATTCAGATACATTATTATCAATAGTGGGTTTATTATTTAATCTTGAATTGTACCATAATTACTCTCAGTATAAACTCCATATTCAAGGGAAACAGCTTAAGCTGGGTATTAAAACAATGCTTCCAAAGGAAACCCCAAATGCACATAAGCTCCAGTTTGGACTTTAATGAGCGTCATATGGACTTTAATGGACTTTAAGCTGAGTGGTTCCTTGCAAATTTTATTCAAAAAGTATTATATGCATTCTTCTTTGGGAAGGCTATCTGGGACATTTCATGGATGTCTGTTGGCTGTTAAAGATTGGGCAAATCCGATGATTTTAATCAAAAGGGAGTTTGTCTGTTATTAATAAACTGCACAATCAACAAGGGTAGTCCAAATCACTGTACATGGACACCAGTGTCCGTGATGGTGTATGGGAAAGTCTTCAGAATTTACAGGCCATTCAGTCAAACAGCCAATCAAAATCTCAGTTGTGATTATACTGACACTTCTGGTAGAGACCACATCAATATAATATAGCTGCTAAGTAAATAAATAAGCCCATTAGCAGACACCACCGTTTAGAAATGGACACATATATGGAGAGGGCATGCTACTGCTCTTTATACATCCCCTCGCCCAAACAACATGATTTAAAGCAGCTGCCAAAAAAAGGGGGCATGCTCCAAGCACCAGCTGAGACCTCATATTAAATCTGACAGTACGCATTGGCAGCTCTATGTGGCATCTCAGTATACACTAGTTGTTGGCTAATATGCCTCTATTGAGACCACATGCCCTATTATAATATATATATATATATATATATATATATATATCATAGCCTATTTTTATATATTCATCTGTAAGTAGATTTGCTGTCCATTAAGAGTCATTTATACAACACAATGTTAAGTTTACAACCTCTCTTGTAGCAAATGGACTGTAACCGGGAACATAAAAAATATCCTATATGCAGTGTGTATTTAAAATGCAACAAAATAATTATGTATGCCTGAATTATTTAAACCGAGAACATTTAATAAAGCTATCTGGGTTATTTCATTCTGCCAATTTCGCTTTCTGATAAGCCAGCTGGCTTGTAAAACATCTCCATATCAATGAGTCTAGGTTATTACTTAACCCAAACCCATATTTATGCAGTTAGCGATGCGCACCACACACTATTAACAAGGCTGAAAGGTTAAACCTCAATTCACTCCGAAAAGAGAAAATCTCACAGTGATGGAGTCTGTTAGAAAATGATCTGATGTTAATATTGCACCTCAGATGGGGTTATTAACATTGCATAAGAAAAAAATGATAACATTGAGGGAGATTATGCTTCGGTTATATGTTCTTCTTTACAAATATCTACCAGAAGCGTTCCCCTAGTACAAAAGAGGTATACACATCTAATTTGTATTGCAAATCAAGCATAATCTGTTCTCATAAAAAAATGCCCATTTAGTGCAGATTCACTAAAAGGCTGGAGAGCCTTTTATTCAAGTATTTGTGATAGATTTATCTACTGCATTGAATTCACATTGTGACATACAACATTAAATTGTTGTGAATGATTTCTCAATTGGACAGAATTGTGCTGTTTGCTTCCTCAACCAATGAATCCAACTGTAACAAATAAACAGAACATAAATGAAAGAGTATGTGGAGCAGAAACCAAAATAAGTTAGCCAGGACCTTCTCATTAGGGCTCCTGCTTTTCCAACTATGAGTACATGAAGTCTCCAACTCAAATGGAATGGATCTGATGTGTTGAGGATTATCAATCAATGGATGGAAGAGTCTTTTATTCATTGCATATCAACAAATGCAGGCAAGTGAAAAGCTATGTTAAAAACTATGTAGAACTCCTCGCCTTCACCCTACATATGGCATATGGTGATCATCAGTACCGTACCGTTTAATATTGCCATTGGCTACAGCCCCAGATCGTATTCTAACCTGGTGACGCCCCTGACAAAGAAACCATATTTGAATGGAAAACGAATCACAAAGAATCCAAGGAAGTCACAATAATGGTGTCCGTTATACATGGCGGCAATGAAACATCCAGTATAAGAAATTAAAACAGAAACTCGGAACACATTGAATCTAATGTCTTGCGCAATGTTTGAATTATCACCATGGCAATCAATACTGACTATGTTAGGAAAAATAAGGAAGGAGCAAACGTATTGTCCTCTTGTTTCTTGTGGGAAGCCCCTTTTACAGAAAGTTACTTTATTTTTGCTGCCCTCAGATCAAAATAGCACAGTTAGTAAACATCTGGAAGAGACATCCCTCAGTTGGGGCATCACACACACACACACATATGAGTACTGCAATAGAACGTGAGTAAGCAGTAAACTCATACATATATATAATAAACTGTGACCAACTGGGGTGCCGTTATTATTTGTATGGGGTCTGTTAATGGAGTGTCTGTGTAGGTTCATCCTTAGGTTTAGGTTCTGCCTGGTTTCTTCAGTTAGCATCCATATATATATATATATATATATATATATATATATATATATATATATATATATATATATATATATATATGCAAAAATAGCAGTTTGAAAGTAAAAGTCTCTTTAGCTATGCGGAAGCATCAAAAAGGGTGAGGTCAAACTTGCTCCTACCTGCACTGGAGCACAAATGTGAATGGGCAGAACAAGAAGTGTACTGGAGCTAGCCTCCCTGCTAGGAGGAAGATGGAAATATTAGCTACTGCTCATTGAATTAAACAGGAAGCAATTTTTCAAAACCAAATAAGCTGGCAAAGACATTTTATGAACTCCAGGTGTGAATTTACAAAGGTATCCCTACGTGATACCACTTTATAAAGTAACCTTTACTGATTTTCTTCAAATGAGTGACCTGTCGAAAGCCTTTAGGTAGGAGAATTTGATACACCGCTGCTATGGATTGTCATGTAAAAGTAATAAACGCAGATCTTTCAAATCATGCAAAAAATGCCCTTTTACTAAGTGGGCATCAAAATTAAGGAGAAGAAGAGTAAGGTTTCATGGGCAGGCCCATGTCACATCTGACGGGACATGCTGTTGCCGATACACTAGACCACCAGGTAAGGCCACACTTAATTTGGGGTGTATTATACATGGGGACGTGTCGAGGGACGTGTCAGGGGCTGGTGGGAACATGGTAGGGGCTGAAGGGGGCAATACACGGCCTGGTGTGGACAAGACATGGGCTGGTGGAGACATGGCAGGGGCTACCTGGGACAATGCAGAGCCTGAGGGCTTAAAGTAGTCAGTCAGTGGCAGGAAAGTTCTCCGAGCACAGATCTCTCAACACACTCTCACCCACAGTGCTCGTCGAACCAGCAATGGAACTGACTGGAGGTAGGTATATGAAGTGCAGGATGATGTGTTCGCCACAACACATCTTCTGCATGAAAAACAGCTGAGAGTGTGTGTGAAAAAAGCTATTTACACAAAAAAATATAAACGCATTGTACACACAATGTCCTATTGCTCCATTTTTGCTCATATTCTTAAAAGCCAGATTTATTTACTCCGGTCTCATTTTGCAGGAGTCTTTCTCCTATAGTGAAAATGTCTGCTACGGTGTATGTTTATTATTTGTTTGATGAATTATATGTTACAAAATATATTGCATTACATCGTACAGTTAAGTTTGGATTGTAATCGTTGCATGCATTCTATAAATGATTGTATTTTTTAATCTTTATTGTAACATGATATTTATTACAAACTTATTGAATATGTCATGGGAATACAGTTTGTGATAATAATAGTCAGGAATGGATACTTTGAGATATAGGATCCAGCACACATCTGAGGGCAGTACAGGATCCCTTCTTGAGAAGGAAGGGGAGTGGAGTTCCCCCTTTTGCCCAAAATTGGGGCTTTTGCATTCTGATTAAAGGGCCCCTTTTAGACGCTTTTTTGCTATGTATGCTTAGAGTGGAAATCCATAAATAAGAATATATGTGGAAAAAATATCTAAAATATCTGTTTTTTATTATTATTTTTATTTGTTTTCTTTTAGGCTCTAACAACCACTGCTGCCCTCATATGTAACACTCCTTATAAATTATACTGATTTTTATGATAACTCTATATTGAAATACAAATTATATTACGGAAACGTATTCAATGTTAGTTGCTTATCAGACATAACCATTGCGTTTCATATGAAAGGGTTAAACTGCGCACATGGGAAGTAATTGGCTGCTGGGATCTGCCGAGTGGTAATTGATCTGGAGAGAAATGCCTAAACACACAAGATGCAACCAACACCTTTTTTTCACTTTAACAATCATTTTTTTTTCTCATTTGGAGTAACATCTGGATTGTGGCTGTAATTTAAAGGTGGGATATCACCAGGGAAAAAGACAACGCTCTTACAATTATTACAGTCGATAGCCCCTTGATAGCCAAAGCCTACATTTACACTTGTCTGTTTTATATACTTTAAGTATTTAGAGATATATTATAGGTTCCAGTGTTGATTACACGCCTTTCTAAATAGTGATTTAAAAGAACAGTTACACTTTACATATTTTAGTAAATTCTTCGTTTAGTCCCATCTCTCCCGACTCCTAGGATTTGCTAACTTTGCTTGTTAAAGTTGCCATACCCCCCATTTTTCCCAGGACACTTACAATTTCTTTTTTACATAAACTAGGCAACCCTGGACAGAGCAAGATCTTCTCCCGTCTGCCTGTTCTAAAAATCCATTTAATATTCGTCTCCCCAGATAGGGGACGTATCAGATATTAAACCGATAAGAACAGATGCTACACTTAATCTTAGCCAAAAAGTCAGAGACACAATAACCTGAAAAGGGGCCGCGACAAGGCATCCCCAGAGCTCAACAATCGGTCATAGGACAATAATACCACCCCAGCAACAGGTAACACTATCATTCATCGCTTTGCTCATCATTTATTTAGCAAGCACTGGCATGCTGCAAAACCATCTTCAAACAGCACATCTGACATAAAACAAAAGGTGATTAGACATAGCAAAGCACGTGGAAAGGAGGACCCTTCTCGCCTAATACTACTATACTACCAGCTAGTATTTAGTATTTGGGCACAGGGTAAGTATTAAGAGGTTGGTGCACTTAATCTCTGACGATTTCCAGCTGATCAGTTCATCACCCACTACATCCATCTGTATTGTTATTGGACATGTGCCAAGAAAAAGGTTAGATGTTGTGGATCCTCAAAGCTCTGTAAGCTACTTGTTATATATAGGGGGGGAAATTAATGGTTAAATGCAGATCGGTAAATTGGATAGCCGACGTTTGCATGTATAGCATTCCACTAGATACCTCTCGGCATTTAGTAACATTACAGATAAAATATTTAAGTGTTTATCCAGTGGAGGTAGTTGTGTTCAGGATGTTTCTGAATTATTACTACATATTTTTACTACACATGCATCACAATTAGTCAGTTTTAACGGTTAATATTCTGAGCTTAAAAAATACACAAAAATAACAGGGTTTAACCCTTTCATTGTCAGAGTGCGCAATATAGTGTTGCCCTTTAGAAAAAAATAGCCTGTGCAGCGGTAGCCCATTAGTTTAAGGGTCCTAATACTTGCTAGGGAGGTGATTTTAGTTTACATATGTACATCAAAACAACACGGCTACCCAATGATCCTGATTGAGGACCTAGTTTCCCGTTTCATGATCATCCTCAGTCTTATGTGTAAAAAATGGGGTAACACAATTTCCTTGGATAGAGAATGGGTTTACTAGATCATTATTAAAAATCAGTGATGTAAATGAACCCAAATTCAAGCCAAAGGATTGTGTGTGGGATGTCCTTATGAATTCAAAGCATTCTGTTACTATACTATGATTCACTGGGACTTCACTAACAGCATCATATGAATAACAATGCCTTGTCACTGTGGTTAGATTTTGGCCACAAACGGGGCAAACATATGAATTTCACACCTACAGAGTCCACAAGGGGAAGCGTAAAAATATATCCAGGCTAATGCATATAGCCATGTGATATTAAAACCTTAATTTTGTATATATCACAGACCTAGAGGCTAGTTTTACGCATGTGTTTCATGGCACTGCCAAGTATTTCCAATAACAATATTAGTATTGGAGAATACGGCAATATTAACAAAGCAGTGAATATCTACATATGATATACATACAGATGCACAATTTTTACAGGTGCAATAAAAATAAGCCACGTTTATAATCAGCAAAATAGATTTGACCCTCCAAAAGAGACAGAGTTATTAATTCACGTCTTGGAGGTACATGATCATCCCTTCTGGCACTGAAGGGGTTAAACATGTCACCTGGGTACAGGTGCCGGCATTAACACTGTGCTTTCGTTTCACTTTAATGAATGCTTTTAACTGCAGTCCTAAATATTTATAAACGCACTGTTAATCAGGATCATGAATAAACTGAGTGGGTGTTATCACGCAGAGCACCTTTTGCTGAAAATTACTATGACCTATTACTGAATTATTTGGTATTATTTATTATACAATATCCTACGTAAGAACACACTATGAATCAGGACATTAACAATTTAAGCTTAACTTCCAGGGATATTAAAATTAAGGATTAAGAGCAGTTTCTATGTATATGTATGCTTGTGTGTATATGTATATATATATATATATATATATATATATATATATATATATATATATATACCCATGAATATATAAAAATACAAACACACACACGCACACATATATACATATATATATATATATATATATATATAGATATATATTTATATATATATACACATAAAAGGTGTTGATGGTGCAAGGACTATGGATATAACTCTATCAGCCTAAGGTTAATAGAGCCTTTAGATGGCATGAAGAAGAGACCTCTGAGATTCCAAAACGTAAAGTAACTTTACATATTTTCCTATGTTTACTCAATAAAAGGATAAAATACAGCTGAAATAGATTAAAAAAAAACTACAGAAAATTAGAAAAGAACAATCATTTTTTGTTTTAACGTTACAAAAAGTTTCCCTATTAAAAAAGAACATGCTGAAGCACCAAATAACACCACACAGAGGCACTTAAGGTAGTTATTTAAGTCTGCAGCGAACAAAATAAGTATCTAGAAGCAAGAGATGCGAGATGCGAGATACAGGTGTCTGGAGACGATCTGCACGCTCATTCCTTTCACATCGTGAATGAGATGCTATCTCCCTTATGATCAGACATGGAGTGGATTATTGAGGAGGATTATACTAAACTTCACGGTACCTTGAAGGAGAGCAGGCGATGTCTGGGGCCGGTTCTTGCAGCACTTGGATGCTGGAGTGGAATTGTTTGCACCTTCAGGTGCCCCCAAGGGTGGAAATGCTTCCTTTTTATTCTCCCCTGCTAGTTATTAATTCCTTGCAGATCACAGTCCAACTTCCGCAGTGCTAAAAGGATCATTCATGCCCTCAATTCACAAGATCCATTCCCCAATCTCTTCCACTCCTGCAAGTCCCCCTCCCTCTTCTCCCTCCCACCCGGTGTCCCCCCCACCCCTAAAAATAACATCCACAGCCACCCTTCCTCACTACTCTCATTGGAACTTCCAAGCCCCAAGGTGGCACACGGGAGGTGCATGCAATACGGGCTTTTGTCTTAACGGGCAACTTTTTCACCCTTTTATGAAGCAATAACGCTGTCTCCGTACCTCACGAAAAAGAACAGTGATCCAAACAAAAGCAGCTGATCGTCCTCCCGCGTTTTAGTTTGCCATTCTCCTTTTGATCACTCCGTCTTTCCTCCGCACCTGAGGACACCAGGTTCCTTATAGAAGCTTCACCTCCTCAGCCTCGCACAGAGATCGCAAATAAAACCGGGCTTCGATTGGACGGTGACAGCTGTGCAGCTGATCCCTTTAAGAGCTCCCAGTTCCTATTGCAATACCATGAATATTTCAGTGAGTTAAAGTGCCCTCAACTGATGTCATGCTACTTGCTGCTTTGGTGACTCCACGAATCCCCCACAGATCACATGTGATGAGCGCTGAGCAGCAAGAAGAGGAATAGAGAAAATAACAGAGCCAGGTGCAAGCAGAAATGTGAATAGCTGATAGATTTCTCATTATCCACGAGCAGAGGAAACGATGTAGCGATTCCCCGCCAATTAATCAGAGGGGTTTCTCATTCTGATCGCTTATGCTCAACCGATCAGGACATGATCAGCTCTCACCGCGTTGATTACAAGATGAAAGGTGATCTGTCAGGCGCGCCCTCTTCCTACTCCGAGTGAGCTTGGTTAAAAGGATCGCAAATAGTTGAAATGAATGGAGTTCCGTGGAGTATTTGTGATCTGTGGGGGAAACCCTGCCTCATTTCTTCTAAACACGCTATAATAATCATTTCCCCAACCCAGCTCCTAGGAGAATGTGTCTGATCACCCAGGCTGTGAAGGGCTTTACAGTCAATATATGTTTGCAGTTTTCTCGGATAAAAAAAATAAATGTACATTTTTTACTTATTTAAAATAATTTAATAAACAAACAGCAGAATAAAAAAACAAACAGCAGAATAAAAACTTAAATGCTTTCCTGTTTTTATTTCCCAACCTGGCCCTCCACTCCAGTTATGCACATTTGAGCCCAGGCTTGCCACACTGCCTCCCAGATATGCCACATACCCCCACATATGCCACTCCGCTCTCCCCACATATGCCTTATATACCCTATATGCCTTATATGCACTGATATACCACTGTGCCCCCTGATATGCCTTAAACCCCTAGATATGCCACTCCGTCCTCCCCAGATATGCCTTATGTACCCTATATGCCTTATACCCACTGATATGCAACTCTGCCCCCCTGAATATGCCGTATACTCCTTATATGCCCCTTTGCCCCCAAATATACCTTAAACCCCCTATATACCGCTGTGTCCTTGATATGCCCCCCAGATATGCCTTATACCCCCAGATATGCCCCTCTCCCCCGCAAGTATGCCACTCTGCCCCCCTGATGTGCATGACTTACCCGCTGTGCTCCAGACTCCTTGGTGTCTAGTAGGGGCAGCCGGTGAGCGTCTATGCGATGTGCGTAGAAAACCTCTGCTTCTGGCCACAGTTTCGCTAGAGCTTCAGTGACTGAGCACCGGAAGGTCATGTGACACCGGTGCTCCATCATAGAAGCCCCAGTGGAAATGCTGGCAGTAGTGGAGGATGTCTGCGTGCATTGCACAGACGCCCTCCGGCTGCGAGAGAAAATTATCCGGGTCCCCTGCAGCACTGAGGCAGAGCCTCCTCTCTTGCAGCCGCCGAACGTTGCGCAATGCGTGCAGACCACCTCCGCTGTGCTGGCCGATACTATGGTGAAGCACCTGAAGGTCACGCTGGTGCTCCATCATAAAAGCCCCAGCGGAAGTGGAGGACAGTAGAGGAGGCACAGTAGCATTGCACAGACCCCCCCACCAGCTGTCAGAGAGGAATATCCGGGTCCCCTGCATCCAGGTCAGATTATAAAACGAACAGTATTTTTCAGAGCATTTAACTCCTGACTGCGAATCTACGGAATTCCGCTCCCTTTAACCCCTGTGATGCTGTGTAGATAAGGTAGTTACATAGCCGCGGCTGGGTAAATCCCGGTCCTAAAAATTGGTAATAAAACCAGGGTTCCCAAATGTGCTCCCTTTTCGTAACCACCTCTGTGTTGCCCACCACTATGATTGATAAAAATGCACTTCTTGTTTTTATTTCTTTTTATTTGCCAACCTGCCCCCCCAGTTATGCACATCTGCCCACAGTTATGCACATCTACCCCCGGACTTGCCACTCTGCCCCCCAGATATGCCAGTCCCTGGTGTCTAGTGGGGGCAGCTGGTGGAACCAGGACTCAATCACAGAAGCCCCGGCGGAAGTGAAGGGAAGCAGCAGAGGTTGTCCGCAATCATCATGCAGACGTCCACCGGTTGCAAGAGAGGAGCCTCCAGGTCCCCTGCTGCGCTGCTGGGGATTTGGATCTTAGTCTTGTAGTCAGACCTCTATTTGAGGTGGGATTATAAAAGACCTTGCATATAAGACAAGGGGTATTTCTGAGGGCATTTGAGGAAAAATGGAGACTAAATATACCCATATAAAACAATTAAATAAACCCCAGAACATACTCTCTTTTCCTTAGGGCCATCCATGAGAACTGCACAAATAAAACCAAATACACCAAGAGAAGCAAGTTTACTTCTAAAGAAGCAAGATTTATCTTTCTGAAATGGTGGCAAAAAAATAATGCTCAAGCCTAATAATTATTTAACCCCCTAAGGTCCAAGGATGTTAATGTATTTGTACAATCTGAACACCATATTTTCAGACCATATTTTCCCTCTGTCTTATTTAGTTTTTTGACCCATTCACTAAGATGTCCTATGCGCAGTAAAGTGTTAACTGAAATAAAAAAAAAAAAACAATTTGCATACTAACCAATATTGCAAGGGCATATCACTTTAGAGTTTCTGTGGATGGCATGTGGGTCGAATCTCATACAAAACACATACATAAATAAAAGTAATTTTCTCTTTGTCTTATGGTTGCAGATTGCAGTATGGTTGCATAGGAGCGTGTATATATACTCCCATACACCAGCAGCCCCAAGTGGTTGGATAATGCGTGGCATCCTTCATTGACTTCCACAGCTGTATATAAACACATGCTTCTTCCTGTATTTATGTGTGTCAGTCTTTTATGTGCCTTTGCCCTCTTTCCCTGAATCATCAAGGATTTCGGTTCCTCTCTCCTCTCCTGATGTCCCAGTTAAAGATATTTAATCCTTGCTTAAAAGAGAAGCAACTGAGGATCTCGGCTTCTCACTCCATTCCTTGTGTTCCTTGTTCCCTGTCCTTTGTTGTTTCCTGTACCATGTATGTCTTGTCTGGCTATGTTTCTTGCTCGGTCTCCCTGTTCCTAGCTCTGTTCTCCTTGCTCCCTCTGTCCCCCTGGGCCCTGGTATGTGGCTGCGCAACCCTAGGTGCTCAACACTCTGGAGAGTGTGGTTGCCCTGCACCAGGCCCTGTCCAACTCCACGACTGCACAACAACTCCTGAACACCATCATTGGGCGCTCTGGGTCATTACAGTTGTCTGTATGGACCCAGTCCCTGACACTTCCCAACCAGTAATCATTTTATAGTTCTCTGCTAATAGGGAATTTTTTGCTGTTTTTGAAGGTCGGCCTTTTAATTTTGTAAAAGCTACCCATTTAAAAATAAAATAGTTTACTACTGGAATAGCCTTATGATGCAAACTACACTGTTACTAAGCCCCTCTTAGCTGCTTCAGTCATTTCGGCCTTAGAATGCCATCTGCCCACTTAACTCTATTCCCTCACACCTCCTATCATTTATTTCTAGTGTCCTGACACCTACCGTAACCCATCTCTTTAACGTCTCTTTCTTTCAATTGGTGTATATTTCCATCCCCCTTCAAACATGCTATAACCTCTCACATTTTATAGAAGCATTCCGTTGATCCTGCATCCCAATCAAACTTCTGACCCTTCTACTTTGGCCTATAAACTGGAATGCTTAACCTATAATTACTTGGCTCATTTTTTTGACCTTCTACAATCTGGCTTCCATTCACAACACTCTACTGAGACAACCCTGTTCCTCAGGGCTCAGCTCTAGAGACTCTACTTTGCTCCATCAAAATCTCCTCACTTGGGCAACTTATATCTTCCTTTTGTTTCCAGCATGACCCATATGCTGATGGCACAATGATTTAAGTTTCCTCTGCTGACTGTTCACTCTCTCTTCTAGCTTGCCTCGCCTTTGTTTTTGGAATCCTATTACCTGAAGAGTGAGTGTCTAGTTATTCTATCATTTCCTCTTTTCACAGTTGCTGACATCTTGATCACTGTTGACAGTTCTACAATCCACCCAGCAGACTTAATTCACTACCTTGGTGTCACTCTTGACCCTGACCTATAGAGTCCTTAACAATTCTGTACCCCTATATCCAGTATTCACCTAACTGCTATCTGTTACTCCCATGTCCTCCGCATCTCTTCTACCGTTATTACCTCTTGCATATTCAGGATATCACCCATGCTGAACCACTTGTCTAGAATCCCTTCTGTTGGCTCTAATTGTGAACCTTCAATAAAAACATACCTATTCAGAGAAGCATATAACCTTGTATATCTTTCTTGTAAACTCTTCTAGCATCCTAAAAAGTCATCCATCATCTTCACCTGCAAGATCAACCCAGAGTTCTCCATATTACCCTCTCTATGATCAAGTCATCTTTTCCCAAGCAGTCCTCTCCTACTGTCTTAATTCCTCTTCAACCACCCAATTGGTCATAAGCTCATACGAGCAGGGTCCTCTTTTCTTTCTGTACTAGTATGTTTATGTGAATTTTGAATTCTCTTTGTTAAATATTTTCCCTGTCCCTTATTTTAACAGTGCTATGAAATCTGCTGCTGCTATAAAATAATAATTTTACTGCTCGTATTTAAAGCAAATGGAGAACAGCAAAGCGGTCCTGTCTTACCAGTCTCCTGTGAAATATAGATAGGTTCAGAGGCATGTTAAGTCACATAACCAGCAGTATCATGTAAGATGTGTTATGTTGCCCTGCAGTAGCAGTGCAGCAGCTTCCACAGAGAGTGTGAACTGCAATGAAGAGAAGAGCTCCACACAAGTTCTGCGGGAATGCACAGGTAAGTAGTTGGTCAACTGGTCTTGATTTCTTGGGCACTCCCCTCACATCTAGGGCACTCTCCTCCTTTTCGCCTAGCCTACATTTCTGGTCCTAGAAGGCGGCACTAAGTATGTTTTAGTCTTTTGTATCTGGAATTTTAGCTTGCAGGTTTTCTTGTGTTTATTCTCCATCCTCTCGAGACTTAGTTTAAGGTTTTCAGATGTAAAAAGCACAATGCTTGCTCCAAATAAAACTTTAATTGCACTATTTGTGGAACTCATAATCAGTGTGTCTTCTCGCTTGCTCTGCACCCTAGAACTTACCATGATAAATGCACCTCTGTAGATTGTGTTAACGCCCATGCTTTCTACTTTTGCAGCAATTTAGTTAGGTGACATTGTGATGGAGCCTTGAGCACCAGGAACCATCTTCATCTAAAAAAATCTATATATATTGCTTAAAAATTATGGTTCATAAACTACATATAAGGTCTGTTAGAACTTATACCAATACATGCACTTTCAGTTTACAATTTGTTTATAAATGATCTGAAAGGCTACCGGAGAGGAGGGAGCTTCTAGCTGAGAATGACATCCCCTATACTTACTCATGGAGGCCTAGTAAAGGTCTGTTGTCTGGGAAAAGATTGTGCAGTGGGTACTGCTGGCTGGAATTGTTGATGCCAAGTGAGGACTTCTTCGGGTGGCAAGGGTTCCTCTACCAACTATGAAGTACACACTGCAACAATAAAATCAGAAGATTTGGAATAGTATATACCTAAAACATCAACTACATGATCTTACATGAACAAAAACCCAATTAGCATTAGTATATTACCAAAAAACAGCTAATTGCGATTTTGTTCATGTAAAATTGTGTAGTCGATCCTATGTTCTTCCTCTTGAGTGTTTCTGCTTGTAAATCTGTGAACAAAAATTTTAAAAAGCAAACATTTTTTGTTCACAAAAGAAACATAACTAATATTTTTGGATTTAGACTGTAGAATTATTTTTGGAGGAATATGATGGTTTTGGAAGGTCTAACTAGGTCAAAAATATAAGCCATTAAAACTACTCTTGTACAATTTTTAAATGTCCACCTAAAGCTGTATCTAGAAGACCAAACATCATGCAGCGTGATTAAAAAAGGAATGTATTAGTCATATCTAACCCCGGGAAGTTCTGGGCACCATTATCTTAAAGCATTTCTCTCAAGGCTTCAAGTGCTGGTGTACCTTGGATTTTCCATCTCTTGTTTAGGGAAAAAAGCAGTAGCCTCAGGTGATAAAGCTCTTTTCTCAATTGATAGTGGGCTACTAATTATACACTAATGTCAGTAGCTGCAAGTACATGCCTGAGGTCTCCCAAAATGAATTCCTTAGCTCTACCGGTGAAACTGCAAAAAGGTCATTGCATCTTGCAAACTGAACAATGGTGAACAGAGCTGGAGATCTTGCAAAATGTTTTATTTCTGCTTGTGCTTTATAGGTGTTTTGACATCAGATCATTCAGTGAAATGCAGTGTTTGGTAAGCTGTGTTGTCTTATTTTTCTTCAGCAGTCTTTTCAGTATTTTTGAACATCTAGAAAACAAGTCGTAAACAAATCATAAAAACAAATATCAGCTTTCTTGAGGTCTAGCTGAGTAAGTTGTGAGTTCTACCTACTTATTTAGCTGAACTTCATGGGAATTGTAGTTACAAACAGATGTTGTGATGGCCTATATTACACACTAACCTTTTTTTGTTGTTGAATACAGCTCCTATGATATACAGCCAGCCATTACTGGATGAACATCATAGAAATTGTAGACTAGGGTAGTTGTGGCTAATCTTTACCACCCTAGCTTTTGTAAACTAAAGTTATATTGCACAGGTACATGCTGGTCTGTTAGAGTCGGGACTTGGGCAAGCAGTTGGGTAGGAGCCCGTTGCAGGGGATACCAGAGGCAAACAAAGACACACGAGGCTGGATATACAGTGGATATAGAAAGTCTACACACCCCTGTTGGCAGGTTCTTGTGATTTTAAAGAATTAGACAAAGATAAATCATGCCAGAACTTTTTCCACCTTTAATGTGACCTATAACGTGAACAATTCAATTGCAAACCAAACAGAAATCTTTGAGGGAAAAAATAAATAAAAACTCACAATAACCTGGTTGCATAAGTGTGCACACCCTTAAACTAATACTTTGTAGAAGCACCTTTTGATTTGATTACAGTAATCAGTCTTTTTGGGTAGGAGACTATTAGCATGGCACATCTTGACGTGGAAATATTTGCCCACTCTTCTTTGCAAAAGCGCTCCAAATCTGTCAGATTGTGAGGACATCTCCTGGGCACAGCCCTCTTCAGATCACCCCACAGATGTTCGGTTGGATTCAGGTGTGAGCTCTGGCTGGGCCATTCCGAAACGTTAATCTTCTTCTGGTGAAGCCATGCTTTGTGGATTTGGATGTGTGCTTTGGGTCATTGTCGTGCTGAACTTCCTCTTCGTCTTCATCTCCCTAGCGGGCACCTGAAGGTTTTGTGCCGAAATTGCCTGGTATTTGGAATTGTTCATAACATACCTTTTGGAATTATGGCCAAAAAGTTCAACCTTGGTTTCATTAGACCATAACACATTTTCCACGTGCTTTGGGGGGACTTGATGTTTGTTTTTACAAACTTCAGCCGGGCTTGGATGTTTTTCTTCATAAGAAAAGGCTTCCGTCTTACCACCCTACCCCATAGCCCATTCATATGAAGAATAAGGGAGATTGTTGTCACATGTAGCACACAGCCAGTACTTGTCAGAAATTCCTGCAGTTCCTTTAATGTTGCAGTAGGCCTCTTGTAAGGCTCTCTGACCAGTTTTCTTCTCGTCTTTTCATTCAAGCGGACTCCGGATAGCACACCCTGGAGCGGACTCCGGATAGGGCACCCTGGAGCGGACTCCGGATAGCGCACTCCTGGAGTGGACTTTGGATAGCGCACCCTGGAGCATTCTTTGGATAGCGCATGTAAACGGTTCACCAAGAGAGCTGTAGTAATTCACAGAGATCACCCAGATGCATCCTCCTGTTGTCCCCAAAAGCACCAGTCAGCATGCACACCTTGGAACCCTGCTATGTGTACCCAATAAGTAGACAAAACTACCTTCAATTGAGTACAGCAAGAATTAACATTTTATTATTGTAAAACATAGACTCATATATCCACAGAACTGCATTAACATAGATAAACATAAACTTAGATAAACTCCCCCTGTTCTTGCCATTGTGCTTTTTTATGAGCACAGACCTGCACAGGTTGCTTCTCCTCAAAATAGGCCTGGACAGGCTGCCTCACCAACACATGCCTACACATGCTGTCCCCTCTAGATCCCTTCACAGGCTGCACATCCAGGCTTGCAAGGCTGCGTCATAGAGATTGTCATCATTCCACACGGCGGAGAGTGGCTACCGTGGGCTACCAAACCAGGAGAGGGCAGGGTTTGTGACATCATTCATGGAGCTCAAATGCCTCACCTCTGCTACTCACCACAGGCACTCCTCACTGTCAAGATGGCTGCAGCTCATGCTCCTCAGTCTGACAACTCTGAAGAGGAGGCTATAAGGCTTCCTGTTGCAAACAGCTCTCCTCCAAGTGAGTGTGATTTTTCTAAGATTTGCTTATCACACTTTTGGGGGTTTTACCTGGTGGAAACACAATAAAGAGTTTTGTCTCAAGCTTGCATTGTGTCTCAATGTTAGGTGGAATATGAAAGTTACCGATGTCTAGATCCGCCTCCGGTGTAGTTCTCAGACACAGGGAGCTGGTAGATGACACTTGAGCCCCATAGGTCTTGATATCACTTTGAATGGCTTGCAGGATGGTATAGAGCATACTTTGTTTTTGTTTGGGTGGAGGTAATGTTCTTTTTTGGTTTATGAACTTGCCTTGGAGGTATGGCCCTTGCCGGGGGTAGCAGATGAAGATGCACATGAGCACTAGCCAGACTAGCGCCGGACTGGTAATAAGGGTTCTCAAACGTAGTAAGGTGGAGTGTCCATATTCTCTGCTTGGTAGTCATATGCATTCTTTAATGGTGAGGCAAAAAACTGTAGCTTTTTAATGGTTTACATTACCTTTTGCCTGTCCCAGCTTCTGGCCGAAATAACTGACAACTAACATGTAAAAGTGTAAAAATGTCTTGGGATTGTGGTTATACTTGTATTTCAGATGGCGGTACAGAAGGAGGTGACGATAAATACATGTTTTAAGTGTTGTAAGCAGGAAATAACACCTGCCTTGCTTCTACTGTGGCAGTCTTATTTAACTGAGAAACAATTATTTGGTATTTTTTGTATGGAAAATCCTGTGTACTTCTACCTGCCCTTTTCCTAATGCACATTGGCATTGCCAGCTAGATGATGGGCTAATATTTTGGATCCAAATTTCTTCTTTACCATCACACCATGGGCTATTATACTTATGATTCCAGGTCCCAAACTGTGGCCAGGTTTGTGTATTTCCTACCTTTGTTTTGTGTGTTTATCTCCTGCTGTCATGACCCACAACAGAGAGCCTAGCGGGTACTCGGCACTTACCCGAACCATCCGCTGCCGGCATCCCCGAACACCCGCGTATAGAGGGTGCTTGCAATGATCCCTCCTCTTGTGCTGGCCTTCTTCTGTCGCTAGGAGGTGGGCAAGAGGCACGCATGCTCACCACGCCCCCTTCTCTTCCATGATGTCATGGGCCGGGGGGGGTGATGGAGTGTGGCAAGTTTTAAACCAAGCACTGACATCCATTCAGTGCTTGGTTGTTCTGTAGGCAACCTGCAACTTGCTGCCCCCTGCAACCTGCTGCCCCCTGCAACCACCTAAAACCTGCAACCAGCTGCACCCTGCAACCTGCAACCAGCTGCACCCTGCAACCATACCTCCACAGAGTTAATTGACTTCTTGCTATACTTATTGCCTATGCTATTAACTGTTTCACAGCAACATACATAGCGTTGGTATATTCTTTATCGCTGTTGCCTTATCCTGTTCCTCATTTGGTTCAATAAATCTGTTTTAAACGAGTCCCTGCATACTGGGTTCCTTTCCTGAGTCCAACGTTACACCTGCTGGGGACAATTCCATAAACATCATTGAGAGCAGCCTTTAGTAAATAAATTCAAATGACAAGTTGTCCTCAACTGAAAGTATTTATGTATTATATTGAAGTTTTCTTATTACGAAGTCCTTAAAATTTCGACTTCACTCTGTCACGCACAGCGAGGTTGGAGACACTGATGCAGGTAGGACACAAGGAGCAGACAGGTTCAAGGTCAAGCTGAGGTTGGGGTACCAGAGGTCAGGAAATACAATAAACAAGCTGAGGTCAGGAATCCAGAGGTCAGAATAAACAGGAACAAGCCAAGGTCAAACACTGAAGACGAAAATCAGAACACGCACAGCAGTATGAAACATAGGCATGACCATCAGAGGGCAAGGTCTAAATGTCCACTGAGGGTTTATAAAGGATTGGAAGTGACTATGCACTAATTAGAGGTTTTGGCACCAAAATATGAAAAGTCTGACATCACTTCCTGTTTGGTGGAATCCGGCAGCCATTTTGAGTGTGGCAAGACCGTATAAGTATAGGTGCCTGCAGTTCTTGGTCTTACCACCAAAAGGCGCACAGAGGTGGGTGGAGGTCTTCTTCTTCTCCGTGGCGGCTGTTCCTGATTGCTGGAGGGAGGTCTTCTTCTCCTCGGTACTGGCAGTTGAGACTGCAGTCTAACGGAGGGAGGTCTCCCTCTCCTCCATGGCAGTAGCTGAGGCTGCAGGCTAACGGAGGGGGGGTCTCCCTCTCCTCCGTACCAGCGGCTGCCAATTCAGGTAGTTGACGTACTCTAGGGAAAAGAGAAAGGATCTATCTAAAAATTCCTAACAAACTATGATTTTTCAGTTCACTGTTCTATATATATACAGACCAGGTATGTTTTAATATAGTACTCTACACAAATTGGGTATTTAGTTTATTATTTCTCTTTAAATAGATTTGAAATTGTCATATTTTCATAGTTTTTTAATAACTAATAAATGAACTAATCCCCTTCTGTAGTGTTTATAGATGTTTGAATATTATTGAATGTTTTATGTATTCAAACACAGAATATTACAGCTATCACCTGGAAACTTGTCTGCTCCTTTTTTCAAGTCCGTGCTACCAGATGGCTGCAGGACATCAGTGCCACACGAGACTGGCTGAGGTTCCTAATATATTTTGTGCTGATATTATTTTGAACCAAAGCACTAGAATACTATCAAGTTAATATACCGTTGAATGAGGTTAAGCCCATCTCTAGATATTTGATTTTGGAAAAAAATGTGATTAACATCAAAATTTTTCTATTTAACGCTTATCCACACTGATTTATAGATTAAAAAAATAGCTATTTTTGGCAATTTTTTAATATGGTTAATATAAGCAAACTTTAACAGCATAGGATAACCAACTGGTCCATCTGCTTCATCCATTATGCCATATTCTATAAAATCTCTGACTTAATGATCCTTTGTATTTGGGTTTTGAGAGCTAACTGACCATGGACTGAAGTCAATTTCGAAATGGCAACATTTCCTCATAACACAAACTTTTTAAAGCAGTGCCAGTTCAAAATGGTTTATAAAGGGCCGGTCAAGCCCGCCCCTGTGTACTAATGTGGCACTCCCCCTGATGAGTGTCACAAGGGGCAGACCCCCCCGAATGCAGCAGGGTCATATAAAGCGAGGTTACATGACCCCCACGGTTACTGTATGTTAGAGTTTGTGTGTGAGCATGTATATCATGTGTGTATATCAGCATGAATGTGTATGTATGTATAAGTGTGTTAGTATGGACAAGGTTGGCATCCATTAAGATGTTTGGGGGCAAAGGTGGCACTGTAAAGCTATTTGGGCACAACAACAGCACTGTTAAGATGTTTGTGGACTAATATGGCACTGTTAAGATATTTGGACACAAGGATGACACTGTATATATTGGTGTGCAAATGTACAGTAACAGTGGTTGCTTTTACACACATCACGCTCACATCATGGAATGACCATGTGCTAATTCAACCAATATGAGCATATGTGATCCTTCTAGTATAGTTGACTTAGATGGCTGATCTTGGTGGAAATGGTTGAATCAACACTCTTCTTTATTTTAAGTAAAGATTATTATATCTTAAAATAATTGATAAAACATTTGAAAAGTGCTCAAAGCAACAAAATATGCGCTGTATCTACACTTAATCTCGAGAGAGAAAGTGGTGGAGCTCAAAGAGTAAAATGTGGAGTCTAAAGTCGAGGTAGGACCAAAAGATGAAAGGTAGAGTTTACAAAGCAAGAGTTGCAAGAGGTGTGGCCTGAGCAGGAAGGGGTTGGGCAAAATAAGATTAGGGGGCGCATGAGTTTAGTCAGGCCTAGAACAGCACAAAACCTACATTCCCCACTGTACTTACCTCTGCCAGTCTCAAGGATTAGTGCTAGTTTGTCTAGCAGGACAGCTTTCTGAAAGTTTAGCACAGCATTGCGAGGTTGAATCCTTGCTCAGTAGCCAATGGAGAGTGCAATAGGACTATATGCACTACCTCTTAGTTACAATGGATATGCATCATTTGAAACCATTTTTAATGGTAGTGCAAGGACCAACATCAGAAGTTTGTTTTCCGTTTTTAACTAAAAATAGTTAAAAAAGAAACAGGTTTATTTTTAAATAAAAGTCGTTGATGCAGTTGTGCTTATTTCCATACCACACCTGCTATATGCTGTCATATGTATAATTTTTTTCTTCCAATACTGTAGCTGCCAGAAATAATGTGTTAATTGGACAAGTCATGCATAAAGAAATCACTAAAATAAGGTCCCAGGCTTAGAGGTTGTGGAATAAACCCGCTTTTGGACTTTCAGTCCTAAAATAATTGCTACAAAACTGAGTTTCAGCCCTGCAGTATATGATGGTGCTGTATAAATAAGTAATCATAGTTTCAATTATTGGTTTTGGGTTCATCTATATAGAGTGCACTAGTAAATAGAAACCCCTCAAAATGTTAGTATAATACATATGTTTATACCTTTTGTATCTGAGCACTGCAGTTTGGAGTAGTCGTATCAGTCCAGTGTATAAGAATGCAAAAAAACAGAATGTTGCAGAATCTTGTAATACCTTTTTTATTGGACTAACAGTATTAAAAATAATAAAGCTTTCGGGAGCCCTCCCTTTATCAAGTCAATCTGAGCATAAACCAATTTTACAAGGTCATTGTTAAAAATCCCTGTTTGAATGTAGACACACGAAGGAGCATAAATAAAGGTTATTTGGGCGATGTAACCCATGTTGATGATGAAAAAATTAACATGCTGAATAATTTCCTGTTTAATAATATTTTTTTATTTTTTATTTTGTAGGAAAGTATTGAAGCACTACTGAAAGAGGGCATGCATTTTCACTTAAGTACTACATGTATGCTCAGACACAATTTGCATATTGAATTATCAACACAATCATCACAACGTAGGCTGACCACATATCCAGGATTGTCCCAGAATGAGAAGTCTGAGTGAAGGAGGTCTCAGCCAACCAGAAGACTTCTCAACTCTCCTGATAGGCTGAGTTCACATTAAGCTCAGTGTAAGCAAGCTGCAGTATGTGTGTTTGACTGTGTTTGTCAGTTTGTGTGACTGTGTGTGATGTCTAGTAATAGAGTGGTTAACATTCTGAATCTACTCATGTCTGTTATAATTGTATGGTTTCAAAGGCTTCCTAATAATTAATATATAATAGTATATGTGAATCAGTGTGTATATGAGATATATATAATATAAAATGTATTTTATGTGTATGTGATGGTGTATATATGTAAATCAGTGTGTATGTGAGCTAACCAGCCAATCACATGGCAGCAACAGCATTAAGGCATGAAGACGTGGTCAAGACAACTTGCTGAAGTTCAAACCGAGCATCAGAATGGGGAATTGTTATTGTAATTTTCACGCACAACGATCTCTAGGTTTTACTGGTCCAAAAAAGAGTATCCACTGAGGGGCAGTTGTGTGGAGGAAAATGCCTTGTTGATGTCAGAGGTCAGAGGAGAATGGACAGACAGGTTCAAGATGACAGAAAGACAACAGTAACTCAAATAACCACTCATTTCAACCATGGTATGCAGAATACCATCTCTGAATGCACAACACTTTGAACCTTGAAGCATATGGGCTACAGCAGCAGAAGACCATACTGGGTGCCACTCCTGTCAGCTAAGAACAGGAAACTGAGGCTACAATTCGCACAGGCTCACCAAAATTGGACAATGGAAGACTGGAAGAACGTTGCCTGGTCTGATGAGTCTCGATTCTAGCTGCAACATTCAGGTGGCAGGGTCAGACATTGGCTTAAACAACATGAAAGCACGGATCCATCCTGCCTTGTATCAACTGAGCATCATTTAAAAGCGACAGCCTACCCGAGTATTGTTGCTTACCATGTCCATCCCTTTATGACTACAGTGTACTTATCTTCTGATGGCTACTTCCAGCAGGATAATGCACCATTTCACAAAGCTCACAACATCTCAAACTGATTTCTTGAACATAACAATGAGTTCACTGTACCCAAATCTCAATTCCATAGAGCATGTGGTGAAAGAGGATGCAGCTACTGTGTGATGCCATCATGTCCATATGTACCAAAATCTCTGAGGAATGTTTCCAGCACAAAGTTTTCCATTCATAGTGTGTCCCTGAATTGCAGAAATACAATGTGGTCAACCTGCACAACAGGCCTCCCAGTTAGCTGTTGGCTAAACACGGTTTGACCATTCATATGATGTCATACATACTTACCTGTTCTTGTGAAACATACCGACTAAGTGGGACTGTACCTAATAAAGCAAGTAAAGACTGAAATAGCAAGGTAAGATAGATCACTTGTTGTCCACTTGTTGAACTCTCATTAGGTATGGCCATACTGATGACATCAAAACCTTGTGTGTAGGGGGTGACTGTAGCTTCAAAATTACCACTAACTATTAGATTACATAAATTGAGATATAATTTGTAGTAGTGACCTATGTTCTAAAGATTTAATGATTGGGAGAATGTAAACACAAATCAACAACTTACTATGGAATATAGCATTAGTGATGCTAGTTGGGGGTTTTAAGGTTTTGAGTACCATGAAGATGTGATCAGCAAGAGTTAAAATAGCTATGAATAATTTAAGTGATAGAAAGTGGTATTAATGTAAAATATGACTCACATAGCAATTGGGAATGTTTAATAACCTAACATAACTAAGATACAAGGCACAGACCATGCAAAAGCAAAGCTAGTAAATACGTAGTCAAGAAATCTAACAGAAACTATTCATACACAGAGGTGTCCCTATTAAAAAGAACATTGAGGCAATGTGGCAAAATATTCAAGACATAACCCGACCATGAAAAACGATATAAAGGTACTGTGTGGCTCAGTGTGATGATAAACAAAAAACACACAGGACTTAATAAAGAACATATATACAAATAGTGGAAGTGGAGAAGACAAATGCAAGACAACTGCTGCCTCACCAGAGACGCAATGTAAAGGTAATATTGCTCACTTTCATGCAAACAAAGAGTTAAACTACTTCTATTTATTACACCTAGTAGCATGTAAACGCTCAGAAAGACAAAAATGTTTTTCTCCCGGAGTATGATATGCTACTTCAATATTTATACACATTTTATTGTGTTTTAGCCAATCCTTGAACTCTATTTATTCAAATCATTGTGTTTCTCTTGCAATACGCAGCTTCCTGATGTTGCACTAATGTACGCTCTGTGGAGTGAACGCTCCATCCCGCACATTAGCATCCTTATGGCCCTGGGTTGCTCAGCCTCTCTGGTGAGGCAGCAGTTGTGTTGCAGCTGTCTTCTCCACAGGCTTCTGAAGGCTGTGCCATACAGAAAACTAGGTATTTAGTGTTGCAGGAGAAAAAAAAAAGCAAATTAGTATCTTTTCCAAGCAGCTGACACAAAAATCGCTTAAATCAGAACTGTGAGATGCATTTAAACATTTTCGGTGTCATAAGACTTAGGTTCTGCACTGTGGACCTGTAGATCATTCATATTTCCCATTAAATTATTCAACGCGATCTAGCAGTGGATGGAAAATATTTTCTCTGGGAATTCTTTTCATTGATAAATATGGTGGCTGTTTGGATTAAACTATTTGTCAGACACACACCAAGTAAACAGCAAGCCAGGCAGCTTTACAAACTAACATTTTAAATGGGTTATGAAACATACAAATATTAAAATGTGTTCATGTGCAGACACAGATAGCAAAGGCAAGCCTGGCTCAACCTGGAGGCAACGTTTGACTGCTTTGTTTTTTACGCTTTTTTTTTTTACAAAAGGAATCTCCATGTTACAAGTAAAGATGTATTTTCATTTTGCCCCAAAATACATGAGGGAGGTTAAGGTAACATAAGATACAAGATAAAGTAGTTTCAGTGGTATTTATGAATGTGAACAAGTTAAAAGGTTGACTGAGGATTTTATGGTTCACATGAAAGGATTATGGGCTGTAGCTCCTCAAAAACATGTATGTAATGTATGTAACCCTACAGTATGTAACCCTACAGTAGGAACATTGCTTAAATATCCAGATACAGAATACTTAACAAATCAAACATAGTTATTAACCCTCTAAATACAAAAGCCTGGCAAATGCACACATATAAGCAGGCATACTACAACAAATCTCAATATACTTTCTCTCTCCACGTAAATCAGCTGTAAAAAAATATAAAGCTGCTGCCACCACAACTACTCTTTTAATTTCTTTTAATATGACTTTTTCACCTTTTTGTACTCTGCGTCTCTAGTCCTACTCAAATACACAGTTGACGTTTGGCAATGCCCTCTAGCAACCTACTTCCCACCCACTAAAAGCGGTCTGGGGGTAGCCTGGTCCCTAGCAACTAGCTGTCTCCGTTCATGATGCCATTCCCTCACAAAAAGAAGACCTCCGGGTAACTTACCCTGAAAAGTACTGAGGTATGACACACCAACCACCATATGTACTTTAATGGTCTAATTTCATTTTCATGTAGTCCCCCTTTCACATGCATGTTTGCATAATCTCCCTATATGCATTTGCCTCTTTCTTGTCCCCCATGCAGTTGGTTTCCTGAAGTTTGACCAAACATCTCCTGCTGCCTATGCACCTTATATCCAGTCAGCTCAAGTGCTGGCTCAGTGAGGGTTTTGCATAAAACTTGTTTCCATGGATTCCAATGAGATTGCTTTCCTGTTACTGATTGGCTGCTTCAATCTCATATATAAATTATGTATTTATTTTTAAATGAGAATTGAAAAATGCATATTAAAAGTACTTACAAAATACATTTTGTCATGTAGGATTTTTTGAACAAAAAAATTCCCATTATCTTGCCTCTTGCGCACACACACATTGCCCAATTCTGGACCAATTCCCAACTTACCAAGTGCCTTACATATGCAAAATAGCGCTACTCTCTAAACGAGAGTGTGTACTCACCACTATCACAAAATTGTGCTAAAGACAATTTTCCACATACAGCTAGTTATGTATCACACAATGGCATTGTGTGCAAAGGGTACTAGAGCACTGCATGGGACTGTTTTCTTAATCCCGCTCCCGCTGAATTTCTGACCATTACCACCCACTCCCGCAACGTGTGTGTTCCACTCCTGCCCGCTGATGCAACGTATGTGTACAATCCCGCCCTCTCCCACAACATATGTGTCCAATCCCGCCTGCTCCCGCAAACATCATTCACAAACATTCATTCACTCATTCATATACTCATTCATTCCCTCCTTCCTTCCATCACAGATGCAGTCCTCTAAAGGGTACCATCTGGTTACAAGAGAGTTCCTTGGGGTCTACGAGGAAATTGCGTTTTTAAACTATATAATCTAGACATTCTTATGAATGCATTTTACTTACGTAAATAACATTACAATAATATGTCACAAACGCTATAGAAATAGCTTGGTAAAGCCATGACCCCTAGCTTGGGGTTAAACAAGCATAGAAAACAATCAACAATTGCTTTCTTTGTTCAGCTGGTGTTGCTGCCTAGACATCGAGGCATACACCCCAAAAAATGTAGTTGCCTCGTATGATCGCTTTAGGCTATATGCCTTTCAATTATGGCAGCACCCACTGGGTAAAAAAAAGCTACTTAGGCGATCGCCTCCTAAGCTAAGCCTAGAAGCCTAGTTCACAGAGGAGCGAACAAGAAAAAAGAAGAGAAGAGGAAGAGAAAGGAGACAGGGACAAGGAAGCAGTCAGCAGTGAAGGTAGGGAGACTCCTTTCAGGAAAGTACCCCCCCCCAGTAGATCTGTGCTCTAGGTCGGCATCTACCTTGCCTATAGGGCACATCTGATTTTGGGAAGAAGAAGGAAAGCTCTATGTGTGCGTGGTGAAGGTAAAAAAATGGGTACTGCAACATTAAAGGAACTGCAGGAACTTCTGGCAAGTACTAGCTGTGTGCTACATGTGACAACAATCTCCCTTATTCTTCATATGAATGGGCTATGGGGTAGGGTGGCAAGACGGAAGCCTTTTCTTAAAAAGGAAAACATCCAAGCACGGCTGAAGTTTGCAAAAACAAACTTCAAGTCCCCCAAAAGCAAGTGGGAAAATGTGTTATGGTCTAATGAAACCAAGGTTGAACTTTTTGGCCATAATTTCAAAAGGATTTGTTTGGTGCAAAAACAACGCTGCACATCACGCAAAGAACATCATACCCACAGTGAAGCATGGGGGTGGCAGCCTTAGGGTGGAGGGAATTATGAACAGTTCCAAATACCAGGCAATTTTGGCACAAAACCTTCAGGCGTCCGTTAGGAAGCTGAAAATGAAGAGGAAGTTCACCTTTCAGCACGACAAAGACCCAAAGCACATATCCAAATCCACAAAAGCATGGCTTCCCCAGAAGAAGATTAATGTTTTGGAATGGCCCAGCCAGAGCCCAGAACCGAATCCAATTGAACATCTGTGGGGTGATCTGAAGAGGGCTGTGCACACGAGATGTCCTCGCAATTTGACAGATTTGGAGTGCTTTTGCAAAGAAGAGTGGGCAAATATTGCCACGTCAAGATGCACCATGCTAATAGACTCCTACTCAAAAAGACTGATTGCTGTAATCAAATCAAAAGGTGCTTCAAAAAAGTATTAGTTTAAGGGTGTGCACACTTATGCAACCAGATTATTGTGAGTTTTTTTCCCTCAAAGATTTCAGTTTGTTTTGCAATTGAATTGTTCACGTTATAGGTAACATTAAAGGTGGAAAAAGTTCTGACATGATTTATCTTTGTCTCATTCTTTAACATCACAAGAACCTGGCATTTTAACAGGGGTGTGTAGAATTTTTATACCCACTGTATATAGGCTTACCAAACTTCACAGAGAGCAGGATGCAACTATTGTATTGTGAGTTTTGTTACCAATGTTTAACCCCCTCCTGACAATGGCTAATTTAATTTTTTGTACCCTTTGTGACAATTGCTGTTTTAATATTTCTGTGCGCTCGTGTTTAGCCGTAATTTTCTTCTTTCTCATTTACTTAACCCACACAAGTTAGATATTGGGGTTTTTTCAGGACAAGAGGGGCTTTATTTAGATAACATTATTTTGATTGTATCATATAATTTACTATAAAAAGTATAAGATATGTTGAAAAAATGAGAAGAAAAGGACCTTTTTTAACTTTAACTTGAAAAATATTTTCTTCATCTATAATCTAAATAAATGCTATTATTTGTGCCAAGTTTGGAAATACCCAATGTTGTAATTTTTTTGTGCTTTTTTTGCAAGTTATAAGGCAATAATTACAAGTAGCGTTTTTCTATTTCAAAACCAATTTTTCCAAATATGGTAGTTCTGCCCCTATGTCCTATTTGGGACATCTTTGAAGCCAGCCAATGCAATTTATCCAATCAAACCATATATTTTTGAATACTAGACACTCCAGGGTATTTCAAATGCCAGTATTTTCACTGGCATTTGATGCAAGAATTTTTGTGAAGATATAGCACTTATTTTGGACTTTTTTTATATATATATATTTTCCACTTTTTTTTACATTTTGTTGGAACTGGAAGGTTCCCCTGATGGTGAAATCAGCTGGGAATTATTTTTACATGTTACCAAATATTACATTTTTTAAACTATGTTTTGTATTTATTTATTTATTTTACTAATCACATTGTGATTAGAAAGCTGGGCTCAATTGACCCAGTCCAGACGCTGGCATCTTGCAATCTCTTGCAGTAAAAGCACTGGAGTGTCTAGTTTTCTGAATACAGTAAAAAAAATCTACTGAAACTCCAAGTTGTCTTGTAACATTATTTTAATAAAGCTAAAACAGTTTAATAAAGCTATTTTTAATAAAATATTGGCACTTCAGAAAGAAGGAAAATGGTGCATAAATTTGTTAAGCTTATTTGTTCAGTTCCCTCCACTAATAATGGCACCCTTGGTAAATATGAGCAAAGAATGCTGTGAAACTTTGTCTTTATTGTTTAACCCCGTGAAAAATACACAAAAATACTCTCATATCAAACAATTGCAAACACAACATGGGTTTATAGTATATAGTATTATACAAATATAATGGTTAATAGTGAAAAAAGTTCTTGTTGGTTAATGTCACCTCCCCTGGCTGCTTGCACATTACACATCACTGCCTAACCATTCATGATGCCTTTGTGGATCACAAGTTTAAATGTCTTTGGGGTGAACCTACTTAATCATTCAGACAGTAAAATAAGGTACTGACCTTCTTAGTAACAAAAACTATAATCCTTTATAAAATTTCAAGAATTAACTGAGAATTTAGAGCAAATCTACAAATACAAACTTTTACACTCAGTGTGCTTTCTTTAGCAGGGGTTGTTAAGTAGACAGTGCCTCAACTGCAGATATTTGCAGAATCACCTGCAGACTACATACCATTGGAGTTGTCCCTCCGCCGGCCCCCTGCTAAAAGAGCAACACCTTCTACGGCATCATCAACTTCATCCACAACCGCATCCCTGGGTTTGCCGCAAGGCTACTACACTAGTCAAGATGCAGAATGCTCTCAGCCAGTTGCCATACGTCTTAGGGATCTTCCTGTACCTGCATTTCTCCTTCATTTCCATTTTTAAATGCGCACCTAGGGGCCCCGCAAAAGAAAGATACGCGTTCTGGAGAGCCGCATCTGGAACAGCTCCCAACTGGTCCACCCTGTCACTGCTATCCTCAACTACCCCCTCCACAGCTGAAGGTGCCCCAGACCCCTCCTGTTCCACTGACTTAATACTCCCTTGCTCATCCTGCACACCAAGCACCCCGACGCCTGTCCCCCTAAATTCCCACCCCGTCTCCCCAGTACTCAATGCGTCGATCATAGATTTTAAGCTCTCCATCAACCCCACTTCCCACCCCAACAATTTCCACTCACCACCAGCACTCACGGCTGCTTGAAGCCTCGGAGCCGTACCCGGGACCAGCAAATATTCCATGGCTGCCCTTCCAGCTGTGCTACTGGTCCCACTGGTGCATCCTGCCGCTCCTCTGCAGCTTGTCTCTCCAACCTGAAAGAAGAGGACATCCTGGGCAGACTCCCTAGTACTCCCACATCCAGATCACCTCTCTGCCTCTCCCACCGGCTTCCACCAGCCGCCCCCCTCCTGTCCTCCAGACTGGAAGAGCCGTGACTCCTACTCCTTCTCTTACGGCCCAATGCCTTGGACTCCGCCCGAACACTCCGAAAGGTGGACATGCAGCGCCCCCGCTGGACGTAAGCCTCTCTACTCCCACTACCCCATTGGACCCTGACCTCATCTGAACTCGGCTCCCTATCCCCTCTACCCTTCCTCCCTGCATCCCTCACTCCCTCCCGAGAAACCTCCGCCGCTCATATAGACCTACCTGTACCACAAATGTGCGGCCAACATAGCCCACCTGCTCCCCAAGAAAGGGGGTTCCTCGTTAGTCCACCCCAAGGAAGCCTTCTTCCCTCCTACCCCTGGAACTCCCGCGGCCTCCCTCCCTTTTTGATCTACCCCAGACCTCCTCTCTAACCCCCTGACTGGATAAGGAGACCTTGACAACGTGCTCCCTCATCTTGGTGATCCTTCACCATGATTGCTGCAACACTGTGCTGCTCCCTCCTGATAGCTAACCAATGTCCCTTAACCCCATTATCCTAAGCCCACCTCTTCACCCAGTCAAGGCCCCTTTCACTTAGCTACACTGGTTCCATGGTCTACAATTCCTTCAGTGCTGAGTTTAAATGTGATTTCCAGTTGATCTATACCTCCAAAGCTGTGTTATTCTGTTGATCTACACCTGCTATGCTATGTTTCCATATATTATTATTGTATACCTGCAAATACAGGACTTGTATGTCTGATGTTGTTTATTTGATCTATACCTTCAATCCTGAGTTCACATGCGATTTTAAATTGATCTATACATGCAATATAGGGTCTTTTCTATACATGCAAGTGCTGTTTACATGTGTTGTTTATTTTATCTATACCTGTGGAGTGGAAGGAAAAGAGAGGTGTGGCTCAGTGAATGAGGGGACAAAGGGACTCTGGGGATGATTATGGGGAGAGGACCTCTCAAAGTCACGGTCAGGTTCAGAAGTAGAGAAGACTGCACTGACTCTCACAGGCAACCCCTAATCTGAAGTCAGTGTGGCAAATATTTTTTTTGTGTGGTGTGGGAGCGGAGGGAGTGATTGCATGCTGGGGAGCGTGGAGGAGGACCCAAGGAAATGCTTGCCTAGGGTTCAATTTTTCAATATTTAAAAAAATGTTTTGTTACAAAGATTAGCTGTTTTTCTCTGTATTTAATGTATTACATAGATTACTTTTACCAGTGTTTCAAGTTATATATTATTGTACTTGTTTGCAAAAAAAAGATAGGGAGAGAGTGGGGTAGGGGATAGTGAGGAAATAGGTATCTGATGGGGAGAAAAAAAGGGGATCTCTGATGGGGGAAATTGCTATCCCTCCTAGATTTTTAGGGGTTCCTATGCCTATGCTTGTACTCCATGTCTCTTTATTCGTTAGACTGAACTAGATATACTGCTTCAGCCTAGTTCAAACCAACTAAAGTTCACTCAGCTACACAAAAGGGACATTTTGGAGACATGACTTAACTAAAATTATGTGACAGCAATCAGACTTGAAGATAGCTATTTATTCGAAGGTGAAGTTTCCCCACACTTATAAATATACGTTTATTTATAACATTGCTAGACTTCAATTAATAGTTATTATAGACAAGTTCTGGCATGAGTAATCTACAGTCATAGCTCTGACACCAAATTACAAGTTATTTCTACCTGGTTTTGACTTTATAATTAAGAATAGCTGTGCAAACCATGATGAATCAAATAGTATTTTTAAAAAAAAAACAATTTGTTGTGTAGACTTTTGACTGTAAAATGTGAATTTTGAACTCTTATAGGCAAGATTGTAAGCTTGCAAACAGGGCTCTCTCCACCCAATGTGTCGGTTTGTCTAAGTCTGTCAATTCTAGTCTTGTCATACCCCTTTAATATATGTATTGGAAGAAGTGCTGCATAAATTGTTGGCGCTATATAAAAGATAGTAACAATAGGCATTTGAAGTAGGTTTTTCAATAGACATAATTAAGCACCACTAGATGGCTCTGTGGTGCTCTTCATTTTCTGTTTTATATGTAACTTTGTGAAATTACTAAGACACCAAGCTTTTTGACCTGTTCTTTTAGTAATAGTCTCATAAGAGCCAAGTAAATCAGTGGTCCAGGATCATAATCATAGGAGTACAACGGTATTTAATGTTTACTAGACAATCAAAATAGAATTGTAAGGATTAGTAAATATCCCTGTGTTGTACACACTTGCAACTCTTACAAAGCATATAAATGAGAGTTAAGAGATGATATTAGTAATGAAGAATATCAGTTTAACATGTGTCATGTTCTGCCCTAAGCCAACCAGATCCATAGGAGCAGCAGCCCCTCTGCTGCATACGGTGAAGGAAAAAAATAGTTGATCCCCTGCTGATTTTGTACGTTTGCCCACTGACAGAGACATGATCAGTCTATAATTTTAATGGTAGGTTTATTTGCCAAATAACAACAACATAATCCATAATACTGCATTTCAAATAAGTTATAAATTGATTTGCATTTTGTAATAATAAGTATTTGATCCCCTATCAATCAGCAAGATGTCTGGCTCCCAGGTGTCTTTTATACAGGTAACAAGCTGAGATTAAGAGCACTCTCTTAAAGTTTGTTACCTGTATAAAAGACGCCTATCCACAGAAGCAAGCAATCATTCAGATTCCAAACTCTCCACCATGGCCAAGACCCATGGGCGTAGGAACCCCTAAAAATCTGGGGGGGATAGCATTTTTACTGGTAGGGTATACCTGACCATTTCACCAACAGGGACTTTTATGACATTGCATTATAAATACATAGACATTAATATGTAGTTGGTCCCCCTTTGCAGCTATATCAGCTTCCACTCTTCTGGGAACGATTTCCACAAGATTTTGGAGAGTTTCTGTGGGGAATTTTTGCAACCATGCCTTTATGGACCTTGTTTTGTACACTGGGGCACAGTCATGATGGAATAGAAAAGGACCGTCCCCAAAACTGTTCCCACAAAGTTAGAAGCATAGTGTTGTCCAAAATGTCTTGGTATATCACCTTCAGCTCATAAAACGTTCTACTAGATGAATGGGAGAAAATTCCCACAGAAACTCACAAAAAAAGAAAAATCTTACAACCACAGATGGACCCCACTGGACACGGCCACAGAAACTACTATGATGTACTGAAGGAACCATCTAAGACTCCTAACACGTCATGCACACAGGAACATATCCACACGCTTAAACACTTGAATAACATACACACGCATGCACACACACACACACAATGGGTTAAGCATGTGTTACAGGGAATCATTATCTTCCCTTTAAGTACGACATGCCTGCTCATACACACATATGCACTGCTCTTACGCATGCCTGCCCACAAAAACACACATATACGCTGCAATTGCCTGCAGATACACACTTGCCAGTACTCACACATATGCACTACCCTTATACACGCCTGCCCAAACATACATAAACTGCTCACACACACACACGTATGTGTACGTCTGCCCATACAGACGTACACATATGCACTGCCCATACAGACGTACACATATGCACTGCCCATACAGACGTACACATATGCACTGCCCATACAGACGTACACATATGCACTGCCCATACAGACGTACACATATGCACTGCCCATACAGACGTACACATATGCACTGCCCATACAGACGTACACATATGCACTGCCCATACAGACGTACACATATGCACTGCCCATACAGACGTACACATATACACTGCCCATTCAGACGTACACATATACACACGTATGCACATACATGCACATATACACAGCTGCCCTATGCACAAACACATATGCCTGCCCAAGTACCCATACACATGCCTCACCATATGTATATGCACACACAAATCTACCATCAGACCCCCCACCTTCGTTCTCCACATCAGACCCCCCCAAAAACCTTTGTTCTCCACATCAGACCCCCCCTCCACAACCTTTGTTCTCCACATCAGATCCCCCTCCACAACCTTTGTTCTCCACATCAGACTCCCCTCCACAACCTTTGTTCTCCACATCAGACCCCCCTTCACATCAAACCCCCCTCCACAACCTTTGTTCTCCACATCAGACCCCCCCACCTTCGTTCTCCACATCAGACCCCCCACCCACCTACCTTCGTTTTCCACATCATACCCACCTACCCACCCACCTTCGTTTTCCACATCATAACCAACCCACCCACCTTCGTTTTGCACATCATACCCACCTACCTACCTACCTTCGTTTTCCACATCATACCCACCTACCTTCGTTTTCCACATCATACCCACACACCTACCTACCTTCGTTTTCCACATCTCTTACCTTTCTCTACCTCCTTTCTGCTTTCTCTTCCTCCTTTCTGCTTTCTCTTCCTCCTTTCTGCTTTCTCTTCCAACTTTCCTTTTTGCCGCTCACAGTCTGTGCAGTGCGGCTGCGCACAGCTGTTTATGCTGAGCGCCGGGGCTGGATATAAACGTCATATCCCGTCGCCCCGGCGCTCAGTTACAGACAGCACGCTGGTGAGTGTGACCTTAATGCAGCTGCAGCCTGCAGGACTGGTTGGGGAGATCACGGATTTCCCTAACCAGTCCCGCAGGCTGCAGCTGCTGATCGGGCAGCTGTGAGCACCCTCACAGCTGCACCCGAGTGCACTCGCCTCACGTACAGCCCTGGGGGGGATTTCTATATTATCGGTCCCCCCCTTATGATTTCCTGGGGGGGATCTGTCCCCCCCCGTCCCCCCCGGTTCCTACGCCCGTGCCAAGACCAGAGAGCTGTCCCAGGGTGTTCAGGGACAAGATTGCAGACCTACAAAAGGCTGGAATTGGCTACAAGACCCTCGTTAAGCAGCTTGGTCAGAAGGTGACAACAGTTGGTGTGATTATTCGCAAATGGAACAAACACAATATGACTGTCAATCTCCCTCGGTCTGGGGCTCCATGCAAGATCTCACCTCATGGAGTTTCGATGACCATGAGAACGGTGAGGAATCACCCCAGAACTGTATTGATCGCTGATATGAAGGCTGGCTTTCTGCAGTTCTGGTCGGTTCATCCTCAGACCCTCATAATTACCCACACATGGTAAAATGGGGATACTTCTCATGAGCGGAAGCAGGTTAATAAGACTATATCTCATTATGTTGCTTTCTGTGTGGGTAATGTGGTTAAGCATGTTAAATTGGATGGGGACTATGCAGGCTTGTTCAGGTGGGATGGCGTCCTCCTTTCAGACATGGAGGTTGATATCTTGTTATTAAACATTCAGACTAATTTGGAGAAGGCTGTGGGTCTTGTGGGGGCTTCCGAGATGCAAGGGTGTTGCATTCTCTTGCCGTGGCCTCTGGTTTATTTTTTTTAATATTTGTAAAAATAGAAGATTGGGAGAGTGCTGAATAGGGGGTGCCTCAGTTAAAAAAAACTCATTGGAGAGAGGGTCAGTCACCCTGGACTTGACTCATAGCAGGTCTGGCTGGTGGTTAGGACAAGTAGGGGGTATTTAAGTTTTGCACCAAGAGCAATTACCGCTCTGTGGATAAGTAACCAGCATTCCCAACCACCTGGCCCCTGGTTTCTTCTATTTATTAGCAGAGTGGCTGTTGGTTTATATTTTTTTGCTGGCATAGTGCAAGCGTTAACATCCTGGAGGTGTGGTTTGACTCATGTGAACAAGCCTTAGGCATAAGTACAGTATACTCCTTGGGCATGTGCCCTCGTGATTCCTTTCTGAGTGGTTTGGCTGCCTGCATGTGACGTCTGTAGTCTCAACAGGTGATACCTCTGTCATGTATATACTCTCTACTTCTATACTAGGAATGTTAACATTTTTCATTATGTAATGGCTGGATATTTATGTTGAAAAAAAATGGTGAAAAAAAAAAGAAAAAAAAAGTCCTTGCAAAGTATCCAGTTTTGATCATATGTATGTACATAGCAGATTCAATCACATCAGGGTGAGCAAAACTTTGTTTGCCATCTGGTGGATACCTAAGTGACAGGTGCAAAACAGTGAATACATTTTCTAACTGCCTTAAAAGAATAATATAAATGATTTAACAAGGTACAAACGCAGAGTATGAAGCAGCCCATGGTTCCCTTATCCCTTTAATTTATATCTAAGTCACAAATCAACAAAAAAACTACTTGTCCCAGACAGTTCATTTTCCATGCATTACTGAAACGCACAGGTGGGTTCGTGTGTATACTTTACAGATAAAGCACAGAATTCATTGGCAGTTATGCACCTGTCCCCACAAAATGAAATTACTGAGGATAAACCCTGTTATACATGTATTGTTATAAAATAGAAATATGATACAAGCTGAATATGTAATTGAAACAGTTGGAGGTAAATGGTGTTCTTAATGTTTAAGAAGAAAACACAGCTGCGGTTTATGTTTTGTAGGAATGCCATTCTCAGATTAAAACACCAATTCCTTACATAAAGTGCCTTCTAAAAAATGAAACATGTAACCATTTTAAAAATAGGTTTAGTGGTTCATTGCCACCTATACAGAGAAGCAGAGGAAAGAAATCAGTACAACGGATATTCTACATGATACAAAGAAATATTTCAGCGTTTAATCAGGGATAGAGCGATAAATACAGAATTTAGTGAAAGAATTTCAGAAGTGCCTATTACTTTTACAAATGTGTTTCCATATGAAACATTTCTGCACAGTTACTTAGCTGTACCATTTTGGTTTGATATCTAGCATGCCATTGATTTTTATTCACTAAATGGAGAGCTGACAGAAGAGGTGTGCTTTCACCTCTATGGCTTCATTATACATTATAAAAAATGGCCAACCCCGGCACGTTTATCCACTGAGAAAGGCTGAGCTGGCCCTACATAAAACATAATTTAATGGGTTAGGAGACTGAGAAACAGATTATACGAGATCGAATTTGTAACAAGGGTGGCATTCCATGGCAGTGCCACATTTAAAGTCACTGAGGTTATCCAAGATCTTTCTGGGGTTGGTCCTTCATAATGTATAGTGAAGTCAAGGAGTTGGAACTGCAACTCCCTTGACAACTCTCCCTTTGAATGAATAATCTAGCGTAGATGGGAGATTAGGTTTTTTGATCCAGAACCCTGACACATGGGGCAGGGGCAATAAGACCTTGTAAGAAGAATTTACTGGTAATTTTACCATTACCTGAGCATATCCCGGCCTGAACTGAGCTAAGGAGTGTAGGTGTCCTTGTGCTAAAGTAAAAAAAAATCCTTATGTATTACTGTCTGACACATTGATATACCTGGTACCTGTTTTGACACAGAACCCTTGGTCAGTTTGAGCAATGTTTAGTTTATGATGGTTATCAGCTGAGAAGGCACTGAGAGGACGCCTCCAAAGGACCAGCGCAGCAGAGGGGGAATCACGTGAATGACCACACAATCTGAGGTTGAGCCTATACTGGAGAGTCACTGGGAACTAGCAGAGAGAGGTGAATGGTCTGTAGGGATACCAAACTCGGGGTACCAGAGGACAAGGGCCAGGCTGCTAGAAAATCAAAATCGTCAAATAGGTAAGCCAAGGTCAGGGGAGCCAGATATACAGGGATGGTCAAGACGAACAGGGTTCAACTACAAGGTAACTCTTATAAACAGAGAGAATACCAGCACAGGTGTTCACAGGAAAGCAAAACAACAGAGCACTGAACAAATTTCAGTGCTGTCTTTTAAAGTATTAGACCATGCCCCCTTGCATGGCCGATCACGCCCATTGTGTGACAGACTATGCCCCCTTGTGTGACTTCACCGAGCAACATGCCCCTGTGCAAAAAAACAAGGTTGATAAAGACATGGTTTGACAAGTTTGGTGTCGATGAACTCAAGTGGACTGCACCGAGCCCTATCCTTATCCCTATTGAATACCCTTGGGATGATTTTAAAGGTAGCCTACCTAGTGGGGGGCGGTCCACCCCGGGTGCTGCTCATCAGGGGGGTGCCATTGGCTAGGGTGCTCCCACCGCAGGACCTCTGGATGGTAAGTCCAAAACCTTTAACTACAAAGGGGGAGAGGGTGGTAGATAGTGAGAAATGAGGGAGAGGGGGTAGATAGTGAGAAGGGAGGGAGAGGGGGGTAGATTGTGAGAAGGGAGGGAGAGAGGGGTAGATAGTGTGAAGGGAGGGGGTAGATAGTGTGAAGGAAGGGAGAGGGGGTAGATAGTGAGATGGGGTAAATAGTGAGAAGGGAGGGAGAGGGCAAAGATAGTTAGAGGTGGGTAAGTAGTGTGAAGGGAGGGAGGGTGGTAGATAGAGGAGAGTGAGAGGGGGTAATAGTGAGATGGGATAGATAGTGAGAAGGGAGGGGGTAGATAGTGAGAAAGGAGTGGGAGGGGGTAGAAAGTGAGAAGGGAGGGGGAGTGGGATAGATAGTGAGAAGCAAGGGAGAGGGGGAAGATAGTGAGAAGGGGGTAGAAAAGGGGGAAAGGTATATAGTGAGAAAGGGTAGTAAGTATATTGGAATAAATAAACAGTGAAAATGAGTGTGAGAATAAATTATGTGTGGATGCATTGTGTGAATGAGTGAGAGCATGAATGAATGTGTGGATGAATTGTCTGAATGAGGGAGATAATTAATGAGTTTGTGAGAATGCATTAATGAATGTGTAAATTTGTGTGAATGAGTGAGAGAATAAATGATTGTAAGAATTTATTATGTGAATTAAAGTGTGAATTAGTGAGTGACTGTAAAGGTGTTTGTGTGTATGATAGATGTATAATTGATTTGTGGAAAGGCAAAGATTGCACAAGCAGGATGTTTGAGCCTTGGGGACCAAGGTGACACAGGAGGGTGTTTATGGGACAAAGATGGCACAGGCCGGGCTGTTTGGGGACAAAGTTGACTCATGCTGGGCTGTTCTATGTGGCAGTGTGGACACCAGGACTGGCTTTGGGTTGTGCAACCTATCATCTATGCCTGTAGTTTTATCTCTTGCTATGTTTCCATACATTATTATTGTATACCTGCAAATACGGGATTTGTATGTCTGATTCTATGCCTCTAGTGCTGAGTTCACATGTGAACAGTAATAATAACAATATCAATATATATATATATATATATATATATATATATATATATATGTGATTGCTAACAGCAATCACACTCCTATCATGCCCAGGCAACCAGTACATGCTAGAACCTGGACATGATAGGAGTGTGATTGCTGTTAGCAATCACACTCCTATCATGCCAAGTCAGCTAGTAAATGCTGGAATCTATCCCCGGTAGAGGGGTGTCCTGTCTTGAATCCCCGCTAGAGGGGTGTCCTGTCTTGAATCCCCAGTAGAGGGGCTTCCTGTCCTGTTCATGTGGGATCTTGAGTATGCCTTGTCGTGTTCCCAGTTGTGCCCTGTATTATGTATATCTTGTCTGGTTATGTTTCTTGTTTGGTCTCCCTGTCCCGTGCTTGTTATGTTTCTGCTATATACTCTGCTTAGCTTTCCTACTTCCAGCCTGCAGCATCCTGCACATGATTCAGTGCTATGTCTCATGCCTGCTCCAGGGTACCTGCAGGATATCTCCAAGTTCTGCTGTGTTCTGTCATCATCCATTGCTATGTCAGGGCGCTGGTATATGGCTGCACAACGCTAGATGCCCACTGGGAGAGTGCTGTCATCCTGCACCAGTCCCTCTCCAACTCCGCTACTGCACCATAACTCCTGAACACCATCTTTGGGCGCTCTGGGTCATTACAGTCATCTGCATGGACCCAGTTCCTGATAGTCCCCTTCCAAGTTGACTCATAACATTTCCAGTTGACTGAAACTTCTTAATTATTGTCCTGATGCCCATGGAGTCTGAATAGAATGGAGGGGGCCTTAACAGGGATGCAGAGCAGGGCTAGGTCAGGGGGTCAAAGAAAGTTCAGCGGGGAGGAGGAAGTGGGGGGTAAATAAGGTTGGGGCATAAGGGGGTTCTGGGCTTTTTGTTGGGGCAGCTTACCCGGTGTGTTTGTCCCAACCTCCCTCCCTTTATTTTGTGATGTTTCCTGTTATTATGGTGATCTTGTTAACTAATTTGTCTTTGCTTTGTTTTAGGATTTTGTCACATCCGGGGGACGGTAGCTTGCCAGGTTGCCGGGGTGTGTGGTTATTGCCACTGGTGTTGAAGTGTCGGTGGGAGGTTCCTGGCTGGGCATGTTGCTGGAACCTCGGGTGGGGGAGGGGCATCATGGGATGCCCTCCCATAAGGTGATGCTTACGGTTCAGTCCTAGAAACCATGCAACTTGTCTGTGCCTTCTTTGACACCACCCCTATCACACATGTAAACACACTTACAAAAATTACACCCAGTTCTGAAGGCAAAAGGGGGTCCAACCCAGTACTAGCAAGGTGACCCTAATAAGGTGGCCACTGAGTGTGTGTGTGTGTGTGTATATATATGAAAAAGGAGAACCGAAACGGCGTAGGGGAAGTGGTGGACAATATGGGTAAGGAGCATATTGCTCTTAGAACAGTATTTATATCATTGTATTGAACTGTATACTTTGCATTGATGTCGTTAGTGCTTTATATATTTATCAAGTGAAGAGGTGCACTCCATAGTGAGTATTATTAATTATGCACTTTTTGATGGTCATATATTTGATAGATGCACTCTATATAGAGTAATATTCAATCACAACCAAATGACTTAGCACTTCATGATTCTTATGTTGATTTATATGCACTTGAGACACTTTATACAACATATAGCCATATTTCCTCCATGTGCTCTGATTTTCTTCTTTAAACCTCTGTTGTCTATATAATGAAATACTTTATATATGTTTTTTACTAATAAATTTTTGTACAATAATAAAATAATATATTTTATATAAGGGCTTTTGTAGAACTCTTTTCTTGCTCAGTGTACACATTTACACATATACATACATCCTGGCCACCCCTACTTACCTCTCACCGCTCAAGCACCACCTTTATCTCTGGCTGCTCACACACTGAGCACGTGGTCCTGATACGGTCCTGTCTGCCCATGGAGGTTCAAAATACCGTATTTGCTCGATTATAAGACGACCCTGATTATAAGACGACCCCCCAAAATCTGAATATTAACTTAGGAAAAAAAGAAAAAGCCTGAATATAAGACGACCCTAAAGGAAAAAAGTTTTACCAGTAAATGTTAATTCATGTAAACTATTTTTTTTAATAAAAGCTATGATTGAGAAAAATATATTTTTTTTGTTTTTATTTCTTGTATTTTCCAACCTGTCCCCCAGTTACGCACATCTGCCCCCAGGCTTGCCACACCAATATGGCACTGTGGCCCATGATATGCCTTTTAACCCTCTATATGCCACTGTGCCCCATGGTATGCCTTTTGACCCCCTATGTGCCACTCTGCCTCCAGAAATGCCTTATACCCCTATATCCCATTCTGGCATTTAGGGGGTTAAAATGCATATTATGGGGCAGAGTGGCATATAGGGAGGTATAAGGCATTCCAGGAGGCAGAGTGGCATTAAGGGAGTTAAAAGGCATTATATAGAGCACTCTGCCTCCAGAAATGCCTTATACCCCTATATGCCACTCTGGCATTTAGGGGGTTAAAAGGCATATTATGGGGCAGAGTGGCATATAGGGAGGTATAAGGCATTTCAGGAGGCAGAGTGCACTATTAAATGCCCCCTTAACGCCACTCTGCCTCCTGAAATGCCTTATACCTCCCTATATGCCACTCTGCCCCATAATATGCCTTTTAACCCCCTAAGTGCCAGAGTGGCATATAGGGGTGTAAGGCATTCCAGAAATGCCACACACACACACACACACACACACACACACACACACACTTACTTACTTACTTACCGGTGCTTCCAATTTCCTGCTGTATTGCCGGGGCAGCGGGTTGACGTCTCATTCCGCGGCAGCCGGAAGGAGGTGGAGTTGGCAGCGGGGGTTTGTATGCGTCCGTCGCAAATACCTTCCCCGGCTGTCACAGATCAGGAACTCTGGAACTCTGATCTCTGACAGTCGGGGAAGGTATTTGCGACGGACGCATACAAACCCCCGCTGCCAACTTCACCTCCGGAAGCACCGGTAAGTGTGTGTGTGTGTGGGGGGGGGGGGTGTCGACGACAGGAGGATCCAGGTCCCCTGCAGCGGTGCGGGGGATCTGGATCTTAGTCTCCTAATCAGACCTCTATTTGAGGTCTGATTAGAAGACGACCCCGATTATAAGACGAGGGGTATTTTTCAGAGCATTTGCTCTGAAAAAAACCTCGTCTTATAATCGAGCAAATACGGTAGTTTAGGAAGGGCCCTTCTGACCTGGAACATTGTGGTCCAGGTCGGAAGGGTTCTTTCTAAACTATTTTGAATCGGTACAAGGAGAACGAGAAGAACAAGGGGTCGCGGGGCCTGTAGTTAATCCAGGAATGAATGGGCTCGAGGTAGCTGCTCCTTTTGACCTCCTTGCCTTAACTTTGCATTATGGTTTTATTCATGAAGCCAGAAGCTGGCTAGTTAGTTGACGCTGTCTAACTCCTTACATTAACCATGAATAATGAAAGGCCGACCCAGTGGTTGTTGGGGCACTGTCCTAGGCCAGCCACTCACCACTACTTACCTCTGCGGCCACTGCTCATGTAAAACTGAACATTGATTTATACACCATAGCTTTTATTTGTTTTTTTTTGTTGTTGTTTTTTTGTAACTTCACTTATAGATTTGTTTGATTACTACTTATTTGAGGGATTTCATTGGGACCTCACATCTCATTGGCTAAAATGGTTGTTCTACTGAACATGTGCACAAAGAATGCTGTGGTATTCTCCCTGCTTCTTGTACAGGCACCTGGGGAGGAGCTAAATGAGACAGAGGAATATTGCATGTGGGAAAAAGCAAAATATGCAAAATATACCCCAAAATGCATTTAACTTGAAAATATAGCCGGGGGGTGCAATCTCGCAAAATGCATGACATAGCTGAATTTAGCAGCATAAAACCAAATGGCTATAGTCAACTGGGGTCAAAATTCAGTATTCACACTGAATACATACATTTATCTGGTATTCATTAGTTTATAAAAGATAAATTAATTTGTGGGAATAATTTGTGTCTGATTCACCTGATTTGGCTGAACATGATGTTCTTTATCTCCTGAATATACATTGTCTATTTATTTTGTTACTGTAAATATAACAGGATACACTCATTCCAGATCTCTGTTGGTGTCTAAGAATGCATTCACCGCCAAATTGTTTGCTAGTTCATGAGCAGAAACATTCCAGCAGCATAATTTGCCTTCAAGAAAATCAATAGCCTCATATCTTGAAGAATTTCTACAATCAATATCAAATACCAGCAGCCACAGCTGGAAATAATCTCCATGCTGGTTATCACTGGTGTATGCTAGGAACAATGCAAGGATGATTTTAGCCTTCTATTAGTTCTGGGTCTATTGCAAGTGTGGGTGGCTATTGGGAACAATATTAGAGACCCTAATATACCACACTATGAAGGTTAGGTATTAAAGTGTACCTATCACAACAGAGTCATGTGCATTTTTATATCAAAGATATATATTTTGCAAGCAAAAATGGGCTAAAAACAATTTGAACAGATTTTTGGCCCTTTTTAGAAAAAAAAAATGTTTTAGAAGAAGGATGAGAGAGAGAGTGAATGAGTGTGAGTAAAAGGGTCCTGAAATTCTGAGCATGTTGCTTCATCTTCATCCACTTTGTGGGGGGGGGGGTCTGGCCTTGTTTTTGTGGATTCATATGAATCGCCGAATTTGCTAAATATTCAGAAAATTTGCAATTCGTACTAATCCAAATAACATAATTCTATTGTATACTAATAGCGTTAGCCAATGTGTGTAATTTTAACAGTTGCCTCATTTGCTGATAGAACGCTTAAACACTGTAAGAAAATGTACATGAAATTTTGCAGACAAAATGTATTATTTCTTTAAGTACAGGAATTAATTTGCTGATAGACATAATAAGAGTAAGTCCTATCAGGAGTTTTAATTTAAATTACAAAGTGTTATTCTCCTTTCTATAAATTTACAGTGATAAAGATATTGGAAGCAATGAAATGGTCATTGGAGCTTATTCAGATATTAGGGACTTATTTGGTTTTGTATACAAGATAAAGGGGTTTTAACTAACTAATGAAAGCTGAAAAAAATACAGAATAGAAGTTTATTATTATATTTTTTTTTACACATTGCTGTACTATATAAATGTATGTCTCATTCTTCTGAGTTAACCGCATTGGATGCATCATACATGGGATTTCAGAACAAGAATATTTGTTTCTTGAATAGTGAGTTATGGAGATAACATTGATATTTTAAACATCTCAACAAGCCTGGCGGAATATTGTTCATCATATGAAGATCATGGTATCTGTTGAAAAAAGATACACTTTTGCTAACAGCATTTATCGATTGGCAGGGCTATAGGAAAGTAAAGCACATAGTACAAAGCACTTAGTCTTAAATGGCAGGATAATAATGTTACTCTCTGAGCTAGCTTGTAAAACCAGAGAAAATTAATATATACTATATGTTCTTTAATTTGCCAGACTGTATATATTTATGCCATGTCACAACCAGTATTCACCTGAAAATCCAATTACTGTGATTCATGAAAAGACTAATCATTGGGTCTAGTTTTTTTTATTAATCCTTCTTTGATATCGCACTGTTAAGTATTATCCCAAAGATTAGACCATAAGAAAATTATATAAATAGATTTACTGAAAATAAACACTTAGGCAGGATCTCTTTGCATAAGCGCATATGGGCAAAATAATTTGGGCAGCTTTTGTGCAAACGTGGAAGATTTCCTCCATCAGGGATAAAACTAAGATGTTCCAGTCAACTGAAAATGTTATCAATTAACCTGGAAGAGGACACATGTCTATATTTTCTCAATGCACTGTGAAGAGCATGATTTGAGTGGCCACACAGTGACCTGTGTTGTGTTTGCAATTGTATAGTACCTTATCCACTACGTCCCAGAATATCACTGTTGATACTTTTGAAGCATTGTGATGGTACGAGATCTCAGTTAAAAAACCCTGGTTCCCAAAGCCAAGATGCACTGAAAGAATCTAAAACCCATGCCTAGTTTCCCTAAAATTAAATGGGTTGCTAATCAGGGGTAAATAAAAACTCATCACCACATTACTGGCCTGGAGTAGCTGTTTGCTAGTGGGCGGGTGTCCAGTAGTGCTTGCCATGTACCTTTATTGCAGCAAATTCTTCCTTCAGTGTGCTGGATACACATGGAATCACACTGCAAACGTTTAGAGTGTAGCATGTGGCTGGCCACTAGTCCCACAGTGCCATGATCAATGTTCACCCCAATGAAGCCAATACATTCTCAGGCCCCTTACTGCCCAAGTACTTTTAGAAATGTTTCCATAATACACAAAAGAATTCAAAAATGAAACAAAACATTTACAAGAGGTATACAAAATGTGCACTGATATAAAAGAAAAACTAATTTTACTAAGAAATAGCATTTTCTACCATAAGGATATTTGATGCCACTTCTGATTTTATTGATGTATTAATGACATGTTTCTATACAGTAAAGTCAGCTGCGAGTTTCCTTCTCCTTGTGCACATAAATAAGTCTAAGGAACCTATCAAGGAGAATCGAGATGCCAGGTGATATATGATTGATGAAGGCTGCAGAGTCACAGCTAGACAGGAAGAACAAATGACCAAGGGCATGTAAGCAACAAGGTTTCACTTGATGGAACCTCTGGCATCTTAAACACATGACAGTAATGCACGCACGCATTCCCAGAAAGTACATCAATAAGGTTTCTCTGTGTTATACACAAGATCAAGCAAGTCTGTTTACTGGTAAATTAGAGGTAAGGATTATTCAACATTTGACAACATAGTACCATAATACAAATGCACTTTTAAAAAGGTTAATGTTCCGTGAAATATCAGGTTGCATGCTGATCTAACCAAATACAATTTAAGATTACCTGTCTCCCAAAAAATATTTTCAAAAACAAAACATAACCACTTATTTATTTTAAACATGTTTTAATACATTTCAAGCCCGACTTTGACTAAATTATGAAACTGATATGGCTTCTGCAATTCTCATCCCTTTTTAGGGAGATATAGCACTACGTCAGTGAATTGAGTTGTATGAGCAACACAAGCTTTCAGGACTTCAGAGGTCTCTACCTTAGATGGAATGAAGAAAAGAGCTCTGGCACTCTTATTTACTGGTACCCTTATTTAAATTTTTTTTAAAATATATGCCATAAAATGATTATAAATACATTTATTATTACTTTATTATATTATAAATTAAGCATATTTTTTAAAATACCACAACTTATGTACAAGTTGGGAAACTCCAAACTGCTGGGCTAAGCATGAAACCGTAGTATGTGAAACCTTTGGAAACAGATAATACAAAGTGTGCTATATAATATAAAGGTTCATATTGCCTGCATAGCAAACACACTGAATGCTCATAAGTAGGGAGCTGACAATTAGTTCACCAACTAATGGAACTCAGGGGTAAAACCTCACTTTCTCTTACCATGGAAAAAATCCATGACAAATTGAGATATTAGCATAATGTAAAATAAAGGTGATTCCTAGAAAAAAAAATCAAACTTCTACATATATATTTGCCTTACGCTATATTATTGTACAAGCACAAACTCCTTATTTCAGACTATGGTACAGCCGAATTGCAGAGTAATAGAGCAAAGATAAGTCTTACTTGGAACATGATCTTCTTGACAAAACACTCTGGAAATGATATGCAACCCACAGGTAGTCCAGGAAAAGTGTGGGTGCAAAATGATGTAGTGGTTCTGCAAGATGGAGAAGCAGATCATTTTAAACAAGGGTTAGTGCGAAATCGATGTAGAAGGGTACGATCTCTAGTGGATACTGTCGATTGGTCACGACAGGCATCTGTGGTTCAGGAATAAGTAGACAAGCCAAAGCGCCAAGGATCCAGAAAGAAACAGGCGAGAGTAGGAGACAAGAGTGCTGAGTGGCACTAGCATAATAACTGAGCACTGGGACTTCCCAGGAGATTGGCCACATATGAGTGATGTGGCTCCAGCTATCAGGGCCTCCTCAGGACAGATTGCTATATATTGCTTGGTAGCTCTCAGCTGTTTGACAGGTGTAGGCTTAGTCAGTGTATGAATGGGAGGCCATGATGCCACTGCTGAGGAGGTAAGCAGCCTTGTTACCCTTGCACTTGCAGAAGGGACAGCACAGGAAATCAATCAATGAGCATACTAAGTGTTAGAGACAATATTATAAGATGATCTACTGTCCCCACTGAAAATCCAGGAACCAATTTCAATACTGTAATACTCTTTTAATCCTAATTTGCCAAACTTTTAAAAACCTTTCTGAATATTAAATTACTTCATTTTTATTTATTTGACCTAAAACATTGTATCCTTAAATTCTCTGTAATTATTATCCATGTCACCTGTATATGTGATGTGAAGCGGAAAAGGGCCCAGAGCAAAACATTTTAAACTAAAATGTAAAAGGACTGATAAAGGAGAACTTCAGATATAGGAAAACATTTTAAATCGAAATATAATGCCTAAGGAATATTATTTGGGTGGTAACAATAAAGATTACTTCATAAGTACTAGGAGCCAAGAGCGAAATGAGTAGGCCGGGATGGGCCTCTCTATTAATACTCAACCATGGTGTACCGCAAGTTGAGGTCTAATATAGACATTTGCTTTCAAGATAAAGACAAAGAGAAATAAGATAAATTGTTTGAAAGCAAGTAGAGAGCTACCAGTTATGACTACCCCTGGACTAACACTTGGGAGTTAACTTTTTTTTACTTCTAAGATATTTGAACAAAATCATTTTAACATTAGCTGTGGTAGAGCTCATTATAATACCGCACAAGAAAGGCACACATCTAGTCCTCTACTCTCGATTCCTTCGCTTTGAAAACGCATGCTGAGATGGGTCATGTTCTAAGCAAATTGGATAGAATATGAGTGCAAAATCATTATCAATAAATACTTTAAAACCACTGAACCATTTTAAAAACATATAAACCATTTTACACTCTTAAATTGATTAATGTTTAACACTCAGTGACAGTTCCTATATGTACGGTTGTTCGGTAATGCCACGTTAACATTTAGGCTCTGCCTCTGTCATGTCATATTTTACAAGTTTTTCATACATTTGTACAATTACCATTTTTTGAATGCATTGGGAGTAAGTTAGATTGCATAAAAAAAATAAAAAAAAAACCTTATGTACAGGACCATTTTTTTTTTAAATTAAGTAAAATATTGAAAAATGCCTTCATTTTAGCAGAGTATCATATAAAGAAACATTTTTGATCATACTCAATATGTTACTTTATGAATAGTTTTCAATGAAGAACTTTAAGAAACATCCAGAGAATGAAACATGTGTTTTTTTTGTAATATAGGAAGAACCAAATACACAAAAATATATTTTAGAAAAAAAATTGCATTTAATAGTAAAATTTTTTCCTTGCATTTGGATCAATGCAGTTCCCATAGCCAGCAATGCTGTTGGACGAGAAGGCATGGCACTCAATCTCTGTTCCAGTTTATCCCAAAGTTGTTCAATGTGGTTGAGGTCATGGCTCTGTGGGGGCCAGTCAAGTTCTTCTGCACCAAACTCATCCATCCATGTCTTTATGGACCTTGCTTTGTGCAGTGGGACTACCTGGAATATCTAGCAGGGATGAAATTTCACAAACCGACTCATTACAAAGGTGGCATCCTATCATAGTACCACTCTTGAATTTACTGAGCTCTTCAGAATGATCCATTTTTTTCACAAATGTTTGTAATTGCAGACTGCATGGCTAGGTGCTTGATTTTATACACCTGTTGCAATGGGCCTGATTGTGTCCGAATACCTTTGTCTATATGGCATAGATATATTGCATACGTTGACCAAGCAGGGTATTCCTTATTATATGTTGGTGAACAAGGGAAAACAAACATGATCTTTTTTTTTTTTAATTTTTTCAACTCTTTTTTTAATTGAAAGAATAAATGTGCTATAAATTGACCATAAGTACATAGGCAATACGTATACATGCCAAACAAGGTGCGTATTGCATAAAGATACACACAGATTAAACCACAGAACAATCACAAACATGATGTAATCTTAAACTGCGTTATTTTTCATTATTGTCATGCAATTATGTAAAACCATCAACCAGGGATGTTTTTATTCCAAATTTATACAGGAGTAAATGGCCACAGAAGGATACATTTGAAGCACTGGTTAAATGCTTGGTAAGAGTTTTACCAAGACTCTTCTATGACATGACCTATGACATCATGATAGCTATTAGTGTCATGAACTAAGGTATTTGGAAGTATAATGTGTATCATTTACACAGATTCATTTATAAACTTCACTTGTTATATACATATTATTGTGACTTAAACACCGTGGTACACTTATCCATCATTTTGAGCACCTAGAAAGAAAGCCATGAGGGGGAAGAAAAAGAAACAGAGGGGCCTTCCTAAACAAGGGTATATGGAAGTTCCTGCTCTTGGTTTCTTTCCTCCTCAATCTCCTAATAGATTGTAAGCTCCTAAGAATAGGGCTTCATTCTCTTGTACTGGCTCTATGAAAAAAATAAGTAACCTGCGCCATTAACAGAAAAAGAAGACCGTGTCTCTTTTAGATGGAGAATATTAATCTAAAAGCATTTTATCAGCTCACTTTCTTAGGGTCAAAATCATGAATTCTTCATGAAAGATTTTCATAAAGCTCACAAGGAAGATAACTCCATAACTTTTAGAACTGAACACTTATAATGAAGTTATTAAAACTACTCTCAGTTAGAAGGTCAGACAGTAGTTCGTCTCAGCAGCCTGTAGTACAAAGCGGTGTATATTCAATGTCCTTCAAATCCCCATATTTCTAGACATTCATGCGTCAGTGGGAAGTTTTGGATATTGATTTTAGATTTTTTTTTGGTTATGTGACTTAAAAATGACATACTTAACAATGCCCTAATATATTAATGAATAGGTCAGAAGACATTTTATTTCCATGCAGAAAAAGGTCTAAAACGTTGAAACACATATACTACATTTCAGCATTATGGGCTTCTTTGTAAAACTTCAACATATGATCTGGTGCTGTGAGCAGAGCAATCATACAAATCATTGGTGACATTACAGGTTTTACACAAATCTATAAGAGACTCATGAAGCAACATGATGCAATGTACAGGTTTTAAACAATGACATACATACAAAATAAAAAAAAAGATTAAAACATTTTAAATAAAAAATAAAACAGTATTTCATTTTTTTCCAAATGGGAATGCACTGATCATTTCTAATGTCCTGCTTAAATTAAATCTAGTGCTGGTTAAGCTTCAAGTCTTAGGAGAGAGAATATGTATGTTTGTCATCTGAAGGTATAGTTGATCCTTCTAAAGAAGAAATGTGAGGCATTCCACTATCAATAGTTTATATTAAATGAACTAGTGTAGAAAAAGCTGATCCTACAGCCAAACCTACACTTAAAAAAAAGGACATCATAATGGCCGTGCCCTCGGACAGCTCCTTTGGAACTATTTTGGGACCGTACACCATCGCTAATGTTCCGAGGTAACCATTGCTTAGACCAAGAAGTGCGATGAACACAACAGGATAGACATCACTTTGAAAGAGTACAGTGTAAATGTGTTTTCGAGGCTGATAATTACAGAACATAAACAGGGGGATAAATATGCTTCTGAGCAAAACAAGCATAGGCAATAGCTTGCTTTTTGGTCCAGGGATCTGAATCCATGTTGTGATCTGCCGTCCACTCCAATCAGCAAAGTTATATACAAGGAAGCATGTTAGTGGGGTGAACAATTTATTGGTCCAGACACTACCTGAACTTTTGTCCACAGATTCAATGCCAGCAGATATAGCTGGAAAAATAATAATGCTTATAAAAAATGTATAAAACAAACATGCAGCAAGCACTGAAACCTTCTGAAGGATTGGAAATATTGGAGGAGAGTTCTTGTTTGATGTGGATATGGAAACATCATCTGCTTGGGTAGTACTCTCAGGTAAAACGTTAGGTATTCGTTCAGCAATATTCATATAGTAACTGGGGGGTGGAAAAGAAAAGAGTATTTTAGAAATATATATGTAAAGCACACGAGTTTGTGAACTAAGAAACTGAATACAAAAACTGACGTAATCTAATATACATACAAAGGTTTGGCGTCACTTAGGTGTATTTAAGGAAACTTCAAGCTGTACATAATTGCAAAAGGGTTTTCTAATGATCGATTCTCCTTTTAAACTTAAACTTGGATTAGCTAACACGACGTGCCATTGGAACACAAGAGTGATGGTTGCTGATAAGGGACCTCTATACGCCTATGAAGACATTCCATTAAAAGTCAGCCTATTCGAGTTACAATAGTCATTTACAACATTAATAATGTCTACACTTGATATCTGATCCATTTGATGTTATTTTAATGGAGAAAATAGGCTTTTCTTTCCAAACCTATGGCATGTCTAAGTGACCACAATTTTTGGAACAAAAGTGTATGTTTTTATTATGAACAAAGCTGTTGCTTGGCACAGGCAAAGAGTGGGCTCATGCAAAGCTGCGGTGTAGTACAAACAACTACAAAATATACATTTGCTAGAGATTTCACTACGGCAATAAGGCCATATTGTGTGATTAAATAGTATTTGTTGGGTATGCACTGATTACTTGTTTTAGATATATATATATATATATATATATATATCTATTATAAAACAGTTGAGGTATAGCATAAAGATCACTTAAAATTATCACCAGTTCCACTTTCATAAGTTTCCAGTTTCCGAAGACCCATGTGTTTCTTTATAATAGAAATTGTTTGATTATTTTACACTAAAGCCCTGCTGAGTTTGTGTTGCAGTCTGAGCTAAGGAAAGAGCAAACATAATTGAGTCTAAATTCTTATTCTTCTTTTAGCTTTCTACACTTTCTTTGTAAATATTTTGTCTTTGCAGTCTCCAGATTGTGTTTAACCTGCTAAAGAGTCCCAAATAAGACATAGGCTTCAGAAAATAAAATTTCAAGTTTGGAAAAGGGTATGGGGATGTTCCAGATTTGCCTGTAACTTCCAAAACTCATAAAAAAACACACATGGGGTATTTCTGTAATCTAGAGAAGCATCTGAATACATTTTGGCGGTTTTTCTGCAGTTACGCGTAATCTTTGCAAACAATCCTGAGAAACCTGAGAAAAGCAACAAAAATTAACGTTACAGCTCCCTTTTTGCCGGGGATTGGTGACAAACTGGTTGCATGATACGTGTTGAAATGCTCATAGTGAAATACCCTGGGTTGTCTTCTCTCCAAAAATATTTTGGCCAACTCAACTGGTTTAGGACCATTTTCATAGTAAAATATATTGGACTACATCTAAAAATGGTATCAAAAGAGAGCTCTATATGTCCCTGAAAAAATCCTCACAAAATTAGGTAAAGTGACAGAAAATCCCATCCAAATTTATCAACTCAGGTGTCCTGATTTTAGAAATAACTCATTTATAAAGAATTTCCATACTTTCCCAGCCGTAGAATTTTTACATTAGGTATGATGGGATTGCAACTCTAATTTTAAACAAATAAACCAAAAATACCCACAAAAGTATATATTTCTGTAAAGCAGGCTATCCTATCAGGGGTATTTGGGCACTCTTCATGCAGTGCAGTTATTTCCTGCACTTTTTTTTACCAACACCTCTTAGTATTTTTTAGGATTCTTATGATTTTTTGCACAGGGTATGATATATGGCAGAGAAATCCAGCCTAAAGTGTTCAGCTGCATCTCCTGATTTGTGGTTTTCTGGATATTACAGGGCACAAGTTGGACCATGTGCGGTTTAGATGACACATTTTGCTTTAGTGGGCCGATGTCTCATTTGGGCCTGTTTAGCACCCCCATAATTCTAAATACCCCCATAAAAGTATATATTACTGTAAAGCAGACAACCCAGAGTATCTCATCAGGGGCATTTGGACAACAACCCAGAGTATCTCATCAGGGGCATTTGGACATTTTTCATGCAACCATCTGGACACCAATCACTTCCAGTTGCCTGTAGCAATAATTTCCTGCTTTTTTCAGCAACACCTCTGTGTTGCTTAGATTCTTTGCACAGGGTATGCGTTACGGCAGAGACACCCAGCCAAAATTGTTTAGCTGCATCTCCTGATTACAGAAAACCCCTACATCCTTATTTTTTTCTTCTAGAGGGCCATATCCATCTCTTACATAAAATACCTTATAGGGTAGTTTGTTTCATATGTATGGCTTAAGAGTTTTTTCTTTTGTTTATAATAATTTATTTTATATTTTATTTTTTGCAGTATGGTTAGATGCCTTCTTTATTTATAGTATTATTTTAGTGATTTTTTATTGTTATAAAAATCACTAACACTTTTTTTTTTGTTTTGTTTTGTTTATTTTTTTTCAGCTTGTGAGAACATGGTTTCTCACTCTCCTCTCTGTGATCTCCATGAAAGTCTCCATAGAGTAGGGGGAGCAATTGGATATCCCAGATACCTAGACAGACCCTGCAGGGGATATCCTGTCCTCTGATGACCGTCCGGGTGACGTCAGCAATCTAAAGGCTTCCCAGCGCAACCAAAGACATACGTGTGGCCACTAGCTAGATACACTCGCTACATGTCCAGCAAATTGCTTGATATGCCAGATTCACCCTGATTGTAATAGTGCTACTAAATCTGCTGGTGCTATATAAATAATAATAACAATGATAATAATAGTAATAATGTTATTACCTAGAGTATTCCATTTTGGGAAGAATCAGGTACACAATAATACATATGAGAATAAAACCATCTGCGGTGAGAAAATAAGCAAATGCGCTGACTGTGACGTTAGATGCTACTGAAAGGTCTGCTATGGCTGCCAATGCACTAATTGTGCCACCCATTGCCTGACCTGTAAAAACAAAACAGAAAAAATGTGGTTAAAGGAGAGCCACCCCTTCTCAGCTTTTAACATGTAAACTAACTTATTAAAAACATTCTATATTTTGTGTTTCTTTTTCTTCTTAAGGGACAAAATTTAACACACATAAGGTAACATAATATAAATTGAGGAATAACCCAATGGGAGGAATAATCCAAATCCTAACAACATGACGTTAAGATGGCTGCTTTCAGTATCCACATTCTGCGTTTTTTTCTTATATATACAAGGGTACCGAAATATAGTGAATTTACAAGAGAACCGAAATATAGTGAATTCCAATCCGTGAATTCCAAACCATACCTGGTCATGCTACATAAGGCAGAATGAGATGCTTTGCTATGTGATGTGAACATGTGGCTAAGCAAGCATTAGAGTTGAAAATATAATCACAGCCCGAAAATGACCTTGAAAGAACCCAGTGCACATAGCAGTACTTTTAATTAAGGTTTGGTGCGGTGAAGCAACACTTAATTATGGGACTCTGAGAAGAAGAAGCCGTGGCTGACGATTAATACAGTTATAGATGCTAACCATTTCAATAATGTCCTCGGCAAAGGAGCAAGAAAATACATGATTATAGGGGAGTTATTACTAAACTGCAATGCCTGTTAACGCTAATGGGTGATTACCAAAATGAAGCATAATAGACACTAGCAGTTATGATAGTTAGGGTAATTAGTTAAAACACATAGAGCTGTAATTTTCAGTTAGAATGTGGAAGGACGAAAATAAAGGTGTCACAACCGTGAGTAACATTAATTCATTCCTTGTAGCATTTTAATCTACAGTATGAACACAGAATGTATGTGGGGTGAGTACATTTGATATAATCATAGTGAATCAACAAAAATACACAGTCACATCCACAAAGAAACCTATTGAAAAAATAACACTGAGAAACGTGGAAACAGAAACTCTATACCTTCCAGCTGAGCTAGCTAATTAAACGGATCTCAAAATGTACACATTTAGGTACGCACATGGAACCTTGAGGTTTTTGGTCATTCAAGCTTTTACTGAATAAATCCTGATAATGAACAGACTAGCCCGTTTCATTTCCCTGTGACATCATCATATGCAAATTAGTTCATCATTGTGATAGTTTGGGAATCACACTATGAATCACTATTAAAAGAACAATTAACAATTAGGATGTACGTGTATCTGAAAAAGTTATCAAAAACTTGTTAACCTAATCTAGGCTTACAAAAGCAATTTTTCAGTTTTACAAAATGCTTCAACATCAGACATGTAGATGGCTCTAAATATTACATTTGCAAAGTTTAACAATTTCAACAATGTAACGTGTAACAGTCTACAATGGGTATTAAATGGTTAAACTGATCTTCTCATCTTCTCTCCCACTTAATCAAACATCATTTGGCATGCTTCAGGATTTGCTCATACTTTTGTATTCCCCAGCCTGTGATTGTTAATGACAGCCCCGAGAATTAGATTTCTCTTTGCCTGTCACTGGAGTTAATTATAACTAATTAGACCTAATTCTGTTGTAAGCAAAAAAAAAAATAAGTGCTTAGAACCATAGGAAAGGAGCTGATGCAGACTCAGAGGAGGAATAATTAATAAGTGTAATATTTATTGCAGAAACAACAGCAAGCTATAACAGAGATTTGTTTAGGTTTTTAATTTATTTAGGGAGGTAACAGTGTTTACAGTTCTACTGCACACATTAGGAATGCACTATAGGTGGCAAGAGAAAAGCAAGTTTGGAACTAACAGATTTAGAGGCACTTGACAGATCATACCAATAGACTAATAATCACAATGTGCTGGAATGATCATATTCACCTTTTAGAAACATCCAATAATGCTTTTCATTGACTGCAGACATAGGTTGACACTGTGGGCTTACGGCAAGCGGGCTCAAATGTTGAACTAGGATTGTTAATTTTTTATTAAGATCAAGAGCATATGCACTGGTAAGCCACCAGTTTCAATGCTCTGGGCTTGTTTATTTTTTAATTAAAAATAAGGACACCAGCAGGTACCAAACATTAAAAAAAAATTTTGTCCCCCAGCACTAGCTGTATAGCTTATCTACTTGCCGACCACCTACCAATCAACACAGGCCATTTCTTGGGCCCCAAAAGTTGGTATGTTATCTTAACTCAAAGCTTAAAGCCCAGGATCTAGGTTGAGCCTGCATTATACAGCCCATAAGTGGCCACAATCAATTCTCCGAAAAATCTGGAGTGGACTTTACAGTGTGTAGACACTGACATAGGGATTGGGAACCAGACCATTTTGCCCCATTATCGGCTGTCCACAGTTAGATCTGGGTGCGTTGATTTACAGTGAAACCTAGTAAAGTTTTGATTCCAGGCTGAAGATTACTTTTATGATTAATAAAATCATGGAAGATTACTAGGCTTATATTCATGTCAATACAGTACTTGTTTTAGTGGTGTTTACGTTTCTACTGTGTTGAAAGCAAAGCGATGCTGTTGTGCTTTATGGCCAAGATACACAGCTCATTTATTTTTATGAACTGTCCTGGATAAGTATTGTTTTACAAGACCATTATGGCTGTAGAGGCTCTGACAGACTTGGTAAATTTATTGAGAACGGATACAGCAGTCAAAAACAAGGTATTTTATATAGATGAGCAGATTTATGATGAAAAACTATTACAATGTATCACTTCAATGTATTTGTTTCAGATGTTACTGAACTCACTTGTCTACTGGTCTTTATGTGGATTGTTTGTTTTGTTTCATAAATGTACCATTTTGCACAATTTTTTTTAAAACAGATTTTCTACTAGATATTGGTGATGAAGACAATGTGCAGTAATGTCATAACCAAGATTCTTTAGGAAAAGTATTTTTATTGAATATTTGTAGACTTAAGTATAGATTTTTTGTAAACATGTACTGAATATTGATAATAACACAAAATCTTCTTTTATAAAAAAAAAAAATATGGTACAATAAATTCCATTTTACTGGTCAAAATAATAATAATAAAAAAACTATATATTTCCTGAAAGCTCACATGAAGGGCAAGGCCCTCCACATAGGGCAGCATTTCCAGCACCTAAAGGTTGCTGATCAGCCTGGGGAGGGATAAAAGTCCCACAATGTACGGTGTACATTGATGGCCATAAAGCTTCACTTTGCAAGCTACGTACAATGTAAGTAGCTGGCACCCTAGGGGTTAAGGTTAAGCTGTTCTAAATTAATCCTAAATAACACTTCCAAGTTTGTTAAGCAAAAAAAAATGATATCCGAAAGCCTACACAACTTGCTTTACTCGCATAAAGTGCTAGGAGTTTCTCCTGAAATAAACATCAAGTAAAAGCTTTCAACAGAGCTTCTATAAGGCTAGGTTTCCACTTGGGTTTTTGTCCGGCGTTTTTTTCTTGATGAAAAACGCCAGGAAAACTGCCAAGAAAACTGCCACTGCATTTACCTGCGTTTTGGCGTTTTTTCTGCAGTTTTTTCTGGCGTTTTAGCCTTTCTGTGGAAATTGCTTTTTTTGACCTTAGGCAGTTTTTCCAGCCTTTACAAGTTAGAAGTTTCACCCAGCTAAAAGGGATTAGGATAAATGGCAAGTATCTGCCCTCTCCTCATGTCATTTACTTGGTAGACCCTTTTGTCTCTTTTCTGTGGTTTGTAAGGCATGCTTTATTTCGAATGTCTGCTCCTCTGGGAAGATTGGCCCCAAATGATGGTGCAAATTGTTTGCTGTTGCTTTTGGCACGCAGGATCCGGTCGCGTATGTTTGTTTGTAATGGCATGTTTGTTCCAAATGGTGTAAAATTCAATATGAACCAGTCCAGGACTTTGTTTTGTGTGAAACTGTTTGTTTTCAGCCTATTTCTCGTAGGACACACAGATACTGGGTCCATCCTCTGCATTGTAACTGTGGAAAAAACGCCATAAAAAACGCCAAGGCAATAAACCCACATGGCTTTTTCATGGCGTTTTTTCTCTCCCATAGACTTCTATTGGAGAAAAAAAGCCAAGATTTCTTGCAAAAAACGCCAGAGTGTGAACATGCTGCGATTTTGAAAAACTGCCACAGAGCCCAAAAAAGCAGAAAAACGCCAAAGAGGACTGAAAAAACGCCAAACAGAAAAACGCCAAGTGGATATGGCATTTTGCGATTTCCTATTGAATTACAGCTAACATCTGGCTGCATGCGTTTTTCACAAAAAAACGCCAGGTGGCGCTATTGGCGTTTTTATAGGCGTTTTTAGCAAAAAAAAACCCAATGGAAACCAAGCCTAAGGCGTTTTTTATGGCGTTTTTTCCACAGTTACAATGCAGAGGATGGACCCAGTATCTGTGTGTCCTACGAGAAATAGGCTGAAAACAAACAGTTTCACACAAAACAAAGTCGTGGACTGGTTCATATTGAATTTTACACCATTTGGAACAAACATGCCATTACAAACAAACATACGCGACCGGATCCTGCGTGCCAAAAGCAACAGCAAACAATTTGCACCATCATTTGGGGCCAATCTTCCCAGAGGAGCAGACATTCGAAATAAAGCATGCCTTACAAACCACAGAAAAGAGACAAAAGGGTCTACCAAGTAAATGACATCAGGAGAGGGAAGATACTTGCCATTTATCCTAATCCCTTTTAGCTGGGTGAAACTTCTAACTTGTAAAGGCTGGAAAAACTGCCTAAGGTCAAAAAAAGCAATTTCCACAGAAAGGCTAAAACGCCAGAAAAAACTGCAGAAAAAACGCCAAAACGCAGCTAAATGCAGTGGCAGTTTTCTTGGCAGTTTTCCTGGCGTTTTTCATCAAGAAAAAAACGCCGGACAAAAACCCAAGTGGAAACCTAGCCTAAGACTGTTCCAATACTAACAACGCTAATGAGCTAGGTAATTTTATTTATAAGAAGGGTTAGGCTAGGTTTCCACTTGGGTTTTTGTCCGGCGTTTTTTTCTTGATGAAAAACGCCAGGAAAACTGCCAAGAAAACTGCCACTGCATTTACCTGCGTTTTGGCGTTTTTTCTGCAGTTTTTTCTGGCGTTTTAGCCTTTCTGTGGAAATTGCTTTTTTTGACCTTAGGCAGTTTTTCCAGCCTTTACAAGTTAGAAGTTTCACCCAGCTAAAAGGGATTAGGATAAATGGCAAGTATCTGCCCTCTCCTGATGTCATTTACTTGGTAGACCCTTTTGTCTCTTTTCTGTGGTTTGTAAGGCATGCTTTATTCCGAATGTCTGCTCCTCTGGGAAGATTGGCCCCAAATGATGGTGCAAATTGTTTGCTGTTGCTTTTGGCACGCAGGATCCGGTCGCGTATGTTTGTTTGTAATGGCATGTTTGTTCCAAATGGTGTAAAATTCAATATGAACCAGTCCAGGACTTTGTTTTGTGTGAAACTGTTTGTTTTCAGCCTATTTCTCGTAGGACACACAGATACTGGGTCCATCCTCTGCATTGTAACTGTGGAAAAAACGCCATAAAAAACGCCAAGGCAATAAACCCACATGGCTTTTTCATGGCGTTTTTTCTCTCCCATAGACTTCTATTGGAGAAAAAAAGCCAAGATTTCTTGCAAAAAACGCCAGAGTGTCAACATGCTGCAGTTTTGAAAAACTGCCACAGAGCCCAAAAAAGCAGAAAAACGCCAAAGAGGACTAAAAAAACGCCAAACAGAAAAACGCCAGGTGGAAATGGCATTTTGCGATTTCCTATTGAATTACAGCTAACATCTGGCTGCATGCGTTTTTCACAAAAAAACGCCAGGTGGCGCTATTGGCGTTTTTTTAGGCGTTTTTAGCTAAAAAAACCCAAGTGGAAACCTAGCCTTAAGCTGGTCTTTAAAATTGGAAAGATAATGCTAATGATATTTTTGGCACCACTTTCTGTTTTACTGAAGTACATTGTAAGTGGAACAATTAAATCCACCTAGTTTTCACAATAAAGGAAAGTATGTATGTGATGGTATAATTAATTAGAAAATACAGAACTTTAAAGACAAAAAATGTTAAGGATTCCAAAGCAACATAGTAACCCCTTAAAATGTACTATAACCTTGAGAAAAAAGTTCAGCACAGTATTATTTTTGAGCACAATTAAACCAGGAACCTATTACTAGCACCAGCTAGTAATGATACCTAGCCTAGGAATGCTGAAGCCTTGATTAAAAGTGGCCATGGTGGAACTGGATCCCCCAAATATTTTTTTTGTGAGAGAGGTGTGGTAGAAGACAATCTGGCCCTCCCGCATGCCTTTTGGCTGGGGAGTGAAGGAAGAGGCCTACACATCTCTTCACGGAGTGCGACACCAGAAGACTGGGCTATCTGATGGCTGCCTTTACTGACATGAGCACCATTTAACTTTTTTTTTTTTTCTTCACAACAAAGCATTGAACCTTGGGGCTTCAAAAAGACCCTCAGCCAAAACATGGTGACACTGGTGTACCAAGAGGATGAAGCCTGCAGTGTGTATTAAATTATTTTTATATGAGTGTTGTTGATCATTATGTTAGATGGGAGAAATAAAAGGCTCAAGTCACAGTAACATCACCATTTACACATTTCTGCTATTACACAGAATTTATTATTAGGATGAAGACACTTTTTTAGTGACCTGTGTATACTGCTGTAATGGAAGTGCAACCACATATGATTGATGAAATTTGGTAATCATTCTATAAAGTAGGGGTTCCTCAGCCTCACGCTGCTCAGGTAGCATCTTGAAAGAAAATGAGTGCGCATTTTGCTAGGTGGAAGACGCAGTCCTGCATCAGCTGGAGATGTGCCTGTTGGCTACCTTTGTTATAAAATAATTTGTATGCTATCTTTACCATCCATATTCTGCAATGCCATCTAATGCTTGCTAACAGTAAACACAGTCAGTTTAAAATGGTACAGACAAACTGTTATAGAAGAACGTTCTCTGTCCCTCATAAAGAAGTGCTTTAAGAAGGGAGCTATAATAGAAAACCAGACAAACTCCAAAATATGACAATAAAAGGCTAAGTTACAATGTGGCAACCCTTACCATTTACATTTGTTTTCTAGGAAGCTCATATATATATGAGGATTTTCATATTCTCATATATACGAGAATATTTCTCGATTCACCTACAATTTACTTGTAAGTAAATACACCTATGTCGTTAAGTCACTATTGTTAAGGAATTAAGAACTTCTCTCATGATTACAAAAAGAAAAAAATAAATGGCATGAGGTTAAAATAAAGCATAGCAAGGTCCTAAACGAATGCATAATTTTTTTTATTTACCCCACGGAGACATTTACAAACAATAAATAACAAAAGTATCTGTTAACATGACAAATGTAGACAGAAAAACAAAAGAAGAAAAAATACTACCATGTAAAATCCTGCAGGGGACTCATCATTCAATGGAATGTATCACAACCTTATCAAATATGCAAATAGTACAGATCCAGGGAAAATGTGTAATTAAATAAGGCACACGGATGACTGGAAGGAGATGCATGTCTGTGGGCCTTTTTTCGTGGGTAAATGCTACCATCATTTGATATTTAAAGAGGAACCGTCATATTCCAGATTATGCCTGCTCCTAATTCTTACACATTTATACAACTATTACTGTATCTCTAGGATTTGATGTGCACATGCAGGTAGAGAACAGAACGTATGTTAAAACTTCCTACTAGTACTCATGGTAGGCTTTTCAAGTCAATTAAGTAGATTGCATACTTAACATTATTATTATTTATTGTTTTCTATAGCACCATCATATTCCACAGCGCTGTATGATGGGTAAACGGGATATAACAATTAGTATATAACATAATTTGACTTGCACAATCAAGAGGTAAGCGCAAACAAGCGAATGTGTTAAATACCATAAACATACCGTATTTGCTCGATTATAAAACGAGGTTTTTTTCAGAGCAAGTGCTCTGAAAAATACCCCTCGTCTTCTAATCGGGGTCGTCTTATAATCAGACCTCAGAGGTCTGACTATGAGACTAAGATCCAGATCCCTCGCACCGCTGCAGGGGACCTGGATCCTTCTGTCTCCCCCTCCATTTATCACCCCCCCACACCCCACACACACTTACCGGTGCTTTCGCGTAGACAATTTACACTGCAGCCGGAAGGAGGTGTGGCTAGCAGCGGGGGTTGTCTGCGTCCATCGCGCAGACCTTCCCCGGCTGTCAGAGATCAGAGTTCCCCGCACCTGTGCCGGTGCCGCACTGGTGCGGGGAACTCTGATCTCTGACAGCCGGGGAAGGTCTGCGCGATGGACGCAGACAACCCCCGCTGCTAGCCACACCTCCTTCTAGCTGCAGCGAATCGCGTAGACGTCAACCCGCTGCCCCGGCAATACAACAGGAAATTGGAAGCACCGGTAAGTGTGTGTGTGTGTGTGTGGGGAGTGTTAAATGGGGGCATAGGGCATTTCTGGAGGCAGAGTGTTCTGTGAAATGCCTTTTTAACCCCCTTAACGCCACTCTGCCTCCTGAAATGCCTTATACCTCCCTATATGCCACTCTGCCACATAATATGCCTTTTAAGCCCCTAAATGCCAGAGTGGCATATAGGGGTATAAGACATTTCTGGAGACAGAGTGCTCTATACAATGCTTTTAACCCAATAAATGCCACTCTGCCTCCAGAAATGCCTTTTAACCCTCTATACGCCACTCTGCCTCCTGAAATGCCTTATACCTCCCTATATGCCACTCTGCCCCATAATATGCCTTTTAACCCCCTAAATGCCAGAATGGGATATAGGGGTATAAGGCATTTCTGGAGGCAGAGTGGCACATAGGGCGTTAAAAGGCATATCATGGGGCACAGTGGCATATAGAGGGTTAAAAGGCATATCATGGGCCACAGTGCCATATTGGAGTGGCAAGCCTGGGGGCAGATGTGTGCGTAGCTGGGGGGGCAGGTTGGAAAATACAAGGAAATAAAAACAAAAAAATATTTTTCTCAATCATAGCTTTTATTAAAAAATGTAATAGTTTACATGAATTAACATTTACTGGTAAAACTTTTTTCCTATAGGGTCGTCTTATATTCAGGCTTTTTCTTTTTTTCCTAAATTAATATTCAGATTTTGGGGGGTCGTCTTATAATCAGGGTCGTCTTATAATCGAGCAAATACGGTAATTTAGGGAAAAAACAAAAAGCCTGAATATAAGACTACCTATAGGAAAAAAGTTTTACTAGTAAATATTAATTCATGTAAACTAATTTTCATATTTAATAAAAGCTATGATGGAGAAAAATATATTTTTTATTTCCTTTTATTTGCCAACCTGCCCCCCCCAGTTATGCACATCTGCCCCAGGCTTGCCACTCTGCCCCCAGAAATGCCTTATACCCCCCTATTTGCCACTCTGTCCCATGATGTGCCTTTTAACCCTCTATATGCCACTCTGCCTCCAGAAATGTCTTATACACTCCTATATGCCACTGTGCCCCATGATATGCCTTTTAACCCCCTATATGCCCCTCTGCCCCATGATATGCCTTATACCCCTATATGCCACTCTAGCATATAGGGGGTTAAAAGGCATATCATGGGGCTGAGTGGCATATAGGGGGTTAAAATGCATTTCTGGAGATATATATATACTGCTAACAGCAATCACACTCCTATCAAGCCAAGGCAGCCAGTACATGCTGGAACCTGGGGATGTTAGAAGTGTGATTACAGCCTCCCTATGCCATGCTACCACCCCCACCCCCCTTACACATCCATGCTATCACACACACTCATTCACAAACATTTAAATACTCATTCATTCCATTAATCACACATACACACACACGCTCAAACCCCCCACTCCCTGAACTGCAGATCTCCCACTCGCAGACTTCTGCAGGGGCCCGGCTGTGCGAGCAACTTCTCTGGCCCCGCCCCAGAGGAAGGAGGGGGGAGGTAGATTATGTGAGGAGTTATGTGCTACCTTCCTGTTCTCCTGCTGCTAATAGCAGAGACGCTGCTCGCGATCAAAGCCCGGTAAGCAGCATGGCCCCAGCAGAAAGAGGTCTGATTAGAAGACGACCTCGATTATAAGATGAGGGGTATTTTTCAGAGCATTTGCTCTGGAAAAAACCTCGTCTTATAATCGAGCAAATACGGTAATATTTTGATTTTGGGGGGTCGTCTTATAATCGAGCAAATACGGTACTTGTCCTGGGTTTAGAAATACCCAATCTGTTTATGTTTTACTGCAAGTTACAAGTCAAGGTTTAGACATTAATGGCTGTGTGTTGAGGTTTTTTGAGGGGGCATCAAATTTACAGCAAAGTTATACAAGCTGTACACTCACTACTTTACATTGTTTACTCATACGTCTTTTTCCCGAAGACAACCTCTGGATATGATGCTGAGCACGTGCACTCAACTTTTTTGGTCAGCCATGGCGAGGCCTGTTCTGAGTGGAACCTGTCCTGTGAAACTGCTGTATGGTCTTGCCCACCGTGCTGCAGCTCAGTTTCAGGGTCTTGGCAATCTTCTTATAGCCTAGGCCATCTTTATGTAGAGCAACAATTCCTTTTTTTCAGATCCTCAGAGAGTTTTTAGTCATGAGGTGCCACGTTAAACTTCCAGTGACCAGTATGAGAGAGTGTGAGTGCGATAACACCAAATTTAACACACCTGCTCCCCATTCACACCTGAGACCTTGTAACACTAATGAGTCACATGACACTGGGAAGGGAAAATGGCTAATTGGAAAATGGCTAATTTGGACATATCCACTTAGGGGTGTACTCACCTTTGTTGCCAAGGTTTAGACATTAATGGTTGTGTGTTGAGTTATTTGAAGGGACAGCAAATGTACACTGTTAGACAGGCTGTACACTCACTACTTTACATTGTAGCAGAGTGTCATTTCTTCAGTGTTGTCACATGAAAATATATAATAAAATATTTACAGCAAAAGTAAAACTATACCCCCAGGAGGAACCCCCTGGCTTCCTCCTGGGGGTATAGTTTTACTTTTGCTTTTCAGACAAAGTGGCAGCCCAGGACTTTATCTCACTACGATCGTGAAGCACCTAACAGCAGGTGCAGGACATGCACATACACACTCCCCAAAGGCAAAATAAGTGGGGGGTGTTGTGCTTCCAGGGCAACTTACGCAACCAAGCAGCAACTCTTTTTTTAAAAGCATCAATACCAAAACATGTGTTTAGTTTGGCAGGTTAGTTCCAGCGTCTAACTTAACTGCATCTAGCAGGAAGGTGAAGTCAGGCTTCTTAGCGAGGACCAGCAGAGTACAGGTCAGAGAGGACTCCAATGAGAGTTGAGCTTTTATTTTATGAGTTTGTTTTTTTTATTCCAGACAAGTATATGGGCTCAGGGCTAAGGAATTATATATATATATATATACCATTATACAAAACATAACATATGGTTAATTTATTTTGTGTTGCTCCAGTTTTGTTGTTTATGGCGTCATGGTCAGAAACTCTAGTTTGGAGGGTGCATTGTACCAAAAACATATTATGTTCTTGTTAAATGTTCTTATTTTATTATAAGATTGGTGTAACTGCCCGTGTAATGAAATAATGAAAATCATGTGAATATCATTAGTCAGAAAGCTCACTGCAAAGAGCTTCTGTCAGATTAAAGGGTTAATAAACTGAAAGAACGGAGTGGGGTGATTGTATGCTAAGAGCAGGGGTATTGCTTGACACAGCAAAGAAAAGCTTTTTGTTATGGAATTTTATGTTGCTAGTTTTACTTCCTCAGAAAACAAACCTTTGCTGAATCGCCGAAAAAAACAGGCCACAGCTGCAGCACAGCCAGTTTTCACCGAAACCTGTTTAGAGATGTTCTCACAATAGAAGACTTTGCCAATCTAATGTAAATTAATACTCTCCATTGTGACAGTTCTTCACGTGAGACAGATGGTTACTGATCAATGGTTCTACAGCAAATCTGTTAAAGGGACACTACAGTGTCACAGTGGAGGGCTGGCAGCCTAAGGCCTGGGGGGGGCAAGTCTAGTCAAGTGGCCCTTTGTGTCACCGAATCAGCCCACCATCTATGCCCATCTTTTCCTGATTTTCTAATGGATATTGATGTAATGTGATAGGATTGGGAGTTCATCAGTACTCAAAAAAAAAAAAAGTCATCATACACGGGATGCCTGAAACCACAATTAAGTGCCACTAATCCTTTTCAATAAAATATGCATATTGAAATAGAGTAAATAACACAAAACCTTTACCTTTCCTCTCACTGATTTCTGGGCCTAGAAAGTTTTGTCCTCTGAAGTGACTACACATTTTGGAGAGAGTTTTTTTCTCTAGATAAATTGTTCAATTTATTCTTACAGTAAGTAAAGTGCCAGGAAACAGGTGACCAAATACACACCAGGACAGGCTCTGCCACACCAACACCCAAACACACACACCAGGACAGGCTCTGCCACACCAACACCCAAACACACACAACAGGGCAGGCTCTCCCACGCCTACACCCAAACACACACACCAGCACAGGCTCTGCCACACTGACACCCAAACACACCCACCAGGACAGGCTCTGCCACACCAACAGCCAAACACACACCAGGACAACCTCAGCCACACTGACACCCAAACACACACACACCAGGAAAGCCTCAGCCACACCGACACCCAAACACACACACACCAGGACAGGCTCTGCCACACCAACACCCAAACACACACACCAGGACAGGCTCTGCCACACCAACACCCAAACACACACAACAGGGCAGGCTCTCCCACGCCTACACCCAAACACACACACCAGCACAGGCTCTGCCACACCGACACCCAAACTCACCCAACAGGGCAGGCTCTGCCACACCAACAGCCAAACACACACCAGGACAACCTCAGCCACACTGACACCCAAACACACACACACCAGGAAAGCCTCAGCCACACCGACACCCAAACACACACACACCAGGACAGGCTCTGCCACACCAACACTTAAACACACACACCAGGACAGCCTCTGCAAAACAGACACACCTGCATCAGTATGGCTTAAGCTATACAAAGCATTAAAAATGCTTTCCACACTGGTTTGTTGTTTGTGTGTGTGTGTCCCCTTGTGTATTGATGCCCCAGCCAGGCCTCCCCTATCACATGTATTATGATACATATTATTATGATACAAATTATTATGTGAATATGATGGTTGGAGTTTGCCTTTCATACTTTGCTGTGGTTTTGAGACATTATCAATTTCAGCAAAGCCTGATTGCTAGACTAGATGCAGGCTACTGACAAATGTATCAGAGGAATCAATCAAGAGGAACATAATGAATGCTTCAAAGTCTAAAGGTTCTACCAGCCATCCCAGATTTCCTTAGGGTTTATCTTCTGTTGCTAGAGCATCCAGATGATTTACAAGGAGGGGCTGGTTAAGAAATAAATGGGTAGGAGGACAGCTCTGGAAATCCCTGAATTGGCCAAGCTTATAACAAAGTTTATTATAAGTCTGCAGGTAATTTTGGGGTGTTTGCTCCTCCCTCCTCATATATCTGCATATTTAGGTTTGAACTTAAATCAGTGTCTTTATGTGTAAGGTTTAGTCAAATACAGAAGTGAGTGTATATATTATTACTTACAAAAAACTAAACATGCCTCAAATTCCTGAGCCTCACGATCACCTCCATTAAGCTGTTTAAATGCATGTGAAAATATGTACATTTTATTTAATAAAGTACCGTATTTGCTCAATTATAAGATGACCCTCATTATAAGATGACCCTAAAAAATGTTAATATTCATTTGGGGGGAATATAAGACTACCCTATAGGAAAAAAGTTTTACTAGTAAATATTAATTCACATGTAAACTATTTTTTCATATTTAATAAAAACTATGATTGAGAAACATTTTTTGTTTTTTATTTCATGTTATTTGTCACTCTGCCCCCAGTTATGCACATCTGCCACACAGCTTGCTACTCTGCCCCCAGACTCCTTATACCTCACTACCTCCCTGATATGTCACTCTGCCTCCCAGATATGCCTTTTAACCCCCTATTTTCCACTCTGCCCCACAGATATCCTTTATACGCCCCTATTTGCAACTCTGCCCCCCCAGATAACCCTTTTAACCCCTATATGCCACTCTGCCTCCAGAAAACCGTTATACCCCATGCCACTCTTAACCTCCCCGACGAACCAGTGCATCCCTAGACTTGCCCCCCCCCTGTGCTACAGACTCCCTGCTGTCTAGTGGGTCAGAAATTCAGCAGGAGCGGGATTAAGAAAACAGTCTGGCACAGGGCTCTATATTGATGCTGTCAGACCCCATCCAGGCTGCGGAGCTGCACGTCTTTAGTTTCCCTAGTCCTTGCTACAGTTTCCCTAGTCCTTGCTACAGCTTCCCTAGTCCTTGCTACAGTTCTCACTTTGCAGTAATCCATTCTTGGATTTCCCTATTCTCTGTCCTGTACCTCTGATTCCTTGATTCCAGTCTTGCTCTTTGCTTCAGATCTGTTTCCTTTATAAAGTGTGCCCCATCCGTGTGTTCTGTTTGTCTCAGTCAGCAGTCTAAAGATACGTCTCTCTGATATGTGTTTAGATTCAATGTTTAGTTTGTTTAGTACTTTTGTAGGCATGGTTTAGCGTTAGGACCCACCGATTATTGGAGTACTTTGGCGTAGTGGTGGGTTAAGCATACTATGGCCATATGATGTGATGGAATCTCCAGTTGTTATCACATAGTCCTAGGTTAGTCTTGTGTTTATGTGTGTCAGTCTTTTATGTGCCCTTGCCCTCTCTTCCTGGTATCATCTGAGTATCTCAGTTCCTCTCTCCTCTCCCCATGTGCCAGTTAAGATATCCTATCCTTGCTTAAAGGAAAAATGTCAGAGGATTTCGGCTCTTCACTCCATCCCCTGTGTTCCTTGCCTTGTTCCCTGTCCTCTGTTGTGTCCTTTACATGTATGTCTTGTCTGGCTATGTTTCTTTCTCTGCCCCCCTTGCTCGCTCTGTTTCTCCTGTACTCTGCTTAGCTTCCCTACTCCCAGCCTGCAGCATCCTGTACATTCCTCTGTAGAACTATGTCTCATACCTGCTCCAGGGTGCCTGCAGGATATAACTTTGTTTTGAACTGGACAACATCCTCTGATATGTCAGGGCGCTGGTACGTGGCTGCACAACCTTAGGTGCTCAACACCCTGGAGAGTGCAGTCACACTGCACCAGGCCCTGTCCAACTCCACTACTGCGCAATAACTCCTGAACACCATCTTTGGGCACTCTGGATCATGGTAGCTGTCTGACCACGGACCGGGTCCTTACAGATGCACACATTTCCAAACAAAAATATATATTCCTTCTATTCAAAAGCCTTATGTTTGCAGCTAAACCATTCTCCTTTTCTTGCATTATTAGCTAAGACCGTTTAAGAGTAGCCATTACTAAAAGATGGGACAATCCCTGTGCACCCATTGCAGCTGAGGAAGTGCAAACGAAATGTTTTTTTGGCGCAAGCCTGGCCAGGCACAGTCATTACCAGTGGTAACTGTTTTTCTTTTAGATATATATATAGAATATTTATTTTTATTTTATTTTTTGGTTCTCACTGTATATTCATTGTTTTAACCCCTAGTGAGGCAGGCTGAACATCACTCCACTGCTCTTGTTTTATTTATATATTTGTACCCAATAATTGAGGTCTTTTATAGATGTATTTTGTCTCTGTATTTCTTTTATTTAATGTATTGTATATTTTTTTGTCTTTTGTATTAAACATATTGTTTTTACATTTATCAAAGTGCTGTCTCTTGTTTTCAGTTTGTGTGCATCTCTGAGTTAACTGTGTAAACGCGTGTGTGTAATACCTAGAAAAACTGTCAAAGAGCAGCCACTAGTAAAGTAAGTGAATAGTGTTCAATTGCTCCTGAAATTGCAAAGAAATATTGAGTAGTTTTATCCATTTACATACACAAATATGTAATTGTATTGCAACTGTAGGGTGCACTTTTGCCAAAATCCATCAGTAGAGGAAACCTGTGTAGCAATTCTATGTAATATCAATACAAGATATATAATACAAGATATTGTAATACAGTAAACCAACAGCGAAAGTGCATGTAAAATACTGTACTTAAAATACTGAATGCAGTTACCTGATATTAAAGACTGAGAGTGTTTCATTGGGAAGCACCCTGTGATGCCAAACACACTGGCAGTGAGTATGTTTGCCGCTCCAGACAGAATAGCTATAGACACCAAAGTTATAGTGAAGAATTCCTGTGTCCAGGAGGATGTGTCGACTTTCACCAGCATCGTGATCAGTATGAAAATAAGCAGCATCACTACTAATGAGGACAGTACCCGGACTTTTGAGGAAACCCTGAAAGACAGGGACGAAAAATGTGAAGTGGTAATTAGCACCAGGGCTGGATAAATCTCATGGGCAAAGTTGCCTTGACTCCACTTCTTCACTGAAACTTTGAGTGGTCAAAGATGCAAAGATTAAAAAGATAAACACAGGTGTTCAAGAATATATTTAAAACATATCTGTCACTTTTCCACATCCTACAATTTATAGTTCTAGGCACTAAATTAAAATATGTAAAGGTTTCATATTAATATATGCAATATACATGCATTACAAACCGATGTTATATATATCATGGAGGCAGTCAACTTAACTTCCTGTTGTCAGGATAGCCATCATTATTCTTCCCCATACACCGTATTTGCTCGATTATAAGACAAGGTTTTTTCAGAGCAAATTAAGTGCTCTGAAAAATAACCATTGTATTATATTCAAGGTCGTCTTCTAATCAGACCTCAAATAGAGGTCTTACTACAAGACTAAGATCCAGATCCCCCCACAGCGCTGCAGGGGACCGGATCCTCCTCTTCAGCAGCCGGTGTAGGTCTGTGCGATGCGTGCAGACAACCTCCGCTGCTGCCAGCACTTCCTCTGGGGCTTCTATGACGGAGCGCCTGCATCACATGACCTTCCAGTACTCATTCATAGAAGTCCCGACCGAAATGCCGTCAACAGCAGCGGAGGTTGTCTGCGCACATCGCGCAGACCTCCACTGGCTGCCCCACTAGACACCAAGGAATCTGAAGCACAGGGAGAAGTCTAGGGATGCACTGGTAAGTCAGGGAAGAGTAAGAGTGGCATATGGGGAGGGGGTATAAGGGCTTCCTGGAGGCAGAGTGGGGGATTAAAAGGAATATCAGGGAGGCAGAGTGGCATATAGGGGGTAAAAGGAATATCAGGGAGGCAGAGTGGCATATAGGGGGTATAAGGCATATCAGGGGTGGCAAAGTGGCATATAGGCGGTATAAGTCATATCTGGGGGGCAGGTTGGCAAAAGGAAATAAAAACAAAAAAATGCATTTTTCTCAATCATAGTTTTTATTAAATATGAAAAAATAGTTTACATGTCAATTCTTCTTATAGGGTAGTCTTATATTCAGGCTTTCTTCTTTTCCTAAATGAATATTTACATTTTGGGGGCTTGTCTTATAATCAGGGTCGCAAATACGGTAGTCCTTCTTTTGTTAATTTTTTTTTCCTTTGGTAAAAAGTGATGGCTCTGGCCGCATTAGTAAGGGTATGCTAAGCTCAGCGTCCCTAAAGCAAATATTTGAAAAATAAAAACTACAAGTTTTAGCTACCAGTATTTTTAATAAATTAATGTATTCATGCCAAAAGCTGAGAAAGTGATCAGATGTAAACAGCCCACACTAAAAGCAATATTATTATTGTTATTTATAGTAATTTAATATTACTCCTTGACGTTAAGCCATACTATTGCACTTAAATACATGGTTCATATGAAAACTAGGATATAATAGTACATCTGCAAGGATTTTGTATAAACTGGGGGATTGTTTAGATGAAACATAGGATAGACAGATTAGGCTTTTAATGACATGGCTGGCTCCATAATTGCAGATTAAGTGTAAATATGCTCAGTGAGCACAAGTTACACTTCAAACACTACCAGAAACATTGATTCGTGCAAGAGAGACCCTGATGGCTGATCATATTTACTATGAACAGTAATGTATGCCTATAATTCCCTTATTTTTAATCACTGTCTTTAAAGTAAGAAGAAGGATGTTCTCTTCTTTTTTGAGACATTATTATACTGAGCCCAGTCACTACAACATCACCAGGGTATCTTCTAATTACAACAGAGATCAATAGTGAACAAAAAGTTGTAAAAGTAAAAAAATAAATCTAAAACAGTGAACAAAATTGAAATGTTTCAAATCATCTTGTGCACGTCCCACCAGAAATATAACATTGTCGAAAACCTTTCCCAAATGCATTAAAAAAAGCTTTTTTTGATACCATAGTTAGATGATTAGCTGAAAATTTAGGATGAGAAATTTAGTAAAAACTAGCAAAAATAAGAAAAAAAACCCTATTTTTTTATATATTTTTCCTCTGAATCCTCACAAAGGTAAAGTGATGGAAAATACCCTCCAAGTTTATCAATTTAGGTGTCCTGATTTCAGAAATACATAATTTATATAGATTTTCCATACTTTCCCAGCACTTATAGGGAACATACTATAAGGTGTACATTATTCGTAGAATTTTTATGCTTATGATGTTGTATTATGGCAATGGGATGTAAGGGGTTTTTTTTTAAATCATTTTTTGTATTTTATTTATTCATTTATTTATTTTATTTTTTTTTAAATGCAGTGCAGTATGGTAAGAGCATGTTGTTAATGCCAGTGATGTCACAATGACATCACTTAGCTTACTTTATTGTTTTTTTTAAAAAAATATTATTATTGTATTATTTTTTTTTCTTTTTTCTTCATCTCAGCATGGGAGACGATTGAGAAACATGGTTTCTTACTCTCCTCCCTGCACCGATCACACTGTGATCCCCACAGACTTGCATAGAGATCAGTGTCTGTGATCTGTGCCTCATCGGAGCAATCGGATATCCCAGCAGGGTCTGGACAGACCCTGCAGGGGATATCCTGTCCTCCGATGACCTTCCAGGTGACGTCAGCAGTGACCATTATCCCTCCTCCATCAAACTCTACAGTAGGCACCATGCATTTCGGTAGGTAGCATTATCCTGGCATTTACCAAACCCATATCCGCCCATCAGACTTCCAGTGGCGGTGTGCTTTAGACTACTCAAGCTGATGCTTGGGATTGCGTATAATAATGATCTTTGTCTTGTGTGCTGCTGCTTGACTACGGAAACCCATTTCATGAAGTTCACAACACACAGTGTTTGTGCTGATGTTGCTTCCAGAGGCAGTTTGGAACTCTGTAGAGAGTGATGTTACAGAGCACTCAGCAGTCCCACTTTGGTTAAAGGGTCTTATGTTTAGGATCTAAAATAGCTGTATAAAGAATAGGTTAATATAGTGACAACCCCCATACATATTAGATGATCATCTAGCCTGTGAAAAGGTTAAATAACATAAAATTGTACCGGAGTGGTCTATTTGTCAATGTGTGTTAAGGAACACATTTTTATACTGTCGGTTTAATATAAAACAATTAAAACAGCAAGTAAAAGTTGTTTTTTATTGGTTTATTTTCTGGGTGAGAAAAATACTTGGCCTCTAACACAAACTGCTGCTTCCCAAAGACTTCATTATTCACAATTTACAGCTCTTCCCCTCTAACCTGCGTAATAAATAATCTATTTTCAGCCTAACAGGTTGTATACCAATGACAGAATGCTAATAACCTCAACTCAGGGGATGCAGATACCAGTGTGACTACGTTCCCATGCCTCCCATCAGTGGGAGATAATTAGCTGTCTGTCCTGGAGGAAAAGAAACCGACCCTGCACAGTCTCTTATCAGACACTGCCAGGGAAGATGGCATAGGGCGGCCTAAATGGTATGCTAGGAACATTAACCCTGTAAATAAATAAAGATAAAAACATATGCAGTGTATCATTTTGTGATAAGCATCTGGCTTATTTAGCCTCCTCCTTGGACTTGGCTGAAAATACATCATTAGGTGAGAATTCTTCTTCTTCTATACACTAAGGTTGGCAGAGATTGAGAAATAAATACATCGTAATCACAGTGAAGATGGTGATTTGAAACTGCAAGTCTCTTGCCAATGTCTCTTCAGCAAATACATATATTTAAATGAATACATATACATCACCACTACTGAGATGAGGCAGATGATTTACATTTAGGTAAATATATGACTAATGGGTAGTAATGCATTTATTCATAGTAATCTATCAATCTAAAACTTTGATTAACCTTAAACATATAGAGTGGATAGCATAATCATACGGATTACTCTATAAATACCCTCTGCATATTTCTTTCCTGTTGCCATACATTATTACATTCTTAACCAAACATAACAGAACTTTTTAAAACTAATGTACATTTTACCTGTTGACGAGAAAGAAATTCAGTACAAGACATGGTACCGCTGGTACTGCTGAGGCAATGGAAAAATAACTTTCAAAGTAGTCCTAAAAAAGATGATATAATAAAATACTAAGATTTAGCAGGAAATATGTCATCAAAATTGGAATAAAACATAATACATGATATCACGAGAGGACAGAGTAGAAAAATGCTAAATTTAATACCCACCACCTTGTCTCTCTCCTGCTGTGTCCAATGTGTAGTAGACATTTTGCAGAAACTTAGTACCGAGAGGTCCAACAGAAGATGAAATGGAACCATAGAAGGTGAAAATCCTACAGATGGCACTAAGTATCTTGTCGATTGGTACAACTATATTTTATATAATTTAAACTGATGCCTTTTATTATGACACTACTCTAAAGATAAAGGAAGTGACCATGTAGCAAAAAATATAGCTAAAGTATAGCAGGAATGTTGTTTTATTTTTTTCTACTGACTAAAATAGTAAAGCTTATCTGACCACTGTGTGAAACCGACTGTAGGTTGCTCATGCTGGGCTGGTTTCAAACGAACTATGATAAATAATTTGCTTCACCAGTAAAGCATAAGGAGAGCAATCGTAGGAAGGTGGCTTATAATCACTTTTTACCTATTTCTAAAAAGTTACAGTGTCCACTATGTAGGAGGTGAGAGTAGGTTCTCACCCTATTGAGAGTGTGCCTTGACGTGGCGGGTGAGCTTAATTATGCTTTGGCCAATTCATATAACCAAAACCTCTCATTTATATTATGTTTATATATTTGGTGCCAACTTTATTAGGGTAAGAAGCGCAGACAGTTTTTGTTTTTTGTATACATTGTACAGCCAATACACTGTTTTTGCAGCATGCTTACACCTGTTTGGTAGGCCTCGTATTATACATTTGTATTATTTGAGCCTGTGACTAGCTTAGCGCACCGACATTTTTTCTTTTCCCTGTTTGCACATATTTGAGGTTGTTGGCTCCTCATTAGTCTGGTTGCAGCTTGCTGTCCAGGGGTCAATAGGGAGGAGGTTTAATTGCACATCCCCCAACACATTAATAATGTTTTGGTAGCAGTATAAACTGCTTTGTGTGTCCACTACGTAGGAGGTGAGAGTAGGTTCTCACCCTATTGAGAGTGTGCCTTAACGTGGCGGGTGAGCTTAATTATGCTTTGGCCAATTCATATAACCAAAACCTCTAATTTATATTATGTTTATATATTTGTTGCCAACTTTATTAGGGTAAGAAGCGCAGACAGTTTTTGTTTTTTGTTTACAGGGAACACTATTTAAGGTCGTGTAGCTTAATGCTGGCTAAATGTTTTGAATCTCATTAAAAAAAAAAAAAAAAACACTTATACTTATAAATGCTTATACAGACAATATATAAATATACCTTTCTGCTTTCAAACAGAGACTTGGTTTACTGAATTATTATGAGCACCAAGAACTGAGCATCCTGGGAACTGTAGTTGTCAAGACTTGTAGTTCTAAAACTTAGCCATTAGTGGTATGGGCTGATGCCAACACTCAACACACAGCACAGGTCCATCCTGGTATATCCTGTTTGCTATGCGTACGTCCGGGACAAATGTATTATTATTAGATTTCTATCTGTGTATCTAACCAGCTAAGCTAGTCATACGAGCAAGAGGGACAGAGCACCTTAAGGGAAATTTCCAAGTACAAAGATATTAACCATAAATAAAATGCTACATTTGGTAATTTTTTTTTAGATAAGGGTGCTGTTTTAGAGCACAAAATTACAAAAGGTTAATTACCAAACTCAGATTTAAATTTGATTTAATTACCAAAATCAGATTTAAACTCAGATTTAATTGTTAAAAATAATAGTGTTCAGGCCAATGTTGAAGTTGTTACCTAGAAACATTAGCTTGCTGCTTCTCTGGAGAAAAAAAAAATTGCTTGCTCTATCCAGAATCATTATTCAATACAGTTCACGTCTTCTCATTGAATTCTAAGTGGGTCTATCCTCTGTGCATTACAACAGAACGTAGAGGGAGGCCACGCCCCCTGCTGAAGTCTGTGAGCGGCATCGAGAGAGCTGCAGTGCAGGTAAGGGGGTGGGAAGGGTGTTTGAATGAGTATGCATGATTGAGGGAATGAATCTGTGAATGAATGAGTATATGAATGAATGAGTGTGTGTGTGTGATAGCATGGATGTGTAAGTGCTGGAACCCAGGCATGATAGGACTGTGATTGCTGTTAGCAATCACACTCCTATCATGCCAAGTCAGCCAGTACATGCTGAAACCTGGCTAGCTGCCCCCCTTGTGTATTGATGCTGCCAGCAGTATGGGGTCTGCACATCACTTACAGCCACCCTGTACCAGCATGTACTGGCTGACTTGGCATGATAGGAGTGTGATTGCTAACAGCAATCACAGTCCCATCATGCCTAGGTTCCAGCATTTACTGGTTGCCTGGGTATAAAAGGAGTGTGATTGCTGTTAGCAATGACACTCCTATCATGCCAATCATATTGTTGTATTTTTTTGTCCAATTGTGGTGTGTTAATTACTTTTAACAAAAGTGTGGTTAACACACCAAAATTGGACAAAAAAATACAATAACTATTAATTTATATATGATTGTTGACAGCAATCACACTCCTATCATGCCCAGCCAACCAGTACATGCCTGAGATTGCTGTTAACAATCATAATTATATATATATATATATATATATCAACATTGTTATTAAATTTGTTGTACAATTTTGGTGTGTAACTTACTTTTATTAAAAGTGTGGGATTTTTTATTATTTTTAAAGGTGGGGGGTCGTTTTTGGTTTCGGCTAAGTGAACCCTGAATTTTCAGTTTTGGTACAGAATTTTCATTTTGGTGTATCCCTAGGATAAATAGAACTATTTCATTTTTACTTGTAGTCAGAAAACTTTCTAGGCCCAGAAATCAGTGAGAGGAAAAGTAAAGGTTTAGTGTCATTTACTTTATTTTAATCTGCATATCTCATTAAAGCCCATATTTTCTCACAGTGAAAAATGAGTGCGGGCCCTCGCACATATACAATTCTGATGAAGTGGCCCACTGCAGAAAAAACTTGGGCACCCCTGGTCTATACACTAAACCCTAAACTAGTTGATCTGAGACGACACCTGACATTGATTAAAATGTAGCTGTTTCAACAAGCCGCTTACATAACCTTTTTTAAACATGGCTTTTAAATTAATTTAATAATAAATTGCATTTTATAAAACACTACATGTTTTTCTATCATCCCATCAAGCAATGTGCTCCACACGAGTTATGCGCATAGTGCAAATCTTCATTGACTAGAAGTTTTTTTGTGGGGTGATGTATTGAAGTCAGTTGGGATTAACACTGTGATACCAGGAGGTATTTGATTATTTGCTTCATTTAAAAAGTACATTAAAGAACTGAAATATCCCTATAACTTGGTCACTCATCAGTGTTCATTCAACGCAACAGTTGGACTCTCCAAAGTAAATCAGTAATAATCTCACCAGTATGGACACTGCTGAGTTAAATTGAACTTTACAGCCACCGCGTTCAAAGGTGTGTTTCTAACAAAAGGAGTTGATTGGGACAACAGAGTGTTTATTCAACACTTTAAATTAGAAATTTACCAGTCTGCCACAGCTTAGTTGATTTTTTCTGATTTCAGACATGCCCCCCCCCCCGAGATTTAACTACAAAGCCAGGCCTTTGGTGTAGAAGAAACCTATATGAAGAAACTCATGTAATATGATTATGTAGTATGCCAGGATGAACATGGAGTAAATCACAAATACTGAATTGTAAAACCTTACTTTGCATATTATATAATAGAATATATGATGCAAGTATTACAGATTTTAGCTCAAGTGTTGACTGTTATTCAAATCTATAAAAATGAAACCTGATTCTTCATAGCATCTGTAACAAAAATGAGTCTGATGCTGGGTTAAGTCATAGAAACACTTAAAACCCTTTCACAGTTAAAAAAAAGTTTAGAACTACGCCAGAAAAGTCATCAATCGGGAAATATGCTAAATTACAGGTGTGTGTATATAATACAGGCTTACGTCAACTTACCAATAACAAAAAGTCTAAATTATACATGCATCTTACATAGAACTGCAACATTTTAATGGCAAAACTGAGCCTTCTGGATATACCGTTTATAAATATGAATGTTACATATTTACCATTTTGAAAATATAGCTGCAGCGTGGGGTTGTAAAGTGCAACTTTCATGAACTTATAAATCTACCCTTAAAAACAGCAGAAATATTTCTCAAACTATACATTTTTGGACAGTTTTCTAACAAACACATATGCTATCTATGTATCTGTGATGGATCATAAACTTGTCTATAGTAAATCTATCAAAAAAAGTTGAATAATCTTAGTTCCATTTAGAAATAGCCTTAAGTGGTGTAGTAGAACTGTTTAACTTCTAGATCTACATAACACAGTGTAGTATAACTACTGTAATGGTAGAATTACGATTAAACTCAATTTCCAAGTCTTCTCACTCTAGCCTTCAACAATAACCTCCATTAACCTTACTTATGCTGCAGACCAAAAGAGAATTCTCTTAAGCATAAATCAATTATACATGGTTGGCACTGAAATAGTTAATGTGAACTTGCTGCTTAATTCAACAGCTCTTATAAATCACTTTCCATACTGTAATTGGGTATTTGAACCTATTTCCCTAATGATAATCATTAAGTCAGAAGACATATAATCAGTCTTGGAAATATTGGGTATATTTAATAACTTTGTGTTTACATTTTTGGATAGAATGTTTCATGTACCGCTGCCGACAAAAAATGCATGTACTTTAAAATACTTCAGAGCTACACATTAGGGTCCCCAACAAGATTTGCATCTGTTTTGGCTGTTGTAAGAAGCCAACAGTTAGCAGGAAAGCACTCCCACTACAATCAGTAGAGGCGCATATCTATACAACATACTACCGGGCAGTATTAGATGGTGGTCTTTAAAATGTAAACATTGCTCTTCGGATAAAAGAGGTCTTAAGGGCTAAACTCACTCAAGGTGGTAATGTCTTGGCGATGTAAGATGTAATGTATTCTGAACAGAACCTTTTACATGTATTACAGTCCATTTACTACATAGTAATTAATAAATACATGCATTTTTCTACTGGAATGTAATTGCGTCCATGCCTGTATCTGTAAGACTTAATATCATACTTAAATATGTGGCCTGTACATATGCCAAAATGTATGTATGTGTTTTGACCACCAATATAAGAATTTAACTTGCCCTTATGGCTGTCCTACTTCAGTAGAGGCAAAGGACTAATTTTCCCGAACTCCAATTATAAATTAGTGTGTGTATGTTTTCATGCTTTTGTCCTTTTAAAGGAACATGTAAAACATAGTTTAAAAAAAATGTGTACATATTCTGAAAATGCTGTGAATGTGAACTCTTACCACTGAGACATCTACTGAGATCAGCAAATAAGGCTTTCTTAACCAAGTCATGTGAGAGCTATAGACTACATCATCAGCAAATACAACTCTTACATCACAACCCTGGATTTGCTGAATCGGACAGATGCACAGAATGAGTTCAAATTAGGCCACCTGTGCTTGAGGGATCAACTTTCTTTTATTATTAAATTGTAAAAAAATGAGGGTGGATAGATAAGGCAAAACTAAGATTTTAATATAGAGAATCCATATAAATGGCAATTACAGGATGTCCCAAATTAGAGAGCTGTGCCGTTAAAATGTAGGAATTTCATATTGTAAAACATATTTTCTTTAATTTTGTAATACAGTTAAAATTATATTTTTAGGAACCAAAATGGTGGCCCTAGCCATAGAACTTACAGGATGGGACTTCATTTCAATGAAGGAGAAATGTTAGAAAAATTGGTCATAATCTAAAAGTATAAGTTCAGGGGCTTAGATGTTATTAAAATATGTTTTACTAGAAGATAAGTGGAACAACCTCTTAACAGAAGTGGTGGCGGATAATGTAGCAAGGGGATTTAAACATCCATGGGATAGACATTAAGCTATCCTGAATTTAAGATAAGGTCTGAGTCGCTACATCAGGAAAAATGGACAGACTAGATTGACTGAATGGTTCTTATCTTCCGTTCAGTTATGCTTCTAAATTACAAAGTATTAAAATGTTACTGAAATCTAGGGCTGCAACAACTAATCGATAAAATCGATGATAATCGATAATGAAATTCGTTGGCAACGAATTTCATTATCGATTAGTTGAATCGATTTTTATCGATTATAAAATGAGGGTTTTTTTCAGAGCAAATGCTCTGAAAAATACCCCTCGTGTTATAATCCATTTAGTGTGACTCACAGAAGTCACAGCAGCAGTTGCTACTTACAGTTCCTCCCTGCAGTCACTGCCGATTGGCCCGCCCACTTCATTTTTCCAGTCCCTCCCTGCAATCGCTGCTGGAGAAAGAAAGGGGCGGGGCCAATCGGCAGTGTCTGCAGGGAGGGACAGGGAGGAAGAAAGGGGCGGAGCCAAACGGACAATTGGCTCCGCCCATTTCCTTAGCGTCACCATGGCTGTGACACTCATCTAACTGTGAGTATAAAATTAATATTTGGGCTGCTGAAAGTTAGGGGAGGTGGGGGTTAATTTAAGGGCAGTTATAGTTAATGGGGTGTTTAGGGTTAACTTAGGGGCAGTTATAGTTAATGGGGTGTTTAGGGTTAACTTAGGGGCAGTTATAGTTAATGGGGTGTTTAGGGTTAACTTAGGGGCAGGTATAGTTAATGGGGTGTTTAGGGTTATCTTAGAGGCAGTTATAGTTAATGGGGTGTTTAGGGTTAACTTAGGGGCAGTTATTGTTAATGGGGTGTTTAGGGTTAACTTAGGGGCAGTTATTGTTAATGGGGTGTTAAGGGTTAACTTAGGGGCAGTTATAGTTAATGGGGTGTTTAGGGTTAATTTAGGGGCAGTGGTGATTGATGGGGTGTTTAGGGTTAATTTAGGGGCAGTTGTGGTTGATGGGGTCTTCGGGGGTTAATTTAGGGGCAGTTGTGGTTAATGGGGTCTTCTCTTCAGGATTAATTTAATGCTGAGGACTGAGGGTTAATTTAATTAATTTAATAAGGTTAATTTAAGGTGCAGTTAGAGGTAAAGGGGGGCAAACCGAGGGGAATCTAAATCCTGGGGGCAGTGAAGATTAATCCTGTATTTATTTATAAAAGTATTGCGTCTGTGAACGAGTCTCCAAATCCTATGAGGGCACTATGGCATATCAGGGGGGTATACGGCATACCTGAGGAGGATGGAGTGACATATCTGGGGGTATAAGGCATATAGGGTATATAAGGTGTGTGGCATGTCTGGGAGGGCAGTGTGGCATGTCGGGGAGGGCAGTGTGGCAAGCCTGGGCTCAAATATGCATAACTGGGGGGCAGGTTGTGGAAATAAAAACAAGAAAAAAAATGTATTCTGCCGTTTGTTTTTAACATCCTATGTTACTTTATTAAATAATTTAAAATAAATGAAAAATTATTTTTTTTTATCTGATTAATCGAAAAAATAATCGGCCAACTAATCGATTATGAAAATAATCGTTAGTTGCAGCCCTACTGAAATCAGAAATGCGTAGAATAGTTGTACAGACTACTATAGCTAGTGCAAACATTTCATGTTCAGCTTACAATTTCCCTACAAAAAAAGCCACCCCAGAGTTAAAGGAATCATTGCCTACCGTTACCAGAAAAATGAAATATCAAATTACTTTCTGCTCATAAAAAACACAAAACTATAGAAAAAGAAAAAAAAACCATTCACAGTACAAAGTACCTCTTAAAGTACAATTATTTGCTATGAAAAGTGTATAGAGTTTGTATGTTGCTCATCCACAAGCAGAGTACTTAACTACGTACTTAACAACGTGCTTCAGTAAAACCATTTCATCTCACCTTATTTAATCTACATTGTAAAGGATCGACCAAAATTGCTCTGCCCAAGAAGGGTTTAAAAGGCCTTGTAATAATGTGTAAATTTCATCATGTCCCCTATTTACTACAGTACTTCTACTGTTAGATAAAAAAAGAAACTACAAATAGAGATACAGAATACGAAAAGAACAGATACAAAAACACACAATGAAAGACAAAGCATGCAACACCAAGCTCTTTTGAAATAGCACAAAGAAAAGAACAATGTTAAGGACTGTAAATGCAGGGGTCGGCCAAGAAAAATGCATTCCCTTCAAATCGGAAGATGTCCAGCAGCGCCATCACAGTGGCAAAAAACAGTGGGACACTGGTACATCCATCTACCGGTCTATCATCTGGTCAGAAGTGGTCTTCATGGAAAACCTACCACCAAGAAGCCATAGCATTGTGGAAATAAAGCCAAGTCAACTATTTATGAAAACACAGGAACTGGAGTGCAGAAAGAAAATGGCAGCTGGTGTTCTGGACTGATGAGGGAAAATGCGAAATATTTGGCTGTAGCAGAGGGCAGTGTGTTCACCGAAGGGCTTGGGAGCTGTACAAGGATGTGTATTTGCAGGTAACAGTGAAGCGTGGTGGAGGTTTCTTGCAAGTTTAGGGCTGCATTTCTGCAAATAGAATTGGGGATCTGGTCACAACTAAGGGTCTCCTCAATTAGGGAGGCATCCAATTGGCCCCAAATTGATTCTGCAACATGACAATGACCCCAAACATACAGCCAAAGTCATTAAGAACTGTTTTAAGCATAAAGAAGAACAAGGAGGCCTGGCAGTGATGGAATGGCCCCCACAGAACTCTGATCTCAACATCATCGATGTCTGTCTAGGATAACATGAAGAGAGAAGCAACTGAGGCTGCCTCAATCCACAGAAGTGTGGATAGTTTTGCAAGATGTCTTGTATAACCTAAACGTCACGTTCCTTAACCCTTAATAGGGGTTATTACTCGTAGTTTATTGTGGGACAATGGCTATTTTAACATTTTTTGGTGTTGCTGTTTAGCTGTGATTTTCTTCTTTCTCATTTCGTGCTCCCACACATATTATATATTGTTTTTTTCAGGACAAACAGGGCTTTCTTTAGATACCATTAATTTTATCATGTCATCTAATTTACTATATAAAAAATGATAAAATATGGGGTTTTTGTTAAAAAATTACTTTTTCTCACTTTTTAAAACAAAAAACTTTTACTCATCTGCAAAAACGAATGAAAAAACCTGCTAAATATAAAGATTCTACTATTTGTCCTGAGTTTAGAAATACCTAATGTTTTTATGTTTTTTTGCTTTTTTCTGCGCGTTATAGGGCAATAAGTACAGGTAGCGTTTTGTTATTTCAAAACCTTTTTTTCCAAATCTGGTAATTCTTCCCCCTATGTGCCATTTTGGGTATCTTTGAAGCCAGCCAATGCAATTTACCCCATCAAGTCATATATTTTTAAAAACTAGACACCCCAAGGTATTTGAAATGCTGGTATTTTAACCCTTTCCATGCACTTATTTACCACCAGCCTTTGTGAAACTTTATGGTAGTACATTTTTTTTGTATTTTTTTCACACGTTGTACTTCAGGTATAAATTTATCGCTCCTGCTATATGTCCGTGTCAAACAACACCCCAATATGTGCTCAGTAACATCTCCTGAGCGGAGTGATACCATGCATGCATGGGTTTGTAGGGTTATTTGGGAGGTAAAAGGCCGCCTTTGTGAGGTGTGTATTTTTATGCCATTTAGACATCTGATCCTACTGCCCCAATGTGCCATATTTGGGACATCTTTGAACCCGGCCTCTTCAATTTATCCCATCCACTCATGCATTTTTTAATACGAGACACCCTATGGGCATTTGTAATGCCAATATTTTAACTCTTTCCATGCTGGAATTTTTGTAAATATAAAGAAATTTAGGACTTGCTTATTAATAAAATGTTTTTTTGGGGTTTTTTTTGGATTTTTACGTTACCATATTTGTATTTTTTAAAAACATTTATGAACGGCAACGTCATTTACAGGATGGCACTTTTGGTTGCTCCTCGGAGCAATCACAAGGCTATCGGGGTAGGGGGGTAGTGTTACTGACATGCCTCAATATCGAGGCATGTCAGCAACACCGTTTAAGCTTAGTGCGGCGGCGGCCATTTTTCTTCCGGGGAGGGCTTTCCTTCCCGGATCCACGGTCAGCCTCACTTGTGAGGCTTCCATGGATGCTGCAAAGCCGCCGATCGCGGCGAAAACGCAGCTATTTAACGGCAGCCTGTACATGTACGGGCATTGTCGTTATCTCGTTGCACGGCAACCCCGTACATGTACATCGATTGTCGTTAAGGGGTTAAAAAACTGTGTGTAAGTTTGATCACACCAAATATTGATTTAGATTTTTCTTCTGTTCAATCACTGTGGATTTTGTTAAATGATAAAAAAAAATCATTAATATGTCCAGTTTTTATAGTTATACCATGTTTGCACAATACTGCATATATTTGTGATGGTATACTTTTTTCATACTCACACTTAAGTCAGAGGCTCCATCTTGTTCTATTATCGGTGTGTCTGAACAGTTCCTAAACTTGTATATCCAATAGTGTTTTGCAGTGCAAATAAAGTTCCAAGGAAGTGCAGAACCCACCCCCAACATAAAGAATATAATATATGTGCAGTTATAATGGTCCACAGGCTTATGAACATAATACCGGTTTATCCTTTTCTCCCCCAACAGAGACTCCTGATCATCTGCGTTAATTGCTTCCGGGGGTACAAACGCAGAGACTGCATTATATAAGGAGTCCTCTGACACTGTAAAAAGACAGAGAAGGGAGCCAAATTATTTAAAATAAATGATCAATATTTATTATAAAAGAAACTCAGACAAGAACACATAGGAATGAAGTAAATAAAAGTCAATTTTCCGTTAATGTCCTTTGAAGTCACAACAACAGACTATGCACATAAGCACCGTGTAGCCCATGCTAGTCCCGGGGTTAACTAACAAGAACTCACTCAGCAACTTACAGCTATCCACAGGTGTTCTTCTCAGCTTCTCTAAAGCAGTAGACCCTACGAGGCAGGCCCAGGGTTCCTATCTCAGGTTAATTCAAGAGGGTTCATTTATTGTTTTGTGTATTTGTTTATGTGGACCATCCTTACGAGTTGTCGAAAACACTTTTGTAGTCCATCTGAGTCACAGAACCTTGAGAGCCAAACCCTGGCCATGGGCTACCAGCTGAAATTGTGACACAAACATATGTAGAGTAGCTTAAGGTGACAGTATAGACGAGTCACATGCGTAAGCGTATAGAAATGTCTCACCGCCTACACAGCAGTCTGGAATCTGGATTATATGGGAGTCGCCTCACTAAACAACAGATTTTTTAGGACTACTTAAAGTGACGGTTGGCACCAATAAGAGTAAATAACACAATGAGCTTAAATAAATAAATGGAAACTGTTTGTTTATCAATGTTATAGTTTATGTTTAATACAATACTATTTACTTTTGTTGAGTCCCAGGTCCCAGAAATCAGGGACACCAATCTGTGCTCATCATTTGTTACAGCATGGTTTTGTTGTACAGTTGGCCAGATGAAAGAAGAGACCTCTGAGACGTCATTCCATCTGAAGAAGAGACCTCTTAGGTCCCAGAAGCTAATGTAACTCAACATCTTTTCTTTTGTTGGTCCAATAAAATGGTTCAACTTCAACTAAAGTTAATCCAGATCTAGCCGTGTCAATAGACCCTGCAGCACTGAGGAACCCCAACAAAGTCATGATCCTCCAGACACTGAAAATATTTTGTGACACCACAGCAAGTAATATAATAATAAATAACATGTTTCTAAATGAAGATATACAGTATCTATATAAAATAATAAGGTACATTGCAGCAGTGCTGATTACCTTCAGCTATTTGCTGTACCAACCTCCAAATTGTTCTAGATGTTATGTTTCGACGGTCACGATTATATATATATAGCTAAGGCTTTGTAAATAATTTAACAGCATTACTAACAGGTGGCATGTCTTGGCCAGCTCTGCATCGTGTGGCAATAAAAGCCACTGACTGGCAATATTACATTCTCCAGAGGCCGGAACAACTGCTGCTTTTACCATAGTCATTATCATGAGTGACCGGGCAATGTTACCGTCACTAAAGACATGACCCGCTATAAATAGTATTTCGTCATGAATATAATGAAAACCATCTCCTGCGTGTTTGCCTTGAATCTAGATTCTATTAAATTTCCATTCACAAATGAAGGCACAAAGGGGTTTATTCACTAAACTGAGAGTTCTGACGTAGCTCATTAGGACGGTCCAACCCCAGCAAGCTGCTTGGCTGGTCCTGTACGAAATAGTTATATTATACATTTTACAGGGCCATTGCAGCCCTTCTAGCTGGTTTTACCCCTTCATACGAATAGTTAAAACCCCAACTCTCTATTTAGTGAATAAACCTCAAAAATATATCACTCAAAGCCATCTACAATTGCTGGAACTTGGCCTGCAACAGAAAAGAGCTGCATCAAGGCATGCCAGGGTTTACACATCTTTGTTAGCATTGTGTAGCACACAGAGGCAGTAACCGCCACGAGTCATGGGAGTTGTAGTCTACACCGACTGCAGTGACAAAGGGGATAAAAAAAAAAGCTCAAACTGCCTGACTGGCTGAGCGTGATGGTAGTTGTATCAGGAACCAGCAACAGGGGCAGATAATGCGTATGCTTGATGGTCACTGATGATCTGGTTTCAGGAACGAAATCTGCGTAACAGAAAATACAGCAGGAAAAGTGTATCTACGCATTTAGTCTTTCAATCACCACACAGAGCGGCCGTGCGCAGTTACCATGGAAACCCCGGACCTCAGCTCTATGCCAGTGCAGCCGAGACACGGCACGTTTCGTGAACAATGCTAAACCCCCTGTCACTTACTTTTTAATGAGATACATAAATCTTGGGAGCAGCAGGGCTGTTGTTGTTGTTGTCAATGCACCGGTATTCACAGCCTCCTTCTTCCTGGTTTGCAGCCGGAGAGGAGGGATCACTAGGAGGGGAAAATCTCTAACCACCACCCCTGGGACGACCCGAGCCCTAGGCTTGGCCCACAGTCCTGCCCATGTTACCCGAGTACGAAAACATTGCTGCTGCCGGGTATTTCCTGTTTATTAAATGTAATAATGAACGGATCACAACTGTGATACTTACAGCTACCGATCTATGGCATCAAAGCAATTCTGGTGCACAATGGTAAAAGGCGTGCAATCACCATAGCAACCGATGAACTCTGTAGAAATTGCAGTGTCTATATTACAATGAATTATAAATGTTGCCAGCACAATTGTGAAAGTAAAGTTTTCTATACACAATATATTATCTAATATACAATATATTGTATCATTATGTGTATAATTAACGAACAAAATATGTAAACAAAACAAGATGTCAAGCAACGTGATTTCGAAATTTCGCAAAACAGTTATCTCATGTTACTGTGACGCTTTAACAGATAAAGTTGATATAAATGCCCATGTGGGCAAATTATTTTATCACTGCTAAAGAAAGGTGCTCTGGAAAGTGTAACCGAAGGATAAATGGCATGTAGAGATTAGCGGTACGTGTTGTAAACCATATCGCCACGTCTGGCTTCTGTCTTAATTTATGGTTTAACATTATTCATCTTGTGTTGATCATGAGGAAGCTGTCACACTCCCCCAATGCGTATTTGTAAATAAAAGTTAATATGTCATGCAAATAAATTAAATCAAACAGTATTTTATTCGTCCCACCTCTCCTTTTTCACACTATCACTCCCCATGTATCCTCTATATTAGACTTCGGGCGAACATGAAAACGAACACGAAGAGTGCGTTTTCGTGTTCGTTCCGAAGACACGAAGAAGAGAAGACCGTGGCGGTAAAACGTAGGCGAAGACGAAGACACACAACACGAAGAATCTTTGTGATCGTGTTCGTCTTCGTCTAGTAATCTCCCCGGTCCCTTCCCCATCTAGCCTACCTTATATTCACGGCATCGCAGGAGTTGACGGAAGCGGAAATCCGCAGGTTCGCCGTCAGGGGTTACAGGGCAGTGCGAGTGAGCCTATTGGTCACCTGCAGGGTCTTTTTAACTCCTGATTTCCGCTCCCGTTAACCCCTGCAATGCTGTGTTGGATAGCGGGAGCAGAAATCCGTAGGTTAAAGGGCCATGCAAGCGACCAATAGGCTCACTCACACGGCCCCTTACCACTGGTTGCTATGCAGGAAAAAAAAAACCTGGGACCTTGCTGCAACAGTTAAAAGTCCGTGCCAGCTACCAACAAATTCACTGGTACGGACATTTAACTTAGCATAATAACTTATTATAACTTCGGGCAGAATGCTGCCCTCTATTGGTAAGATACATTGAGTATCATTGAGTACATTAATAAGTTCTTATGCTACTCAATGTATCTTACCAATAGAGGGCAGCATTCTGCCCGAAGATATATTAGCCATATATGGTAGTGTGCTCATTTTCATTTATTAATTATTTAAATAAAATATATTCCCATGATCCGCTGGTCTCCCCCCTGCAAAAGTTAAATGTCCACACTCGCGGACATTAATTCTGTAGAACTTGCAAACTTTTTTTTTCTATTTATTTTGGGGGGTTTTTGTATTAAACTGTTAGACGAAAGGATCATGGGAATATTTTTTTTTAATAAATGCAAATGAGCACAAAACCATATATGGCTAATATATCTTCGGGCAGAATGCTGCCCTCTATTGGTTAAATACATTGAGTAGCATTGTCCCATATGCTTGAAATCCAAAGTTATTATGCTACTCAATGTATCTTGAGCAGTGTGCTCATTTGCATTTATTCAAATAAAATATATTCCCATGATCCTTTCGTCTAGCAGTTTAATACAAAAAAAACCCAATATAAATAGAAAAAAAAAGTTTGCAAGTTCGACAGAATTAATGTCTGCGAGTGCGGACATTTAACTGTTGCAGCGGGGAGACCAGCGGATCATGGGAATATATTTTATTTAAATAATTAATAAATGAAAATGACCACACTACCACATATGGCTAATATATCTTCGGGCAGAATGCTGCCCTCTATTGGTAAGATACATTGAGTAGCATAATAACTTTGGATTGCTACGCAATGTATCTTACCAATAGAGGGCAGCATTCTGCCTGAGAATATATTAGCCATATATGGTAGAGTTGCTCATACGGACATTTAAACTCCTGGCGCCAGAGCTGCTGCCGTACGCGTTAACCCCGTATTAACCCCTTAACCAGAAAAAACGAACACGAAGAATGTCCACGAATATTCGCCCGAAGAGAAGACAGGAACGGGCGAATATTAGCGGAATACGAAGATTTTTTTTTTGCCGAAGACGAGCACAAAGACGAAGAGCCCCCTGGTGCCCAAGTCTACTCTTTATTATTATTTATTGTTTTATATAGTGCCATCATATTCCGTAGCACTTTATAATTGGTACACAGGACATAACAAGTAATATAACATAGCAATTTGACTTACAAAAACAACAGGAGGGCCCTGCTCAGGGAGCTTACAATCTAGAGGGAGTTAGGGTATATTATACAAGAGGTAAAAGTACCACTGTTAAGGATGGAACAGCCACGCTCGTATAAGTATTATCCGAAGGCAGGAGACAGTACTAGGAAAGGTGAGCTAAGGAATATGGGAAGAATGTTAATGTGTAAGGATGTAAGCCTTCTCATTATATGTCCTCTTTCTCCCTATTTCTACTTTATTCATTATCCCTCCCTTTTCTCTATCTCACATCTATCTAATTATCTCTCCCCTTTCTTACAATCTCTCTTTTTCATTCATATCTCTCCCCTTTCTCAGTATCTCCTAGTTATCTCTCCCCTATATCTTTCTTTTTATCTCAACATTATTTTACTGTCTCTCCTCTTTCTCACTATCTCTCCCCTTTCTCCTGTGGTGGGAGTGCAAGGTCTGTTTCCATAGACCTCTGTTTCAGTGTTCCATCGTGGTGCGTGCAACTTCAGTGCTGAGCGCCAGGATATGTCATCCTACAGTGATACCTCTCACAGGTTTGTTATGTTGTTTGGGGACTAAAGGGCCATGTTTGGGAGGTGCATATTTTTCAATTTGGAATTTTGACATCTGGTCATCCTGCCCCATGTGTTATTTGAGACATTTTTGAAGCTATCCAATTCAATTTATCCCATCATGCCATATTTTTTTTTAAACTAGACAACCCAGGATATTTACAATGCTAGAATTTATATGCACTAATATGCACTAATTCTACCACCAGCCATTTAGTGTTTGTGGTAGTGTTTTTTTATGTGTTTTTACAAACATTGTAATTCAGTTATGAATTTACAGCTCCTGGTATACATCACTGCCAAACAATACCTCAATATGTGTTCCGAAATACCTTCAGCGTGCAGTGATACCACCCACTCATAAGTTTGTCGGGTTTGGGGGCTTAAAGGTCATATTTGTAGATATTAGCTATTTTTCTTTCTTTTTTTTTTTTTTACATTCCTTGGACATATATTTGAACTGGATGGTTCCTCTTATGGTGACATGGTAACATCACTGGGCTCTAACTATTTGAAAAATTTAAATTTTCTTTTATTTATTTTTTAATAAGAAGCAGTATGTGTAATTGTGATGTAAGATCATTGCAAACAAAATCAACCATGTACGATTACTATACTTTTGCATATATGTTGTTTCACCTGTTGTACATCCTCTTTGAATTCTGAAGTTTTACATATCAGACAATGATTCAAAGATATAATCCTTATTTATACACACAAATGTTTTACAAATCAGGGCATAATAACAATCATCAGTTCCTTAGCGGGTCTAAACATTAGATAAATGCCACCTCAGATGAACAACAATACATGACATATTACGCCTTGCCATGATTTATTCAACAAAATGTAGAAGCCATGTGTGAAAAAGTAAGTACACCCTTACTGCTTCCATAGGAATTAAGATGCTAAGTAGCAGACAGGTGCTGCTAATCAGATGTCCTTGATTAATTGATCATCAGCAATTGTGACCACCGCTATAAAAGCCAAAGTTTTAGCAGTTTGCAGGTCGGGGGCATTCAGCATGTATTTAACTGCCTAGGAGTAAATACATCAGCAAAGATCTTAGAGAAGGAATTGTTGCTGCCCATCAACCTGGAAAGGGTTATAAGGCCATTTCAAACTCCATCATTCTACAGTGAGAAAGATTATTCAAAAGTGAAAAAACATTGAAGACCGTTGCCAATGTCCTGATGTGTAAAACCATAGAATTCAAAGAGGGTCTACTTTCTTTTTCACATGACTATATATGCATGTCATGAGCCAGTGGCGGAACTACCGGGGTCGCGACTGCGACTGGGCCCTGGAGTTCTGCCAGTCATGGGGGCCCAAGGGGCCGAGCGGTCGTTTTCAGCAACCGCTCGGCATCCTTCAGTCTCCTCTGCTCCCTGCCACCACCCGACTGCAGTGGTGGGAGCGTGAGGTGTCTGTCTTGGGTGCCGGCGCTTCGCGCTGAGCGCCAGCATATGACATCATATGCCGGCGCTCGGCAGTGAAGCCGCGCACACCGCGGCAGAGAAGCGAGACAGAGGCCTCGTGCTCCCACCACAGGACTTCAACACGGTAAGTAAACTACAAAGGGGGGTAGGGGGAGGGTAGATAGTGAGAAGGTAGGGTAGATAGTGAGAAGGGGGGGTAGGGAGAGGGTAGATAGTGAGAGGGGGCCCTTAACAGATTCTCGCACCGGGGCCCGGAGGCTTCTAGTTACGCCCCTGTCATGAGCAGTGTTGTATTTACCATTGGTGCCGCCCAGCGCAGCAATCCAAGGCACCCCCTCTACGGTCAGCATTCTCACTGCATTAAAAGGTGCCAGTCATTTTCCTTCTATGAAATCTTCGCTATGAAGGCAAAGCCTCCACGTGTAACTAGGCCAGTTGGGGGATCAAAGATCTCCTAGCTGGCGCATTGTGCAGCGATACACAGAGGGGCTTGATTGCCCATGAAGACCTGCCTAGGCCCATTGTGCAGTGGACACTGAAGGGCTTGATTGCCAAAGAAGTCCTGCCTAGGCCTAGTCGGCTTATAAAAGGATACATCACTGGGTAAGACTACTTTATTTTTCTTGCTGTGGTCTGTTCAAAGGAAGGTTTTTTGGTTTATTTTCTTTATAACCCTTGTTAGTAAATTAGACCCTAGTAAATCCCTGGAGATTCTAAAAATGTACTACTGGCACCTAAACTTTGTGCAGTTTTTATATTGATGTCACCCTTTCCTTTAACTATCATGTTGCCATAAATAAGTGCTGATCTATTGTACAATTATTTTTGAAAAAAGTAGAAGGGACTAGTACTAATGTAATGTATGTACAAAGATAATTAATGTTATCTATTTCAATGGGATATGTTACTAATACAATTACTCAAAGCATGAACAACCTACATCACGTGCTAACTTCAGACTATTTCCATCCTAATTTAGGTAATTATCCTTATCTGTACCATGCATAACACTTCTTACAATATGTCTCAGAAATGGATGAACAAATTGTCTTCTAGAAGTCTGTACAGTGTACAAATAATTTTATTCATTTTATTTTTTTCCTCTCCTGCATTTTCCCAATGTGTGTAGACATTATTCACACGAATGAATCCCCTATCCAGCTGAAAGCTTTTAATTATAATTAGGTTATCCAAATAAAACTCTCCTAAGTGGTTTCTTCATTTGTGTTTGAGTGAATTCATTAAGCTCAAAGCCTGTTCATACTCAACACTGGAAGAGTTCCCTCATTATCCGTCAGCTTTGCAAGGTCACAAAGCTGCTAATTTTTAAGCCTAAATGTCTCCATTTCAGAAAGGTCCATCACTAGTTTTCATTTAATAATCTCACAAGTCATTGCTCTATTATAGTCTTCAGTTAAAAGAGGTAATTTGCTCAATGTCATATGTGGTTGTATGGGGTTGGGCACTTTTAGGTTAGAACGCCCATAGGCCATAAGTGGTTGTACTTAGCTACTGCTGAACAATCGTAAGAAACCTTTCTGCTAAATGAACACAAAACAGGATTATAAAAGGTAACAGAAAACTCATATTCACTGCAATGTTTTCTTCATTAATTTTGCTAAGCAAAACCCTAGCATACCTCCAAACAGTCCAGTTTTTGCTGGGCAGTCTAGTGTTGCAGGCAATTAGTGGCAGGAAATCAATGGCAGCACCTTCTGAACATGTGCAGTCTCAACAATGGAGCTGACTGAGAGAAAGTATATCATATCTACAGTATGGCGCTCAACCAAACACATCTTCTGTGAGGAAAATAGCTGGGGTGGGGAAATGGGCAACTCATTTGGGAGATTTTGCAGAATTTCCTCATGCATTTGCAAGGATGATGCTATGAAAATGTAAAGGGACCACACAGCTTTTATATGCATGAGAGTACATAAAATGGCTTGGGTGTTCCTTTAAATGTCACTCTTCCCACACTGAGTGTGTGAAGAGACATCATGTAATTGGCTGGGATAAACTGAAAGAGCACCAGTATAGTACGAAATAAACTATTTTCCAATTTATTTAAATAAATTACTGAAAACATAGTTATTTACAACAAAGATATTACTTTCACGGTAACTAATAATACATTGCACATAAACTTGTAGCTCTCCTAAAATGATTTAGAGCTAAAAATGTAAGAGGGAGGCTAAGAGATGGGGACATGTGTTAGCTGCACAAATTATCAGACAGACTGGGTAAGTGTATGTATATACACTCACTGACCACTTTATTAGACACAGCTGTTCAATTGCTTCTTAACACAAATAGCTAATCAGCCAATCACATGGCAGAAACTCAACACATTTAGGCATGTAGACGTAGTCAAGACAACTTGCTGAAGTTCAAACCGAGCCTCAGAATGGGGAAGAAATGGGATTTAAGTGACTTTAAACGTGGCATGGTTGTTGGTTTATTTCAGAAACTGCTGATCTGGGATTTTCATGCACAACCATCACTAGGGTTTACAGAGAATGGTCCAAAAAAGAAAATATCCTGTGAGCGGCAGTTGTGTGGACGAAAATGCCTTGTTGATGTTAGAGCTCAGAGGAGAATGGACAGAAAGACAACAGTAACTCAAGTAACCACTTGTTACAACCAAGGTTTGCAGAAAACACGTGGGACCTTGAAGCAGGTGGGCTAAAGGAACAGAAGACCACACTGGGCGCCACTCCTGTCAGAACTGGAAACTGTGGCTACAATTCGCACAGGCTCACCAAAATTGGCTGATGAGTCTCGATTGCAGCTGTGACATTCAGATGGCAGGGTCAAAATTTGTTGTAAACAACATAAAAGCATGGACCCATCCTGTCTTGTATCAGGGGTTCAGGCTGGTGAGGGTGTAATGTGTGAGGACATTTTCTTGGGACACTTTGGGCCCCTTAGTACCAATTGAGCATTGCTTAAATGCTACAGCCTACTTGAGTATTGTTGCTGAGCATGTACATCCCTTTACGTCCACAGTGTACATATCTTCTGATGGCTACTTCCAGCAGGATAATGCACCATGTCACAAAGCTCACGTCATCTCAAACTGGTTTCTTGAACATGACAATTAGTTGTCAGGACCTGGGCAAGCAGGTTGGGTAGGAGCCCAGTTGCAGGGGATACCAGGTGCTCTGTCTGTACCCCTTGATGCATCATAACTGGTAGGTAGGTACTCACAGGCACACAACAGATAGAAAAGCAGGACTGGAATCAAATAATAAAGGATAAGGCACACAGCTTGGAAGCCCTCAGACAGGGCACACGGCTTGGAAGCACTCAGGCAGGTCGGGTCAGAACCAGAATGATGGTATCATTGCCAAATCGGAAACCAAGGAGCGAAGTCAAAAGCAAGCCAGGTCACAACGGGTTAATCAGAATACTGTAGCAGGAGAACTGGGCCAGGCAGTAGGCAGATGGACTGTAATGCAAAAGCCCAGACTGAAGGGCAGATCAGGTATAAAATGACAGGGCTAAACCCAGGTAAGGTGGCTCAGTACTCCCAAGTAATTAGAAAGAGGTGCTCCTGAGAGGGAAGGGTGGCCACTAGTGGCTGCAGGTGGACATGACAATGAATAATTAGCACATAGTCCCGGCTGGCAGGGTGAAACCCTGACATGAGTTCACTGTACTGCAATGGCCTCCACAATAACCAGATCTCAATTCAATAGAGCACCTTTGGGATGCGGTGGAACGGGAGATTCATATTATTGATGTGCGGCCGACAGATCTGCAGCAACTTTGTGATGCCGTCAGGTCCATATGGACCAAAATCTCTGAGGAATGTTTCCAGCACCTTGTAGAAAGTATGCCACAAAGAATGAAGGCAAAAGGGGGTCCAACCCGGTACTAGTAAGGTGTAGCTAATAAAGTGGCCAGTGAGTGTATGCAAGCGTATAGTTTTAGATTGTTTGTACATGTAAGTTTAAGTGAATGAGTGTTAAGAGTAGCTATGTATATGTATGTGTAGGTGTATGGCATTGAAGAGGCTGTGTATATGTATGCATAACTGATGTTAGAGTGGTGTGTGTATGTATATGTAAGTGTTGGTGTTTAAATTGGCTCTGTGTAATTGTATGTGTATGTTGTAAGAGTGTGTTTATATGTATATATATATACCGTATTGGCCCGAATATAGGCTGCACTTTTCCCCCCACTTTAAGTCTTTAAAGTGGGGGTGCGGCCTATATTCGGGGTCTAGCGCCCGACGCCCGGGACATGCAGTTCCGGGCGCCGGGCAGGCAGCAGGGTTAGGATGCAGATCCCCGCAGCAGTGCAGGGGACCCGTATTCTACTCTCTGATACGCTCAGACAACCTCCCCTGCCAGCACTTTCCACTGGGGGAGTGCCGGCACGGGAGGTCGTTTACGCGCATCGCTGCAGCCGGTGAACGTCCGCACGATGCGTTTTACCTCTGCCCCAAGACTTCCGCTGAGTGCCTGCACCAGGAGTTGTATACGCGTATTGCGTAGGTGTCCCCCTCCGGCCCCGCAAGACACCCGGGAGTCTGCTCTGGTAAGTCGGGGGGGCAGAGTGGCAGCATATCTCGAGGGGGGGAGGACAGAGTGGCAGCATATCTCGAGGAGGGGAGGACAGAGTGACAGCATATCTCGGGGGGGACAGAGTGGCAGCATATCGGGAGGGGACAGAGTGGCAGCATATCTCGGGGGGGACATAGTGGCAGCATATCTCGGGGGTGGGGGGGGACAGAGTGGCAGCATATCTATTACAAAACTTTTTCTTTAAAAAAGCACCAAACTTTTAGGGTGCGGTCTATATTCAGGTGCGGCCTATATCCGAGCCAATACGGTATGTGTTGGAGTTATATATACATGTGTTATTGTTGCAGTGTGTATGTATGTTAGTGTAGAGCTGCCCCTGACCATCATCATACCCCAACATTTTTGCACAAATTACTGTATTTGCTCGATTATAAGACAAGGTTTTTTTCAGAGCAAATGCTCTGAAAAATACCCCTCGTCTTATAATCGGGGTCGTCTTATAATCAGACCTTAAATAGGTCTGACTATGAGACTAAGATCCAGATCCCCCGCAGCGCTGCAGGGGACCTGAATCCTCCTGTCCTATGCCCACTTACCGGTGCTTCTGATTCCCTGGCGTAGACAACTTCCGCTGCAGTCGGAAGGAGGTGCGGTTAGCAGTGGGGGTTGTCTGCATCCATCGCGCAGACCTTCCCCGGCTGTCAATGAGGAGAACTCTCGTCACTGACAGCCGGGGAAGGTCCTTCCGGCTGCAGCGGAAGTTATCTACGCGAATCGGAAGCACCGGTAAGTGTGTGTGTGTAGGGGGGAGTGTTAAATGGGGGGCATAAGGCAGAGTGCTCTATGAAATGCCTTTTAACCCCCTTAATGCCACTCTGCCACCTGAAATGCCTTATACCTCCCTATAACTCACACTGCCACATAATATGCCTTTTAACCCCCTAAATGCCAGAGTGGCATATAGGGGTATATGACATAGGGGGTCAAAAGGCATATCATGGGGCACAGTGGCATATAGAGGGTTAAAAAGCATATCATGGAGCACAGTGGCACTTAGAGGGTTAAAAGGCATATCATGGGGCACAGTGGCATATAGGGGGTATGAGGCATTTCTGGGGCAGAGTGGCAAGCCTGGGGGCAGATGTGCATAACTGGGGGGACAGGTTGGAAAATAAGGAAATAAAAACAAAATATTTTTCTCAATGAAAGCTTTTATTAAATAAAAAATAGTTTACATAGTTTACATGAATTAACTGGTAAACCTTTTTGATGATAGGGTCGTCTTATATTCAGGCTTTTTCTTTTTTTCCTAAATTAATATTCAGATTTTGGAGGGTCGTCTTATAATCAGGGTCATTTTATAATTGAGCAAAAATTCTGTCATATTAGTTAATTAATAATAATTTTATATGAAGATCTATTTGACCTTTTTGTTTTTGGTGAGATCTCTTTGCTGATTTTAATTTAGCCTGTGAACGTCTGGATTCATTAATACTGCACAAGGGGGTTTCTTTGGGCTCAGTTTCCTGTTTTCAAATCAATATCAAGGACTTGCCCTTGCACTCTTGTGCAAAGGGTTCCAGACCATTCAGATAGACAGGTAGGCATGTTAAACAAGAACTCCTGCTGAGCCAGGGCTGAAGCTATCTGTCAATGAGTATACCACTTTATTTGTGCCTTATGGGGCAAATTTTTTTACTTCAAATAATCAGCATATATGTAAAGTATATAACCAGGGAAAAACAAACAAAAGTATTCATCAAGTAGTAAAATAAACTATAAGACCTTCATTTTATATGTGAAGGAATCAAAAAATAATGTCTATTTTATATTTTATGAAATCCCCATATATAATTATTATTATTTGAGACTGGGGTGATCATTATTAACTATAATATTTATATGAATAAGGTCTATATTATATCCAAAAAGTCTAGATGATATATAATGGTCAGATAAAGAACAATGCTGCCACCTTGAGGAATCTTTGCAGGATTACATAGAGGATTAAATATAGGCAATTTTTCTAAAACCTTTACCATCCCACATTTCTGTCTGAATTCATACACTCACTGGCCATTTTATTTGGTACATCTTGCTAGTACTGGGTTGGACCCCCTTTTGCCTTCAGAACTGCCTTCATTCTTTGTGGCATACTTTCTACAAGGTGCTGGAAACATTCCTCTCCCGTTCCACCACATCCCAAAGGTGCTCAAAGATTTAAATCTGGCGACTGTGGAGGCCATTGGAGTACAATGCAGTATGTAAAACACTACATATATGTGTGTGTGTGTGTGTATATATATATATATATATATATATATATATATATATATATATACACATGCATTTTTATCTACATAATATGTAGTTATCTCTTTGAAGTAAAGAGCGTGATTGAAATATGATTTCAAAATAACAGCTAAATGTTTTTCATTCTTTATTATTAGCCCCTGCTGCCAATCTATATAAATATTAGACCCTGTTGCTAATATATATAAATATAGATTAGATATTGTTGCCAATATTTGCTTGATTATAAGACAAGGTTTTTTTTCATAGCAAATGCTCTCAAAAATACCTCTCATCTTATATTCGAGGTCGTCTTATAATGAGACCTCAAACAGAGGTCCGACTACAAGACTAAGATCCAGATCCCCCCCACAGTGCTGCAGGGGACCTGGATTCTCCTCTCTGGCAGCCGGTGGACGTCTGCACGATGCAAGCAGACAACCTCCGCTGCTACCCGACACTGCCACCGGAGCTTCTATGACGATCATATGGGGGGTAGAGTAGCAAGCCGTGGGGCAGATGTGCATAAATGGGGGGCAGGCTGGCAAATAAAATGCATTTTTCTCAATCATAGTTTTTATTAAATATGAACAAATAGTTTACATGTGAATAAATGTTTACTAGTAAAACTGTCTTCTTATAGGGTAGTTTTATATTTAGGCTTTTTCTTTTTTTTCTAAATTAATATTCAAATTATGGAGGGGTTGTCTTATAAAAAGGGTATATATGGTATATAAATATTAGATCCTGCTGACAATATACATATAAATATTAGATCCTGCTGAAAATATATTTTTTTTTATTGAAAAAATTGGACCATATCACTCCCTCTGCACCAAAAAAATATTTGCCACACTGACTGCAGATTAGGGGAAGACTGTGAGAGTCAGTGCAGTCTTCCCTCCTTCTGACCATTAATGCACTCTCACAAATCATTCACACACAAATTCAAACTCTCACTCATTCACACAATTCATAGACACAATCATTAATTTATACTCTCACTCATTCACACAATTCATTCATACATTAATTATTTCATTCTCTCACTCATTCCCCTCATTCACTCAGCCACACCTCTCTTTGATTTACTCCCTGTAGTTCGGGTATAGATCAAGTAAACAACACATGTAAATAGCACATGCATGTATAGATCAACTGAATAAGGCATAAAAACCTTATTTACCTTATTTACAGGTATACAATGTATATCAACAGCATAACACACAAACCCAGCTTTGCATGTACAGATTAATTGAAATTCACATGTGAACTCAGCACTGAAGATATAGATCAAATAAACAGAATCAGACATACAAATCATGTATTTGCAGGTATACAATAATAATGTATGGAAACATAGCTCTGCAGGTATAGATCAACAGAACACACAAAAACCCAGCTTTGCAGGTATAGATCAGCTGGAATATACATAAAAAAGCATTAATGGTATAGATTAAAAACCCTAAATTACTGGCATAGATCACAGGTTGCACACCCCAAAGCCATCCCTGGTGTCCACATTGCCCACATAGAACTTGACCAGCACCCTGATTACACATGTCAGTGTATGGCATTTTTGTCCCCAAACAGCCCGTCCTGTGCCATCTTTGTCCCATAAACACGCTACATGTGACATCTTTGTCCCATAAACACCCTGCCTGTGCCATCTTGGTCCCCAAGGCTCAAACACCCTGCTTGTGCCATCTTTGCCTTTCCACAAATCAATTATACATCTATGATACACACAAACACTCACTAATTCAAACTTTCATTCGCACAGTTAATTCACAATCATTTCTTACTACCCACCTTTCTCACTAGCTACCTCTCCTTCCTCTTCTCACCATTTACCCTCTCTTCTCCCCTTCTCACTATATACCCTCTCCCCCTTTTGTAGTTCACTTACCCTGCTAAAGTCCTGCTTTGCTCTGCTGCAGTGCTCACTGCTGCACGCCGGAATAACACACACTCCATCTCTCCCCACTTACACATCCCTGCTCACACACACAATTACACATCCCTGATAACAAACACACAAGTAAACATGCATGCTCACACAGAGACACACACAAGTGCACATCCCCCCTCACACACACAAGTACACATGCATGCTCATACACAGACACACACAGGTACCCATGCATGCTCACACGCAGAGACACACACAAGCACACATGCATGCTCACACACACAATACACACACCCATGCTTACACACACAATACACACACCCATGCTCACACACACAATACACACACACCCATGCGTACACACACAATACACACACACCCATGCTCACACACACAAGTACAGTTCTATGCTCACACACACAAGTACACATCCATGTACACATCCATCACATCCTTCCGTCAATATATATATATATATATATATATATACATACATACAAACATATATATATATATATATATGTTCACACACTGTGCGTGACCCTATATGCTCCTGTCTCCCCCTGCCTGTTCAAAATAGTTTAGAAAGTTAGGGAAGGGAACTGTAACATTTCACCCTTCACTGTCTGGACTTGTTTTAACTTTGTGCTACTGATTTCACGTTTCCAGCCACTAGTGGCCGCCGTTGCCACTCAGAGCCACTCAGACTGATTATCATGTCCAGGTGCACCTTGTTACCTGATTATCACAGCCTATATAAACCTGCCCAGCTCTTCAGTCAGGGCCTTGACATTGACGTTATAGGATTGCCTGTTTGGTTCCTGCTTTGGTTCCTGATCTGTTCCTGCTTTGGTTCCTGATCTGTTCCTGCTTTGGTTCCTGATCTGTTCCTGATCTGTTCCTGCTTTGGTTCCTGATCTGTTCCTGAGTTGCGGCCAGCGCCCCACTAGTGGACTCCCAAGTCGAGTGCCCTGCATATGGGCTCCCTGGTTGAGTGCCCTGCAAGTGGGCAACCTGCCGTGTGCCCTGCAAGTGGGCAACCTGCCGTGTGCCCTGCAAGTGGGCTTCTAGTCGTGTGCCCACTCCCGAGGGCTTCCTGCCGTGTGTGCCCCATCCCGAGGGCTTCCTGCCGTGTGTGCCCCATCCCGAGGGCTTCCTGCCGTGTGTGCCCCATCCCGAGGGCTTCCTGCCGTGTGTGTCCCATCCCGAGGGCTTCCTGCCGTGTGTGCCCCATCCCGAGGGCTTCCTGCCGTGTGTGCCCCATCCCGTGGGCTTCCTGCCGTGTGTGCCCCATCCAGAGGGCTTTCAGCCAAGAGACTTTCCTTGTTTGTATGTTGTTGTACCATCATCTACAATACAACTCTTAATCCGCATCTTCTGTCTGTGGTTTATTTCCTGCGCCTGTCTGTAACAACCCCAGGCAATCATGCATCGTGGGGTACAGACAGAGCCCCTCGGATCCCCTGCACCTGGGCTCCTATCAGACCTGCTCACCCGGTCCGTGACAGGAACTTTCTAAACAATTTGGAAAAAGGCACTAGGAGAAAGGAAGAAGGGGCCAGGGTCAGAGGGCCTAGAGGCACGGGCCCCGTCGCAGCTGCAACCCCTGTTGTTATGCCAGTGTTCTCCCATTTAGAAAGTTAAATTGGAGTTTAGCACACACTGTACTCTGGATTTTGTGAATAGATGCAAAAATGTAGAGGTAAAGACTTGTGACATGTTGGAATGAGACAGCATTGTATCTACTAGTAACTAGGATTTTAGATAAAGGGTCTCAAACATGAATTGTGAGTTGTGTTCTTGGGCGTGTCTGTGAGTGACGTGAGTTACCTTTTTGTGTTAGTACCTTTCAGAGGGCTGTGAGCATTTGTGAGTTCTTGTGTGAGTGCTGTGTATTGTGGTCTCATGGAAGTGTCTATTTTTTACTGTAGAGTGCTATAGTGTGTGTATGTCTGGGTTGTACTAGCGAGTAATGTGAGTCCCTGGGGGTGAGCTCTGTGAATTGTGTTTATGAGTACATGTCACGCTGATGTATTTATGCATCGTGTACCTGAACATAGCTGTGAATTGGATTATTTTATGGAGTACCAATTGCATTTACAAATGTGCAGCCCCTTAAGTGTAGATTCAATGCCCCCAAGTGTGTTTGATAACTCATTTTGTCAGACCTAAGTATCCTACTGCATTCACCAACAGATGAATGTTTTCACACCATCTCACCTAGTCTCAATGCACTGATGAAACTTTCTCTACCAATTTAGCACTTCTAGTATCACCTGTGTGTCAAATGCATAAGTCTAGTTCCAGGCAAACCGTTTTCTTTCAAATGCAGTGTTCAGCCCATTTAACTGTTCCATAAAATTCATAATATGAAATGTTTTTCTCCAAGTAACAAGACACAGCAATTCTGTATATATGATCATATTAAAAAAGTGAGAAACTTACTGTTTACATCTGCTGTAGAATGTTTTAGATCACAGTTGTAGCTTGGTGTAGGTCTTCTCCAAGGTCAGTACTTGGCAGAGTCCTGGCGATGATATGTAAATTAATACTGAAATGTGTCTTGTAAATTAAGAGTTCTTTATACAGTTACCCAGAAAGTTAACTTTGGTTCATATTCAACTACATTTACTTTAACTAGTATAATATTAATCTAGCACTAACATTATAGAGATTTGTAATTAGTTCGTTACCACTTTCTATATTGCACATGGTTTGTAGGTACCTAATTGAAGTATGTCGGAAGAGGCTCAATTCAATGGGCCTGACTAAATCTAGCTGTAAAACAGAAACAGACTGATTGTCTTATACAAAGTATGATTGTAGCAATTCAATACCTAAGAATAATACCAAATGAAGGACCGTAGTCCGAACCAAAATGCTCATAAGCAGTAAGCAACCATCCCACCTAATAACACAACATGCAATGTAAGAAGGACCAACTACTTAATAACCAGTTAGATCAAGGAAAAATACAAAACAGTACCGGAGCATGCTGATTGCCACAGGAAGCACTGGTAACAACCAATCGTGGAATTGGAAACTTGTAATAAATAGGCAGGGCCGGATTAACTTCAGGACAGATGGACCTGAAAATAGGTCCAGTTGTGCAAAAGCACCGGCTACGCTGGTTAGCATGGAGATCAATGGGTCACCTGGGAGAGCTCTCCCCTAACTGGCTGTGCATTCCACATTAAAAAGGTAATTGTACACAGCCGATCAGGGGAGATCTCTCCGCCGGCCCATTGATTTGCTAGGTTTCTGTCCTAATGGTTCGCGCATAGTCCTTACGGCAGATCAAATGTCAGGCACGCCAGCGTAGGGTCTTTACGGAAGCCTGGCATATGATTTGTCAGGCTTTCCTAGCATTACACCTGTGCGGCTGCATCCTCTCAATTCTGAAATGCGCGGAGGGAGGCCAAGAGAGGATAGCTGGGATCCTTCCTCCACCGTCGCACATCTGAAAATAAAAGCCAACAGGTAAGCAGGCTAAACTATTTTATTTAGTACATAGAAGAAGCAATACAACATTATAACTCCAGATTATTACGTGTGCAATTTAAGTTACAACCATGCACAAGCCATTATTATAAGTTATATTAATTTAGTTAATTTATGATAATTGCTTCTGGTCTCCGCATGTATTTGTGTTTAACGCCTTAACGTCCATTGACGGGTCAGGCACGTCATGCAAAAACGGTCAAAGATCCCTTTCTTCGCTTAAATGGTGTTGCTGTAATGCCTCGATGTCGAGGCATCAGGGGCCATGTCTGGCCCCTCCCCGGGGCGTCAACATTTTTGTTGCCCGTTGTAAAAGAGTTGATCGCCTCCTAAACTTCAATGGTGTTGCTGAAATGCCTTGATCACTAGGCATTCAGCTACTCCGAACACTCACCCCAGGACTTTGCCACTCGCAAAAAATAACAAAGTTGGAAAAGTTCGCCAGAGGATCTCCTTTAGAGAACTCTGGCTCCACTTGCAGGTTGAATATAAGTACTGCATTGAACCATGCAAGTCAATGGAACCCAGCTTTCTAATCACAATGTGATTAGTAAAATATTTAAAAAATAATAAAAAAAAAGCTTAAAACAAAAAATAAGTGGTAACATTTTAAAATTATTTTGCATCAGAGGAACCATCCAGTGAGAGCAAAATCTAAAAAAAAGTCCAAAAAGAAAAAAATAAAATAAATAAAATAAAGTTTATTATTATGAGCAAGTACTAAAATTAGCGCTGTATCTTCCCAAAAATCTTGACATGGAAAGAGTTCAAATAAAAGCATTTCAAATACCGAAGGGGTGTCTTATTTAAAAAATAAAAAAATGGTTTGATGGGGTAAATTGGACTGGTCGGGCACAAAGATAGGGCATAGGCACAGACTGACCAAAATGGGGGGGGTGTCAGGCTTCAAGGCCTGCTCCACGAGGCTTCCTACCTGCTGTTCCTCCATCACGGGGTAGGCTGCTTCCCCGGCCTCCAGTTGAACGCGTGCCGCGATCCGTGTGTGCCTCCAGGTCAGTGATCCCGACATCAATGGACCCTTCCTCATTGGCAGAGGCAGGGAAGGCGGGAAAGAGGCTGGCAATCTCTTTGGGGGATTGCATAGTGTAGTTGGAGGGGCTTTACCTAAAAACCCTACACACCCTTCATTAGGTGCTTAGTTATTGAGCTTACTAGCTAGCTTTGCTCTGCTCAAACCCTTTTCCTTCTGGGATTATCCTACGCTGTTTGATTGACTTCCCGGCACCTAACTTTGGCATTGTTTACTGGACTTTGTGTCTCTCTCCTATCCTGACCCGGCCCATTACCTGTTCTTGCACCTTACTGCTTGTCCTGATCCTGGTTCGCCTCCCAGACTTTGCTTTAGCTTTTGGCCCTTACCCTTCAGACCACAAATACCTTGGCGTCCTACTTCTCCACCCTGCTCTACACTCCCAGCACGTCCAGACAGGGGGAAAAAGCGTACTTCCCAAATGTGGCCTTTTAGCCCCCAAACACCAGACAAACCCATGCATGGGTGGTATCACTGTACTCGGGAGATGTTGCTGAACACACATTGGGGTGTTGTTTGATAGTGATATATACCTGGAGCTATAAATTTATACCTGAAGTACAATTTGTGTTAAAAAAATTACTACCACAAACTTTGGCAAAGGCTGGTGGTAGAATCTCATGCATGTAAAGGGTTAAATACTAGCTTCTGAAATATCTTGAGGTGTCTAGTTCTCAAAAAATATATGGTTTGATGGGGTAAATTGAATTAGCCGGCTTTAAAGATGGCCCTATTAGGACATGGGGGCAGTAGGACCAGATGTAAAAGTTCCAAGTTGTAAAATGCGTCCTTCCTAAATGTGGCGTTTAAGCTCCCAAACAACCCAACAAACCCATGCATGGGGGCTATCACTGTACTGAACACATATTGGGGTGTTGTGTGACAGTGACATACACCAGGAGCTGCAAATCCATACCTGAAGCTTAATTGTAGTGAAAAACCCCCAAAATAAATTACTACCACAAAGTTTGACAAAGGGTGGTAGTAGAATTAGTGCATGGAAAGGGTTAAAATACCATGCCCCCCCCTTACATCATGCTGTGCCCCCCTAATTGAAATGCCGGTTTTTGTTATTTGTTTTTTTTGCACCCCGGAGGAAGCGCTAGGAGAGAGAGGGGCGCCAAGAGGTCACTCAAGTTTTCAGCAACCACTCGGCGCCCCTCACTCTCCTCTGCGAGGCTTCTGTCTTCAGTGTCTTCGTCACGGTGCAGGCGTTTCATGCTGAGCCCAGAATATGACGTCATATTCCAGCGCTCAGCAGGGAAGCAGGGAAGCAGCGCGCACCGCGAGAAAGACACTGAAGACAGAAGCCTCACGCTCCCACCACAGGATGTCTGAAGGTAAGTGAAGGAAGAGGGGAGGGAGAGGGTGGCTAGTAAGAAGGAGGGGGAGAGGGAGGTAGCTACTAAGAAGGAGGGGGAGAGGGGGGTAGATAGTAAGAAGGAGGGGGAGACGGGGATATACAGTGAGAAGGGGAGAGGGGGTAGATAGTGAGAAAAGAGGGTAATAAGAATATTGAGATAAAGTCAGAATGAGTGAGAGAATGAACAAATTAATTTGTGTATGAATTGTGTAAATGAGTTAGAGAATAAATGAATTAATGTGTGGAAGAATTGTGTGAATGAGTGAAAGAATTAATGAATTTGTGAGAATGCATTAATAAATATGTGTAACTAAATTGTATGAAAGAGTGAGAGAATTAATGATTGTGTGAATTAGAGAGTGACTGTAAAAGCGTCTGTGTGTATTATAGATGTAATAATAATTGATTTTTGGAAAGGCAAATATGGCACGGGTCTTTATGGGATAAAAGGTGGCACAGGCAGCGTGTTTATGGGACAAAGATGGCACAGGGTGGGCTGTTTGGGGACAAAGATGTCATATGCTGGGCTGTTTGGGGACAAAGATTGCAAATCCTATGTGTGTTATGTGCGTGCTGGTCAGGTTCTATGTGGGCAGTGTGGATACCAGGGCTGGCTTTGGAGTGTGCAACCTGTGATCTATGCCTGAAATTTAGGGAGTTTTATCTATACCTTCAATGTGGAGATTTTGTGTGAATTCCATTTGATCTATACCTGCAAAGCTTGTTTTTTGTGTTATTCTGTTGATCTATATCTGCTATGATATGTTTCCATATATTATTTATGTATACCTGCAAATACGGGGCTTGTTTGTCTTATTCAGTTGATGGATATCTGCAAAGCTGTTTTCATGTATAGTTTATTTGATCTATACCCTCAGTTTACATGTGGTTTCCAGTTGATCTATAACTGCAATGCTGGGTTTGTGTGTTCTGTTGATCTATACCTGCTATGCAGTGTTTCCATACATTATTTTTGTATACCTGCAAATACAGAGTTTTAATGTCTTATTCAGTTGATCTATACATGCACGTGCTGAACTGCAGGGATTAAGTAAAGGAGAGGTATGGCTTAGTGAATGAGGGACAAAGGGATTCTGGGGATGAGTACAGAGGAGAGGACCTCTCAATGTCATAGTAGGGTCAGGAGGAAGGAAAACTGCAGTCAGTGTGGGAAATATATATTTTTTTGCGATATAACACAAGTTATATATATTTCAGGACAAGAAAGGCTTTCTTCAGATACCATTTTTGATCATGTCATCTAATTTCTCATAAAAAATAAATAAATAAATATGATGAAAAATTTAAAAACCCACTTTTATTTGAAAAATCTTTTACTAGTAAAAAAACCTGCCAGATAGATTCAATTTTTTTAAAGGACGCAATTGGCAAAATCTCTCACGGACTGGGCTCTCCTGGGCTGGATGTTTGGTGTTGCTGAATGCCTTGCTATCGAGGCATTTCAGCTACACCATTGAAGTTTAGGAGGCGATCGTTGATATGGCCATATATTACTTAGCCAATCACTATGTCAAAGTACCCCAGTTTTGGTGACCAGGATCGCTTTCAACAATAGACCCTGTTAAAGTTAATTTTAAGTTTATGGTGAGTTACCGTTAGAAAAATAGTCAAAGTTCTAAGGGACATTCCAGTATACCATACAGTATACTTAACAAAGCATGCATATAAAACTATGTAAGTACTTTAAGGTGTATTCTCAAAATCTAGGCAAAAAAACATTCACTAGAATGCCTCAACTGCATCTTGATATTTCTTTCTAGTTGCAGGAAAGCACTCATTTAAATCAATGGGGGTGCTCTTGGCACATGAGCACAGTGGTCTGGTTAGACTCTTACCCAGGGCGTTTGCTGAGCCAGCACTGGAACTGACTGGTGGTAAGTATACAGGCTGAACACATCTCGTATATGTCGACCAGCTGGAGGTGGGCAAAGGGGCAAATATGGAAGTATTCTGCAGAATCCCACATGAAATGGAGACTCTGAGTAAATTAAGAGGTGCATACGATACCTGGAGTGTCCCTTTAACTCTATTTCAACTCAATTTTGGTGAGATCTATAACCCAGGTGCATCCCAGCAGGGGCCAAGGTACACCAAAGTCGTGTTATCCTAAGCTCTAAACTGACACAAGCAACCTCAATATCCTTGAGGATGGCATTAGAGAGTCTTGTGTTTCCTTGATCAATTATGATCTCATCTCCTTGTGAAACTATAGGACCAACGTTTTTGGTGATGATGAGGTCTACTTACTAAGCATTCAAAATATTACATAACATATTACAGTTCAAATAGGATCTTGGGCTTGTGAATAGACCTTCCTTGTCAGAGGAAAGGTTGACCTTGTAGTTCACTAACCCAGGAGACAGCATTTAACATTCTCCCATAAGAAGTACTGGGCTGTCCCTGCATAAATTAATGACAGCAAGGAGTTGATATGTACAGCTCCTGTACAAAGTCTCATTCAGCTGCCACTCAGGGTATCCACAGCCTTTGGATTTGACATGCTTTCCTGGTCTGCAAAACCTGAAATAAGTCCATGGAGGTAGTTCCCTATTAATGCTGCTGCATTTCAGGATCATTTTCTTACCATTGCAGGTAGTTCACCATTTCGTGGAACACAGAATCAAAATGTAAAGTAAATGGGTACAGCCGACATGTGTGCTGTTCTATTATTGGGCTACCATATTTGTCATGCCAACAATTAAAAGGAAAAGCAGATTGTACCCTTCAATTAAAACTTCTGAATAGGTTAGCAATTATCTGCAACAGAAATAATTCTGAATGTCCTTAGTTATTCCATTAACAAATGAGCTATCCCATTAAGCCAATATTTTGATTAAATAACTCTATAATCAAATCTTTTTGTTTGAGATAAACATAGCCATAATAAAATGTTCCGCAGACATAAATTATTTTATTTTTTATTAGACTAGGAAATATAATTTATTTCATAAAAATGTTACAATAGGAATGCTAAACTTTATTTACAGTTTGTTTTGTAGTAGTATACAGAATTGACAGACAGGAATATGGGGGAACAAAGAATTAGGTGAGGCAGAAAGCATTAAAACACCAACTCTTATAACAGGTATTTCCCAAGCAAAAATAGTAAGCGTGGATAACATGGAAATGAAATGGAAAAGAGGCATAATAAAAGAGGTTCATTTTTAACACAGAAAACAGCATTTGGTTCTTTTTATTTGAAAACAAAATCTACTGCACAATTATCCAGCAAAATTAAGGGATCCTTACAATACATGGTTGCCTATTGCATACACATATATTCAAAGCAACATTGCCTCCATTTTTTTTGCATAATGAGAACAGGAAAAATCACTCCTTTTCTAAATACAGCTTCCTACTGACCTATAGGAGTAAAGCTTTTATGACGGCTGTTGCAATTTCACCAAAGCCACCATGAACACTGTTGCATAAAAAGGTCAATATTTAGCAACTAGAGGAAAAAACTGCCCCAGAGGCCTAGCAGTTATCTGTCAGCTAGACATGCTCCATAGCAAACACAGAGAGCTCTCAGGTACGGTAATTAGGGTATTGTTTGATATGGACCAAAATATCAGTCAGTATAATGCGAGTTAAACAAGTACCCCCTGCCAACAGAGTATTTTGGCCTACAATAATATGTCCAGGGGGCAGCAGTAGCTCACCCTAGTGCACCTCTGTTCAATGGGTCGGTTGCAAGTGAGATCGCTGATCTACCTAACTAGCCCATCAAAACTATCGAGGAGACTCCATAGTATGCTGACCCTAGTTCCATACCCGTAGCTGCAGAGGTGGGACAAGGGGCAGCAGGGGGCATAGCCCTTGGTCAGGACAGTACCTAATATGAATACCACACTGCCTCCAAACCATCTTGTTCAATATCATCGTTTGTCAATATGTTTTGTAGAGCTTTTTTATTCACGCACATCAAAGAAAACAACACAGACAGAATTACTGTACTGTAACCCAACTAGTCTTTTTTTTACCAATGTATTAGTGTCAACAACCGCTGAGAACCAGCTGCAAGGTAGGCCGGTTTTCATAAATACACTTGGCAAGCATTGCCATGGGAATGCTTGAGAAAGCTCCTTGTTTCTATTTCCATAGGAATAATACAAATCTAAGGTTTAATCCAACAATATTTAAATCAATAATACAAGATCAAGATCAAATGTTACCATAATGTTTCCAGTTATGTCTTATTTCTAATTCAAAAAAGCATCTAACATTATTATGTTATTATTATGTTTTTTTTGATAATTGTACAATGTGCCCTTTGGGAAAAAGTAACGAGGAAAAAAGGGAAAATAATAATAATAATAAACAAAATAACAGATGCTTTGCTAACATTTTAAGTGCCAGACAACATTATATAAACAGAACCAAATGGAGGCATCACTACAGCAACAAAAATGTAATTGAACAGCTCTTACTATAATTGAAGTACTAGCAAAAATATATTTTTTATTAAAAAATATCCTTTGTTATGATTTTGTAACACTAATTTGTATACCCCTCTATCTTATATTGGCCAATAACCGCACATAATCCTCGGAGTCTTACTGGAATATAAATACCTTTTCATTACTCTAATATAAAGTTCTAGCGCCTACTAAGAACATCACTTTAAGGAAAAGTATTGTTTTAGGTCTAATGCTTTACTAAGCACCCTATCACAATTGTAGCTAAAATTGTTGAATTAATTACAATGTTATTATTGACAAAAATATGTTTAGCAATAGCTACCAACACTTCACTGATTGAGCAAACGAGCAAAGGTTGGTTTGTGTAATTACGACCGGCCCCGACATAATACTGATCTGCTAAGGAAAAGAGAATTCAGAGGTAAATGGTTTTACATCTGTGAAACTATAGGCAAAGAAACAGTATCTTTAGCTGGCTCGGAGCTGTATTTCTTAAAGCTGTTTGTTTGCCTTTCCTTATCCTTGGAGCTTATTTACAACTTAAAGTGGGCAATATGGTTTTTTTTTATTTATGATTTAATTTTCTTAAAAAACATACAATGCTCGGAAATAACTATTTTAACACTTATATAAATATTTATTTACATCAATTCTCTTTGGGACAGTGAAATGGGAATGGGAGCTTTTCTGCTTGAGAGTCATCACACAACATATTTTTACTGTTTATCTGTAGGCACATCCAGTGATGCTAGCACAGTTTTGATAGCCTGGGAATTACACTGGAATGAAAGAAAATTGTGTCATTTAATAATTACAAACAATATTATATATTCATTTTGGACTGATATTTTTGCTCATTTTAACAAATACAGTAAACAGCAAAAGAAGATGATCTGCATAAATCGTCAAACATGTCGGTAAATGCATTGAAACATTCCCACATATGCTTCTAATGCTACATAACAGATTACTGCTCTTATCAGAAACAAAGTTCACTGCTGAGGATGCAAACAAATCTAAAAGTAACATGGTATTGTTAATGTGGAGAAAGGCACAAAATGTCATGGGCCATGAGATGCGTATCATGAAGTAGGAAAAAGGTCAATTTATTGGTAATAATGAAGTCACCAGGTGTTTTCAATGGCTACCGTAAAGGCACTTGGGTATAAAGGCCTCCTGTATTAGTCTGTTATTCTGGACTGGCAAATATGAAAAATCTATGAAAGAAGGTATAGGTGAGTACATGAAACAATTCAACAATACCCTTTATTGAAAGGTATACAGTTGTTGAGACCGATATCTCGGAATATTATAAATTGGCTACAGCTTACCACATCTAATAAGCAAGATGCTACTTTAGTCAACATTAGTAATACCAATGAGAAGAATAAGACCATCAAAAATATTAAACTCATAGTCTCATGACTATCCCATATTTGACATAGTATGCCATGATGTTTGATAGCTGTGCATTTTGCATTTGAGAAACTAGTTATGTTCACTTACTAAATTGCTTGGGGTGCTCAGAACAATGGACTACGGACTTGAGTATACATCCAAGCATGGCTGAGCAGACTCTTGGATTAAACAAGCCATGGGGCCATAAACTCTATATCTGGTGCCCAGTTTATGCTATTTCATACAGAACTGTATAAAAAAAGGTTCTGAAAAGTGTCCAGCTGACTCATACATTGTAGATAATTTTCTCCAACCCGGAATGATTGGTAATAGACACAAGTATATTACATACAAAAGGGTTTGAGTACAACTTCATGGCAAAATTTTGAGTTATGCTCCAAGGCCATTTTCACAAATTGCTTTTCTTAGGTCTGAAGTGTTCGGATCTGAATGACAATCCATTATCTTGTATAATGACAATCCCTATTGTTAAGAGCATATACTTCAGACTGTAATTTGTCTGTTTTTCCCCAGCTGCTCTTTTGTGCCAGTAATCATGAAATAGTTAAGAAACAATTTTCAATTCTGCAATGTCTATATAGGAAATATGACATACAAATAAGTCTATATTTATCAACAGTTTGATCAAAGTACTAGAAGGAAATTTAGCAACAGCAACACTGTGAACAGACTTTCTCAAATGCCCCTGAGAGAGAACAGAACCTGAATGAATTATTGTGTTCACCTTATCGCCTGCAGGGTATATGATGTATATCCTTCTTAAAAAAAAAAAAAATGTTAAAAAAAAAAAAAAAAAAACTGTCCAGGAAGCCCCTGAGAGAAAAGGCAAAAAATAAAATGCAACTTTTTGTATTTATTTTTGTAATTTTTTTTTAAATAAAATAAATAAGCAACACAAAAGCGAAGAACAGAAACAGAAAAAAAAAACACCTCACAATATTTCTTTTCTCATTAAAATTACATTTTAAAAATGACTGTTGAGATTAACTGGTTAAAAGACCTTAATTCAAATGATCTTCATTATGATACTTCAACCCTAGAGATGGATTTAAAAATAAGAGCTGAAGATGGAAATACTCCGTAAAACCCTATAATACTGTCCGCTGCCTAGCACGTTAATTAGCCAAGCTATACACAGGGTCTTGTGTTTGTATTTTTTATACAATGACTTTAAACAGCTGTTGCAAAAAATGGCTTTAAGGATTTTTGTTTTTTGGTGGCTTCTATGGATGCCCTCTAGAGAAACGTACATGAACAACAAGACAAGGCCCACTGAAGATATGAATAGTGTCTTCTCCTCTCTGAGGCTCCAGTACCAAATGCAAAAATAATGTGGGTTAATAAGCATATAGAAAAGTCTTAATGTATTAGCCTTGAACCTTTAGGGATAATCTTTGATTTGCTAGCCTCAGCGATATTCTAGACAAAGGTCACAATACAAGTTTGGTTGTGCGATTTCATCTGGCACATACTTCCATACAGTTGTCCCACCTAACTAGTATAACCAATTAAGCATTGAAAGGCAAAGGTAGGTACCGTGATATCTTACTTTGTGTGTTGCACACTGTAACAGGTCTGCACTTTACAATCAAGCTGACTAAGAAATGTTACGTCATATTATCTTCTATCTGCAAACATGTATATTTTCGAGAAATGACAGTGATTATTTTATGAGGGGCTGCATGTTGTCAGTTGTTTGTTAATGACTTGTTTCAGAGCCACAAAATATTTCACAATTGGTGTTCATCATGATCTATTAACCGAAAATGTTAAAACCCCAACCCATATTCAACGGATTAGAATGTTATGCTTCTCGACCTGATAAGTTAAAATGGTCTGTATGGCATTCTGTGAACATTGCCTTCACTCGTGTAACGGCTCACGTTTCGCTATAACCCAAATAAATTTTTTCCCTGAGCAGTGTAGGGTTTGATTCAAAAAATAATTAGTATGAAAATCAAAAAGAGATAGCAAACCAAACAACAGCTCATGGCAATATATCAACACATTTTATACCTTAAGTGGACTTCATGTCTGAAGCCACACAGTTGATTTTATGTTTACTTTGGGAAATGTCTAGCAACAACAAAAAATAAGGGACATGTTGCTCTTTCATTATTAACCTCACATATGGAAAAGGACATATCTTTACCCATTAACATATAAAACATGGATTCATCCAAAGATCTGGATAATAAATAAACATGCGTTTCCTAAGAAACCATTTAACCTCATTAGCGAGGTTGTTCCCAAGCATGGACAGGAAAAAAGCAGTTTGTGTAGACTGTACATGACCTTTCAAAAGGGTTATACACCAGTGAAGATGAATGGGGTAAAGGTAAAGAAAAATATAATGAGATAAATCTACAAAGTCTTCTTGGATGCTTGGCCTGGAAAGGTGGAGTATGTCTTTGTCACGTTATGGATGATGTTCTTCTTCTTGTGCAGAGTTTCATAGGATTGGGGTTGTAAATGTAATCCATTAGAGATTTGGATGGCTTGTAAACAGAGTATGTAAGGATTTCTAAGGCTGGTTGTGATCAGAAAACAAGGAAGAAATTCCTTCTGTCTCCATACTAAGCTGCAGCTCCTTGAGTCATCCAATGTAAACAAGGACAGAAATTGTCTCTTGTTTAATATTTTTCTTCCCCCAACCAATTGCATGGCCTTGAACCAAGTTGATGGCTATACAAACCATCAACAGTCACCTTCAGTTGTAATAACAAGCATCATCTCACTTTTCCCCATCTCTTCCAAGGCACTGGCCAGAGTGTTAAGGTCACCGTCCTCTTGATGTAAGGCTTCCCATAAGTCCAAAATAACTCCTGTAGGACTGGCTTTGGTTGCAAAATAATTCAGATATCTAAAAGAGAGAAGAAAAAAAAAAGACATGGTGGACATCTTCCCAGTACAAGATCCCAGATCCAGTGTTTTAGTGGAAGAACAAAACCCAAAATATTTTTTACCTATAAAACCTAGGGTAATTTTTAACTGTGACAGATGCAAATTGTTGAAATTTTGATATCAAAACTGTAACAGAATTTACAATTACTTTCACTGCACACAAATACTCTATTTATTCCTGTATTCACATTTCAATGTGTTCAGTAGCTTAGCTATATATATCCCAGACACTGTAATTCATCCTGTTTGTTTCCTATAAACATTTATATTTATACATGATTTAACTGTATAATAAATAGCGACACCTGGGTTTATATGAAGACTGGGTTTCTGGTTTACTACAGGCTAAGATTTATATGTGAGTGCAAGACACCTAAGTTTATTCCCATTGGAACTTGATCATACACATTACACTGCTGTTTGTATATGGTACTAACTTTATGACCCCAGCTCTGATCTCACCTTGGTTATAGTCTAACAAAATGGACCATCTACCTCCATCTCTAACTCCATAGTCATTTATAGTATTTCTTTTAATGTGCAACCTCAAATATGTTCTTCACTGAGTTAGCAATATATCTCACCTATCCATGCTAAGTTTTTGTGCCAGAAGTCTCCAGTCATTTCCTCTGGAATTAGGGGCATCCAAACTGTTGCAGATTTTCTGTCGGATTGAAAAGGGGATTTTAAAGGCATATGGTCCCAGCTGGGTGGTGACATTGCTTCCAGCATGTGAGCAAAATGGATCAAACGACTTGACATTCTGGAGAAGAAAACAAATATGTATTAATGTGTAATTATATCTGTATCCTAAAGTACTTAATATATAATATTTTACTACAAAGTACTATGCAAACCAATGATAATTATTATTAAGAAGGATTCGTGGCACTAAATTGTGGCTTCAGGCGTCCCGTGTATGATTACTTTTTTTTTAGTGTACTGATGAACTCCCAATACCTTCACATTACATCAATATGCGTTAGAAAATCAGGAAAAGATGGGCATGGATGGTGGGCTGATTCGGTGGCGCAACAGACCACTTGACTAGACTTGCCCCCCAGGCCTTAGGCTGCCAGCCCTCCCCTGGACACCGCATGACAAACCTGATGCCTAAAGCTCAGACAGGCTTCCGATGAAAAATATAATTTAGTACAACATCTCCATGTCTGACGTATCAATTTTTTTTATGAGAAAACATATTTTATGGATATATGCATTTCCATTATGTCTTTGGTGTCTAAAGGGCATTTACGAGACTGTCCACTGCAAAGCTTGTTGCTGTCGATCCAATACTTGATTATATGTCAGGGGGAAAAATCTACAGGCGCATGACTGTTTAAAACCCCAGCTCTTTACTGTACACTTTCAAAAAAAAGTAATCTCCAAAAATATTGGTTGGGCTTTATAAATACCAATAAAATAATTTCACAATAAATAGGGAGTACAACCTCTCAAAATGTCCATATAATTATTACTCCCAGAATCTTCTTCAGAAATCTGGATGAAATACTTGTCATATGTGATTGTAATTGTCAAACATGGGTATTTACTATTGGGGAGAATTCTCAGAATAGACCTTATACCATGAGCACTTTTTCATTCTTGCACTGCTTACATAATTGCTTAACATACATACATAAAACCTAAAAAAATACCCCAGAGCCAAAAGTGGCTTCAAAACTGATTCAGTGGGGATTAAACATTTACATACCAAAAGTGAAATATTAATACTGTGTACAGCACTGCCAAAATAACTAACAATGGTTAACTTAGAATTTGTTTTCCATTAAGAGATCCTGAAATTTGCCATAGTGATAAAACAAGCAGGGTAGAATAACTCCCCATCTCACCTCTTCCAGCATCGTATGTATCTGGAATATTTGTCCTTCTCCTTCCACTTGCCGCACACAGATTTTGCACGTAAGTTCTGTTGAAGCCAGGCTGTGCCTTTCCAGAGTGAACGTACAGTGCAGGCTCCTTTGACTTCCGCTCCAAATGTGGTAGAATGGGATCTCCTGCACCAAACACACATTGTTCATTTGTTTCATTACAAGAACAGAGTGTAGGTAGAATATTAACCCTATCTGTGTCGGGTATGTTTCTGTGTTGACCCCTTTGTCAGCAAACACACATACTCTTTTTGAAATTAAATGCAATTTCTTTTAAATTGTATGTTCTGTGTGTAAGCCAAGGTTGATGCACTATGCATGTACCAAAGGATGAATGTCCATGACTCTTTCCCTAGATGGTAGGTGAATGTGGTTGATTTTATGACTACTACAAGGATCCCATTTATTGAGGAAATCAACGTAAATTAAACTTTAGGAGGCTACTCACCTGGTATTTGGCCAGCAGTTTGCTTCTCCACAGTGAATGGGGGATATCGTGGATAGACAGTCTTAGGTTGTGATAACTATCCTTGAACATTAGTGGCTTTGGTTCCTCAACAAGGTATCCTCCCAAAGTCTTCTCCAACTCGAGGACCTCCTGTGGGCCAAACGTAAGTGCTTAGTATTCATCAAATAAAATATCTTGCAGATCTACAAAGGTGTATAGGGGTGTGATAAGTAAAAGATAAACCTCTACAGTTCAACTTAGTATGTGATCAGACAATGAACATGACTCATCATGGAGTAATATGTTACATGTTTTTGATCTGGTAGCACTTGAAGAAGGACACAGCTGCCTAACCTACTACTCAACAACTATTCCCTACAGAAAAAAACACAAAATACATAGTTCTGTAAATAGAATAACAAATATTTGTTTGATTTATCTATAGACATTTTTTTTCTAAAATTACCTCTTGAGATAATTAGATCATTACTAAGAAATTCACTTGTGTGCTAAAAATCTTGCTCTTTTAAGCACTGAAGAACCTCACAATTATTGTGTTGCTTTAATTTGAAAATTAAAAATACTTTCAATAGGCATGTTATTTTTATGCTCTGTTTTTGAGCAAAAGCTGTTTTAAAGAATATCCCAGGAGAAATCATGTCTTCTAATTGATTCATCCAGTTAGTAGTACTTTTTGACAATATCCAAGCATAATCTGCTGTAGAGTGCTGTCAAATATGATGGCACTATAAAAGTCCATAAATAATGATAACAAAACTATGGCTTTGCAAAAATATAAATGCTTTATATTCTTAACCAGAACTTTAGCAATTGACTTGGCCACATGCTGAGTGCAGAATTGCTGTGGAATGCATTGTTTAATCGCACTCAAGGGATTACGTTAAACAAAAAAACCTTTGGAGTATGTAGCACATTCATCAAAAATGTCTTAAATCTGTACTTTGCTCGGTTTTAAGTTAACCATTTTACTGAATGTTTTAATAATCCTAATCCCTGTTTAATGCAGAAATCATCTAAATGGTAAATACATTTATGTGCCCAAAGGTTTAAGTATTTGCTTACTAGTGAAAACACAGTACATTGGTGTTTTTAGAATTGCTATTAATTTTTAAATGCCAAACTTGGCAAGCATCAACAACCAGGAGGTTTTCCAGTATGCTCATTCTCTATTTTAATAATGTACACTTTAATGTTTATTTAATTCCATATTTTATGCTTCATCTAAGCAGTTTTAATGTCCCCATATTATTAGCCCATATAAGCTGTGCTGGAAGACTATCGTATCACAATATGGAGTTAAATATAATAACTTGCATTTGCTATTTGAAACTGAAGTACACGGTGGCAATACTTGAAGGACAAAAAGTTGACGTACTTCATAGCACAGGCAAATGTATGATCCTCATGGAAAGAGGAAATTATCTACTGCCTTGTGTAACACTTGAACTCTTATCACACCACATAGAATATACCAAATATCAATCGTTTATCTGCTTCGATCAACTAGTTGACAATATTACCTTAAGAGCATCCGGCGTGTCTTCTAAGCAGTAGACTTTCAGATTGTATTCTAGAGAAGTGCAAAGAATGGGCGCAAAGATAGCAAGCTGGAGCCTTTTTATGGCAGATCTAGAGTATGACTCTCCCACAAAAGCATAAGTGCCCAGCTGGTCAAGCAAAATATGGCAGGAATGGCTTTCAAGCTGGCAGTAGCACGGGGTATTGAGTGTTTCCTCATTCAGGGTCACGACCTCCTAAAAATACCAAATACAACGTGTTAGGCCATTGTAGCCAATCATTGGTCAACAAACTAATACATATTTTACGATTATGATAAATTGATATGATACACCACTTGCTTTAGTTTATTTTATAGGGATAATTCTGATTTCTAAATAATATAATTTACGCATGTGTGTTAGATAGATAGATAGATAGATAGATAGATAGATAGATAGATAGATAGATAGATAGATAGATAGATAGATAGATAAAATAGTGGACATATCCGGGACTTATACTCCCATCAGTTCATCAATGTATGACACTGTGAGCCAGTACACGTGAAGCACTTTATATGTACAGAACTCTACTGTACTACCAAGTGCTAGCGTCTCTAGGATTTGGAGCCTGGTCACAGCTATATGACCCAAAACTCAAATAACTAAAATAGCTGAAGACATTTTTAGGATTAAATATACACAGGAATGACCCCCTCACACCAAAACATAGCCTCCTACCTCCCAGTTGCCTTGGTGAGACTGAGTCTTGAGTTGTAAAATCCAGTCAGATGTGTTGATGTCAGCACAATGAGGTATGGTTAATATAACAGGCCTGCACAGCAGAAGCCCGGTGGGTCCACATGTAACCATGGGACTCAAAATAGTTTGTGTCCCCTCTGATGGCAAACTAAAAGAAAACACAAGAAAAATTGTAGGATAGAATACACTTATGCCAATACGGGCATCAAAATCAATCCTGTTGCAAAACCACCAAAAAAAGTTTTTCAAAGACCTTTTAGAAATTCTAGTTGCAGACATGAAGTATGACACAAGGTACATATAATTTACACATGCATAGTACACATAGTCTAGAAACTACACATATCAGCTTTACAAATGCAGAATCCAAAAAACACATACAAAATGTAAACACTACTTACACTGTGTTCTCTCTTTTGTTTATCATGAGGTACATTTCATAGTATTTGCCCTGTGGAATTGCACCATGAGGTATTAGCAAACTTACCCCTGTGGAAAAAAAACAGCATGTTTATTTTATTTTTATTTTTTTTACTAATCTTTAACCCATTTATTTTACTGTAACCAACTTAGTCTCCTGACATCCAATAAATGTGAGCAAACACCATTAAAATGGCGGTGGTCTTATTTTGTTTCCTGCAATTTATCCATTTTCATTTTGAATTGTGTAAAACTAGAATTGGAGTTCTTAGATACACAATAAAGTGCCATAAAGATGTCATTGTTGGGGCTCCTGAACTAATTAACAATGGTGAAATTACACAAACATTATGGACATGAATGAGCTTAATGTGAAAAGCCTCCATTAACACATAATGTTTCTGAAACTATTATCTTCCTCTTAATAAAATGTAGCACACTTGAAATATATAAATATAATAATACTAATAATCAGTGAATTTATTGAGGCGGCTTTCCTTTGTTTGTAGAAACAGCGCGCTCACATATTGCTTTGACAGGATTGTGTTTAGAAAGGAATGTTTATGACAATTATAAAATCCACCAGTGTGTAACCAGGTCTGGTCCAATTTTTTACACGTTTATGGTGGGTAACAATAGTTTTTACAACAGATACAGAAAATGTAATTGCTATTATCCATGCCTAGTAATTATTATACATATTCAAAAGTATACAATATAGCCAAACACTGCTAACAAAATATTCCATTAATGTACAATTTACCTTTGTTTGCAAGTACCGAATTTGTCAGAATGGAAGCTTGACAAGTAATCATTATTAGATAAAAAAACATAATTCTCTAGTTATTTAATCTTTGAAATATTTAAGAGGTTGTTTTTAAAGGCAGTGACTAATTTTTCTCGAGTCAATGTTTGGTTCAAAGTATCTGAATAGGAGCAAGCTGCATCACAACATGTCCATAATGATGCTGACAAAGTTATACCGCTCCCTGCATAATGTGCCTTGTGCGATAAACCTTATTCTTGCCTTATTTGAGTTATTGTAATATTGTATTTGTATTCTCACCAGTATTTGGGAAAGTAAGCCTTCCTCCCAGGTTTCCGAAAGTCCCTGTGACACTGTTACTAGAGTCTCGAGGCAATGTCAGGAGATGCTGGCTGCTCATAGCCTTGTTCCTGGCGTTGATGATGTTGTTATCTGTTGGATATGTACCTGTTGGCTTTGTGCCAAGCAAGTCAGTCCCATCATGTATTGCAGGAGAGGAGCCTACTGTGGAAGAGTTGTAGACTTTAATTTTTAAATTTGGCAGTGGGTCCAACAAGGGAGAGTTGGTCATGGGAATTTTGTCAGCGGAATCCTGTAGGGCGTACATATTGCCTCGGTATATACCAGCGTTAGCTGTTAGATCTGGCTGTATGGAAGGGTGTAGAAGCTGTGAATTATCTGCAATAATAAAAATATCAAGTCAGTATGGTTTGCTAAATAATAAGCAGCAAAAAACAGTAATAATAACTGGAATATGATTGGTCAATGGTCAACTCTAAAAGGTAAGATTGATTAATTTGATGTACTTTTTTTGCCGTCTCTGTATTTTTTTCAGAAACCCGTAGACCATGATTTCTTATTTTCTATAATAGGGCCTTCTAAAATAAAATAGGTTTGCATCAAAGAACAGCACTACGCATCTGTAGCGTTTGAAAGCCAGTGATAATATGCCTAGTGGAGGACTGACAAGCCACTCTACACATGCAGTTTTTTAAAAAAAAGAAATAAAAACAGCTGAGACCAAAGTATTTTTAAGTGTCGGCCTACTGCTGCCACGTAACATCACATCAAATGCTGTATCTTTCAGATGCAAGTCACGTAGAGATGTGAAGAGTAATTATTAAAACACACTTTCTGTAATTAGAATTCCCTTAATGGAAACCATTGGAATCTCGTCTTTAGGACTTCATCTGTTTTGCCATTAGTACCATCTGCTAGCACCTCAGAAGACCTTAGTTAATGAGCTTTCACAGCAGAGATCAGGGAAGGATGTCAAGCACATTTACTTTACCGTGTCTCGGGGTCTTAAAGTTGACTGGATGAAAACCTCCCGTAAGGGCGGCTGACGAATCTGTGATGTCTGTGTCAAAATCCCGGCAGTTACGTCGATAAACCACTATACCAACTGCCATGAGTATGACGATGAAGATAAAAATGGCAACTACCAGGCCAGCATAGAGGGCCACATCTCCCGTGGAATCCAATACTGTCAAAGACAGATAAACAACTGTAAGGCATTTATCTACTGGACTTTTCAATGTTTTTTTTAAAAGCATACAATTCTGGTTAATGTGCCAGTTATTAATATGTAACTATTAGATAAACACTTGTAGGATTTATTCTGTAGTGTTGTATTTAGTAATATGTTATTGAAATCATGCAAAGTGATGTTAAATTTCTCGGCCAAAATATAAGTTAAAGCCACACATCATACCAAGGTACACAAGGGCACCAACATATTTTTTGTCTGGCATGATCTTAATGGCATGTTCGAAAAATATCATATCTGAGGTGACCATTTGAAGTCCTCCAGTTCACTAATGATTCATAACTGGCTTACTAGAGTTTTATTCTATGGAGGGTCTTTATTTGATATACTATATTAATAAGGTAGGACCTATCAGTATTCCAATGTAAAAAATATATATTTATGGCTTATCTCATGATAAACCATGTTTTTTACTGGTGGCACAATAAAAAAAATACACATGTTGTGATGTTTAGTGCTATACAAGCTTGTTAACCACTTCGAGACCGGGACATACCAGGTACGTCATCTCAAAAAAAATGCCCCCATGTTGCCACAATCGCACAGAGTGATATTGTCGGCTCAAATGTAACAAAAACCTGGCCCTGAAGGGGTTACAGTAATTCTTTCTGTATTGTAGTAATTCTTTCTGTATTATAAGTAGTCAAGTAGCAATCAATGAAATGTTACTGCTGGTGGGACCATTCCACTAGAGGCTGCTTTTGAAACTTTGCACTAAAATCACTTTTTAAACCTAACCTCCAATGACTAGAAATACATTACTCATAGAACTAACTATGAAAAGTCAGACGGTTAGCTGTGTTATAGCCAATACAATCTATCCGATCATCCTTCAATGCCCTACCCAGTATGCACAGGCTGCAGCATCCCCTGTGGTCAAAATTCCCATGTTAGCAAGAAACCACAGCTTGTTAAACATATGGTTACTTCACCTTTCAAAAGGAGCTTCAAGGACAATAATTACTAAACGTGAAATGGTTTTATCAGTATAAAATCTTACTCTTTCATTTTCTACCTCAAGACGCCAGCATGACATTATCCTGATGAAACCATGTACTTAAACTCAATAGCCCTTCTGGTGAATCCAAATACTACAATTTAATAGTTCAATCATTCCCAGAAACATGTTAGCCAAAAGTTCTAAAAGTTAAATGTAGGTGAATAAGATCATTTTTCAACGTTCGCAGACTTTATAGTCTTGGAAAACGTGTTCTTTTTAATAATTAGTATTAGTTATCACAATGTTTTATGTAACAATTTAAATATTACAGTTATTACAAGTAACTATATGTATATTTGAAAACATTACATAGGTAGCAGTCTTAAGCCCAAGTATCCTAATCGGACCCTTTACCTTACAAAATATTGTGAACAACATGAAAAATAATACTATTTAATATGCAATTATTACCACACTGGTCTATATATTACATCACTGCAATATTTTCGCTATTGGTTTAGTAATTGGTATTGGCACCCTGCCTTAATGATCATGGTGACCAGGCATGCAATATAAGAAAATATAAAGTGATGAAGAAAAATAAACAGAAAATGATGAAATGAAACTTACAATGTCTTTTAGGTTCACCTAAAACTCTCTTGTCTGTTTGAAACAAAATTAAAAAAAATAAATAAATAAAAATGAAATTAGTTTTCACAGAAAGAAAATAAAACAAAACTGAATATAATAAATTAAAAATGAAATGATAATGTTTTGTTAATGATATTTACAACATACCCATGTAAGCAAGCAGGTTAAAGGCATGTTATATAATGGGACTAATCTCTGTTGTGGTTGACAGAGAATGATGTAACGTGAGCAAGCAGAGATCCGAATGTAATTGTTTAAATCATTAACTTCAGCATTATATATATATATATGTACCAATCTACCACATCTTCGCATTTATTTATTTATATAGCACATATTCACATAATGACAGTTCAGTACAATGATCGAGAAAAGACAACTTCTGAGGCCTTTGGAATAACATGTAGCAAACAAAACAATATTATAGACAAAACAAAGTTAAACCGCAAGGTACTTTAAAGCAGGAACGCCATTAAAATGACTTCTTACTTACATCAGTAGAGACAGATGACTAAAATATCGTTAAAGGAAAAATAAAAACGGGCTCTCATGTTTATGGCTGGTATTTAAGTTGTGCAATGAGACAGGGCTAAAGTTCGAGCACTCATTCACAATAACGTGATGTCAACCTAGGGATGGTTCTACTAGTGGTGCTGTGTTCACAGCTAACGGAGAAAGCCATACAGATAACTCAATGAAGCTTATGAAAGGCCTCTTCACACACTTTAGTGGATGTAACTAAATAGGGTTAATTATTTAGCCATTTCACTTCTTGACATCCTACTGAGCATCCTATGATGGCAGATTCATACTCACTCTGCCAACTAATGCAGCATTAGAAACATAATACAAGACCTTCCCTAAATAAAGATAATCTAAATGATCCATAAGAGTTTGAATCTTTTAACACCGGCCATCATGTGAGATTTAGCTAAAAGTGAGTCTGGTTTTGATCAGATCTAATACGATATTGGTACACTTACTTTGCATGCACAGTCCATCAGTGCAGTTTTTGGAATCTAGCAACATGCCACTACAGTCTTTTCCACCATTCTTTGGGGTGGGTGCATTACACTCTCTGCTTCTCCAGTGGGTGCACTCAGTGCTGCAAGCCGACCACTTGCTCCACTCTGTCCAGCCTCCATCTACTACATTTTAAAACATTGCAATGTAAGGCGGAAGATAGACGACTCAATGTGTAATAAATCCTAAATCGTAATGACATTGACTTTTAGCATCACCGTCCCGTATTACTCCGGTAACAAATACACCTTGCATATATAAAACATTTTCTGAAAGGTTGCACAAAACTATATGGATTAAAACTATTTAAAGAAGGAGACGCAAGTCTGTACCACCGTACCAGTCTCTTATAACATTATTTTTATATATTAAGTTGATATTGAAAAAAAAAGTTTGTATTCTACTATCTATTGTCTGTTGAATGATAATATTCTTATGTTAAAGAGTGATACAGTAAATGTATGGTGGACAAACCTGGACACATAGTAGTACAAGCCAATTTTTGAAAGGGCTGCCCTTCACAAAATGAGCCACCATTGAGGGGTGTTGGATGGGTACATGTTCTTGTCCTCTTCTGCCAACCACGACCACAACGGTTGTTACAAGGGGACCACTCAGTCCAAGATGACCAGCCTCCATTCACTAATTCCGGGGGGATCAAAAAACAAAGTATAATTCATCATAACACCCCGAATTAAAGCATTTCAAACAGGATAAATGGAAAGTTTGCTCATTAGCTTCAAAACCTATAAATGCTGAGTTTACCAAAGAAAGCTAATTGTTGTCTTAACTAATGATTCTTTTATAACCATCTGTTAGGAAAATGCCCAGTCTGGAAAGTATTAGGCCACCCACAGTCCGTGGGACAGAGCTGGCACCGACGTTAACAGGTGGTGTAGTTATTTAATTATAAGCATAGGTAATTAATTCACTAGACATTTATCATCTAAATAGTCTTCATCTTGAATGTCTGTTATTTAACAGGGGGTATGCTTGGATGGTTGAGGGGGGGGTGATACCTCAAATATATTTAAATAATATATTTAATATTTCAGCTGCTTTCATTAGCCAAAGCAGATATATATATATATATATATATATATATTATTTTTTATTATTATTTTTTTTACTTTTTTACTTTTTATTGGCTAGAAACAATATATCTCTCGTCCACACTTTGTACATTCATCATTTAGTCTTTTACGTTATTTTACTACATGCAACTTAATTTTTTATAAATGCAAGAGGTACACACAAGCAGTTATTTGAAACAATATGTTCGAAGTTTAAAGCTGTTAAAATGCCCAACTACAGCAGCTGGTTGGGATAACCAAAAATGGAGAACAAAAATGCATTCCAAATTTGTAAAACACACAGAAATAGTATGAAGACATAACTTCAACTAATGATGTGCATCTTATTATTTGTTACGTACACAATACATAATATACTCATTCCAACCTAAACACCTCCACAACATACACCATACTTTGGGCGGCCTGTGAAACTCCTGCAGAAAAAAAACCCTGTTTCTGTTTTTTTAATGATGATGTATTACTCATGACATCACAGCATATGTAATGTTTTAAGAAGTGCATGAAAGAATTCTGATGCAGAACTGCTACCTAGCTTCCCAACTGCCATTATAACCATTCAAAGGAATGCAAGTTAATTCATATAACCTTTTATAGGTTGTTACTGGAAAATGTATTGTCTTCTAGATTTATTTTTGCTGATTTATCAATGTGTATTTCTGAAATGTACATCCTTTTTCTCTTTGTTTTTAAAGACATTTTAAAAACCCTGCCGAAAACTTTATAATTGAGTATCCTTATACTATGAAATATATTTACCGTATACAATGACGGTCGCTGTGGTACTTCTGCGCTTCGCAACAATATTCTTAGCAACACATGTGTAGTTTGCTGTGTCCGACAGTCTCGCTTGCTTAATTATGAGGTTGTGGTCAATTGTAATCAGGAAATTTGTATCTTCTGTAGGGTCGATGATATCCTCATTCTTCAACCATTCAACCTAATGAGTAAAGTAACCATCCACAGAAATAAGTATAATTTAAAAATAAGAGTACCTATATACACTCAACTTGCAGCAATACCAATTCTTCACCATTGCAAGCTTGTATGCATCAATCAGCATGTTTAAATTCTTTTGGAGGCTCTATGACTATCCAAGATTCCTTTTAAGGCCACTTAATAAAGAATTTCAATAACAAACTTTCATTCGTCTCTAGATTGCATAAAGCCCTAGCGTCATGACTGCAGATGGGCAAGTACCAGAAACAGAACAGGTGTGGAGGTTAACTGTGTTATTAGATGTCAGAATAACAGATTCAGGAGTCCATATAAACAATGCTTCTGAATAACAGAAGCTGACTACCTTAATGTGGTCACATTCATCATTCTGCTAATGTACCTGTAAGGATCAGGCTAATTCATTCATTTTCCCTTTCTGCCTCTGAACTGTAAATGCCAGGCTTTGTAGGTGTTCAGTCCTACTGGGATACTAAAGCTGTCGCAAGGATTTTGGGGATGTTGGAGTTTTGGAAGACAGCTGAACTTAATTTTACCTCTGGGAGGTAGTGTCATTTTTAACTACGACCAAAGTCACCGGCAGCAGTTTAAAGAATCCCCACAACGCAACAGTCGATACATAAACTAGAATTATAGTGCTGATTTGTTGTGTGATAAATGCCTTCTTCCTGATTACCGAATCACTTTAAATCTTTAAAATCCATCTTTCTACGGTCTATAAAAAAACCAGGACATTAATATAATTTAAAATGAATTGCTGTTAGAAATGAATTTGAAAATACTAGTAAGACGTTCACCCTAATTACCTCGGCAGGAGGAATGCCTTCTGGCGGACGACATTGTAGTAGAACTTCCTGTTCCAATGGTATTTCTTTGCCCAAAGGCTCCTGGTCAAAATTCTTTCTCAAATCTACAAGCAAGAAAAATAAAGAAATATGGACAATCTTAATGATATAATTTAGAGAGAGCAGATTTTTATTTTTTAAAAGAGAAATAAAAAGTCAACATGTCCACATTGATAAGATTCAAGCTGGAAATGCATGGGCTTGAAGTCTGAATTAAAAGTTGGCAGGTGCATGCAGCTGAAAGTAGGTGTATTCAAGAATGGTCTTTGTTTGTAACACGCATAACGCTATTGACGGGATTGGTGCGGTGACGCATAGATGAGATTGATAGAAGTTGCTAAATTTAAACATATTTTTTTTATGAAATCTACTAAAATTCTCAGGTGCATGCATCAATTTCTTTTTCTGTAAAATGGCTTTAAAAAAAAAAAAAAAAAAAAGTACTATAGCTGATTAAGCCATAACGTTTTGCTGAGAACAGCAGAAAACTATTCATTTGTTTTCATGTAGTTAAGATGAAAAATATATTGGATACAAGCTTCAAAGCATGATTGTGCCTTAAGGTAAAACCAGGCTTCTACGTTTAGTTCAATACTATAGGTAATATTTCAACACTCGTTAAAGCAATGTATTTCATTTCTTAACAATTGATTAAAAATACACTATGTAGTGATTTAGTAGATTATGTCGAATTATTGAGTAGTGCTCTTTTTAGTATTTTCTAATTTGGAATTTAATACAATCTACATTAGGAAAAAAAAAAAAGAACATGGAGGACGTTTGCACTTGCCAACACCATAAGGTCAATGAATACATTGAAAAGAAATTACACTGTTACAAAACACTTTTTCATGTAAAGATAGTTTAAATCGGTCATAATCATACAATTTTGTTTAGGTGGAAAAAATTATTCACAACCACAGCCAGACACAACCACAAGATGGGGCTCCTGTCAGTCTAATTTTTGATTTCTAAACAAGAATTCAAAAGCTCCCTTATTGAGCTTGATTGACGATTGTATCCAGGGGTACATAGAATGTACCATACTTAGGTAAAACTTACAGGCTATCCTGACATAAGCTCTTCGGCTCTTGGTGGTTCCTGCTGAACTCCATGCTACGCACTGACACCAGTAATCTTCCAGGCCAAAGAGCTCCTCCACCTGCTGTCTGGAGACCTCGATCTGGACCTCTCGTTCCACAAGGCCTGTTAAGATTTCAAGACGCATCACGTAAGTTTAAACAAGTCGCTAATCACTACATCCATGCAATCGATTTAATTGTTAAGTGAAGATTATTATATGATAGATCACGCAGATTTAAACTAAGATTAATGTTAAAGAAAAGTTTTTTGTAAAAAAAAATAAAAATAAAAAAAATCAGCAAAATAATGTAATCTACAGTTTTATCTAAAACAAATAAGACTGCGGTATTTCAGACAATCCTGACATACTGACATGTTAAAACATTTCCATGTAAGTTTTAAGTGGATGTTCATCACTTAATCCGTTTTAGTCTGTACTGTTTACTCGCAAACATTTGTTACAATCCTATCCAGGAAACATCTGGTTCTCCGCTGACGGTGGCCCCTGTCACTTCCTTACCTCAGCCGTTCAACAGCTGGCAACACTAAATCCAATTTCCATTCGCTGTTTAGTACTTTAGTTTCCTTCCCCACATTTAAAACATGATTTAGAACCCGCTGGCATAACATCATACCTGTGACTTCATCAACTCTCTCCCTAGTGATATGTTCAACCTGATGGACCCATTCTCCATTGCATTTAAAGAATATCTGGATGGCAGGGTTAGCTTTACAGAGAAGTTCAACTGGTTTGTTCTTCACAATGTAGGCATCTTCCGGTTCCAAGAGGAAATGTGGCAGAGACTCTGCAGCGGCCGATGGAAAAGAGTCAGGAAGGACATCGCTGTATTCAACACCTGTCAAAAGCAAAATGATCACACGTGACGATCATTGCCATTTATACGTTTCTTATTAAAAGTAGGGATGCATGTTGCCATATTGTTCCCAGAGACGACAGACCAAAGAAGTCGGCGATGCTTTAAACATTCATAGAGTTAAGTGTCACATAAACTTTCAAAAGGTGATATGGAAAGATGGAGGAAAATTCTTTGAACAATCAAAATGAAAATATTTAGTTTAGTTTAATTTTGATGTTATATGCCACTTGTTCTGTTATATAATTCAATAAATAATAATTAAAATCATTTAAGGACTGCCATTTTTGTCACATGACTGTTTAAATTATGCTTTTAAAATTGAAAAAAAGCCGTATTTCCATATTACCTGCCTTACTTACAATAGAAAGGAAATGGCCGTGACATTCAAGCAGCTTCTTGCAGGCAGAAGGTTTAAAAGTGACAAATTATACAAAGCGGAGAATAGTGGAAAAAGGTATTTTTCTGTGATAAAAGTTTGGCAAAGGGACAAAAGCAGGGGAGCTTGCTGGCTCATTTAAAATCCATTTAGGAAAAATTGACTTTTCATTTCCAGCGTTAACACTGCACTAAGAGAAAGCGGCAGGACATTTGTCATAATCCATTAACTGCTCTTTTGGAAACGGTGAATTAAACTCCAGGCTAATTTCGACATCTATTAGGGTCTCCCCTTCACTGGCTGTCACCAGGTCTCCCTACTGTTGGCTGCCAGCTAATTTTCATCCTGGCTTCATCACAGGAGTATAATTTTCTCAGCAACCTACCAATTTCAGTTGGTCACTAGGTAATTAAAAGGCATAATACTATGCCGTTGCCCGGATGCCATGGGGTGGTTTTTCAAAGCCACAAAATGGAAGGCTCTGTGCAGCCTGTGCATTTTAATCCAGATTGGGTTATTTTTTATTTTTATCAATTCAAGTGGCAACGTCTACACGTCGCCAAAGCAAAAGTCAAATTGGCAACAGTATCACCTGTCATCACCTCTGAACTTGGTTTATGCTGTCAACTATTTCTGTTGTTAAAATAACCTATTTTTCACAGCTATGTACTTTTATGTTGCTCGCTCTGGATTAGACTTCATAATAAAAAAGTTTTATGTTATAAGTATCCATTAAGAATGAGATATGTTGGTGGATAGTGTAACTATATGTAGCTTATTTTCACTCTACTATATCACCCATGTGTGGAATGCAACATCACTGAAACAGAATCCGTGTAACATATTAAGGCAGGAGCTGGAACCATCGACTACGTGCATAGAGTTAATGGCTTCCTTTACTATAAGTTTCCATAAATGCTTGGACTGCACATCTTGGGATTTGGTATCATGAGGGAAACAGAGTCAATGTGGAAAGTCTCAGCTAGACAAAAACTAAAATGGCCGTCCCAGCAATCCAGACAGAGGACTCTGGCTGACCCTAAACCGTGCCATGACTGGCTTGCCAATCTCAAATTTAAAAGCTGTAATATGTAATTCAAAAGTCACCTACAAAATTTTCCCCATGCATGTGTGCATAAAAGCTGCTACAAAGTAATTTCCTTTTACAGTGAGTTTTAAACTACAAAGGTATGCATATGTTCTTTAAATTAAGGTTTGCAGGCCTTTAATATACTTTTTCCACTGGCATAAAGTAAGTTAGTCTCAATGATTCAAACTCCCAAGAACTACAGCTAAACAAACAACAATGTGTTTTGAATATCCAAAAACACCCTCACTCCTTTCCCACTGCATAGATGGAAGAAAGAGGGTCAAAATTAGCGTTATAGGGTTAAGGTTAAGAAGAGTAGTGGATTGGGTTAAATGATCTTAATTAAATAAATTAATGATCCTAATTAAATCAAAACTTTAGAGAGTCATTAGAAACTGTGAGAAATGGCAGGCTGAGGCTCACCAAGTCTTACACAGAAGAATCTCACTCTGTAAAACATAATGCAGTCACAGTGTAATGAACGGATCCCATGCCTGCTCTGCTCTTATATAGACTTTATTCGTTACAAGTCTGCTTTTTTTTCAGCTACTAGACAATCTCTCAGCATAATGTGAGCTGATTGGACAAACGAAGATCAGCTCACTCAATGTCCCAGCTCTTAGCGCAGGCAAAATGGAAAGTGCCGTTAAAATGATGGCCAGGGGACAGAATGAATGAACAAAGATTTTCAGATTGCACACATTCGTTTTTGATTTCTTTCGTCCAGTTGCATTTGTTTGTTTGTTATTCGGGCAAATCGACAAAACGGCAACATTCGACACAAAAACGCATTAGTCTGAAAACGAATGTGCAAGTTTAATAGAAATCCATGGGGGAAAGGATTTCATTGTACAAGTGGGACTTTGTTAGCATTGCCATGGTAAAACCATGCAAAATATCTCACGGAACAACGGCAGGCTCCAAGTGTGCAGATAAAAGATGTTTACTGGAGCAAATTGAAATAAAAACACGTTTTGTGTCAATACTCACTTATATCACTTTAAACAGCACTGTATTTTATGCTCAAGAAGAAAAAAATATTTTTCCAAATAACTTCTTTTAATCAGGGGTAGGCAAAATGTCCATACCTGGACACCAGTGTCCATGACAAGGTTGGTGGAAGTCATTGTTGCTTGTATTTTGCCTACCCCTGTTTTTAACATAACTGATTGAGTTTCAAGCCAGTAGTGTATGATAAATTAAACAGATAAATCAATAAACGATAAAAAGAATAGAAAAGGACAGTTTTCTGCCTGCATTTGTCGGTAATTTCTAAATAATGTCTCATTTTTTTTTAACGCACTAGACATCTGTTTCTTGCAGTAATACAACAGTGATGCTAAGCAATATCTTTTGACCCTACACATTCCTATTCCTTTTTTACTTTATTTAAGGGTGGTTTAATGCCGGCACTTAACTTGTGACTTTAAACTAAATTATGGAAGAATAATCATTTGCTGACATAAAATTACAAGACTCATCAAAAATAATATAAGCGGAGCAGTTGTTGGTACTTTGAAAGTAGTTATGCGTGCGCACTCATCATAAAAATCCGAAGCTGCATTTGCAGGGTCATCGAGCGCCATATATTCATACCCTCCCATTTATTTAATACCTTCTTTGTCTTAATTAACTCCATCTGGAGTTATGCGACTGCACATCGATGAAATCGTGTTTCTTCTAATTAAAAATATATACCCAAAAATCTGCTTAGCTGTCCTTGGAAAAACATCTTACGCTATGGATCTTCATTCGCGCAGTATGCAGCACTCAAAAAAAGTCCTTACAAACAAAAACCTCCAAGTTGCAGATATATATAGAAGAATATGAAATACCTCACAACATATGAGGGACATTATTTTTAAGAAGTATTGGTTGATGTCGGTAGAGTCGTTTGCACAGCCCTTTAACCCCTGACGGCGAACCTACGGATTTCCGCTTCTGTGGACCACTGCGATGCTGCGTAGATAAGGTAGGCTAGATGGGGAAGGGACCAGAGAGATTAGTAGACGAAGACGAAGATTCTTCGTGTTGTGTGTCTTCGTCTACTTTTGCCGTCATGTTCGTATGTTCGGTATTCGGGCTGAGCACCCTTCGTGTTCGTTTTCATGTTCGCCTGAATACGAATGCACAAGTCTACTTTACACCACTCGATCCACCGCTTGGCATTGTACTTGGTGATGTGAGGCTTGTATGCAGCTGCTTAGCCATGGAAAACCCATTCCATGAAGCTCCTGCTGCACAGTTTTTGTACTGATATTAATGCCAGTGGAAGTTTGGAACTCTTCAGCTATGGAATCAGCAGAGCTTTTTTGACTTTTGCGCACCAGAAACGGTCATTAGAGTACAAAAGATCTCTGCATCTTTAAGTATCCCACCAATTGCCTACTTAGGACATCTTAGACTTTTCATTTCAAAGGTGTCAAACTCAATCCCCAAAAGCAGTAACTGTGCCAGTTTTGGTAATTAACATAAAATGCAACTAATATTCTTAATCACTGAACAATCTGTGTACGGTTGTGCCAACAACTAGAAAATCAGTATATAGCTATCAACAATACTGGAAAAAAACACAAACTTCTATGCAAGACGAATATAGATGGTTCAAAAAATCTATTAATAATAAAAAAATTAACATATATTTAAGAGCCAAACACTGTCGTGCAATCGTTTTTTATGTTAAATGTAATTACCCTCTCAAACATGAATGTTACCGTTATAGAACAAGTGTAATTTCCTTTTAGGATTATTGATTTTTTTGGACTGCTTCAAGATGGAAAGAATTGAGGGAGAAAAAAACTTTTCTGTATTAGTTATAGGGTGAACTCCTAGGACAATGCCTGAAAAAAAGGACTGCTGCACAAAAACCGGGACTGTTTTACAAAGTTGGATCAGTATGCCTTGCATACATCGGCACAAGTCATGAGTAGATAAAAACAGTAAGACATATTTTAATTTCCATCTCGTAAAACTGCATCTCGTAAAATTTTTACTCTGTAATACAGGAAGAAGAAAAGAACTCCGGGTAAAATATATTTTATATTAGTTCTTTATTTTAGTTCTGAAAAGTTTGTTCATATGTTGCTGATTATACAAAGATATTTTAAACTAAAGCCCATTTCTAACACTTTATTCTTGCTAACAACGCTTGATTCTATATGAAAAAAAAACTGTAAAACAAATGTAAAAAACAAAAATACAAAGATGATTTTTGAAAGCAAGAAAAAAACTAAAAAAACCCCCAACAAATTGGCTGTTTTGGAGAGAGAGAGAGAGAAAAGACATCATCGTACCAGTCTTACTTACTGAACAATCATTTGTTATTGGGTTCTTAGATTTTGGAAAGCATGGTGAAAATCACACATTTGATTCGAAGCACATCAACCTTTCTGTGTTTGCTCCATTTCCTGCACTAATCCAGGTGCTGTTTAGGCCAGAACTGACAGGAATCTCTACCTATTACACACACTTAAAGATATATTACCCTGTTGAAGCTTGTTGTGACATCTGCCCGGGGCTAGTTATTAAACGCCTCTTTTCCTGTGCAATCATATTTTTAACAATAATTATTTTTGTAATCCCTTTGAGCCGGAGGGTCTTACAATGCAGTGTCTGGCAAAGAACACCCGAACTATCTTGTACCTGAAAAGGCATTAATTTGTGGCTTGTCCATCAACAAAGTTAGAAAGGCGGGTTTGGTGCATTGCTAGGGAAGTTAAGTTTGGAGACAGCAGCTTTTGAGTTGATCTAAAAGGCCATGCGATGTAACTGAGCAAAAAAATGATTTTGCACAGTGATTTACAAAACGACTAGATTTACAATATTATTTTTACTTACGTTCCCATGTTTGTACACATTTGCAGTTTGTTTCCATAAGCAGCAGCTGTTTACTGGAAAACATTACTGGGATGGGCTGAGTAAACCATAAAAGACCATAGAAGACTTAAATTTACAGGATTTTAACTTTTTTTTTACAATTTAATACAGGTAATACTTAGAAACAGAGACTACGTGGATATAACCAATAGATTGTATATATTAGATGCAATTCCAATGCATCGAGATACAAGCCACTTAACCCCTTCAAGACCGGGACGTACCTAGTACTTCCTGGTCATAGGTCACCGCCAGACCGGGACGTACCAGGTACGTCCCCAGCGATTCCCCCAATTCCGTGCACATGATCGATTTGAAACGAATCACGAGCACGGAATTAAAATACCGTATTGGCTCGGATATAGGCCGCCCCGTATATAGGCCGCACCCTAAAAGTTTGGTGCTTTTTTAAAGAAAAAGTTTTTTTTCTTTAAAAAAGCACCAAAAAAAAACATGCTGCCACTCTGTCCCCCCCCCCCGATATGCTGCCACTCTGTCCTCCCCCCCCGAGATACGCTGCCGCTGTCCTCCCTCCCCGCGATACGCTGCCGCTGTCCTCCCTCCCCGCGATACGCTGCCGCTGTCCTCCCTCCCCGAGATCCGCTGCCGCTGTCCTCCCTCCCCGAGATCCGCTGCCGCTGTCCTCCCTCCCCGCGATACGCTGCCGCTGTCCTCCCTCCCCGCGATACGCTGCCGCTGTCCTCCCTCCCCGCGATACGCTGCCGCTGTCCTCCTCTGCCCCCCCCTCCTCGACTTACCGGAGCAGACTCCCGGGTGTCTTGCGGGGCCGGCGAGGGACATCTACGCAATACGCGTATGCAACTTCCGGTACCGGAAGTTGCATGCGCGTATTGCGTAAATGTCTCCCGCCGGCCCCGCAAGACACCCAGGAGTCTGCTCCGGTAAGTCGGGGGTGGGCAGAGGTAAAACGCTTAGATAACCTCCCGTGGGAAGTGCTGGCAGGGGAGGCTGTCTGAGCGTATCGGGGAGAAGGATGCAGGTCCCCTGCACCGCTGCGGGGGATCTGTATCTTAACCCCGCTGCCTGCCCGGCGCCCGGGACTGCATGTCCCGGGCGTCGGGCGCTAGAGCCCGAATATAGGCCGCACTTTTTTCCCCCACTTTAAGTTTTTAAAGTGGGGGTGCGGCCAATACGGTATTTTTTTAAAAAAAATGCCGTCTTCAAGGGAAGACGCAGTACGCAAACGCTGGTCCTGAAGGGGTTAAAGGGACAGCTTTAATGTCTGAGACAGCCTCACCACAGAAAAAAATGCATATTAAAGTACTTTGTGAGTATTATAATATGCATTCCTTAAAATGTAAACTTAAGAAAATCAATCACTTGCCCTAAGGGGAAGCTGCAGTTCCCTGCCCCCTCCATGGTTTGTTGAGTCTCGTCATTGATTGGTTGCTTAAAGCAGGCAATTAGTGGCAAGAAATCACTCCTCGCATGGAGGGTTTATGCATCACACATCTGCAAGGAGGATATCACATAAATTTACAGGGACCTCTCAACTAGTATATGCGTTAAAATGCATATGATGGCTGGAGTGTCCCTTTTAATATGACCTTGAAAGGTGACATGTCCAGTCGGATAGGGGGATACCTCGAAAAATTGAGTTTGTTCATCTAGGACCCTGTATGAGCCAGATACACTAATTTTACTCTTTTGTGATTACAACATTTTAGACGTTTATAACCTCAAAGTGATTTCTAAATGTTCTGTGAACATATGGATGCTGGTGTCCAGGTGCTTTTATAATGAATGTGTATTTCAAAGAGTAGGCAGATAATTACTCCAGTCTACGCAGTAAAAGATTCATCTGAAATTTTACTCAGAAACAAACAATAACAAAACAGACAATAATACGATGCCTTTATAAGACTCTATGAGGCCAACATCAATGTGCATACTAATTTTAATCTGCCCAAAGAAAAGCAGGTAATACATTTCCAAGAACCGCCACTAATAAAAACTGACATTGAAGAAAATGGAATCTTACATCACCACCAACAGAGGTTTTAGGAAAAATTACAATCAGTCCTTACGCGTCTCGGTTTCTTAACCCCTTAAGGACAATGGGCGGTCCCTAAACCCATTGAAAACAATGCATTTTGAGCCTGTACATGTACGGGCTTTGTCATTAAGGGGTTAAAGCAGCCAAAACAAATCCTCCAAGCTCCAGAGCTGCTCTTACCTCTGCAAACCCAAGTGGCTCTTCTATTATTTCTCAGTTATGTTTATAGAAAAGGAAGGGGAAGAGAGCGATATAATGGCTAGCAATCTTTATTAGCATCACAGCCAGCAGAGTTCAGGAGCTTCTATCTCCCCGAGGCTCACGGAAGAATAGATGAGTGCTATTAACCTCCGCACTCAGACTCTCACCGCCGTAAATCTAATCACCCCCGGTCCTGGCCCCTGGCAGACATGAAGCTTCCACTTCCCCTCTGCCTCATTACAGCACAAATAAATGGCAGAACTTTCAGAGGCAAAAGGAGCCACATTATTGATATTATAACTTTCCGTTCTATTGTTTTCGGAGCCGCCAAATGCTCATCTCTTGTAACGTTGACATTTTTTTTCAGAACTAAAAAAATAATAAAAATTAAGTGTATGCGTTGTGTACTATAGTGTAACGGAAACATTTGTTAATTTTATTTGTGGAAATCGTTAAACCTACAGAGCACGGGCATTTAATAAATGATCCCTTTAATAGCGTGTGCTAAGTAGATTCTTTTCTTAAGGTCACCTTAATTTTTTTGGACTTAAACAGACCTTTAATAATTGAGATATAACAGAGCAACCAGGAACGCCACCTACTCATGCACTAATACATAAAGCATCAATGGAGAGACTTGCGTATCGAGTCAGCTCAGTCGCTGAGATTTTCCCTGACATTATTAGTTTTAAGTAAACATGAGTTTGCGAGTGTGATTGTTCTCTTGTCTTGCTTGCAAACATTTAGCTGCAGCTTGATCTTTACCAAATATATCATAGATTTATTATATCTCCTTCCCTAATGAAGGACAACTGTTCTAAATTGAGCAAAATATTGAATCCTAAATTAAATACACTATAGTGTGTATTTCTAAGCTAGTTTCAGAAACCCTCTACTATGTATATGTAGCGATTTAAATGACGTATTATAATAATGTTTCTTCTGCTTGGAAAATACATGGTACATATAAATCATTCATCTTTTTTTAAAGTCTGTGTTTCATACAATAGTTGGTTAATCCTCTATCATAAAGATCGGAGAAGAGAATGCTGCATTTAAGAAAACGCAAAAGGTGGAAACATCTGAATGAAATGACTGCATTTAGGTAAACAAAAAAAGTTAAAAGAGTCCATTTAGGAAAGTGACACCAAGTGATGCCAAGCTGGGTTTACCGCATTTACGTGTCACTAGAATTTACACAATCTGTCACAAAAGAATCCCCCGGACAAAGCTTAATGCAGCGGGTGGAGGAAAGACAAATAAAATACAAATAGGAACAAGTAAACATAATAAAAGATTCCCGCGGGTCTGGGCTCTCTTTTTCCAAATAACTGGTACAATATATGCTGTGCCAATGGATAGGAAGCAGAGGATGCTGGGAAAGAAGAACCAAGGGCTTGCAGGTAGCAGGGGGAGGGTGTCATGCTGGGCACATTTATCATAAGCAATCAAAACATCCTTTCATACCCATCCCAACACTTTCCAAATCCATGCCAGGCTGGCCCACCCACCGCATGGGAACTAACTTGCATTGTCTGATGTTCACAGTGGGGGAGAAGGAAAATCCATTTATAGGCAGACCTTTCCCTTTCGGCACAAATTCACTGTGAACAGCAGGATTGATGGCTCCGGTGCTTATTTTTTAAATAATACCAGTCTGGAAGAAGTATTAAGAAAAACAATGATTTTATTTTTTTATTTTTTTTTTAAAAAAGATTTTTATTTGCCAAATTGTAAAACATCAGGTTCTAGGGTGGAGAAAAAGTCCTGTTTTCCTTTTCCCAGCACAAAATAATGGCAGAGATACCTGTGCGTGGTTCCTGGTCGACATAGCTAACAGCACCGTTGTATCATAAAAAATTTCATTAATTTATAGAACTTTTCCTGGGGGAAAACAAGAAACTAACAGAACCCTCCCAAAACGCCCTACTGATTCATTCCCCTGAAAAAGTTGAGAAGGTAGTTTAGAAATAATATTAAACTGCTAAAGAAACACATTAACCCTTTCAACAGCAAGCATTGCAAACCCTGTCTACCATGGCTGTGATATATGTATTGTTAATAAATGCATTGTTCCTGCTATAAACTACACTAATAGATGATGCGAAAGTAAACTGAAGCGTGCCCCAGGCCATACCCCCCGGAGGCTGTGGTTTTCCGGTAAAAATTTGTTTATAGACCCAAGCAAAGTACACCATTTTTTTTCCGTCTTCTATTTATCAATATGACTGTCCAGCGTAACATTTTAACTAGTGAGTGTAAGTAATCCAGCTCCAGTCATTTAACATCACACATCCTGCACACACAAATCCATTAGACCTAGAAGAAAAAGTTTTGGAGCTCAGCTACTAATCATGTATCACTGCTGCTCATTACAGTAGGTTTGTGGTTATATTTTATCCAATTTCTTTAGCAGCCACAAACCCCAGCCTGATTAAATATATGTATCTAAAACCCCATAATAGTTGGGTTTGTATATGTTTGTTCCATCTACATACATAACTTTCTGATGACACCAGTAACATATGGGGAACCAGCGAATGGGATATTTACTTTGAGCAGTCAATTTGTTTTCTCTTTTAGGACTAATTGTGTGCGCAGGAACTCTGCTTAACTTCCTTTGCCTGATGAATAAGACAGAATGTCTGAATTCTGTACTGAAACAAACCTAAATAAATATTCCTTAGATAAGGACTATGGAGGCCAGTAACAGGAAAGTGTTCCCATTATAATCAGTGAGAGCACTTTTAAGCTAATTTAGCGCCACAACATTCCCTAACAGTTAATAAACAAGGGTTGTGTTCTGCTGAACGTATCTACTTCATGCCAGATAGCATTGGAGCAGGGACAACGCATTTGAGGGATTCTACTGAAACCCCACATGCATTTGCAAGGGAAGCACCACATACTTTTAAAGGGACCACTCAGCTAACGTATGCATTAACGTACACATGATGACTGGAGTGTTCCTTTAACCACTGACTTTTTAAAACCCGTGAAAGTAACACAGCTAAACATATCCATTTACCTGTTTTCTAATGTCTAAAATGCATAGGCTAAAACTAAGATGAATTCACACTTGCATTTTGTTGCCCCCCCCCGCAACCTTTCACATTATTCTTTCCCCAACCTATAATAAAAATAACTAATTATTTCATTTCATTTTTCTAAAAAGTAGCAGCCTGCATTCCCTTTGCAAGCTGTGCTGCAGCAACCTAAATGAGAACATGATTATGAACACAACATTCCCACGAGCTGCCGTTTCTTACTGAACATTTAAACAACGGTGTACTCCATCATTATAGCCATTATCCCATTAAAAGCAGAATTTTAATATATAATTATATTTTTAATAATAATAACCACTGGATTAGTGCTTTGGGGAACTGCAAGACCGTAATCTATGTAGTTCTCCACAAGTAATAAAGTCTGGTCAAGCCTTTTAATCTTAATTCTGCTGCATGGTTACACATTTCTCCAGCAGGAGTAAAAAAAAAATAATTATTTGCTATGTGACATCTGGCACTGAGAAAGTCAGCCATATTTCCAGCCTTCGCTTCATTTACTTTGAAGGTGGAAGACAAAATATGCTGCACTTGTATTACTATGCTTGTATGCTTGTATATGCTGTGTATTTGTAGAGTTATTACTTTTTAATTAAGATCAACATTGTAATAAGGTCTGATTTTGGCCACCAAGCAAAAATGAGGATGGGATGCTCACCTAACCCTTGCCATAAACACCAAAAAAGATAGATGGCACTGGTTTCTGTAGCTGCTACTGAATAATATCTTTACTCAATAAACAAGACTGAACTCAATAAAACTCATATTTGGTTGACCGAAGCTTTTGTGGCTTAAATACTTGACCACTAGATTACTGTGAAACATTCACTAGATTACGGTAAAGTTTTCGACTTAAATACCACATTGAATGAACTAGGTTTTTTTGTGGCTTCTTGGGAAGAAACGGGCGGATGCGAGAAATGTTTTTTTAGACACAAGCAGCAGGATCTGGCAAGGAATTGATTGTGAGGGATGAAGGAGAGAGCCGAGTTAAAATTGTCCTCAAAGGGTATATTGAGATTTCGGGTACTGGGTTGGAGATTGCAGAGAACATAATGAGTTCAGCTTTTGTGATATTAAGAAGCTTTATGACACCCAGGTAGAAACAGCAGACAAGCAGTTAGTAAAATGGGACACGAGCAAAGGAAAGATATCTGGGAAAGACAGGTAGATTTAGGTATCATCTGAATATCGATGATACTGGAAGCCAAATTAGATGATTCGTTTTCCAAGAAATGAAGAGAAGAGTAGAGGGTCAAGGAATTATCCTTGAGGGATGCACACAAAAAGATTAAAAAGATACAGGAGAGTGCTGTATCTTGTATACCTATGGAATAAAATAAGTGAAGAAGAAGGCAGTGATCAACAATATCAATAGCAAAGGTTCCGGGAGTATTAGCAGGCAGAAGATACCTTTGGCAGAGAGCAAGTCATTGGATCCTTTTGATAGCGCGGTTTCCGTAGATTGAAGATTAAATAGGGTCGAGGAATTAGAGGAAGTTAGTTAAGCGATTGTACCCAAACTGATCTAGCAATTTAGAGCCAAAGAGGAAGATGAGAGTTAGCAGGACTAGAGGGATCTAAGAAAGGATTTTATCAGTGAAAGGTTGAATAGGCAGGTAAGTAATGGAAATTTGAGGAGAAAGAGACTTGGCAGGGTATGATGGGATTGGGTCAAGGGGACAGATTGTTGGGTGTGAGGGAAAAAGAAGAGTGGAAATTTCTCCTTCATTTGTAGGGAGAAGGTAAATCAATCACTTTTAAAGGCAGGGTAATTCTGCCCCTTAACTACCTCAGTAAAGATTACCAGAGTTTTCGATAATTACAGTTACACTCTCCACCACTAGAGGGCAGTGATAAACTATTGAATTTCACACACAAAAGGTGACGGTAAGAATTTGCCCCTTTGTATGAACTTAATGCACTTTGCTAAATGATATAATTTCCCAAATAAAACAACAAACGAAAACTGTTTCTGGGATCTGCAATTGATATTTACTACCAATTATAACATATCACAGGGAATGGTTTGAAGGGTGAGGATGCAAGACATAGGACATATCCCAGTTACCATGTCTACAGATTGTTTCAGTGGGTCATTTGTAATATCTTGTGAATGGCTAGTTCCTTCATCAATTACTCATTACTACGTGATTTCATAGAGTTAATTTGATTGGGTCGAGCAAAATGTTTCATATTGGTCTCATGTCATGGCTTTTATTGGTTTTGTCCAGTATATTTTTTGACAGTTGTTTCCTTACAGAGATGGATGGAAAGTCAGAAAATATATTTCAAAGACATAAAAAAGATGAGGCATATAAAATGTAACACAAATTAAAACAAGCTCCCATACAGTTTGGAAAGTTTTGAAATTCAACATATTTAAAACTACTAGGCCAAGTACATAAAATCATAGTTCTTGGGAGTACACCCATTCCTCATACTGTTTTCAGCTACTGTTTAAAAAACAACATGATAAAGAAAAAAAAAACTAATCTCAGAACTTTAATCTTTCCATGACTCATGACTAAAACCATAAAGTTCCCATCTCACAATAAAAGCTCAAATGGTATAACTAGACCTATGAAAAATGACACACAGGACACGAAGCGAGACAGTAATGTGTCATTTCTACTTAGTAACAATGATGTCTTTTTTTTTACTATTTGGTGCTATGAACATCCACTGATCAAAAGAGAAAAACATATTTTAAAAAGTATAATAATGCCAGCTAACAAGCTGGGACCAAACCAACCACAGAGTTTACTCTGGTACCAAGCACAAGATTAGAATGTGTGGGGCAAAGCACCAAGATCACACTTGGCTTGGGACAACAATTAGGGCTTGTACTCAGGTATGTGAGCTGAGGGTACCTATTTTTGCATGCCTGTGCAGGAAAGTTATACAATTTTGAGATAAAAAGAAAGTTTTTTGTTTACGTTTTAATAAATCTATAAGGATCCACAATTTCCCTTGTTTAACTTCAAAGGAAATGTATATATCAATGGAAAGGTCAAACAATTAAACAGCTCTGCAAAGCTTGTCCCATTGGGTATGACATCTCATGAAACAATTACATCCCTCAAACTTTAAGACGTTCTTCTGAAGTGATTAAAGCTTTATGTTTTGTTCAATAACTAAACTAAAAAGCCAGGTGCCGTGGACAGGGCTGACCCGAGGCTTCAAGCACCCTAAGAATACTGTTCCTCAAAGCACACCCCTCCTGTATGTGCTTATTTAGCAGTATACGAGAGAATCAGGCAAGGGAACCCTTGCTGTGGAACCACAGTCCCCACAACTCCCAGTTCTTAATAGAAAATGATTAAAACACTGGCTTTCTTAGAATCCCGGGAGTCATTTAAAAACAGATTGAGAGTTTTCTCATGGCTATCTCTCTCAAGAAGCAAATACAGACATTCAGAAAATCTTAAAAAATATCATTCAAGCCAATCAAATCATGGTTCTCAAATCGAGATTACGTAAAACAGAAGTCGACCCCCTAAAAATGCAACTTGGGCATTAAAGTGATACCTTGTCATTTAAAAGCACATCCATCAGGAAAGAGACTTAAAATGTAAAAATGCATCACGTAAACCACACATTATAATCTGCTCAGTCTGATTCCCGGATTATAGAAAACATCTGCTCTCCAGTGACTTCTGTGCAGATGTTTACAGCCAGCTAAAGCCATCAAGGTAGACAACCTCAGAATAATGACTGTTTAATGATTGTTTCAGTGATAATTACATTTGTAAAGAGTATCAAAGTGAGAAAGAAACATAGCCTGGGAGTAGAATCCCATTTCACATTTCTGCGTATGGCAAAGTTTTCTTTACTTTAAGTTGCTTGAATAGTTGAGGGCTGTCCTTGAATGAAGAAACAGACTTTCTTTCTTATTTCTCGATCTCTATAGCACTGTAGTGTTCTACAGAATAATCATAGTGAACTACGCAGTGCTGAAGCAATATAGTGAAACAATGATAATAAATTGGGTAATATTAATCGAACCAAAAATCACTTAGCGTCACAATTTAAATTAAAGGTGGATTTTGAACTATTATACAGTGATACTAAGCCGACTAGCTAAGTGTCTTCTGGAAGACTTCTTTGGACTACTAGCTATGTAAAAATAAAAAGATCCTGATGCCCTTCAGGTGAACCCTAGAAATGGTTTACCTTTATTACATTTGGGATTTTGTTTGCAAAACCATGTTTCTCCAACAAGAATTTCTTGTGCTATACACGTTTCTAAACTTCCCTGCTTATATGCCATCAAGGACACTTTGGATCTGACTGATGAATCTATTGCAAGGCCGGTAACTAAATTACGCCTGTTTGCTAGTAAGGAAAAACATTAATTAACATTTGACTATAAAACTTAACACATTATAGAACACATAGTCCTCCTAACAACAGTCTTCAGATCTCAAAAATTTCAGACCGATCAAAAGCTAGAAGGTCATCTTAAAGCAGTCTTTGATGGATTTGGCTGAATTAATTCCTTTTAATATATTAAACGTATGATGCATATTAACCGTTTGTAATAAAGCCATTCAGCTCCAGACATGTGCCGTCTTGGAACTGTAGGGCAATTACTGTCTTTATGTTTTCCACAAACCTTAACAATGTTGGGTGGTTCTACTTTAAACACATATAGGCTGGGTTGGGCAGAACCTTACTTAACGCTATGATTGCCAGTTGTAGTTCATGGCACAACACTTTTTTTCAACTCTTTTGGGGTTTATTGACTAACGTCAGGACAGGAAAACAAGAGAGTTTCAGCGCCTTGACATCAATATATATTATGAAGGGCAAATGCCAGTGGGCTTCTTCTGAAAAAAAGAGCTTTGCTGGATCAGCCCTTCTTGCTGGAGAAAATCCCCATATTGTTGCCCTGCCATAATGAATAGTAAAATGAAAACCACCATGCTTCTGCAAACTCTCCTGACAATTCTCTCTTTAAACCCCCTATGGACCTAAAGGGTGAATAACCCCAACAGTACTACACCAAATATTATACAGTCACACCCTAAACAAGTGAGCACACCCTAACTCCCCCAAATAAAAAACACAATCACTCACACAAAGATAGCATTCAACGCCTTCAACATAAACAGGGCATATTTAACATAATAAACAAACAAACCTTGATTTGCCATTCTAACAAGGAATTCTTCATCTGTTTTGCAAGTACCCTGGTTACCTAGTAGGACCCTTCCAGTCAGGAGTGGATATGGAGTCCTACCGTTCACTATGAAGAACAGCGGCACACACCTCTTCATTGCTCGAAAAAAATGACTGTTAGCCATGTAATATGTTACATGGCTTACCCACACACCACACTGGGCTGATTCTTTATGGCATTGCAGATGAAGTCCCCCATAAAGTTTCATCAGTCAGGCTGGGTGATAAAGACTGTGCCATTCTATTATTTACCACAAGCAGTAAATAGCGGTAAGAAGTCAGGGTTATAGTCTAGCAGATTGGGCTACAATACCATAGCCAGAACACGAACAGACGCTGGGACGCTGTAAAATTAGAAGTGGTAAAAAAACAAACAAAAAAAAATGTTTTGTTTTTTTAAATCTGATACTAGTATTAACTTATTTGGTGGAATTATCCCTTTAAGGATATACACAATATGTGAGTGAAGTAGCATTACTAAGGCTTGTTAGGATACTAGCAGATGTACTGTGCGTTTGTTAATGTGTTTCTTTAAGACCTGTTTGTTTTTTTATACTCAAGAGAATTCTCACCGGCTTAAAGTCTGGAGAAGGCACGTGACTAGCAATGTCTCTCCTCTCTGCATTCTGCTGCCTCCACCCCAGTATATCTCTAGGGGAAAGCAGCACACCTATTCAAGGTGGCAACAGACACAAGGTGTTCTGTGCTATCAGTTGAATCCAGCATGAACTGATTGAGACCTCAGATAACAAGACAATGGAAATTGTTCCATCAACATTTATATTTTAATTTGATTTCATACAAATAGCTTTATAAGCTGCTTTTCACTTTAAGCTAGTTTAATATGTTCTAATACTCAAAAGGTTTCAGTAATGTCTGGGATCTCCAACTTGAATTTATAAAACCCAGCCATATGAAGAAGCACATGATGGACTGTTGAGAACTCATTGATGCCGTATCTCAAGGATTGCATGCTCTTTGTAGGGTTTCAGGTGAAATCCTAGTTTTTTAATGTCCTGAATATTCTTCACTGATATAATACATTTCCGTCCTCAAGAACATATTTTTTCTTATTACCATAATATGTCATAGGTTACACTCCTGCTTAATTGTAAGTCTGTTTTATTTTATATTTTACACGTCAAGCCAAAAACACACGTGGCTTCAATGTGGAGCTACATAGCTTATAGTTTTAGCAATGAACTATTACAAAGTTTGATTTCTTATAGGGTGAGGTAAGTATGTCAATCTTGCTGTGACACAGAAAGACAAAAATATTGCTGAAATGTAGCCGACTTTGGCTCTGGTAAGATTTTTCAGACTAGGGCAGATTACACAGACAGTTGGTCAAAATTATATGTAGACTTTACATGGAATACAGCAATATTTTCTTCTTACAGATGGTTTTATTTTTCTACTATATGGGGGAGATACCCATAAACATCTGTATTTCTTTACACAAATGACCCCCACATACAATTGACAAAGGTCACCCATATCCTACCTTATACAATTATTAGCACACATTGTTAACAGTGAACATCTATTCTCATCTAAACAATCACCCCTGTGTGCTATTATTCACCACTTCCTATTTATGTTATAAATACAATTAAACATAGTAGGAATGGCTCCGTGTGATTGTAATAAGATGTATATTGTTGACTTTTGCTGTACTACAGGAAACATCCATCTGATATGAAAAAGGAATTTTGACAGTATAGTCTGTGTGAATCCCTGTTTGAACACAGGTGATAGAATCCAGGGGTCATAAAAGCATTAGGCTGCTGGTTTATTAAACATCAATATATGATGTAGGTGTGAATGATCATACGATCATCTTATACATCCAGAAACGCAAAATAACCTGACCTTCAAGGTTCTTTTTGGTGGTAAAGAGACCAGTCCTATACGAGATTAAAGGGACACACCAGCAATCCTATGCACCTTAATGCATAATATAGTCAGAAAGTCCCTTTTAATTTACATGGTGCCCTCCCGCTTGCAAATGCCTGGAGAGGATTCTGCAGAATCCCCCATCTGTATCTGCACCTTAGTTTCAGTGATGGCTGCAGTAGACCGCTGTACGTTGATGCCAGTGGGAATCCTCTTTATCAATGGAGACCATTATAGGAAATTATGGATGCACAAGGTTACATATCACTGCATTTGGAACTTTGCTCCGTTGCTAGCTTAGTTTCATTAAAGTTTTGCAAATAATATTAGAGCTGGCCCTTAGAGAGAAAGAGTTACAGTGACAAGTTGCAGTATTTTTTGGTGTTATCTCTGTAAACATTTCCAGGTAATTAAATAAAGTTTCAGCTCTAATGTTTATTGATGCTTATGCAGGTTTTTGCTTACTCGAGGATCAACACAGCTTGTCGCATCCAGTCAGTGAGTGAGATTACAATCAATTTTATTTTTTTTTCTTCTTCTTTAGAAAAAAAAGTCTCTCCTTGCAAGCAATGTTTTCAGCTACCGAAAAGGGAAGTTTGTATATTCAGTATTATTTTGTTTAATTTCACTATTTGTTTTTGACTACAAATAAAGATATATAGTCCTAGTAAGGTCCTATATTACTGATTTGTGGTGTATAATCAAATGTCTCGGACTTCCCAGGAGCACCATATGAGTAGTGAAAGCTAACCTTGAACCACATTAAGGTTTGCCATAAAGCAGCACAGTGTGATTATGCGATCTACCCCCAGAGAGCTTCCCTGCACTCAGATATTACAAGCTGAACTATAATGGGGAGTTCCAGGCCAGTTGATAAAATAAAATTAGATTAAGAAGACGATTTCAAATGTAGAAATGTTTCTGTTCAACTATAATATAAATCGTTACATAAATTATTTAATTCCTAAATCACAAATTTAAATGGAGTCCCAATTTATACCTAAATGGAAGGCCAATACCAATATACCTGGCTGTATTTGAGTGGATATGGAAGTGGTGCAGAATTGACCCTGGAAAACTTCAGTAAAGAACACAGTTGTCATATAGGGAGGAAGCATTATATTGCAGAATACTGCATGGGTCTCTGGATTGAGACACAGTCCTACCCGCTGACTGCTTGTCAATGATTAGTCATGTGTTCCACACTAAAGAGCCTTGTATATGCGTTTTATCCACATCAATAACATTTCAGACGTCCATTCAATCAGATCAGAAATGAAAGTTGGTTCAAATTGTCTGCAAACAGTTTTTGCCTTGCTGGATAAACCATTCAACTAACCCACTACTGTTTGCTAGTAGTACACTTGTTGATAGACTGATGGCAATCCGGTCTCTATAGGTGTAATCGAGAGAAGCCCCCGAACTCCCCCTTTCTGTAAGCAGACATATATAGCGTCGCAAGTAAGATTTTTCATTCACTGGCGCTGAACCGCTCCCCACTGTCAATGCTCCCATTTGATTGGCTGGTTGGGGAGACACCTGTGTGAGAACAGATGTTGCCTGACACAGATAAACAATAGATGGATAGGAGAGCAATTGTGAAGTTACAAAACAAACCCTTGGGGTAAAAAGAAACTAAACCTATCCAACCCTTTCATACAATGGAAAAAAAAAAGTCTTAGAAAATGAATTGGCAAGTCTAACTAAAACAACATTATTATAATTACTCAATAACTTATTTCTATTCTTACATATAACAAAAACAATGTGACAATTACACGGTTTGAAACGAGAGCCCCTGCTTTGTATCCACTAAAATAAAATAGTTACATATGATAATATATAAAAAATATAATTTAATATAATTTAATATTTCATATAAAATATAATAGTTACGATGGTATTACATTAAACAGCCATCAATCATATTATGTTTGGCAAGAAAGTATTAAGTAGTAAGTGTTATGTCGCCCCCCCCCCCTGCCGACACTTGAAATAAACAATGCATTGGCTAATCATTTCCTGTATAGGAAGAGAGGTTGAAGGTTAAACATTTCTCAACTTCCTGTCTAGTCACACAAAATAAATACAAGCCCAATAGAGGGGATGGTTATCTTCGTATCTATAGATCCTGGTGTAAAGTTTGAAAAGTCATCTTATCATCATACTTGGGAGCTGACCCTAAGACTTAAAATATTAAGATACATTCAAGTAGGCAGCATACTGGCAGTAATAGCACAAATTGGTAGTCTTATATATGATCATGGCACTATAGAATAGGAAGGAGTCCGTTCCAGACTGTATGACCCTGAGACCCCGCCCCCTTCACCCTGGTACCCCGAGCTTGGGGCAAAAACCCTGAAACGCAGGGTCAAACCCTGAGAATTCCCAGGTACGCTTATTATCTCTGGAATGGTTTTTGCATATTTCAACTACTTATTTAGTTGGACATCAAAATGCTTTTAAACTGTGCCACAGAAACACATTTTTATGCAATACCTCCTTAAAGTAAAAGTGTCTTAAAATAAAAAAAAAATTGGATATTTATGACATTACCTGAAGGCTCGCTGCTAAAGGTGGGAATTCTCTGTTTTTACGGAAGTGTCAGATTTTATCATCGGGAAGGGCATGCCCAGCCAAATCTCCCAGTAATATAGTATCCCAAAATGCACATAAATGCCGTACCGTATGTAGAATGCAATATTTTTTAAATAACACTTTAAACACATGGCCACACCTAGGCTAACACATGAAATGATTTGCCAAACCTCCAGGCACTCAAAGGGTTAAACTAACCACTTTCAAGGATAAACAGCTAAAACAATACTATTGAAGATGATGGGTAATAACTGGTAGCATGATAACACAAAGCTGTCCACGTGATAAACACACTTAAAAGATTGCAGGTCCTTTTCTCATTCTGTACCAGTATGTCAATGCGTGCGTTCATTTTACTTTTAATTTGCACATTGTCAATTTTAATGTTATGGTTAATTTTCACTATTATAACAGCGCTAAAAAAATCTGCTGGCACTCTCTAAATAACTGTATGGCATTTATACGGTTAAGCATGTTTACGGATGTATCATTCGCTATAAGCCGTTCTAATTTAAGTGGCTTATACAATGTGCTGTGTGTTTTACTCATCGTTTATGAAATGTCTCAGAATGTGAGTGTTATAGCGTTGGAGGAATTGCCGTGCTCTTTCTTTCACACCTGATGAAATCAAATGACGCAGATTCACATGCCTCAAAAAGTTGGTGTTTGGTCGGTCAGCTGATGACATGGAGATGTAAAATGGCTGATGCAAGGAAAAGAGAAGCAGTGTAACACAGACATGGACGGCATGCAAGCAACCTTCCCTTGCCAGTGGTTTCCCTTGAGAGAGCTTGCTTCCTTCAGAAGGCAGATTGCAGGCTGCTGATGTAACAAGAAAGTTCATTAAATCACTGAATTGACTATGTATTAAAAAAATCCTAATAAGATATAAGTCAAGCTGCTGCTGGTCTGTCAGTGTTGGATAAACACCAAGAGAAACACAACCATGCTCCTAAAATGTTGACAAGCATACTTATTTTTGCATGCATCTTTTCCTGGCTCCTCATAGTGTTCTCCCTACTAAAATGAATTGCTGCATCAAAATAATAATAAACATTTAATGGAGAAACTGGCCTTATCTACAGTTGTAGAGTTTATGTTAAGTGTGGAACCATATACTACCATTACTTTAATTCGTTCTTCAACTAGACAAGAGCTTCTTTCCCAGCTCGGAGGGGGAATAAAAGTGAATTGCAGGAAGCTAGAAAAAACATGGCTCCATTATTGGTCAAAAACTTTAAACATCAATAGTGGATTCTTTGAAAGGAAAATGACTCAATACAGTTATTCCCAGCACAAAAATTATCTCCATGTAACATTCATTAAAAATGATTACCTATCTATTTTCCCAGTACCTTTTCTTTATAAGACTCAAACCCCTCTATTCAGCAAATCTGTAGAAGAGATCACACTTAGTGACATCAAACACACTTATTGTACGCCCTTCTCTCAATGTTGTAAAATAATGTAGGAGGCTAAAGCCACTGAAATGTAGTAAGCTCTTTGCAAACAGATTTATGATCACTTATAAATAAATCTATGGTAAGATAACTGTAAGGGAGCATCCATCCCAAATGGTAGGATGAGAAAACTGATATGTGCAGTATCCTTACCGATTTCCTAAACTGTTCAGAACTCTCCTCTAAGTCAATGTTCTAATAGAAATATAAATAAACAAACAGAAACACATTTGGTGTTTCGGAGAAGCATGAAGCTCAGTAATGATGATTTTCTCACATTACCTTTTTAGAAACTATTCAAGTCTTGTTATATAAATCAACACTGTGGTGTCAGTTGGCTTAATGCTTCCATTTCCTAACACGCGGGATGCAACTAATGGCCCGCAAAGGTAATGATACATCTACACACAAGCAGAGCTTTGCTGGATATATGCCAACGGGGGGAGGAAATATGATTGGTCCTGTAAGTGATTGTATCAGGATTAGAGGGATATGATCTACAAACAAATCAAAAGTCAGCGTGTTTTACGCATAGCAAGAAATGTTTATGTATAACAGCTGGTATCATTTGGATCATGGTGCTTATCAACTACCCAGAATGCCTATGCCTATTCCTGGTGTCTTGTAGACCCCTGGTGGAATAGAATGATCCCACCATCCCCTCCATCATGAGGTCCCACAAATACAGTGAATGGAGGTGGTAGACATGATCTCACTATTTCCGGGAGCTAACTACAAATCAGGAGATGAAATGACTCTAGCTTCCTAAGGGAATTATTGACCTCATTTTTGTACTTCCATAATATCTGGAATCCCAAGTGAAGTCTTCGGTGGATCATCTTAAAAGAAAAGGGGGCCTATTCTCAAGGCTGACAAGAGAGATGTGTTTTAGGTCCTTAACTTCACTATACATCATGAAGGTTCAGCCCAGTGAGGATCTGCTGCAGGAAGAGCTTGACTGGCCCTGTATAATGTATAATTAATTCAGCGAGATTTCTTTTAAGTCTCCTTACACATAAAAAAGATCATGATTCTTTATTTTTGAGTGTAAACTACAGCTCAAAGCCTATATAGCCTATATAAAACATCCATAAAAGGTATTATGATTGCCCTGCTGTATTTTATTGCCATGCGTTCTAAAGCTATGGGTGATTGCATGACCTTCCTGGTATCTACTAACAGACTCTGGGATAAAATGTTCAAAAATAAGACTAGGCATTGTTTCATCTATAGCTGAATGTAAAATTCTAGAATGGGCAACCTGTCCGACTTTCAGTAAAACACCTTATGGATCAGCTAGCTATTTTTTAAATGTGGAAGCTTGTAATGACTTAACTGAGCAAGCATGGTTGATGGAAGACATAGGTTCTGTAAGAAGAAGCCAACATTTCCTCCTGTAAAGAACAAAACTGTTATTTGTTTAAAAGAAGGAGTAGTGGATCGCATGACATCATAGCCTACAGCAGATGTGACAACTTCCAGTGCTAGTCGCACAGCCAGCTGGCAATCTCTGTATGACTACAGAATGAATTAGCAAGTAAAATGAGCCTCTTCTCACTTCTTCGCTTTGGCGCTGTGCTGTGTAGCTACAGGAAGGATTGGGTTTCCCATATACATTTCACAATCAATATTTACTACAATTGACTAAAATAATGAAAAGAGCTGGCGGTGCGGGCTAAATGGGTCCTTTGTGCAGGGGTATAAGGTGAATTAATTGTACCCTGTACTGGGAGTCATGCGGTGCTGGTAACAGAATATGAACATATGGCAATGAGTATTCTAAGCATTCAACTCCGTGTGCAAGCACAGCGCTTCCAATTGGTTAATATTAATAAAACCTGGTGTGAAATTATTAATGGGAGCCAATATAATCCTGCAAGTGCTGGAATAAATGTGGGTAATGTATTTCCGGTTGTTTCTGTGATACCCCTTGTAAAAGTCAGTGGATAATATGTATAGATGGCTGAAAAGTTGTTAACTTTGAAGACTGGTTTTCCATCATTACATCATCATCACTTTTAATGCAGCTTTCCATATTCTCATGTATTGATAAATCTTTCCCATAGTGATGCTATTTAACGATATAATGCTTTAAATAAAAATATAAAATGAAAAGATGGCGGAATGTGTCTCACACAGTCCAAAGTCCATTTTAGTACCTAGGGCTTATTTTTCCAATGCCAGGTACTACCAGAATTTTCATTTTTCCCCCCAGGCAGATATCCTATGTACTGTATGTAGCTAAACCAAAACAACAAAGCATAACTTCAGCCTCTAGACATAACAAGTCTGCTCTCAAGCATATGTTCACAGCATTCAATCCTGTACATTATAGTATGTTGGTCCGTGAATTTATTACATTTATAGCACTTTTTTGAAGCCAGAAATATTACTTGCCCGAGGGGCAAAAATACAGAAAGCTGGCAGGTTCAGAAAAGAGCTGTTGTCAAATTACAAATCTTACCAGCTCAATCATTGCGATTTTTAACTCATTGTCATCACCTGCTTTAGAAAACAAAGATGTTAAACATGCGAAGCCAGAAGCCACGCTGCTTCACACCGAGCCAAAAAAACTGTTCCCTGAATTAGCACGCTCAACAACCCTTATAGCTACTGAAAGCAATACATAACAAAACATTAACAGATTTCATGCTAATAACAAATGCAGCTAGCACTGCAAACTAGCATCGACAACTGTGCAAGAAAAATCAGTTTCAGAGACAGTTATTTAAGCCCTTCCCTGCAGAAGACACATGCCAAGCACACTAATGGGACATAATGTATGCAAAGACTATATTTGGAACTCCTATATGGCCCAGCTTTGTGATGGGCTGACATGACATCAAACTCTACTGATCCCCAATAGAAAAAAAAAACAAGGTTAAGACTACTGCCACTATTAAACGCAATGAAAATAACCCTAAGCGGGAGGTCCAGAAGGCGGCATTCCCCAGGTACAAAGCCCAAGGACATATCCCCCTCTTTGCGATTAAACTCCTTGTCTCCCACCATAGAATGGGTCAGTTACAAGGTGATATGTCCTACTGATGAACAATGTCAAGCACTTTTTCTTGGTTCTAGAAATGTTTATAATAATGAATAATCAAAGCAGTCATCTTGATTTTTCAACTATTTAAACTTGGATCTCTGGCACGGTATTGCTAAATGGTAGGATGAGAAGGCTTGCTTTAAAAGACGGCAGTAACGGTACATGTGAGATTCTTTTTTTCACAGAAGTTTTAAAAGAGAGGTAGTATTTTTGCATATAAAGCTCTCAAGTGGTTTTAATGTTTCCATGTTAACATTATTTTAAAAGGCAAGTTTAATGTCCTTCATAGAGTCCAAAAACATACTGAATACTACTTATTACATTCATATGCATTGTATAAAATCTAAAAAAAAAAAAAAAAAAAAAGCTCCCCTCCTTGGTCCGATGATACATACCATGGCTTGAAATGCATATTATGCACATGTATTTGCAAGGGTAATACCACATAAGTTTAAAGGGATCACACTATTAAAGGGCATAGGATGGCAGGCCTTTCCCTTTAAATGCAAGAGTACCTATCCCTTACAAGCTCAGAAAGTCAATAAGTTAATTTGATGTACAAGATTCCCACATAAGCCATTTCCCACAGTTATTTCCTTAATGATTTTGGGTATCCGTTTAGTCCTTTTTCCAGTAGAAAGACATTATAGAACAGACCGTGACTAGGTAATGTAAAGAATCAAACCACATTTTCTTGACAATTTGAAATGGTGTGGTCTTGGAGACATAAAACCACGCATACTTTTTGTATCTCGACCTCACCACAAAATACTGAGTCTCTGTAATTACACTCTGCTAGACATAGCATTCTTTCCAGTCACTGGTAATGAGAGGGTACTACAAGCCAGAAAGTAATTATAAAGTTTAAAGTAAGAAGGCGCCTTCTCTGTGCAAAATTAAAGGGCTGCTTTATCTGACCTCCTGTACACCTTATTAAAGAGGGAGACTTGAGAAAGGCAACATATTGTTAAGTTTATTTTCTAGCACAACACACCTCCCACACATCGCTAGAAAAACAATCCATTAACTACGAGGCTAGACAGCGTCCCATAATTTAACTTCTGTTGTGTAAAGTTAATCTACGAGTCCCATGATCATTTATGGCAGCATTTCAACTGGCCAGCTTTTGTTTTAGGGCTGTGGCTAGGGAGCAGTTTGTCAGAGGCTTTTTATTTGACTTGACCAGTTGATAATAAACTTTATAACAAAGTTAGTCTATACATATACGTTCTACTGTTGATCTATACATTATGTTACCATTTCGGTTAGAATGTTGTGACACTCATACCCACCAACTATTCTGTGCTACTACAAATAGGGGACAGATGGATTTGATTCCTATAGAGGACATGTTCTTCCTAAAGAGGAATATTTGGAAGGTCATAATCCCATGATCCTGACCAAACACCAAATAACTATGTTATTGCCTTCATAAAATTACTATGAGACATAAAGTATATTTTTTCTGTCCTGCTGACAGAATGCCAGCTATGTCATAAAAGTAATCTATTTCACCTAGTTTTATAAAGATTATCCATATACCATAATCATAATCCCAGGGCCAGCCCTACCATGGAGCCGAGTGGGGCAATTGCTCCAGGCAGCACTTTTGAAGTGGCGGCACTTTGCCGCCCCAAGCCGGAAGAGAGAGAGGGCGCCGAGTGGTTTTCGCTTACCAAGTTGTCAGTACCTGCTCAGTGCCTCTCTCTCCTCTGCGAGCCCTCTAGCTCGGTCTCGGTGCCGTCTTGTAATGCTGAGCGCCGGAAGAAGACGTAATTTCCGGCGCTCAGCATTACAAGCCGCCACCGAGACCGAGCAGGGAGACTCGCCGCAGGACTGCTGAAAGGTAAGTTCTAAGGGGGGGGGTAGGGTAGATAATAGGGAGGGAGAGGAAGGGTAGATAAGGAGGGGGCAGAGGAAGGGTAGATAATGGGGGGGTGGCAGAGGAAGGGTAGATAATGGGGGTCGGCATTTTAAACTTCGCCCCAGGCGGCATTATGTCTTGGGCCGGCCCTGCATAATACGTAACTTATACAGAAGTTTGCAATATACGTCTTTAAAATATTCATAGTTTTGAGCAATAAAAAACACCACCCAGTCCTCAACTTAAGTACAGAGCAATGTTGGGTTTCCTAAGCACTCTTTCAGAACACATATTTCATAAGCATCCCAAAGGTTTGACCACTATAAAAAACCAATACCACTCCTTCACAGTCATTAAAAGTCAGATTTTATGGCTGTTTCACACTTTGAACATGTAGAATAAAACTCGCTTAGTCACCTACATTAAAATATTATATCAATATCATACTGTTTGTCCCACAACCATCAATATCCCCCTCTTAATTTTAATAAATAGGCAGAATCATTATTTTAAATATGGATGGTAAAATGATTTGTTAAAAGAAAGAACCCCATGAACGAAGGCATGTCACAAGTGTAGTTTTGTAAGCACCAGAGCCTAGATCCCTGATTAAAGACAGGGTCAAACACCAATCTTTGAAACTATCATCAGAAAATGTTACTGGGGGGGGGGTCCACAGTAGAGTTTTGTTTTGTACACATTATTTTGATTGTAGGTCATCAGAGAAGCCCTACAATGTTCATGATACGAATGCTTTCTGGAAATTCAAGCTATACAAGATGCCATTATGATACTATTCATGCACGCCTGATTTTTCAATTAAAGAAGAAGAAAGTGGTAAGGGTAATCATAAAGAATTATATAGGATGAGGGGAAAAAGTGTATGGGAAAAAAGATTGATATGGGAGTTAATTTAAAAATGTAATTTACATTGTTCAGATACAATTTAAATACTAGCCTTAAATGATAATAAACCTGACATTACAGCGATCATATTTTTTGCTGGTAAGGGATGGGATAACGCATTGAACAACACTCTAGGGGTCCTGTGGTGTCGAACAGCCACACAAAGCTAAGCCATAATGTGGTCCATTCACAAAACTCTTTATTAACCAGTGTAAACCTTGGTCCAACTTAATTTGAGTGTTCATCCCACACCTCACATGGACATTTACGCCATAAAACCAGTGGAAACCAAATGCCCCAGGGAACAGCGGCCCAGACCAACAAAGGCAACAGACTGTCCTTTTGGAGAGTTTTAACACACTAACCAAACATGATTGCCCTGAAAAGTAATAAGAAGCCTAAAGGATTCATGCCGCCTAAAGTTCAAGTTGCCTATTTCTCGTGATCTTATATCACAATAAAACATAAAAAGAACAAGAAAAAAGCAGGGCAGCCAAATAAGTAGTTTTCATCCCTCAGCCTAGGCTTCTCCTTAATAAACCATTACTGCTGCACATTGATCTACAAGGAAAGTTTGGATTTACTCCATCGACTGAAGCTTAGCAACTTTATATTAATTACCGTATTGGCTCGGATATAGGCCGCCCCCGTATATAGGCCGCACCCTAAAAGTTTGGTGCTTTTTTAAAGAAAAAGTTTTTTTTCTTTAAAAAAGCACCAAAAAAAACATGCTGCCACTGTCCTCCCCCCCCGAGATATGCTGCCACTGTCCTCCCCCCCGAGATCCGCTGCCGCTGTCCTCCCTCCCCGAGATACGCTGCCACTGTCCTCCCTCCCCGAGATCCGCTGCCGCTGTCCTCCCTCCCCGCGATACGCTGCCGCTGTCCTCCCTCCCCGCGATCCGCTGCCGCTGTCCTCCCTCCCCGCGATCCGCTGCCCTCCCTCCCCGAGATCCGCTGCCCTCCCTCCCCGAGATCCGCTGCCCTCCCTCCCCGAGATCCGCTGCCCTCCCTCCCCGAGATCCGCTGCCCTCCCTCCCCGAGATCCGCTGCCGCTGTCCTCCTCTGCCCCCCCTCCTCGACTTACCGGAGCAGACTCCCGGGTGTCTTCAGGGCCGGCGAGGGACATCTACGCAATACGCGTATGCAACTTCCGGTACCGTTACCGGAAGTTGCATTTGCGTATTTCGTAAATGTCTCCCGCCGGCCCCGCAAGACACCCGGGAGTCTGCTCCGGTAAGTCGGGGGTGGGCAGAGGTAAAACGCTTAGATAACCTCCCGTGCCGGCACCCCCCCCCCGTGGGAAGTGCTGGCAGGGGAGGCTGTCTGAGCGTATAGGGGAGAAGGATGCAGGTCCCCTGCACCGCTGCGGGGGATCTGTATCTTAACCCCGCTGCCTGCCCGGCGCCCGGGACTGCATGTCCCGGGCGTCGGGCGCTAGACCCCGAATATAGGCCGCACCCCCACTTTAAAAACTTAAAGTGGGGGAAAAAAGTGCGGCCTATATTCGAGCCAATACGGTACTTTTTTCTAATTAAAGACATTGTAAAAGTTAAATGTCAGCTGAAGTCTCCCCGCCGAGACCTTTTGACAGGAACATCATTGGATTTCAGTAAAATGCAAATCAGATTGAAAGGACAGGTTCGATGGGAGAGAAGCGTCTTCATTTCTTTGTCATGTTTTTGTCCAAGTAGACATAACGTCCTTTTACTTTCAACTCAATTTACTCGGGTTTATTAAAATTTCACGTAATTGTCTTATACGTAATTGTGTAGATTACAAAAATTTGCAAATGCACTCTTATGAAAGGTTATTGATTAGCATGCAAATTCTTTACTTTGCCCTCTTCTCTAAATCATGTCATTAGCACTGCAAAAACAGTGACTTCAAGTTTCATTGTTTTAGAAATGAAAGTCTTTTTAGGTCACATGACATTTTATACTACATCAACACTTACCGTATAGACATCCAAACAACATCTATATGATATCCACTTGTCCAGCCAGCCTTAGACACACCATTTTCCCAGTGGTGTTGGCCAAGCTGCATGAGATGTAATCTTTAGATCGACAAAAGCTGGAGAGCAAGAGAGGTAATATTCTCTACAACTTGGAGATACGTTATTAATGGATGTTTTACGATTAATTGAAATCCCCTCCTATACATTTAGCTCTCTTTGCATGGCCCATAGTCATTGCATTAAATGAAGATGTGTGCATGAACACATACTCGCCGCCAGTCTGCTCCAGGGGATCTTATGAGACCAGCCTCTCAACATGTATGTGAAGGGGGGGGTATTTCTTTATTAGGGGTAAATAATGCATATAAAAGTATTTACAAAGTACTTTAATGTGTACTATCGATTGGTGGGGCTGTATTGGAAATAAGGCTGTTCCTTTAACAAATGCAACTGTAATTGTCCATTGTACCCCTGCTTACATTAAAATGGTTTAATGGTTCTGAAATAATGTTCAGTAGATAACCACAGGGGCCTGAAAAAGTGTTTGACAGTGTAGTTCTGATACATAAAATATAGCAATATTATGTTATATTATCTTAGTGGTCATAACATTTGAGGATTGGCACCACTCCATAATACCATAAAACGTTATTGCAAGCAATAACAAGAATAACAGGCCATTGTGGAATGGAATAGAAGTTGGCCTCTGGAATAAGATGATAGATAGATAGATAGATATAGATAGATAGATAGATAGATAGATAGATGATAGATAGATAGATAGATATTAACGACCTAGCAAAGCACAGAAATGGGACTTGGAATCTGGACTTCACCTAAACGTACATTAGCACATAAAAAGAGCACAAACCCTTTTAAACATGGGCTCCCTGGAGTACAGTTGGTCGTAAATTAGCTTTTCCTCTAAATGTTTATACAATCATCAATGACTGCTTAATCTCAGTGTGTTTGTCCAAGTTGATAATGGGTGATAAGGTTAATGTGTTCATTAATTAAGCTAAATTGGCAATAAGAACTATGTGTGTCTGAAAAGAGAAATGGAGATCTAACCTCACCTCAATTATTAGCTTCAGGTTTTATCACATTTTAATCATTTCATTGATGCAAATTTGGCAAAAAACACATATTGACTAAATGCACACTCTCTCAGGAGCAGGATTCTGGTGTCTATGATACAGTATTTGTTAATATATACAAGGCATCTTCCAGGGCAACTCTGGTCCACTTAACAGGCATGGCGTATGTTTGTAAGAGAACATTGACATGGATGTTGCTGCTTCTGCTCTAGGGAAGGAATTATGTAGGAACTCTTGGATTTAAGGCATGAATATAATTTATCTACCATTAGAATTTACAAATTACTTTAGAGTGTGTCAACATCAGGTTGTCGATGACAACCTGATTTTGAAAAAAAAAGGCTCACCAGTAGTACATTCTGGTCAACGGTGGCAGGACTTTTCGTGGCGGCAGCTACTCTGCCGCATTACCAGAAGTAGAGCGCTCTATGGGGCAATTTCATCCAAAGCACTCTTCCCCCCCCACACCACACGTCCCTCAGAGGTGCGCTGCAGGGACATGACAACATGCCCTGGCACTCAGAGAATAGGACACACGATTTGAATTTATGCTAGGTCCTCTGGGTTACCCACCCCACACGCTTACAATGTTAATTTCAACAGTTACGCTTTCAGGAAATTAAAAGATTGTTACAAAGTTTGTATTTTTTTGTATTTATAGGAAAACGAAGATAAATACAATTACCATTTCCTGTAAAACCCAACTTTGCAGCTAAAGATGTCTATAATGAAACTTTAATACACAGTGTACAATATAGAAAATATATCTCAGTACATACTACTATGCGTTCCTTTGGACAATGTGCTTTAAAATACAACCAAAGCAACTCTTATAAGCTAACAACAATTGGTATGCTTATATATATTGATGTTATATATGTCTATACATACACAGGTATTCACAGGTATTCACAGAGAAGACATGCTGTTAAGCACTTTTATTATGCTCATAATAATCTTACTTATACTGGAAACTAAAGTGTGTGTAATAGGTTTGTTATAAACATTTCCCACTGCTGTATTACAACGTAAAATGGTCAGTGATGTAATGTCCTGTCTGCCGCCTTTATGCCCTGACAACTGGCTCTCTAAATGCACCTGCTGACAGCTGACCATCTACACGCATTGTTCAACCATGGGAATCTAGAGTGCAGATAAGTAACTAGTATAAAGGAGGAAATACAACAATCTACAATATAACAAAAAAAAAAGACAACTCATAATACTGTTCCCTTTCCATTAATTGTGTAATCCAACACCCCCTCCCATTATTATTATTATTCGTCTAAAAGCCATTCTTCCATATACTTTCCCAGTTTAAGGAGCTGTCTGCTTCCTCTGGGAGTTTCCATGAATTGTTTGGAGAGGGGGAGCTCGTATTATTAGTTGCAAACCAGCAGCTTTCTGTCTTTGGGGCCCATACATTATTAACACATTAACAGCACAGACAACTTCCACTTACACAACAGGAACTTTTCCCGGGCGACAGTGTTACTTAACATAAGCTTGTAAAAATAAAGAGATAAGAGCTACCACATTTCCAGGCTTCTACTGTGTAATAAACACAAAGAGCGCGAATGTTGCTCGCTGTCTGGTAAAAAAAGGGTTAATGGACAGCACAGAGCCAGCTGAAGTTCAGTCATTTATAAAACCATCATAGTGTAATTTAATCAACAGAGTCCCCATAGAATCTACAATTCACACATCCTTCCAGCGATGATGTTAACCTTTTAAATACCTTAGAGATAAGTAAATAACATAAACACACATACATATTTACCGTATTGGCTCAAATATAGGCCGCACCCGAATATAGGCCGCACCCTTAAAGTTTGGTGCTATTTTAACGGAAAAACATTTTTACAAGAAAAAATACACATTAGTGGAATGGTAAAACAGTGTTTTGTCTAATGAATGAACAGGCATACATGTATTTTAACGTTTTTGGTATCTATCAGTTTGTCAGCATGTGTTATATACAGACAGAAAAGCAACAGCCATTTTAATTCACAATGCACCTTACTTACAGATATGCCCCCTGATATGCCACTCTACACCCCAGATATGCCACTCTGACACCCCAGATATGCTTTATGCCCCTTAGAAATGCCCACCTACCCCCTAGAAATGGCCACCTGCCCCCCAGATATGCTTTATGCCCACTAGAAATGACCACCTGCCCCCTAGATGTGTCACTCTGCCCCCCTGATATCCCACTCTGCTTCCTAGTAGTGCCACACCTCAACTTACCAATACACCCCCAGACTCCCTGGTGTCTAGCAGGGCCGGCCGGTGAACGTCTGCGCAATACGCGTAGGCAACCTCCGCTGCCGCCATATTGATGCAATTTAAAATCTTGCTATTTCTTTGGTGTCTATGATCCACAACTTCCTGATGTAATTTGGTTTTTAATTAATTTGCTGAAAACAGTTATTTATGCTCAATATATAAGCTGTTATCACTCATCATAAAGTGATAATAATTTAAGATAAGTAAGTGCTGAAAACTGTTAGAAGATGAAAAGTGAAAAAAAAAATGCTTCACCTACGGGAACCTGGGTTTCTAAGGAAAACAAGCCTGAGATTCTTAACTTAATACATACGGGATTTCATGTCCCCAGGGCAATAGCAGGTGTTCAACACTGATGCAGCGATCTAGAGGAAAATTAAGTTTTTATTTGTGTTCTATTTTCAAAGTATGTGAGAGAAAATATAACCTTCAGGGATTTCCCGTTCTTTAACCCTTTCAAACAGAACCAATTTCAATGAGGGTTATTGCAACCTGAAGCGTTACGCTTACCACAAAAAAAAAAAAACACTAACAAAAAAAGACCAATTGGGTTCCCTGGGGAAAAGTGCTTTTCTGTTTGAGCATAACATACAGTATGTTAGTACTGACAAAAACGTGGTTTTACCTCCTTTTGTTTCAATAAATGTTCGCTATCTATCTTGGAGGATTTCATTGTTATGTGGTATTTTTGGTAACACTCCCTGCTCAATTACCACTCTTATTACTTACTTATTATGGCAAACCTAATGAAGTCCATCCTTCCACAGACTGTAATTAGCCGAAACGTCTGGCTGGCTAAGCCATTTTATAGTTTACCACAAGGCTGTATGGTAAGGAGTACCAATATACAGCTGCTAATAAAAAAAATTATGCAAAAACTAGAACTGATTTTAAAAAGAAAATAACATATTTTAATCTGATACTACTAATAATACATGGTGGGATTCTACTGTAATCAACAGTTAGTCTATCAATTCTGGATCAGTCAAAATAGCATTTTTGCGGAAAAAAAAAATCAATCAATACATTTGGGCAAAAAAAAGAAAAAACAGTAGGAACATCTATGATTCCGTAACGCATAATGCCTGAGACAATCATAAATAGGTTAAGACACGTCTCTGTCAGCGGTTAATTCTGCGCTTACAAGGGGTCGCACCATTAGCTGTCACAAACCATTGAAAGGAGTGTTAAAAAAGTACAAGCTGGCCGAGCACAGTGAGGATCGGGCCTTGGCTGTGTGCGATTCCTTACTGGAATGGAACGGCAAAACACCAGGGACCGCTCTCCTTCCAGGCTGCCACTTCATCAACTAGGAAAAACACTTTTGTGCACCGTATGTGCCTCTAGGGCTTTGACAGATCTGCGTGTATATTTGTGCCGGATCGCACTCCTGAGAGCCAGACAGAATGAGAAATACACACAGTAGCGCAGGACTCCATGACTGATCATCAGCAGCATCAGTAATGATAATAATATTGCTGCACCATAAATCTCTTCCCACTATAGCTCAAACGATGGGGGATAGCGAGGCCAGAGCACAGACCAGAAAATACACAAGGAACGTCGGCAATACATTTCTAAATGTACATAGTGTTAACATTCTCGATGCCAGAGGAGAGGAGGGGGCTAACAAAGAATTGCAAAGCACCAAAAGTGTTAAAAATAAAATAACAACTGCTACCAGATCTAGGTATAAGGAGAAGAAATTAAATACAAATTGCCATCTCTGTTAGTCAGGGTCTTCGAAGTTTAGCTGTAAATCCATATATGTTTCAGTGCAATATCTAGAGAACGTTTGTTACAGGAACACAGTGTCACCAGGAAACTTATGGCTCTGCACCTTTAATCCCTTAATCAGGGAAGGTCTTTAAAAGAAAGCCTACCCAAATGAGTAATATAGTAGCCCATAGCAAATTTTGTTAAAAAGTTGTTAAAATCCTCCCTCTCTCTTACTGACACACTGTGATCTTGAGTCAGAGAGAGAGAGGAGAGAGATACTGTGTTGCTGAAAATAAAGTACGGTAATAACAAAATATAGTAATAAAAGCAAATAAAAACATTTTTTTTTCATTTTCACTTCCTTTGATGCCTTTTAAACAGTGAAGGAAGGGTTAAGTCTCTAAAAAATTGGTTTCAAAAGAAAGTCCTATATACCCCACTTTTTTATTGTAAGTATGAGTGAGCGGCAGAGTGTAAGCGTGCATATGTGGTTTTAACGTATTTCCAATGGGGCCTGTTTATTTTCAGGCCTTTTCTTTTCCTTCAATTAAGATCCAAAGTTTGGGGTGTTGCCTTGTAATCAGGGTCGTATTATAATGGAACAAATATGGTACTTGGTAGACTAGTTATTCTTATGGCTCTATGCATAATTGCAAGTAAAACGCAAGTAAAAAAAGTAGTAACTTTAACTCTTTACGTCATGGCTGTCCACAAAGCGATTTACCCCTGTCTCTTTGGGAGTGACCCACTGATGACTGTTATATGTAATCAACTAAGATACTAGTAAGAAGAATGTACAGTATTTCATGTCCAACATTACAATGTTATACATTTACACCGAAATATTATGTTCTGTTCCGAGTCTGCCATAAGCAAGACCCTGAAAGAACAGGATAGGTCTATTTCCTGCAGGTAAATGTACACGATGTAAATATATAATGCATTTAGGAAACATGCATTTTATTGCTTGGTTGGGTTATACTAATTGACGTGGTTTATTTTCTCTAGAAATGTCAATACTACAGCAATAAAATTTGAATTTCCGATTGATATTTCCAGCCCTGTAGACAACCGTAATTATGGAAAATAATGTCTGAAGTAGCACGTCACTTCAAAAATGGGCTGGAAAACCAATTAAGCTTGAGATCTACTAGGATATTTATATATATATATATATATGTATATATATATATATATATAATTATTCCTATTACCATATTATTTGAAATATAAGACATATCTGATTATTCTTATTATTCAACTTCATATTGTTATTTATTTGGCTGTATTCAGAATGGTTTAGGACTTATTTTGTGTTAATAGAAAAGATTTAATATTTCTAAAGAGAGTATTATACAAACTACCAAAAATATTGACCTTGAAAGGAAGTATTTTTCAAATAAGGACCTTATATTTGAACTTTAAACATAAAAATAAATACAATTAAAATATAGGAACCTACATTATAAGGGAACCAACTGGTCATTCTACTAAGTCATTTTGCTTATTCAAGCCTTATACTTATGTGGCGAGAGCAAACCCACCATGGCTTTGAAACATTGCATGGGCAGAATGCCTCTCCACAGGGACGCTGGAAGCCACTCATATCGTAGAAGTTACTCCATAGTGACCCCAAATTCCTAAAACAGACCCATCAATAAAATATTTTTTTTTTTATGAAAAAAGAGCTAAATTGGAAAATACATAGTTCAATACAGTTTCTTGCATAATTTCACCGTTGGAACTATGCTTTAGGCAGAGCCAGCTCAGCCTTTCTAGCAGGAGAAACTTGCCTGGGTTGACTGTTCTTAATGCATAATAAAGTAGATGAGTTGAAACTGCATTTAAACTACTTTAAGCAGCTATGCTTGAAAACTTTTTTTTCACAATTGGGTAACATTCAATAAAATCAAATGTTTTGTGGGGGGTTGTTATTATGAGATTATGACTGATATAGTTGATGGTACTTAAAACATTTAAACCATAATACCAGGGTACTATTAAAAGTAAAATACATTTTGACCCAGTACGAACTAAAGAGACACCTATGAACATAAAGATTACTGGAGGCAGATGTCTGAATTAGGACATTGTCACCTGAAAATGGAGAGATCTATTTACAAAGATCCAAATATTACGGTATACGTTAATATATGCCATTACAGCCAACCTTTTCACACCCCATTACAAATACAAAAGCAAGTGTGATGAATAACTGAAAAGCTGGCCACAATTCAATTGTTAAAAGAACATGGCACAGGGAATGAAACAGTAGTGTATTTAAATATAAATATGTTTCATTTGACAGAGTGGTATAAAACAACCCATGAGCATGCGGCACACCAGCTTAATATACAGTTGGACTATACTTAATTAACGCCTCTTCTTCAGCAGCAAAGTTATGTTGACATAATTAGAGTGCATTTACATTAATTAATGGCTAAATGGGTATGTTACAATTTCATTAACTCATAGCTTCAACTACACTGAAGCATTTGCAATGGATAGTAATGAAACATCTACATACTGCCATGCCTGGGAAATTTTTTAGCGTTAGCCCCTGGAGCTCTCCTTATAGTAGGCAGAAAAGGGTATGTGGTCAAGAATAGGTGGTGGGGTTAGCCCCCAATAGAACTGAAAGAGGTGGTAAGTAGATAGAGGATAGGAAGGAGTAGGCATGGTCAAATGTTGCTCCTCCACCCATTGATTAAACACATGCACCACTCAACATGAAGAAGAGGGTATATATTGAGGCTACCATTAGGCCTATACCATTTTGCCCCTAGCAGTGTAACAAGAAACCCTCTAAAATTCCGAAAGCTCACGTAACTTTACAGGTTTTCCTTTGCTGGCCCAAAAAAGGACAAAAAGAACCCATTTTCTCTTGAGCTAATAAGGCATCATCCATGTTTCTTAACACACATGCCCAGGGCACTTCATGGACAATCTGCCCATGACAGCAGATACAGATGTTTGTTTGTTTCATGATTAAATACTCACACACCAAGGCAAAGTATAGATACAGGAGAAGATTGTTGATCCACATAATAGAAGTATGCTTCCCATGTGAAAACCTTGTATTTCTGCTTATGAATCTACAGTCAGGAACAATGATCACTTACCTACAAAAGAAGAAAAATAAAATTACCCCAAATTAAAACAAAACAAATTCAGGATCAAGAAAACAAGTTATAGTAACGCAAAGTTGTGATCAAATAATGATAATAGCAACATCATCACCACCAGTGATTTGATTTAGAAACATTGAACCATTTAAAGAATGTTTGGCATAGAAATGGCTCCCTCCGGGTTTGACAAACCAGGTTACCCTAGTTTGGTGTGGCTCAGTTAATCAAAATAAATATTGGATAATTATATTATGCACAGGAAAATAGAAAATTATAATTATAAAGAATTTTTTTTTCCCCTGGCGGTTGTGCAGTTTGCTTATTTTTAGTATAGCAATGCTTTTCATATACAGTAATTTCCCTGAAAAACAAAATAGTTGTGGGTTTCCGTTTGGGATTCTGGTTCTCATGTCAGATGAGTAACGCATTACAGGAAACTACGTTCTGGCGTCACAATGACACATAGTGAAATAAAAGTGCAGACATGGGATAAATCCCCACATTATTACACACGGTATCTGCTGTATCCGATCTGTCACTGTGTAATTCAGATAAAGCAGACTCTTGGTTTAGATTTTTCCTGGCAAGGCGTACAGACTGTCACACAGCAAATCCCGGCCACTAATCCAGGTTATCTATTCGTGTTTGTTTGAGGTTGCTGATAACGATTTGAATATTGAGATTACCTTCTCTAATCTGTACATAAGATCAGCCGAGGCACAAACAAACACCAAATACTCTGGCAGCTGAGAGTTTGAAAACCCCAAGCAAATCACAAAAGCATCTGGAGATCTAGATCAGCAACACAATCTCAAAATCCAATTATATGAGAAAATATATTAACGAACCCCTTTAGTAGAGGGACCTATAACCCAGTGCAATTATTAGTACCGAGGGAACTGCTCTACATACATCCGAAGTCACCACTGAAGACAGCGTTCTATACAGTGACTTTAGCCATGTGAATACGTTCTTATATATAAAGTACAATCATGGTTCATCGAGGCATGCAAATATCTTTCACTCCCATTATGTAATGCCAAACTGCGTAATTTCTATGTGATCTGTCCTTAAAAAATGCGATTTTTAATCTCCTGGCGCTAGTAAAAGTGCTTTATGGCCGCTGTAGAATGTGACCCCTATAAAAACCCACTCTAAGCAGTTGGAAGCATTCAACGCATCCCACATTTCACACAAGGAGTTAACCGTCTCGTTGTTTTTCACGGTGCTAGACAAATACGAAAAGACCTTTAAAATGTACTTATTTATGAGAAAAATATGATTCAGCCCTTAATGGGAAAGCTATTAAATATCTATTAAATCATAGGGAAAAGTCTTCTAGTGACAGTGCTGACTTTGTAGCAGGGGAACCTGGCTGGTATCCCAGTGCTCGCTCCTTATGACGGCATTCAAGTCGCTCAGTTATTATAAACCGCAGCAGATTGTAAGCTTTTGCAGGATGGACTCAATTTCTGTAAACCACGGAAAACAGTTTGGCTGAAATATTTTCTAAGCGTATACATAATTATTGCGCAACGCTACCCAGTGGGGGGAGCTGTCCTTAGGCCTGATTTTACTGGGTTGCCAATAAAAAGAATTCAACCAATACTGCAGTAGGATCCCTGAAGGTCTAACAATTTTGTTCCAAGGAAATAAGGTATTATTTGGAAAAATGACGTTTTGATTGAACAAGTCTAAAGCAATATTTAAGGACTGGGGAACACAGGGCCTCTACAAATCCCAGTATATTGAGGCTAAGAAACAGAGGGCCTCTACTAAATCCAACATGTTTAGGGTGGTGGAGCATCAATGCCTGTTAAGCAAACTAACGACAGTGATCCATGTCATTGGAATTACTGTAACTATCATGCCGAACTGTTTTTTTCAGTTGCTGAATGGGTATAATCGTGGAAGGTTTTAGGCAAATCGACTACTTAAACAGGAACTTTTACCAGTGTTTTTATTACTAATATCACAGTTATTTATTACTAGTTTTGCAAGTGTTATTTTCTGTTTCAAAACAACCAAAATACAATGGTTTATTATTTTTGCATCTGCTTATTTAGTACTATCCTGGCCCAATCTACCAGAGAAACACTCCAGGTCCTTACCATACAACCTTATGGTAAACTGCTGTTAAGGCGAAATGAAGCTAAAAGGCAAGTGTCTCCCACCTTGTGTTATTTCTGGAATAAAGTATACAGTTATGCTGTTCTCCTTATCCAGTCCAAGTCTATGAAATTACAAACTACACATGCATGAGTTTAGTGGCTTGGATATTTTAGGACTTCCTTGGTTGCTATGAGCACAGTGGAATTATCTCTCCCCACAGCATGAAAAAACGACATGCCGTTACATTAAACCGTATATATAAGAGTCTCTGAACACATATTTGGCTCTTACGAGATGATCTTCTCTATCTGGTCCTCTCAGATCTGGTGTTAGGGGAATCAAAAACCAAATGGAGTTATAGCTGCAATGGTCCTCTAGGCAAAATACATCTTTTGATTATCCAAGACTAGACTAAGAGTGGCTGAGCACCAGTATGCACCAGGCAGTGCAAAGAGCTCCCAGCCAACAAAGGCAATTGTCTTGGTATGCCTTTTCTTGGTTTTGAGAGTCTTTTAATTCACTCAAAATCCTTCTCTTTAATAAACGAGTAAGCATCCTTCTAGGAAGTGCTCACTCAACTTGGAACCATCTAGGACAAAATGCAGTCTTGTAGTTTTTACGATTGTCTAGGTGTCAAGGTCTGAAGATCATACACTTTGCCGTTTCGTGTTCTATACTCATCGGCTGAAGTGAGTAATCAAGCTATCAAGGATCCACTAGGACATCCTCAAGGTGAAAACCTCCTGGGATCTCTTTCACTGATGATGTGGCAAATTGACTCCAAGTTTTACAACTTAGTGAAGCTCTCAATTGATCTTCAATATCACTTGTATGAAATGAAAGAGATCCTGCAAGCATTTCCTCAGAGAATGTTAATAGATATAAATTACATTTTTATGGTTCCTGGGACTTGACGCTCAGTAAATTCAGCTCTCCAGCTGGTGTGCTTCCTACAACGAAGCAAGTAAAAAAAGTAACAACAACAACTGCTGGCTGGGAAAATGGGACAATCCTGTTTCTCAAATAATGCTTCATTGGGTCTCCCACACTGAATAAATGTTTCTGACTCATTCCAAACAAACTGCGTAACTGAGACCTCTATTAATTATTACGTTTCTAGGTACGTTTCTGCTTTTGGCTGGAGAAAGTGACAGGTCCAATAACTGTAGAAGTTAAAAGGACAGCCTACAACCCCAAAACAGGCTCAGGAATGATTAATGCATATTAAAGTGCATATTAAGATGTTATCTAATTAGTTCCTTATTTGGTAGTTATTCTTACTTTATTTGAATCAAAAATGTATACTGAATGAAATCCAAAAAGGATTTTTAACAGTTTTAAGAAACTGCTTTTTTTTTTCTTTTCTTTTGTTAGTGGAACATAAAAACCTTTGAGTGTAACAACCATGCTTTATTTTTCCAGCACGCTTACAGCTTCAAAGCCAACACAAAAGTGTAGCATTTTAAAAAAAAAAACATACAGTGAATAATCTACCGTCAACCAGAATATGCTGCTTCTAAGAAGACTTCCATTCCACTATAAATAGATATTTTGACAGATTAAGACAGATCTGTGAATAGAATTCTTACAGTTCATTCATGCTGTTGATAAATGAATAGATACAGAATTGAGAATTATAAAAGAGCTTCTGTATCGGAGGACACAAAACGCAGCAAAGTGACTTGAAAAAATCAATGCGCCCGCTTTATTACCGGTTCTCTTTCTCCCTACAGGTGAGAAACAGGGCACACTTTAATGGGTGTTCTTGTAAACATGAACATCATTGACACGCTGAATAAAGGCTGTATTTTAGCGAGAAGTATAAAACGCCACCTTTCTTGTTTTACAAAACAGCACTTTTATGGCAATTAGAAGTATAATAGTTTGTAGTCATTTTAAAAGCAGCAATTGGTCATTGGTAACTAATTGTTTTGATAACAGACCTGAGTCTCACAAGCATGTGTGTGAGTGTGTCTAAAACTGTGAACTACACGTTGTGCAGATTTAGAATAAGGCTCCTTAAACTATATATTTCTTCTGTGGAATGAATGGTTGTTAAGAAAACATACACTTTTAGTGGTTAGGACTTGTGCTGTGGGATAAAACCATGGTTTTATGATATTAACCCCTTAGGGACAATGGGTGGTCCCTGAACCCATTAAAAACAATGCATTTTGTCATTAAGGGGTTAAAAGTCAGGCTATGACTATGATGAGTCATTTGGAAAGGTCTATTTGGAAGTAGAGAGGCAGCTCCCCACGTGATGCAAGGTGAGTGGCGTACCTGTTGGCAATGCCTTTCCATCTCTTTCTGCTTTCCTCCACTCCTTTAAGCAGAAGTGACATCTGTGCCGGTGTGACCTTTGATCTTGCCCCAGGCACCCAAATCCTTAGTTAAGGCTCGTAAAAGATACATCCAGCGTAGATGCCGTGCCTATGCTGTTCGGAACTGCATTAAACCTTATATGTCACAAATAATGTATCCTACTGGTACTAAAAAACACCCACCTATGCTTAAGAATAGATACATATGTACACTTGTTCTAAGACAAGCAAGGGGGAAAAGCTAAAAAATAAATAAATAAATAATATTAATAAAGGATTAAAGAAAATGCTAAAATTCCAGGAACTCAATTTTTAACCCCTTAAGGACAATGGGCGGTCCCTAAACCCATTGAAAACAATGCATTTTGAGCCCGTACATGTACGGGCTTTGTCATTAAGGGGTTAATTCCAGCAAAGGGATGTTACACTAACTGCATGTCCATTCGGTCTGATGTATGAATGACTAAAGTTATTTAATGGATAGGTGAAGTCATTTTGGTCCTATATATTGTAATTATTAAACAAGCAATTATGAAAAGGTGAGACCAAGGCAGCTGGGAAAGAAAGATGATAGAGAAAAATGTGTAGGTGTATTCTAGATGTAGACATATGGGTGTAAGTATCAGCTAATCTAAATTTACACTTAATATTTGTGTGTTCTTCTAATCATGACTTACAAAGAAATGATGAGATCTGTAAAACTTTATAGTTAACTGCACAGAACATTTGAGCAACTTTTATTTCTGTTTGCGACTTTGCGTGGCCCTGCATGACAATGTTGTTGCTTTTATTGATGTACAAAGCTTCATACACCAACATGTGAAACTAAATATGACATATGTCATCCTGTTGAGCAATTAAGACTACACCGACGAAGCAAATCTGCTTTATTTTTCTGTTATAAAAATACTTTTGTCTGGCTCAAAAAACCTTCCAAAACCTCATAAAATATGTGATCAAAGTGAACAAATCAAGCCGCCAGTATGCCCTGTTAAAAAATGTACTAAAAAAACAGTAGCTAAGTGGAAGCCATTAAATTGCTATCCCATATCTATAAGGAAGACGACAGTATCTCTGAGTTTTTACTCACTGAGCAATGGGTTAGGCTACCAGTAAATGCAACTAATTATCAAAAATATAACGACAACAGGAAATATGATAGTATTTATTTAGGAAAATATTTTTATATGGTCAGGTCTGTGCGTCACCCAGATGGACATAGCCTGCTAATTTTGCTAGAACTTTTGTTTTTTTTTTAAAAAAAATATGCCAGGGGGTACACAGATGGCTGTATTTGAAATAAAATGTGCCTGTTCTATTCAATTACAGAAACTTTGAAACAGCGTTCAACAATATACGCTTAACTTAACACATTTTAACTGTTAATCCATAGACAGGGTATATCATAAAGATATTATATATGTTTATATATACACACACACACACACACACCGATCAGCCGTTATGAGCACTGACAGGTGAAGTGAATAACACTGATAATCCTGTTATCATGGCACCTGTCACTGGATGGGATATATTCACCAAGTGAACATTTCGTCCTCAAATTTGATGTGTTAGAAGCAGGGAAAATGAGCAAGTGGAAGGATCTGAGCGACTTTGACAAGGGCCAAATTGTGATGGCTAGGCGACTCAGTATCTCCAAAACTGCAGCTCTTGTACGGTGTTCCTGGTCTGCAGTGGTCAGTACCTATCAAAAGTGGTCCAAGGAAGGAAAAGCGGTCAACCGGTGTCAGGGGCATGGGTGGCCAAGGCTCACTAGTGCAACAGATGAGCTACTGTAGCCCAAATTGAAAAAGTTAATGCTGGTTCTGATAGAAAGGTGTCACAACACACAGTGCATTGCAGTTTGTTGCTTTGGGGCTGCCAGTCAGGGTACCCATGCTGACTCCTGTCCACTGCCAAACGCACCTACAATGGGCATGTGAGCATAAGAACCATAAGAGAGCAGAAGAAGGTGGCCTGGTCTGATGAATCACATTTTCTTTTATATCACATGGATGGCCTGGTGCATGTGCGTTGCTTACCTGGAGAAGACATGGCACCAGAATGCATCCATTGAGGCAATTTTTAGGAGTTAAAGGGTCTGCTGCTCACATCTTGGTGCCAGATACCACAACACACCTTCAGAGGTCTAGTGGTGTAGTGGTCCATGCTACAGGTCAAGGCGGTTCTGGCAGCAAAAAGGGGACCTACACGATATTAGTCAGGTGGTCATGATGTTATGGCTGACCAGCGTATATATATATATATATATATATATATATATATATATATATATATATATATATACTGTTTCTTGCACTTGGCACACAGATTCTAACAGGCATGGAGTCTTGTCCAGTGAGCTGTACTACTTGAATTGTTAAATTGACAGCCATTATTATTCCTTTAATTCATTTTAACCGAAGAGCTATTTAGCTTAGACACAGTCTGGTGTACGATATATCTATCTATTTAAATCCTTGTTTGTAATTGTCTGTGTGAAAAGCAATGGAAGAAATAAACATTTAAAAAACTGAAAATCTACAATAAAACTCATTAAAAGTAACACATCACATAAAAATGCAAGTTCCCAAGTCTTATATATATTTTATTTGTATGGGAATGGAGTGTTCTTAAAAATGTATCCTGCTATATTACTGATCCCTTTGGAATAATACAGTTTTCCTATGTTTAGCAGAATCTCGTAAATCAAAATATTATATTGAGCTCGCCATTATGAAAGCGCTTCAGTTTGCTTATGAAATTTACTAGTTTAATCACCAGAGGCACTTACTTTCTTTTGAGATCAACATGGTGTACAATAACAAAACAAAAAAAAAAGCATAACTGGTAATTTTTAACCCCTTAAGGACAATGGGCGGTCCCTAAACCCATTGGAAACAATGCATTTTGAGCCTGTACATGTACGGGCTTTGTCATTAAGGGGTTAATAAGCACTTTTCAGGCTTGGAACGTTCCTTAAATTATAAGGGCTGATGGACAGAATTATTACATTTGTATTTATTTATTTCTGGAACACATGCTTAAAGATAACATGGAATATTTCACTGTGACAGAGAAGAAGCTGACTTTTTTACACTCTTTAATGTGCCAGCATATTCATAATATATATATTTTTTTTTTGCTGTGAATACCCCTTCCAGGGGTGTAGATGGCTGGTATTCTCACGATGTCATTCTAGGAGGACCTGGCCTTATTTACAGATAACAGAATCTTTTAAAAGTAAAAGATTTCTGCTTCTTATTTATGCAGTACTATCAATTTCATTAAGTGTTAGTTTCATTGCCAACTGAGCAATAACCAAGTTATTAACTGTATTCATAGTTGGACGATTAAAAGCTGGAATATGTTCCATAAACTTATTTTCTCATGAAAGTGAGAACGGTTTCTTGAATTATAAGCGATAATAAGTGAAAATAAATAAGCCAATGCATTCCGTTTCAGCTGTGTTCTCCCGCTCGCTTCAGCTGATACTGCACAGGAGTTTTTTTTATTTGGAACTAATTACAACTTTAAATATCTTTCAAGTACCCAGATAGTATATATGTGCTGACGTAAGGATCCACTTATCTATGGAGAAGAACACTTAACATTCATAGGTTCCTCGGGCCTAAACGGCATAGGATCCATTATGCAATAATCTATCCTTTGGCTTTAGGAGCATTAGAATGCATTGCCATCTGTGGAGGAAAATGAACAGATATCTAACTTTCTTGTTATGATGAAATGGTAGCGCAGCATGGAAGGTTGGAAACCACATTAACACAGTAAATAAAAAAATCAAATAAATAAAAATTTCTCATGTGGGCTTCCTGATATCAAGAAAAGGCCAGCAAACCCCACCCCGATAAAGCAAGTAGAAAATGTTGATTATATATATATATATATATATATATATATATATATATATATATATATATATAATTTCAAGGACAATTATTATAAAACACAAAACAGATTTGTAATCAAAATAACAATTCATGTTAGTAAGATATCTCAAAAAGCTAAGCTACATTGTTCAACACGGTGGGATCAAACACAGAAGTACAGGTAACAAAGCAAGGATGCAAAGTGAATTATACATCTGCCAAAGTATATGGGCTTTCTCAATTTTGCCCACCTCTCAACTGGTGGCCTAGAGGGGTAATTGTGATGAGTGTACCAAGGCATGATGCCATAATTCATCACAATGAATTAATAATGGAGCAGGACTGCATGGGCAAGAATAGGATTCATATCATTGTTGCCCATGTCTCCTATACACTAAGCCACCAGTGACTTCTCTTTGGTATGATGCTGATGGACTCCCAGAGTAAAGTTGCAGATTAGCACTGATTTGTCGAGCACCTGTTAAAAAGTTGCACCTTTTTAATATGTATTGCTAGAAGGAACAGTGAAGACATGAATACAATATCTCTAAAATATAGCATTTAACCCCTTAAGGACAATGGGCAGTCCCTAAACCCATTGAAAACGATGTATTTTGGGCTTTGTCATTAAGGGGTTAAAAAAGTGTAGGAGAGTTTACCTTTCAATGAATCTGACGATATTATAATGTTGCTGTCAACATACATAGAATGTATACATAGAAGTTCTTTTTTCACTTCTCCCGTTTACATATTCTATATACATGGAAGGGCAGCTAAATATCTCCTTGTACTTTTCTGATTTGACATGGACTCTGGCATTGAAGGAATTAACCCATACATCACTCATGAGCTGCCTAATCAATAAAACATGTAATCCTGAAAATACAATAGTTTCTTTTAGAAGAGCAGAAACACAGAAAGAAACTATTATGCCACACAGCTTTTATTCACAAAGTAAAATGGGATTTGGATTTAGGGCACTTCTAGCGATTTCTTACTAAGTAACAATAACTGGATAATACTGTCACCATCTTCCTCTTTTAATTTGGCTCATTGATAAAAAAAAATGTTACCCTTGTTTCCGCATCCAAAGCAACTATGAGGACATTTAAATCAGTTATACAATGTATAGAAACCTGGCTTACTCTACAGAAAAATACGTTATTTGGGTTCTTCACCATATGACACATGATGTCAAATTATTTCCTTGTGTTTTTCCAAATGTTCCAGAGTAGACACACAGGGTCTTAATAAACGCGTTCCAATATCACAGCTAGCAATCACTTGGACAGGAATTAGTCTCCAGCTGATTAATAAATGTATTCACAAACTATTTAACATCTGGATTTGCCTTGTTCAGCAGCAAAAGCCATATATATCTATGCAGGTAAATGTTAGTGTGGGATATCTGCTTCCGTGAAACTGGAGGAGGCATTTAATAAAACATCTTACTGTTGAGAGTCAGGTATACATTACAAGGAAGCCACTCGAGTGTAGAAAAGTGAGCCTCTTAAAAGCAGTCTCAATAAAAAGAATGATATCCAGATGACAACACAAGGCAACTTCAAAGGCGCGACACTTACAGAAAGACAGGGTTTTAGGCCTCGGCCTCATTTGACCTCATGAATAGCCATAAAAAACCACATTTTTACAATCTATTTATATTTCCCCATTAAAAATAAACATATCAAGCTGCTAGATGCTTCTATGTTACACTATGAACCAATTTTCTACATTTCCCATCCATCTAAAACGTTTTGTGCGCTTTTTTTGTTTGTTTTTATTTTTTTTTTGCTATTTATTGCCAGTAGATTGTAAGATCTAAAAAAACCAGGCCCTTATCCAGTGTGTCTGACATTAAATACCAATACTAAATCACAAAACGTAAAGGCTGATTTAGTGTTAAAGGAGAACTCCAATATTTTATTTCCCATATGCGGCAGAATTATATTGTCAAAAAGGTACCTAGAAATGTCTACTAAGTAGCTTTTCGTTAGTTATAGCAGAGAAGCGGGGGGGGGGTACATCTTATGATGCTAGTGTTGTATGTTGCCTTTCCCGGCTGGACTTAAGAGACTAAGGGGTAGTACTAGGCTGGGCTGGTGCCAGAAGAGCCGTGCTTGAAGCCTGACTATTACAGCAAATACAGGCGTTTTGCTATTCTTTTGAAAATATGTGACTTGCATAAGGATGTTTCATGCCATCTGTGGCATTAATATTTACTTGATTATGTTGCGTCATATACGATGGAACTATCTTCTAATATAGCAGAAGATCATGGGTACGTAAGTACTTGCATAAGACACAGAATATAAATTATACGTTATTATTTATGAGACTTTTTGTTTTTGTAACAAAAATTACATACATATTGCTTACAACCATGGGATATAAAAAAAAAGTATGGTGGGAGCTCCCCATTAAAGAATTGTAAGAATCAAACAATACTTATTTATAAAGACAATAAGCAGTAACGCATATAAAAGTAGATGTTACTTATATTGCAAAATGTCTAATTCAAAGACATTTTAATATAGCCACAATGAATGCTGTATTTTTTCTAGATCCCCCTTAGTATTAAGTAACTATAGTTAGCAAATGAATGTGTGAACACAAGCATCTCAATTAAAAGTTCACTAAACTAAGGCCAGCTGTGCGCTGCTTATTATAGCTATTGTAGAGAACACAAAACTAACAAACCCTACCCCTGATAAAGAATGCAAAAAGATTTTAAGACATAAATATATCTATTTCAAGGATAATTATTCTAAAACACAAAACCGATTCGTAGTAAAAATACCATTAGAGCTAAGTGAAATATATATATATAAATAAAAAAGCTAAGTAATACATTATGCATATCCTGAAAATACTAAACCACCTAAATCAACACATTGAGTCCTTGCTTTACCTGTTCTTCAAAGTGTATATACAACTCAGAAAGGGCATACGTGACAAAAGATTGGACATATGTAAATATATCTTGGTATTCAAGAGTCAGAAATCTTTATTTACGTCTTCCATAGATACCGCATCTAATTTTTATGAGTTGAAGTTTAAAAGTTGCTAACAGTTGGAAGATGAATATATTGCCGCATATTGCTGCCCTGTGGCTATTTAGTTTCTCAGAGGCCATTACTTCGTACCATCTGAGAAGGAATTTTGCCTTGAGGTATACAGCGTGTAATTTTTAAGCCACATAAACTATTTACACACAGTTCAACATTCTAGTGCATCTAGTGTATCAACGTTGTGTGTCTACAGCTTTCCCTATATCGATCAGCAATTGCTAAATTCCGTGGAATGCATGGTTAACGGCATTTATTAGGCCCATACTTAAGAAACCTCATTTCCAGGAGTAGATTAATCTCTAAGACCCTCTCCTAGATACGTGATATTTGGGCTATAAGTTGCTAGAATTCCACCGACTCATTCCGGTCTAGTTATTCAAACAATAGACAAGAAACCAATTAGAATTGGGGAGATGTTTCCAGGACATCTAGTATATCGAGAAAAAATTTAGAATGTAAAATAGACTATTCAGGAGGAAAAAATGTCGACAAGTGTCTTAAAGTGCTGCCTTTGAAAACTGAAAAAAAACTGAAAAAAGATTATACCCCTTTGGCCCTAAAAAAATGGGAGAAGGATTTGGGAAGTAGAATTACTATAGAGGACTGGAATAAGTCGTTGAATCTAACGTATAAAAATATACACTGCCTAAACTTGAATGAGGTACAATATAAATTAATGAATCGTTGGTATCTAGTTCCTACAACTTTAGCAAAAATGTATCCAAACAATATACCGAACTGCTGGAGATGTGGATATTTTAAGGGAGATTTTCTCCACATATGGTGGTTCTGTCCCCTTTTAAATAGACTGTGGATGAAAATATCGGAAAAACTTATAGATATATTCGGCTCGCATTGGACATTAACTCCAGATAGAGCGTTATTACATTTGAATTTACCTAAAGCCACAAGTCAAGAAATACAACTATTATTACATTTATTGACAGCCATTAAGATAGTAATAGCTAGAAAGTGGAGATCCCCAGAGCCAATATCATGGATAATAGTAAGATCGCAAATCCTACACCAATGCCACATGGAGAAACTGATTACAACACAAGACAGAGGTACTATTAAAAATCAGGAAATATGGGAAAAGTGGATCAACCTCATTTCAGACGGCAAACTAGATTAGAAATAAGTCTGTCTAAATACTTTATATCTACTTTTCTTTCGCCCCTGGCTATAGGCTAAGGAAACAAATAAGGCCAATATATCTTAGTAACGATAATGGAACATATTTATACACTAATACGTAAATGCGAAAACCCAAAATGAGCCCATGCTTACATACTCGGTATATTTAATCTATGGAATCACGGAATCCACAATAACTGTTGTCTCAGTTTTGTCAAGTTTTTTAAATGTACATTGTTTTGTTATTTGTCCTAATATTGTATTGTATTTCTTTTTTTATGTTGTATTTTATACTTAAAAAACAAACAAATAAATAAAAAATAAAAAAATAAAATAAAGTGCTGCCTTTGATCATTATTTAGTGGCTCGCAAAATAAGTGACCTGTCCTGTTCTAAAATAGAAGACATGTTTTGAACAACATACTAAAGCAGAGCCATATGTCAAATGGCAAATAATCACTGTGCGCTGCTTTCAGGTACCCTCTTTCCTGATCAGCAAGAGAAGGCAAAATGTATGCTATAAAAAAAAACAAACATAAAAATATTTTAAAAGAAACAATATCAGTAAAGGCAATACTAAAAGGTACTTTTTTGGGTGTATTGTCCAACTACACTTTCTATAGACTTAGACAATATACTGCCTTAACAAACTAGTGTTAGCGCCCACTAATTAGCAAATGTAATTTTATACAGAGCTGCTCACCCAGAAGTTTTTCTTCTTGGTACCGGTGACCCATGAAATAATTTCATGAACATAAATAATTTCCCTGAAAACGTTCTGAAAGTACAAGTAGAAGTTCTTACAACTGAGCACTTTAAGATAGATATATGTATGCGTTGCTGTGCTCCTTGGCGTCAATGTACTATTCAACAGTTAATAGCTGCTTTGTATGAGCAAGGCCTCCTTTTACACTTTAAATCCAGTCATTCTGCAGAGGAATGGGGTTGGGGTGAAAAAAAAACCCCAAAACAAATGAAAAGGACAACAGAGGAAGAGTGCAGCTGTACGGAGTTTTGTTGAGGCAGCAACTCCAGCAGGGAACAGCTTAAGCTTCAGAAGAGAATGATCTGACATTCTCACATCTCCTGCAGTTCCGACTCTTTCATTTCCATGAAGCGCTATGACTAAGATGCATTCTAATAACAGCATTTAATAACAAGCCCTCAGCAGGCTGCTATGTACCTGTGAGGGAGTTATTTGACGTTAAATGCTTTGAGTGTGCGTTCACTGGGGAAGAAAAAGCTTTTCGTAGGGTTTATCGATGCTGCATTCAATTTTGCACATGAACATCCTGTAGAATTGCACGGACAGGGATTTCTCTTTTTTCAATGAACAAAATATATATTTTTTAAGTCATTTTAAATATTTGTGGAACTGGTTAGGTAAGGTATGGCGTGGTTTCAGAGTACCTGGCAACACAGGAAGTGACGTAACCCTGTAATTGAATTGTAATTATGAAAAATGTGCTTATTGCGTATATTATCATTACGTTAACCGGCAGAAAAATGTCTGGTGTAAAGAAAGTGCAGCACGGTTATGTTTCATGATTATTATTGTTTCTCCATGCAAAACCTGAATGCAGAATGTAAAGGCCCAGCTATCCATTATTAATTAAAACGCTACATTTAAGCTAAGATTTGAGCAACTAGGCCCGTCAATGATTTGCTCCAACATTCTCTGAGCACATTTGCAGTTTGACCCTGTTTACAGTATCCATGCCCCAAATTCACCAAGATTCATTGGCGGGGAGCCAGATGACTAGGCCTGTGAGCTGTTCTTCTCATAAGGACATTTATTTTGTGACACATACCTGTTAATTAAATAAGGAAAACAAGAAGTGCGCTGAAAAAGATCACAGGCACAATAGAATAAAACAATTCTGAGCGTATATTTTATAAGAAAGTTTTGAACATTTAATATCCTTACGGAGTTTTGTATTTTGTGTATTTTTGTTGGCCAGTATGACAGATGTTAACAAAAACTTTTACATTTCTAAGGAGAAGGGGGGGGGAATCTATGGAATGGACTCCTATTTAAGCTTTTCCATGTGGTAAAGGGAGATGTATAAAACTGCGTTTCACACTTTTCCAGCAAGCAAAATGTTAATGATACTCATGAACGTATATGCCATTAGATGAACTGGGTTCCTGAATCTTTTGGCTCTGAGATGTTTAATAGAATAAATTAGCATCAATGTGGCCTGTCAACAGTAACCTGTCATCCACCATAAACCACATAGTAATGCCATCAAAACTAGTAGAAAACACACCTTAACCTTACTTGGGTCACCCCGTTTCCTTGCTATTTCTGCCGCTAAGATTTCAAAGCTTATGGTTATTTGCAGTTAAGTTAATGAGGTGACAACTTATGCTGTCCTTGGTACTTTCTTTACAAATGGCAAATGAGCAGTTCTCTAATTACCCAAAAGTACTATAAAACATAAAATCTCTGCCTCCTCTGGAAGTCAGGATCCCATTAAATTTTGGGATCATCCAAGAATGCAATTACTGCTTCTTTGAAGACTCCATACCAAAGCGCCCCATGCAATTATAAGCCAGCTAATCTAATTTAGGAATTTCCTGTCTATGTTCTACCTAGAAAACAAAGGTTATAATGAAAATGATCATGGAACAAAGTAATAAAACATTATCATTAAAAGTGTGTTGTTGGGACAAGCTAAAGGGATGCAACTCCGGTTAAATGCTCTGCGGCAAAGCCAAGTCCTAAAAGCTAACACGTTCCAAGAACATCTTGCACACAGACCACTTGTGTTGTCCTTGTATTTATTAAAAGAATAAAAATGAATTAAGAACAAAAAGAATAATAAATAAAAAAGGGTTTGTAGGCAGGTAAAGTGGCTAGGGCATAAGCAAAAAGGCAAGAACATGATTTAACTTGGCCAGTGTCCAGTAGACAGATCATTGTGTGTTCTAAAACTCCCAAACGAATGTGAAATTAACATATACAACGTGCATTAATAACAACAAAAAAGGGCCTGTTTGGATTACTTTTATTGTATTTTATGTGCTCAGATTGTTGTCAATAGTGTGACATATCTAAAGCATTTGGCCTGCTTACACTAGTGATTTCATTATAATACAATACATTGTACTTGATTTTATTTCTTGACTGCAGTTATCCCTTGCGTCTAACCAAAGTAGATTGTAATTCATTTCACCTTCACTGAAAGTCGACACAATTACCATCCATTAAAAGAAAAAAAATATTCATTCCCTTCAGTGAAATCCCCCTAGACTCAAAGGATAATTCTTTTTTTCTCTTTTTCCGAGTTACTTTCTGTTGAGAACATGCCACATGTATACAGAATATAACAACTCACCTTCAACATACTTACATAATATTTCTGTCTACTGTATATGCGACAGAGAAAGTTTAAAAAACTATTACAGGCCTTGAGATGAAGAAAATCTACCCTACTTATCAGCCACCATCTCTAAAAAAAATAAATTAAAAAAATCATGCATGCAAAGCTGAAATGTGAGACTTTCTGGCCTGAATTGCTAAAAATGGAGCAATCGGCAGAGATGTTCCATGAAAACCAACAGAAGGCCACTGAGATGCAACCATTGAGATGAGCCAAGGTGCAGAAGAACTGACAGTCTAGTATACTGTTGGGTTGTCTCCAATGCGTAAATTAGCAAACATACACACTGGCAAATTCTGCGGTTATGGTATCTGATATTTTTTGCTGTTCTATCCTTTATTCCAGACTACCAGGGTAAATTATTTTGCTACAATACACTAATTAGTGAATCCTGATAGTATTTTTTCCATGTCATCAGCGTAAATCGTAAGTGGGACCCTTAAGGTTAGGGCTAAAGTAATGCTTCCAAGTGTTTTTTATTGAAAACATTCAATGCTTTCTAGAGTTAATGCGCCTTCCTTTCAATTACAAGAACCAGGAGGATCTGGATCCCAGCACCCAGCGGTTAGGCAGAGACTAGAAACGTCCGCTAATAGACATTGTTTTTTATGACCTATCCTGGAAGCATTCCGACGGATTTATGCCCTTTGAATTTTAAAGCTAATGGCTTTATATTTACGATCTGAAAGGAAAGAGATGGAGGCAGACAACCATGGAGCTTGGCCCATGTTTTCCTGCACCATCCTCTTCAACTTAGATAGTAGGACTCCAGGAAGACATAAAATGCAATCCTATATAGTTCTTTATTTTAATACATATCCAATGAAGACATAAAATATTCAGCAGGGGGAGAGAGAAAAAAATCAGGAGACCTGAACATAGAATGGGGATTTCTTAATATTTACTATGTCCTACACACCCTCATAAATATAACGTACATGTAATGGACTAGAGGGAAAAATTATACAAAGAAATAATAACTGAATCTATACTTTTAGCATTTGAACTCTGTAATATGGTTTTCTATGCTCATGTTCCCTCCCTTCTAAGTGGACAGTGTACAACGCATTTGCACTTTACATTTTTATAGATGTCTGCAGTGGGTCGTAAGAAGTGCCCCCCCGCCCCACAAGTTTCCTGCCATCCTTTTCTGCCTATGCTGACCCTCAGATTATATATTGCCTCCCCTTGTAAAAATGTATGTAAATGAAAGTGTACATTGTGAGTACATTTGCATGAGTGCCATTAACCGGCCTGTAATTACAGTTACAGATGCTAATCAGATCTATGCACGTGCTATGGAAGCGGCCAACACGCTGCAGAGATAGAAGTTCTTCCTCAGTAGAGAACATCAGTGTCATTTTTTTTTTCACAGAACATTTTCACTGCTTAGTGGTTTAATTTGCAATGTCAGTTTACCGTGTGAATCATTTATAACACATATCTCAGCTCTCCCGCCTGTCCTGATATTCAACCCTATAAGCTGCACCTACAGATATCTAAATTTAGGACAACATGAAGCCCAATTCGTTTAGCTTTTAGCAGGAACTATTATCTTAGTTCTTATATACAAATACTCATAACTAAACTCATCTATCAAAATGACCTATACCTTGTGGGTTTTTTTTGTTGTTGTTTTTTTTTATCACAATAATTATTTTGTTTACCTGAGCAAAGTTAACCCCTTAATGACAAAGCCAGTTTTCAATGGGTTTAGGGGCCGCCCATTGTCCGTAAGGGGTTAAATCGGTGACAGCATGTGGCAAATCTAGCAGTATAATTTCTTGTCCTGAAGCCCCTTATTCTTCCCTTACAAAAACTGCCTGAAACATGGACAAAGAGCAAATAAAAACGGTACAGATCCTGAGAATATTACGTTAAAAATGGACAGTCCCACGGTACACATACAAGCATGGCTGGACTGAGAATGTCTGCGGTCGTGACACTTTAAGGCCAGTGGCCCGGCAAATTGCATACATGCAGCTGGTCATATGTCCCATTTTTATATTAATTCAACATGCAGCCGCATACTGCAGGACCCGATCTCCTGTTGGAACAGAAGTATCAGTAAGCATTTGGTCTTATCGGCCAAAAGCTCACCATTTGTCCGGTGAACCAATCCGGCCCTGCATACGAGATGGGTTTCAAATGTATATACATAGCTTATTAAAAGCTTATGCAATTACATAGGTTTTATTTAGGGTACAGGGCTATAAAATATAGGCTTTGGGAAAAGTATCAAATCCACTTTTGGTTGAACAGAGGGTGGTATATTGTTCCAGGCATCTCAGCAACAATTTACTCGCTGCCTCTCACAATAGGAGGAAAAAAAAGAAAGAAAAGAAAGAGAAGATCACAGGAAGACACGGGAGAAATATACAGCCGCAGCGGATGAGCTTTAATTGCTATCAGTGGTGGGTACTGCTCTAGAAATCCAGTGGGCTCATTTTGGGCAGGTTTGATTAATACTCCTTCGCTTGCTTCTGTTCATCATAATAACCCCAGCTAAACGTTTTTTTTTAGCATAAAAAGCAAAATAATCATAATTGTACATCAAAATGGCTCTTCCGGTTATAGCACTCAAATGCTGAACATTTTCCAAACCCTATCCCCACTATGATTTTGACTTTTTACTGTTTGAGGAAAATAGTTTTTTTTATTTTAATGGTTTCAATTGGGAGCGATAACTGAAAGAAAAACTTTAGATAATTCATTGATGTGTAGTAGTAGTTAACTCATTATGAAGAATGATGGAGATTCTTCGATTTAGAGGCCTGGCTGGGAGGGCAACGGTTTACTCAGATTATCTAGAAGATCACTCACTGCCCTTTATTCACAACATGTTTTTGTTATTTAAATATTATTACTTTTTGATTTATAAAGTATCATATTCCGTAGCACTGCACAATGGGGTAAACAGGACAAAACAAATAGTACCTAACAATTCTCACTTACCGAAGTTTACATTATTGTTACTTTTAACACACGGTTACATTCATACACAAATATTATGAGTTATTAGAAAAAGAGAGGAAAGAAGGCAACTTGGATTCTAATCAGGGCAACTTGGTAATAGGATAGTTTTTTGGGCAAATTATGTATAATTTCGTGAGTCATAATAGTGGCGTCAGCAGTAACATTTCAGAAGCCAGGGCTACCTGGCTCCTGTGACTTTCCCGGCACTGAATCTCGTTTAAATTTGCATACAGATCTGTGTTTAGATTCTGAGAATAAATGTCTCCACTGAGTTAGTTTACCAAATGGTATCTCCCTAATCTTTTCTTCACTGTGGTGGTGCACAATGGCATAGTGTCCTATTGCTAATTAGCTGTGAGTGTTGATAATGGCTTTTTGTTTACTCATCTCTCTGGCTCTATCTGGATAATAAAAAGCAGACTCCTTTAAGCAAGGGGGTATCACTAGACATCACTCTGATGCTTTCACTACTGACCAGAGATGATAACTAAGCAATGCTGCATTCAAACGTTAATCATAAGACCAAAAAAAGTCTGGATCTCCAGATCGTTCACAAAGTTCTGCATTAGCCTGGTGATGATCAAAAACAAAGATGGACTTACATTTCTAATATCCCAAGCCAAAAGTCTTTCCTTCACCTCGGTCCTTCTTCTGGCAGAGCTCTCTGCCCCTTGCTTCCTCTAGCGGTGAAACATTCCAGAACAGTAAATATCTGTTCTGTTTAGTAAATATGGTAAGTAACAATGAACTGTTTATTGTAAGGAAGCATAAATATCCACCATTACTTTGTTATTGTGGTATTCTAACCAGTTAAATACAAGTGTGCTCATCCTGCAATGTTGCAGCGGGCCAGAGTAGACACACTGCATTCAAGATGCTTGTATAATCCAGGGTTAGCAAACATTTGATTTGGTAGGCATGAAAAATCTTAAGAACCAAGACTTTAGAGAAATTTGCTGCATGCACTCCTTAAATTTCTCAACAAAAAATAATCTATGGGTATCCAGCTATTTTTTCTGCTAAAAAATGGTTCAGTCAAAGTTCAGACCTATCTCGAGCCCATGGTTAGATATACTTTTCTGTGATGGCTAACAGAGCAGAGGCAGTTAGACAGGGGATACAGAGATGCTAGTCTGCCACCACTTTACTTAGTATCTAGCCTGAGGCTCTCATACCACGTCGTCTGCTGATAATCAGGTAGCAGCTTGGAATCCCAGGCGCCAGACTGGGATTCTTATCAGCTTGTCAGGAGGAATGTTGACTCAGAGCATGAAGCACAACATTTTGAGAGAACGAAAGGCACAATAAACAAAGAGAAATGGAATGGCACATCAGGGGAGGATAGAAGAGGGAAGGAGACAGAGATAGCTTTGCTTTGGAACACAAGGTTACAATGATTTGGAGAACTGAGAAAATAAATGAGGCTGAGGGTAAATATACTGTTCTGACCAGAAGTAGTACTTCTCCAAAAATAGTTTGTCAGTGTACATAAGCATACAGACTAATATGTGGGATCCATTTATATATATCCTGTAGCGTTTGATATTCTGATGAAGGGTCGTGTAAGAAGAGTGAGCCGGTGATGGTTGTCACTAGAATAAAAGATGAAAGCCAGCCATATCTCATGGTTCTCAAGTGACTGGGAAAGAGTATGGGGACAGTTGGGAAAGAGAAGGACATAATTCGTTCTAAATTTATAAATTGTCAACAAACTATTTATTGCATTTTCTAAGCTTTCATAAATGTTACTAGCTAGTAAGATTTTTTTTTTAAATGCCCCAACCATACTGTTTTATTTCTATTAAAAAAACGGAATCAGAAAGGGTTAGTAGGTCAAACTTTTAGTGAGTCTAGAGAATCTACTTAGTTCAGGGTTAATGAAAAAAGGAACATTTCACTGCACAGGAGCTATTGAGCATACTGGGTCCTTACAAAGTAATACCAGTAGTAAGTACACTAATCCGTTCACTGCAATGAAAAGTAACTGTTGCCTGTCAAACGGATCACTTTAAGCACTGTTTACCCTAATGAAATTTCATCTCCAGATCGGGTATTTGTCAGCACCAAAGACGCCGAACAGGTCTTATCAGCCAGCAAATACATTACAGTCTTCTTTTTTTAAAGACAGATAGTCTTTTTTTTTTACCCTCTCGTTATTTCGCAAGCTACATATTTTTGTGTTTATTTTTATAGTCCCTTAAACGATCGCAGGATAATCTCACAGCAAGCTCTCACTGTTTTAATAAAGGACTATTAGGCTTCCACACAAGGAACCAAAAAAATAAACACGAGTGTTCCTTCATTTTCTTAATGCACTTTTCACGGGTGACCTCCTGACCTAAAATGTAAAAGTGAATAAACATTTTGTCCATGATGGCTGAGTGCAAAGCAACATTCAAAGTAACGTGTTGTCAGACTGATGAGTGTTTTCTACCTCTTGAAAATACAGGATGTACCTGTTTCCATTTAAAACCTTCCGACTTTGTAGAAACATTGTACAGATGAGAAAACGCATTATTATTACCCTTCGAGTTCGTAAATAAAGAGTAAAATATGGAGGATGCATTTGTCCTTCTATTTTGCAGTGCAAAGTTATTTATTGCGGCCTCTCCTCCATCCCCATGCATTCATTATCAGTGGTTTTAACCTTGGTAATTGGGGTATTGACCCTTTGGAACGCGCGACACGTCTCCTGCACACGATGGGTTAACCAATATTGGTCATTTGTAATGTTACGTAGTATATTACGGCATTATCAGTTGCTCTTTTGCATGGTATGTAGAAAACAAGGATATGGTTGGATATCTGAAACAATTCAATGTCTCATATATTTGGAAATGCTTAAAAACAGCATATTTCAAGAAATCCCATTAAAAAAAAATAACTGTGGACCTACACAACAGGTTTTTCCAGCTCCTGCTCTGCCTTCTGTATGTAATGAGAGCGTCCCACAAGCCAAAGGAATCCACAGCAGGATTCCAAAGGAGTCTGGTGGCTAACGTTCCTGCTGCGTTCAGCCAAAACCATCAGAATATCAGGTTTATGAAAGAAAGTGTTGTGAAGAAAAAAAGAAAAGCAAACTTGAAGCTGGGTGGTCCTGGTTATCATTACAATTCTAAAAATGGTATATGCATGCCCTGCATCATAATCAAATACCCCCAATCAAAATGTTCTTCCATCATCACATTTACTAGAATGCAATTTGAAGCCTCCTAAAGAAGGTCTTGATGTCAAACTACCCACACCTTGTGTTATAGGAAACTGCAGGATTTCAACCCATGTTTCATATGGCTGAGAAACTGCACTTTACTCAATATTGTTAGAATAATGTGCCTAGGTTCTCCGAGTGAGTTGTTTTCAACAACAGTTGGAAGCAAACACAACTGGGCAACCAATGTAAAAATAAGCGTATAAAGGTCCCGTCAACTTTGCTGGCGTATTTTGAAGAATGTTAAGTTATACTTTATAACATGCTGTAAAGATATATTTTACATACACAGAACACATTTATGTGTTTTCAATTGTGTTTTAGAATACAAGTCTGTATGGAGCATAGAAGGGGCTGTCACTGTAACTCCCAGATGTATATTTACTCAGCCAGAGCTCCAATAAAGTGAAACGTCTCCTTTAAGGCACTATAATGATCTTCCATAGCACAGGATTGCTTGATGCTATTAAACGGCAGAGGTAAATCATGCATACAAATACATATCCAGATGTGTAATGCGCAATCAGTATTTTCTGGTAGCGGAAAGTTGCTGTACTCCCATTTTTTTTTTTTTACTTCCGAGCCACAGTATTATCGGCTGTTTTGTGTGCGGACTGAATGTGATTATATAACTTCTGGTGAGAACAACAGATGGCTGCTTTGTTTCCATAACCATTAGCCTCATCGCTGCCCTGTAAAGGATTCTGGCAAAGGACATCAAGATTCCCAGTGGCTGGAGTTCCGTGCATCCAAGTCAGTGTAATCTATGTACTTACAGCACAAGCTTAAAAATATAGGTATTTAATTAGTAGATTTTTCTTGATTTAGTTCAATGTGGTTTTTATTCAAAATATGCAAAAAGTTACAGGTTTATCATACAATTTTGTTTTCTTTGTTAAATATATGTGTGATAATATGGGTCACAAAAAAAATATTAAATGGTATTTTTTTAAAAAAAAGCTTTCCTTTTCTGTACCTGGTGAAACTTGTCAAGCTGATAAGCCTTAATGTATTTGGAGAAGACTTCCAATCTAGGACTATCTTATCCTAGGAATAACAGTCTGTGATATCGGTACATGTCTGCTTTTCCTATGGAGCAGACAGATAACAGAAGAGAAACATGAGGCGTTCAGGGCTCACATCCAAAGTCAATAAATAACACAAATAACTAAATATTCCACTTAGATTAAAAAAAAATAATATTCACAAGCAGTTCATAATGCTTGTCTAAGTTTGCCAAGTTCTAAAAATACTCAAATGGAGTCAATGTAGTCTTAACAACCAACCTCATACTCCCCTAAAAATAAATAAAGCATAGAGAAAAATATATGCTAGGAATGAAAATTACCGAATAAAAGCAGGCTGTGTTTTCATAGCGTAATACAATATAATTAAACTTTTCTCAGGAATGAACTCCATACTGTGACAGAGGATTCAGAATAGAGCATGCTACAGTCATGCGATAATACAGAATTTATTATTAGTGTGAATCGGGACTCACAGAAATGTGTGATATTTCCCCTAAGTGTAAAAGAGTTTTGAAATTCTGACAGATTTCCCAATAAATGGAGCTGAGAAGGAAAGAATCGCTCACGGATCACGGATATGTAGAATTGACGAGTAAATGGCATATGGGGAGGAGGAGGGTATGTCAGGAAGGTAATATTGGGAAGCGTAAAATTGTAAAACAGGGAATGCATTGAACAGGCTACATGGAAATAATGGAAACGATGGCTAAAATACACATTACCTAGTGAAGTTGCAAAACGTCATCAATCCATCAAACATATTCCTTAAAGCATTGATTTAGATGAAGGCAAAGAAAGCCCCTGCCAAGGTCATGCCAACTTTATCCATGGTGGGAGAGTTCTGCTAAAAGTGTCCATTTGTTCTAGCCAATCTGGGTTCGACTTGCTCTTTGTTAGTAACAATGTATTTTATGCAAAGTTTTGCAGGGTGGCATTTCAAATCAAAATGCATCAAAATATTTTTACATAAAAAGCTTAAAAAAAGCCAATATATTGTGTGTGTTCATTAGAGAAACTTGCACAACAGGGATAATGCATAGCTTTCCTGTGGCATCAAAAGCACGGTTCCAGTGGCATTGCACCATGTAACGTATAAAGAGAAAGTGATGTCACAAACACGCATCCCCAATGGTTTTACCTTAATGCCTTGGGTGAAGAAGAAATTATTAATTTGTTGCAAATTAGAAGTGTAGCTCCACGTGAGCTGGGATATCACCCATTGGCTAGCCTTGCAACCTATGGTTTCCAATAAATAGTGTAGCGAAACAGGACGGCAGAGTTGGACACACATGGAGTAAGTTATTTCTATAAACAGAATTTTATGCACGCGGACAACTGCAAGAAACTACAAGTACACCAGGGTACATACGGTACGGTCTTACAATATCAGCCACGTTCCTCCTACAAGGGTAAATTAGCACAAAATATGTTGGCAAGAAACATGTCTACGCAGTAAGGTAGTAATAATAACTCCTGGCAGGCTAGCGGTTCAAGAATTTGGGTTCTTTATCAGGTGTTTTTCAGATTTATTTATTTTTTTTGCTGGCAATAGTTCAATATATATGCAGGGATACGATCTCTAAAGTGCCGCTATTGATAGACCATACCCATTTCGTTTTTAATTTGTATTTATAGATACTGAAATCCATCAGCAAACCTTTCCTATGCAACTGCATAGTGAGCTTTGAATAGGAAGCTGTTGCTGTGTACAATGGTGGATCCAGCCGCCGAAGGTTGTTATACCTGGGCACATTTCATTGTTCCTGAATTGCTATACTTATTCGGTTAACCTGAAACTACCAAACGGTAGCACAGACATGATAAACCCTTTAATGACTGCCTTTGAAGAGCCCAAAGCATGCAACAGGGATGGGTACTTTTTGTTAAAGCCGATTTAGTTTTTACTCTGCCTGGTGACAGGACCACCCATCTCATGGCTATAATTCCATGTATCACAATTAAGCGTTGAATATCTATGGCGTGGGTCACAGTAATTGAAAACTTGGCAAGCAAAGTTCATACACAGGCTCGTCTTGGTATGTTGACATCATGGACCCACTTATAACCAATCTGCTACCGTTCTTAGACGTGATAAATAAACGCCACAGGCTTGCCTCATTTGGTGGCCTTAGTTGGAAACATAAGAGCTAAGCCTAGGGGCAGATGGATCTAATAAGCATGAAACTTCCAAAAATGTGATTCTTCATGCTTCTTTAAATGTAACAATTCATCTGTCTGATTCTCAACTTACCAGCACTGTGTGTCTCTGGCTAACAAAAGATGCCTGGGTGGGGGGCTTAGGGAGGTTTTCTGATAACCAACCATGGTCACCATGTCTCAGCATGAGATTCCGCAAGATGTGCAGAGCATCCGGTGGACATTAACAGGGTGTTCATGGTATCTCCCAGCAGGAAGGAGGCCGAGAATTTCTTTTTAAGTTAATGGTTATTACCTCAATGTCACATAAAAAAAAATAGTGCTATTCACATTCTCTAAGAAACCCTCAACAATACACGCACTTATATACCAATTACATACTATAGCCACACCTGTTGGTAATATATAGCAATCGAAAAACTGGGACACATTCGAAATATTTCTTTTCCGATGCCCACATACATTACAATTATAGCATTTTGCTTTTTAACATTAAGATGTAAAAACATGTTGCACACTGTCACAAAACACCCTTAATAATATTGTAATACGTTTTTACAACAGCGAAGTAATAAAGTGATACGCTCTTTGCCTTTTATATACCTATTCCAGGGGTGTCCAACCTGCGGCCCTCCAGCTGCTGCAGGACTACATCTCCCATACTTCCTCAGCCAGCCCCTTCACTGAAAGAGCATTATGGGTGATGTAGTCCTGCAGCAGATGGAGGGCCGCAGGTTGGACACCCCTGACCTATTAAGATACTGTATATCAGAGCCCTGCATGGGCGGCCTGCTTTCTAGCAGAAGAAACTGCTTCCAGTTTTTATATTTGAATGCTATGTAACTGATATCTGACCAACACACCAAGAAGCTCTGGAGAAACTTCTCCTGTGCTACTCTACCCCTCAAAGCATCCAAAGATGACCTCCACTTCTAACAACCTACAATACATTTGAGTTATTTTTTATTAGCAATTATATGCAGGGAGAGGCTCATTAGAATGGCACTGAATCCTTAATCTCTTCATACTTCGAGGACCTTGTAATCGTGTAGTTACAGCGAATAAAACACTTTACAATTGCCATAAACAAATGCCAAGGCAACACTTCTTTAATGGCTTCATGTGTATGCTTGTCTTTTATTTTAGCTGTTGAGAAAAGGAGAATTTCCCTTTGTTTATTTGCATTGCTCATTTGGTCCTTGCTTTTGTTGGTGTATCTATATAACCCAACCATATTTTCTCAAAGCTTCCACACATATCACCTATATAGAAGAATGAATGGTGAGCTTTAGGTACCACATGGTAAACAAAAAAAACAATCTGTACTAATATAGCTACAAGCAATGATTATATACACTAGTACAGTCCCTGTGTAAAATATACATCTCCTGCTAATTGCATTTAGATCTAATAAAAATATAGAATATTCTGTTTTGATCTATGCATTTGATTTGGCTAGGACAATACAAAGATCAAATTCCCTGCTCATGGGTGCACAATAAATCAAATAAGATAAAGGAATAGTGGCGATGTATGCCTTAAATATAAGTGCCGAGATAAAGGTACACTCCAATGCTCATATGCAACTTAATGCTGCTTAAAGCAGCCAAACCTGGAGGGAGTAATAAGAGGGTGCAGTGGTTTCAGCAGGTAAGAGGATTGGTTTCACTAAAGCCAAAATAGAGGTACAAAAGTTTGTTTGGTCATGTTGTAAACCAGGTCACAATACAAGCTTGGTAAATGTATTTCAAAGCATCGCAAATTATTTTTTTTTCTGACCATGCAATAAAATTCAATAGCTTCTGTTATAAAACTGAAATAAATCCATAGCATCGCAATACTGCTAGAGCTAGCACTTCCAGGGGTTTATGAAGAAATTCTTTGGAGGCATAGCTCTTGCAGAAGGTTTTTTCCCTACTGAGCCTTTGTGTTTATTTCTTTTGACTCGCTGGGGTTCTCCAAAAAATAATTGCAAGAGGGAGTGAGAGCTAGTTCAATGAATTATTTGCTCTCCCCCCCCCCACCACTGGTACCAGGGTCACACAGCAGGGTTACTAGAAGTTTTTGTAACTAGTAACAGAATTCAAATTTCAGGGTGAATTTTTAAAGGACCCCAAAGTTCCATCATACCATAAACACGTGCTTCTGCGTGGACACACACAAACACACACATGACATGGATTGTGTATATGTACATTTATTAGACTTGGTGCAACTTCTTAACATATATTTACCCAAAATGAATGGATCTCTTTAGCCCCCAAGGACATTAAAAAGTATTAAAAAAAACCTCTCATATAATTGTTTTCTAAGTAGAAAACTAATAAAGATATAGTAAGAAACAGGTATTTTTAAAGTTTTTTTATGTATATTATTTTTTTTTAAATTTACAAAAATAATGCAACAAAGGGGCAACTTGCAAATAGAGTAAAAATTAATAATGGAAAGAATGCACAGTTGCTAAACAGACAAGTTAGTAGAATACACTGGGGCCAAATCCTTCTCACTTAGTGAAAGTTTACCAAGGTGATATTTTTTTACCATGAGTCATAAACTTAAGTTATGTTTTGCTGCCCAGAATTTCTGTTTGCAACAGAAGCAAAGGCAGTTAATTGTTCGTTGTCAAAGCTAGAAAGCTGGAAAACACCACAAAACATTTTTTCTAGTTAATAACGCCAATACTTTTCCGTGTTAAAAAAATGTGAACCTTAAAATTTAGACAACAAACATCAGCCGGACTAACGGCATTCAGTAATGTTCAGGATTCTACGCACAGCAAAGTTGTTACAGTTAGAAGGAATGCTAGTGTGCTGCATGATTGCCACAACTACAGTTTCCCAATTGCATCATTTGTTTAAGAATTCTTCTGTGGAAAGGAAGGAAGGACCCAGCAAGAGAGTGAGATCTACCAAGAGAGGGTAGCATAAAATTAAACTAAACAGGACAAAAGAAAAGTGAACTCTAAAACCACAGAAATGACAGTCTGGTAGAATACAGCGAAACTGTCTGAGACTATGAATGGGTGGCTAAAGTGGAAAAAAAGACAGAAAGAGAACTAAAGAAAACCCGCTGTGTCAGATAGAGGGTAAAAGAAAACGAACAACTTGTATTTAACTAACAGAAGTGCATTAAATCCACATCGCTAAAGAAATGCTAATATGGGTCTTTTGTTGCAGGGCGTAACATGTGAGCTTCTATAGGCCTCTTTGCTGTTAAGATGAAGTGTTGGTTGAAGCACACAAAGAGGCAATAAGAGGAAGAGGACGGAAGGGGTGAAGAGGACTGAATATTGCCGAGGGTGAAGAAAAACCACCTCGATTTATACCAGAGAATGTGGGGAGGGAGGGAACAGCAGGATCACTGCCTATATAACAACAAAGTCTGAAGAAATGAGCTCATCACTGACTTACTGTGCACGCTAACAGGGGCCTAATGTTCCAGATTACCTCTATAAACCTTCTGCCACACTGACAAAAACTAAGAATTTTGTCCAAAATAGCAGTTGAGGGAATTATAACTGCCATACAAATGCTGTTTTGTGAATAACTTTAATGTTGTTTACCATGGAAAGGTCCAAGTCATTGATGTAAGAACACAAAACACAAGGAAATATGACTTAAGGCCCTTCTTGCGACTGGCAGCTTCAAATGGGAAAGTTTCCACTGTTCCACCAACTTAAAAACTGCCTCCTACTAAATGCATGGTTGTTAAGCACAAGGGCTGACGGCCATCATTGGACTGCCATAGGGAAATATCCTTAAATATGGGGGTTAGATTCACCAAATACAGTATCCCACAAAAGTGAGTACACCCCTCATTTTTGTAAATATTTTATTATATTTTTCATGTGAGAACACTGAAGAAATGACTCTCTGCTACAATGTAAAGTAGTGAGTGTACAGCCTGTATAACAGTATCAATTTGCTGTCCCCTCAAAATAACTCCGCACACAGCCATGAATGTCTAAACCTTTGCAACAAAAGCAAGTACACCCCTAAGTTGAAATGTCCAAATTGGGCCCAAAGTGTCAATATTTTGTGTGGCCACCATTATTTTCCAGCACTGCCTTAACCTTCTTGGGCATGGAGTTCACCAGAGCTTCACAGGTTGCCAATGGAGTCCTCTTCCACTCCTCCATGATGACATCACGGAGCTGGTGGATGTTAGAGACCTTGCGCTCCCCCACCGTCCGTTTGAGGATGCCCCACAGATGCTCAATAGGGTTTAGGGCTGGAGACATGCTTGGCCACTCCATCACCTTTACCCCCAGCTTCTTAAGCAAGGCAGTGGTTGTCAGCTGAACACATTTCCTGCATGACATTTAGCTGGGGGTGTGGAAAGGACATTTTCTAAGGGCACATGATGACTGGTGTGTCTCTTTAAGATATTCCTAACAAACCTCACAACTGTCCCATTTTACAAGTTTCAGATAGAGCCCTTGCTAACCCACCAAGCTGTCCTGCTTTCCTGCTTCTATGTGGCCACCTCACAATCCGTATGTCATATATGCCATCATGTCACTTTGCTTCCTTAGGTTGCTGCAAATACAAAGCCCCACCCTTGCCCTGCTGCTGACCATGTTGCTGCGGCCAGATGCAGCAGGACAAAACATTGGGTCATATGGCATAATTTTTCATCTCTCCTTGTTATGCTACTGTGGTCCCTATGGTTGAAGCTCCACAGATCTTAATGGTAAAAGAGTCCCTTTTAGAGGAAAGAAAAACAAATTTAACTGATTTAAACCCTGACGGTGCTGTTAGTTTTCCTCGAAAAGCTTTAAGAGTACGGCTTTATTAAAACTTAGGGAAAAAAAACAAGCACTATGGTAATGTTTGTACAACTAAGTTAATGTGATGTTGGTGGAAACAAAAATCTCTTGTTACATACGCAAGGTGAAAAGAAAATGGTTTCATAAGATATTAGCGGTTAATTAATCCAACCTCATAAAAGTTCTGTCTACACATTATTTCTTGCAGATATGTGGAATCACACTCAGAGGAAAACAAAGCATATGCCAAGACCATGAGGGCTGGATATTAAAGCGATCTCTGCTCAGCTGGACAAGGCAATGAGTCCAGCATGGCAAAGATACACATTTTACAGTTATAGTTGAGCCGTAACTAAAAGGGATCATTGACTCCAGTTACGGATGTCTAATGTAATCAAAGAACAAAGAAGATCAGCATTTTAAAACCTGAAGGCCTGCTATATTAAGATACACTCATCCTTGCTGCTAGGCCCATCTAAAAAGAAGAGTTTGTATTCTTAGAGGAAATAAACTATATATATATATATATGACTTCTTAGACAATATTAATTCCTTCAGGACCATTCACCAGGTAAAGTCGTTTTTACTACTCTTCCCCTACAGCATGGTGGGGCAAGTCTTACCTCAAAACAAAAAAGTTGTACGTTGTTTCAAGAACGGTTCAGCTATTGTTCCTGTAGGCATCACAGATATTATTAGCTATTGCAGGCTGATCACCAGCTACCGTGCCAGCTATTACTAAAACCAAAAATGTAACTATATGCTAGTTAAATGTAAATGAAATAAAAATAAAAGAAATAAAAAAAACATCTATGAAATCTATAGAAAAAAATATTATGTGGTTTCAAGCATCCCAAGAGTTAATTTCACCAGCTCTTCCCCAAATGATTAATATACTGATACTGTTTTATAGATGCAACCACTGCATGCCTATAATTCAGTTATAATACAGAATAAATTTCATGATGTTTTTTCCTTGCTTTTTTTAGCATTATTCCTTCCAGAGTTTATTGTAGTTTCTGTTGCTTTTTCCCAGCATGGGATGAACATAGTTTAAGAGTTTAATTTGTCTGTGGCTCCTGCTAGTCAAAGCACATTAGTTTCCAACTAATTGAACGGCAACGAGCGAGGCTGCGCTTATGCAGTACAAACGCTCTGCACTTGGCTTTTAATGGATGACGTGTTCAATATCATGTTCATAATTTAATTCTTGTCAAAGCCTGACAATGCTATGGGCTTAGTTCATATTAAGCCTGTTCTTCTTGATGTAACATAACAGGCAGGGGACAAACTGAATAATACTAACAAATTTGAATCTCTTTAGATCAGCTCCTGCGTAGACGAGATATAATAATGTTCCCAAACAGATTTTGTTTTCGGTGTGTCAGAAGTAATATTCCTGATATAAAACATGTGACAATAGTGAAGTTTTTTTTTATAAAGTAAATATTCTCATAGTGGTTAGTCCTATAATAGGAACTGAAGTGGTATAATTCATATTCAAGGAAATGGATATCAGATATGATAGCGCTATAAAAAATGCTGCTTCCTGTTCTGTTTTATTCTGATTTTTTCCCACATTATCTGTATTTGCTTTAAAGAGAGCGTCTTATATAAAAATAGCCCTGTGATATTTAAACTGGGGTTTTATGTAGACATTTTAAAGTTCTCGCAAATTGTATTAAATCCCTGGGGTGGTCATCTTTCATTTTAAGTAATACCTCAAGATATGATGTCAATGTGGAAGCATTTATTACATCTCTGTGATAAACAATAGGGTGTCCTTCACCTCTTGGAGCCAATTCTTGGACCAACTCAGTCCTTGGTCCAAATCTACAGATGGGTGTCAGATGTTGGCTGTGAAGAACAAGAGTTGCGGTCCACTAAAGGACCAGACCATATTCTTACTTGACTCCATCAATTCTTTCTTCCTCTAATGTATGGACTTTCATTAACATATCTAATAAAATGTTGGAGCATAACTTTAACCTGTCACTGATGCTATGGGAACATTGAATAGATGGCATTATTACATTGTAAATTTGTTTAATGCACAACATGGTGAGAACATAAACATAAAAAATATTATTAACTTCCTCGTATTTGATGCCTATCCAAACAAAATAATTTTACCAGGTTCATAAGTACACGGTGTTCATCAGCTCTGATGAATTTTACACTTTTATAACTTTATACAAAATTAGGCACATCTTATATTCCTAACACTGATGAATGCCCCAGACTATGAGTAATTCTTTAAATCAAATAGATTTTTTGCCTGGGACACTTATGTCTCCTATGCTACACAAACACAGGCATTTATAGGTTGTTACCAAAGATAGTTAAGAAGCTTCTTAAGTTTTATTTGTTGTCCTTATTAAACATTCCCGAGAAAAAATAAAATAACAAATCTGCTAAGGTTTAATTGCTAAACATACTTCAATGTGCAATTACTGTTTGGTCCAAGTGGAACAGCACCTTTACACTCAATTCTGCAAACCTAAAATGTCAAAGTTAGAAAAGGTCAATTTCATAACGTGAAATGGGATGCAATAAAACACTTAAAATGTTAAATTCCTTTAAAAAAGTGTTGTTTTTTTTTCAAATAGATGGAAAAAAAAGAAAACCTTAGAGGATTGGAATCAGTTTACAAAATATGTACATTTCTGGGAAAACCAGAAGCTAAAGTTGGATATGAAGATTTAAAGGACAAAAGCAAATTGAGAAAAATAAAAAGAAAAGGGCATTTCATATGCTGTCAAATAGATTCCATGAAGTCCGAATGGTTTCAGCTTAAGGAAAGATTCACTTAAAGTCATTTTACAGAATCTTTTAAATGAAGTTCCCATTATGGAGGCTCTAAAAATAGCGCGTGCGAACTTGAATCAATATATGTGTGAAATCGCTAACATTTACTGTAACCCTTACAGAAAATAATGTTTATTGCTTATTTAATGTTATTATTTAATGTTATTCTATACAAGGAAACCGAGATTAAACGGCGTGCACTCACATTATCCAAAACATGTAACTAAGTGGAGCAATGCTCTTTGAAGCTACTTTCCGTTCATTTTAAATGCTGTGCTGAGCAATCAAAGTGAAGAATGAATTAAATGAAGAGTAGTAATAGTTTTGATGGCACTGTAATAGGAATATGTGCCACCTAGAGAAAATAATATAGTTCATAAAGGTAATCGCTATGTGAAGGGACCATATGTAACAAATTGCTCATAACATGCGTTTCATGTTCTAATCACATCTGCTGATTAAGCAGCTGCTTATGGCCCCCACTGAGCCTTGGATCCTCATTCCTCAAACTACTCCTTTGGAGATAGCCAACACACACCACAACTATTACAAAGAGGCTGACAAGCTCAGCTCACAAAAGGTATGCATGCCAAGCCGGACACACAACATAAGAATTTTTCTCCATGCAAATGCTTGTGAGGCCCAAAATCATAAACAAGCTCGCTCTTCCAGCCTTGTTGAAACTAGCTCAATCCAGTCATTGAGCTCAAGCCCTGTTGGACCAATGCCCACTCAACTAACAATACAAAACAAAGTATTATATATTCTAGATTATATCTTCAGGATAAGGTCTCCGAATTCTAAATTCAGAACATCTACATTTTACACCACGATAGTTAGATTGTATACATGTCGGCAACTGGAAGAAGGATATGGAGTTTTCCATTGGTTTGGAATGACAGCAATCCAATTGAGCAGGAGGGGTAAGTAGCAACCTCAACATTTACAATATATGCGTTCCTACATAGATAGGTTACAGTTATCACATCTTTGCCAAACCCTACAGGGGAAAAAGTATTAAGATTTGTTTTTTTTTCATTAGCCAATTCTGATGTGGAAGGCACAAACCAAAGTTTTGAAAAATGGTCTGCACATACTCTTATAATGACAATATGCTGCAGTGGAACATATGTTGCTTGCGTCTCAAGTATTATTGATCATTTTTATCTAAGTATTTAGTTAATGGCTTACAAACTGTTCAAAAGTGGTGATCATGGCCCAGACCCTGTTAATAAATTGATTTAATTTACTAGAGCATTCTATATGCTGTAACAGCATAGTAACTATTAGCATAGGGTTTATTATGTTTATTATGTTATGTCTCTATCAAATTAGATTGGTTAGTAAACTGGGAACCCCCTTCCTCTCCCTCTTAGCGAAGACATTGTGAATACAAGACATCTGATGGAGGTTCTAAGCATCACTACATTTCTAGTCTGGAGCAGATGACACTCATAAAGTTGCCTATTCATAATATAGGATGCCAGGGCCTCAGGGCCGGCCCTACAATGAAGCAGAGTGGGGCAATTGCCCCAGGCGGCACTTTTGAAGGGGCGGCACTTTGCCGCCCCGCGCGTTTTTTTTTAAGCGGAGGAGAGAGAGGGGCGCCGAGTGGTTTTCGCTTACCTGCTCGGCGCCCCTCTCCTCTGCGAGCCCTCTAGCTCGGTCTCGGTGCCGGCTTGTAATGCTGAGCGGCAGAAGCGACGTCAAAGTACAAAGGGGGGAGGGTAGATAATGGCATTGGCGAAGTTTATATGCCGCCCCCCGGCGTCGGCGGGGGGGGGCGTCATTTTAAACTTCGCTCCAGGCGGCATTAAGTCTTGGGCCGGCCCTGCAGGGCCTGTATAGGAACTTGGTCATTGCATTGCACTTATCTCAAGATGAGCAGAAAGCCAATGTATGCAACCAATATGTGGATAGCACTAGGGTCCTAGACCCACCAAGAAACCTAATAATGTCCTTTGTTACCTCTTTGTAACCTGGCCCCCCAAAAAAGAAACTGGGCAATCAACATGGAGTAACCATACTAGAATTCAGCACAGCATGCCCACCGCTGAAATAAACTTTATAACCAAAGCAGTCTTCACTACGCATGTCACTGCGCTTTACTATACACACCCTTTTCAAATGATATGCGGTATATTATATGTAAATATATTATATGTTACAAGCAGATAATGTTCCTTTAACTAGTCTGATCAATTATATACCTGGGAAATATATATGTTTGTTCTCTCGTCTAAAAATAAAATACTAATTAAATGTTAGCAGGTACACAGAGAATGTCATCACCCACCCAGCAATTCTTAAGTGAAATGCAAAAAGTCTAGCATATTATGTTAATGCTTGGGAGGCTGTTACCACCAAAATTAAAGCAATTTAAAAGTGAGACATGGTTTATGTAAATAATGTTGCGAGGTCTCTAGATTATATGAACGGTTGCAACAAGCTATACTCTCAGTGAGGCTGGTCGGCCCCACGCTCTTTCTTTACAGTGATTGCTATATTTTTACCGGGTTCCAACCCTATTATTTTCCCATGAATACATCTTTGTTCTCAGTATGAGTAATCTTCGACTCTTCCAGGCAGATTTCTCCATTAAAGTTGATTGGATTCTCAGCGTAACCAAAGCATCCCGCAGGGGTGCAACCACAATAAGGGACATTTTGGGCAAACAGTTGGAGAACAGTCAGAGATTGCCTTTTCTCGAACTAGAAGAACAATGAGAGGGGTGGCATTTCTTTCTTTCTTCCTTTTGAGCTGAATTCCACCACACACTGGAACAAGGACAAAGTACTACAACGAAATCCAACTTTAATCCTGGAGTTAAACTACTGTTCATTAAGCCAACATAAAAAGAAAAAAAAATGGGTATTGTCATAATAGATGAAGAGAAAATGAAGTCATTTGTTGAAGTTGATACGTTTTATTGGGCCAATGTAAAAAAAAACATGTAAAGTTACACAAGCTTCACAGAATAGACCGTGGTGTCCTGAAAGCTGATGTAACTGTATATCTTTTTCTACGTTGCCCCAATAAAAGCTACCAACTTCGACAAAAAATTCATTAGGTCAGTTGCCAGAAACACAAGCCTTGTGATCTTTTATCCTTTTTATTCTTTACCACTGACTACATAGAATGTATCAAACCTTGGCCTTGACAAATAAACAAACTCCTAAACTGGGATGATGATGTATAACGGAAGTTGTGGTTGAGCAGCGGTTCCCCTACTTGTAGTAATGACTTGCATGTCATTTCAATCACCGTATCAGCCTGCTGGTTATCCACGATACATTCTGTCTACAGCAACAAATAAATCAAGCCTGGCATTATGAGGACAGGATCTTATCACATCCCTAGACCAAGCCGTCATTATTTCAACACGAGGGGTTAAACAAACAGGGACGTTTGTACCAGAGTTTAAAAAACATCGTTATTGACTGCGGATTATTACATTTGCTTATTCATACTCGTCCGGGTCTGTCTTCTCAGGTTGTTCAATGGGACTAATTAGCTCCCAACTCACACAATAAGGAGTGACAAAGGTATTTGCCTTAACAACACTAATAGTCTTAAATAAACAGGCCAATCTGATCTAGAGATCGTAATCATACTAGTAGTAACCATTTGTTTAACTGTTTTATGGCGCAGGGATCTGCAGGAGACAAGAAGCTAAATTTCCCACAACCTGCTACTGTGTGATTGACCAGGTCCATTACATTCAGAGTAGATGCAAAGTAGAAGGTGCTACGTCTACAACAAACACGACAATTTAAATACGTACAAATGTGTCAAAGATCACCAAACCAGTTCATAAACCAAAAGACTACCATGCATATCAAACAAAAACAAGGAGACCCAAAAATGATATGATCAACAAGAATTGATGGAGTCTGTGGTGGGATGTAGTCGCCAATAATAGATGTGCCAACAGAACTACGGGCTTTATAAACACTGAACATAAATCAGGCCAATGTAAACTTGGCTGCTGTTACCCCGCTCGCAGCTTAACGTGATAACAAGTGGACTTAACTAATGACTTCTTAATTAAGTTGTGATAGAAAATGCAAACAGAAACCCTTACAAGGCTGCTAATAGAGAAGTAATAACATTATTGACACTTAGCACTATTTACAATAATAAAACAAATAATAATAAAAAATTATAATTTGCCACGGATCAGTGACAATCCTCTATGTCATCACTAATTGGAAGATAGAGAAAATTCCGAGACAATTTATAGTAGACTTTGGACCAAGACATATTTTGAGCCAAGAATAGGGAATAAGTTCTTATACAAAGTTGTGCATAAATTATCAGGAGTATTCTTTTACAAGCCTTCTACCTGCCTCGCAGGTACAAGACTAATTGGTCGAGTGATCATGTGGAAGGTGGTAATGGATTCCATACGAGTGCATTAAGCAGGCTCTAGATGCAAATTAGCGTAGGCCACTGGTAAATATCCATAGGAACTGATACTGGAAGAAACAGGATTCCATTTGCATGGATTTTAATATATTAAAATAGTTTCCACAAAGGAGCGGATACTTGCCAGATTCCGGATTACGCCCAAACTGTCGCTGATATTTGCATTACCATCGTTTTAAGAAATCCCAATCGTTTTAGGAAAATACGGCAGATTTGACATTCAGTAAACAGTAACAGGCAGCTTGTAGGAACTTTATCTCGTAGCTATACTTTTATTTGCATCTTTTTTTTTTACATCATTTTTCCATAAATCTTGTGCTTCCTTAAGTTGTAACCAAATTCATAGGGAGTAATGGGCTCTTTGCATGGCAAGCAGACACACGGTTTAACTACCGTCATTTATTATTAGATACCAATGGCAAATGTTTAAAAAGCTTTACATTTTTGAGTGATGTTTTGTAAGCCGCAGTCTGGCATAAACCTTTCTCCCTAAAACTACAGACCTATAGATAAAATGATCTACAATTTGTCATGCGGTCCTGATGGCAGCCCCTTCTAATGCATATGTCAAGACAAGATAAGAAGCTATGGTTTGGGGAAGCTTTCTGGAACACCTGGTACTAAGACAGGCCCTATTTATTAATTATTATTATGATTATTATTATTATTATTATTATGTGTCTGACTTATTTATGTGCAAAACTGGCATCTACATATAAGTGGGTACTGATTAAGACACTGCATATTCCAAAACTCAGCATGTAGATCCAAACCAGAATAAAGACACAGAGAGACCTCAACCTTGAGGGGACTTTTCTGTCCTGGGGGCCTCCAGTTTGAAACTTGTGTTTTAGAACCCAGAAGACTCCTGATCATCCTGTGTTTCCACTTGACTAGTCTGTGTACCACTCTGCAGGAACCAACAATGTGAAGGGCAAATGGTATAATTAGTTCAATTACCCTGTCCCCACCACAAAGCAACTTTATCCATCTAGACACACACAACCTCCTCTAATTGGGATTTTTGCAGAGAGAGAATAAGAGACAGAAGTTTTCTTAACCTTTGAATTGTACATCACATAAAATAAGCACTACCAAACTGAAAAACAAACCATATTCCACTGCATGTTGAGGGGTTAAACTACTCTCTTAATGAAGGCTAGAAGCCACCAAGCTGTCCCACTGGTACAGTTTGCAAATTGGTAAATAAAAATAAAAATAAAGCAAATCATAAAAAAAAAAACAACTTTTATCCTGGGATACTGGTCCCTGTCTGTACAGATACATTATTATTATTTTCACAATGCAGTAATTACGTTATAACATATATATATATATATATATATATATATATATATATATATATATATATATATATATATTACACACATTATACAGCGCTATGGAATATGATGGCGCTATATAAACAATAAATAATACTAATAAACATGATTAGAGGTGTGGGTAAATAAAGAAACGAATTCCACTTAATGTGCTGTTTTATGGATGCATTTGGATGAAACAGCACAAGTCCCCTCCTCAATTAATAGCATCCACTTATGACTTGGGCTTGGAAGAGTGAAACACAAGACTCATCAAAGACAAAGTATCGAATCGAAGACATTATTTTTATATTAAATGTAGCCAACTAGAGATACTCCAAATATAAATCTTTTGACCCATTTAATGTGTCGGTCTTTTGATCTACTAGCAAGCCATGTTCAGGTCCCTTGCTGGGAGGCTACTCCATGTAGCCACCACTTTTTGTGCAGAGAAATTAAGGGTTTTAAATATAAACCTGCTATACTAAGCATCTGGTATGGATTATAGCAATGAGTGTAAAATAATAGTATTCGTCCCGACCAACTCACAAGTGCTATTGCTCTGAAGGGGGTGTACAATCCAGCCCATTATTACCTGCCATAGAGGATCCAAAGTTCCAGCTGAGAGACAGGATCACCAGTAGCGCAGCGGGCGCTGCGAAGCGGGGTATACGGGCTGAAGTCATTGCTCCCCGGGCACGTTCCGTGGAGTGTCCCCTTGTCCTCTCTCAGTCTTCTGATGCGCAAAGTAAGCTCTCCAAAGCCCCTTTCCCCCCAAGCCCAGCCTCCGATCGCCTGCCACAGCTTGGCTACAAAGTGTCTATGGTGTGAGGAGAGATGTCACCCGTGGTGCAATACACAGAGCACGTACAATAGGCGGCCAGTGGTTAAATGTTTATATCCAGCTCCAAGTTTGCTGCCAGTTCTCCGGGAAAGCGGTAAAAAGAACTGCAGATCCTATGCTAGCAGCTCGCTGCCCCCTTCGCTGTCCTGTAGAGCCGGCTAGCAGGGACTGTGCATCTTCCCCCTGCCCTGCCTACTGCCAACACTGCCAAGGTGTCCCGCGAGCGGCACTGGCAACAGGGAGCCTGCGAGGGGGAGCGCGACGTACGGACTCGCAAGCCAAACAGCTCACACGAGAGGTGGGGCCAAGGCAGGGGAGGGCAGGTCCGCACAGGACTGGGGCACACGCCGTGGAGCCCGGTGCTTAACGCACCTCTCGCTATGAGCTCGCTACGGGGACTCGCTGAGACAGCGCTGTCTGGCGTGTGAGTGAGAACTGGCACTGTGTAAGCGCTCCATTCTGGAACTACTGTTCAGCAAAGACATATACATCGCTGAGGTTTCCTAACTCAGCTATAACGCTCATCATAGTAACTATATAGCGTCTGATCTACAACACTTATTCGGTGAGACTCTGTAACTGTAAGGGAATATTATTTATATTTATATTTATATAATAATATTATTATTATTTATATATAATAAGTCAACATCATGTTCCAGAGCCAGTCATTCATATGACTATCCTTGGTGTCGCTGTAATAAATGAATCAATAAGGAACAGGCACGTTGCTAAGTGCATGCCGGCTATCGATTTGTATATTATACTCATACTAACTGCCACAATCACACACCTTTATCTCAGCAATCAATGAGTGCTTTATGTCTGCGATCAACTTGATGTCTTGTTGAGTCCCTTTTATGTCACATCTGAGTTTGTCTAGAATAGTTCATTAGCTGGGCTGTGTGTGTGTATACATTTACAACTAGGCTCATCGTGAAAGTGGCTGATCCACATCTCAGTAGTTTGCAGACAATAGTTTGGGGCATTTCACTTGAAAAGGAGCAGATCTTCCTTAAGCCACTAAAGTACTTTCTGTTCTATGAACAAGATGTATACTTAGATGGTAAAAATGGATAGGGATGCCTTTTACTTGACTGAGTCTGGGGCAGTTTGCTAACCAGATACTGTGCGTCTGTCTCCATGGGGCAGATTAAAGCCCAACAAATGACAGACAGATCCCAGCCCTGATAAGCAAACGTCTGACAAATCTCAACCTACACTTTGCTTTTTCAATCACCACATGTTATTGTTGGTGAATAAGGATTTAGTTCTGCCCTTCCACTCAAAAGCTTTCTAGTTGTCTTAGTGTTTAAAGGTCTTGATCATTATAATCCTACTTGGTTAGAATGTTTGATAATAAATAATAATAAACATAAATAATTATGAAAATGTCTTAAAGCAAACCCCAAAATACTTAACATGTGTTCTATTATAGTAACACAGTAACGACACATAATATATATACACGAGTTATACAAAATGTATGTGTCATATATATATATATATATATATATATATATATATATATATATATATATATATATATATATATATATATACACAGATCCATGTTATATCATTTCTGATTTGTCTGATGAGGGGAACATGAAAGGTAATCATAGGCGGCAGTGGAGAAAGGGGCAATCATAGACACAGTGTCTTCTTTGTCCTCCCCAGTCTGGCATGATAACAGAGAGTTTTCTCTTTTTTTGGAGCTTGTTGCTAGTTGTGAGCATAAGGTGTAACAGAGTCAGGTTTTATCAGAGATCAGATGCCTGCTCCTTTGTTATAGTTGTGCAGAAGGAAATGATAGATCTGGCGCCTGGGTGGACGATACAGAAGATGGTAAAGGATCAGGCACCCAGACTGAAATTTAACAGCCAACATAAATAGCACCTGGACTTTAGTATTAAAAAGGTCTAGAACTTGCTACTGTAACTCAGAACAAAGATGCTGACAGCGGTATAGTAACCCAGGACTCAAGCCAAAAGATAATTTCCAAATATACTTATTATATAGTAAGAAGTACTACTGTAATAGTGATGATAAAAGTGTAGATTTGTACTGTTTTAGCCACAGAAACTAAAAAGAGCAAACATTTTAATGATGTTGACTTAATTGGTTAACTGAAGTATAATAGATTGCAAGCTTTGGAGACAATTTAGGTCTTTTGTTTCGTTATATTATAAAACATTTAATTAATAAGGATTCCGTTATTTAATTAATATGCCTGAAGAAGAAATCTAGTTTGTCTCCAAAGTTTGCAATCTATTATAGTTTAGTTTGACAATACAGGTATCATATTTACCTCTATAGTTAACTATATATATATATATATATATATTATTGCAGGTGTGCTATAATAAAGTTTCTCATAATAGTTTCTTATAATTATAATTATGATGCAATTAATTCCAATGCCTGGCTACCTGTGATATGTAAAGAAACGATACATACATCTTGGAATACACTACCTTTGGAGTGCTTTAACTTAAAGAGAATTATAACTTAAAATTTGTTTATTGCAAAATCTGTCCAGTTGATTTTTTTGTTGTTGATGGAACACGTCTGTAGTCTTTAAATACATTAAAGCCTGTTCGACCGCCAGTAGTTGGTAGTAGTATGTTCACGGTGTTCAATCAGGTAATTACATACAGCGACCACTAGAGGGTGCTCCTTAACTTTAACCTCTAGCATCTAATACTTGGTTTTAGAAACCCATTCAGAGCCCTGATGTATATGTACTTCACTTCTTTTGGTTTTTATCTTCAACAGGAGACGTTATCGTGTGTGTTGTAGCCCTCGAGCTTCATTACACGTCAGGTCCATTCTTCTTATACACTGCACTTGTCTTGTTCAGTTTTAAGCAGGGGTTTAGGTTTACTGGGTTACTCGGCTAATTACAAAAAAGTTGATCATGAATCTTAATCTACCTTTTTGCATTATGTCATTATGCTCCCCTATAAGAAAATTTACATGTTTATCCATAAGACCATGTTCTATGTAAATGGCATGTTGAAGAAAATTGTGGGGATTAGGTATACAAAACTGATTCTATTGTATAGTTTGAGATGTGGTTTAATCACGGTAGTAACCAATGGACCATTTTATTAGACAATAAAGCAGTATTACAATTAACTGGTGAAGAATATTGAGCTGGTTTTAAGACATTTTACCCTTTCCTGACTAGACACATAAAAAAGTAGATCAGGCCATATGAGCTTGCATTCCTCTTTCTAAAACACCAACTGCGCTGTCTCTTTCAGGAAGCTCCCGAACCAGCAGCAGCCATAGATCTACGTGGCAGCCAACCATGTGGTGGAAGCCTTCAGACCAGACCTAGATAGCCTACTGGGAAATTTAGCAGTCTCTCAATAACCTAGCCCAGATCTTCCTTTTTTATTTGCTGCTATAGGTAGCTAAAGTTGGAAGGAATCCATTAATGTTTTACATAAATATATAATAAATTAATCATAACGTCATGCAATTTATAAAGCACTATATCTTTAATGAAAGATTCAAAACAGTAACTAATCTTTGACCATTTAGTTGGTACTTAGAAAAAAAACTAGTGACAGTGTGGCACTCCTTGGGCCTTGGCTGGTCAGATCACCCTCATGAAGAGTGATCACAGCACAGCACAGCAGGGAAGAAACTCAGACCACCCCATCTGAATTGCGGCGCTCAGCCAATCCTCTAGGCAGAGCAATGTGACATCATACACGGAACCCCTGAAGCCACAATTTAGTGCCATTAATCCTTTTTAATAAGATACGCAGGTTGAAATAGATTAAATAGCTCAATACCTTTACTTTTGCTCTCACTGATTCCTGGGCCTAGAATGTTTTGTCCTCTGAAGTGACTACAAATTCAGGAGGGCGTTTTATCTCTGGATAAGTAAAAAATAAATAGTTCAATTTAGTCCAACAGAAAGTAAAGGGCCAGAAAACAGATGACAAAATACACACCAGGACAGGCTCTGCCACCCAGACACACACAAGGATAGACTATGCCACACCGACACCCAAACACACACACCAGGACAGGCTCTGCCGCACCGACACACACACAAGGACAGACTCTGCCACACCGACACCCAAACACGCACACACACAAGGACAGACGCTGCCACACCGACACCCAAACACACACACCAGGACAGGCTCTGCCACCCAGACCCACACACCAGGACAGGCTCTGCCACACCAACATTTCCTTGGGCCCTGCTCTACGCTCCCTAGCACGCAATCACTCCCTCCGCTACCACACCAAAAAAAAACACATATAAACAGCACTTGCATGTATAGATCACATACAAACCCTATATTTGCAGGTATGCATAAATGATGTATGGGAACATAGCATATCAGGTATAGATCAACAGAATCAACACAAAAACCAAGCTTTGCAGGTATAGATCAATTGAAAATCACATGTTAACTCAGTGGTGAAGGTATAGATCAAATAAACAGAATCAGACATACAAACCCTCTATTTGTAGGTATACAATAATAATGTATGGAAACAGAGCGTACCAGATACAGAATAACAGAATAACACACACCCAGCTTTGCAGGTATAAATCAATTGGAATTCACATATAAACTCAGCATTACAGGCATAGATCTGTCACGGTCCGTGTCGCGGAACGCAACGCAGCAATTCCCCCGTGTACCCGCGGCTAGCGGGTACTCGAAACTTACCTCTCCCGCAGTTCGGGGACCTTGCTTCGAGGTGCCAGCATCCAGCAAGCACCCGGGGCAGGTCCTTCCTGGTATCCCCATCGCAAGTGATGGGCGGTACGTACGGGGGCGAACCACCCCCCCTCTCTTATAGCCTGCCTCCCTGGAGACGACGTAATGTAACTAACGTTACGTCACCCGTTGGGGGCGGAGCCTGGTCTAAGCGGCAGATTCAAAAGCCGAGCACTGACTTCCATTCAGTGCTCGGTTATTGTTCCAGCTGAGCAGTGCCTTTCAAGTTTACTTACCTGATTGTCTCTCCGTTGCTGACCTGTGTCTGTTCTTGACTTCGTTGCCTTCTCCACTCCTGACCTGGCTTGTCTGATAACCATCTCTGTTGCTGACCTGTGCCTGTCCCTGACTTCGCTGCCATCTCCACTCCTGATCCGGCTTGTATGAGAACCATCTCCGTTGCTGACCTGTGCCTGTTCTTGACTTCGCTGCCTTCTCCACTCCTGACTCGGCTTGTCTCTTTGATTCATCAGTGCCTTTACTGCATACTGGGTTCCTGACTTGTATTCTCAAGAACTTTGTGACAAGATTACAGGTTGCACACCCCAAAGCCAGCCCTGGTGTCCACATTGCCCACATAGAACCTGATCAGCACCCAGATTACACACATATTACAGCCCAGCCTGAGCCCCTAACAGCCCAGTGTAACACATCTTTGTCGGCAAACAGCCCACCCTTCATGTACCATCTTTGCATTTCCCCAAATCACTTAAACATTCATGACAGACATAAACACTTACACAGTTACTCACTCATTCACACAAATTATTTACACATATTCCTTAATGCAGTCTCACAAATCATTCAAGCAATTCATATACACATTCATTCATTCATGAATGCATTCACACAATTCATCCACACATTTATTCATGTACCCCTTCCCCACTTCTCAATATGTACCCCCTCTCCCCCTTTCTCATTGTCTACCAAATCTGCCCCTTCTCACTGCCCCCCTCTGCTCCTTCTCACTGCACCCCCCTCTCCCTACTTACCTTGTTGCGAGAGTCCTGCGGTGGGGGCGCGAGGCGTCCGTCTTCCCACTCTGCCGCAGTGCGCGCTTCATAGCCGAGTGCCGAAATATGACATCATATTCCAGTGCTCAACATGAAACGCCAGCACCGCGATGGAGTCACTGAGAGTGAGGGGCGCCGAACGGTTGCTGAAAACTTCACGAGCGACCGCTTGGTGCCCCTGCCCGGGACTTAAATTAAAACATTGGGATTTTTTTTGTGTGTTTTTTTTACTTTATTTAACATGGAGGATATTAAATAAAGTTAAAAAACAAACAAACAAACAAAAAAAAACGATCTTTTGATTTAAGTCCCAGAAAGGCGCTCCCGCTGCAGTGGCGCCCTGTGCGGCCGCACACCCCTAAGGCCGGCCCTGGTGGGGGCTGCCCGGCCCCCTAGAGTGGCAGGCCTGGTCGCAGTTGCTGTGGGCTTAAGGGGCAGGTGCCCCTTTTGCCCTGCGTTAATGCGGCCGTAGTGGCCGCATAGGCCCAGTCAGTCCGGTCCTGACTGGGCCTATTTTAAGGTAGGGGCCTGGACCTGCAGCTCCATCAGCCCCTACGTCAATCCGGCCCTGGGCCGCCCAGCCCACAGGTGTGCCTGATGGCCAGTCCGTGCCTGGTGGTGGTATTAGTCTGACAGTAGCCTTTAGAGTGCATGAGGGGGGATAGGAAGGCCAGTTAGTAAGCAGTTGCAATCATGAGATGGGAATAAATTAACATTTTTGTAGTGTATAATGTGAGGAAAAAGACACATTTGAGAGATGTTTCGCAGGTGAAGGTCATACCATCTCACATATGGGCCACCATTAAAGTCAGCCACCATATAATATATTTCAGTCAAGATTAAAACTATTTTGTGTTATTCTTCCAGAGCGAGCATGCTATTCTTAATATTATCAAATGTTTCAGGATTGTTTCTAAAGCAGGTAGTTTACTTATTTTTTCAAGATGCGTTTTCAAGATGTTTTTTATGTTGCCACTATAAAAATTAATTATTTTAACCAGTCTTTGCAGCTTGCTAGAATAAATGACAATGGGAATGTTCTCTGGTTTCATATTGATAATGGATTATATCTGAGTAGGGTTTTAAAGTAACAGGGATTATGTTTGTGTCTAAAAGTGTTTTTATAATGCAAACAAGGTGCAGTAACACTTTTGCAGGTGACATTATTTTACATAATGTTACTTTTAACTAGTTTAACTTAGTTTGATCTCTGAATTCTTGTTTACTTATCAAAATAACTTACATATGTTTTTCAAAACAAATAAGAATAGCCACCTTGCGGAGTATTACTCTTAAGATTTCTATCTTTTAGTAAAAAATTCTTCAGGGAGCCTTTCCAGGCATGACAGGAAAGCAGGTGAGTTTAGGTCAGGAATGTAATTAGCGATGAAGGTTATGTTCCAATTGCCACTTAATGTTTGAACTGAATATTGCTAACGTTACAGCTCACAGACAAAGCTGATTCTGATTCATATGTGTTGTCATTAAAAGCTACAATTTACAGAACAAGGAATCAACACACACTCAGTAAATATCATTTAAAAACATCTATCTGAAGCATAAATGAAGGATAACGGTCACTTCAGCATCACCCTGAAATTTGAATATAGATTCTGGTTAACATGTGCTTCCCTTTCTGTATTTTTTTCCAGATTTCTACAATATCACATAGAACACATTGAATTTCCAGATATTGTTGGACTGCTGGTATCATACCATAGTCCTTACCAAAGTTCAAAAGATGATGAGACTTCTAGTCAATGCACTGCTGGTAAGATTAGAGAACTCGGTTTCCCTTATTAAACCACCAGTTTGTCATTTTCTAATTACCATATATGTTAATACATGGTAGTGGCAATAACATTTTATATTCTTCTGAGTGGGCTGCAGGTCAGTTCAAGAACCTGTTAAGGGTAAGCAAATATGTTTAACGCTAATGATTCTCAGTAATATATATATATATATATATGTTATATATATATATATATATATATATATATGTTAGCGAGTACACTGGCACATGAAAAGGTCTTATGATACACTATGACAGTCGCTCCAAATTCATTAGGTAGTGTTATAACCTCTGGGATTCTAGCAAAAACATTCTGCTTGAACAGTGAGAACGCTATATTCAATGTGAAAACAGCACATGGAAGGACACATAGTGTATCTCCAAAGTACAGACAAGAAAACTAGAGGTTAAAAAAGATTTACCTGCTGTCAGGCATCAACCAGAGTCCTGTAGACAGCAAGGTATGGCTATCCCTTTAAGATACCTAGCCGGACTTAAGCTCACAACTCCAGCGTTCCAGTCAAGCTCTCTAACCTGTGGTCCACTGGAACTCTATATATCTTTGATTCTTGCTGTGTGGTCTCCTAGTTCTGCTATGGCCTGACCCCCACCTCCTTCACCTTAAGCCAGGGTTATCAGCACACCTGGCCTCGTCAAGAGGCTTTAAAGGTCAGCCTCTTCTCCAGCCCAGGATCTGGGCTTTGCTACACCATTTATGAACCCAGCCTGCTGCATTATATTTGACTCTGCATTTGACCACGTAGCTGTTTTGCCCCCATGCACTCTCGCTGCTCAAGTGATTCCTCCATCCTGTCAGTCTGAACGGTGTTATTTTGCAAGGATGTGCACCATCTCCTGCAACTGGGCTCCAACTCGCGGTAAATCCTTACATAACAACCAGATTATACCATGCAGCCTGCTGAGATGGTAAGAATTTAGTCCACCCTCACACAACAAGTAACCATCCAGCATGGCTATGCTGAATTAAAGGAGAAATTACATCAAGCCCTGGAACCTGACTTTTTCTCGGGAGACCGCCTTTACTTCACTCATGCCATCTGCCTTTTTCTCTGAAGCCCAGGATCTACGCTACAGATTATGTAAAGGCCTGCAGTGTGATTGCTCTACTAAGAGGGGAACGCATGTCTTAGGCCCACAATTTGTTAGAGACCAACAATCCTACACTTACTGACCTGTCTGGCTGCCTTGGTGATGCTTTACAAGGACCCCCAGTGAACTTCCACAGTTGTATTGGCACTCCGGGCACTAAAGCAGGGCAAATGTAATGCGGAGGAATATACTGCAGAGTTTTGTCGCTGGACAGGAGATACTGGTTGGAATGACCCAGCTCTGAAAGACCAATATCGTCAAGAACTCTCCAATTGGCTTAAAGATGAGCTCGCTAGAGTGGGTATGCCAGATCAGCAGGAAGAGTTAATATCAATTCAAATAGACAGGCGTTTGTGTGAACACTGCAAGGAGGCTATAAACCCCCCGGCTCTGGACTTTTCCTCATCTGCCACTTCTGCTCGTTTTGACACAAACCCTGAACTCCTGAAAATTGGGGAAATAAGTGCTACCTGTTCCATGGAGGAACAAACTAAGCGGTGAATACATGAACTGTGCTTTTATTGCGGCAAAGGATGGCGTTGTTTTATGCACTGTCCAATATGCCCTCCTTGGCCTTGGTTTCACGGGGACTATACTTAGCCACTCGGCTGGTTCCACCTGTCAGTCTACTAAGCACCACTGTTGCTGTGGCAGCTGTAACTAAGAGACCCATTACTCAGTCTGTTGGCATCATTATTGACCTGGCTCGCCCTGACCTTGCTACATATACTACAACCGAAAGGTCTCTGCATCCATCCTGCCACCTGGTTTTTGCACCAAATGTGACATGCCATGATCAATAAGTGTAAGCTGATGGCTGATTTCTCTGTTTCCTGCTCTGACACAGAGATCCTGTCTCCTGACTGCATACATGCATTTGATGGAACCATAGTGTACAGGGAAGACCTTGAGGCATTTGAACTAGCACGGAGGGCCAGAAATGCTTGCCCAACAGAGACAGCAAAATCCCAGAAGGCTAAAGATACAACAGGGGTTGCAGCCCTCACTTCCACTCCCAAGACTCTTGACAATGACTCTCCTACTGGATATCCTCTGTCCGTACATGTACCTGTTTTGCCCTGATTTGCACGCTTTCACTGCATCTGGTCGCTCTGAGCAGTGTTATTTTGTAAGGGTGTGCGCCATCTCCTGCAACTGGGCTCCAATTCCTGGTAAGTCCTTGCACCCACAGCACCCAGTGTTATTAGAGCTGCACCATACACCTCTAGTGTCTTCAACTAGAAAAAATACTTTTACAAACAAACCAGATACCCCACACAGATAGTGATACTTAACTTATATGTATCTTTGAGAACTCTCCAATATGATTCTGTGTAATATACATATAGGAAAAACAAATATTTTCATAGCACAATAAAAGTATTAACTGTATATATCAGTGAGCATAGTTCAAATAAGTTGCACTCTTTTTTGAGCCTAAGAGCTGTTTTTGTCACATAAGGGTCAGCAGAAAGAAACCTTCCCAGTACTAATCTATACTTGGTTTTTTAACTACACTACCCAATATAATGGGAAGCTAATCCCTGTGGCGATTACCGTATTTGCTCGATTATAAGACAAGGTTTTTTTCCAGAGCAAATGCTCTGAAAAATACTCCTCGTCTTATAATCGGGGTCGTCTTATAATCAGACCTCAAATAGGTCTGACTATGAGACTAAGATCCAGATCTCCCGCTGCGCTGCAGGGGACCTGAATCCTCCTGACTTCCCCCCACCACTTACCGGTGCTTCTGAGCCCTGGTGTGTAGACGCGTCAGCGTGTAGACGTCTTCGCAATTCACATAGACGACTTCCGCTGCAGCCGGAGGGAGGTGTGGTTAGCAGCGGGGGTTGTCTGCGTCCATCGCACAGACCTTCCCCGGCTGTCAGAGATCAGAGTTCCGCGCACCGGTGCGGAGAATTCTCTCTGACAGTCGGGGGGTGTATATGCGGTGGACGTGTAGACGTCTACCTGCTGCTCGGACAACACACCGGGATTCAGAAGCACCGGTAATGTTTTTTTTTTGGGGGGGTGTTAAATGGGGGGCATAAGGCACTCTGCCTCCAGAAATGCCTTTTAACCCTGGCAGGCCTTTAAGAATGGCACATAGGGGGTCAAAAGGCATATCATGGGGCACAGTGGCATTTAGAGGGTTAAAAGGCATATCATGGGGCACAGTGGCATTTAGAGGGTTAAAAGGCATATCATGGGGCAGAGTGGCATATAGTGGGTATAAGGCATTTATGGGGCAGAGTGGCATAACTGGGGGGGGTAATAAAAGGAAATAAAAATAAAATGTTTTTCTCAATCATAGCTTTTATTAAAAAAGAATAGTTTACATAGTTTACATGAATTAACATTTACTGGTCATCTTATATTCAGGCTTTTTCTTTTTTTTCCTAAATTAATAATTTTGGGGGGTTGTCTTATAATCAGCGTCTTATAATCGAGCAAATACGGTAATAATTTGTGGTCTCTGTTAAAGTGGATTTGTCACCTCAGTAAATATAGCCTGTACCTTATGTTTACCGTAAATATCTCCATAACCTGTATGCTACTTGAGAAATTTTTGTATTATTTGAAACATATGATGCATCTGGAGAGCCCTATCATGTGCCTTTTGTTCACATGTCCTAAAATCACCTATTCTCCTCCCTGCATACAAACTTAAACCATGGGCGGAATGTACTCCTAAGTAGGAAGAATCATAGACACCAAATCATTGTGGCTGCCTCCGTTAATGTAGATGGGGATAGGGAACTGGTCCACTGGTTAGAGACATGGCTATAGGGCTTTAACAAGACCTTTGTGTGACTGTAGCTTATGGGTACGTTTCTATGTAATGTGTAAGACGTTTTGGCAAAGAAAAATGCGTTTTACTTACAGAAATTCATATATGTACATTCTCTTGTGCACATTATCTTTATTTTCTGGGCAGTAGAACAATGGTATCGCAATAACCACCAAATAGTATGGCCATACCTGGGAACTCATCAGATGAAGCACTACTTTCCCAGGACTCTGAGTCACGATCTTCTTTTTCTGGGGTAGGGGAGTGATGTTTAGTCATGCCCACTTCCTGTCCAATTCTTCTCCCACTCCCAACCCATTTAATGCTAGCTGGGGTGAGTCCTGCAATTCTCTGGAGCAATCTTTGTCCTTTTCAAAGCTACTCCAGAAGAGAGAGCTCCAGGTATGCTACCCTGGGACAATCCCAGATATGATTCTGAACTCTAAAAAGGGAAACTGAGGTATTTGAGTCTGTTCTAGAAAATGACACTTCTAGATTGCCAGGCTAGAGGCAGGAAATTCTGCAAGCTAAGCAGGTAATGTGTGGCAGTGCTGTGCTAAAAATGTTTATAATTATATATACATACACTGGTAAGCCATAACATCATGACTACTGGCCATACCTGGGAACTCTGGGTTTAGGGCAGTCAATACCCGAATCCTCCAGGACAGAGGAGTGGGGTCTTGACACTTCCCACTTCCTGCCTCTTTACCCTTTAAATAGGGGTGTCTCCTGCGATGTCAAAGGGAACGCAAAGGTAGGCTCCGGGTAGCTGAAGCCCAGAAGTTTCCTGTCAGTGGATAGGATAAATTAGGCCGCAAGTGAACATTTCGTCCTCATAGTTGATGTGTTAGAAGCAGGAAACAAGTGTAAGCATAAGAACAGGACCACGGAGCAATGGAATAAGGTGGCCTGATCTGATAATTTACATTTTCTTTTACATCATGTGGATGGCCTGGTGAGTGTGTCACTTACCTGGAGAACAGATGGCACTATGAGAAGAAGACAAGCCGGCGGAGTGTGATGCTTTGGGCAATGCTCTGCCGGGAAACCTTGTGTCTTGCCATTCATGTGATTGTCACTTTGACACATTCAACCTGCCTAAGCATTGTTGCAGACCATGTACACCCTTTCATGGGCAAGTTATTCCCTGATGGCATTGGTCTCTTTCAGCAGGATAATGCAGTCTGCCACAAAAGAAAAATGGTTCAGAAATGGTTTGAGGAACACAACAATAAGTTCAAGGTGTTGACTTGGCCTCCAAATTCCCCAGATCTCAATCCAATCAAGCATCTGTGGGATGTACTGGACAAACTTGTCAGCTCCATGGAGGCCCCACCTCGCAATTTACAGGACTTAAAGGATCTGCTGTTTAACGTCTTGGAATAGGGTTCAAGAAACCCCAAAAAAGCACCAGGGGTGTCCGCTGGCAAAAGACACACCGCAGGACTCAGGAATAACACGCAAATAATGAAAAGCACCTCCCCCTTCCCAGGACCCAATGTGGTCATTGTTTGACAGCACAGTAACTAAGCGACATTGTAAGAAAATCAAAACCTCAGAATGTTTATTTTACAATTGAAGAGAATGCTTTTATCTTCAAAAAAGAACTCCATCTAAAATGTTATTTCAAAATTATGACCTCAGTATTTCAGAATAGAAGAGCACCGTTCTCCTGAACATGGGAGGCCAAAGAGCAAGTAAATACTGGATGCATGGCCACCATTCTGGAGTTTTGACCACAACAGTTCTGTTGACCACTTGAATGGTAGGCCGTGATCGTATAGCAATTCTACAGGGTTTATACCAGTGGCTTATACTGGCCTAGGCCAACTAAGTCTAGGGTCAGCAGATCAAGGGGGTAGCAGGGAGCGAGTTGGCATATTAGGCATAGGAAATCTCAAGGAGAAACTCTGTGGAGGAAAATTGGCTTGGTACTAGCAAAACATTTATTAGTTTGCAAACAATTTGAGTGTGGCAAATCCACTCCCATGTGTGTGCACAGAGGAAGAATGACGGCATTAAGAATTCTGCCTTAAATCCATATAATGTTAGGCATCCCAGTGTGGATACATGTGTAATTGTAGTAGAATATAAAAAAGCTGAAGGCTATTGTTTATACCAGAGCAGCCCAGGGGACAATTGCCTTCCCTTGTGTGTAGATCTTGGAAATTGCCATCTAAACTTCCTGTTAATGTGATTTATTATTCAAGAACAATTGTTATTTTGATACATCAATGTCCCTTTTTCTCGGGCTGTTTGGCTTTGGCAGCATTTAAGGAGGTATAGGAGGAGATAGGGAGATAACACCTGGACCGGAAACTGGTTTATATGCCACCTCTAGCCATACATATCAGCTTGCATAGGGTAACATAGTTGATTGGCTTAATCAACTACCTCCAAAACAATTACACTCATTGCAAAACTAGAATCACATACTATAGGTAGTTTTAATAAATGTATTTTAAAAGTGTGATAGTTTCTTTCAGAGCTGCCATAAAACTTCAGGTTAAAGCTCAGGTAATTTAATGAAACATACCGGTGTTCTATATGGATTTGTAACCTACTTACTTGTGGCATTGATGTGGATAAGATGCCTCTTGGCCTTTCCGCATAGATGGTTCAGTATAAAACTGTTTTAGGGAGAATCATCAAGACTGTAATAAATGTATAATTCTCAGCTGATTTATAAGACGTCGAGATGGATATCCAGCTTTCCACAAACTTACCATATTAGGCCCATTTGATGGAAAAACTTCACCAGGGGATGTATTAGACTTCATTTCACTTAATTTTGCTTTGTCAGTGCCTGTCAAGACTGATGAAATGGAGCTTGGTGGATATATAGTACATTTGTGAAGTTAACAAGGGCCTTTTCTGCTTGTGCAGTAGACAAACATATGGCTGCTGGGGTGATTATTACTGTCTACTTATACTGTTTGACTTGTAGATCAACTTCCATGAAAGTAAAAACAAAATGTATACCCCATTAAGCAGAATTTATGTGAATATCACCTACCAAGTATTCATTGCTGACCAGGTTTGTTTTAATTTGGAATTGTAGTCCCTTAATTCTGGGTTACATGACTGGTATGCACGTCTTTAGGGCAACTAAATGAGTAACTGAGAAATGCAAAATTAAAAGCAAATTGTTTTATAGTGATAACAGGAGCCAGGTACTAGAGGACTGCACTGGGAGGCGGGTCCCGCGGGACCCGCCAAAAAACTTGCGGGCGGTCTTGCTGGGGCTGCGGGCGGGAGCGGGCGGTCAGGCACTGTACCTGCGGGTCCCGGTAGCCCCGCGCAGTCCCGCAAGGCTGCCTTCTTGCTGCTCCCTCACAGTGTTTCCCAGCTTGCTCCGCCCAGGAACAACACGGAGTCACGTGATGTGACGTCACTTCCTGTGACTCCGCCTTGTTCCTGGGCGGAGCAAGAGAAGAAACGCCGTGAGGGAACAACTCGAGGGCAGCCGCGCGGGACTGCGCGGGAAATCAGGTAAGGAGGCGGGCATGATTGGCCACAAATGTGGCGGGAGCGGGCGGGATTGGCCACAAATGTGGCGGGAGCGGGCGGGAGCGGAACACCCACATTGCGGGCGGGAGCGGGATTAAAATCCACGGGAGCGGGCGGGAGCGGATTAAAAAAGTAGTCCCGCGCAGGGCTCTACCAGGTACTGAGTGAGAATTAGGATATTTCACCATAAAAATACAATTAAGATAAATAATTGATAAACTAAACTAAACGTTATCCATTAAAAGGGTACATATTATGGCCATACCCAGGAGACGAGTGATGGAAACGATGATGAAGAGAGCCACTAAACTGCAAAAACTACCCCCAAGTATTAAGTTATAGTTTATTTTATTAATTTTCATACAATATTTTTAATGTGCATAATGAGAGAAAAGAGTATGAGTCAGAGCCATAACTAAGGATCACTTGTCACCAGCAACATGAAAAGCATCTCTGACATCAGAGTGGGTCGTGTCATGACCACCCTAGACTGATTTCACTTTTGGCTGTAGGCCAGGAGAGAAACCATGGTCAACTGATGGAAGCACAAGGAAGCAGGGCAAACACAAAGTGTCACGAGAAAATGATCACTGGATGGCTCAAGCACCCCCTCACTTTGTGGCTCCTGGACTAGTTGCCACCCTCGCCACACATCCCTGATGGGAATGCACCTTTAAATCAAGAAAAAACTGGGAAAAATAAATTTGAATTTTACATTTGAAATACTGGGAAAAATAAATTTGAATTTTACATTTGAAATACTACTCTGAGCTACACCTTGTACTTCTATGTGTCGTATTAAGTACATTGGAATTTGCAAGCTTTGCAATTAAATATCTTTCCGTTGCCCGCAAAAACATTATGTGTAGTTGGATCCTGTGAAGGTTATTTTGTTAAAATAATAGCGAGTTTCTTATGATATAGTAAACTGATGATAAAGGATGTAAATTCCTATTGGAATTATATGAATATCTGATGGAGTCATTAATCAGCAAATAAGGAATTAGAAGGAGTTTGGGGAATATTGCCCTTGGGTAACTGATGCCAATTCAGCACTGATGTTTTAATTGATGTGCATATAAAATAACATATAGTAGTATAAAGCAGTTTATTATTTATGCAATCCATTATTAAGCCAAGGCTGCTTTCATAGATCATACTACTACCGTTCAACATTTGCACTTCTGACACTTTGGGCAGAAGCACAATTAGCACAAGCAGCTATTTTACAGATGCTTTGAAACTGTTTCTTTTTTTTTTTGTCTTAAAAATAGAATGTATCCTGTGTCAACTGGAGCAAGAATGAATGGCAATTCTTTGACAATCCTGAAATGGATGATAACTGGTCTAGTTCTATAACTGTATCATAGATCTCATTGCTTGTCCAGCATCTGTATGATCCTGATACAAATGCTGTTGTCCACAGCTGGTGCCACAAATCTTGGTGATTTTTATTTAGAGTGAATATTTACAGAGCCAGACTGGGAGCGTGGCAAAGGCTGCAGAAGCAGGATATCAATGTCATTCACTACAACCCACTTTAAGATTGATGTGTGCATGGATAATCAATGAACGAGGAGGAGCCTAAGACAATGCAACACTGAAAACTAACCCAACATTGTGTGTCTTGGTACCTTATGTTTTAGAAAATCACTCTGATTTGTGTCATGAACTGAATATAATACGCTTTCGATAATTTTTCTTTAAATTCTGTTACCAACCTACCTCAAAGGTAGCTTTGTGAGTTCCAGCTAAAGAAAGCAACTTTTATTTTTTATTTTTTTAAATATAGGGTTCTTATTTGCATGCCTAGCAATTTCCTATGATAGGCTGCGCAGAGTGTTCCCATTTCTGGGAAGTGGCTTCATAAGTAGGCGGGACTATTCAATTATGGAGGCATGGCTAGTCATGTAGGCTTTATGGGTGGAGAAAGAGGGGAATTGTCCATGCCTACTTTTCAAATTTTAAAGCACCCTTCCCTTTTTTTTTTATCTGAAATGAATGGGCATGGAACGAAATTTGATGTCTGAAAAATTTGTCTGAATCATTTAAGGCCCACTTGCACAATTCTAGTAGAAACCAATCCCTTGTATCCTAGTGGAACATTGATGAATCTTTAAAATATTGTAATACGTCTACAGTTATTTATGTTGTCATTGGTAAGATCTTTCAGTCTCCTTACACCACTGGTCTTGCTGCCCATAAATGTCTCTAGGTACCCATCCATAAGTAAATTATTTGTGAAGGCACCTGGCAAAGTATGTAGGGACGGTCATAGGCCACATCAAATGCAGGAACATGCAAGCTGAGACTCGTATATCAAAAATGGTCTAGCAAGGGGCCTTAATTGCACAGCAGCCTGTTAATCTGTCTCTGTTCCCAAAACTACAACAGAGCAGGTCAGCAGGTCCAAATCCATCGTTCCGCTTCTGATGTCTTCTAAAAGACATTCACGTTAAGAATGAACGGTTGAAACATGCAAACAAACCAAAAATTACAAACTGCCCAGCCCATATTCTAGAAGTACAAACAAAAAACTCAAATCCCCTATCCAGTTAGTATGTTTTTTTGTTTTTTTTTAAAATAATTACAATTAATAATTCACAGGCAATAAAGTTGCATACATGTTGTTTTCCATAGCATTTTTTTCATTCATGTATAGCAACCATAATCATTAATTATGTAAGTGCACAATTCCTTAAGGTGTGTGTACACGGGTGCCACTAGTAATTACTGGGTGGGAAACTGAACAATAAAGAAGGAACAAGAGAGAGAGGAAAGGGTTTAGATGATGATTAATGATTGAAAAATTTGGCTGGGCAGTAACAAATAAAATCATACTATACAGCTATAGACTAAATTCAGACTAAACGAAAAGCAAACCTTGCATATGGAGGAGTCCGCTTACCACCAGGAGATTGTTATATGCAAACACATATATCAAATTATATTTATAATAAACAACCTTGAACTTAATCGTAGAATGATGATTGAAAGGTCACCACTTTAACATGATGGCACTTGGTTAATATTTCTTAAGTTTTCATTCCTTTCAAAAGGTTATTCAAAGCTGCTCACAGATAATACAAAGGTCAAGAAAAATGCATGTGACCTCTCCTGAAATATTCATATTACACTATCAATGTTTTATCAATTTCCGATCGCATATCACTCTTACAATGACTTCAGTTTTTTTTTCTGGTGATGATCATGAAATATAGATATGGTCATTTAATTTTATGTAATGCGATACAAATCTCCCATTTAATCTACTTTTCTCAAATCTGTAATCGCCACTGGCATACAGGCCTCTGCAATATCTGAATGATAGATAATTTTTCATTGATGATTGGTTTAATTCAATCCTAGCAAAATGTTCATCTGTTATTTATAATTCAATCTCAGCAAAATGTTCATTTTTAAAAAAATAAATTGGATACAGTGACATAATATTGAGAAGGATGGGTGTATAAGGTAACTTGAGATCCCCTCAATAATAGTGTTGATTCTGTCATCACGTGACAAAATCTCATGCATGGTACTGAGCCTTGCTTATGAGCTATGTTAAATCTATGTATTACAAGTTCTAAACTAAAAATAAATTAAGAGGTGTGATGCAGAAGAAGAAAACAACAACAACAAAAATCCATGTGAATTAAGTAACCAAGGGTAACTGTCTCCATCACAACCTTTTGCATAACTAAATATATTCATTCAAACTATAGCTTGTTTTTTTTTGCTTGTCAATCAGTGTAATTATCTTGGCACAACAAAATGACAAATATTTATACAGATATGCAATTGTATATGTTATGATTAAGCACCATTTGATTCACATAACTACTTTTTAATTTAAAAGTCAACTTCTCCCTTCTCCTCGCTCACTTTTACAAAGGCTCCTTGAATCAATTAACAAAATAAGCAACATAACAGATAGGTAAATCACATAAAAAAAAAAAAAATAAGGTAAGATAATTGGTCATATTGAATTTGCATAATGTTGTATTCTTATATAAATACATAGCTTATTTTAATCTATAAACACTATAATATAGCTTTATTTATTGTACAGAAATAATGTAGGGATAGTAAAAGAGACAGTTCTGCTTTAAACAACTTCGAGTAGCAACATTTTTAAAAAATACTTGAGAATATCAATGTCCCACCATCTATTATAGGTTCATGACTCCATGTTAACCTCTGTTAAAGCACATTACCAAAGAAAATGCTTTTTTCACATTCACAATCTCTTGCTCATGTTATTGTCTCCTTTGTTATGGTGACCAGATTTTTAAAATGAAATCTGGGGGACATCTGTGTATTGCCCCCATACCCTTGCATATTGCCCCCCTTTAGTATCCTGTCAGCCATGGCACCCAGATTGGAAGCAGGACCAGGACAGGCTCTGCCATACCGACACCCAAACACACACACACACACACACACACACACACCAGGACAGGCTCTGCCACGCTGACACCCACATCTGGATGGGCTAAGCTACAAAAAAACCACTGCTTTGTTATATGTCCTGGAAAACATGTGCAATGTGGTCACCCTTGTGTATTGCCTCCAGCTAGCGTCACATTGTGTATTTATCCCACTACCCAGCCCCCCTATATTGATTTATGTGATGCCCTCACCTAGCCCCCCCTTGTGAATTAATGCCACCATACCCTTGCATATTGCCTCCCTTTAGTATAATGTCAGCCATGGCAACCAGATTGGAAGCATAGGACTTGCCATCCTAGCCTCAAACAGCCTCCCTGTGTCATGCCCCCCACTTACACATCCATTAATTTGCTCATTCACAAATATTAATTCACTCATTCATATACTCATTCACAGATACTCTGTGCCGCTAGCAGACTTCCGCAGGGGCTGCTGCTTCCCTCTGCGTTGCTCACACTCTGTGCGATCAACTTCTCTTGTACCGGCCAGGGGAAGCAGGAACAGAGCAGCGTCATGTGACGTGATGTAAATTCACGTGACTCCGCTGGGTTCCTGCTTCCCCTGGGCGGGTTCAAGAGCCATTGCTCATGCACCGCGAGAGAGCAATGCATAGGTAAGCAGCAGGGCCCCTGCGGAAGTTAATCTGGTCCTACATCCTGGGACATGTCCGGGGACGGTGTCCTCAATCCGTGGACTGTCCCCGGAAACCTGGGATGTCTGGTCACCCTATACTCTCTGTATTTTACATACGGCTTGTGATGTCACCTGCTTGCCTGTTCAGACCTTGATTATTATGTACGCTACAGCGTGCCCTGAACGTGGCTTGTGACTTATATCAGAATTTTATACCTCCTGTCTCTGAGCCTAAGCATGCTACAACAACTTATTGAATATAGTCTTGGGGACAGGATTGTGTCACCAATTCAACTGCTGCCTCTTTGTCACTTGTATCTGAATTTATGCAGCAGTCTTACAATTTTGACATTTATGCTCTACATACCTTCCATTGTACAAGCTTAATGAACTTTTAACATGAATTATTAAACATATCTAATAATTAATAAAAATGTTCACATTGCATTACATACTCTTACAGGTACTTAGCTCTGATTTTATGACAGGCAAAATAAGTTTAAGCAGTCAGGTTTGGACACTCAGAAAAAAAAAAATGTATGGGATATATTTCAAAAGGTCATTGCCTCAGGGCTCTTTGCAAATTGGCACTGGCATTTAGAGAAAAAGGAACTTGGCTATTACAGGTAATCAAGTATTCAAAGGACATGGGTGGTGAAGTGAAATTAAAACCTGTCAAGAATTTCATCAAAGTCACATAAAAAATGAAGGAAAAAGACACCACAAAAGTTATTGTCCAAGAAAGGCTAGGTGAAATGTGTCGCCTATTAGTAACTGTTGTGAGAAAGTCAACAAGAAAATTTATGTCAGTATCAACAGGATATTGAAGAAGAACAACCATTCAATTAGATATGGCATGTCTTGACCCTAGATTATTGTAAAACATGCTTTTAGGGTTCAAATTAAGACCGGTAGTTGCGCAAGAAAGCAAACAAAAATGAAACTTTGCCCAATCAAAACAAGGTTAAAGATAACCCTCTACCAAGCATTTTACTTAGAGTTTCATTAAATATGAGAAAAAGGGTGCTGCCAAAAATTCAGTGCCTAGGGACACGTGTGTATCTTGTACCCTGGGCTCATGTGATAAGCAGCTAATTTAATTCAAAATGAGCTAATTTTCATACACATCCCTTTGATACGTCAAATTTCCAGGAAAATGCATCAGCTCTGTGCAACCTTATGTGGGATGTTATAATACTTTTGGTAAACAATTAACATTACCTTCGCACAACCTACCAGTAAGCTTTTGAATTGTCAGCTCTTTACATTTTTCGCTAAACTATTAGTCTAGTTTCAATTTCTCATTTTGATTTTCTTGTAGAGAATATTTTTTTGGGGGGGTGATTCCTTTTTCTCATATGCATGGTAAACAAGCGTGGGCACAGCTGGCTTGATAAGGAGATACATTTGACTGATTAATTCCTTTGTTGAACAGTGCTAGTGTTGGAAATACACAGCTTTCAAATTCATCAAAGATTTCACATAACTGGGGCCAAACTCTTACTTACAAGTTCCTTTAAACTCCCACACAGACTGTTTCCCTTCTTATTCATGCATGCAAACATGCTGCTATCTCCATATTCTACCTCCAATTGATTCAACCTATATTTTTTTTAAGAAGCTTACTTATGTGAGCCTGGGAGCTGAATTTGGGCATATACTTTTCTTTGGACCAGTTGCAGTGATCAGAAGAGGGGAGCCTTATTGTATAAACCACACTGAGTTACAAAAAGTGATCTATGGCAAGGTTAGCCTACTTTTACAAATACAAGTGACCAGTGCCAAATAGGTGGGTATGTTCTATGTTTGGTCGGGGGTGATGGGGAGAACTATGGAATTGTATTTTCCAGGTTGTGACAGAAATGCTAGGAACAACATTGGCACTGGCCCAATATTTTCCTCTATTATGTTTAATAGATATCACAAACCCCCAAAGTAAACCCATAATACATGTTATGAAAAAAACCCAAAACCGCATTAACATAGATTAACAGATACATGTATACAATCCAACATTTAACTCCCCTGGCAGCAATCCTATTTATGGGATTAGTTAAACAATGGAGTTCCTACCTGTGCTATCTTTGTTTGACGGCCAGGCTGGAGCCATCTCTGAGTACCTTGGGGGCCTGTATGACAGGTCATTCTGTCACAGTGACACTATAGTTACATTTCCTAACAGATTGAAACGAGGGTATCTTTTGAAATGGCATCATTTGTTTAGCCATTTCATGTATTGAGTATAAAGTTTAAAATAAATTATAAAATAAAAGTTTAAAGAAATTATACATAGTGATGGCAGAAGAGACCCAGTTTACCCATACAGTCTTCCCTTCTTAAAACACTTTTTATGTATAAATTATTTTAAAAAAGATCTTTCTTGAATTTTTTTACTGTATTTGTCTGTACTATTTCCACTGGAAGTCTATCCCAGGTATGTAGTAATGCAAAGCAGTATTTTCTACATCAGCAAACAGGACCGCGTCGGGGACAACGGGGACAGCCGCCAGGAACGAACATTAATTATAGTAGAAGGAGGCACTGTGCCTAGGGCTGAATCCACCAGCCTTGAAAAACCCTTGAATCCCATCCAGAGAGGAGGTAGTGTGTCTGTTCCCTTACTACTTTTGCACCCTCTACCAGCTATATACTACAGATTGTATGGCTGTAACATCATCACCCTCATGAGAGAGAACACAGATCTTAATTACAGCCAGTGCCTGAAAATTACAAGAAGGCTGGTGTGCTGGCTTTATGCTGTTCAGCTTTCTCTCAGCTTTCAGCCTGCTAGTCAAGTGGCTATTTCTCCCGCATGCCTCATCAGCTGTTCCCATTGGGTAATTAAGTCTTATAAACACCTTACTTTCCTAAGCTAGCTGTTCAGTTATTGTACTCCCCCCAGAGCGCATGTGTCCAGTGTTCCTACTTTCCAGTTTTTTGGCTGCTTATGCATGCACAACAGTCAGGTCCTGCAGTAATGTATATAGAAACAGCAGAGGTGTTTTTGTAAAATAAAAACAAAAAAACCCACATTCTTATTCTAAAAACCGACTCACCTAAGCATACACTCACCACATCACGTAAAACAAACATGTCCCTTCTTGAGATTTGAAATGTTAAGACATTAAGGTACCACCGGTTCCCCTCTTTAAATCACATATACTGATCCTTT